>NW_020289901.1:1200000-2400000 GCF_002926085.2 Candidozyma duobushaemuli
GGTGGCAAAACGATTTAACGATGAAAACAAGGAAAATAGCCTACGTCCCAGCAAGAAGCTCAGGCTCTCTGACAGACCGAGAAGGAGCATGTCTTCCATTCCTTCCTTACAGCCATTGTCCAATATCACCGATACAAATTCAAGAAGTCCTAATCGCTCCCCTCAGCGTATATGCGTGCCTAGGATGCGAAGGCCTCTGAGGCCCTGTCTCAAAGAGCTGCTGCTGCGGCTGCCAATACAAATATTCATGGTCGAATCGCTGACAGGGCTAGTCAACGACGCTACTCAGTTTGGCACAGAGCTCAATGCCTCCAATTGCGAGGGTTTCCTCATGCCAGATAACGTTAATGAGATTGTTCAGATCCCACGAACGAAGTGGGCCGCTGGCAAAGAAGAAGCTAGCTATCATCAAGGCTCATCATAGCAAACGATTTTGCGAGACTGAAGAGAGCAAACAAGAAGAAAATAAATCAGGTTTTTACCTGAAACGAGAATTTGAAGAATACAAGGCTCCAAAAGCGCAGAGGCAACTGCAGGTGCAAGTACACAGAGACAGCAAAGCTGTGCGTTGGGCAGACGAACTAGAGTGGTAAAGATGCCCTAATTAGTTGTTGCCTTCAGCTTCATAGAATTACGCGATACGAAAGACCCAGAATCAACGATCACCTCCTTTACACGTGTAGATCCACACCAATAGACGACGTGCTTACACCTCTGGCTAGATTTATTTTTTGTGCCATTTTCCGGTGAAATTTTTGCTCTATGTCCCTGGTGTCCCTCAAGTAGTTTAAATTATGATGCCTTGTGAAAAATCACGGAAGTTTGTTTGTTTTGTCGGCGTATTTTCATGGTGCCTCAGCCCCACTATCGAGGCGTTTGGGCAAACTTTGCGCGACCTTATCGAAGTTTCGTATATACTTGACATCAATCACTACCACATTCATAAACTACCACCATGTCTACCTTCTTTGATGAGATGAAGCGTTCCTTTGCTGACGTGCCAGTCACTGACAACAAAGTGGACACCGCTGCTTTCTTGGAGGCTGCCGAATCCTTGGTCAAGCTCTTCGACTTGTTGGGATCCTCCGCGTTCACAGTTGTCAAGAATGACATGAACGGTAACATTGAAAAGATCAAGGCCAAGCTTTTGCTGGATCCAGCAGGAGCTTCCACTTTGCAAGACTTGGTCTTGTCCGAGGCCCCAACCAAGAGCAAGAAGGCCACACAGGGTCTCTTGTGGTTGTCCAGAGGATTGCAATTTACTGCTCAGGCAATGAGAGAAACCGTTGACAACCCTAGCAAAGAGTTGACTGTTACTTTCACCGATGCTTACACCAAGACGTTATCCCAGTACCACGGTATGTTGGTCAAGCCAGTGTTCAAGTTGGCTATGAAAGCTTGTCCTTACAGAAAGGACTTCTTTGAAAAGTTGGGCGCCAACCAAGAGAAGGTCAACGAGCAGTTGGCTGAGTGGTTGAACGCCTTGGAGAACATTGTGAAGATCATCATGGACTTCTTTGCTTCTGGCAACTACGGCAAGGGCTTATAATGGATTTAGACTAATATTCGAGAGCGTGTAAGACAATCATAATTCTATCCGTGTATTGCAATAGGGCTTATTTCCATGCATATGCTTATTGCTGACCAATACGCTTGGTCTCTTGCATCAACTCGTAGAGCTGAGAGACTTGCTCTGGCGACATCTTGTCTAGGTCCTGTTGGGTCATCTTTCCCTCCTGCCAGGTGCCACCATCGATGCTTCTCAAGTAATCCTGCCACTGAGTCAAGAACCCAACGATATGAAGGGCATTGTCTGTATTCTTGTGGGCTTTGAATTCTGCCTTCACGTACTCATCACCCAAGGATCGAAGTTCAGATGGCAACTTTAATCTGTGAGCTCTAAGAATCGAGCGGTAAAGCTTCAAAGGCGGTAAAAGAGGAGGTGTTTTTCTCTCAGGGCGACGTGGCCTGATCAGACGTATTAAGCTTGGTCTCATTTCAACCTGATTCCTCAAGAGTCGTCTGTGAACAAAATGAGCAGCCGCTGTGGTGTCACGTGTGTATCCACCTAAAGAATTTGAATGTCCTTTGGATCAATGGTAATGTGGCCACGTCAATAGAAGAAAATTTGGGGGGGGGGGGGGGGGGGGGGGGGGGGTCAAGAAAAGTTGTCCTAACGTTCTATTATGGCCTCAATAGCTAATTGTATTTTGGAGACATCGAAGTCAGAGCCGATCTCAGCTTTCGCAGCCAAGGCCTTCAACCACATAATTGTTTATTTGACACCCTTCTAAGTTGTTGCAATGGACCACAAGGACAGCCAACACAATAGGCTTTGAAACAGCCTATTTACATGATCTGGCCTCCATCAGCTGGGCTTTTACTCGGCTACAAGCCAACACTACTGATTGGGGGAGTGGCTGCATGGGCGACTTGCGTGTTTGGGTATTTTCTAAATTTACAGCAGTGTAGCCAGATCCCATTTCAGGAAAAAAAAATTCCCGGTTTTACCATTCCCCTTCATCAAACAGTTTCCCCATATGGTATATGAATCTATGATCGAAAGAGGTAATTTTATTTTATGCTTCGAAGACGCACCTGCACATTGGCAGACAGAAGAACATACTTTTTATGGCAGTGGACTAAAACGCACTTATCCCAATCCAGTAATTCTCAACCTCGTGCATCTAGATGGCTGCAAATGGTAGGGTCCCTTAAAAGGTTCCCCAGTCCCACCATTTTGCAAGCCTTAACAGCCTCGTCTTTTTGAAGCTTGTACTTTTTTTTTTCTTCCGTCGAAGACATACTTTCGTTTTCTATTTCTTCGAATCCGAGAACAACCTTCAATTCAAAACTCACGTTTGATCAGCTGTTCCTTCGCTCGAGTTATTTACAATGAGGTTCGCTTCAGTTTTTACCATGGCGACCGCCTTCACGGCCTCGCTCGTGTCAGCTGCCCAGCCACTGGCTCTGCCGTCAACATCATGAAGAGAAGTGAAAGTGGTGCTGAGATTATTGACTTCGAATACGTTACCAAAGCTATGCGTGAGCTTAATGAAAGAAGTGCTTCTGGCAATGTCAATGCCGCCCAGAAGCGTGACGATGAGGACTTTGTGGACCAGTTATTGACTCAACTCCACAACTCCAACTTGCTCGAGGAGTTTGTTGACCAGTTCGCCAACTCTCCTCGTTTGAAGCGTTCTGTCCAAGAGGGTGTCGCCCAGGCCATCCAGGACGGTAACGTCGACGACATTGTTGTCTTCAAGGCCTTGAAGAACAGTGGTAAGATGCAGCAGTTCTTCGAATCCGTTCTCAACGACCTGGACTTGAACGTCGCTCTTTCCTCTGATGCCAAGGGCATCATGGAGGAGGTTGAGAAAGACGGTGCTAAGGCTCAGAAGAGAGCTTTAGAAAGAGCCCACCCATTCATCAAGAGATTGTATGCGGAGCTCCCCAACGCCAGAGAGAAGAGAGACTTCCACCCAGACATCTTGGACGCTTATGGAATGGAGAAGAGAGACCTTGCCGATGCCATTGGATCCATTGTCAGTCTGATCTTTGACTCTGGTATCATCCAGAACATTATTCGCTCTATCTTTGGTAACACTGACTTGATCCAAGGTGCCTTGAACTTGCTTACCGGTGTCATTCGTGCTATTCCATGGGGTAACTTGTGGAATTCCTTCAAGGAGAGTGGCATTATCCAGAGAATCTTCCGTTGGGGTTTCAACTTTGTTGTCGGTTTGTTCACCTCTGGCACCGTTGGCAGAATCTTCGACACCCTCTTTGGAGATGGAGCCTCTGACACGTCTTTCCTCAGTCGCTTGTTGAGTGTCTTGGTTGACGTTGGTGGTGAGCTTTTCCAGAGTATTGTCAACAACGCCGGCCTCTTCGGTGAGCTTGCTAAGACTATCTTCAGCGGTCTCTTCGATGGATCTGGCTCTGGATCTGACGGCAACTTTTTGGAGAACCTCTTCAGTGGTTTGGGCTCTGGTTCTGGTTCCTCTGGATCTGGCTCTGGTTCTGGTTCCTCTGGATCTGGCTCTGGCTCTGGTAACGAGGTTTCCTCTGGTTCTGGTTCTGGTTCTGATTCGAGCTCCGGTGGTTTCTTCGACTCTATCTTCAACGATATCTTTGGCGGCGACTCAAGCAGCTCCGGCGGTTCTGGCTCTTCTGGAAGCTCCGGTTCCTCTGGCTCTTCTGGAAGCTCCGGTTCCTCTGGCTCTGGCATTTGGGGCTCCGGCTCCTCGGGCTCTGGCTCCTCGGGCTCTGGCTCCTCTGGTTCTGGCTCCTCCAGCTCCGGCTCCGGATCTAGTGTCTTCAGCGGAGACGCCAAGGCTTGCTGCTGTGACGCCAAGTTGATCAAGACCAGAGCTATCAAGAGAGCTTTGCACAGAAAGATCAAGCGTTCTGTGAAGAGAGCGATTGCCAGCAACCCAGAGCATGGCCACGACATGTTCTTGAATTACGCCTACGCTAAGGTTTAAAGAACCACAGAGCACAAGACAGACTTGCAGCATATGGTTCTGACCGCATATTTCCCATGATTCCCACAAAAGAAGATCCGTCTTCGTAATTTTCTTGTTCTTTTTAGGTAATTATTTTCAATAGTTCTATTTGGGGTTAAGCTTGATGCTATGATTCCACCAATAAAATTGGTAACAAAAAGTTAACTTAGTAGTGCTTCCAATCAAGACATCCGGCATCCGGAGTATTCTGATTTTAAAACAAGTCTCCTGCCAAAAACAGTTACGAAGAAAGCCAGGCCTGGAACAAAGCAGAAAGAGAATATTCAATTGCGCTTCGGTCATATTTGTTATCCGTTATTGGTAAAATGTTATGCTCAGGGTCCGCATAATATTCTGTGGTGTGTTCCCAAAGGTGTATTACCCAAAGAGGAAGTGGCGTTTCGGCTTGAATTTCAAGCCGTAACCTTAAAATAGCACGCCTACCTGAACTAACGCTGATTCTACACGAAAGGCATGAGAAGCAGCTGCAATGTAGAGTTTTTGCAAGAGAGAGTATGGGGGCTTTAGTAGTTTTACGATAGATCTGGCGTTTGTTGGCCTTGTGGTTGTCAAAACTTTGACAGGCCGTCAAATCAGAATGGCTATAGTGAGCTCTAGACCGTTCTTCACGTCGCATTGTATCCTGAACCATAATTAATGTTTTGCAACTTCCAGAACTGACCATCAGAATGGCTTCCACATTTGTAGAATACCAATTTGAAGGAATTGCTTGATGTAGTCAAGCATGCACAATGAGCCCCAGACTAACGAGGGTGCATTGTTGTCTGCAGGCCGCATCAAAGAAAATGTTCCTTCTTGGGTATATTGGCTGCGAAGAATCTTTACCTAATGCGGTAAGACAGGAACGACCTCCAACTATTCCAAAGTGGCAGAAAATGTATGAGGGCTTTATAAATCCTTGAGCCCCAAAGCCCTTGCGTATTTCACAAATTTTGTTTCTCTTTTGTTCACCAAGCCCAGCCTTCGGATTTTGACACCCTTCTTTTTATTTTAATTTAATTCAGTTCGCTCCAAGGGTCTACCGAAACATCCCTCCACTCGTTAATGGATAAGACATGAGGTTGTCCACTCAAACATTGACTTTAGTTCTTTGCGCCTCTGCCTTTGCTAAGGTGCAAAGCGAGAAGGACAGAGCAAACATCAAGAGGAATGCCGTTGAAAAGGACTCCTTCCAACAAGCTGAGGAACTTGCCAAGAGAGGTCTCTTTGACTGGCTCACTGGTGGTGATTCTGGTTCCGACAGTGGTTCTGGTTCCGACAGTGGTTCTGGTTCCGACAGTGGTTCTGGTTCCGACAGTGGTTCCGGTTCTGGATCTTCTAGTGCTGCTGCTGAGCCTGCTGCTTCTTCTGAAGCTGCTTCCTCCCAGCCTGTCGCTGCTGCTGCGGTAGCCTCCAGTTCCTCTCCTGCTGCTGCTGCTGCTGCTGCCCCATCTTCTAGTGCTGTCAGCTCTGCTCAAACATCTGCCCCAGTTTCCCAGAACACTCCAAAGGAACTGACCTCACTGAGCTCTGCCTCATCTTCGTCTGCTTCCTCCTCCAAAAAGGGATTGTTGGATGGTTTGTTCGGCAATGACGACAGCACCTCATCTGACGACTCGGGAGCCTCAGTAACCTCCTCCGGTTCTGCTTCTGGCTCAGGCCGTGCCCTTGCTGCTTCTGCCGCTGCCGAGGATGATGACGATGACGAGGACGAGGACTGTGAGTCCATTGAGACTGAACTTCCTACCACCGATGCCGACCCAGTCACTCCTAACCCAGGCAACAGCAACAGCAACTCCGCTACTGTGTCTGCCTCCTCAACCTCGGTTGAGTCGAGCGAGTCGAGCGAGTCGGGTTCTTCTGGCTCTGGCTCTGCTAGTGCTTCTAGCTCCTCAAGCACCGGTGGCTGGTTTGACAACATCTTCGGCACCACCACTGCCAGCTCTGCTTCCGAGACCGACTCTGCTTCTGAGAGCAACTCGGCCTCTGGCTCTGCCGACCCATCCTCTGAAGATGCTGCTGCAATTGCTTCACGAATCACCGACGATGACTGTGCCTCTGACGAGCCTCTCATCCCTGGCGACTCTGACACCGATGCCCCTACCACTACCACTAACGGCGGCTCTACTACCACTAACGGCGGTTCTACTACCACTAACGGCGGTTCTACTACCACTAACGGCGGTTCTACTACCACTAACGGCGGCTCTGCTACTACTTCGGGATCCAACAGCGTTTCCTCGAGTGCCAGCAGCGGCAGCGTGATTGTCACCACCGAGTCTGACGGCACCACCACCACCTGGGTGGACGGTGATGAGGAGGACTGTGAGAGTGACATCGACCCCATCCCAGGCTTGTCCACTCCAACCCCAGAAACCACTTCAACCAGATCCACTGGAAGCTCTTCTCTGTCGGCTGGTACCCCTGTCCACACCTCTCTCACTGTCATCACTGAGGGTGGTAGCACCACCACCTCGTGGACCACCTTGCCTGGCTCCACTACCAGAACTTCTACTTCCCGCGAGGTTGTGACTTCGAGCGACATTCTCGGCATCAAGACCACCATCACCCAGGCTGGCCAGTACACCTCCACTTCTGGTGCTGCTGTCTGGATCTGTGACGATGAGGAAGAGTGGACTGACACCAAGGTGGTGGACGGTGACTCTGGTTCTGGCGGAAAGCCTGCCACCACTTCTACCAAGTGGTGGTCCACCCCAAGCTCTGGTTCTGGTGGCTCCGGCTCTGGCTCCGGTTCCGGTTCTGGCTCTGGCTCTGATTCTTGCGCCAACGTGAACTGTGACAACGTTGACTGTGGTGATGACGACTACGACTTCTGGGACAGTGAGGATGAGGCTGACGAGCAGGAGGCCAAGACCGAGATTCACACCTACACCACCAGACGTCCTTACACTACCACCAGCGCTGGCCAGGTTGTCACTGGAACCAGCGACGAGACTGTTGTCTCCACATACAAGACCACTGAGGTGAATGTTGGCACCAAGACCCACGTCAGTGTCACCACCGAGGAGTGTGAGGACCAGGATGAGGACTTCTGGAAAAAGATGGAGGGTGACTCCAACTCTTCTTCGTCTGCTTCCTCGTCTGCCCGTTCCAGCTCCAGATCGAGCTCCAACACCAACACTTCCACCAAGCAGGCCTCTTCCAGTGCTTCCTCTAGCGCTGCCTCCAGCTCTGCTGCTTCTAGCTCGTCCGTGGCTCCTAGCTCTTCTGCTGCTTCCTCGACTGCTCCAGCTGGCTCCAGTACTCCAGCTGACACCAGTGCTCCAGCTGACACCAGTGCTCCAGCTTCCTCTGCTGCTGGTGCTGCTGGTGCTGCTGCCGAGACTCCATCCCAGTCTGGTTCTGAATCCTCATCTTCTCCATCTTCCACGGGAGGTTTCTTGTCAGGCTTGTTTGACAAGAGACAACAGATTGAGGCTCGCTCTGGAAGTGAGAAGTTGCTTCCTGGCGCTGCAGGCTTGATGCTTGCCGTGCTTGCGGTTGCATTGTAATGAGACCAGGCCCAAGTTCTTCTCGATTGAGAAATGTATCATAATTGGATGGTGAATGACGCTAACATTGCGAGGACGCCCAGTCTTTCTGGGGCACCAAAATTCTAAACAAAAATTTTTCGATCCGTTATATCCTTTTATTTCGTTATGCATTGAGTCTATAAGACAGCAATACATTAATCAGTACCATTGTCCTTGTAGCCGCGCTTTTGCAGCCATTTTCTCACTGATGCCTATGGGGCTTCGACTTCTCAGAACATCCAACTTGAAGTATTGGAGAGTTTCAAGAGCCCAATTACTGTAATAAGCCTATCTGATAACAGCGGGGAGCTTGTGATTAGTCGCTGTTGTGTCTCCTCATTTCCCTCAAAGTGTCACCAACAGTAGTACGACCATGAGAGCAGCTTCCAAACGCCCACATGCAATTGAAGACGTTGCATTTAAAGAGATGGAGCTCTTTCTTGGGGTCTTCTTTTAACGTACTCCCATAAATCAGTGTAGTTTGGTCTATGAAGTTGATCGCCGTTCCCTTTTTAACGGCTTGCAGGGCCAAAAACTCCACCCTTCCGATGATCACATACCAAGTTATTCAAATAATTCCTCTATCTTCTATATATTGTCAATTCACCAGACCAAACCCCCTTCATCTAAATCTCTTCATCGCTATCATACTGCATGGGCGATATCCGAACACAAAATCGTTCACGTGATACTATTATCAGTTAAACCTGAAGGCGCTCCGAGTTCAATAGTTAGTATTCACCCGAGACAAAATGGTGGACAGACAAACCATTCTATTAGTCATCATTATGGTGATGCTATTTACCTTGCCTCCAGGCTCAGATCAACCATTGGCCTCGGAAGACAGGGCCGTTTTACAAAAATTCAAGTCTAGCCTTATTCAAAGCCGAAAGGAGGTGCTAGATTCACAATATTGGCTAGGGTATGGGAACCTAACAGGTCTTAAACTCTCGTACCAGGACAACCTTAAAAAGAAGAATGTTCTGCTATGGCCATTTCGTGAATACTCGAAAAAGAACCCGTGGAAGGAGAGGGAACAGGACAGTTTATTACCAGATGAAGTGAGTAAGCGAGTCAAGGAGAATTGGGGAAACGATCCCGTGCTTTCTGGTGATGATCATGCATATCCACTCAACATATCTGGTCACTTGTTCGGTGATTTTGATGTTGTAAAGCCCGACAAAGCTCTCAAGCCCTTTCGCATGAGGCTACCGAGGTATTTAAAGGAATACTACCTGCTTTATAAGCAAGAGAAATATGAGGAAGAGAGACAAAGATACGAGCTGGACCCGGAATCAAATTCACCTCCTCAGGAAATAGAAGGCAGCAAAGAGAAGGCTGGCAACATCACCACTTATAAGGAAGGTGTTATAGAGCTTGAGCTACATTCCTTGGGATATAACTTCATGAACCCGGAGTTATCCGACTTCGTGAAGCAAAATCCAAAATCCAAAATTGATGACTCAGTGGTGGTCACAATGAGCATGAATTTGAAAGACTACCCTGAAAAACATGATGATGAGTTCAAGATGTTGGGAGTGTATTACCAGTCTATGGGCGCTTTGATAGCTTCGACAAAGTCTGCAAAGTTTGAAGGCGGGCATGCACTTCCTCACTTCACGATGAATGAAGAGAACTTCAACATCTCCAAGGCCCTTATGAGTCAAATCGTAAACGTTACCGACATTGAACAAGAGGTATCTATTGATGACATGAATAACGCAATTGAAAGATCCCAGGACCAGTGTGAGTACATCACATACTTCCAGCTTGAGCGAACAGATTTTACCAAAGATCAGCTTCGAGCAATTGATGACGAACTTTTCCTGCCACAGGGGGCTCCCATACCAAAGAAGCTACCACAATTGGAGATCTCACATGCGATCTTATATTCACCAGATTGTGGTATACTTTTAGAAAACAAGAAATCGGAGGTGTTTTCTGGTCTCCGTCTGGAGATTTCAAAAACCAGGTCCCGTCAGATGGCAATAGGCGTATTGCTTCTAGCTGTAATTGAGCTCAACCTCTTATTGAGACAAATGAAACGTTGCAGAAGCCCGGGACAGCTTTCTAATGTTTCATCTGTAACCGTGTCGTTGTTAGGTTTCTGGACCCTGGTGACACTCGTTTACTTCTTGTTGAGATCTTTGCAACAAAGTGAGCTATACATTTTGTTGACTTGTGTCTCTGTGATAGCCTCGATACTATGTCTACACGAAATGAGACTTTTGGTTGGTATTTTTACTGCGCAAGAGAACGAGAGAGGAACTAATTGGTGGGAGATTTTGAGAGGATCGCTGGTGGAAGGCCAAAGCAATAGAGAAGGTGAGGATGCGCCGGCTGGTGGGAATCAGCCTAACGAGGATACAGTGGCGGCACCTGCTCCAGCTACCACGCCGGCTACAGCGGCTCCACAAGTGAATACGGTGCAGCAACTCTCTGATGAGGCTCGCTACCCTAACATGATTTTCTTTGCTGGGTTTGCCTTGACATGCATAGCAATGATGTTGATCTCGAGTATCACAAGATGGAGGATTTCATACAGAAGAACAGCTGAGTATGTCATCTTGATTTTTTTCAATTCTTATTGGGTTCCTCAGTTCTTCCGGAGCACATTGAAAAACAGAGTTCGTGTGTTTCTGTGGGAGTATGCTATTGGTACTTCACTTGTTCGGTTCATTCCTGTTTTCTACATGTGTCTTGATAAGAACAACGCAATTCGCCATCATTATGATCCGGTTATGGCCATGGTGGTGTTCAGTTGGATATTCACGCAGCTCTTCTTTTTGTACTTGCAAGACTGTTTGGGTGCTAGGTTCTGGGTAAAGGAAAAGTGGTTACCTGAACAGTACAACTATCACCCAATCATCAGCATTAAAGATTTAGAAAGTGGATTTTCGCTGGACATTGTGGCCAACATGAAGCCTCAAACTGCTGACAAGGACCTAGCAATTTGTGACATTGATTGTGCAATTTGTATGTCCACACTTCAGGTTCCTGTTGTCTCTGGAGAGGTTCTGTCGGTGTCAAAGAAAAATGTTGATAGCATGATGAAGGAAGTCATGGTGACACCATGTCGCCACATTTTCCACGACAAGTGTTTGGAGGATTGGATGGTCTATAAGCTTCAGTGTCCGGTGTGTCGTTGCCCTTGCCTCCGGTCTAGCCGGCGAAAAGTAATGCGGGAAGTTGTCCAAGAAGTCTTGGGAGGATGAGTAGAGCCTGGGGCCGAGGAGCATTTTGTATCACAAACAAGCGGATATAATATACTACAGGCGACCGAGGCTACTTAAACGGAGCCGGAAGCGTTATTTTCGGAAAAATCAGCAACTAATGGATCTTGGCAAAAGGTGCATGTTCCGAGGGTCAAGCGCGAGTGGTTTGTGATGAGCTACAGAAGATCAACCCGAAATAAATAAACCTTTCCTATTTACTGCTGAAACCTGCAGCGATATGCAATGATATAAAAATGCTAATGAATTGTCACGATGGGAGGTTGGACCATGTAGAAGCGTTGCAACCTTCAATCGTGGAGGTGATATAGGCGAGCTGCAGCATACCAGATCCACGGCCCGCCAGTAGAGCCGCATCAAGTCGTTAGCTCCGGGAGGACAGCTTCATTTCTAGAGGGAGGATGAAATCAGACGATAGCAAGTCGCTCGTACGGACCAGCAGTTTGCGATGGCCACCCAGACCCCGTCTTTCTGGAGAAGGAGCCAACGCCTGGGCGGCTGAGATATTGTGTCTCGTTAGCTGGGAACGAGTAACCACTTTCGTTTGAGGAGGTTGGGAAGAGCTCAGAGACCGACGCCAGAGCTTCATGAACAGGCCCGTCCGGGGACGTTTACTTGGTTCCTCCTTATTGGAGCGCCTTAAGGCATTGAGCGGGTTGAGTTTGGAAAACATGCAAGGAGATGATACCGAGAGCATGGGCGACGATGCCAAAATAAATAACGAGCTGAGAATCTCGAAATGGCAGATCGCAGACTTATATACGACGGGAGACCGTTTGGGCCCTGGGCCGCAGAATGCAATACGAGCGGCTACAAGACAGGTTCTAGTGCGCCCGCTCCGAGGGGCTTTCCCACGATGACTTTCCCGACGGATTCCGTACGCACGCACAGGCAACAGGCCACAGCGTACATCGAAGACTATTTTCATTCATAAATTAGAAACTTGCGGGGTGGCCAGTGCAAAACAGACCAGTTTATGTGACCTTTTATATTTTTTTTTATTTTGCTATCCACGGGCTACATTCTCGGTTGCTTAGCAAATCTGGGAAGTTTTTCTGGGCTGGTAAGATTTTTTTTTGACAGATGCTTGCACTTCCTACTGTGGTCACAGCGCCGACGGACAAAACGGGTTGACTCACGGTAGCGGAAGATAAGTAAACCCGGAGGTGCGGCTCTTGCCATCGGAAGACGGTACGGGACTTTTGTGTTCTTTTTTTTTTTTTTTGGTGGCGGGGGCAAATTTCACCCTGCGAATTGTTCTTTCGGTTTTTAAAACGCCTGTGTTTTTGTCCTTGTCAAGGAGGGGTCTTGCCATCCCTCACTCACGACCGGATACGGCTGCAAAACGGCTGCGAAACGATGACGGCTCGGCGTTCGCACACAATGGGCTCCATCCTGACAATGACAGGTGCCCGTGGGATGCATTTCATGGATGATGTATAATATGTGTGTTTTATAGCGATTCAGGGGATGTATCAAATGACCATTTTCTATTTTTTTGGCCAGCCCGGTGTTTGAGGTTTGCAGGGTGGAGTCATAACTTTTGTACGAAGAAGCGAACTCTACGAGAAATGCGGGCCTCGAACAAAAATGCAAATAAAAAATAGGGTTTTCGTAAATCGGCAATCAAAGTGGTATAGAGAATTATTCAGCGCAGTTTGCTTTTATCGGTACGGCCAGTGGCGGTGGCGAACTACCACAATAGTGGTGCCTTATTTCCTGAGGCATGTCGCAAACTATGCGGCCACTGCTGAGTAATGCTGCTGCTGAAAAACGCAAGTATGGCTTGAGATAAATTTTGAGTCAAAACTGTTTCCGCTTTTCATGGCAAGATTTATAAGAAATTAGCTACTCGCGTGAAGTAACGACGATCGTACTCTAACAACCAACGCACAGTTATCGGTTCTGCCCACTTGCGTTGCTTTAACAGAAAGCAGTACATATTAAATTTATTAGATCCAGGCGGATGCACCGCTGAGCCCGATGCCCATGGACCCTTGAATCCCGTGACATCCGTAAATCGACTCACCTACGGCGAAGAGCCAGGTCATCATCCTCTTGTGACTCTGACGTAGTAAGCCTTGGCTCATGTTCCTAAAACTTGGTAGATATGACCATTCCAGAGTTCCCGCTACGTTACGGAGAGGCCAGGCACAAAGCTTAACGGATACTTCGGAGTTTTGTTCCTGACCACATGATCAGGCGTGATGGTTTTCCAAGAAAGATCGACTTTTCAAGCAATCCAACACCGGTACGTCTAGCATACAATCAAATATCAATAATTATTTGCATAATCGAATATTTGTTAGCAGTCGTTTCTACGGTTATCTCTCGCGCTTAATTAGGCAGGCAGGCTAGTGAGAAGCGCTAAGATTGACTGCACTAAGTAGTGTGCGCTAAGCGCCATATATAAGATTGATAGCATAGAAGCACCTTCTACACCCATGGCTCCGCTGCTTAAAAACCCGAGCTTCTCAAAACTAAGCCTTATATCAACGGCGAATGGATCGAGTCCAAAGCTTCCAAGACATTTGATGTGGTGGATCCAGCTACCGAGGAGGTGATAGCGACGCTCCCAGATCAGACACCTGAAGAGATTGACCATGCCATCAAAATCACAAGAGATGCCTTTGACAGTTATAAAAAGACCAACGTTGTGGATAGATCGAGATGGTTACGCAACTGGTACGACTTAATGCTCGAGAATCTCGACGATTTGGCCACTCTTATCACTATGGAGAATGGTAAGTGCTTAAATGATGCACTTGGAGAGGTAAAATATGCTGCCTCGTACTTTGAATGGTTCTCTGAAGAAGCGAAAAGAAATTATGGCCACACTATTCAGCCAGCTAACAGCAACAACAAGATCATCACCTACAAGCAGCCTGTGGGTGTGGTGGGGCTCCTCTGTCCGTTCAACTTTCCTGCTGCAATGGGTGCAAGAAAGGCTGCACCGGCATTGGCTGTCGGATGCACGTGTATCATGAAACCAGACGCTCAGACACCATTGACTGCTTTGGCGATGGCTCATTTGGCCGATAAGGCTGGGTTTCCCAAGGGAGTATTCAACGTTGTGTTGAGTTCGGTTGAGTCGACACCAGTCTGTGGAACAAAGTTCTGCGAGTCGCCACTCATCAAAAAGGTGTCTTTCACCGGATCTACGCCAGTGGGAAAGCTTTTGATGAAACAGCTGTCGCTGACGCTCAAGAAATTGCTGATGGAGCTCGGTGGAAATGCTCCAATTGTTGTTTTTGAAGATGCGAAGCTCGACCAGGCAGTTGAGCAGGCAATCGCCTCAAAATTCCGCTCCTTGGGCCAAACATGCGTTTGTGCTAACCGCATTTACGTTCAAGCGGGTATCTACGATGAGTTCTGTCTGCGCTTTGCCGAGAAAGTGAAGTCGTTCAAAATCGGCAACGGTTTCGAGAAGGGCGTCACCCACGGATGCTTGATCAACACGCGAGCGATCGATAAGGTAGAGGAGCACGTCAGAGATGCCGTTGGCAAAGGGGCAGAAATTCTTGTGGAAGGTGGGCGCCTCAGCGATCTTGGCAAACACTTCTACAGTCCATACGTGCTTGGGAAGGCCACCAAGGAAATGAATTGTTTTGGTGAGGAGACGTTTGGCCCCTCGCGGCGATCGCCAGGTTCGAGACCCAGGAAGAGGTTGTTGCTGAGTGCAACGATACGCCATTTGGGCTTGCGGCTTATGTGTTTCTGGAGAGCCTCAACCGAGTGTGGCAAGTGTCCGAGGCGCTTGAGACAGGCATGGTGAGTGTGAACAGCGGGATTTTCACCGATGCCGCATTGCCCTTTGGTGGAGTCAAGGAGTCAGGATTTGGCCGGGAAGGCTCCCTCTATGGCATGGATGACTACACCGTGGTGAAGCTGGTTTCTCTCGGCAATGTCTATGGCTAGAATGGTTGCAAAATCGCATATAACGTGCGTGCGTTGTTCCGGCATTTAGAGCCAAGCGAGCAGGAAACGCAGCGCGAATTGTAACCACAACTCTTCTTCCATAAATGTGTATGGGGAGACCGCGGTGGACAGGCGTGGTAGAGCTGGGCAAGGAAAAATGCTTACCCGTACCGGTCACGTGTACTAGACCCAAGAAGAACCCGCGTTTTCTAGATATTCTATATGTGGTGCTTGGTGGAGCAGCAGTGTGGGTGTTGGTAACGAGGTTCATGGGCTGAGAATGTCCCCACGTCACCCTGTTATAATTATATCCTGACACAATAAATATAGAAGTACCCCTCTGTAGAAATCATGCCATATTTGCCGGCGTCAACCCACTTTTTTTTAGACACATTCTTGACATTCTCCAGTGCCATAGTCTATTTATTCCATTTGAGCCGGTTCTGGCCTGGCTAAAAACGGCCGAGGCGCACCGCCCCAGCGCGCTCTAGACTGGCGGCGCGGTGTGCCTTCCAATTGCACCATGCGCAGCGAAGCTCGTGTTTCTACACGCTTGACGCTAATTCTTAGATATGGGCTTTTCACCGTGGAATTGTCGAGGTTTTTGATTCATGGCTTTGACAAGACACTTGCGAAGGAAGGCTTTTCTCGGGTCGCCCGATTTCCTGAATGGGAAGCTGAATTGTGCCCCCCTTGTCGTGGGGAGACCTTTATCTGGGCCGCCTAGCGCTGGTGTGTAGGCATTGTCTAGGTTACCTCGTCTGGAACTTTTTCGTGCCTTGCCTGGGTCTGGGGCGGCGCGCAGTGCCAATATTGTGCTGCTGCTATTTTTTTTTTTTTTCCCTGCTCTTCCTTAATTACCCAGAGCTCCACCCGTTCTTTACCCCCGTTATACCCCCATTCTTTACACACCCCCATCCACTCGTTTCCCGGCTGATATAGCTCAACTACTTCCACAAAAAACAACCAGGCCCCTGTTTCAGCCGGCCTTTTCCCTCCCTAGTGCCTGCTTTCCTCCCTCTTTAACGGTGCAAGGTGTAAACGGCACCACCAGTCATGAAGTTAGTGTACCTTTTACTTGCCTCCGTGGCCCTTGCCGCCGACACAGGCTTGGGCTGCTACTCTCTGGTCGATACATCGAATTTCGAAGGCGAAGGCCAGTTTGAGACGTCTGATACGTGCAGCAAAAAATGTGAGAACTATCCTTACATTGCCATCAAAAATGGTGGTATGTGCTACTGCCTATCGTCTAAACCATCATCCAACCAGGTCTCCGATTCCCTGTGTTCCACCCCATGTAACGGTTATGGTGACGTGAAGTGCGGAGGCTCCAGCGCGTTCACCGTTTTCAAGGGTTTGGGCGAGGACTCGGGCTCAAGTGCTGGATCGCTGCCCCTGTTATCGTCGAGTAGCCCGCTGAGCTCCTCAACCACTCTGTTTAGCTCGTCCACCGATGGTCTGACTGCCGTTGGCGCCACGAGGACGTCTCTGCAGAGCCAATCCTCATCGACCCACTCTAGTTCCGTGGCCACATCGAGCTTTTCTTCTAGCTCCTCCGCAACGCATTCAGACAGCGCAGCCACGAGAACTGTGACTCAAAGCTCACACCCCACAACCTCCTCCACACCTTCTGCATCACTGGAACCAGACAATACACAAAGAGCGCTGTCTACTAACGTGGGTGCCATCGCTGGCGGCGTTGTTGGAGGCGTGGTGGGCTTAATTTGCATTGCACTTGCCATCTTCTTCTTTATCCGTCACAGGAGAAAGAACGACGAGAGCGACGACGAGGAGTTCTTCGAGAAGGGCTCTGGCTCTGGTCTCTCGAGAGGCAATGGAACTGCTAAATCCAAGAAATACAACTCTGCCTTTGACATGCCAATGGCAAATCCCTTCTCCGACGAATTTGCGGACAAAAGAGCATCCAAGATGACCACAAACGGCTTGGCAGACCCCAGACTCAACCCTGCTATTGTGGGCAGAAGAAGACTCTCGGACGGCTCCCTAGCCGACGAAACAGACTACTCGCGAAAAATCCTAGCGGTGGCCAATCCTTGATGTGTTATATGTGACGAAAATATTACGGATAATTGTAACTATAAAAGCTGATTTTTTTTTTCAGTAGCTGTAGATTATGGCGCAGGAAGGGTCAAAAAAAGTGGTCGCATGTGGGGGGAGGCACGGGTCTGCACCAGTGAGAAGTGAATGTCAAAACTACAGCAAGTTGTCTGCGTTAACTAAGCTAGCAGTGGAGACAAACCAAATACACTCCATGACCAAGTCCATCCCCACATACGAGAAACCGCTCCATGATTCACTTACAACATTGTACAATAGCTTGTCCGACCTAAAGAACAATAGAACAAGGTACATCAGCTCTAAGCAGGTGTATGTAATTTATGATGAATTCTTGAAACAAGTGCACGAGCTCAGCATCGTGAGGAAAGATGAAGAGCTTAAGGGCATGAACCTTAATCTTCCTAATTCCACAGACTCCCTCATTGATGATATATGGCAATTGTTGTCGCTTTCGTTTGTCACCTGTGGGCTTATCAAGTTTGCCCCTGCCACTTATTCATCTCTCAGTACAGTCTCGAAGCTTCTCACACACTTGAAAGAATGCCAAATTTACAGTTTCGATGACTTAAAGCCGATTGATGCCCGTCTTAAAGAGATAAAGAACATCATTGACACAAGTGAGGATGCGGAAGATAGTAACAGCGATTCAGATGATATGATAGACCACAAGCGGGAGGAAAGTTTATTGCTCAGAAACAAGTTGAACAAATGTGAGCAAATATATCTGGAGCTTGAGGACTCTTTCCGCAGAATTCCTGACGATTTGGAACCAGCATACGGTAAACTCATCCAGATCAGAAAAGTCTTGCTCAATTACTTGACCCACGAGGAGCTTGGTCCAAGTAAAGTGGGCGAAAAACTACTGCAAATAGAGGCCGAGATCAAAGTGATTGAAGATCAAAGAGACGACACTGGAAAGTTCCAGAGCAATGTCGCCACCGAGTCGGAATTGCACACGACACAAATTGTTCTCAATGCTTTGTTGGATGACTGTCATAACTTGGTTAAAGACTTGAGTATTCAACAAGATACCACTGGTATTGCAAACCTTTTCGACGGCTTGACCCTAGGAAAGCCAGAGGATGAGGAACTCGAGAGCATTGCCAAGGGTCTCAAAAGCGTCTATGACGAGTTGCTTACTTTGAGACAAACGCTAGAGAATCTCCTCATCACTCGAAGATGGACCATGCGCGAGACTGACTTGTACAATTACCAGAAATCATTGAAGAGAATAGACGAGCAAAGACTCGACTTCAACAAAAGGATCGCAGCCTCTTCAAGCGGTCCAGTACCCAAGAAACTCAAGCGTGCCCAACTTGTTGTGCTTTACCTTTTGAGAAGGTGCTACTCATTGATTTACAAGCTCTTGGAGAGCTCGGAACCGGTGTCTGAGTCGCTTCAGCCTATACATAATCAGTTGCTGACCGTGAGAAGATGTCTTCTTGAGATTAAGCGTGTGGACGGATTGAACAATCTCCGTGAGCTTTACCCCTTCCAATTTAAGTTGGCATCGTTGGATAACTTACGGGACGACGGTAAATTCATCGTGAATGGGCAGGTCCCCGAGGGCCAGGGTACTTTGAATGCGCTTCTTGCAGAGTGCTTTGACATTATTCACGAGCTCAAGATCGAATTAGAAGAAAAAGAAGACAACGAAGACAAGGAAGATGGAATAGATGATGATCACATCACAGACGAGGAGGACAAAGAGTCAGATGACGAGGTTGAGTTGAAAAGAAACCGTTATGTCGGATTTAACGAGGCAGACTATGACATGGTCTATGACAGTGATAACCTCAGCAACTTATCCGACTCTGAGTTCGAGAGTAACGACTACTACTGATACCAAATAAATAGCCAATCAGTAAAATTACTGTAGATGGATTGTGCTCACAACTTGCCCTCGTTCGCACGTAAATGGCTCTATCGCCGTACGGCATATTGTACCAGAGGAAAAAGGAATCTTGCGGGAGGCACAACCACATTAAATTATTTGACTTTCAACATCTTTCCATGTCTGCATCCACAAATATAGTCTGGCGCAACTCTGGCGTTTCAGAAGAGCAGATGCATCAACTTTCAAATTTGCGCAAAATACAGAAGAGAAAAAGAAGGTCTTTGGATGAACCGCAGATAGCAGTCCAGAGACTGTCGGTCTCAAAGCCAAACCACCCTCTCCCTTCCCAGCATCAAGCGTCCTTTCAGCCTGGGCCTAAGTTAAAAAGAACCAAAACACCCAAGATTTATGGCCTGGCGCTCCCGGTGAATAGATTGATTGAAACATTGGACAAAGAATCGCTACTGGCGTTGCTCCAGCAAATCGTTAATCATCATCCCGAGGTCACGACAACCATCACCAGAGTCGCTCCCAAGGCCACTTTGGAAGACTCGGTGGTTTTGATGAAGGAGAAGTTTCATAGCATTATTGAACATTTGCCATACAAATGTGATATCGAAAGCGACTATTCATACATTAGAGTGAAGGCGCATCTTACAGAGTTTTTGAACTGCCTCTCTGATTTCATTTTGACCTTGCTCCCACCTATGGATGCGGGCTTGGCCAACGCATGTGCCATGCTAGATGTTATCACTAACATGATTCATGACTTACCCAACTTCACCAACAACGAATTCCAATATACCAAGTCCACTGCATACGAACAGATAGCTAATCTGTGGCTCATAATCTTCACCAGTCAGGCGAGCCGAGATGACGATAGCGATGCTGTTTGTGATGATTTAAGTTCGCTCAATATGGAGAGAATTTTTGAGTTTGTGAAGACGTTGAGAGAGCATGATATCCAGAAAAAGATAGAGAAGCATAATGAGATTACCCTTGGGAAGTTTACCGCTGTGTTGGACCTCCTCAAGTCTGAGCTTGAGGCTTATGAAAAGGTCAGCCACTCATTGAACAACAACGGTAGATCCTTATTAAGTGATATGATATCCGTCGACTACTCCAACTACTCAATTTCCGCAAGGACGAGTCACTAGAGCAGGTCTTTCTTTGGTATATGATGGAAACAAGCTTTGTATAGATTACAGAATTTATAGGTTTTCGGGAATTATTGATTACTAGTATACAATTTGTAGAATGTGTTTATGCAAATCTTCCAAGAGCTGGGCCTAGCTCGTCTTTCTTGTCAGGCACACCCATCTCCTTCAACCTCAACCTCTCTCTCCTCTCCTCTTCGAGAGCCAAATTTCTCTCCGCTCTCATTTTCCTGGCATCCATGACATTGCTTTTGTTCTTTTGCAAATATTTCTTCAACTTGGACTTCTCAGCAGGAAGGTCTGGTCTTATCTCAAGGTCCTTACTTTCTTTTTCTCTGGCCTCATCAGCCTCGGCTTGTTCAAGGTCTCTTCTATTGAGCCTGACATTACGGGCCTTCTCGTCAACCAAACCGATAAAGTTTGGATCCAAAGCGATCGTATCAGGAGACAACTTGTTGATCAAAGCCTTCACTTCACCTTCTTGTCTTTGCTTAGCGGACTCGTATGGGTTGATCTCCATGGCGTCGAAGTTGGCTTCACCGGCACCAGGTATGATCAAGGAAGAGATACCCTTCTTATGCCCCACTCCAAGAAGATCCTCAAATGGAACGAACTTGGCTTTCTCTACCTTTGAGCCAGGTAGAAGATGAGTCATGTAAGGCTCTTCTTGATGTGTCTTTTGCAAGTCCTTCCATACTGAAATATGAGGACCCCAACCCACAGAAAGAAGACCTGTGTCTGAAAAGTCCAAAGATGTTGCTGGTGTGGGTGTGCGGTGGGTATCTAGCTCCTTGAAAGTTCTCAAATCCCAAAGCTTCACAACCTTGTCAGCGCCTGCCACTGCCATGTACTTGCCTTCTCTATCTATAGCCAAGTCTCTCACTGGTCCTCGAGAGCTCTGTAACTTGGCCACCGGTTCAGTAGCTGACGGCGTCCAAAGAGAAACAACACCATTAGCGTGGCCCAAATTCATGACAGCGTTCCATGGATTCTGTTTCATTGCCTGAGTTGGACCTAGCTTTGTCTTAAGCTCTTTGACCATCGTACCGGTTGTAACGTCATGATATTTTAAGACACCAGTATGTCCAGCGCCGACAAGCAAAAAATGGTAAGGCAAAAAGTCCAAAAGGGTATGCTCCATATGCTGCTTCAACCTGTGAAGCTCTAGCCCTGTTCTGTCATACACGAAAGTGTACTTTTTTTGCGCTACAGCGAAGTATTGATCGTTATGGAAGTACTTCACTGCATTTACCGTTTCATTTAGGAAGAGCTCACAGTCAAGTTTCCCAAGGCGCCAATCCATAGCTGCAACGTGACCTTTCTTGCCTCCAATCAACAACTTACGTCCGTTTCTTGAGTAGTCGAGGGTGTAAGGGCCAAACTCTGGAAGCTGTAGATCAAACTTCTTATTAGAGGTACTGACATCCACAGCATCAGCAATGTCATCCTGCTTAAACTTCATTGTCTTCTCCATGGGACCATCGACTTCCAAGAAACCTGCCTCCTCTTGTAACAACATATCAGTTGCAGCGGCAGAGTTGACAAACTCCTTGTACTGATTGTCAACCTTCTTCATTCCCTGAGCATTTTTCCGGCTTTTAGCCTTAGACAACTTTTTTGGAAATTTTCCTTTGTCTCTCTCATATTTTGAAGCCTTTCCACTGTCTCGGGAAGGAGCCATAATGGTTTGATCGGATGTGGGTGTAGGTCTTGCAAGTTGCGATGAGATGCGCACCTAACTTAGCGTACTACAAGTACCAAGTACGAGAAATCTTGATATGACAATTTTTTTTTTTTTACGTTGTCCGCCTCTTCTTTAACCTTTCAAAGAATCAAAATTTTTTCAAGAAATGTTTTAAAGAATGAATGTAAACTAGAATTTCAGATCTCTTGAACCGATATAATGGCTGCAAGAAAGACGCTAACGGTCGCACTAGACCTATTTACTGCCACTTTTCAACATATGGCCTGTTGTACATCTGAAAATTCCACGATTAATTTTCAACATCATCATTTTATCAGATATTCTTCGTTCTTTTTTAGCTCTTCTCTCTCATCTATCAAACCTCTCTATCACCTGATTCGTGCCCGTAGTTTGGGATTCTCAGTCAATCACAGTACAGGAAATTACAACGACCAACATCAACGCCATGAAACGGTTCTTCACTCGTTCGTTCACAAAGGGTGTGCCCAAACAAAAAATCCCAACACTCAAGGCAAGTGTCGTTCCTACACCTGTCGCAGTTACCTTCACCGCCATTGGTGCTTCTATTGCTGCGTACTACTTGTTTGATGCTAGAGCCGGTATTCATGAGTATGTCTTCTGCCCCTTGATTAGAACCTTCACAGATGCAGAAAATGGACACAAGTTGGGTATAAAGCTCATGAGTCTCGGTCTCTCTCCAAAATTGAGAGAAGAGTCTCCTGCCAAAGAGAAAGAGTTTGACACCATTTTGGGTGTGGACATTTTCGGTACTCACATGAAGTCTCCAATTGGTCTTGCTGCTGGTTTGGACAAGGAAGGTAAGGCTGTTGACGCCCTCTTTGACACCGGCTTCTCATACGTGGAAGTTGGTTCTATCACCCCAGAGGCTCAGCCTGGAAACCCACAACCTAGATTTTTCCGCTTGCCCAGAGACGATGCGGTCATCAATAGATATGGTTTCAACTCACTGGGCCATTTGAGTGTCTTGAATAACTTGAGACAAAGACTTCGTTTGTGGGAATATTTCCCAAACCTGTCCCAGAGACAAGGCAAGCTTTTAGGTGTGAACCTTGGCAAGAACAAGAACGGTGACGAGGTGCAAGACTACGTTCTGGGTGTAAGGAGATTTGCGGAGGTGGCGGATGTCTTGGTTGTCAATGTCTCCTCTCCCAACACTCCAGGCCTTAGAGACCTTCAAAGCGAGCTGAAGCTTACAAATCTCTTGAAGGCAGTTGTCCAGGAGAGAAACTCGCAACGAGAGAACTACAGCGGCAGAAAACCTCCTGTGCTTGTGAAGGTTGCTCCTGATTTGACCGAGCCAGAGATTGAGTCAATCGCGAACTCAGCCAAAGATTCCAAGGTCGACGGTATCATCATTTCAAATACCACGATTCAAAGACCAAATCGTCTTTTGACTACTGATATGAAGCTTGTGAATCAGACTGGAGGGTTGTCAGGTAAACCTTTGAAGCCTTTGTCTTTGCAAGCATTAAGAACCTTGAGAAAGCACACCAAGGACAGCAACTTGGTCTTGGTTGGTTGTGGTGGTATTTCCTCTGGTAAGGATGCACTTGAATTCGGTAAAGCTGGTGCTTCTTTCATTGAATTGTACACCGCTTTTGCTTACAAGGGTCCTGGATTGCCTGCAAGAATTAGAGATGAATTGACAGACTTGTTGAAGAAGGAAGGCAAAACCTGGCAGCAGATTGTCGGTGAGGATGATAAATAATCGTATATCTATAGAGAACACGATCTGAGGAAAGCTAATGCAAGGACGCGCTTTTGGCTAAGTATTTATTTGTGTTGCACGTGACTCACATAGTTAAGTGCTTCGCAAGATTATAAACAAAACTTGCACTTCAGATATACCCCCGATCTCAGATCATATCAAAAAGATACTATAGTCATGTCCTCGAGACCAAATACACCCAGCCATCGTAGGCGAGACTCCCAAAGAAAATCACATAGATCATCCGGCATTCATCTCATACTTTCACCATCGCCTAGTGTCCACTATCCGATCACAGAAACAACTCCCCCATTGGAATCTGGCCGCAACATGGAGCGACTAGAAAATTTGTCAGAGTCAATTGGACAGCTCCAAAATAACATGACGGAACTTTCGAAAATTCATAAAGCCATAAACAACGGCTTCAATGAGCCCTTTGCAGGTTTTCTATATGGATCATTTCTCACAATGTTTTGCAACAGTTTCCCAGGATGCCCGACATATGATCAATTTGAAAGCATCCTTGTTCTACGTGACAACGAACAAAAGATGGAAGATTTGCGCAAACGTATAAGCGAAGCTAAGCAAGAGAACGTCAGACTCCAACGCGAATTAGCTCAGACCAGGCCACAGAGGTCAAAGGCAGCTCTTGGGGAGCCAGGTCGCGCATTATATTCAAAGGCAAGGCAGCAAAAACCATCCCTTCGAAGAAGCTTATACCCCACGCCAACGAGGAAAAAGGTCACTGTGGCTCATGACGACACAACTACATCTGAGTCCTTTGTCGACACACCGCCGAACAAAGCTAGTACATCATCCAAGATTCCTCAGCCGTCTCTGCAAAGCGGAACGGGTCCTAACCTTGACCAACCTCCTCGCTATATGAGGGGGCTTTTTGACAAGACACTCTCTACGAATGTCGGTAGTGGCGTCCAACGTAAGAGTGACAAACTGTCAAATATAGCATCTGCACATCAAAGAAAGAGGCCAGCAGTAAAGCAAAGACCGCCATTTCGTTGATCGTGCCGTTTTGCATCAATCTCCATTCACAAGCCTTTGCATTAATTCATACCTCACTTGCAGCACGGACTTCTGTTGCTGGCTCGCAATAATAAGCAAATAATCTTTACTCTCCATCAGATTGACGATCTTCTGTCTTCGGATTTGCTCCTGGTAGCTCATGCAATCCTTCATGGAGAAGCAAGTTGTAGTTTCCTAAGCTGAACTCCAATTTTGGTATGCGCACTCGGAGGTGACATATATCAGTGCTGAGGTACAACTCACTCCAACAATCAACTAGCATGTCCGATATATCAGCAGAGGAGAAAAGAAGACTTTTGCGTGAAAGACGCCAGGCCAAGATGGCCAAAGGAAACGCCAGTAATAGACTCAATGAGATTCTTTCCCAAGGGTCCTCTGTGAAGACCAATGCCAAATCGGTCCTTGACGAATCAGAAAGTCAAGACGGTCCACAGCCAACCGTTCAACCTTCAGGCACGCCATTACACGATGATCCAGAGGTCCCTGACATCTCAACATTACTTCAATCCAACACACAGGCTCCAGAAGGGACGCCAGACATGGAAGAGGTATTTAAAAAGATCTTTGGGGGTGCAACTGGCCCCACCGCTGATGGCGCCAACGGCGAGGGTGCTGATCAAAACCCTTTTATTTCTCAGATTGTTCAAATGATGTCTGAGGGAGGCGCTTCACAAAATCAAGCGGGTCAGCAAGATGAAATCTCGTCCTATCAAAGTCAATTACTCAAGTACCAGGCTTACAAGGAGAAGAAACTCAAGGTGCATTTCTTGATCATCAGATACATTGTTCACCTTTTCAACTTTTTCTTCCATTACCTCAATTACACACTGTTCCAGTCGTCACCTCATTTGTACATTCGTGGCTTAAGCATCAGTGTGGAGACAAAAACATTCTTCAGCTACTTTATGGCATCGGAGATTGTGTTCATTTCTGTATACTTTGGACTTTTAGCCAGCAAAGGCCTTTTGGGAGCCAATTCAAAGAACCATTTTGTGTCGAAAGCCTTGAACTTCGGGTCCCTCATTCTACCTCAAGTTTCAAGGTTCCAACCAATGGTGGAAAGCATTCTTGTCTACTCCGAGGGTCTTGGAATATTTGTGACAGACATTGCATTAATCGTCTTGCTATTCGGATTTGTTAGTATTTACGGTTAGATCTATGTACAATTAAGATAATTAGAAGTGTTTCTTCATATCTTTCCTCTTTGCATCAAGTATTTTCTCTGCACTTGCAGTACTTCTCTTCTTGTAGAATGTCCAGAAAAGAAGTGCTGTGCTGGCTATGGAAATTCCAAACCAGGTGATCAAATATTGCATGTGGTTGTTTGTGAAGTTGACCTTGGGAATGGCCGCCAATGGGACTCCCTGCTCAACAAATTCAAATTCTTGATACTGAAGCGTGGTGTCGGTGTCCGAGTCAGGAAGATGGTCAGCTTTGCGTGTTGTGTCTTTGGAAAAAAGACTTTTCCATGAGCCCTTCTTTTCCACATTCAGACTAGGTCCCTCCCAATCCTGTTTGTCCTTCAATGAGTACATCATTTGTGCATAGATTGGCAAACTTCCTGTTTCTACCGCCATGGCTTCAACATCGGGAATATGGAAAAGCTTGGTGCCTTGCTCGTGTTCGTATTGCATCTTGGACTTCTTCGGCATCGTTCTGAACATAGCTTCGATCTCAATTTCACCTTGGGGAAGAGCTAAGTGCGAGAGGTAGCCCTTGTTACGAGTTTCTGGAATAACCTTTTCCTTTGCAATCCACCCTCGTTCTATGAGTATCGGTTTTCCACCATCAGCACGAACAAATGGGGTGATAAGAAGGTAGCCCAACTCACCGTTTCTGATACGAGGGCCCAAGAAAAGCTCTCTAGAGTAATCGAAATGGCCTCTTACCTTGAAACGACGATACTCGAACTCCGGTATAACTGATGGGTCCAATTGCTGGGGTAGGCCTTCTAATGGTGGTTCTGCCAACAAATGCTCGCAACGAGATATAAGGTCAACTTTCCATTTAAGACGCTTCACTTGCCAGCATCCCAACCAGAATGTGATCACAGGCATGGCTATCATGAGTCCCAAGATGAATCTACGGAACCCTTTCAGCTTCTCCTGATTCTCTGCTCTAGCCAAGTTGGTAACGGAGGACTTGATTGGCTTCCAGTCTATAGTAGGGTCTTGACTGTCCTTCTGAAGACGAACTGCGGCGATGGCCTGGCTTTCGGGCCAAACCCACCAACTCTGATTCCTAATCTTGAGATCATAGTTGTCTAGTGAAGTAGTGCGAATAGTTATGCACTTTACACTTATCTCCCATCCTGCAAGCATCAACGTTTGCATGATGTCAAAGTAAATGATTGACACAACTTTTCCATTCTTCAAGAATTCATCTTATTTATTGTCCATTTGAATGGCATAGCTGCGTACTACACGTTGTAGCCGAAACCACATGGGTCTAAAACCATCTCTGCTTGACGGACTTATCACAGTGAATTCAAAAGTATGAAGGCTGACTTTCATGACGATCTTTGAGAATATCATCCGACCAAAGTTATGTGCTTTTTCAGCTTTGATGATCTCAGCCTTTAGCACTACCATGTACGGTGCGAGTCGTTACAGATCCATCGCAGTGTTGGATGAGAGCCATGCAAGGCCATACCCTATTAAGCACAAAAATAGACTGTTATTTGTCAAACATAGCCTTATAGACTTGGGATTAGATGTCTAGAATGATTTAGAGGTCTATAAATCAACGATGCTGTGTATGTGCATGCCCTAGTTCCGGATTCTGAAAATCTTACCAAACTATTACTTTTGTCCTTCATCAAACGAATAAACAAACGAATGAGTAAAAAAAAATAAGATCTAGAAAATTTATCTGTCTCGATATCTTGGAGGACTTGTTTATGATGGTCGTGTAGAGCCCCATCGTCTCTCCTGCACCTCTGGGGATGCCCTTGGTAAGATTTTTTCCCAGTGAGAAGATCCCATCGGTACCCTACATCGAATTTCCCTCAAGCACTCGTTCCAGCAGACATAAGGAAGATCTAAGATGGCTGGTATCGATTTCCTTCTCTTTGAGGAAGCTGCGGGCTATGCTATATTCAAGGTCTTGATCCAGCAGGATGACATTGCAAACAGACAAAAAGAGGTGCAAGAGTCCTCCAATGACTTGGGAAAATTTTCCAAGATGGTGGAGCTCGTCTCCTTTGCTCCTTTCAAGGGTGCAGCACAGGCTTTGGAAAACGCCAACGATATTTCTGAGGGTTTGGTCTCTGACTACTTGAAGTCTGTCTTGGAGTTGAACTTGCCAAAGCCTAAGAAGGGCAAGATCACCTTGGGTGTTTCTGACAAGAACTTGGGTCCCTCCATCAAGGAGAACTTCCCTTACATTGACTGTGTTTCCAACGAGATTGTCCAGGACTTCTTGAGAGGTATTCGTGTTCACGGCCACAAGATCTTGAAGGAGTTGCAGGATGGTGACATTGAGAGAGCTCAGTTGGGTTTGGGCCACGCCTTCTCCAGAGCCAAGGTTAAGTTCTCCGTGCAGAAAAATGACAACCACATCATCCAAGCCATTGCTCTTTTAGACCAATTGGACAAGGATATCAATACCTTCTCTATGAGAGTGAAGGAATGGTACGGCTGGCACTTCCCAGAGTTGGCCAAGATTGTTCCTGACAACTACACTTACGCCAAGCTTGCATTGTTCATGAAAGATAAGGCTTCCTTGACTGACGAGTCTCTCCACGAGGTTGCCGCTTTGGTCAATGACGACTCCGGTGTTGCTCAAAGAATCATTGACAATGCCAGAATCTCCATGGGTCAGGACATCTCTGAACTAGATATGCTCAACGTCTCTACTTTTGCTGAGAGAGTTGTGTCCATCTCCGAATACAGAGCTAGATTATTTGACTACTTGACCTCGAAGATGCACACTGTTGCTCCAAACTTGTCCACCTTGATCGGTGAAGTTGTGGGTGCTAGATTGATTTCTCATGCTGGTTCTTTGACCAACCTTTCCAAGCAAGCTGCATCTACCGTCCAGATTTTGGGTGCTGAGAAGGCCCTTTTCAGAGCTTTGAAGACCAAGGGTAACACTCCTAAGTACGGTTTGATTTACCACTCCTCTTTCATTGGTAAGGCTTCTGCTAAGAACAAGGGAAGAATTTCCAGATACTTGGCTAACAAGTGTTCTATTGCTTCCAGAATTGACAACTACTCTGACGAGCCTAGTACCGCATTCGGTCAAATATTGAAGAGACAGGTGGAGGAGAGATTGAACTTCTACGACACCGGTGCTGCCCCTATGAAGAATGTTGACGCCATCAAGGAGGCCTTGGCTTTGACATCGGACTTGGTTGACGAGATGGATGTGGAGGCTGCACAGGAGTCTGATGACGAGGAGCCAGCCAAGGCTGAAAAGAAGGAGAAGAAGGAGAAGAAAGAAAAGAAGGAGAAGAAGGAAAAGAAGGAAAAGAAAGAGAAGAAGGACAAGAAGGACAAGAAGGAGAAGAAGCGTAAGGCTGATGACGACGAGGACTCCTCAAAGAAGAAGAAGAAGAAGAAGTCGAAGGACTAATTATGCTTTTTTGCATCAACTCCTCATTCCAAGATCAAATCATGCACAAACCGAGAGCTACGACGTTTCCAAAACATCATCAATTTTTGTAACCAATATCAACATGCGTATAGAAGTAATTGACATACTCCACGAAAGCCCACTAGGACATTCCTAACTGAATGCAGCTAAGACATATCTAGGCGGCAGGAAGGTTTTCACCGCTGGTATTATCGATCGACTGTGACTCGTCAGCACCTTCTTGGTTCTTGATGAGCTTGATGAGTATCTTTAACGACCTCTTGAGTTCACTCGATTGTTCAGCAACTCTTTCTGCACCAGGCGACTTCTTCGAAACTGCCTTCTCCAACATGACATTCACGGGAGAGACGAGTGGATCTATCATAGATGGTATAACTGACTTTCCCTTATCATTATGCGAAAGATAATGAACCAGGGCCCCGACATTGTTGATTCGCTTCACTGTTGGCTCTACCATACCCTTGAAAGTGACAAGATGAATCATCTCCAAAGTGCCCTTAGCCAGCCGAGTCATGTCGTCAATTTGAGATGATGACAAGTCAAGGATCTGGTCGACAGAGGTCAATTTGTGGTCACAAAAAGAGTCCAACCAGTTTACGGCCTTTTGAGCGGGCTTAAGCAGACACAAATAGTTCGATACCGGGGCAGTCCCTTTGAAGACAAGAGCAACGTATTTGCAATCAGAGAAAAACGCATAACCTGAGTTGGCCCACTCATACTTCAATAAATGTTGCAAAGTCTTATTATTGAGTTCACGCTCATCAACATTGACAACAATCAGAGGAGGTGACTCGGAGCCATTTGCGTTTGTTTCGTTGGGAGTAACTGCTTGGTCGGACATCTTGATGTTCAACTGTGATGAAGAGGAAAGATATTATGGTGAAGTAAAAAATGGTGATAATTATACAAACACAATTTATAGTGTGCGTCGATGGGTGCAAACAGACAAGTGAATGAGTGCGAGTTGTGGTACTCTCAAGCGAAATTAATCTCCCATCCTAACTGCTTGAGGATAGCGAGCCAATCAACAACCTTATCACCATCGGGTTCTGTTCCCATACTTGTTCCATGACGTATTTGATTCTTTGAACATTCCAAGGTCCGTAAGTCTCCATCATCTGATTGAGGATGTCTCTCATATGTTCTCGATCAAATTCAGCGACAGAATGGATGCCTGCAATAAAGAGTGGGAAAACCAACGTAGCTTGCATTGGAGTCTCCACCAAAAGATTGATACTCTTCATGAGGTCATTCATGAGAATCTGAGATTCTATAGCAGAAGGGTTCATTTTCAATATGGATTGCCGAAGGAAAAGCTTGCAGCTGATCTGATAAGCCTCAAAGCACATGAGTTGCATCTCTAAATCGAAGTCATTAAGATTCTCCAAGTCATCAGGATCAGGCTTTGCGGTATCGATCTTATACTCAATCTTTTTGGCTCTGGCTGTTATAGAATATAGAATTGAGCCAACCTTGCCGTGATCGCTTACTTCCAGTCCCGTTTCATCAAATGGCTTATTCGTTTCTGGAGAAGTTGAGGAAATTCCATCAAAGTTGTTGGGAGTGACCTTAGGTGATTGGCGCTTATAATATGAGTCAAGTTCGTTTTTGCAATCGAGCGAAAGTGAGCTAATCTCCGCGATGTATCTGTATAATATCTTTGATACACCGAGTAAAGGATTCAAGTTCCCCTAGAAACACCCTGAGGATCTTTGAAAATTTTTTGGTAGATCTCAAGTGGGAAGTATGTACCTCGTTCATTGACGGAGCTCGCGAGAACATCATGGTATGCAAAATTAGTGATGAGCCAGTGTTCTTCCTTGTTGTTGTCAAACTTTGTGATGCCACCGTTGTCTTTGAGGAGTTTCCAACCCCAATTGAGGTAAACGGACCAGTATTTCACATCGCCTCGGCAGATTTCAGCACCGCACAAGATTAGGATGACAGCTAGTTTATTAAGAATTGCACGACGGTCTTCATGGAAAGCTGGTAGAGTACCGCTAAAATCAATGTCTTGCGTGAGGAGTTTGACGGCGGTTTCTGCGTACATGGATGCCTCAGCTGTCCATTGTCCACCAAGATGGAAACCAGCCCAAGCGAGAATTCCACACAATACGCCCTTGTCTCTTTGGGCTAGAGGTAGGAATACCTTTTGATAGGAGTTGGACTCATTCTGACTTATTGGTGCGATAGAAACTTTCTGAGAAAGGGTATTGACGTAGTAATCATACAAGTAATGACCAGAGGCATCGAGCTCGGGAAGGAGTGGAGGGGGTGCTTGTGGTGGAGGAATGAAGGTGGCATTAAATGCTGATGCAAGTTGATTAAGTTGTGATGCGGAGGATGTCAGCATTTGGTTGACCTGATCTAAAAAGCCAGGAATGTTGAAGGACGGCGAGAATTTCACCATGTTGTCACCATTTTTATTTGGCTCATCAAGTGTATTATTGTCCCCTTGTGGCGATGGATTGTTGCTGCTGCCTGTGAACATAGAAACCTCTTTGAGAAAGTTGAGGAGACCTGATGGGGTGCCTCCTGATGTAGAATCATCAAGGGCCTCGAGTTCCATCAAAGCAGGCGAGAACGCACGAGGAGAGGGCGATCTTATGTTATCTGGTGTCAAAAAGGTTCGATTTCGAACGACAGCATTATGATGGATGTCACCCAAATTAAGACCCCTGAGGTCATCTTTAAAATTTAGAGGCGGCGATGTGGAAACCGGATAGGCTTCTCGTAGAGCCTGAACATAATCCAAAGATGCAGTGGATGTAGCTATTCCAGGAGCCTCATCATCTGTAGGCTTTATATCATAGGCTTCAGACTTAGCGGGTTCTGTGTCAATTTGAAGCAGCGTTGGTGGACTTTCAATTTTGGGCACATCGTCGTCGGCCATGCCGTCACTCTTTTTGCCCTTGGAGCGTCGAATACGAACCTTATTCAAGCTCTCTTGTTCCCTCACTTTCTTTCGAAGACGTCGTATTTCATCAACCTCCATAGTGTCGTAGTCTATCCAGACACATTCCTTGTTGAACCGACGGCAGTCTCGACAAACCGGCTTCGTCCCTTCGCATTTCTTTTTTCTGACCTTACAAGTGATACAGCCAAACTTCGACTTCCCTCTCTTACTAGGAGGCTTTTTAGTCCCTGACAGTTGAAGACTGGAAGTCTCTGGCGGACTTCTAGGAACTGAGGTGGAGCGACTCTTGGACGAGACGGGCGTGTCAAGCCCACGAGACCCTTTCATGCTCAAGACGTTACTCCTTTTGGAGTCGAACTTGGAAAACATATGCAGAAGAGTCCCAAAACTTTGGTCTAGCGGTCTCAGAGAACCCATCTTCTTCAAGATAACGCCTTGTGGGTATGCAGGACTAGCTCTTCGTATTCGCCCTTGATGTGGGGTAAGTTCAAAGGAAAACAAGAAGCCCTGAAAACAGAAGATTACTTTGACCACAATGGTAAGAAAAATGGCCACCTCATATGCTTTGTTCGACCCCAGGCTTCGATATCGCCTCGACTACGCGGGACAAGGCTTAGCACCTCGAGCTATTCCTCCGGTATCGGCCTCAAGAGAAGATCAAAAGACGGAGAGATTTTTTGCAAGTGAAAAAGTTGAAATCTGTAAGTACATATCGAGCAGTATCGCTTGAGCTTGACAGATTTGTTTACGTATGTCCATTCGCTACAAAAGCGGACCTGCGTGCGAAAATCATAAAAGAATCTTCCGTTGACACACCACGCCAATGTAGTGGCAAATATCTGACATTTCGCTCATCTTCTGAAAATGATAGATACAACGGTATTCGAATATTGGTCCTATTGTGAGACCCTTATGCCAGTTGTTGTCATGTGACATGGAACACTATGGAATCTGATGTATGCTCCTGCATATGCCTGCTGGTCACCGAAGCGTTGTACCGCAATCAGTTTTTTTCCTCCTCGCTGCTGCAATATCTTTTTTCTATCTTTCACAGTTTTCATAAAGCTCATTTATATCAATAGTTTATCATGTCTTTAAAGCGTATCAACAAAGAGTTGCTTGACTTGGGAAGGTATGTATTCTGATCACCGAGATTAGCCCTCGGAAACCTCCTGCCACATTTGAAACTGTCAAATTTGTTGTCGATTCTTGTGAACTGGCATTGACATCAAATCATCGCTAGATGAAGAGTCTGTTTGATCCACAATATCCTCCATCAGACTATTGCAAATGCATCTTCGATTCAGTTCTGACATGTTTATAAAAACTGTGGATCAAATCAGTCACAAGACTTCAATGTCATGGCGACTTCACAAGCACAAAACTAACAAAACAGAGACCCCCCATCTTCATGCTCCGCTGGACCTGTCGGCGATGATTTGTACCATTGGCAAGCATCTATCATGGGCCCCCAGACTCCCCATATGCTGGAGGTGTGTTCTTCCTTTCGATTCACTTCCCCACTGACTACCCATTCAAGCCTCCAAAGATCAACTTCACCACTAAGATCTACCACCCTAACATCAACGCAACTGGTTCTATCTGTCTAGATATTTTGAAGGACCAGTGGTCTCCTGCCCTTACCATCTCTAAGGTGCTTTTGTCCATTTGCTCCTTGTTGACTGACGCCAACCCCGATGACCCATTGGTCCCTGAGATTGCTCACGTTTACAAGTCTGACAGACCTAAGTATGAGGCCACTGCTAGAGAGTGGACCAAGAAGTATGCTGTCTAGGTGAGCCACTCGGGATTTATACGAAGAGCGGTGATACATAGAGTACGTATAATTGCATATCCACTACTAGGAAAGCATATCTGCTCAAGTACGGAGCAACAAGTAGAGACTTTTTTGAAATCGAATGTAAACCCGTGTAGTCGCTTGGTCTGTCCTGCAGGCGCGCCTTGGCTCATGGTCAACAAGTAAAAGGTGAACTCTATCGAATTTTGCATCCATTTTGTGATCCCTTTATCATTGAACATAAGGACTTTAATTGAACCTTCGGTAGGAAGCACAGCTTCAGAAAGAGCGGCGAGCATTTCCTTCATTTTGTATTATCATTTTCAATTTATCACAGACACTCGGTTCAAGAGACGATCCCAACATGGAACTGCTAAGAAGCTTTCTGCAAAGCAACTCACGAGGAATATTCCATCTAGCAAAGGAGCTTCTTCATCGAGGGTTTTTCAAAAGGCATCTTAGTGAATATCAGTTCGTGATTGTCTCGCATATCCTTAAACAAGACAACTTCGAGCTCTGGACGCAATTTCTTGAGGGTAACTGTGTTTTACATGTCACAAAAGCTGATCAGAAAGGTTCGGATGATGAAGATTCGGTCGAGGACGGTACTAGGCCCATGATCAATCTTGCTTTCCACATGAGATATATCCTATGGGAGAAGGCCATCGATTACTTTTACGAGGACAGTCTAAAGGGAACCGACCATTCACTCAAAAGCCAGAGAGACGAGTCTGGTACTACGTATGACTTGATCGACGGTCTAGATGAGGCTCCAGTTCAGGATGGACAGCAAAAGGAAAATGAATCTGCTGCCCCAATGCCTGTGAGAGAGGAAGAAGAAGACTACGACGATGATGAGGATGACGATGATGAAGACAAAAATAGTGGCCAAACTAAGCAGGATGAACAGGACAACATTGAAAATGGTCAGCTTCAATACGAAGACGGACATGTTAAGGTGGAAATCCTGTCAAGCGAATTTGTCACCAAGTCAACGCCACCTCCAGAGACAAATAACACGGATCTTGAAGATGCTTCAACAGAGGGAACCGAGTTTCCTGCTAATGCTCCAACAATGAATCTCGAAGATCAAGAAGCACTTGTTAAAGAATTCAACAAGGTTTATCACAACTTCGAATACGACAAAGAAACCCTCATCAAGCGCAGGAAGCTTGAGAAGTCGGACATGCAAATTGAATCTCAAAAGCCAGCTGGTGACGATCCCACAAACCAGATACCGATCAATTTAGGTTCTGCGTCACATTCGCTACAACATCTTTTGGGTGTTATCCAGGATCGTCGTGATGATGTGAGTTTGACCGACCATGATCTAAAAAAGTTATTCATGGACGTGCGTAAGAACAGGGGCAAATGGGCTAACGATGAACGCATTGGACAAGAGGAGTTATATGAATCTTGTGAAAAAGTTCTTCAAGACCTTCGTGGATACACTGAACATTCGACACCCTTCCTCAATAAGGTTTCCAAAAGAGAAGCGCCCAACTATGGCCTAATTATCAAGAAACCAATGGATTTGAATACAGTTATGAAAAAGCTCAAAAGCCTTTCCTACAATTCAAAGCAGGAGTTTGTGGACGACTTGATGCTTATATGGAACAACTGTTTGACCTACAACGCAGATCCCAAACACTATCTCAGGGCACATGCAATTGCCATGCAGAAGAGAACTCAGAAGCATATTCCAACGATACCTGACATTACGATAAGAAATAGATCAGAGGTCGAAAAAGAAGAGGATCTCGATTCTGAGGCAAAAGCTTCTACGCCTGCTTTAAAGGGTGGTAAGAAAGCTTCAAAGAAGGGGAGAAAAAGAAAGCGGGAAGAAATTATCAAATCCGAGGAAGTTGAGGGTGTGAGTGACGCCCAGCTGTCAGACGTCCCCTCCAATCTGGAAACCCCTGCTCCGATATCGCAACCAACCCCAACTGAAAATGGGAATATTATGACGGAGGATAATCCTGCTGAGGAAGAGGAAGAAGAAGCGGCCGAGGAAGCTGACACCGATATACGCGAAAATGAAAACGAGGACGAACAAGATCCAGAGCTCCAATCATGGAGGACCCTAACCGCAAAGTCACGGGCTAACTATTGCGCTTCTCGTGCTGCCCTTTTTGATAATGATGGGAAGCTCAAGCTTGATGCCGAGGCAATTCTTCGAGAATCGAACAAAATGAAGAATTTTAATCAATTCCTAGACAACAAGGAAATGGTTTCGAAGACGAATAAGCTTCTCGATAATGACGAGCCTTATCTTCTTGAATATGATGTCGCTGGTGGCATTCCAGGAATCAAATATCCTGGCATTGACGACCAAGACCAGGATAGACTAGAAAATGAAATGGTTGAGCTGCTTTTACTGAAGGGCGAAGCTGATAACCTTTCCTCGGGATTGATTCTTCCATTGGAATCGGGTCTCAACGGCCTTTACCGTGGCAATATCACAGAAATTCAAGAGATTCGAAAAATCTGTTTCAAAATTTCTTTGATTCGGCAGATGCAAACTCAGCAATACATGCACCGTACTCAAATGCGTCAGCCAGAGATAGAGTACATTAAGGAGATCGATGTTGACCCAGTTTCCAAGTTGCCAAATCACAACCTAGATTCTCACGATGTACAATACGCTTCTCTTAGAAGAGGTGTTGCCAAAATTGCAATGCACACCGGCTTTGAGACAACTGAACCTTTGGCTGTTAACACTTTGACTCAAATTGCTGAACGGTATATGCTGAATCTAGCGAAATCAGTCAAAATGCATTGTGAATCCTCGTCGACGAACCAGTTGAGTGACAAGGCAATTATTCTCCTTAGTTTGCTCGAAAATGGTGTTGAAAGACCTGATGATCTATACACATTCGTTGTTGAAAAAGCAGTGAAACAAAAAGCCAAGCTCAAGGACTTGAGACAGAAGCTTTCAGGATTTGTGAAGGAGTTGTTAAGACCAAGTTTGCAAAATCTTAGTGAACAGAACTTCGAGAATAACAGTGAGCAGTTCATGACTGGAGACTTTGCAAATGAAATAGGCGATGATTTCCTTGGTCTCAAGGAGCTTGGTTTGGATAAGGAGTTCAACATGTTGAGCTCCTCGATTCCCACGTACTTGTTGCACTCTCGTTTGCAGAGCTCCCTTTCGAACACGGATCAGGTCAACAAGAGTACTAAGTATGAGGATTTGAAGGACTGGGTGCAGCCAAAGTTGACTCAAGCCGACGTCCCCAACCAAGTCGGCGTTTTGCAGCCATTCTACGAAAGCTTGGTGCAGAAAAGCGAAACGTTCCTCGTCAAGCAGCAGAAGAGAAAGGGCGAAAGCTCCGAGCTTCCACCACCCACAAAATTATACCTTATCGAGGACGAGGAATTACCACAAAAACAGAGAAATATTCGTCCGCGTCTTCCACCTACTGGCAAGATATCGTCAGTCAAGAAAAAGCTACTCTCTCAAGCTTTCTTTTTGCCAGATGAGAGCGTTTCGATTGAGGGCGGAAACGATTCCTTCAAGGTCGAGAACGGTCTAGGATTCGACGCTACTATGAAGAGTGAGGATTAGATCTGCTTTTAATGAATTGGGTCGCCTTCCCAAATCAAAATAAACTGTATTTAATTAGAACACAACGTGGAGTAGTTGTTTGCCTAGCGCGCGCTTATCCCATATGTACTTCTGGAAAAGATCCATTACTCATTTTCTCCAACTAGATCAGATCTACTTGCCTCCGATAGATTTGCCACGAGAACTCCAGCCGCCAATGCAGTAACTCTGATGACAAAAAGCAAAGTTCGTCCAAGTGACGGCAGTAGCAAGAAATTCAAATATAACATCCTTAACAGAGATGTTTTCGGAAGGACAGTGCTTCATGTCACTGTACTCTGTGACCAACCTGATTTAATGAATCAGGTGTTACGAACACCGGAGGCAAAACTGATAATTTTGGCTACTGACTGTGAAAATGGATGGAACGTGCTTCATTATATTCTATACCACAAGCGGTTCCGTTGCCTTGCTGTACTTCAACAGTATTTGGATAAAACGCCGGTGGGAAACTCTTCGATACTTCACGAGCTATTGAAGAAGAAGGACAGAGGTGGCATCCCGCCCCTTTTCTTGTTGCGAAACGATCTTAAGGATTTTGTGTGGATTCCAACTTACATCAATGAACACAACGAGTACCACTTGCAGTACAGGTACCCAGAGCATAACAGTGAAGATGTTAGCACTCAAAGAATGAGACGCTCTTGGCAGCTAGATCATATAATGTGGAGTCCAAAACGAGGAGCTTCAGATATGTACGTTATGGGATCTAATGTGAATCACTCTCTCGGCGTTGGCGATTCCACCGACAGATCTGTCCCTGTTAAGGTCTCACATAAAACTTTTCAACCGCCACATTCAGATATGCAACTGTTTCTTCGAAAGCCTCGATATCGTGACTTAAGGATATCGAAATATCATTCGGTTGCTTTAACAACAGATGGCCGTCTATTCACTTGTGGGTTGGCTTCCAAAGGAAGGCTCGGTGTCGGGCATTCAAAAAACAGTTTCTCATTCTCGCAAGTAAGCCTTTTTGAAGAAGAAGACAGGTTAGTGTCTCAAGTTGCCGTATCGACGGGTCACAACCTAGCGTTGACCACTTCTAATGAGGTTTACGGTTGGGGTCTGAATGAGTACAACCAATTGGGCTTTACGTCTTCAGATAGCCAGCAGTACAGAACGGGTTCGACTCGAGACTTTCAGAATGTGCCTATTCTGATTACCACTGGAGAGCTTCGGAAGAATACAAACCCGATGGTTGGCATTGCTGCGAGCAAAATCCACTCTGTGGCATATACTGATGATACCATTTATATGTGGGGCCTTAACATTGGCCAGATGGGATTCGAGGCGGTTGGTGAGGATGATTACAGCCTTAACTTGCATGGCACTATAGTCAGGGGAAAGGTGATTGAGCAGCCTAAATCGGTATCTTTCAAAGAAAAGGTACAATTTATCGCCACTTGCGAGACATGCACTTGTATTGCGACCGATACCAACGATCTCTTTGTTTTTTATCAGCACCACAGATACAAGCTTCAGAAACTTCCAACGAGATCGGAGTTCGATAAGTTCGACACTTATAAGCCGTCGAGGTTGACGGTGTCGCCTAAGATCCGGAAGATTGCTATGAAATCTCCAGAGAATGTTTTTCTTCTTCTTGAAAGTGGCGACGTTATGTCTTTCGCAATCCCGGCTAAGTTTGATATGAAGGCAGCTCGGAATATCAAATTCCAATACATTTGGCGAGCATTCGATTCCAATCTTCGTGCAGTTGATATCGATAATTCTTATGACGGATCGATTGTTCTTTGCACGAGAGATGGATCCGTCTTCACCAAGTTCACATCATCCTCGCAGTCTCAACGTCGCCCATCGCTAACTTCAAAGACACCCTCGTTGGCGATGACATCCAAGAACAAGTTCCGGAAACTAGAAGGTGTTAATAGAGTTGTTAAGGTAAGCTGTGACGATCAGTTCGTTTCATTTGGCTTCATGAGAGATGAATCTGATATGCTACCTCTAAAGCTTCAAAAAAATGATTTTAAAATGGACTTGAACTACTTGAGCGTTTTGAGTGAAGTCGACTCATACCGCAAACAGGATCAACTTCTTGACACAGATCATGACATGAATTGCTATGTATCTGATTTCATATACCCATTGCGTCCACGCAAAAGAAATGATGAATTCCTGTTCTTGGCCAGATCTGATGATCACGAGGACGATGAAACTCTTGAAAAGGTGAGAATAAGCGACAGGCTTTATCAAAGCTTTCTCCAGCATTATAGTTATTCTTCCCGGAAGCCGATTCAATCCGAAAGCTTGTACCAGGCTTATGACATCGACGAAATCTCAAGGCTTAATGATGTACTATCATTAGAAGCTGCCTTTAATTCACTTGTAAAAGTGCAAGCCTCGTTTTACAAATTTCACGACGCCGCGATTGAATTCCGGAGTCTGCCAAACATCCGTTTAAAATTTCATTCCAACATCTTGGCATGCCGCTCAGAGTTTTTCGAAAGGCTCATGTCGCAGGAAAACGGCGATGAATTCTTTATAACTCATGGCTTCAAAGGCAGCTATGATGTGACGAGACGATTGTTGACATTCGAATCTGATGTCGATGTTCGAGCCACCGTTGTGTTTTTGCACTTCATCTACACGAATAGTGTGTTGCGTTTCTGGGATGCTTTTCCATTGGGGTCGAAATGCCCTCCGTCTGTGAAGAGATCGAAAGATCATTTCGCAATCTTGATGGCAATTTTTCAAATGGACTCGCACTTTGGGAAAGAGGAGAAATTCATTGAGCTGTTCCAAAGCTGTATCAACAACGGACGTGGGGACTTGACGATAATCTTACTGGACGGTCAAGTGCGTTGTGATTCTTCCATCCTTGTAGCAAGGTCAGCTTTTTTTGAGACTTTCTTGTCAGAGAGGTGGGAAACAATAGCCAGTGATGATACAGACAGCTCATTTGAGGAAGAACAGAAACAAGTTAACCTAGAGGGCATTAACACGTTGCAATTTGAGGTGATACTTCGCCATATATATGGCTGTGATGATCTTAAAGTATTTGATTGCATTTATGGCGTGGTTTCCAGTGATGACGACAGCGACGATTTCATTAATTTCTTGCTTGACATGATAGAGATCTCTGACGAGTTGCTTCTTATTCAATTGAAGCATATATCTGAACTTGCTATCAAAGACCTCATCACATACGATAATGTTCTTTTGCTACTCACCCATTCATTTTATTTGTCGGCTTCAAAATTATTTAAGAGCTGTTGTTGGTGCATTTTCAACAATCTAGACATTCTTATTTTTGAACCAACGTTTCGGGATCTTGACGAAGAAATTCTTGCTGCCTTGGAGAAGGAGATGAGGTTTTTGCAGTTGATGAAACAGAATGACTTTGTTGTTGGAGATCGCGGAGAAGTTAATCTCAACTTAATCAGATCATTAAATGGTCCAATAATTGATGCTGATGCGTTATCAGACTTTGCAAAAGCTTTCAATGATATATTTTTGACTGATGATCTGGCTTTCAAACCAATTTTTGATCAATCGCCCGAACCTCTTGGAGCGGAGGAGAAAAAACGCAGATCCTCTTCGAGAAAGCTTTCAAGGAGGAGTAGTACTATCGAACTCCCCAAAGAGCTTCAAAACTTGAACATCTGCAAGTCTTCGAGGAAAGTAAGCGATTCGGCAATTGCTGATGACATCACTGGTGAAGATGACTTCGAAATGGTAACATCAAGAAGACGTCGCAAATCGAAGACGGGCACTAATACACATCCAGTGTCTCAACATGAAACGAGCGAAGTTGAGCTGAGTAGAGGCCAACTTCTTGAAGCTCTGAAGTCAGAAAGCTCGAGTCCGCCACCCCTGGGTGCTACTCTAGGCACTGGATGGAGCGCACGCGACGTGTCGACCAGTCCCATTGAGGGCACCCCATTCGGACCCACGCTCGGTGATAAAGTAACCGGTAACAAGTCCAAATCCAAAATCAAGTTTTCTGGTATCAAACCATCGCAGAAGCAGAGAAGGAAATTTGGAGACTTGAACACGGATCAGAAGTTTACGGACAACATTGTTACACCCACGCTCAAAAATCCGTGGAAGGCTGTTTCTCCCCCAGCTGCTCAAATGGATTCTGCAAGCAACATGCCCGTACTTGGGAGTGCAAATTCCGAGGCGGGTAGCAGTTCCAGCTCCATGACTGCCATAATGCTCGAGGAGTCAATGAAGATTGAAAGACAAAAGCAATTCGAGGGCGAAAGAAAGTCTCTCCAAGAAATTCAGCAGGAGCAGGAGTTTGCAAAATGGTGGGAAGAAGAATCCCGACGTGTGCAACAAGAAATGCGTGGACCCAAAACATCACCCACCCCAAACGGTAATGGCCAAAAACACAGTCGAGGTCGTAGGCCTCGCAATGGCAAGAAAAGTAAGCCAGTGTAAATACAATTGATATTATAGAACGTTTATTCAATGTCATCAGGGAACCAGCCAAATTCCTCTAAGTCAACTCTGTGCTTATCCAGCACCAGCACCCCTTCTTGTCTGAGCAACGAGGCCTGCTCGAACTCACCATTTTCTCTAACTGAAATCATCCCAGCACTATTTATGACCCTCCACCATGGAATATCTCCTAACGAAGCTCCTTCTTGGTTTAATAAGTTTTTCAAATGAGAAAGATGTTTGAGAGAAGAACCAACTTGACGAGAGTTTTGAGGCCGACCAATCAAATAGGCTATATGGCCGTAAGAAGTGACATGTCCAGGCGGAATTTGCTCTACAGCATTGTACACTGCAAAGTGGAATGCCTTCTTTTCATCGTCAAGCATCTGTTGTGGTACGCGAAAAGTCTCGAGTGATCTACGAATGCGAATTAGTCCTGCTGTTTATTTATACTAGAAGCTAAGCTGCTTACAAAGCCAACAAAGCACCAGCGGCCAAGGCAACGGCACCGGCAGCGTACTGCTTGTTAGCAGCACCCTCGTAAGAGGAGACGTTAGCGGTGGCGGTGTGGTTCTGAGGAGCAATAGAGGACTTGGCGGGGCAGTCAGTAACCTCTGGACCACAGTCGGTGATGGTGACCAAGGTAGACTGGAGGTCGGTCTCGGTGACGACGGAGGCAGCGGAGACGGCGGCGACAGAGGCGGCGGCAATGGCAACGGTGGAGAACTGCATTATAACGAAAGACGAGTAGTTGGAAGGATCAAGTAGATGTGATGAAGAAAAAAAAAAGGCTCCCAAGAGGCGACAGCAGGCCCTTTATATATTTCAGTCAGCCGACTTGTTGACAAGCTTTGTTTTGTTTCAGCGCCCGCCCGCCCACGGCACGCAGCACAGATGCATTACAAACAATGGATTCTGCGCTGCGTTGCCCCACTAAAAGTGGGCCCGGCGGTTGAAACGCGGGCTTGGTACTTTTGACGCCGCTATTGCCGACCGTGCTCCTGCCCAGTGCGGTCCAATGTCAACAAGCTCTAAAAAATTAGGCTTGGTGAAAACGCGAATCGCTCTTGACACTGCCGGCGCCGACTGCAGATACAAGCCCGCCTCGCTACTAGTCGCGCCTGGCTTCGGTTGTTTGTTTGTTTGGCAGCTAAGCGAGCATGGCGTGACGGGATTTAGACAGCGCTCGGGCCTATCACAATCGAGGAATTTGCGTGCCACGAGCTATGCTTCTCCTCTGAACTACTCTTGCTGCAGCTTTCCGTTCGTGAATTGTCACCTAGTGCTGCACATTCAATGGTGTTCTCTCTTAGCAATGCCTTTGTTCGATGGTCTAGGCAGTGGAATCGTGTTTGTGCGAGATCCAAGGACCCAAAAGTCGGCGCATTTTCGCCAAGGCTTGGATCCCAATGCTCGACTTTGACAGTCTTGTCTCATTCTCGTTTGTTGCAAGCCTTGGAAACGTTCGCAACGCCTCACAATTAGTCTCAAAATCGCCCCCATTCCATCGATCTCATTGTTAGGGCTTAACAATTTTTGCTTGGTACACGATGCATTCTCTCCAACTACCTCTCTCTTGACGACATCGGCTATATCTGATGAAGCTCTGCTCCCGTGCTCCTAGCATCAGCGGCTAAACCTGGATTCCGAATACCCGACCTAGCACCCCTATTTTCATCGTCGCGTACGTCGATCTCCTCAATCTGTGCCTCTCTTGCATCATCCTGAAAACGCTCTTCCGACAGGTTGTTGCCGTACTCCGGATCTCTTGGTTCCGCGAATACGTCTGCAGCGGCAGCTTGCCCCGCCATCGTGTTTAGTGCTCTTACCTCCTCCGGGGAGGCCGAACACGCCCTAAACACGGTGAAGTAAGCTTTGACAAGCTTATCGCAATCCTCAGTGGCATATAAGTCGTCGAGCAGACCTTCTACATGCTCAATGTATTGCTTCACACTGGCGTAGTCTTGTCTGTGCATGGCCTCTTCGATAAAGTTTTTGATTCTTGCAACAATGCGGTCTTTCGTCTCGTTCCGTCTCGTGAGATCCTGCTCTGTGAATGCCGTCTCAACAGTCGGAATTATCGTGGCAATGAATAATATCACTAAACTCAAGAATTCTTTCAAGGCTGAAATGACATAAAATGATACAGTATCGGTCCGCTGGGCTGTTCTCTCGAGTAAAGTCTCCCTCGAAGGTCTCAATTGCATCACTAAGTTCGAGGTGAAATTGTACATCCTGTCGAAATTGAAGTGATACAAATTATAGCCCCCTCGTATTGTGTTGGAAATGAGCCGAACGATTCGGAATGGTACAGTGTTTGGTGCCCCCTCGCCAAGGATCCAGTGGTCAAGCCAGTCGCTGATTTCTCCGCCTCGGATGAAAACCGAATAAAGAAATGTGAAAGCGACTGCCGCTGTTGCAAATTTAGGTATCGTGAGGAGAACAAGCATATCGAAACCTATCATAGCCATGAAGAAGACATTGATACCAATCCTTCGAAGGTTCTGGCGATTGGCCATGGCGGCTGCTATTAGCCTCGTGAAAACGGTCTGTCTCTGTCCTGCGATGTTTCTGCGTTGATCCCTCTCTGCTATCTCTTCCTCGAGCTGAACAGGGTCAGCTTCTTGGGCCCAATGCTCCCTTCGGACGTGATCATCCTGCTGCGGTGGCTGCATCACTTGTGGCTGGAGAGTCGGGTTAGCTTGGAGCACTCTTTCTTCCCCCTGCTGCGTTCCATTGATCTGTGAGGAATTTCTCTTTTGTGCTTTCAAAACTCTGCTTCCCCATTTGTTTCTGATTCTTGAGTATCCCACCGGACTTATGAGAACATATCCTTCGTTGTCATTGATGATACACTCTGAGGAGTCGAGTTCGACCGTTGTTCCTTGCAAGCTAATGACATATGTGCTGGAGGACAAAGTTGATTGATGAACCAATCTTGTTGATCCGTTCTTGTCCCCGACCTCGACAAAAGTATTCCCCGTAGGGGCCCATTCCTCTCCGTTTATGATTGTCGTCGCTTCATCCTTTAGATCAAATTCGATTTCGAATGTCAGTTCGAAGGTGGATCCAAGCTGTAAAATGTCAAGTATTGTCCTTCCATCCTGCTGAACCGAAGGCTCTGCAATGATGTGAGCTCTATATGCGAGTCTGACGAGGTGCTCAGGGACAGCAGCATATCTCGAAGCAACAGATTTGACCTCCTGTATTGTAGTAGCATTTGTGATATTGATTGATGCGAAATGTCTTCCTGATGACCTTTCGGTGATCTTTAGTAGTTGTGTGCCGCGTTCGACTAGTTGCAACTCAAGACGCTTGTTACGAGGAAGTGGAACGTCGAGCCCCAATATGTCCCGAAGTGTGTTATCATCGTCGCATAAAATGCCATCAGGTACTTTTAAGCCATAAGCAGACCGATCTAGGGAATACTTCTCGACGATTTGCTCTTTAATGTCTCTCACGGTTGAGCCCAATGACTCCCGAAGTAGTGTCTGCCGTCTTGTCCCATTGATTATAGAAGAGACAAGCACATCAAAAAACAGTGGGATGGGATCCCTGTGTGGAATAGCTGGAGACCCGAATAGGGTGTAGTCAATGATCACTGACAAAGCGTCGATTGAATTGTCATATGCTGGAGGCTCAGTGAGACCTAAGATAGAGTCCAAGGACGACAGATCACCGACAGGTCCTCCGAACATCTTGATCCTAAGGAAGGGCGGTGATAGACTGTGGTTCTCGCTGTGGATCCAAATCAGCTCCTTTATTTCATAGATGGTTGTGCTTAGAAGAACACGGATCTCCCATACTTCTGGAGGTGCTGGAACATGATCCGGTTTGTTGATAGGCTTCACTGCAAGCTTTAGAAGAAAGGCGTCGAACATAACCAGGTATATGGTTGTGAGAAGGGATCCATATCTGGAGATATGACACGCATTGTGCACCTACCTACACCCATACATCCTCCTTGGTGGCCATGCGTATGCACATATTTTTACCGCTATTTACAAGAATTCCCACGGCTGGATAAAAAATTAAGCTCTGATAGCATGGTATCTTTTACCTCTGAAGGCCATAAGCTTGTTATTGGCCTGGAATGATTCGGTAGGGTTTATGTCTACCAAGTCGATCTTCGTAGAGCCAAAGATGTTATCAGTTTTGTTCATAAGAATGTCCATTTCGTCGTGAAGCTTGTGGTTTTGCAACCAATCAATCTCTCTCTCGATATCCACGTCATGGTATCCAGTAACATGCACAGCACATTTGGATTCCAAGAGACCCTTCAATGCTTTGTCCCAGTGAATTTCATCTGCGGTCTTGAATCCAGGATGGAAAAGGAAAAACACATCTAAGTAAGGGTCAAAGGGAAGAGATCACCTTGGTCGTAGACCTCGTGGAAATATTTTGTGTGATGTATGAGCGTAATCTGCTCATCGTGTTTTCTGACCATTGGTCTCCCGTGGGGTCTGTTGGAAGGCATGAAGGCTTTAGCCTCAACATCGAAGTATGACTGGGGGCCGATAAAGTGAATTTCAAATTTGGTCTCTGGAAAAAGGTATCCAAATTGCTTCCACACATATCCTGGTAACATGGCTTCCATTTTAGCACCCACGAGAAAGATTCTCATTGGTCTATCCTTGAAAGTGACCTCCTTGCTCTTCTTCGCAGGCAGCGAGTACAAAGAATACCTCAAGGCAGCTAATGAACGCAAGCCCTCCAACGTCACGGGACCTTTAGGGCTCAAAGCGTATGGTGAAAATCTGTGCAAAATCGCAGCTATGGTAATCGGATAAGTCAAGACCTTGGTTGCAGCCGCCAAATTGAACTCAGTATTCATTGGATTGAAATCTCTGGTGTAAAAGAAAGTATCCCAATTTTCCATGCTGACAGTAAAATCACGCTCTTGTGCACCAGGAAATATGAACTCATCAAACTTTCTCCCTGATCTCAAATCGTGCTCGTATAGATTGACCTTCTTCAAACGGTCAAACTTTTTCTGCTCGTGATATTCCTTGTCATCTTCCCAAGCCTTGCGATCATGGTGGGTTGGAATTCCTGAAATGGGACACACATAATTGATGGGTTTCTTTGTCACTGGACATTTCGCCATCGCTCTTATGTATGCTGCTCTTGTTCTGATATCTGCATAAGGAGATTCATCCCATTTGATCACTTCGTGTTTGTCAAAGTCACTGTTTCCAGAGTCATCCAACAGAAGCAATTTTTTAAGGAAGCTTATTTGTCTTGTTTGTGACGATAAGCGTCCCGTTGGGATCCTATTAAGCGCAAACGGCTTTATATGCGAAAGGCGGAGTAACATGATCAGATTCTGAGTCCACCACAGTATTCAGGCTGTAATTAACAAAGTGTTGTACAGAAATGAAAGGGTATTCAACTCTGCCCTGCTTAAACTATAGCGGTATGCAACTGACACTCGTACTTTTTTAATCCTCGATACTTTTTCTACTGATTTTTTTTAGATGCCAGATCGGTGCGCACTGTCATCATGAGGCATAACCCTGTCAGAGATAATGATTTCTATATTAAACAAACCAATGACTATTCCCAATAAACGTTGAGAGTTTGCTCAGTGCCATCAACCTCCACGACAACATCAATTGGCCCTTCCTCGGGATCTCCTCTTATCTCTTTTATATCTTCTTCATCAATATTCAATACCATCGGTTCCTGATCATCGGAGAGACCCACTAGATGATCTGCTCCAGTGGAATCTTCTGACACTGCTGATTCTTCTGATTCACCCTCTTGCGGGACTGTGACTGTCAAGACTTCTTTCAAAGTAACAGTCTCCGCATCGGGCTTCCCATTCTTATCAGGGATCTCACCAGCAGCACGCCCTCTTCTAAAGTACTGATAATTCCAGAGATTATGAGGGGCTTCGTACCTTGTCAGATCAAAAGCCATATCCTCGGGTGGATCTCCCTCGATATCAATCATAGTAACAGGGTCGATCACCTGTAACATAAGACTGGCTTGAGGTAAGGAACCGTCTCTCACAGTCCTGATTAAAGCAACGAAATTGCCAAAGAAGTCATAGACTTCAAGCCAGATAGTGAAGGAATCTGTCCACAAAAGTCGCTTTTGTTCGTCATTTTCGAAGTAAGGCGCGAGTAGGGTCTTGCCAACAGCATTGTAGAGTGTGCGGCCTAACTGGTAACCCAAGTCACTCAACAGCTCTGCAAATCCATTGTATATGATAACATTCCTGTTGTTGTAAAATGCGCTTGTTGATCTGTAGCCTGTTTTGCTTTTCGCTAAATAGAACCCATAACCCAATGACATTAATGAATGATCGTCGACGGAGATTTTGTTATCACTTCTAACTGGGAAGCTGTCATGGTCTCTCAACTTCACATTTGATGTGAATGACTCAAATGAAAACGAGTTGTCTACACTGTCGTCGTTGCTTTCCTCGTCAACTAATTGACATGATAAATCGACCAGCGATTCCTTGACGTTTCTATGAGGTGCAAACTGCTCCAAAGCACAAAGTCCGGGGACATGTATCACCACCTTATACAGACATGTTGTCAACTCCGGAACATCGATTATCTCGGGCTGAGAGAATCCTTGTGCTTCAGGATCACATTTATAGACAATTTGTGCTGAACGAAATTTCTCGGTGAGATCGCAATGAGAGCCGTGTTCTAACACTTGCAGAACAACTTTTTGGGCAGAGTGATGTCTAAACGGAGATGCCTTGTCTTCAGCAAGGGTGAAGGACTCCCTGCCATGTTTCTCGTAGGTTTCCCGTTGCTTCGGAGTGGCTTGGTTTTTGAATTCCACGTTTTTCAGGGTAGGCTCTGAGAACCGACCCAACACAAATACCTCGTTGGGGAATGCTGCAACATGTCTGTAGTGTCTCTCCTTTGGAGGAACTTGCTCGTGATACTGGATCACTTTGTCGGCAAAACAGTATGCATAAGTCCAATGAAGGCCTCGAAGGTCATACGTATATAGGCAACCTTTTTTGGGGAATGACTGGTTAATAATATCCACAGCTGTCGAGAGTAGCTTTTCGTTCGAGGTGTCCGTAGTTTGTTTAGATTCCCTCTTCTCAATCGATTCGATTCTTGCACTAGGAATCGAACAGATGTATTCATCTGATTTATTCCCTCTTTGGATAAAGTAGCTTTCAAATGTGTTATCAGGATGCTTTGTCCATCTGTTCTTTCGAACACCCAGTTTAAGATCCTGAGCTATGCGTCGGGGTATGAATGATTCGAACTGGCGGATTTCGAATAACGTATGTGAGTGTGGATGGGAGCACAAAACTCCGAGAATAAGCGACACACTATATAGTAGTTGGAGCGGTTGCATGCTCGTATGTTGGAGTGGCTGGTGTTGTAGAATCTCCACAACCGATTTTACGCACGTACGCATCAAAGTCGTCCTGTAGATATAGAAATCACTTCTTTGATATCACTGACCATGAGCGAAGCCACTGGGACAAAAAACCCCGAAGGCACTGAGACGGCTAGCGAGAGCAAGGTGGCTGGCTTGAGTACGCCAGCTTTAACCAATGGCGAGTTCATTGATGCCTCTTCAGAATTGCCTCCCAAGGAAGAGGAGAAGGAGAGCCAGAACCCGTCGATAATCGAAATTGCTGGCGATCTCGAGGCAAATATTAAGCGAATGATGGAGTTGATGGATAAAAATGATAATGAGGTTAGTCGAAGACTAGACGATCTTGGTGACCGTATCGAAGTGTTGAGAAGGAAATGTGCAACAAGCTCACAAGATAAGTAACCTACATTCACTCTAAACTGATGGATATAATGGGTTTTCCCTTGATCATAGAGGAGTATTTACTTAGGGATGTTTGGTTTCTACGACTCTAGGAGAACCAATCGTGATGATGCCGTAAGTGTGCGGTCCTTGCGTTGCTTCAGATGAACTTTTTAATGAAAAAAGAATAAAATGGCGAATTATTGTAAGTTATGAACAAGACCAGCTGTTTGAAATCCTTTACTTTGATTTTTTTGTTCTCGTAGCCGAAGTAAGTCCTAATCGATTATCTGCTAATATGCGCACTGAAGACATCTCATCTCACACTATTCATTAAATGGCACTCAAACGGTCCAAGAACCAGATCCGTCGTGAAAAGGCAAAACTACGAAAGCTTCAAGACAAAAATGCTGACATTCCATTGTCTTCAGAGCTGAATGCCGCGAGTTCCGAAAGAAAGTCAGACGAAACATCATCAATAGACACACTGAAGCAACAGATCAAGACGGAACCTTTGAATAATGGCGATGAGGCTGATGGTAAATTGGTAAAAGGAACTGGGAAAGAATATCATACTCCGCAGGCGAACACCAAGCTGAAGGAAGACTCGGTTGAAAAAGGAAACTCATCAGACACCTCGAACCTCTCCGATCAGTTCCAGCATGTCTTCGCTAAGTTTGAGCAGCCTTCGAAGTCAAGTTCCCACAATCTAATACCTCAGTCTCTTACAACAGAACATCTGGAATCTTCTGATGAAGAAAGTCTGAGTGAAGAGGTCGAAAAACCTCTTTCAAAGAGGCAACGCCGTAAACTAAATAAGGTAACAATTGCCGAATTAAAAGCATATTCCAATCGGCCCAATTCAGTTGCTTGGTACGACGCTGACGCCCCTGATCCATATATGTGCATTGCATTCAAAACCTCCTTCAATTCCATAGATGTGCCATCCCACTGGCTGCAGAAGAAGGATTATTTATCGGGCAAGAAAGGATTTGAAGTTCCACCATTCAAACTTCCCAAATTTATTCAGGATACTGGCATTGCTGAAATGAGAAACTACGATCCTGAATCCCTAAAGAAAGAGCAGCGTGATAGAGTCCAACCAAAGATGGGTAAGCTAGATATTGATTACCAAAAATTGCACGACGCTTTCTTTAAGTACCAAACCAAGCCTCGATATTTGAAATTTGGTGAATTATATTGGGAGGGACGAGAGAAGGCGGATCAACATCGAGAGATTGTGATGCATATGCGACCAGGTGTCGTATCCAAACGGTTGAGGGAAGCAGTAGGGCTTTCAGGAAATGATCTTGGCGTGATTCCTCCGTGGGTCACGCTCATGAATCTGATCGGCAAGCCACCCGCCTACAAACACTGTATTATACCTGGCGTTGATGTGGTGTACAACAACGGCGGATATCGGACAAGCGAATCGTCTGACTTTAATTTTCAAGATGAAGCTGCTTGGGGTGCTTTCGAAACAGTTGTCGAATCCGATTATGATGACAGTGAAGGTGAAGAAGAAGCTGATAGTAACGATGATGATGAACTTTCTTCTGAAAGGTCTGTTGAAGAAGAGCCACATGTTGAAGAGCCCGAAAAGGTTGTCATCACTGAGTTCAGCAAGTTTAAGACAAATTCTCCTGACAACGGTTTGAAGGATTCTTCAGGCTCGCTATACAAGGTCTTGAAGGAAAAGGCTGTTTCTGACTCCATGGGAGAAGACAAAAAGGCAGGCTATGAAATGACTACTGCGAAAAATAACAGTCCAATGCAATCTGCAACTATGAAAGACGACAAAAAAGAGGACATCGAAGATTTTGAGTTTTAAAATCCGTACGAACTTTGTGAGTCTCCGTTCAAAAAAAGGCTAGACTCGTCAAATCCTAGCTGAAACTCGGTAGGATTCATGAAGCGTAGGAAATCACGATCAAAGTCTTTGAATATGTCGGTACTGGATGCCATTGTGAGGTCTGGGAATTGAGGTAAAAAATCCTCCGGATCGAAGCTTCCTCCGCTATCCGGTGTATTATCTTGTCTTTTCTCATCATCATTTACCTTTATTCTTTTCCGACTATTGGAAGGAGTTGAGGAAGGGTCTTTGAGCTTTTCCATTTCTTGTCCTTTCATTGTTTGAGTAATGTTGATGTAATCGAGCTTCATGGTACTCTTCAGACTCTCGACTACCTTCTTCCATTTCACGATTTTGTCGACAATAAACTTGACTCTCGTGGACACGATGGAGTCATAGGAATTGCTATTAATTTCAAGAATTGATCGAACGTGATGGATGTAGTAATCGAACTTCTGTTTCATCTCTTCAAAACCATCTAGTTCAAAGCCTTTGGCTTTAGTTTTAATCAAAATCAATAGTCTCACAAATGAGATTAGGGCATGAACGCAGCGATATTGCAACCATGTTGGGTAGTTTTTCGAAGAAATTTGGTTCATCTCAATATAATACTTTAGGATGGAGTCGCATGCCTCCTTGAACTTGTCAACATGATGTTTAATTAGAGGAATTGTTTGCAGATTGTCTGCATCCGGTTTCATGTGGAAAATTTGCCAGCTCAAAAGAGTGTCGTGATTCATCATCATTAATTGATGATAAACTATGATGAGGCAGTATTTGCGAACATCAGCCTCCGGTCTCGGAGTTAATGTCTGAGGGTCAATGAGTCCGCTTTCTGCCATTGTTTGAGTCAAATCGACTTTGAAGCGTTCCAAACTATTTGTTACGCTTGCGAAAGTAGTGTCATCCGAGCGATATCTGGTTTTGGCACCCTCTGTGCTCAAGAAGCTTACTGTCACTCCGTGAGAAATGAAATAATCAAAAATCTCTTGACCTTTGCGTACAAGGCGTGTGAAGCAACACACAAAAATGTCTTCTGGAGTTGGAATGGAGTTCTCGTATCTAGTGAGTAGCTGCTTAATCGCAATATCATGTCGAAGACACCATGAAACAATTCTAAACCTAGGTAGGGAGAAACTCAAAGACCCACAACAGCTATAGACGGCCAAGAATGTTCGCAAGTTGTTCCTCTCTAGAGAATTGTCGTCTGCAAGTGCTTTGATTTGATAGGTTGAGACATTACCCACATCAGCGCATAGTGATACACCATGTGCATTCACGAGATCAACCTGGCTCTTGAACTGGCCTTTCCGATCCGAGGGTATGCCCCATAAGGATAGGAGCAAGCACGAAATAGCCAAATGATAGGTGAAAGCCGTGGCTTTTTCAAAGATATGTTTCGAAATTTCTGATGTCACGTAATGATTTAGTATTTCGTGAAGTTTCCTGTTGGAGTTTTTTGTAGGCGTCTCGTCGGATAAGGCATTATCGTTCACTGTGGTGATATAGAGACAGGTTAGAAGTAGCGTAGAGTTCGTCTTCATTAAAGTGTCGAAATCCTTGAGCTCCAGCAGTAGTGCCACGATGGGGAAGAAGGGTAGCATTTCCTCGATGAAGTATTTGAATCGTCTCCTTGCCTCTTGGTCTGATATAAGCTTATGAGTGTAGATTAGCTCATGCGTCATGTTTGTCTCCGGGTGGATAGTCGGAAACTCATGATGCAAGGACTCTTTGCCATTGATACTGAAGCTGTCTGCGAGTCTTGCCCCTGCCAGGTTCAACTTAGCTGCTAGAAGTGAAAGCTGTGAGTGATGGTCACTGTTCTCTTGTGGCTGCTTTTCTTCAAAAAAATCGAGCTCCTTTTCGATGCCGTCGAGTAATTTCGTTATTCTCGAAGCGACTTGTTGATGGGTTCTTGTGTGTTTCCTTTTCCTTGCATTTACTGCTGTTGGGTCCTCGTCAACGGAGCATTTGAGTCCTAGATTGAAGCACCTCTTGCAGGTTTTGAACGTCGGATCCTCGTAAACACACTTACTTTTAAGCCGGTGGCAGCGAGCGCATGCTTTGGCAACCCTCCATTTAGATGAGAATTGGTCTTCCTGCTGAGATTGTGATTCCATTTCATGAAGAAATGATCGTATGCATTTACTGAATATGGGGTAGCCTGTATGAAGTCTAAAGAAAGTGGAACAAATTACGAGAGTGCCGTATACAATACCCAAATTTACCTTAAAGGCTTCAAATGTAAAGCATCAACTTCGATTCTTTCGCTTCTTAATAGAAAATGAGGTTTTGAAGCGAGATCTTACAGAGCGGTAAGTTTACCATGACAATGGCGCTCGTTTTACCAATTCCGCGCTACAGAATGCCAATTGAGATCCTAGATTTGAGAAATTATATCTTGTGAACTTTCTAACATCCACACATGCAATGGGGGTTTATGGTACAGTCGCGACAACGTTTATCATTAGATGTCAACCAATGGCTTTGGGTCCTTGATCTTGTCGATCTTGGCACCGAATGAAGACACACACTTAGCCATAGTGGGCGAGGATCTGGAGATCACGTCAGTGAAGTAGAAGTTTTTGATAGGGTTCTTCAATGGGATACCAGCAGCCTTGAAAGTCAGAAGTCTACCAGTGATATCCGTGAGACCAACCTTGGCGATGTCCTGAGAAGTAGGCTCAATGACCTCATGTCTGATAAAGTGGGGAGCAATCTCGCCCAATCTTTCTCTGACAGTGTACAAATCATCGTAAGGCAATGGAGCGCCAACGTACTCAGAAAGAGCTCTGAGGATCTTCCAGTCCTCACGCGAGGAGCCTGGGGGGTTAGTGGCAGCTCTCGTGATTTGTGCCCTACCCTCAGTGTTAACATATGTGGCAGACTTTTCAGTGTAGGCAGCACCTGGCAAAATGACGTCGGCAAATGATGCACCGACGTCACCATGGTGACCCTGGTAAATGACGAAAGCATCCTTAGGAATGTCAGAACCCTTGATCTCATCGGCACCAAGCAAGTAGACAAATTTGGGCTTCGAGGTTTCAGGTGTGAATTTCTGGAAACCAAGGTCCAAGGCGGCCGCACGAGAAGCCTCACGATGCAAAAGGTTGACACCGTTCCATTCCTCGGTGTTGAAGTTCTTGTGTTTAGATGCAAAATCAGCGACAGTGTGGTAGATAGCATTGGCGTCCTCAGACTCGGCAACACCCGAACCAACAATAATCAATGGGTTCTTGGCCTCGCCTAATCTCTTACCATACTCACCAGTCAAAGCCTTCTTCAAGTCATTGGCGGAAGCGCCCAAGTTCTCGTAGTTAAAGGTAGCATCGAATCCCTGACCGACGACACCGATCTCCAAGTCTTGTCTCAACCAAACCTTTCTAATTCTAGCGTTCAACACAGCAGCCTCAAATCTTGGGTTAGAACCAACGAGCAAGATCTGGTCGGCATCCTCAATACCATCGATAGTACTGTTGAACACGTAGTTAGATCTAACGTCAACACCATGAGCTTCAGTGGCCTGCTTGACATCAGTAACAGTGTTCTCAGAACCCAACTTGTTAACCAAATCCTTCAAGGCGACCATAGCCTCGGCATCGGCAAAAGTACCTGCGATGGCCTTCAATTCGTCACCATTAGGCTTGAGTTTGTTGTAGGCAGCAGCGATGGTTGAAAGAGCCTCGTCCCAAGTGGCAGGCTTAAAGCTGTCGCCATCCTTGATCAAAGGATTCGTCAATCTCTGAGTCTTCAAACCGTCGCAAGCGAATCTAGACTTGTCGGAGATCCACTCTTCGTTGATCTCGTCATTCAAACGAGGCAACACTCTCATCACTTCGATACCTCTAGCATCCACTCTGACGTTAGAGCCAATAGCATCCATGACATCAATACTCTCAGTTCTCTTCAACTCCCAAGGTCTTGCTCTGAAAGCATATGGTTTGGATGTCAAAGCACCAACAGGACATAAGTCAATGATGTTACCAGACATCTCAGAGTTGATGTTTCTTTCGATATAAGTACCGATTTGCAAATCATTACCTCTACCAGTAGATCCCAATTCAGGAGCACCGGCGACATCGTTCATGAATCTCACACATCTAGTACAGTGAATACATCTGTTCATCGATGTCTTCACCAAAGGACCAATAGCCTTGTTCTCGACAGCTCTCTTACCAGTGACTTCCTTGAATCTGCCTCTGTCAGAACCGTATCTGTTTGACTGCTCTTGCAAATCACACTCACCTCCCTGGTCACAAATTGGGCAGTCCAAGGGATGGTTCTCCAACAACATTTCAGTGACACCTTCTCTGGCTTTGTGGATTCTTTCACTGTCGGTGTGGACAACCATACCATCTTGGACTGGGACAGCACAAGAGGCAATCAATTTGGGCATTCTCTCGACATCAACAAGACACATTCGGCAGTTACCAGCGATGGCCAATTTGTCATGGTAACAGTAACGAGGAATGGTAACGCCAGCCTTGTCAGCAGCTTGAATAATACTCGAGCCAGCTTCTATCTGAACTGTTTTACCGTCGACGGTAACGTTGACATCAGCCAAGCGCCTGACTGAGCTCGACAAAAGTCTTCTCGAAGAAACCGAATAAAGCGATCTCAACATCATGCAAATATTTATGAAGGGGTAAAGCGTTGGAAGATGAAGAGCGGGCTGATTTGTAAGTCGGGACGCTTAGAGTTCTTTTTTTTTTTGTACGCTTGAGCTTCAAGTTTTTGTATGTAGGTATGTTTTATGGAAATTCTCTATTGGTTTTTGAGCAGCCTTTACTAATGAACCAATATTCTGATTCTGATAGGCCGCCTGCACCTGCGCGCACTGCTAAGAGGTCAAAGGACGACCTTTGTAAAAAAAAATCGAATCACATATAAAGATTACACTTTTCAAAAAGAAGCAATTTACATTAGTGTAGATCTTGCTCAACTTTTTCTTTATTTCTCTCTTGAAAAGTCGGACTTCTCCCTGTGGAGCTCGGTCATGAAGTCCAATTCCGGGGTCTGTGCGCAGAGCGTTCACAATTGGAGGGTCTCCATTGGCTCTGCTTTCGCAGCTGACCCAGTCCGAGCTGCACTTCAAGAAGTTAAAACAGCGTCATTAATTTCTTCACTAGATTTTTCATATTATGGTCCGAGATATTAGTAAGCTATATTTTAGTGCAATTTTGTGAACAAAGCGTTTCCATTCGAAGTATTTACTCTCAACCCTTAAAAATTGTAGTGTCTCAAGTTAGTGCACAGTTTCTACGCAATATTTTTAAACGGCTGCAAAACAGAAACCTCTTACATTCTAAAATCTATGAAAATCAATTTTAGGCTTGGACGAGTAAATGGGCCAGAGACTGAGCTATACTATAGAACTGTATCGAGAAGCTGGCCAGAGTAGAGCTGATACTTATGCTTCCCATTTGATCAGATGAATTAAACAATAGTATGCTTTTTATGTCTCTCGATAGCACATACCAGCACATAGTAAATCCCGAAGTGCCATAATTCTGGGAGTGAATACGGATTTATATGATATGTATTTAGGACTGTGAGCTTACCCCGGTGTTCCAAAAAACATTCTACCTACCTTGCCACGGATCTACCTTGTCACGGTTCGAGTTGTATGCCTACAGCAATTTCTTCGAACACAGGCGAAGGAATCGCAACTAGTTCAATTTCTTTCTAAATCGTGTATTTCCCCATTAGTTTTCCTTCTTCTCTTCCTCAGGCGCCATGATTAAGAAGAGGCCGAGTGGGACAACAATCCACATCCAGTTCTTCTGCAACCACAGTCTGTCATCCTCCTCAATCACTTCTTCAATCACCTCTTCAATTTCAGTCTTCTTACCGTCTATCTCAACAGTCTTCTTCCGGATGACTTTTTGTTTCACTGGCTCTGCTTTCGGTTTTTGCTTCTGTCTGATGAATGGTTTCAAGTTAGGCAAAGGAGCTGAAGATGACTCAATCAATTCACTGTCCCAATCTTCTTCCCCGGCATAAAGAGCAATCTCCGTGAGCTCTCTATCGCCATTCAAGAACAAGGCGAATTTACCCTTAGGTGTGGTCTCGGTAGTTTCGAGATATGTAAAGCACTCTTTACTTGGAAGCTGCTTTGTACCTATGCATATGCTATCATGGCTGGGTAAGTCGTTTGTGGCAAGGTACTTGGTCGTATTGGTAATCGTGTCATACTTGATCTGGCCCAAACTGACTATGGAACCTGATTTGACAGACTTGCTGTAGATGTCGAGTGATCTTTCAACCGCTTGCGTATAGCCCGCTAGGGTAAGTAGGGTGAAAAGGATCGATTGTAATTGCATTTTGTGTTTCAGAGTACGAGTTGACGGTATCAGTTCGCATTTTGAGAACCAAATATCAGTAGTGTATTTCACGCTTGAACTATATGGCATCACTACGGAAGCATGTAAGTCGACATGCCCAGCAAAGATATAGATCTTGTGTACGAGATATCCAAACATCCAAGGACTATCTCGAATATGTCCGGATCAATGACAAAGATGTCACCACTACGATCTTCAGAGGCACACTCTATGAGCTTTATGCAAAAGAGTTTCTAGAGAAGAGGCTAAACTGCTATGATATGACGAGAGTGGGAGGAGCAGGGGATAATGGTGTGGATGTTTTCGGCAAGTGGAATCTTAATACTTATTGGAAGGCACTCTCCGATGTTCAGAAGTTGAAAAAGTATCCTCGTACATCCATTCTAACCGCGTCGAAACAATATAACGACGCGATTGACAGCGAAGCAACACGAATTATTGATCTAGAGAGTCTGATCCAAGTATTTGTGCAATGCAAAAATTACAAGAAACGTATACAACCTGCCACGATCCGGGAGATTGCAGGAGTATATGACTTTCATGCGAAGACAGCATTGGACCGCATGAAGTCCTTCTTCTTTCTACTACTGCCATTTCCATTGACAAAGCAAGCACACCGTCAATTTGATACAAGTCCCGTACCACTATTGCATTTGAAAATTCCATCTTCACCAGTGGAATACGTCGACGAGGACGATGAAAGTGTGGACAGCTTTGGTGAACCAGCTCCGATTTACATTAACCAAAAAGCCCGCAAACTTCTACGAGGCCTTGAGGCCGAAATCATCAAATTTTAGGTATTTCAAAAAATCAACGTACAAACTATATTATTTGTTTCTTTACCTCACCGCTTTAGTAGCGCAGCCCTCCAGCTTTAAGCGGATGGCTGGGCCTCCACAGTCTGGGTGGAGTAAACGGTGGACACAACTCTGGTGACAGTCACAACTTCGGTGTACACATGACCGTCAACGGTGTTGACTTGAGTGTCACTAGAGCAGGAAACACGAAGGGTAGTGAAAGTGGTACCTGGTCTCTGTTTGGTGACAGTGACCATTGGACCCTCAGGAGCGTTAGTGGTGGTAGCATCGGCGGCAACAGTGGTCTTGGAGCTCTCACCTGGAACACCGGGAACAGCAGCAGCACCGTTGTTACCGTTGGTTGGCTTGGCCTCCTTGGAAGAAGAAGCCTTGGAAGAAGAAGCCTTGGTAGAAGAAGCCTTGGTAGAAGAGGCAACAGAAGTCTGGGTAGACTTGGCGGAGGTGGTGGCAGCAGAAGTAGTGGCAGCGGAGGTAGAAGAAGTGGTCGAAGCTGGGGTGTCCTTCTCAACATTGTCCACAAGGTAGTTCTTGAGCTGCTGAGTGAAAGAAACACCGTCGCTGTTTTTGTTGCTGGCACCGGAAGAAGCATCCCACAACATGAAACCACCAAAGTTCTTGTTGTTTAAGATGTCAGAGCCAACGTTCTTCTTGACCTTGTCGAGGTCAGCGTAACCAGAGCCAGCAGAGGTAGAGTCACCAGGCAAACCAACGTACAACTTGATGTCCTTGTTTGGAGAGGTCTCCTCAGCAAACTTTTGCCAAGTGTCCCAGTTGAAGCTGTCACCGAGACCACAGTAGTTGTTGTAGAATTGGATGAAGGCAAAGTCAATCTGGGTCTCAGCCAACAATTCACCCTGGGAAGCATCTGGGTACACACACTGAGGAGCAGCAGCCAAGTAGTACTGTCTGGATGGGTCGTTGTCGAATTGCTTTCTCAAGGACTTGGACAAAGACACGGTTCCAAGAGGGTTGTTGTTCTCCAAGTCGAAGTCGAAACCATCAACGATGGCATCGTCAAATGGTCTCTCATCATCGGAACCAGCACCAAACTTGTTCCACAAGACCTCGGCGAATTTTTCGGCATCTTCATCAGCGTTAGGCTCCAGGAAGCCGTAGCTGCCGGAGGCACCACCCAAGGAAAGAAGAATCTTCTTACCCTTGTCCTGACAAGTCTTGATGTCCTCACCAATCTGAGGGCAGTGGAGCACACCGTTGCTGAAAGATCCACCACACTGGTTGGCAAAGTTCAAAGACAATTCAGGGAAGCCTGTGACGAAAGAGACAAGGATGATGTCAGTGTCGTCGTTGTCACAGTAAGCGCTCAATCTCTCCTGGTTACCATAAGAGTTCTGGCCCCAGTAGACGGCCATGTTCTTGTTAGAAGAGGCGGAGAAGGCGAGAACATTTCCAATGAGCGAAACGAGGAGTAAAAGGAATGTCTGGGAAAACATTTTTCAGTGGTTTGGGGTATTAAAAGGAATGACTATGGGTATCAAGTAACGAAGGAAGGACTGAAGTTGGTGATAAGTCAAACCACAAGGGTAAGCCTGGGGTATAAGGAGCGACTGGGATTAATTAAAGAAAGACTGGAAATCCTAAAGAGAAAAAAGGTCAATTAGAGGAGAGACCAAGGGTATTTAAATCTTCAGAAGGAGGTTAGACGCGATTGTCATTGGTGAAGGGGCCCTACCCACTCAGCTCAAGGTTACACCGTGCATGCATTGTTTGCGTGAAGCTCTGTGAAGGAGAGGCAAGCGGCCGCATGCGGACACCGACTGTTCGATTTAGGCTTAGCGTTTATCATAACGGGTTCCATCTGGCTGCAAAGACCGTAAGATCCAGCACTTTTTGCAACAAGTTTGACGCACGGAGTGCATGCAAGCACACAGAAAGCCGTGTAGGCGAATTGGGTGCGTGAAGGCCGCGTCGGAAAGGCCACTTTCGCGGTACCACTAAACACAAAGACGTCTCTTATTCGTTAGAAGACTCCTTTTTGCTGCGCGGCGTTGTTTCAGTGCCAGACAACTTCAAACCACTTTGTTTAGCTTTTCTTCGAAGCGGCAGTAAATGGCTGTTTCACCTTGGCGCCTTGCGCCAGCCGCCGCCTTACAACCAAAAAAATGGGCTTATGGCGTTTCTGTGATTGTTTTCTAACTGCATGGAGGTTTTTGACTTTAGTCCGTTGTGTTGTGGTTCGGCATCTGGTTGTTGCGTGCGTCTCGTTTAATGCTCCGTGGACTGAGACAAATGTTAAGAGGTGCTGGCTGACAGCACCAACAGGGTGAAGTGTTCCCAAATAGTCCGACTTAATTCCCAAATCGATGCAACAGAAGGCTCTTCTTGCCGTAGCGAGACTAAGCCAATAATTTGTCATATTTGTTGCTTCGTCGTTTACATCGTAGACATGTCCTATCCGGGGTGCACTAGTTTCGCAGTGGCTGGTAGTGTTTTACGAGCGCCTCACCGCCTCATACTAGGCTTATGTTAGTGCTCAACAGGCCAACCGGTGGAAAAGTAGCAATCATTCCAATCTGAATCTATAAAGTTAATTGTCATACTGCGAGAATTAGCCACGATTTCTACGTGTGGAGAATTCCGCAAATGTGGAGTACACCTGCCAGTGTAGGAGTGGTGAGAAATGAGGTGGTGCGAGTTGGGAATGGCTGCAATCTGATATCAACTTACACACATTGTAAACGCAACTGACCACCTTTCCTCACGTACCCCCCATTCCTGGTCATTCAGGAAACCAAATGTGTTGGAGAGAATAGACAGTTGAGACAGTCGTTGTGAGGCACAAAGGTAGTAGAGCGTGGCTGATCGCGAAAGATTCATGGATACGCATTCTTCAACCTTCGCAGGCACCAGTCACGAAAGCAGGAACAAGACGCGAGGAGGTGTAATTTCTCCTTGTTTTGGAATATTGATTTGGCGCCCGTACCTTGAAAAACGTATATGGGGTTTATTATTTGCAGTGTCCCTTGATCTCCTGGGTGATCTGGTAAGAATCCCACGCGGTACCTTCCACTGTTCGCCCCACACTAATGTAACCACATCCATATGGCTGCAACATGTACCCAAAACCGCAGCATACACAAACAAACAGAGATCAACGAAAAAAACTCATGGATGCAGCCTGATTCAGTCGAAACAACCACATCGGAAAGATTAAGGTTTGGCCCGAAGCCTGTCTTGATCCATGTCGAACCAGGGCAACCTGTGCACAACCACCCAAAATTCCTTTCTTCACCAACACCCCATTCCGTCCTCTAACCTCTTTGTGACGTTGTCTAGCAAGCCAGAGCTCTCTACTTTTAAACGCCTCATAAACCACTCGCAAGTAATTCTAGATTTTTGTAGAGCCTAAGGTTGAGTGGTTCACACGGGAGTGTCTGGGAGCACAAAAATGAAGCCGCCATACCGCCTGGAACCAAATACAGCAATAGTAAATTTTAGAGAGTTAGTGGCGAGTGAGAAAAGGCAATTGTAACAAATGTGTCTCTGATTCGTTTGATTATTAGACATCCCTAAGAAAAAAAACCTCCCTTCAATCTTTCTTACATCTTTCTTACATGCGATCAAGCAGGTTGATCTCCAAGTCTAATAATTTCCTTACAAACTGAAGAAAAGGCCGAATGCATAAGAAATCAGCATGACAAATGGCTCTTTCGGAACTGACTTGTTCTAAAGTCTGCCTCGGATATTATTCTTGCCCTACGTCATATATCTTCCAGCACCAACCTCGGGATTATCGAGCGCTGCAAATTCTCATTGTTGGGGAGCTTAGCAGGAATAAGCCGAACCAAGCAGGATGAACAAATATGGGGTATGCCTCACATGGGTTTCCAATGTAATTGCAACACATACACTTCTATACCGTGACAGCCAAACCTGCCCCTAGCAATCAAACCAAGGAATGCTTCTAAAATTTCAAGAAGTCAGAATGACTCGGATGTTTTATGGCAATTACGTAGCCGGTACAGCTCTATCCGTTGTCTCCACCCGCGATCCACTCCTTGCACGTGCCTCCCCCTAACCCCAATTCCAGCGTATTCAAACGGATCGATATGAGGTTTTAAAAAATCTGAATATTCATCATGATAAGATTCTGGGATTTATGGCAATTCCGATCATTTGGTTCTGTGCTTCCCCTATTTCTTTGAGATCCACATACACGGTACACGGCCTTAGGAATTGCGCAGGAAATACCGCAAACACTGGGTTCTGAGTAGCCAATGGAAATTGAGCCTGGCGGCTGAGGTGTTCAACAAACACCCAAAACAGTATTTGGCCGGTGGATAGCATGTGAAGGCCTGCATGCGACAGAGCCACCCGCCGAAATTTCGGCGAAATTGGGCCAAGGTGCAGGAAGACCAGGCCTCACCGGGGCCATGTTTTGCAGCTAAGCCCGACCCTTTGGGAGTAGGGGGTCCCATTTTGCAATATATAAAGGTGGGCGATTGCCCGCTGATTCTGATTTCTTCTTCTTTTTTTCTTCTCTATCCAGTTGAGTCTTTAGTTTATTCTTCAAACATGTCTGTCAACTTCAACACCAAAGCTGAGACCAGAGACGGTTCTCTTTACACCAAGTTCACCTACGAGTCGGCCATTGTCGAGAAGAAAGAGGCTGGTTCTCTTTCTGTCACTCCAACTGCCACCGACTACGAGTTCAAGGTCGACTTGGAGACCCCAAAGACTGGTTTGTTGTTGGTCGGCTTGGGTGGTAACAACGGTACCACCTTGGTCAACGCCATCTTGGCTAACAAGCACAACATCTCCTTCGAGAACAAGGAAGGCAAGGTTGAGCCAAACTACTTTGGTTCCGTCACCCAGGCCTCCACCGTGAAGCTCGGTGTTGACAAGGAGGGTAACGATGTGTACGCTCCATTCAACTCGATCTTGCCAATGGTGCACCCTAACGACCTTGTCGTCGGTGGTTGGGATATCTCCAAGATGCCATTGGACCAGGCCAGTAAGAGAGCCAAGGTCTTGGACGTCGACTTGCAGAGACAGGTGGCTGGTTACACCAAGTCCATCGTGCCATTGCCTTCGGTTTACTACCCTGACTTTATCGCTCTTAACCAGACGGACAGAGCTGACAATGTGTCCAACGTCGACAGCAACGGCAAGGTCACCACCAAGAACAAGTGGGGCGATGTCGAGAATATCAGAAAGGACATCAAAGACTTCAAGGAGCAGAACAAGTTGGACAAGGTTATTGTCTTGTGGACTGCCAACACTGAGAGATACTCCGACATTATCCCTGGTGTGAACGACACTGCCGACAACTTGATCAAGTCTATCAAGGAGTCTCACGATGAGGTTTCCCCATCCACCGTGTTCGCCGTGGCTTGTATCTTGGAGCAGGTTGCCTACATTAACGGTTCTCCACAGAACACCTTCGTTCCCGGTGCCATTGAGTTGGCTGAGAAGCACAAGTCTTTCATTGGCGGTGACGACTTCAAGTCTGGCCAGACCAAGTTAAAGTCTGTGTTGGCCCAGTTCTTGGTTGACGCTGGTATCAAACCATTGTCTGTCGCCTCTTACAACCACTTGGGTAACAACGACGGTTACAACTTGTCTGCCCCCAAGCAGTTCCGTTCTAAAGAGATCTCTAAAGCCTCCGTCATTGACGACATGATCCACTCTAACGAGATTTTGTACAATGAGAAGAAGGGCAATGGTGTGGACCACTGTATTGTCATTAAGTACATGCCAGCGGTGGGTGACTCCAAGGTTGCTATGGACGAGTACTACTCCGAGTTGATGTTGGGTGGACACAACAAGATTTCTATCCACAACGTGTGTGAGGACTCTTTGTTGGCCACTCCATTGATCATTGACTTGGTTGTGATGACCGAGTTCTTGCAGAGAGTCAGCTACAAGAAGGTGGGCGAGAAGGAGTACGACAATTTCTACGCTGTCTTGACTCTCTTGAGTTACTGGTTGAAGGCACCATTGGCCAAACCAGGCTTTGAGCCCATCAATGGCTTGAACAAGCAAAGATTGGCGATCGAGAACTTGTTGCGTTTGTTGAGGGGATTGCCCTTGGTGAATGAATTGAGATTCGAGGAGAGATTGGTTTGAGGCGTGTCGTAAAACAGAAGAGTAATAATATTAATAATAATATCAGTGATTAATAACAATGTTCCTCGTAATAATAAAACCATCTTGAGCGATCCCAAGTAAACCGCCAAGGCGCCGTATGGGCTACCACTAGCCAGCCAGGACCCGGCATGTGCGACCCAACAAAGCAAATCCACAATAGGCGCGAGTTTAAACAAAGCATAAAGTGAGGGCAAGAAGGTGTGACGAACTGGGCACAAAAGGAGCATAAGCCTAGGAGAGCCGTTCCTTTAGAGGAGAGGCGATCAAAAGCCGCGGCTTCTCGGCGTTTGTCGGACCCCCGTAGTGCTGTCTTTATTCTAGGGCAAGTGGGTAGAAACGAAAGGAAAGAACAAATCAGAAAAATTGATTAACCGAAGAACGAAATAGATCCTTCAGGATAATCTCGCACAATCTGCGCTCGAGATTCTGCGTCCGAGGAACCACCTTTGTGGGGCAGCCACTCGGTTCGAATCTCTGGGCAGTGGCATTTTCTTTGTACCCAAAAGCGCACCGTAATGTGAAACTTGCGCATAGCAAAGCAGCAGAAGCTTAAGATTGCCCGCAACAAGATAGGAAAGTTCGCCAGAGATGTGGAATCGAAAAATACGAAAAGAATTAATGTAATATTTTGCCAACCTGAAACTCGGCATTTGCTCCGCTTCAGCCTTTCCTCTTTCTGGTCATGACACTGTCATCGGGGAGGGCTCTGACGCCCCTGTGCACAACCGATTATCTTCCTCTCCGCCCGCAACTTATATAATACCCTCGATACCCAATTGTCCTCCTCAGCGTACCGCAAAAAAACATACACAAACACACACACGCAAGAACATCATGGGTTTGGTTACTGTCGAAGTCGGCGAGGCCAAACAGGGCGAAGGCGCCCCAAGAAGAAGAGCCGCTCAGAGAGATGCTCCTTTGGAAAGACCAATTGACTCCAAGGCCACCACCCTCCCCGAATTCTTTGAGGAGTGTGTCAAGAGAAACGGTGACCGTAAGGCCATGGGCTGGAGAGATTTGAAAGAGGTGCACATTGAGACCAAGCAGGTGACCAAGATTGTCGATGGCGAGGAGACCAAGGTAGACAAGGACTGGGAGTTCTTTGAGATGGCTCCTTACAGGTACCAGCTGTACCCCGAGGTGCTCAAATTGATCAAGCAATACGGTCACGGTATGGTTGAGATTGGTATCAAGCCTAACCAGGAGAACAAGTTGCACATCTTTGCCTCCACCTCCCACAAGTGGATGAAGACCTACTTGGCCACTCAGACCCAGAACATCCCAATTGTCACTGCCTACGACACTTTGGGTGAACAAGGTTTGACCCACTCCTTGGTGCTCACTGAGTCCAACGCTGTGTTCACCGACAACAATCTTTTGAGCCAATTGATCAACCCCTTGAAGAAGGCTGAGAATGTCAAGACTATCATCCACTCTGACAAGATTGACCCTGAGGACAAGCGTGCCGGTGGCAAATTCTACAAGGAGGCCCAGAAGGCCAAGGAGGAAATTGAGAAGATTCGTCCTGACATTCAGTTTATCTCCTTCGACGAAGTTGTCGAGGCTGGTAAGGACAAGGCTTCCGAGGACATCAAGTTCACCGCTAAGCCTGAGGACACTTCGTGCATTATGTTCACTTCTGGTTCCACTGGTGAACCTAAGGGTGTTCTTTTGACCCATGCCAACATTGTTGCTGGTGTTGCCGGTCCTTCTACTTGTGCAGGCAGAGACTTGGTCACCAAGAACGATCGTGTCATTGCGTTCTTGCCATTGGCCCATATTTTCGAGTTGGTCTTCGAACTCCTCACCTTCTGGTGGGGTGGCTGTCTTGGTTACGCCAATGTTAAGACTTTGACTGACGCTTCCGTTAAGAACTGTAAGTCTGACTTACAAGAGTTCAAGCCAACTATCATGGTGGCAGTCGCTGCTGTGTGGGAGACTGTCAAAAAGGGTATCTTGGCCAAGGTGAAGGCCTTGCCCATTGTCACCCAGAAGATCTTCTGGGCTTCCTACAAGGCTAAGACCGTCTTGAACAACAATAAGATCCCTGGTGGCTCTATCTTTGATATTGTTTTCAAGAAGGTGAGAGCTGCTACTGGTGGCTGCTTGCATCACGTTTTGAACGGTGGCTCTCCAGTCTCCAGAGACACTCAAGTATTTATTTCTACCTTGATCGCCCCAATGTTGATTGGTTACGGTTTGACTGAAACTTGTGCTAACTCGAGTATTCTCGAGCACAACAAGTTTGAATTCGGCTCTGCTGGTACCATTGTCGGCTCTGTTACTGCTAAGTTGATCGATGTCGCTGAGGCAGGCTACTTTGCCAAGGATAACCAAGGTGAAATCTTGTTGAAGGGTGCTCCAATTACTAAGGAATACTACAAGAATGCTAAGGAGACTGAGGAGGCTTTTACTGAGGATGGCTGGTTCAGAACCGGTGACATCGGTCAGTGGGATTCCAACGGTGCTTTGCAAATCATCGACAGAAGAAAGAACTTGGTTAAGACTGCCAATGGTGAGTACATTGCCTTGGAGAAGTTAGAGTCTGTTTACAGATCCAACTCTGTTGTTTTGAACATTTGTGTCTACGCCGACCAGAACAAGGTCAAGCCCATCGCTATCGTCATTCCAAACGAGGCTCATTTTAAGACTCATCTTCAAGATGACAAGGTGTACTCCGAATCCGAATTGCAGACTAAGGAGCTTGCTTCTTTATGCCATGATAAGAAGGCCATCAACTCTGTTCACAAGGCATTGGTGGCTACTGGTAAGTCCCAAGGCTTGAAGGGTATTGAGTTGATCCAGAATGTTGTCCTCGTCGATGACGAATGGACTCCTCAGAACGGCTTCGTGACCTCGGCCCAGAAGTTGCAGAGAAGAAAGATCTTGGCAGCCTACAAGGAGGGTGTCGACAATGCTTACAAATAATGGTTATGCCCGACCCAGCAATCTTTTATCTAGGAGTTTTGTTGTTTAGCAGCAGTTAATTCGCGTATTATTCTCAGAGTGTAGTCTATTAACCACCGTAAACACCGGCAAACACCTTGCGAATACGCTTGATATCCATGCCAGCGTTGAGACAGAGTTGAAGAAGAATTCTGCTCTTCTGTGGGTTGAGATAACCCCCGGCAATCAAATAAGTGTTGTTGTTCTTGGGCATGGATCCCCGAGGAACCATACCATCCATTGATCTTTTGGAGTAGATAATCGGAATTCCGTGAAGTGCCGACAATTCTCCTAATTGGGTATTCGTCCTATCGGGAAGAGAGCCAGCTCCCATAGTAGCCATAACAATGCCGGCAACCTTCATTCTATCGACAGCCATATTGATCAATTCATTGTTGAAGCTTTGATGAGCGTACAATATGATGACCTCAGGCATCGTTTCTTCGAAAATCGAGGTTTTGAAGGAAATTCTTCCAGTGGGAAGAGCACTAGGATAGTAGTAGTGAACTTCATTGTTGACAAAGTTGCCCAAGTAGCCGTGTCCCAAGGACTTGAAGGAGTCTAGCGAGTTAGCATCGCTCTTGGTGATATAGTAACCAGAACCAATTTTATCATTCAAAGTGACCAAGACACCTCTTCCTTTACTTTGCTTATCAGCAGCAACGACACAAGCCTGGTATAAATTAGAGGGGCCGTCAGCGGAAACTGAAGTGGAAGGTCTCATAGACCCACAGATCACCACAGGCTTGTCTTGAAAGTCTAATGTAGCATCTAGAAAGAATGACGTCTCTTCACATGAGTCAGTTCCATGTGTGATAACCACACCGTCATGATTGTCGAGGGCGTCTTGAGTTCTGGCCTTAAGTGTCAAAAGCTCCTTTGTTGTGATCTCTTTCGAGTCGAGGTTGAAAACCTGCTCAAAATGCAACTCACATGTGTGGGAAAGATCTGGAATGCTAGAAATGAGATGCTCGATGGTCAAGTCCACATGATATCCAGCTGTCTGATATGCCGTGGAGCCCTTGCTGGCAATTGTGCCACCAGTTCCAAGAATCTTGATCACTGGAAGTCTTTCTGGTGCACTGTCTTCAAAAGACTCGAGCGTTCCAGAAGAGTTCGTCCGGTATTTAACGTGGAAGACGGGATGCTCGATGTCTCTGACATCCTCTTGGATATCGAAAAGACCAGGTCCACCCGTTGGTAAGGTCATGAAAAAGAAGAGTTGGGAAAACACCACACGAACAGTGGGGTTTACGGCGTTTTGATGCCGTGTGCTGCCATGCAGGGTTTCCAAATACCACAGAGTCGACTTTTCTACGTAAGTGTGTTCGCATTAGAGAGGAAAAATTGAAGGTAAATACTACGATTCTTCTCTATATCATATATCTGGGTTGGATAGGAACAATAATGAACGTTAAGCGAAAGTGGCTGCGAAAATTGTGCAGAGAGTGGGATCGTGAATTCCACCATTACGGGCTTTCTTAAATGTAAGAGGTGAGGTATCTTTTTATGCTAAAATTGGTTATTTCATAGGCCAGATCACATACAGATTACATTATTAGAAACTACAGGTCTTTTGCTGATAGAATTTCTCTTTCGCCCATGCGCCGTGCTCAAGTACTTCCGAAGTTTTGGACATTTGGAAGACAGTATGGTGAGGAAAGACACCTGAAGATACCTGGCAGCTCATCCAAATTAAAAATATCGATGCTACCATGTACAAAATAAGAAATTGCAAACAAGTCATACCGAATAGTAGAGGAGGTTAGGCATGTTTACACCCGTGCACCTTGCGGTATCAAGGCTTCTGAGGCTTCTAAGGCTTCTCTACCCTGACATCGAATTCATTATGGGCCTTTTTAGCAAAGAAGAGAAGGTGGTTGATCCACCTAACAAAACAAAGCGGAAGATCTGCTGGGACGCTAGAGACAAATTCTTTGACTGTCTTGTAAAGAACAATATCGACAACTCTTTGGATCCAAAGAAGAAGGATGAGGTTGAGACGCAGTGTGGAACCGAGAGGGCCGTATTCGAAGAGAGCTGTGTAGCGTCATGGTACAAATACTTTCAAGAGAAGAGGTATAATGACATTCGCAGACAGAAGTATATTGAGCAGCTAGAAGCTGAGGGTGCAAAGCCATTGCCTATCAAGCTATCTGGAAAATAACCGCAAGAATAACCGCAAGAATAAAGTCTTCCTTACATGTATATAGAGTTTTCGAATCTTCAAATTAAACCACAGTGATGTAAACAGGTTCTCTTCCAACAGTCTTTTTGCCTGAACCGTAAAAGTCATCGAACACACAACCCCATTCATATTTGCCCTTTTCAAGTACCATGAATCCTAGTTCCAACTCAACATGCCCGCTTGGAGCAATCTGTTTAGGGCCAACAGTCTTTTGAAGTACGCCATTGAAAAGGATTCTTTGATCAATCGATATGTCTGGTCTGTTGGATTCAGATGTTGGGAAAGGGACATGACGTAAAACCCCCGAAAGTGCCGTTTTGGTATGATTAACTATCTTGGTCTTTAGGGTGTAGAAACGTTCCTTTTCCAAACTGTACTCATTCTCTTTCTTGTCAATAACTCCTGGGGTTCCTTCGACACTCCATATGCTGTGTTGAATCAGAATATTGTCGTACACCAATGCATTTGCCATCCTGGAATCCAAGCGGATGTTTCTGAGATCAATTGTACCTGATCTTGAAGATGTCCTCGTAACAGTGTGCCAAGAGCCCTCGAGGCATTCTAGCAAGAATGATCTGATCCAAAAGTTCTTTCGGTTTTGCTCGTCCTCCTCGGCAGTGATGGAATAGTTCTTGACATATTGTTTCTTTCGTAATGAGGGTATAGGGCGGCTGACATCAACGTCCTCGAGGCAGATCCTCCGAATAGGAAGCAAGAGTCTACTTGTCTTTGTGGACTCAATCTTCTCGTTCACAACAAATGCCATATCACTTTGTACTTTATTTGTTATCATGAGAGCTAGCTTCTCTTTCCATAAGTTGCGAACGTCAAGCACCAAAAGGCAATATTGAGAAATATCATCATCGTCGGATTCCTTAGCTTTTGAGATGAACTTCAATAGATCGCTGATATTCTTCTCGATAAAGCTTTCTTTTTCAGGATGGTTGCCCAATTGAAAGCCTTGCAATGATGTCGAGAAGAAAGGAATGACGTCACATCCAATAATCTCCAATGAAGGTTGTACTGTGATGTTGAGTGGCACGCTGATTGTCTTTATATAGTTCTTGCGTTTCTCATCCGATGACCTATTGCAATATTCGAGAATCAACCTCAGCTCAGCCATACCCCTTTTGCCGTTAATTTGGTACTGAAACTCAACAATAGACAGCGGTTGTATGATTTTATACTTGGATGATATTTCTTGTTTGTTCACAACTGTGAAGGGCTTGTTTTCCAAAAGCTGCCATTCAAGCTCATGGACTTCCTCGGCTGAGAGTTGATTCACACCTGCGTGATTCAATCTCGAATTGATAGAGTCGTTTGTTGAATCCCAAAAGGAGAAGGACAAGTAATTGATAGCAATATTGGAAGTATTCTTCAATTTGATTGAAAATTCTTTTTTTTCGCCCTCGAGAAGCATTAACCATCCGTTAGAAATCAGATTGGCCACGAGGGAAAGTGATGCTTGTGAAGGTATCACAGTTAGTGTGAGACTTTTCGATGTTGCTCGTCCAGCAACATTTTTGTGCTGAAGGTTGTCAGCACATTTGTCAAGCACATTGCTCAGATCTTCTTTGGTGGGATTGATAGCCAGGAGCCTTAGATTTGCGTTCGATTTTTCCAGATCAATTATGCTAAATCGTTGCGGCTCTGATGTACCAAAAGTGACGTCAAATTCTGAAATTTTGAAAACACCAGGTTGAGTGATTTTGAATGCGACGACAACATGACATAAGGAAGATGGGGGAACAACAACATTGTTGGTGGTTTCCAGAGCCCGCTGTTCAGAGTCGTAAAGCTTGCTAGGATGAAACTGCATCCCATTGAGCTTGCTGAGATCTTGCTTGTTAAAGCCAGAAACACCAACGACTCTCATCAGCGGTCTTATTGTCTCGACAGCACTTGGGTCATCAGCGACGATGCAAATGTCAGACACGTTCAAATCAAAAGCAAATGGATTTTGGAGGAGAATGACAACCTGGTGTATATCATTCACGCATACGAGTTTGTCTTTGGAAGGCAAATCCTTTGGTACTTTACTAAAAGGATTGAAAATAAGTGGATCATTACCACTTGTGGGGGTTGTTGAAGGAGGTGTCTGAAATGGAACAAGCTCATCAGCTTGCAGCTGGAGAACAAATTTGGCATTTCTAACCATGAAAGGGTCTGGATGGGCAATCAGAATGGAGTTATGACTTTCCTTGGATAAAAGAGCAAGCCAATCCATCTTCCTTTTCAACTTTATCTGATCCTCGTTAGGTAAGCAATGAGTATACCTTGATAGTATCAAGACGCATATCTTAGCTAACATTTCATAGTCCTTAAGTGATTCTGTGATGCGAAGGCATATCTTAAGGAGCAGTAGCTGGAGCGTGATCCAATCAGAATAATGTTCTGCTGCCTCAATTTCTTTGGCTTCAGTCTGCCTGCCAATGCTGTACATCTCAAAAAGGAATTCGAAAATCTCTGTGAGCCTCTCTGCTGTTATGAAATCCGGTAAATGAGCGTTGTGGTTTAGTTTCGGTAAAAGAGCGACTAGTAATATGCGAAGTATGAATGCACGTTTCCGACGAAGTCCCAAGTCTGAGTAGATGATCGCCAAAGTATAGTACACACGGCATTGCTTGAAAAATTCCAAGTCAATAAGTTGCATGCTGAATATTTGATCAATGAGTGCAAGAATTTCACTCCGCAAGACTGGGTCTCTGTGACTTACACTGTCAAGTGGAGAGGCCTTTACCGTAGCCTCGAGGACCTGCAGCTCTGAGCCTGCACCAGCCTGATAGATGTTGATGAATAACTTAATGCTTCGAAGAAGGAATTCAATGTACACCAAATCAGGGACGCCGTTCTCGAAATCTGAGTCACTGAGGCTGTAGAACATGGCTGTCTTGTTGCACAAAATCCTTAGGAACTCTGTTATTGACGAGCCACTAAGCTCCACCTGGCCCGATGTCGACGTCAAGCTTGTACTTCTAGATCTGCTTGTTGAACTCCTTGATTTGCTTGTAGAGTTTCTGGGTGACAGAACACCATTTGAATGCTTACTGCCCAATGAATCAGTTGACAAACGCTTTTGTGCCGAAGTGATAGAGCTGAGCTTATTCTTGTGAATGTGTAATACCGATGCAAGCATAGGGTTCAGAGCCTGATGCGGTATCCCCAAATATGAAAGCATCAATGAAGAGACCGCAAGACCCTCAAGAGCGCTGCCCAACCAAAGGTTATCGTCAGACTTCTTTAAATTGATGGCAGCATCGGTGAAATACTGCAATGCGTCGTTTGCCTGACCTGCAAGGAGCAAAAAATTACCCATGAGTTTAGCTTGTCTACCTGTTTGTCTTTGAGAAGCTTTGACCTTCAGATCTGGCGTTGACAGAAGCGTTTGATTTTTCGAGAACGAGACTTTAAATGAAGATCCCGAGGTAACTTTCTTTTGAGCGTAGGTGATAGTTTTGTGCAATGCTGTGCCATCTCTCAAGGAAACGGGAGATCGAAGAGTGATCTTTTCGTAGGAAGACACGTATGATGCTAGCGCTTTGAGATATTGTTCGGTCACGTAACACATGGTTGTTTCTAAAGTGGTGATGTTTTGATCTTCCAAAGATGGCACAAAAAAGACATCCTGGGGGGCCAGTGATGCGTGCTTCTCGGACTCAATCTTGTCCGCAGGCGAGTTAAAATAAATGCAATTGTGAACGATAGCTGTAGGCTGTACTTCTGAGAGCTTTTCGACAGCGTTCTCTTCGAAGTCCTCATAACTACCCACACCCAAGACAATGAAGGTTTTCCTGAATGGTTCAAAGTCATGGAGGAACAGGACATCTTCGTCTGGCGGGCTCGCACAGAAATCGTAAAGAATCCTGCCCTGAGGAAAAGCTTGAGGATTGAAATTTCGGGCTTCAGGTAGCGGAGCCACGTCTAACAAGCGTATATCGTTGGCACTTCGTATTTTGTCATAGTATTGGTGGAAGTCAGGGTTCCCTCGGTTCAACGGTACCACTAGAACTCGCGTCCTCGCAGGAGCAGCAAAATTTAGCGAGTCTGCCATTGAATATGATCCTGGCAATTCAGTTTTGTAGGAGTACTTCGGTGCTAGGTTTTTGCAGAGAAATCCGATTTGGTGTGCGGCCTGTGTTGGTGTAAATAAGACAGCGCTGCAGTGTGCAAAACTAGACCCTTCGATGGGGCTGTGGAGAGGAGCGTTGATCCTAAGAAAAAAAGAGAGCTCGTGAGTATCTAGAAAAAGTGGTTCAGCTGGAATCAGAATTCTAACGATTGTGTCTTTTTGGTCTTGGCATCTACCAAAGTGCTATCCTTTCAAGGGTGGTATCGTAGTGCACCCGTGCCTCCGAAATCTTGAACTGCGAACTGGAGGCAAACTCTCCTACCAACCCACAGAACTCTACAACTTCGTACCCAGGCTATCAATCAAAAAATGCCTGGCTTAAGTTTTGACAACTACCAGAGAAATCAATTTCTCTCAGCCAATGGCTATGCAGCACCCAAGGCCACCTCGACAGGTACCACCATTGTGGGAGCCAAGTTCAAAGGAGGAGTAGTGATTGCAGCTGATACCAGAGCTACTACCGGCAGCATAGTCGCCGACAAGAACTGTGAAAAGTTGCACAGATTAGCTCCAAGAATTTGGTGTGCTGGTGCCGGTACTGCTGCTGACACTGAGATGGTTACCCAGTTGATTGCGCTGAACTTGGAGTTGCACGCCATGTGGCAGTCTCGCCAACCTCGTGTGATCACTGCATTGACGTTGTTGAAGCAACACTTGTTCAAGTATCAAGGTCATTTGGGAGCTTACTTGATTGTCGCTGGCTCTGACCCCACTGGTTCCCATTTGATGTCGGTGCAAGCACACGGCTCAACCGACGTGGGCGAGTACCTTTCGCTCGGATCCGGTTCCTTGGCCGCTATGGCCGTTTTAGAGACAAACTGGACGCCAGATATGACTAGAGAAGAGGCGGTGAAGTTATGTGCTGACGCCATTGAGGCAGGTATTTGGAACGACTTGGGTTCCGGTTCCAACGTGGACGTCTGCGTCATGGAAACGGGCAAGGATGCCCAGCTATACAGAAACTACTTGACGCCTAATGTTAGAGGTGCCAAGACACAGTCTTACAAGTTTCCTCGTGGTACCACGGCAGTTCTCAGAGAGAGCATACGCGATTTTGTCGATGTCGAGGAGACTGTGGTTGAGTTGGGACGTCTGGACGCCATGGAGGTGGATGCATAACGAGAGAAATATAAATCATGAAATGAAGTGAATTGTAGGCAGAGCAGCTTGTACTGTGGTGGATGATTCTAGAAGAGTGCGCACAGTAGATAAGTCGTTCGGCTAGAAAGTCTCACCATCAAAATGGTCGTTAACAATCCTAACAACTGGCACTGGGTCGACAAGAACTGTATTGATTGGGCTAAGCAATACTTCAATGAACAACTCATTGGTGTTAAGGCTGAGGGCAGCAACAACACGTATGTGCAAGTTGAATCGGTCTCCTCGTTAGAAGGTGATGTGGAGGTATGCCAAAGAAAGGGTAAGGTCATTTCCCTCTTTGACTTGCGAATTATCTTGAACATCGCAGGTGTCTCTGTTGCTGATCCCGAGAAGACTTTCAAGGGCTCTGTCACTGTCCCCGAATTGGCTTACGACACTGAGGAAGATGAGATCCAGTTTGACGTGAGCATCTACAACGAGGACGCTGATCTGGAGAAGATGAGGCTTTTGGCTAAGAAGGAGCTCTTGCCAAAGCTTAGAGCTAAATTGCTGCGTTTCGGCCCCGACTTGATCTCCACTCACAGCAAGGACATCCAGCTTGAGAGCGACAAGGTGAACTCTGTCTACACGAAAGAAAACCAAAGTCAGGCTTCTAAACCATCAAAGCCAGTGGAGAAGCCCAAGACTGCGCCGGTTCCCGTTGCGTCTAGCGCTCCCCAATCAAGCAGTGGCGTTCCTAGGTACAACACATCTACGCTACATCTTGAACCAACCTTCAATACGACCGCTGAGCAGCTCTACATTACTCTTTTGGACAGAGAAAGAATCGGAGCTTGGACTAGATCAGCACCTCAGTTGGAGGCATTTCCTCCCAAAGAGGGTTCCGAGTTCAAGTTGTTCGGTGGTTCGATTACAGGAAAGTTCACCAGGCTCGTGCCTAATGAGCATATCACCCAACTCTGGCGTCTTGAGGAATGGAAGTCGGGACACTATGCGCAGCTTGATATTCAGTTGAAGCAGGGAGCTGGAGAAACAACCATGGTCGTCAAATGGACCGGTATTCCCGTGGGCGAAGAAGACAGAGTCAGAGGCAATTTCGAGGAGTACTATGTGCGCTCGATCAAGATTGTGTTTGGCTTTGGCGCCGTCTTGTAGTTAGAAAGTAGATCATAGAGATATGACAACATGACAAGGAGTCATTTAGCAAAAAGGATAGTAGCTTTTGAAAAGTTCGACTTTTATGTCCTGGAAAAGAATACCTTTAAAGCTGATAATGGTGTCTTCCTACTGCATTGAATTCACGAACCGATCGTTCCCTCAAGACTATTCAGCTTGGGATGGATGGATAGCGCCAAACTACATTTACGCTGATATCACAAAAAGCAGAGGAAGATCCTTGAGACGAAAGAAAAAAAAAAAAAAAAAAAGAATGCCTAAGGCGACGAGTTATGCCAGTATGTTTTTGCCACTTGCGTGCAGCTTACCAAGACTTTTACTATTGGCTGCGAAAAGTTAGCAGTGCCATTCAAAAAAAGCACCCTAGCTAACAGGGCCAAAAGCTTTCATCGATCTCAATGTAACCTAAAAAATCACACGCCCTCAATTTATAGTCGAGTCGAAGAAGAGATCACTTTTGTTCCCAAAGAGGATAAAAAATCCACTATCTTTGTCTCACTATCGAGCAGGGCGTGCACTGGCTAACGGAATCCGACTCCCGATTCGGTTGCTGCCTCCGTCGAGCAGGTCGGTATATATAAGCAGCAGGAATCTTCTGATTAGGAGTCACCTATCTTCATCAAATCCATCACAAATGTCTGAATCCACCGTCGGGAAGGTATGTTATAAACCAAGACACTGTTGGTGGTAGTTATGCCAGCATTGTATTGATTGCCTAATTCAGCACACCCTGGTGGCCATCTGTTCCACGCAAGGCTACGAATTTGGCCCTATATGGAAAATGGCATGCATCGTGGGCTGCAAAATCGTTCAAGCGTTACTAACTAAAGCCAATTACTTGTCAAGCCGCCGTTGCTTGGGAGGCTGGTAAGCCTCTTTCCATTGAGGAAATCACCGTCGACCCTCCAAAGGCCCACGAGGTCAGATTCAAAGTCCACAACACAGGTGTGTGTCACACTGATGCCTACACCCTCTCTGGTGTCGACCCAGAGGGCGCTTTCCCAGTGATTTTGGGACACGAGGGTTCTGGTATCGTTGAGTCTGTCGGAGAAGGAGTCGAGAATGTCAAGGTCGGTGACCACGTTGTTGCATTGTACACTGCTGAGTGTAAGAAGTGTAAGTTCTGCAAGTCTGGCAAGACCAACTTGTGTGGCTCTGTCAGAGAGACTCAGGGTAAGGGTGTCATGCCAGATGGTACCCTGAGATTCCACTGCAAGGGTCAAGACCTTTTGCATTTCATGGGCTGCTCCACATTCTCCCAGTACACCGTCGTTGCTGACGTTTCCATTGTTGCTGTCAACCCAACTGCTGAGTTCGAGAAGACCTGTCTCTTGGGTTGTGGTATAACTACTGGTTACGGTGCCGCTACCATCACTGCCAATGTCCAGGAAGGTGACAATGTCGCTGTTTTTGGTGCTGGCTGTGTCGGTTTGTCCGTTGTCCAGGGTGCTAAGGAGAGAAAGGCTAACAAGATCATCGTTATCGACATTAACGACAAGAAGACCGAATGGGCTGACAAGTTCGGTGCTACTGACTTCATTAACCCTACCAAGTTGCCCGAGGGTACCACTATTGTGCAGAAGCTTATTGAGATGACTGATGGCGGTTGTGACTACACTTTCGACTGTACTGGTAACGTCAATGTCATGAGAGATGCCTTGGAAGCCTGCCACAAGGGTTGGGGTACCTCCGTCATCATTGGTGTTGCTGCTGCTGGTAAAGAAATTTCTACCAGACCATTCCAATTGGTTACCGGTAGAGTCTGGAAGGGTGCCGCTTTCGGTGGTGTCAAAGGCAGATCCCAATTGCCCGGCATTGTTGACGACTACTTGAGCGGCAAGTTGAAGGTCGCCGACTTCATTACTCACAGACACAAGTTGGACAAGATCAATACTGCTTTTGACGACATGCATAAGGGTGATTGCATCCGTGCCGTCATCGAGTTGTGAACCGCACGCGCTAGGCTCTAGGGTGAATGAACTCTTTGCCGAATGATCTCGGTATTTATGACGCTCAGAAACAGAAGAGAGGTGCTCTATGTGAGCAAACGCTGAGCGAAAAGTATATAACAGGGTAAGGGGGGACAGTACCTCAAGGTGTTGTAGATCTGCAGTAATCGTAGTAACGCGTTCAAGGTGCGTTTAGATAGGTAATCGCCGTTTAAGAGTCAACTTTTCGAAAAGCCATGGACAATTAAGTTGTCGAAGGAAAAATTTGCCCCATTTAATGAAGACGTTCACAACGAATATCTAGATCCCTGTGTCGCCATGAAAAAATGGCTGCAAATGCTTATATGAAAACTACGAATGAAAGTCTCTTATGATTGAGCTTCAAAAATTCAGATTAAAAGACCACTCGTCAACTCCGAAAGCTCTCTCGACGAGATTACTCGTATCACCAACTCCGAGGTCGTTTTTCCGTACAAAATTTTTCCGCATAGGTCTCTATTTTATACACAACCCCGAAACATCCCGAACCTGACGTTCTTCGGAGCCCTTTGCATCATGACTACAAGATGTTATATAGTAAAGAATCATAAAATCAAAAAATAAAGTTGTCCGGTTGGTTCCAGCTTGTCTTGTTTGGTAATAGGGGCTTGTAGTTCAAATAAACCGCTCTCTCGGGTCCGAAATCCAGGAGCTGATGTGATTGGACGCGAAATTTTTCGGTGTACATGCAAAAAGACAGAAACACTTATGCTCGAATCTAGTCCACGACTTCTTCTTCACTGCCATGTTTAGACAATTAGCCAAACTCACCGTTACTCCAGCTCCAAGATTCGCTAGATCTTACATTGCCGGTCAATTTACCGGTCAGAAAAAGGACAACGGAAAGTACACTGTCACCTTGATTGAGGGTGATGGTATCGGTGTTGAGATCTCTCAGGCCGTCAAGGACATTTACGCTGCCGCCAAGATCCCAATCGAGTGGGAGCCTGTTGATGTCACCCCTCTCTTGATTGACGGTAAGACCACTTTGCCCCAGGCTGCTGTTGACTCCGTGAACAGAAACTTGGTCGCCTTGAAGGGTCCATTGGCTACCCCTGTCGGCAAGGGCCACACTTCCATGAACTTGACTTTGAGAAGAACTTTCAACTTGTTCGCCAACGTCAGACCATGTAAGTCCATTGTCGGTTACGACACTCCCTACGAGAACGTCGACACTGTGTTGATCAGAGAGAACACCGAGGGTGAGTACTCCGGTATCGAGCACACCATTGTCCCTGGTGTTGTCCAGTCGATCAAATTGATCACCAAGCCAGCCTCTGAGAAGGTCATCAGATACGCTTTCGAGTACGCTAAGAGCATCAACAAGCCCCACGTGTTGGTGGTCCACAAGGCTTCCATCATGAAGTTGTCTGACGGTTTGTTCGTTGAGACCGCCAAGGAGGTCGCCAAGGAGTACCCTGACGTTTCTTTGGACTACGAGTTGTTGGACAACACCTCCTTGAAGTTGGCCCAGGACCCTGCTGACTACAAGAACGTTGTCATGGTTATGCCAAACTTGTACGGTGACATCATGTCTGACTTGGCCTCCGGTTTGATCGGTGGTTTGGGTTTGACTCCTTCCGGTAACATGGGTAACAAGGTCTCCATCTTCGAGGCTGTCCACGGCTCTGCCCCAGACATCGCCGGTAAGGGCTTGGCTAACCCAACTGCATTGTTGTTGTCCTCTTGTATGATGTTGAGACACATGTCTTTGAACTCCGACGCTGACAGAATTGAGAATGCTGTCTTGAAGACTATTGCCTCTGGTCCAGAGAACAGAACCGGTGACTTGAAGGGTTCTGCCACCACTCAGCATTTCACCGAGGAGGTCATCAAGAACTTGTAAGTTATATAAGTACATTCTATAATTGCTAGATATCTTTTGAATTTGATATAGTAGTGTTTACAACCCTTCAAGAGCAAGGTTAGTGCCTTCCACGATAGCTTTGTGTTCTGTGGCATGTACCCTGTCCTCATACTGCTCCAAGGATTCTTCTTTGCTCAACTGAAGCTCCTTTACTAATATGGGCTCACCACGGTCCACCTCTGCAATGACATAATGTATCATTACACCGGCAACCGTAATTTCTCCATCCTGTCCGGCCTTCCATGCTCTGTCAATGGCATGAGTACCGTCAAAAGCGCCTGGCAAAGCTGGATGCAAATTTATGATGGAAATCTTGGCTTCTTCAAGAGGATGCAACACCGCTGGCGATAAGATCAACATCCAGCCCGCACATACAATGAGATCTGGTCTTTTGTAGCTGGAATCTGGCTTGTTCTCAGTATTGCCGTGGATTAGAAGACTGGCCAAATCCTTGTTGAATTGCTCACGTCTCTTTTGCCTTTCGTCCTTCTGCTCCTTTGTTGTACCCTTGTAGTAGCTCTTCAAAGTGTGAACCTTATGGGAGATGCCAGCCTTCTGTGCTCTTTCCAAGCCGTAGGCCGTCTCGCTGGAAGAGATCACTTGGGTAATTGTGCCCTTCAAATTTCCGCTAGCCTGCGCATCTATGAGTGCTTGCAAATTGGAGCCGGAGCCCGAAATAAGGACTGTTATGTCAGGCATCACTGCTGTAAATGAAGTTGATGCTGGAAATCGCTATTCTGACTCTGTCTGGCGCTATATGTAGGGAGATGAGTTAGAAATACAGATATTCTCTGCTTTGATTCCAATCGATCTTCCTTCCAATTTTTTGAAGATCTCCTTTGTAATGAGGACCGATAGATGCTATTTTGTTGTGATTGTTGAACGAAAACTTTTTGTCACTGTATTGGTAATTTGCAACTATTGATGCGAAATTTATGATTGCATCCAATCAAGTATCAACTAAGTGGATGAGAATGAAAAAAATTTTAAAAAAATTAAAAGAAAAGCGAAACCATAAAAATGAAGTATTTTTCACTGAAGATACTCCCTGACCAACAATTCGAGAGCTAGAGTTGAATTCCAATAGTGGCCAACACATGCTTGAGGTCTGACAACTTAGGGCATAGACACCTTATGAGGAAGGAAAGAGGCGGATAGAACTATTTTGAGCCTGCGTATCGTAAAAATCTCTCTTATCATCATATCTAACAGTTAGCTCTCTTACTTCGGATTTAGGGCCTAAGCTAGTGACAGTACAGCGGATTTTGCAACCAGATTACCATGATCACAAATTACCTTTGCAAGTCGAAGAACCGTTGCAGAAAATCGCCTTAATGGGACGCTTCAGGCTGATTTTGGAACCACCAACAGAAAGAATTCCCACAAACCGTCGTGATGCATTACACCAACAAGCAGCCTCGAGACCCAACTGATCCAAGAATTCGACAGAAGCTAAGTCAAAAAAAAAAAAAAAAAAAAAAAAAACCCCAATAGGCAAACTCACTCCTCAAGGCGAAAAGCTCAATGATTTTGCCTTCCACTCACACCAGTTTCGGATGTCAATTTGACGCTGTTAAGCCTCAATGCCTGTTATTCATAACCCCAGCCATTCCATGACCCTCTCCGCTGTGGCACAATAAATGCAAACGCACAACTGAGCAAGCAGAATCACTGATGTAGCCGCCTTCGCCAATTCTCCTCACAATGACCAACCGCCCAAAAACGGTCCCCACTCCGCCTTTAAATGGAATCCCGGTTAGGAAGATGCCTACTTATTTGAGAATTTTTCTTGTGTAGCTACAATTCAGGTTGATAAAAAAAATTGATCAGATATAGAGAGCAACTGGCTAAATACAACAGAAAAGAATAGGGCCCTCAATTAATGCAATTGGGCTGAAATCAAGGCTGATGCCTCCAATGCGCATACTCTGTATGGGCCTCCTGATCCCCAGGCGCTGCCATTAATCTGCCGGGTAACTTTTTGAGACTGAAATTTACGCGTACGGCTGGTGCTTTACTATGAGGAAAATTTTTTTTTCTCAGATGGGCCTCGTGCGAACACCTCTGGATTGAAAAAAGAAGTTTTCTCTTCTTCTTCCTTCTTGGTTATCAAGTTTACACCAACAACAAGTTCAATATGGGTATGTCTTACAGCAAGAAGGGTTTTAGGTGCTGAGCTTTGACAAATTGGTTCGATTTCCACCATTTTTTAGCTCTAATCCGGGCACGATAAGAAGGCCTCAGATTCTTATCTCAGCTCACCTAAAACAGCCAATCAGCTCCAATTGGGACCATTTACTAACTATGTAGTTGCTTTCACTATTGACCAAATCCGTGGCTTGATGGACAAGGTTCCCAATGTGCGTAACATTTCCGTCATTGCCCACGTCGATCACGGTAAGTCTACTTTGACTGACTCCTTGGTCCAGAAGGCTGGTATCATCTCTGCCGCCAAGGCTGGTGACGCCAGATTTATGGACACCAGAAAGGATGAGCAGGAGAGAGGTATCACTATTAAGTCTACCGCTATCTCCTTGTACGCTTCCCTTACCGAAGAGGACTGTAAGGAGATCAACCAGAAGACCGACGGTACCTCTTTCTTGATTAACTTGATCGACTCCCCAGGTCACGTTGACTTCTCCTCTGAGGTCACTGCTGCTTTGAGAGTCACTGACGGTGCTTTGGTCGTTGTGGACTGTGTTGAGGGTGTCTGTGTTCAGACCGAGACTGTCTTGAGACAGGCTTTGGCTGAGAGAATCAAGCCCGTTGTCATCATCAACAAGGTTGACAGAGCTTTGTTGGAGTTGCAGACCTCCAAGGAGGACCTTTACCAGTCTTTCTCCAGAACTATTGAGTCCGTTAACGTCATCATCTCTACTTACGCTGAGAAGTCCGTCGGTGACGTTCAGGTCGCCCCAGAGAAGGGTACCGTTGCTTTCGGTTCCGGTTTGCACGGTTGGGCCTTCACTGTTAGACAGTTCGCTAACAGATACTCCAAGAAGTTCGGTGTCGACAGACAGAAGATGATGGAGAGATTGTGGGGTGACTCTTTCTTCAACCCTAAGACCAAGAAGTGGACCAACAAGGACAAGGACGCCGACGGAAAGCAGTTGGAGAGAGCTTTCAACATGTTCGTTTTGGACCCAATCTTTAGATTGTTCTCTTCTATCATGAACTTCAAGAAGGACGAGATCCCAACCTTGTTGGAGAAGTTGGAGATCAACTTGAAGAGTGACGAGAAGGAGTTGGAGGGTAAGGCTTTGTTGAAGGTCGTTATGAGAAAGTTCTTGCCAGCTGCTGACGCTATGTTGGAGATGATTGTCATCAACTTGCCATCTCCAGTCACCGCCCAGGCTTACAGAGCTGAGACCTTGTACGAGGGTCCATCCGACGATGAGCACTGCCAGGCTATCAGAAACTGTGACCCTAAGGGTGAGTTGATGGTCTACGTTTCCAAGATGGTTCCAACCTCCGATAAGGGTAGATTCTACGCTTTCGGTCGTGTCTTTGCTGGTACTGTCAAGTCCGGTCAGAAGATTAGAATCCAGGGTCCAAACTACCAGGTTGGTAAGAAGGACGACTTGTTCTTGAAGGCTATCCAGAGAACCGTCTTGATGATGGGTGGTAAGGTCGAGCAGATTGACGACTGTCCAGCTGGTAACATTGTCGGTTTGGTTGGTATTGACCAGTTCTTGTTGAAGTCTGGTACTCTTACCACCTCCGAGACTGCTCACAACATGAAGGTCATGAAGTTCTCTGTCTCTCCTGTCGTGCAGGTTGCCGTCGAGGTCAAGAACGCCAACGACTTGCCTAAGTTGGTTGAGGGTTTGAAGAGATTGTCTAAGTCCGACCCATGTGTTTTGACTTCTATTAACGAGTCCGGTGAGCACATTGTCGCTGCCACCGGTGAGTTGCACTTGGAGATTTGCTTGAACGATTTGCAGAACGACCACGCCGGTATCCCATTGAAGATCTCTCCACCTGTTGTTTCTTACAGAGAGACTGTCCAGGCCGAGTCCTCCATGGTTGCCTTGTCTAAGTCTCCTAACAAGCATAACAGAATCTACGTCAAGGCCGAGCCAATTGACGAAGAGACCTCTTTGGACATTGAGAACGGTGTCATCAACCCAAGAGATGACTTCAAGGCCAGAGCCAGAATCTTGGCTGACAACCACGGTTGGGATGTCGCTGACGCCAGAAAGATCTGGTGTTTCGGTCCTGACGGTAACGGTCCTAACTTGGTTGTTGACCAGACTAAGGCCGTTCAGTACTTGAACGAAATCAAGGACTCCGTCGTTGCTGCCTTCCAGTGGGCTACTAAGGAGGGTCCTATCTTCGGTGAGAACGTTAGATCCGTCAGAGTTAACATCTTGGATGTTACCTTGCACGCTGATGCTATCCACAGAGGTGGTGGCCAGATCATTCCAACCATGAGAAGAGCCACTTATGCCTCCATGTTGTTGGCTGAGCCAGGTATCCAGGAGCCAGTGTTCTTGGTTGAGATCCAGTGTCCTGAGAATGCCATTGGTGGTATCTACTCTGTGTTGAACAAGAAGAGAGGTCAGGTTGTCTCTGAGGAGCAGAGACCAGGTACTCCATTGTTCACCATCAAGGCTTACTTGCCTGTCAACGAGTCTTTCGGTTTCTCCGGTGAGTTGAGACAGGCTACCGGTGGTCAGGCTTTCCCACAGTTGATCTTCGATCACTGGGCTATTTTGAACGGTGACCCAACTGACCCAACCACCAAGCCAGGTCTGATTGTCAAGACCAAGAGAGAGCGTGCTGGTCTCAAGCCTGAGGTCCCAGGCTACGAGGAGTACTACGACAAGTTGTAAGCTACCTCGCGGTATCGTCCGATTATTGTTCATATAATTTAACATCGTTGCTCTGAAAAAGTCATTGTAAGAAGACCGGCTCTTTTGCTGCCGAGAGGTGCGTCGCAGCCTCCGCGCGCGCCGAATGCGGCTGCGTAACAAAGCCAAGAGATCCCATCTAAAATATATTACGTGCATATAAGGCGGCTTTCGTTTATACTCGGGTGGTCAGAGCTTTTTCGCAACCTCCCGAATGTTCCGGATAAACCGTTTTTATGTCGTGTAAAGTTTGATAACTCATGACCGGAAGTAGGTCTAATTGCTGTAAACGCAATTAAGATACAGTGACTAAAACAGGGGCACGTTACTCGTAGAAACGGAAGAACCGGAACTTGAATCGGACGCATCGAGAACACTTGCAGCCTCTAGCAATAGAGGGGACGGCTTGTCCGGAGGCGAACAATAGAGTCACTAGGGTGGGGCGGCTTAAATACGGGGAAATTCGCTGCCTTTTTCCATCGTTTTATTTTTCTACCAGGGTCCTGATTACTTTCCTAAAAACCGTTTGACTCTCACACTTTCTGAATCTGGAACACTAAAGGTGCATAACCCTCATCGAGCGTCGTATATAAGTCGTTGCGCTGCTTACAAACTCACGTCTATCAGATTTTTTTTTTTTCCACACAAATTAACGACTCAATGTATTTAGAACTAAGAGGACTCCATGGTTTGCTCCTCTGTGCTGCTGGAGTGTCATGCTTAATAACAGCATTGGCCTACAGGCGGCTCAAGCTCAAACATTTCGAGATTAAACGGCCGCTCCTTAGAGTTATGGCAGCTTGCACTGCTTATATTATCGCATGTGTTGTTACACCACACGGGCGCCTAATACCCATTCCAAGCATCGACTTCAATGAAACTCCAGTCGATCTGATAGAGTCCATCATGAGGATTTCTGCTTTGCATAACAGCGCTGTCAGCATGGTGGTGTGTGCAGCTGGCCTCGCCATCTACTACTCATCAGGCCCTGTAACAGAGAAGTGTATCATGAAGATGGACGAAGTGCTTATGAAGGATGATGAAAAGGGAGCACGGATGTTGCGCCTGAAGGAACGTTTGCAGGGCAAGAGTTTTCTCACCTTCATCATCATCCTCACCAGCTTTGTGGCGTTTTGGCCAACCAATTGGCTTCTCTCATTCACATACACCATAGCTAAGTATGACGAGATTGAGCTTACCACCGACCATTTGTATTGGGCTGTTCTCACATTCGCGTTAGCCAAGACAATTTCGGCGCTCATCCGCTACTTGTCTCACCCCACAAAACTGTTTTCCAACGGAGTGCACCTATGGATACATCTCTGCTGGTTTTACGGCACCACGTTGGCAGCAGGTGCAGCAGTTTTCTGGGCCGTCGCCCAAGATGTGTTATTGGTTTACATGTACAAGGCTGCAATGCTCATCCAACACCAACAGGGTCCCGACATCATCTTGGTGGACGGCGTTCCCAAACACTTCAACGTCTTTACTGGTCCAATGGCCGACTTTTTGCTTGAAGGCGTTTTTTCACACAAACGCGGCTCTGCGCTTACTTTCCTCCTTCACGAACAGTTAAAGCTCTACGAGAAGGTCATTGACGATTCTCTTTGGATCGTCTTGCTCTGGGTCGCCGTTTTGTTCCCATTCTGCAAAGGTGTCGCTGTCTACTTCACCTTGCGCGGGAAGAACACGGAGTAATTTACTGTGTCACGGTTCACGATATATAGCATGCATAGACAACAGGAATTGCAAAAGGAATTTGTATTGTTATCTCCAATCGTCCAAGGGAAGACGAGCCGATGGCGGGAGCATTCCCTTCCGCAGTTGCGATAGCCCCTCTTACATTGAGAAATCCGTAAATTCTTTATCTTTGATTCGCTCATTTTTCCAGTTGATGGATATCCATCGAGGATTCCGTTACCAGATAAGCACAAATAGTGCGCACGCTTATCGCGATAAGATGCCCAATGCGGCAGGATTATCCTGACTTGAGGGAGGATAAATATGTGGGGACGCCTTGTAATTGTCCCCAATTCATTAATTAATTAGCTTTCAACTCGCCATGGAAAGGTTACAACAACTTTCTTTGCACGCTACTGCTAGCACCCAGCCACCAGTGGCACCTCCACACCCTTTGGACCCTCTCACAACGCAGGAGATCAAAGCTACTTCTCTGGTGGTTCGCAGCCATTACAAGGGTCAGACTTTGGTTTTCAACACGGTTTCTCTTAGAGAGCCAATCAAAAGAGCTTACTATGATTGGAAAGAAAGAAACGGTCCTAAGCCTCCCAGATTGGCCTACTTTGTTGTCACCGAGAACGATCATGTTGGCGTTCACGAGGGTGTGGTAGACTTGCCTTCGTTGACAGTGGTCGAATCGAAGGCTACTTCTGGTGTTCAGCCAATTTTGACTCCTTCTGACCTCCAAAACACCGAGGATATCGTCAGAAGCGACCCTCGTGTGGTTGAACAGTGCGAGATCTCCGGTATTCCAAAGGAAGAAATGAAGAACGTTTACTGTGATGCTTGGACCATTGGGTACGACGAGAGATGGGGCTCCTCTAAAAGACTTCAGCAGGCTTTGATGTACTGGAGATCTGACGAGGATGACTCTCACTACTCTCACCCATTGGATTTCTGTCCCATTGTGGATATGACGGAGGGTAAGGTGGTCTACATAGATGTACCAGGCAGAAGAAGAAAAGTATCCAAACACAAACACTCTTCTTTCCACCCCAAGCACATATCAGAGAAGTTTGGAACCTCAGAGAACCCATCTGGTTTCAGAGACGATGCCAAACCTATCAATATTACCCAGCCTGAGGGTGTCTCGTTTGCAATGAAGGGTAACGTTATGAACTGGTCAAACTTCAATTTCCACATTGGTTTCAACTACAGAGAAGGAATCGTTCTCTCTGATATGAACTACAATGATCACGGTAATGACAGACCTCTTTTCCACAGAATTTCCTTGTCTGAAATGATTGTCCCTTATGGGTGTCCCGATTTCCCTCATCAGAGAAAGCACGCCTTGGATATTGGTGAGTACGGTGCCGGTAACTGTACCAACCCTCTTGCGCTTGGTTGTGACTGTAAAGGTGTGATCCACTACATGGACGCTCATTTCACTGACAAGGATGGAGAACCTTTAACCATCAAGAACGCTGTTTGCATCCACGAGGAGGATGACGGTATCTTGTTCAAGCACTCTGACTTCAGAGATGATTTCCAAACTACTGTGGTTACCAGAGGCAAACGTTTGATTATCTCCCAGATTTTTACTGCTGCCAATTACGAGTACTGCTTATACTGGATCCTCAGACAAGATGGTACCATCAAACTCGAGATCAGATTGACTGGTATTCTCAACACTTACATTTGTGCTGAGGATGAGGACATTGGACCATGGGGAACTGTCGTGTACCCACAGGTTAATGCCCATAACCACCAGCACATCTTTTCTTTGAGATTGGACCCACGTATTGATGGTGACAACAACTCTGCTGCCACATCTGACTCAATTTCTGGCCCAGGTGCTACTGGATCACCCGAAAATGCCTACGGAAATGCCTTTTGTGCCGAAAAAACCACCTTCAAGACCGTCAGTGACTCTCTTACCCAGCCATCCACAGCCAGAACCTGGGATATCTTCAACCCTTCAAAGATCAACCCATACTCCGGGAAGCCATCTTCTTACAAGTTGGTGTCTACATTTACTCCTCCACTCTTGGCTAAGGACGGCTCACTTGTGAAAAAGAGAGCTCCTTGGGCTGCTTGGGCCACACAGGTTGTTCCATACAAGGATGAAGGCGTTGGATACGGTCGTTTGTACCCATCTGGTGACCACGTTGCCCAGTGGTCTGGCGATGGCGCTAGAGGTATGAGAGGATGGATTGGCGACGGAAAAGACCAGATTGAAAACACGGACATCCTTTTCTTCCACACATTTGGCATTACTCATTTCCCTGCCCCTGAGGATTTCCCTGTCATGCCCACGGAAATTTTTGACCTCATGTTGCGTCCAAGGCATTTCTTTACCGAGAACCCATGTCTTGACGTGAAACCATCATACGCCAGAACCACAAAGGAGGTTAAAGCTGGAGACAAAGGTGTCGACGAATGTACCCTTGATGTCGACAAGACATCTCAATTGGCATTTACAAAAACCTCTGGCTCCTGTTGCAAGAAATAATCAACTCAAATTTCGAGATATAATATAGTCCATTAATATGAAAATCATAGTGTCTTATCTTATCTATAGTAGTCCAATGCTCATCGCGAAATTCAACTCCAACTACCAACCATGAAGTACATCATCGAGCATATGGAGGAGGGGTTCTCTGAATGGGTCATTCTTGAGTATTCCCAAATTCTACGTGATGTTGGTTCTGAAAATCTCGTGTTGACGTCTTTGCCCGAATCCACGACCGAGAAAGACATCCCCCAACGTCTTCTCGATTTGGGTTTACAATGGACAACCAAGGAGTGTGTGACCATCGATGGTGGTTTGCATAGCTCTAAAGTTTGCTTGCTTGACCCAGCCGCTGAGACTGATTTGGTTCCAGAGGACGCCTCCAAATTTGACTACTTTGTTTTTGGTGGCATCTTGGGATCGCACCCTAGAATTGACAGAACAGGTTTGCTCAGAGACAAGTACGGCTTCAATGGTCGCCGACTCGGTGCTTTGCAGATGACAACCGATACTGCCATTAGAACCACTCAGCTCATTGCCGAGAAACAGAGGAAGTTCGGTGACATCAACTTCATTGATTACCCCGAGATCAAGTTCAGCCAGTATGAGTCGACGGAAATGCCGTTCAGATATATCGTTGACGAAAATGGGGAACCAATTCTACCAGAGGGAATGCTTGAGTTGATCAAGCATGATGCCGAACAAAGCATTGACGACCTTTTATTGGAATAGACCGGAAAATAAATAAACTTCTATTTGTATACTTTGACTTTCTTAGCCTCAACAGATTTCTGCAGTGAACTAAGAATCTCTTTCATGACAAAACCAGCAGTGTCCTGGTCTTCGAAATATGATACATGTGCACTAATAGCTGAAATTAGCGCTATGCTGAAAACGCCAGTCGGTAACGAATAGTCAACCCTACCCGAACGATTGAGTTCTGTCAAAACTTTAATATCGTTATCAGAAAGGTAGGAATCCTTGAGCTCGTCTTTCAGATCTTCACCCAGGCCACTGGACAATGGGCTTGCCAATGTTGTGATGATATCTCCCAAAGCATTCTCTTCGGATACATTTTCCTTTATCATCTTGTTAATCTTACCACCCTTCTTTGATCCGAACCAGTTCGAAAAGATCTTTTGTTGCACCTCATCACCAAATGTGGTTAAGCTCTTCACCTGGGTGTTGAAACCCTTTAAAGCGAATGGCACCTCTTCCGGCTTCATTTGCGAGAAGGAGGGTTTTATAAGTGGCTCCATTCTATAACTGACCGGATCACATGGATGAAAAATATTGTACAAGTTCAGACACATCGGAGAAGATACCTTCAGGTCTGCATCAAATGGATTATAGTCCTTTTCAAGGCTGGCTCTTGAGACAATATTTCTTCTTTGAAGCAACTTGAAGGCCCCAACTGGAGATCCAACACAAAAAAGATTCTCAACATCGAAGTCAAGCTTAAGTTTGTGGTCTCCCGCAATTTGCATTGAAAGCAAGTCGTAAGCAATTGCTGAACCCAACGAGTGACCTAATATATGAATCTTGCCATCAAAATGAGGGTTTCTCTCCTTGTACAACCGATAGATTCTGTTGAGCTCCTCAACAACAATTTCGAGAATCTGGTGCATGAACTTTGGTTCATAGTATAGCAACACATCAAGGATGACATCACCAACAATGTTCCTCAAGGGCTTCACACCTTCAACATTAATGTCGGCCAAGCTTGGAAGCCTTTTGTCCCCAAGGTTGCCAAGATCGTCAATTCTTTTACTAGGATGAAACAATACCTTATGCCTCCAAGTCACAGGCAAAGTTTGGATTCTATTATTGGTCTTGTGCTCCTCATTTTTGGGATCAAAAGAATCTCCAATGGCGAGCTTTTGATATTTCTCCTCATTTTGAAAGACGTCTCTCATGGTTGATCGCAAGACATTTATGCTATGAGTGAAGTTGACAGATTCGTATTTGTATCCGAGAATTTGACCGATTCCATGAACACAAAGCACAAGATGGTCAATTTCCCTATGATTGGTTTTGGTGCCTTTGAGCTCTTCAAAGTCTGATTCCATTACTGACTGGAGCATCTCGTCCTTGTCCTTTTTGCTCGATTCGGACAAGACTTTTTCGTGTTCCTTCAGCGGCGAAAACAAGTTGGAAAACTCTGTCAGAAAGATGTCTGTCAAAGAGGGCACCGGTGCTTTTTTAATACTGTCCATTATCGAGGCAGCAAGGTCCTCCGAGTAGCCCCTCTGAACTGGCGTCACGTTCATAAGAGTACCAGACTTATTGCCCATCTTTCTAAGGATACCCAACTGGACAGGACTGATGGTCGACGGAAACAAAGCAGCTTGGTTATTGTCAAAATATACAACAGCTTGGCCATCACCCAAATCGACAATATCTCTTTCCTCTGAAAAGTCGATTTTGTCTTGCTGTACTTCTTCTTTTATCTCTTTTATCTCCTTGTTGAAACTTGCGATAAGGTCCTTGGACTGTTTCTGAGATGTACCTTCTTGTTTAATATGTTCATAAGGACGACGAAGACAGTAAGCATCTTCAATCTTTTTGGCCAACTCGGACGGAAGAGGCATTCCATCGTGGTCAAACCAAAGGCCTCTTCTAACCTCGTACGTGGGACCTTCCCAGTAGACTGGGGAAAGAACCATGGACTTCAAGTCAACCTCATAAAGGTGATCCTCCTTGACTTCAACAGTATCTAAATTTTGCAGGTAGGCATTTTCTAAATTCTTCTCGTCGAGTTCGGTGAACGGAATAAACTTTGTCGGTTTCTTATCTTGCTCGTATTCAAACCAAGCGGGTTTGGTGATCGGTGCGTCAGAACAAAAAAACCAACGAGGCCTGGTATCTGTTTTCTTGGAATACTGTCTTGTGACTTTTATGCGAAAGAAGGGACGAAGAGCGATGATCAGAGCTCGGCCAAAACTCATCACTTGTCTTCTAGAAAGGGCATGTTGCTGTGTTGCTGCGAACACCCATAAGACGCACCGCACAAGCCGCTCTGGCTGTCAAAGCCTATTTTATTGGACACTGCTCTTTCACGACCAATCTACAAAATGTTTCAAAGAATGAGGCAGAATGACTAAATGAAATGGTATTTCACCTATTTATCATTTCAATTGATGCATCATAAATGGGGCACTTTTGCCAATGGGACCACCACGGCACGGTCGACGCCATTCAACTACTTACCTTCTCGGATCTCGTCCCACCTGCTTTTAGGCTTAGAGCTTGCTGCATTCTTCTGCTCGAGCGAGGGAAACAGATCATTTTCCAGATCCGCTTGATCACTTTCCAGTGCGGTTGCGTTTGGAAAGTTGATTTCTCTCAAGTGTTGCCATTCAGAGGTGTCTTTTTCCTCTTTCTGCTTGGACTTTCCTAAACCGATGGGCTCACTGTTGGGCCGATAGTATGGCCTGTGAATGTCCTCTTCCGTGAGGGTACGTGGATCCTTCATCTTGAAAGCAGGATCTCGGCTTGTGATCTCGTAGTATTGCCCCAAAACATACTTTGAGGCCAAGGAATAGCATTCCAAACATTGAGTAATCTTCTTGATCTCCCAGCTTCGCCGCTTCCCTCGTTAGCCTCCTTTGACAAGCTTCTTCTCTTGATCTTGAACAGGGCATACACACCGACTGTAAGAGCAAGTTGAAACCCGATTACGCCCAATCCCAAGGAAAGAAGTGGTGATTTCATCAATGGTGCTCTTATCGGCATGTGTGGTGGCAATCTACCAGTGGGACCAATCCTACGTCTCACAAGACGATCTAGAATAGTTGGACCTGCTAACATTCCCATTGAGACAGCGAAAGCTCCACTTGTCGTGAAACTATTGATATTGAATAACTCTTTTGCTAGCAGCTCTCGTTCGCTTTGCAGCAAGACATGATCGGCTTCCCAGAACTTGATAGCCATCGGCATATCGCGTTGCATAATGATATTTAGACGCTTGTCATGAATCTGTGCTTGTTCTTGGTCTGTCGAATTGCTCTCCATCTCGTTCAATAGTGATGTTAATTTGAAGCCGAATAAACCGTGTAGAAGCAATCCAAGATTTGCTTCGAGATCTTACCATATCCGCATACACAGGAGCGTCTTACAGCCATTCTACCGATCGATTACGCTTCTTGTCCTTCAATATATTGCAGAGCTCTACCTAATAAGTTAAACCAACTTGTTGTCAACCCTGAACTCCTCCTTCAATCTGAGCAACTGCTTGACAACCTCGTCAAATTTCACTGTAGCATTCTTACCTTGCTCTTCCTGAATATCTCTGTTTCTGACATTCACACTCTCCTCAGCCTGCTCCTGCTCACCAACGATGAAAATGAAGTTATACTTCAATAATTGACCACTTCTAACCTTCTTCTGCAATGTGTTACCAGAAAGGTCCACATCCGCGTAGAATCCATGCTGCTTCACCAACCTCTCCTTCAAGGACTCGGCGTAGTCAAAGTATTTCACACCCACTGGAACAACCAAAACCTGTCTAGGAGACAACCAGAACGGCCATCTACCCTTGAAATGCTCGGTCAAAATAGCGGTCATTCTCTCGACGGAACCCAAAATGGCTCTGTGAATCATGACTGGTCTAGCAGTAGTCTTCTCCTTGTCGTTAGAGTCAGCCTTGTACTCCAAGTCAAAACGCTGAGGCATTTGGAAATCCAACTGAATGGTGGCACACTGGAACCATCTTCTCAATGCATCACTGATCTTGATATCAATCTTAGGGCCATAGAAGGCACCGTCGGCAGGGTTCAACTCCCAGTTGCCCTCACCCATAAATTTGTTCAATGCGTTTTCTAAGTTCTTCTCGGCAGCATTCCAGGTCTCCAACTCACCAACGTATTTTTCAGGTCTGGTAGACAATTCCATCTTGAACTCGAAGCCAAAGATACCGTAGATCTTTTGCAAAAAGTCGAAGACACCAGCAATTTCCTGCTCGATTTGGTCTTGTTGACAGAAGATGTGAGCGTCATCCTGTTGGAATCTACGAACTCTGGTCAAACCCGAAAGGGCACCAGAGAATTCGTTTCTGTGAATGACACCAAAGTCGGCAACACGCCATGGCAATTCTCTGTAAGATCTCTCTCTGCTCTTGAAAATGACACAATGACCAGGACAGTTCATAGGTTTCAAACCGAAGGTTTCCTTCTCCACCTCGAAAGAAAACATGTTCTCCTTATAGTTACCCCAGTGTCCAGAAATCTCCCACAACTTGGTGTTGTACATATTAGGGGTTATGACTTCCTCGTAGCCTCTTTGTCTGTACTCATTTCTCAACATGTCGACAAGAGTATTGTAAATTCTGGTACCGTGTGGCAACCAGAACGCCGAACCAGGCGAGACTTCATTGAAGTAAAACAATTCCTGCTCTTTACCGATCTTTCTGTGATCTCTTTCACTTGCCTCTTTCAAGAACTTCAAGTGCTCGTCCATCAACTTTTTGTCTGGAAAAGAGATACCGTAGACTCTCTGCAAAGAGTCATTGGCAGCATCTCCCAAGAAGTAGGAAGAAGAGTTCTTCAAGACTTTGAAAGCCTTAATCTTACCGGTGTGCAAGATGTGAGGACCTCTACACAAGTCGATCAAAGGTCCACATCTGTAAACGGTAGTAGATGTTCCATCTGGAACCTTGTCGCTGATGAACTTGACCTTATACTTGTTGTAAGCAAACATCTTCAACAATTCCTCCTTAGTCATTTCTAGTCTGACGAACTTCTGCTTTTCCTTAATGACCTTTGTGGAGACCTTTTCAATGGTGCCAAAGTCTTCCTGGGAGACAACACCCTCACCGCTGTTGATAGACATGTCATAAAAGAAACCATCCTCTGTGGGTGGACCGTAGGACAAGTGGCAGCCGTAGTGGTTCTCGCAAGCCTCACCTAGAACGTGAGCAGACGAGTGCCAGAAGACCATCTTACCCTCGGGTGCTCAAAGTCCAAGAACTCAAGTTCAGCGTCGGCCTCAAGGGGTCTTTCCAAGTCCCAAAGCTCGCCATTAACCTTAGAGATCACCTGTCTTTCAAGGAAAGATTTGCCAATGCTGTTGGCGATTTCAAAAGGGCTGGTCTCGCAGGCAATTCCCTCTTTCACGGAACCATCCTTCAAAGTAATCTTGATTGGTTTTCTTTCACGAGCGGCAAATTCAGCATCTTGCTTAGCTTTAATCTCGTCGAAGATTTTCAACCTGTAGTCCAAGAACTCAGGTGGAGGGTCCAAGAACAAAGCCTTTTGCGGCTGTTTGTCCTTCTTCTTTTCCTTCTTATTCACCTGAGGTTGAGGCTTGGCCTTCTCTTCAACAGAAAGCTGGTTCACGCCGTTCACAACTTCAGCCATGCTATGTTATATTCAGGGTTGAGGATATCACTTCGTAGATTTCAAAAAAAATTTAACAGAAAAATGCGTGCACATATGGACGACCACTGCTACCAAATCGCGATTATTCTGGTCCCGATGAGTCGAACTGGCTTATCCTGGAAAATCTTTATAAAGTTTTCATTTTTTTAATCAACTTAACGCGTCTGGCAATTAGAGAACTCCGTTAAAGATAATAAAGATGTAGTACCGATTTACTTTAACCCCACGAGTGTTTTAAAGTGGCTGCAAAACGCTTCTGGGTCAAACTTGAGCATTTAGGCAAGATTCCATGATATCGACCATAGAGCCGAATTTCTTCATTTATGTCGCAAAACCTTTGGACCACTTTTGTAAGTTTCCTTCCTTTTTTCAATTCCCTTTCCATGTGGATTTATATTCTTTTAAACCCTTCATGAGTATTCATCAAACCCAATGCACTTAAGTAAAAATTATGTTCTGCTTCTTAGCCTCCGTCATATCACAACAACAGAGTATTCAAGAATGTGAACCCACCAGAACTGCATTACTTCTCTTACCTACAACGCATATGATCCTTTTCTTTACCTTCAATATTTACATGATAAAAACCCACAGATTAAAAAGTCTTGGGGGCTAACGTGGCGATCTTGTTGAACTGCAAGTCCTTCAACTCCTTAGCCACGACGGAAGAAATTCTGGTTCCCAAAGGCTCACCATTCTGGTTGATCAAGACACAGGCGTTGTCATCGAAACGGACGACAGATCCATCTGGTCTTCTGTATGGAGCTTTAGTCCTGACAATAACTGCTCGGCATATGTCTCTTCTCTTGACTCTATTACTCGATGACTGGCCAGTGATGGCTGATGAAAGGGGTCTGGCTTCTTTCACAACGACGGTGATCTTGTCCCCGACCTTGCCAAAATTTCTTGGACCATGACGAAGGACCTTGATACACTCCACAACCTGGGCACCAGAGTTGTCAATAACGTTCAAGAGTGTCTTCAAATAGATCATTCCTGAGGAGTGGGACAATTCGGTATCGTGAGATTTTCACACAACTTTTGTGCACCGGCGTGCGAACCTCATCTGATCACTAACATCACGAGAGAGTATAAGTATAGGAAGGAATGCCGACCTGACCTAACGAAAGCCAATGCATAAACCAAACCGCCTTTTTAAAAATCCTGCTCGATGTCTAGGAACTATCACGAACTGGTATGAATCAAAAGTCGTGATGGACAGAAAGTCGAAGTTTCAGGCTCGTCATGCTACGTTGAACCATCCTGATGAGATTCCTGGCATTCTACAGCAATTTCTTCAGCAACACCGGAAGATTTCGAAAACCTCGAGCCATCCCCACATCATTGCCTGGAGAACGGGCGATCTAATAGAAGTTGTACCTGGAAAAGGCCGAAAGAACAGTACTGATGTGAAGTATAGCAATGTTCAACAAGGATTTAACGATAATGGAGAGAAAGGGGCAGGCTCAAAACTTCTAGAACATCTCGTGCAACATAATGTTATCAACAAATTGATCATAGTCACAAGGTGGTACGGCGGGTGCCCTATAGGATCGCTGAGATTTCGCCATATAACAAACACAAGCTTTGATAGCTTGCGAAGAGCCAACGAAGCCTAGTTACTTGGTGACATGGAATAGCAGTTCATTTTCGATAATCTTAACAACTGGAGGCTTTTTCAGTACTAATGGTTTAACATCTGTATATTTGGCATCCAAAAGCTTAATGAAGCACTCAATCAGTAATACCCCGGGAGAGCATCAAGCGCTACTGCGCGTATATCCATGCACACTTGCATTATTTTTGAGTCATTGACTGCCCCAATGTACATGGTGGCGGCATGAGATTAGCGTTTGTATAAAAAATACGAAATTTTGAAGGCCTCAATTCTCGTAGACTTTCTTATTAGCATTGCTCCCTTCCTGATATTTTGTACCAGTATGCTATCAAGATAGCGACTACGTACAGTACAATCAATATGTGTGCGTTTCTGTGCGTGCAAGAATATTTAATTTTTCAGATACCCGTCCCACCCGAACGTCGCTGAACATGATCAGAAGTAGCTTGTCGCTAGCCAAGCGCACTTCTGTTGCCAGATGTGCTTCTTTACTACCTAGGAATGTCATCTCCCCAGTTCGTTTCTACGCAGCCAACAAGAGTGTCCCGCTTACAGCAGAGACTTATAAGGACAAGGTTCTGAGAGATCCTCGCTACAAGAGCTTGGAAGAAAGCGATCTTAGTTTTTTTCGCCAGGTTTTGGAAAACGATAACTATGTTGTCACTACAGCGGAAGACCTCGAGTTCTTCAATGAAGACTGGATGAGAAAGTACAAGGGCCAGTCTAAGTTGGTGTTGAAGCCAAAGACCACTGAGCAGGTTGCAAGTATCTTGAAGTACTGTAACGAGAAGAAGCTTGCTATCGTTCCTCAGGGTGGTAACACTGGTTTGGTCGGTGGATCTAACCCTGTTTTCGACGAGATTATCATCTCTCTTGCTAACATGAACAAGGTCAGATCCTTCGATAATGTCAGTGGTATTTTGAAGTGTGACGCTGGTGTTATTTTGGAAAATGCAGACAATTTCCTTGCTGAGAATGGCTACATTTTCCCTCTTGACTTGGGCGCCAAAGGCTCCTGTCATGTTGGTGGTGTGGTTGCAACCAACGCTGGTGGTCTCAGATTGTTGAGATACGGCTCCTTGCATGGATCTGTACTTGGCTTGGAGGCTGTTTTGCCCGATGGAACTATTTACAGCTCCATGGATGCTTTGAGGAAGGATAACACCGGCTATGACTTGAAGCAATTATTTATTGGTTCAGAAGGTACCTTGGGTGTCATCACCGGTGTGTCTATCTTGTGTCCTGCTAGACCAACTGCTACAAATGTTGCTTTTCTTGCTGTCTCGTCTTATGAGGCTGTTCAGAAGGTGTTTGTTGGTGCTCGTAGGGAGTTGTCCGAGATTCTCTCTGCCTTTGAATTCATGGATGGAAAGTCTCAGCTCTTAACCGCTCGTTATTTGAGCGCTGATCACCCTATTGAATCTGGCGAGTACCCCTTCTATGTCTTGATCGAGACCAGCGGCTCCAACAGAGATCATGACATGGAGAAGATCGAGACGTTCTTGGGAAATGCTATGGAGGAAGGCTTGGTTGATGATGGTATCATCGCACAAGATGAGACACAGCTTCGCAACTTGTGGTCTTGGAGGGAATCAATTCCTGAAGCCTCGGCCCATGCTGGTGGCGTTTATAAATACGATGTCTCTATTCCTTTGGCCAATCTCTACGGCTTGGTGGATGCAGCCTCCCAGAAGTTGAATGACGCTAAAATGGTGGATTTCGATGATGAGTCCAAGCCAGTTGTTGAAGCCATTGGCTATGGTCACTTGGGTGACGGTAATTTGCACTTGAACGTGTGCGTCAGGGAGTACAGCAAGGACGTGGAGAAGCAATTGGAGCCATTTGTGTATGAGTGGATCCAACAGAACAAGGGGTCCATTTCTGCTGAGCACGGCCTCGGCTTCCAAAAGAAGAACTACATTGGTTATTCCAAGAGTGATATCGAGATTAAAATGATCAAGGACGTGAAGAACCATTACGATCCAAACGGCATCCTCAACCCATATAAATATATCTAAGGTCGGCAAGCCATATAGTCATCGAACCAACGCGTTACAAGTTTTCATTTTTGATTAATGATCCTTCCTCGTAAAGCTTCTCGAGTCTCTCTTTGAAAAAGATGCCGCAATTGGCTCTCTTAATTTTGAAGGTTGGTGTGACAACACCATCTTCCACCTTCAAGGGATCAATGCCAATCTCTATGTTATGCAACTTTTCCAAGCCGTGCAATAATTTAGAAACCGAGCCATTCGCTTCTATCAAGAATTTCCTTTTAACTTCACGTTGGTTCAAAAGCTTAACCAATTTCGCCTGATCCTCGAGGTCCGCTGCCTTATACCCGAACCTTGAAGCCAACCAGGGCTTGATGGACACGGGATCAACTCCGACAATACCCACCAAGTAGGTCCTCAAAGAGTCGCCATGAGCAAAGAAAGCTGTAGTTAAGGGGTAACACGAGAGGTAGGTATTCTCAATCTTCTCGGGAGTGATGTACTCACCTTGAGCTAATTTGAAAAAATTCTTCACACGATCAATGATGTAGAGACGACCATTCTGAGGGTTGACGCGGGCAACATCACCAGTATGGAACCAGCCATCTGGATCCAAAGCCTTCTTAGTATCCTCTGGATTCTTGTAATACTCAGTAAAGATTTGAGGTCCTCTCAATAACAATTCACCGCGAGGACCAATGGAGTCATCAGCTGTGTAGCCCATCTCTGGGAGGTCTTTCAACCTCATTTCTGTCGTGATACAGATAGGGCCACATGAGCCTGGAGTCGCTTCGAATTGCAAAGAACTGCTTACACCAGCAAAGGATTCTGTCAATCCGTAACCTTGAGATACACCTGTGTTCAAGGCAGCCTTCAAGAACTTAACAGTCTCGGGGATATTGGAGCAGATCCAGTGGCAATGTTAGTGATGTTTTCGAAACCAATCTTCTTACGGAGAAGACCAATCAAACGGTCATACAACAAGTGGTGGCCAGCAGCCCCATCCTCTGCGGCTTGCCTCTCCATCTTTATGTTGATGGCGTTCGTGAACAAACGTTGCAACATAGGTTTCTCGTCATTTTTGATGGTCTGCGCTTTGAGGGCAGCCTCCAATTTTGTCAACACACGAGGCACCAAGCTCAATGCATTGGGCTTCAAGTGCATGACATCATCAAGAAGAGTTAATGGAGAAGGCGATTGAGGCATACCGATCTCGGCACCCACCATGAAGGAAGCTTGATTGCTCATTCTTTCAAAAATGTGAGCAAGTGGTAAAAAGCTGTAACTTCGTGGGTTTACCATTGAACTCTTCACGTTGGATAAGCAGAAAGTAAGGGCGGAGACCGCACTTCTGTTTGAAAGTACAACACCCTTGGGATTTGAGGTCGTACCCGAAGTGAACGAGATCGTATAAATTGTCGAAGGAGTGGGCCGAATGTCTGGACGTTTGTGAATCTTGCCAAGTTCCTCAATATCAGTAAACTGACTTAACTCGATGTTTTGACTGATGGCTTTTCTCTTGAGATCAAGCAATTCGTTTGGTTCGAGCGGGTCCATGGAGATAAGAGAAATCAAATTCTGCATGTCCTCTGGATGATCTTTCTTGATTTTGATCAATTTCTCAATCTTATCCTTCGAGCAGGTCACTACTGGCGATTCGGTTAAAGCCAAAATGTAGTGGGACGTGTCTGGACCCAAGGTATCATACAAACAAGTGTTCGTGATGGAGTAGTTGATACTGGCCAAATCAGCAATGAGCCACTCCTTTCTGTTGTGGGAGAATTGAGTGAGAATGAAACTCATCTCGTTAGCAGCTGCAAGCTCCTCATGCCTGTCTATCTTCTGGTGGGAGGGAGACAGTGTCTTGAAGGAATTGTTTTGCAATGAGTAAAGAAGGCCAGCACCAAAGTTCCGTTTTCTAGCAGAAACCTCTGCATATGTCTCCCATTCGTAAGGTCCATACAGCCCATCGCTGCGTTTGTGCCTAACGCCAATAGCCTTCCTATCGGCAAAAACAGAGGCGGAGCATTCAAACGTTTCATACAAAGTGGTCAAAGCGGGGTGCGGAACATTGATCAAACCATCAATCGCTGCCTTGTTACGGTAGATTGATGAGTAGCCCGGCTCTTTGGAATTTTCAAGGGCAACGGCGTCCTTGAACCGGTTCAGGTCCATCGGAACGCTGCCCTTGACTTGGTCCATCACCGTCTTCGGCGCAATTGGTAACAACAGATTCATGACAAACGTCGAACAATTGATAACGAGAAATAATTTGACGTATGCCTGGGGTGCTGCCTTTATATGTGGATCAACCTCGGTTCCGATGAGGGGTTCTGAGAATGGCAGTGAGATACGCAATGCGGACTCCCATGGTAACAATTGTAACCCCGCACAACTCATATCAATGGATTTAAAGAGCGAAGTCACACGCTTGTAGTTGCATATTTCCTAAATTATCTTAGTATTTCATGAATGGCGGAGATTATTGTGCGGACTTAGTTGAAACGATGCGCGGAATTGGCTGCAAACGCCTCGGTAGAAGGAAGCTTACGTATGTCTGAACGAAAATAGACGTTTATGGAACGCCTGTGCAACTTTTTGTATCTACCCGTGGACTGGAGTTAACCGGAGGTAATCTTACGTATGGCCCTTTGTGTGATACATTCGCAAAGCTCGGCTTGTTGTAACCGATTGCGCCGATCCGTCAAGACTACTTTTCTATCGCGCTATACTCCGGACGTGGTAGTTCAAAGCCCTCGGTGACACGGCCGTAAGATATACCGCCGAGTCTCGCAACCGGCTGCAACTTGCCTGTGTCCACAATATTCTGGTCCTCGTTGAGCAAATCCTCACGCACATGAATCTTCACACCCTCAACAATACACATCACCCCCGTAGCCAAGCCGTTTCGCTTCAGCTTCCATTCGTGACTGTGTACAAGTTTGGCCTCCACACTGAAAGCACTCTCGGCTACATGCGGTGGTTTCACCTCTGTACTCTCTGCCGGTGTCAAGCCACTGAGCTTCCACTCGTCAACACCATATGGCGAGTTAACCGCACAGAAATTGGCGGCCTCAATAAACCACTCGCTGATGATGTTGATAGTGAGCTCCTCTGTCTCAAGAATATTCTTGAGAGTATCTTTGGGCTTCTCTTTACCTCCGCTAAAACCCAAGGCGAAGATGGGAGGGTCGCTGTTCATCACATTAAAGTAGGAAAAGGGAGCGAGGTTACGCCCTCCCTCTTTACCCTCGGTCGAGATAAACCCAATGGGACGCGGTGTGATAGCGGATATAAACAATTTGTAGTTGTCCACAGGCGATCTTGTCTCGGAGTTTGGATCAATGGCAATCTTTTTGTGCTCACTCCACTCTTTTGAAGAAGCTCCCAGACCTTGCTTCCACTCTGGGGCATTCGTCTTGGTGATCCTCCATGGCTTTGGTTCGTGATCTGGTCTTGTAGCCTCCACCTGCTTGAAAGGTGGATGCTTCGAATTAGTGTTTTGTGTGACAGTCATTATGGAAGAAAAAGTGTGGAGTCAAATCGCATAGTAGGAGAACCGCAAAAGTCTCACAACTGGCTGCGCGGCCCGGGCACCCGGGGAGATCTACAAAAGCAAAGATGTCTACTACAAGGTAGATTTTGAAGTTAGAGTGACAGCTCGTAAAAGTTCATAAATCACATTCGTAAGTTCGCACCGGCTGAAAATCAACCAGATACTACTCCAGTATGGCTAAGAAGATCCTACTTATCAATGGCCCAAACTTGAACTTGCTTGGCTCCAGAGAGCCAGAAAAGTACGGCACAACTACATTGAAAGACATTGAGAACACAGCCAAGGATCAGGCCAGTCAACGCGGCGCAGAGGTACTTGCTTATCAAAGCAATACCGAGGGCCACATTGTCGACCGCATTCACCAAGCCGCCAAAGAAGGCGTTGACTTTGTCGTTATCAATGCTGGAGCTTATACCCATACTTCTGTTGCTATAAGAGACGCATTGCTAGGCATTGCCGTTCCTTTCATTGAGGTTCACATAACTAACGTGCATCGCCGAGAGCCTTTCAGACACCACCTGTACCTTTCTGATGTATCTGTCGCCGTCATCGCCGGCTTGGGTGCTTATGGATACACTGCTGCTATCCAGTATGCCCTCGATAACTAGACGCCAATGATAATATCAAACAGTCATTTCAACCGTAGAGTCCCTCTTCCATCGCCAGTGGAACTGGCTTATCACCATAGACACCAAGCCAGCTTGCAGGGGTTTCAAAGACAAGTGGTGGGAGATTCAACATCTCTACTATTTTTGCGGCTAGGGCCCTCGCGTCGAAGAAGTTGTCTCCCTCGTAGACGAAAGTCTCTAACACGACAAGGTTAGAGATCGATTTGATGCTCTTTTCAAGGGCTTTGGTATGATCTGAAAAATGCATTTCTGCTTCCGAGAGTGGTCTTGCAGAGTTCTTGTCAATCAGAAGAGACAGGAAGGATTCACTCAAGAGATCCTCGTTCGTGTGAATTTTAACCTCTCCTTGAGGAACGCCCTCGACCAAAGCGCTGTTCGCTGAGTCTAGCACAACGACATGTTGCGGGTTTGATGCCTCGATGAAGGGCACTATGACTTTAGATACATGCTTCTCGTTGAAGCCCGGGATAATTGGCGATCTTTGTTGAATCAACGTAACATGGTGATCAATGCTGTAGTAAGCTTCAATGGCAAAAGAAAGCCCAGCTGGTGGTTTGGTGGTAACAGCGTGATCAACTGGGGATGCAAATGGAAATAAGTATTCATCACTTAAAGTCGCCACTTTCTGGAAGTTGTAAGTGTGAAGCAAGAGGTCCGTGCTTAATTGAGGAATATTCCCCACTGAGATTGCGGGCACAATCAACACAGAGTCCTCTAATGCCGAAAGCAGAAAGCCGTCTTCAAGGATCATGGAGTAGTTAGTCTAAAGGTTACTTACAAGTCTCACTGTAGTAATAACGTCACGTGCAGAAATTACGACGAAACCTGGCAATGGATATAACGTTATAATACGAAGATGATTTTATCACAGATAATGGCTATTAATTCATTTACAACATTATAGAGCAATTGTGGTTCAGTGGAATTGAAGAATTTCGATCGCACTGACCATGATCTCTAGGTGTATCCAGCCACCATGAGAAAAAAGATCAATTACCAACCAGGGTAATTGATCAGATTAAAATTGGCCAAAAGGCCACCGTCTATCTTGTCACCAGGTGATGGTGCGTTCTGCCCGAGAGCAATCAGCGATAACAGAGCTGAGGGTGCACCAATGTTATCTACCTTGAACTCACGAAGATCATGAGTGGCAGCTTTCAAAAGCTGTGTTGGATTGAGGGTCTTAGCTGCGTCAAGCTGCATACCTGGCAGCGGTGGAAGCTGGTTTTGTAGCGAATTGAATGGTGGTAAAGGACCGGTCAGACGGGTCGGAACTGCCAATGCAGGGAGCTGTGTTCCCATGTCTGGTTCGTTTAATAGAGGAGATAATGGCATCATAGGCGCAGTGTTGCTCTTTGGAGCTTCACCAAGATACTCATCAACCATACCAGCCACGAACCTAGCCACGGCTGATTCTTTCTGCTCGTGTGTGAGGTTATGATTCTGCCATATGTTTGCTGAAACTAGCTTTGCAACCTCGGTACTCATTTTCTTGACAATCTTGTCTAAGTACTGTGGTGAATTGTTTTGAGAACCCAGATGCGGTCGGTTGGAGAGCGTGACGAACATGTCTGTAGACTGCTGTTCTTCGAGCTCTTTTTTAGACATTAAAAAGCCGTGTTCTACCGGATGATTATGCAAGTCATTGACTACCAGCAAAGACCAGGTTTGTGTTCGTAGCGAATGATTCCCACGGATTCTGAAGGGACAGTGGGCTGAGCCGTCTCGACATCTGAACACAATCTTGACATTGTCGGACCTCTCGATCACAACTTTTAGGTTTTGGCGGGCTAGTTGCTTGGAGAGCCACGGCTTGATTTCCGCTCGCCTCTTAAACGTTTTTGTGTGGTCAAACTCAAGAGGAACCTTGTACATGGGAGGTAATGGCTACACTAGGTGCACTCATGCGAACATGGGTTTCAGTACCAGATATCTACACTGTGATCAAGCTTCGACGTATATGTACAGGTTGATGGTAATTAGATGCTAGCAAGTTAGCTGCCAAGTCTACTCCAAGACGATCTTGGCACCTAATCCCTCCAAGGTGGCCTTAATCTTTTCAGCGTCTTCCTTAGCGACGTTGTCCTTCAACACCTTAGGAGCAGCCTCGACAAACTTCTTGGACTCAACCAAGGACAATCCCAACAAGCCCTTGACCTCCTTGATGATCTTTGGTTTGGCCTTAGCGTCAAACTCTTGCAACTTGATGGCGAAAATGGTCTTCTCCTCAACCACCTCCTTGACCTCCTCCTCAACAGGGGCGGCTGGAGCTGCTGGAGCTGCACCAGCAGTAGGGAGAGCAATGTCGGAGATATTCAATCTAGTCTTAAGCTCAGAAACCAAGGTGGAGGTTTCCAACAAGGTCAATGTGGAGATCTGGTCGACAATGGCGGATATCTTGGGGTCGACTGGGGCGCTCTCAGCAGCTGCCGAGTTGAAGCGCACGGCCTGACGGAACGAGCTTCTTGTAAGAAGTCTAGATGCTGGTCTGAGAGATTGGCGCAACATTATTTGACTCGTGAGTTCACACACTGATTTCGAAAATTTTTTCTATAGGTTTTCTCAATTACGTGGGTGCACGGGTGCGCCAAAGGTATAGAGGTGGACTGTAGGATATCAACGTGTTAAAATCTACTCTAATCTCTTCTCAAGATTATAGCTTAAGCAATTTTCAAAACCCTCCTATATAAACTTTGGCTGCTACGCAAATGAAGACTTCTCTTCTTTGCATCTTAATCAAGCGGAGCCCACACTCGGCTTAAGATCTACCTTTCGAAGAAGAGCAAGTTGAATTCAAGCGGCTTAAGAAATGATGATCCATAGAAATCTTCTTCTGATGAAATCTATACTAGATACATCGAGACATGAATATACTTGTCGAAATGTATGAGTAGTGCGATGCTCAATATTCAACTACTCGCTAGGAACATGCAACAAAACCTGTAGGTATTGTCAGGGTACGATCATGGCTTCCTTCCGCTTCTGTGCCGAGTGCAACAATATGTTGTACCCCAGAGAGGATAAGGATAATGCTAGACTCCTTTACTCGTGCCGAAATTGTGACTACACGGAGTTGGCTGAGAACGCCAAGGTCTATCGTCACGAACTTATCACGAACATCGGTGAGACCGCTGGAGTTGTGCAAGACATCGGCTCTGACCCAACCTTACCGAGATCGAATAAGACATGTCCATACTGTGGAAATCATGAGTGTGTGTTTTTCCAGTCACAGCAGAGAAGAAAGGACACTTCCATGATCTTGTTTTATGTGTGCTTGGAGTGCAAAAAAGTTTTTAGGTCTTAAGATCAAAGATAGTTGAGATAGATGGGGTATCATAGCTTGTGAGATATTGTAATATAGACAGATTGGATGAAAGTTTCTGGCAAATAAAATTTTATTTTTGGTTGGTCGTTGTTGTATGAATTTAAGGTAAAGAGAAGAAGTGAATCGTGAAACGCCTTAACTCGGCTATGTAACCTTAGAGTAGGTGTCTAGAAGTCGGTGAACAAGTCTTTGTGGATATCCTCACCCTGACAGCCGTATTCCAATTGCTCTTCGGGTAGTGATCGAAGAGAGATGAGTCTCCGGTTCCTGCTGTGATCGGAGGCTCGTAAGGAGTTTCGATATCCTTGGCCAAAAGCTTTTCCCACACAACTTCAGAAAACCAGGGGTGATTTCTAATGTCAGCAGGACCATTTAACAAATTCCCTAGTCTGTAGGACAAATCGGCTGTCATAAGTCTGGAAAGCAAATCCACAACGTCATGATTGAAAAAGCTTGGGAAATGTATCTTTCCCGACAAGATTTTCTCGTATGTCTTCATTGGCGTGGAATCGTAAAATGGGGTGTAGCCAGCTAACATCTCAAAGATCAAAACGCCCAACGACCACCAGTCAACTGACTTGTTGTACGGCTTTGTAGTAATTACCTCCGGCGCAATGTAATCGGGAGTGCCACACAAAGTCCATGTCACTGTGGAAACTTCCTTTGCAAATCCGAAGTCTGTGATCTTGATATGTCCGTTTCTGTCCAAAAGAATATTTTCAGGCTTCAAGTCACGGTAGATAATGTCATGAGAGTGTAAGTATTCCAATGCCAAGACAACTTCGGCCGCATAAAATTTGGCCACTGGGTTGGGAAATCTTTGTGATTTTCTCAAAAGCGAGAACAATTCTCCACCTTCGATGTAGTCCATCACCATAAACAAGTGCTTAGCATCCTGAAATGTCCCCACATTCTAATCAAGAATGGATGCTCAACAAGCTTCAACATCCTTCTCTCGTCATTAGTATGTTCCACCTGTTTCATCTTCACGACCTGCTGCTTCTTCAATACCTTGATGGCATAATATCTCCCGTTATGCACCGATCTAACCAAATGAACTCTACCGAAAGAGCCAGTTCCCAAGGTTCTCATGATAGCAAAGTCAGTCAAGGCATACTTTCCTTTTGAGACAGTGGATCTGCTTGGTAAAAGCGAGAGGTTGATGGCGTTATTGTCAGCCTCTTGTTGCAGACCAAATTGCTGTGTCTGTTGTCCAGCCTGTTGCAGAGACATTTCTTGAGGGTACTGAGACTGGTAAAGCTGAGATTGCAACTGCTGCTGTTGGTTTGGGAATTGCGCTGAGCCCTGTTGAGATACTAAAGTTGGGTACACCTGTTGGCAGTCGTTAGTGTGTGGCTGATTGGATTGAGCAGGATGAGCAGGCTGGTTGTAATAACTCATAGAGTCAATGTTATCCAACGAGTCGACTGTGATTTCTGCAGATTCGGGGTGAACAGTGCTTTGGCCAATGTTCTGTGGAGTCAGTCTGGTCAAATGGAGTCTCTTGAGAATGCTCGACGACGGCATTTAAAGATCTCGTTTGTAAAATACAGCAAGCAGTAATTGGTTCGCAGGTAAGCCCGAAACACGTTGGAAGCTCTCTGGATACCACAATGGTTAGGGATTGGGTTTCGCAACTCAATTGATCAGTTTATGGTCGATGTTGCACTTAGGGATTGAGGAAGGATAGGTCAATACTTTGAGGAGCCCACACCTCGAAGGTACGGGTGTTCCTGCGAGCAAGTGGAATTTGATCAGCGACCAGTGAATTTTCCTCAAAGTGAAACTAAATTTGATATAACGATTTTTTTTTTCTAAAGACATTCGCATGATCTGAATTTCCCATAATCTACTTCTGTGATATTTAGGGTGCCGGAGAGTGATGGCTGAAATTCATCATGTATATGCATCTGCATTTTTGGCCGCGTCAGAATGGACAGCTTATCGGAGTCTGCTTTGTTCCACGCATTATTCGAAAGGATGTCCGAGAACCTTTTGATAAAATGTACATCTGGTAGTAGAGATATTCGTGTTTAGAAACCTTGGAAACAATTCAGGGAGCGTTCACATTCATTTGTTTTCAAGAGTTGGCCAATTTCACATTTTGTATTGCATGTCGTACATCTTAAGAAAAATCCGAATTAGTGTATGAAATTTATGCCGAGTATATACCGGTTTGAGCCATGGATATGATCGAATAAATGTTTAAACCTGACACGAAAAGCCAGATTACAACCAAAAATATACTTGTGACCCACGAGTTTTCCATTTGATGATATTCTGTTGCATCGCTTTCCTCTGAAATTTGTTCCTCACTCTCTCCATTACCAGTGGATGAGACGATGGCATTGTTCTTCACCTTCTCGACTCTCATTATTTTCTTGTTGCAAGTGAAATAGATGAGCGGCATCATAAGAGGCGGGAGAAGGAGTGAAATGACAATCTGCGAGACATTAAGAGCAGCACTCAAGGCGGGACGGCCAATGCAAACTGATATGATAAGACAAGGCACAATTGAGATGGCCCTTGTCGCCAATCTTCTTATCCATGGTTTACAAGTCCAATTCAAATGACCTTCACTCACCATCTGTCCTGCGATAGTGCAAACGATACCAGCGCTTTGACCCGACAAAAGTAAAGCCAACATAAATATAGTTCCGGCTACAGGAGCTAAAATCTTCAGGAGCAAGTCGTGGATAGCATACAAATCTGCTCCAGAAGCCTGGGGAGTATCGTATAGAGAACCACCAGCCACGATAAGAATGGCCGCGTTGACAAATACTGCAAATGTCATAAGTGTCACCACTAGTTCAATGACCGAATATTTGTAGCAATACTTGATAGCTGCGAACAGAGGTTTGTACTCCTTTTCAATGTATTCGGTGAGTTTTTCCTCAATTGTCAAGTCTTTTCCCCGGTAGACTCCACTGACATCGGTGCAAGGCCCCCATGCTGTGCATCGTACTCTCTGAGACGAGGCTGCACAATTCCGGAACCCAAGAAGAGAGAGTGGATCATTACTGTTGCACCGATAATAGAGGTTGCAATGCTCAACCCACCGTTCTCTGTCATCTCCTTTGATGGAACAAAGCCGCGAAAGACAAGCCCGACTGGTGTAGTCTCGCGAGGAAGGTATGCCAACAATGCAACAAAGCACGATACAACTCCGATGACTAAAACCGCAACAGCATACTCGAAAAATCTGATGAAGTTTGCCAGAGGTTGATCAGACTTGTAGGCGGCAAGTACCACCAAGACATCAACAATCGTGATTACAACGCCTGCTGGCAAAGGAATCCTGAGCAAAATATTGAGAGCAATAGCAGATCCAATTACTTCTGCAACATCAGTCGCGATGATTGCAATCTCTGCAAAAAACCACATCACGTAGTTAAGTCTCCTGGGCAAATATTCACGACAACACCGGGCCAAATCATAGCCAGTGACCGTCCCAAGTTTAATGCAAAGGGACTGAAGGAATATCGCCATAAAATTGGAGATCAAAACGAAAAAAAGGAGCGAAAATCTATTATTGGCACCGGCTGAGACACCCGTGGAATAGTTTCCAGGATCCATGTATGCCACCGAGATCATAATGCCCGGACCAATAAAGCTAGCATACTTCTTTGCAACTGCCTTCAAATTGTTCAAACGTGCATAACCCCCATGGGCAAAGTGTGTAGCCATTCCAGCGCAATTTTTGGCTAGAAGGACAAGAAAAAGCGTAATGTGTCAAAAAATTAGCACAAGCAGGAGTCCTGCATTTCTGCTATGCCATATCGGCTATTCAAAAAGGTTGCAGCACCTTAAACTCGAAGGAAAGGAAGCTATGGCTTTGATCAGAAACCTGTTCTCCACATCGTTACCGTCACAAAACCACACATGTGGGGTGGGGCATGGAAACTATTGAGTGTTTCGACGAAAGTCTCACGAGCCACTCAGAGTGGGACAACCGAGCCGGTGAAATTAGAGCTCACAAGCTCTATTCCACATATGAGATCGATGAAATCTTGTTCGTTCAGAACTTGTGTCTAAGAGCGGAATATCATGGTTACCCGCCAGTGTTATCGAGAACCTCGTTACGATAACCACGGTCGCGATACAATTCCGTGGATAAGAACAAACAAGCAACCACTGCGTATCAGCACGATGTACATCAACTCTTTCTCGGACTTGTCACTCTACTCGAGGCTGGTCATGACAACGATGCAGCGTCGAAGTCTAGTCCGCATTCCTCTCCATAGTTCGCTAAAGGGCTTATCCAGGTGATGAAGGTATGTGATGCTGTGACTGGCAACCGACCGGACTTATTACATATCCGAATAATGGTCTTGCTTGCCTTTTACGGAAGTAACAATGGACCGATTCAAGGCGAGTGGAAACATCGCGCAGGGGAGGAAGTTTCTTTTCTTTTCTCTATCACGTCAATGACCACTTCAAAGTATGTGAAACACCCAACATGTTCCAGAAGCAGAGCTCTGCTTGAGGAGAATTGCTTGCAGTACTCGAGGCCCATGACGATACAACCAACGTACTGGGAAGTTCACTGCATGTATGAGATGATAAACAACCCCAGATTACTAGCCGTATCTACGCAATTACATCAGCGAAGCATTTTGCCTAGTTTTTAGGTGTTTTGCGCTACGAGGGCTCAGACTGTGACGTGGAACGTTGCTCGTAACAAGTGCTGCAAAATGCTGCCAAGCACTTGCAGATTATGCAAGATCCCGCAGAAAGGGTTACATGCCGTAACTCTGCAGGGACCCTGATCGGTTCCCCGATCATGAGGCTCGCTACTGAAGTAGTGGGGATACTTAAATACCGCCCGGATCTCGTGGTGCAAACGGCTAAGTAGAAATTTAAAAATGAGTCATATACCACCTCTAAAAGCGACCACGGAGATGTTGTGGACTTAGTTGCTAACAATACAAGTCACACCACAGTTTCAGGTTGCGACCCAGTACAATCCTTCGGTGTGATGTTTGTTGTTTGAGGCGGCATTATCTGGCGCAATTTAGCTGGATACCATATGAAAGCGCACCGTCGATCTCTGGGATTGATAGATTGTACCAGTTGTCGATCTTCAGACATATAACGGTGCTCGCAAACGCACAACTTGCATGGATTGAGGAGAACAGGCTTCCAGGACCAGACCCTCTCTACGAAACAATAGCAGTCAATGTAAGCAAAATAAAACCGCAGTTCCTCATTTGTATAAATATGACCCACGTTCATCATGACTGATGATAGTCCAAATAACAACAGATCATCCTCGCTTGGAATGAGATCGCTTGCAGCAGATAATGTAGCCGCACTTCCATGGCTTTCAGCGAGAGAAGACCTGGGGATAGTCAGGGACAAGAGATTTGAGTCAGGCTTCCATACACTCCCCTATAGTCAAGGGTTCCATGACTTTGATCCTTCTCAAACGGCTTTCAATATGAGTCCTACGATCTACCCGAACCCTGTCAGAGAAGCGGATTACTCTCATCAAGCAAGGAGATTGTATGCTAGTGAGGAATGGGGCTGCTACACAGATAAGCAACAGGGCCTGTACAACCCAACTTTAACCCAACCGGACATTCCTGGTCATGTCCAGGACGATTACTGGAGAAACCAAATGTATCAAAACTTTGACCAAGCGGTTTCCCCACAAGTTGCAAACGACTTTTTGTTCCCGGATGCAACCATGTCTTCCAAAATGTCTAAGTCTCCCCTTTACTCCAGCCAGACCCAAGAATCACCAGCGAGCAGTATCACTTTTGATTCCTTGAAGTGCCAAGATGACCCCAGGCTGTCGAATGCCATTTCAGAGACCAATCTCTACTCAGAATATTTCGACCAAAATGCCAATCACATTCCATGGCCCAGTTTGGACTTCCTGGATGGTATTGCGCCTTCTCAGCAGAAAGACCCTTTCGAAGCCCTCATCAGTATTCCATCAGAGCAGCTTAGCTCTGCTGAGATTACACCCAAAGCACAATTGGCCCTGCCATATTCCCAGACCGAGCATACTGAGTCTTCTGACCCACCGAAGGTAATTGATAGAAAGAGAAAAACCAAGGAACGCCTTAGAAGTCTCTATGACCGCGTGGGAGAGCCAGAGTCTTGCGACCAACCTATCGAGTGTGGATGCTGTGGTAAGACTGTCAATGGTTATATAGAATTGGCCAGGCACATGGACGAGGAAAAACACTTGAGGGAAAACTATTGTCCAGATGAAGACTGTACCTTTTCCATCATTGGATTCAATCGCCGGATCGCATTGCGAAGGCATATTTGCAACCACCACCTTAAGGATTACAATGCTAGAAGGAAAATGGACCAACATTATTGTTCACTTCATGATAACAAGGAAGACGTTCTGAACAAGATAAAGGAGTTTTTGGATCTAGTCTATATTTGTCGTGTCCCGCAATGTTCAAGGGCGTTCTATAGACTGGACAGTCTATTACGTCATCAGAGGTGTGTCCATCAGCCAGGACCACCGCATGTTATGAAGCACCACTACTGAATCGCCGTGAGATTTGACTTCATGTGTATGCACACGCTACATGAATACATTGTATATCAACGAAAGACTTGAAGTGTATGAAATTCTAAGTGGTCTAAACAAAAAGTCCCGCTTTCTAGCACTTAATTCTCGATATAGTCTTTGTAGCTCTTGCCGCCGTCGACAATAGACTTGATCTTAGCAAGGATCTCAGCAAAGTCATTGAACTCAGTGTAAGGAATGTCTTCCCTTCTGCAGTACTTGATCAAGTCCTTGCCGTGCTTGGCGAACAACAAGTTGGTCTCCTTAGCAGCGGACAAATCACTGACACCATCGCCACAGTAGAACAACGGTGGCATGTTGGACTCATTGAAGCCCTTGTCGGTCAAGTACTCCTTGATAGAGAGAGATTTGTCGTGGCCAAAACCACTCTCAGGGTGCTTGTAGACAATGTTCCATTTGCCAGCAGCCTCGTCAATTTTGACATCATTCGACATGATCAATATCTTGCTGACAGCCTCAGCACCAACCAATCTCTCGAGCAAGGCATGGATAATTGGGGTCATACCGCTGGACACAACGACAACGGGGATCCCTCTAGAGTCGGCCCACTGGAAGAATTCCTTGAAACCAGGATCGAGCTGAATGTTCTTCAACAAGAAGTCAATGCACTCGGGAAAGGAGTTGGAATCGAGGCCAACATCTCAGAGAAACCTTGCTTGAAACTCTTCTTGCCGTACAAGATCTCGTCGTTGACCTCCAATCTCTTGGGGCGACCGAAACCGAGATTCTCGGTCAAGTAGTCGTTGGAGTCCTGGAGGGTCACAGTACCATCCCAATCGGTGAACACAATGGCAGGAATGTTGGAAGACATGGCTGAAGAAGTTGGAATTGGATTGCAGGCCAATTGGCTCGGGTAAAGTCGACGACGGTTGTTCTGGGCGCACGTGCCGCGAGCACGTTACCCTTTTTCACGTGTTGAATTATATCTTAGTGTCTTAGTTCATTCGCCACTAGATTCGCGTCGTCAAGTTTGTGCGGTAAGGGTGCTGCGGCAAGGGTGCCGCAAATAAGGTATTTCCTTGTGTGCAGTGACGAAGGTAAAACATACGGATTTACATTTCGACAAATGGAGTTCCGTCAACGTGGAGTCCGAAGCTTGTTCCACTTTCTGCAAAGACTGGTATCATGCTGATGCAGTTGTCTCACCACGGGGGTGTCTCAAATCAAGGGAATCCGAGCTGACGTCTCCCTGCATTGGTCCCTTGCGGCCGAGGAGTTCCGCGCGGACTACCAGTCCGTTCTTCGAGGTTGCAAGTCGGTAGTTCTAGCAAGTAGGGTAATAGCAAGTAGACAGGATGTGTCAGTGCAACGTAACGAAGTCATTGTCGCAAGAGACCGAGGCATTGCTTTTAGGGCGGGAGAGGGGGTCAAAATGAAAGTTGAAATGAGGCAGCCACCCACCTCCCTTATTCGAATTTATGTCACCTTGTGTTTCGATGCTAATCTGAGACACGCGAAGCTTAAAGTAGGGACGCATAATTCACCGTGAAGGTGTCTTAAAAAGGGTTCTACATACGCTCAAGTGGTCCGCAGCAAGCTATTGCAAAAGGCTAACACCCGAGGCGAGTGGGCGGAGTTCCGACCTGCTTTATTTTGCTACGTTTGTTATTCACATTAGGTTGTCTCATCGATACGTGGTGGTTATGAAGCCTGCTATAAAATCTGACAGCGTCGGTTTAGAGCCAGTGAGATACTGTCTTTTGTATGATCCGCCCTTCCGACCCTCACTACACGAAGAAAAAGATTAATGGTGTCGGGCTTGCCGCTATTTTTTATATCGGAACCCCGTTCTGGGGCTAGGTTGTGGCGAGAGAGGCGCAGATAATGCAGAATAGCCGCTTGTAAGGGTAGCAACGGTAGCGAGATATCCGCTGCACAAGCGACGGCACCCTTGTACCGCGATACAAAAAAAAAAAAAAAAAAAAAAAAAAAAAAAAGAATAGGCCTGCCACACACAGCAACAGCCAATGCTATTCGTGGGATCTGGACCGAGGACCCCGTTCCAAGCAATATTTCGCTGCCGGCCATGCGAAGAATCCCAAGCAAATTGGCATCCAACGTCAGCAATGAATGCATGCCATTATGACGTTAGCCCAAGCGCATTAATAGACCTCTGACGTAGTTCAAGGTTGATTTGCGGCTGAAGGGCCCATTACGTGGATCATGGCATGGCGGTGGAGGCTTGTGCTAGGGGCTGGTAAAGAGGCAAGTATGGGAACATGAAGTAATATGGCACAGAGCCGCTGCAGGATTTTTGAGATTCGTTGCTGAAGGTGAACTCCAATGGCTGCCTAGACCACAGCACGAGGGCCTAAGCACAATTTCTTGAATTGATTCTCCACTCATGACGAACACTAGAATAAAAATATCTCTTGCCGGCAGCATACAAAAGAGGGCACGCTCGCTACAGGTAGGTTATTTTTTCATTCTCGAAAGTTATTTCCAACTTACCCACTTGTCTTAGATTTTCATACACTCAAGCTGTGGTGCGCTTCTCACTGACTGAACAGATTTAATAGATTTTTTTCGCCTGGACGTAAGATATTACTTGCTTCCGCGCACAATCTATAAAACCCCCACGCCATCTGGGGCACATTTTCCCGTACTACAATGTTTGATAATTTGAAGGCGTTCATTAGACACGGAAAATCAGCTACACCTTCAAACATTACCCTGAAGAACAACATGGCTCATAAACAAGCCATGGATGTGGCTTCCCTTGAAGTTGCGCCTGACAGCGTCGATGCCTCCGAATCTGCTTTTGCAGGCCATTCGACTATGCCTTCCGACTTGGACTACTCTGACGAGACTTCTAGCTCCTCTCAAGACGACGTCGGAAGATGCAAGAAACATGCTCCCACTGAATGCAACCCGCTGCTGGACCACAAACACAAGAAGCAGCAAGTTGTTGAGGATCACGCCCAATATCAACAACCAGGCCACGACCACTCTCAAGCTCAAGCTCACGCTCCGCAGTACGACTTCCAGACGGACCATAACAGAGATAACTACGAATATGCCTCTAGAATCGTTGAAGAGGAGCGCAGACAGAGGAAGAAGCAACTGAAGTATCCCAACCTTCACCAATACGAAATGATGGAGAAACTTGGTGACGGTGCTTTCTCTGTCGTGTTCAAGGCGCTTCACAAGGAGTCTGGTCGCCACGTTGCCATTAAGGTGCTCCGTAAGTACCAGATGGATAACGCCCAAAAGCAGGCTGTGTTAAAAGAGGTCATCATTATGAGACAACTTAAACACCCCAACATCGTCAACTTCATTGAATTTATTGAGAGTGAGCCATATTACTACATTGTTCAGGAGCTTGTCGGCGGCGGTGAAATTTTCACTGCTATTGTCAACTACACATACCTTTCCGAGAACTTGGCTCGCCATGTCATTTACCAAACTGCTTTGGCCGTTCGTTACTTGCATGAGGAAGTCGGCATTGTTCACAGGGACATTAAGCCCGAGAACTTACTTTTCGTCCCCACTGAGTTCAAGCCATCGTACAATCCTATCTCCAAATTGAGGCGTTCTGACGACCCCAAGACCAAAAAGGATGAGGGCGAATATATTCCTGGAGTCGGAGGTGGCACTATCGGAACGGTGAAGCTTGCTGATTTTGGCCTTTCCAAACAGATCTGGGGCCACAACACTAAAACGCCTTGTGGCACGGTTGGCTATACTGCACCAGAAATTGTTCGTGACGAGCGTTACTCCAAAGAGGTTGACATGTGGGCACTCGGATGTGTGCTATACACTGTCTTGTGTGGATTCCCACCATTCTACGACGAGCGCATTGAGACTCTTACGGAGAAGGTTGCCAGAGGCGAATACACTTTTTTGGCTCCATGGTGGGACGAGATCAGCTCCGGCGCCAAATACTGCGTCTCGCGTCTTTTAACAGTTGACCCCAGACAGCGTTATACCATTGACGAGCTTCTTCAAGACCCATGGTTGAGAGAAGCTGGAAGAGCTTATGAGTCGGCACAGAAACCAAGTCAACCCAAGTTCTCCTCTCAAATCGGCAGATTGAACCTGAGCATGTACAGACAAGAATTGTACTCTCCCGCCGCGACCGCCATGCGTGATGCTTTTGACATTTCCGCTGCAGTGCATCGTGCTGGCGAAGAGAACGCCCTTCAGAACCATAACCGCAATGCGCTTCCAGATATGGTTGAAGAGGAAGAAGATCTGGACAATGATTTTAAAGCTAAGCTTCGAAATGAAAGCGAAGATGCAGAGAGAAACATGTTCGACTTGAATTTGCACGGTGCATCGATATTGGAAAGAAGAAAGCACAAACCGCTTTATTAGTTTCCAATACATCAGCAGACCATCTGCCGCAAAGGCGTTTGGATGAAGATACAAAAAACGAAAAAAAAAAAAAAAAATTACAAAAAATCAAGAAAGAAAAATTACATGAACATACGAAGACTACACGCAAATATTCGGTGTTATCAGGCAAACATTATAGAGGATTTTAAGTGAGTGTTTTCTACAGTCAATCAATCCTACTTTGAAGATCTCACTTCAACAGTCATTTCAATTCGGCAGTACAAATGGGTTTGGGGCTTTCTTTTATTTACAGTTTTTATAAATGTTACGCTTTATATCATATTTTGTAGCATCGATTTACCGGAAGTCCGCGGAATAAAGCAGCCCTCGTAAATGGCTTGCGGGATCTCTAGCCCTATCTGCAATTTCACGGATGGCGAGTCACGTGTACGGACGCCGCTAGTACATATAGATATAAACCGAAACCATCTACCCATCAAAGTAGAAAAACCTGCTTTTTGCAGTTGTTCACTCTAGCCTCGTACTACGATGTCGGAGCCTGAGTTTACAGATGTGGTGTCGGAGGTTTTAGAATTTGACATAGACCTCATACTTGATTACGCATCCTCCCAGACAGATACCCATCCAAACCAAAGAAAACTAAAACCTAACACAGAGGATAACACGAAATGGATACCTTTTATTGATCGTCAAGTCCGGACGAGGCATAGATCTCCTATTGCGCTTTCCCATGAAGCTCTTGCGGTGTACTCGGGAAAGGGCTTATCAAACCCCAAGCCTGGGGTCTTCGCCTTCAGCACTGAGGCGTTTGGCATGAGAGCTGGAACAATTGATCCTTCGCTTTTGATACTTGATGCTAAACAAAGAAGTACCTTGCGAAAAGGAACTTTCATGTCATTAAATTTTGTGAACGAGATCGAACGAACATTGGTATTTAATGAGCTTCGATTTATCACCAACAGAGTTAAGAAATGCCGTAATCATGTTCGTGTGTCTCGCTTAGAGCTAACTATAACTCTAGACACAAAATCAAGTAGCATTGGCGTGGTTCTTTCCTATACTGTGGAGCTTGAGCAGCTGTTCTTTAGGTACTTCTCCTCAGATGTGTCTTCACATTTAGTAAAGGTGCTCCGTCCTAGTATCATACCCTATCCAACTGACAATGACACCTTTTATCTGAGCTTTGAAAATTTGCCGACAGATGCTCACCTTTTCTACAAAGTTATAACTGACAACACAAGTCGTATGCCTCCTGTGACAAGTTCAATGGCGCACCCACAGCTATTCACAGACCTACTTCCGTTTCAAAGGAAAACTGTGAAGTGGCTTCTTGATAAGGAAAGTGTGCAATTCGACGAATCAACAAAGACTACAAAAGTACTACCTTTGCTATCGCTGGGCCTTGTACTGGCTGTTCAAGATTATCCAAACGTGGATCACGAAAAATTGGATAGGGAAATTTATCCCGTCTTAAACAAGCTTTGCTATGGTTGGAATCGTGTTCTATTTCGAAATGACATTTGTTGGGTGAATGAACTTACGGGAAATATAATCAATAGGGAGGCTATCATCAAGTTTTTGAAGGACAGCACCGAAGAGCTCAACAAGGAGCCATTACCAGCTGCTGGTCTCTTATCTGAGGAAATGGGGTTGGGAAAAACGATCGAAGTAATTGACCTTGTGCTTCTAAATCCTCGTCCAAAAGAAGAGGTGGGTCAAGAAATCAAACTCCAATTACAGAAAGAGGGGGACATAAGGACTGTGATAAAAGCTAAAACAACACTCATCACTGCACCTCAGACAATCATACACCAGTGGTACAATGAGATTTCCAAATTCAGTCCTGGTCTACTGGTCACAATCTATAAAGGTCTCGGGAAATACCCGGAACTTGCAAATATTCCACGATTTGTTGGTGAATATTTGAGATGCTTCGACATAGTCTTGTTGAATTATGCTAATATGTCGAGCGAAGCTGACTATGCTAATTACACGTCAAAACACCTGACCACTCGCGGGGGTAAAAAGCGATCTTCTTCGGAAGTTAGGGATGAAGACAACTCCCAGGCTCGTGATCCGCTCTGTGCTGACAGTTACAAAGCTGGCTTTGAATTTGCAGACCGAGAGAAGGTCCAGTCGGAGGCTCTCTTGAGTCAGAAGCGTTATGAACGAGCTGTGATGGAGGAGATGGCCGCAAAAGTCAGAAGACAGGACTTGAGCAAGATACCACATATTGAGTATTACGAATCACCCCTTATGCTGAGTCAATGGTGGCGAGTAATTATGGATGAAGTGCAAATGGTTTCGTCAGTTGCATCTAACGCATTTAGCACCGCTTCTCTAATTCCTCGATATCACTCGTGGGGTGTCTCAGGTACCCCTGCTCGACTGGTTGCTGTACTTCAGTTTCTACGATTTTCTCCATTTAACTACGATATTTCGAAATATTGCTGGAAGAAAGTAACTCAGCATCCAGAAAGCAATTCCGATTTCGTTAAAGTTTGGCTGAGTTTGGCACTTAGGCACACCAAGGCAATGGTTGATGATGACATCAAGTTGCCCCTCAAAGAAGAATCCTTCTTACAATACCGTTTACGAAAGTTGAGCAAGATAAATACACTCAGATGTTTGAATCATGCCTTGCCTCGATTGGAATCCATCTTGATAAAGATCAAAGGCCTAGCCGAACGGAATTGTCAACGTCGGATTGTGTTCATCTCAGGTCTTGGCTTGTTAACCTTCGACAACTTTGCGGCAATCTACAGGTTGGCAACTTGCCAGCTCAGAAAAAGAAAAATAACAAATTTTTGTTACAAGGCTTGCCCGAAATGAAGACTTTGGAGAGTGTTCTTGACGACATGATGCATGGCGTTCTCACCGATATCAATGAGGGAGAAAGAGCGGTAATCGGCAGGCTTCTTGACATTGCCCAGCTCCTTGAGTATGTTCTTCTACCAGAGAAAGTGATCGAAGTTTTGGACAACGGGCTTTTTGAAGTTCTGCGATTGATTCACCAAATAGATATGCGCTTGCGTTGGGACATTTCGGAATTCAACAATCTAAAGAGCTTTTTGAAGGACAAGCACATACTCACCTCCAAAGAACTTGCTAACATCACGGACGATGAGGATGAGGACATGGTGATTGATGCTGAAGATACAGGCAAAATCAAGAAGGAAGAGGTTTCGGCAGTGACTGACGCGGAAATCCATGATAGTGTCACGAAGTTCAACAAGTTGAAGGAGCGTATCAACGCCGACAAGATCCGACTCAGATCTTTGAAGATGCTTCAACACAAATGCTACTTTTTATTGGCTTCTGCTCATTTTCAAGTCTGCGATGAAGAATACCAGAAGAAGATCGCTGAGAAGAGAGTCGATTTTGAGACTCTAAGCTCTTTAGAAAGCAATGTGATTGGAGTTAAGCTCCTCAAATCCGATGAAATCAATTACCTTCGGCTTCAAAACGGCGGCTTAAATAACAGCGATTACGAGCGACCAAATTATGCGGACGACTTTTGTGCAACTGAGAATGCCACATTCGAAGAGCAAAAAGTGGAACGTCATAAACATTTGGAACTGAAGTTTTACGAACTTGCCGAGCAAAGCAGAAAAGATATGTTAAGACACTCCATCAAAGAAGTTCATGATGCAACGACAAAGCGTATTCTCAATAGACCTGTGATGGATAGAAAAAAGATGGTCAATGATGGGGTCTCAAGTTTCCCGAAGACCTCCAAGCGACTCTTGAAGGGCGTTCCTATCATTGACATAGAGCAATGGCAGGCTTTGGTAGGGACAACCAAGTTGAGACAGATCATGTTCCAATTCACCTCTGTCATCACTGAGCTCAATAACCAGGCTGAGGTAATTTCCAGCTTTGTTGATCAGCTAATCGAGCTTTTGTGCAACCCACTTCTTTCCGACGAAAAGAGTCCAGACGGTGAAGAGTACGAAAAATCTTTAGAAGATCAAGATCGTGCAGCCTGCCTCATGGTCGTTATATCTCAACTTCTAATGGATAGGTCGAATGCAATTTTGGAACGCAAAACAAGATCGACGGAGGTGAAGAAGAAACAGGAGAAGGATTTAAAAGAAGAAGCTCGTCGAGTTTCTGATAGGGGTTTTTTAAAGATTCTTCAAAAGAGCCGCGCAGACAGCAAACCGAAGTCTGAGATTTCTTTTGAAGAGCTCTTGCAAGACATTAGACTTCTCGAGCATGAAATGCGTCAGGACGTTCAAGGAGAAGCATTTCATGAGGCCGCTGAAGCTCTCAGAAGAATTTTTGAGAATGAGAAAACATGTCAGGAGCTTTTACAGAAGGAAATGAGTAGCTGCTACAACTCTGTTTTCAATGCGAGAGTGGAATACTTCAAGCAGTTACAACAAATTTCCGATAGTGTGCAAGGAAAGACTTACTGCACCGAACAAGATGCTCTTGAGCCGAAGAAGGTTGACTCAGAAGTCGCTTCACATTTGATGCTCTTTACCGCAGCTCAGCGAAGGCTAACTCGAGCAGTATCTCGCTTGAGATATCTTTCAACATTAATACCTAAAAATGAGGCTCTTAAACAAGAGGCTGAAGAATCGACGGACGATTCGAATGATTGCGTCATATGTCAATCGCAAATAGTTGTGGGCTCTCTTACACCTTGTGGACACAAGTTTTGTAAGGCATGCCTCGAGGAATGGTTGAAGGCACGGTCCTCGTGTCCCATTTGCAAGACATACACAACAAGGGATACAGTGCATCATTTCACCCATTACAAGTCTGATCTCAAGGCACAGCCTGTCGAGAATGGCACTCATGACACTTCATCACACAAAGAAACCGCTGAATCTGCCGCCGTTCATCAAATTTACAAACAATTAGATGATGAGACATTAAGAAGAATATCTCTGATCAAACTCAAGAATTCATATGGTTCCAAGGTCGATTTGATAGTGAAGCAAGTTCTTTACTTGAGAAGCAAAGACCCTCAAGTGCAAATTGTTGTATTCAGTCAGTGGCAGGATTTATTAGTTATTTTGGCGTATGCATTCGACATGGCTGAGATTAGCTATGTATCTGCCAAGGGTTCACAAGTTGCCAACTATAAAAAGAAGCAGGAGGATCCAGTGGAAGAATTCAAGAGAAAAGATAACATCAAAACATGCTTTTTATTAAACGCACAGGCCCAGGCAAGTGGACTTACCCTCATCAACGCTGCCCACATATTCTTATGTGAGCCATTGGTGAATACACCGGTTGAATTACAAGCTATTTCACGTATACACAGAATTGGCCAAACTAAAATAACCACGGTATGGATGTTTGGCATCGAGAACTCAGTCGAGGAGAATATTGTGGCATTGGGAACTCGTAACCGTATCGAGTACTTGAAAGCAAACGCAAAGGAGGCAAAGAAAAGCAAACGAAAAAAGAGAAAAATTGACTCGGCTACATTAGTATCGAGTGTTTCAGAATCCGAGGTCGAATTAGGCGGAGATGCCCCATTAGCGGACTCTGAGCTCAAAACTGCAGAATCATACGCTCTCTCCCTTGGGTTGACCTCGGAGAAAAGTACAGGCAAAGTTTTCTCGGGAATCAGTGAATCAGTGAGTGATTCAGATCTTCGGCAAGTGTATTTTGGCAATGTTGAGGAGACATAGACAACTTCATAGAATCAATACTGTCATTACCTATATTATTTATACACTCAAAAATGAACCCTCGTCATATCCCTGGTAGATCTTTCCTTGTTCAGACAAATGCTGGCATTTCTCTCTCACCACATCGATTGGAACGCCCAAAGTGTCACTGATCCAAGAAATCGGAACACCCTCTTGCATGGAGCCGGTGTTGTCATCGATAACTTTCTCAATTCTTTTGGTAACGTCCGAAGCGCCGTTCGCTCCGTGGTCATTGTCCTGAACAAAAAGACCATTTTCTTCCTTCTTCTGGACGCCACCCTTGCTCAAGATACCCTGAGCCTCCAAGTGGTTGGAGATAGCGTAGAGCATATGATAGGCGACTTCGTTGTGATCGACGATTTCACGAATTGTAGCATGCTGGATACTCTTTTTAGAATTGAATTCTTTTAAAGCACCGGTGATGTACACGTACTTATTTTCCAAAGCAGAGAATTTCTCAGCCTCCTCTGCTGGAGTGGCTATCTTCTCATCAATCCATCTCTTCACATCCATGGAGCCAGTACCGTCCTCAACAGTGATAGTAATAGCACTGCTACTGCTCTCAACCTTTCTGATGACACCAATGAACGATACCATGTTCAAAGACACGTTGTGAATCACGAACTCGCCATCAGGAACAGGCTGGGTAGCCTCGTTGATCTCTTTGATGGTCACGGGGCTCAAGGAAGATCTCGTTTGCTGACGTTGAGAGTTATTATAATCCGTGTACTGAGCATCAGCGTTGAAGCCGCCGTCTCCATAGTTATCATAATCCATGCTTAGCTAAGTAGTTGAGGTGCGTGTTGATGATCGCTACAATAACTAGCGCGTCTGTCACGTGCTGCGGTTGCAAAAGATATGACCTAAAGATATTGACTACGCCGGTAATGAATCGAGATAAAATAGTTGATCTATTTCAACCAGAAATGCAGGGTACACAAAGCATGCTAGTTTGTATGGGGTAATGGTTCTATCAAATCGTTTGGATGCAAATTGCCTAGAGGACGAAAGCGTACTTGGACTTTGCTCTAACCTTCTCACCGTAACGGTAGAAGAGGAATGGCACGGGAATCATCACAACGGCCACGCATCCAACCAAAGTGGAAGCCCATTTGATTGTCATGTTTGTGAACATCTGGCGTGCGAAAAGTGGGAAAACAGCACCGAAGGCAGATCTCAAAAAGGTGTTACCAGCCAATGCGGAAGCAGCGTAAAGAAGATAACAATCAATGATGTAGTTCATGCAAGGCAAAAAGATCATAAGAAGACCAGTACCTATAGGAGCAGCTCCAATGGTAGGCACAATCCAGTGTACGTCATTTGGGTAATCACCAGTCCAACCAAGCCAGAACAAACCAATGGCAAAGAAAAACGATCCAACCATCATAGGGGGCAATCTAGCCTCTGGCACTGGCACTCCGTTGTTCTTGGCCATTGTCTTACTGTAGCCCCTCTCCATATAGATTGAGATGAGACCTCCAATGAAAGTACCAATAAACATAGCAACATATGGTAATTCAGCAACACCTTGAGACCAGCCGTATCTTCCCTGAAAAATCAATGGCACGGCAGTCAAAAACAAGTAAAGCATACCATAGATAAATGCATTGTAAAGGGTGATCAAGAATAAAATTGGCTCCGTGAACAACATAACCAAAGGTCTGGAAATGTTCTTCTCGACAATCTCCTTGATGGACAAACTTGTCTCCTCATGTGGAGCATGAATAACCCAGTTACCAGTTCTTCTCCGCAAAGTTTCTGCCTTGCTGACCAAAATGATGGAAGAATGACTTTCATCCATGAAAAGAACAATGCAAATTAGCGAAAGAGCTCCAATCAAACCGGCGATGTAGGAATTCCATCTCCAGCCCATGTTAGGGTTTTTGGCAACGAAGCCGCCGATGATGGGGGCCAACATGGGTCCACCAAACAAAACCATAGCGAAAAGGGACATTGCTTGACCTCTAGAAGCGGCAGGGAAAATATCAGCAAGTACAGCGGGAGCAACGACCAAAGGAGCTGCTCCGATGAAGCCGGCGAAGAAACGACAAATCATGACCATTTGGAGATCTTTAGCTGCACCAACCATCATACAGAAACAGACATAGCCGAAAATGGACGGAATGAGCACAACTTTTCTGCCGTACAATTCAGACATTGGTCCCCAAATGACAGGACCCGATGCGAAGCCAAAGACGAAGAGAGAAGTGCCGAGCGTTGCAACTGTCGCTCCGACATTGAAAAGCTGCATAATTTGAGCATTACCCTCAGCAAACATGGCAGACCCAAGTGAAACAGACAAGGCACATAAACCAACGTTAAAGCAACATACAATCTTCTTTAAAATGCTCCAGTTGTGAGGAAAACTAGGGTCATCTGGACCGTCGTAGGCAACAGCGTATGGGTCTCTTTTAGGAAGCATTGGAGGGTAGTCTTTTCCTCCGCCCATCTTGGGCATAGGCTTGTCCGTCTTCATGGCCTCTTCCTGAAGTTCATCTGCGTTGTACAATCTCCTGGACATCTCACGAGATAACTGTTCATCGGCAAAAGACTGCGTGTCAAAAGACTTGCGGTTGGCTTCCATTTCTTCGCCAACAAATGCTTGTGGGGTATCGTCAAGAGAACTGATGTTGCTCTTTTCCCGGTTCTGCTTCAAATTATCGTCAGTGGACTGTCTAGTTGAGGAGGAGACAGAGTCAGATATATTAGTGCCTTGGGGTTCGGCCTCTGTAGCATGCGGCGGACTTGTGAATTCTGGGAAGGCATTATTATTGTCATTGTTATTGGTAGCCATTGTGTTCAAAGCCGGTTAATATAAAAATGCAGTGGGGGCGGGCCGGAATCTTGTGCCTTTTATAGGGCGATGAGGGACGCAAAATGGGGCTTATGCAGCCGGCCCAAATGCAAAGGCTGCCGACGCAAACTTTCGAATATTTCTGCTTTGAGCCGATCCGGTTTGCACGGACAGAAATAGATCTTACGGGACAGAATTATAGGGCCTGTGCCAGTTCGTGCTTACCATTTTCTCTTATTTTGTTGATCTGCTGTGACTTTCACCTGCCGTTGCCATGCGAACCGATTTTAATTGCTGCGTACTTTGACAGGTGATTGCAAAGCCTAGTATGGTTTTACGCCCTGGTGCACTGACATGCTGCTGAAAGTTAAAATTGCAGAGTATCTAACTTAGTCTTTATATCAGGTACAAAATGCTTATTCTCAGAAGCAATATGTGGGTGCTCAAAAGTGCCGCCCATTGAACTGCGTTGCACTTCTGGGACTTTTGATAAATGGATTGGAACGTGGCGCTGATATCAGATTGTCAATTGAGAAGTATTATCATAAAAAGAATTTCATTATGACTAGATTTTCCAATTTACCCCTAAAGAAGGATAATACCTTGAAAGTCTGGATTTTTCCGATGGGTTACTGACCAGCCGTTCGCGCTGGTGCATGATTGTCAAAGTTTGGCAGCTTCCAGCGCCTCATCAACAATCCTCAAACTCAGCCTCGACCATTGCAGCCTCCGGGCCTCCCGCTGTACAAATTGTGCTTTGTGAAATCGACAACGATCATTTAATGTCATTTGTTGACCCAAGAATCTCCAAATGTTGGACATTTCTAAGCAAGGGCGGTTACAGACTGCATTCGGCGTGCGTCATCCGCTGCACCTTTCATGATAGCAGCGCCCGGTGCGACAGTGCTTGAAATCTTTTCGGAACTTTCAAGTTCCGGTACAACCTTCGAAAATACAAATAATTGTGAAGTTTTGCTAGAAATTTTATCACAACTCATTCCGGATATCTCTTTGACATTCCGCTGCTGCCGGGGTGAATTTGCATGTTCGAGCGGGGTCGAGATAATGCCGAAGGGTGTGTTTCGTTGTTACCAGCCTTTCCCCGAGTAGAGGGTGATAACCCCGATTGATTATAAATGCCGGTCAGGTGCAACTTATTTATTCCATAACCGCTACGTGGCTGTAAACGCCCTTTTTTTTGGTAGACGAAGGAAAATTCTTTTGATCGGGGGTGGCACGGCATCTTCCCGAATCACCGAGGTTCTCGGTGGCATCGGTCCAAAAGTCGCAGTGTACACCGATCAATGTGAAGGTTGAAACGAGGCTGCAAAACTCTGACTCTTAATACAAGAGATATCAATTGAGCAATTTTGATGTCCTTTTAGACACACCTTGTAGTCCAACGCGTCCCACACACGGACTAGTCGGGGGTGAATCAACAGTGCAACTTGACAAATCCGAAAATATGAGTATTTCATGTGTTTTACAGTTCATGATGAATAAAAAATACTCGTCAATCAATTAGGACGAACCACATAATCCCCTTCTGCCCCAGCGCTTGAAAAGGGCAGTGAAATCGGTTTCGCCGAGGGATCGATGACATAATATGATTTGCAAAACCCTCCAAGAGACATTGTCGCTCGCTATCCACCCCAACTGACAAGAATATGGTAGGAAGTCATAGCCACTCTGGTATCTGGTAACTTGAGAGAAGGCTTTTTACCATATAATTTCGGTTTATAGCTTTTAAAGCGGAGAAGTAGGTGAGTGAGACACCGATCCCGAAGCGACCTTCAATCAAAGTCTTCATAAAAAAAAAAAAAAAAAAAAAAAAAAAAAAAAAAAAAGTCTGGTCTTCATTATCATCGATCAGTGCACTTCGTAGTGGTTGCAAAACGACCAGTACACTTACTGCACAGACGCCTCCACTAACAACATGGTCGACCAACACGACATCGTAGACTTGTCCAACCAAGCCGATGATCTAGGTGATGATTCTGCTCCTGTAATGTCCACCCTAACTGATAACCCAACAGATAAGGATGCAGCGGTTCAAAGCATCAAAAACGTGTTTGAGTTTGAGGAGTTCATTGACCGCCTGGGTTACAACCGGGCAACATTGGACGCCTTGAAAATGGTTGACCTCCAAAGCTTCGGAAGCACTTCCTCCAAATATAATAGCGTTGCAAATCGTGCTGCCAACGTATCTGATGTCTCGTCCAGCGTACCTCAGCTGGATACCCTATACCACATTGCATATAACCCAAACGAAAAAGCGAAACGTCTAGGAAGACCAAGGAAACATCTGGGTGCCACAGATCAAACTTCTTCTGGTGACACTGCACTGCGGAATCTTGAAACCTCGAAGCTACTCAAATTTCGGCTCGATAATATGCCTTTAGAAGGTCCTGGGTCCCGTGGAGGTAGCCCTGATGATAGAAAAAGACTGGGCGTGCTCACCGAGTCCGCTGCTACCAAGAAACGCAAGCAATCCTTGCTAAATTTTGCTACAACGAATGATCATACCTCTGTTGGGCTTCAAACTAGTTTTGAGACGAACAAGTCACCAAGCGAAACGGAGCCTGAGCCGTTGATGTCAGAACAACTGTCCGCAGTCGTATCTGAGGTGGAACCTCCTTCAGCTGCTGAGCTGGCCGGAAGTCATCCTGATAACGAGCCAGAGATTGTGCCGGAGTCAGTGAAATCTGAACCTGCTCTGCTGGATGTGACGACTGCATCCATAGAGGTGAAGAATCAGACCGATGAGCCAATAGAAGAGCCTGAGCGACCAACGAAGAAGGCTGTTCAACCTCATACAAACGGCAAAGCCAAGCCCAAGGAGACAAAAACACGAAAGGTGACGCTAAAATTCAAGAACAAGATCACTAGAACCTCCATCGTTCGCGAGAAGAATAGAATAACAAGAACTTACCCTGGACCTTTGGTGGCTGTGCATTATGACCTTTACGACGACAATCTATTTGAAGCTCAGGAGAATTCTACCGTGGCTCACGAGCCAATTGCACTTGGTTTCAACGTGAAGCGCAATCCATACCTGGGTGACGTCATTTTCATCATGGCTTTTCTAGCCAAGTTTCCTGAGATCCTCTACGTCGGTCATATTGGCCCACAAGACATAGAAGATGGCTTGGGTCTTTCGAAGAGCCCTAAACAAACTGACGAAGGAGTAAATGAGGAATCGCCTGGTGTCTCTCCTCTAATGGACAATTTATTCTGCAAGCTACTCACATTAGTCCTCAACAGAAAGAAGATCATCACACCTGGAAACTATAAGAGTGGTGTACAAGATCTCCGATCAAATTACATTGGTTTTGGTTTGCCCGAGGAATGGCGAGATGACGCGTTCACGAGAATTGTATCATCATTGCCTGTCGATTCAGCGGATCGCGTTGATCCTTCCAAACCAGCGGTCTCTGAGGAGGACAACTATGAGTATCTGGCCCCACTGGAAAAGCTCAATCCTATGCATGAAAAGGCGTTTGAAGATTACGGACTTGCAGGCATTCCGAACCCCGTTGATAGATTGATCATGATGCGCTGCTTGGTCATCTGGAGTCTTTCGGCGTCCAACGTGTTGAAAGCTCATCTTGCACTGGTTGTCAACAAACAAGAAATTGCAGGTGAAAAAGACACTCTTTATGCATCAAGACCCATTCTCAAGGGCTTCACTCAGACAATAGATCTCAAGAAAGACCTCGAAGCTAAACTAGCCAAAAAAGGCAAGACCACCGCTTCTCCCCAGGGAACTCCCGACCCTGACTCTACTCAGCGCTATATCGACCCGACTTCAGATCCAGTGGTTCACCCCATGGCGTTGCGTCTCAATGAATTTATTGTGGGAGATTGTGGATTTCGTATTGGTCGATTCTACTTGGTTCGTATGGCCGACCCTTCAGGTGGTGGACTTTCTAGTGTTGACAAAATGAAAGCGGTTGCAAAGGACCCCACAGGAATCAAGCTCAGCATCCCCTCAAAGTTCAAGCTCTACGTTGAGGATGTTCACTCAGTTCTCTTAGATTCATTACGAGTGTTTGGAGTTGAGTTCGATAAGCATGGAAATGAGGTACACATGCCCCCCAGATATGATGACACGAAGCACTGGTATGAAGTGGCGAGCAATGGAGCTGAACTAACAGCATTTACAAAACACTTGGCCCAAAGGCTAGGCTTGGCAAATGGTGATTCAGACAAATTCACGACAGTTTCTCAAAACAGCATCGCATATAAGCCAATCCTTTACATGTATCAATACCTATCCTTGGTTGCTCCACTCTTGGAAAGTTTCGAACGCATGGAACAAAGTGCTGGATCAGGAGGATCTAGGTCTGCAAAGAAAAAGGTTGATTACAATGTCTCAAATTCTAGCTCGTACGCGAACGCTTTTGAAGAAGGTTATGAGGAGCACTTGCCTGATGACGATGATGACTCTTACGACGAAGGAGACGCAGCAGATTATGACGACGAGGAATATCTGGAGTAGACATGTTAAAAGATTTAAGTTTAATTATTATACAGAATCTCTCATCCCTTTGCTAATTGTACAGTTCGAGCTTCACATCTTCTGAGCTCCCAACATGAGGTCAATTTTTTGCCTCAATTCTTGTTCATGTTCTTTGAAGTATTCTGCCTTTCTGACCTCCTCTTCATTGAAACCCTCCTCACTCTTCAAAGCCTTCAAAGTCTCGGATTGACTTTCCAACCACTTCTTGATAAATACAACGGGGTCTTCACTTAATTCTCTGTAAAAAGATTCCCTGTTGTTTGCACTCTGTAGTGCGACAATGCCGAGAGAGATACGTTGATTTAGATATTGCACAAGCTCATCCGACTTTGACATGCTTTCGAAGGCCTTCTTGTTCTCTTCGATGATTTCCTTTTCAATTTTGCTCATTGACAACGCTAATTCAACAGGGATGTCGATTACAACATCACCCAAAGTGGTTGATCTAGTAGTGTCCACTTCATATTCGATAACAATTGGCTGGCGAGGGCGCAAATGAGGCTGAATCAATTGATAAAGATCTTTAAATTTAAAGGCATCCACCTTCAACAAACCCTTCAATATGTCATCGCATTGGACGACAGACAAATCCGCTTCCTCATCGCCCTGTGAGCCTAAAGCCTGAGATGAGAGTGAGGAAGCCGAAACAGCGGGCACATTGGCGTAATGTTCAGCCTTCTTGAATAACTTCTTAAACAAAACGTACTGCCAGATCAGGTAAATCAATTCTTGTTGCGAGGCCTCACGCTTACCAGTAAACTGAGCCATCTCCTCCGAAACCAGAAGCTTGAAGGTATAGTCCTTTGCTAAGATAGCCACCTTGGCTTTGATTGGGAAAACACCTTGGCGCTTGACATCAATACCATCAAACAGCCACAGTGGAGAGCCATTTTTTAGCTGAGGATTACCAGCATTGTTGTTGTCTGCATCATTGCGCCATTCGATGATATTTGACTGACTGCCCTGCAATGATGGGTACTCGTTGTTGGGCACAATTTCGATAGAGATACCAGAAAGCAAAGAGCTGAACTTCATGTCCTCCGTCTCGGATTTCTCACCATTATCCTTGATAAAACGTCCCTCCACACGCAAAGTCCACGACGAGTCGCTATTGGAAGATTCATTCACGCTCGACTGGTTCTTCTGCCAAGGTTGGTTCTCGCATGTGTTGTAGACAAAAACACGCAAGATTCCAGTCTCTCTCTTCATGCTATTTGGCTGCATCGAGGAGGCCTGAACAGATTGGAAGTCCAAGCCTTTTTGTGCTATGAGCAAATCTAACTGTTTTTCGGCATCCTGGAGCTTCTTGTAGAGGTCTAAGTTTGGCACCTTGTCGTGCAATTTGGAAGGAATATTTGTCTCAGTGGGGGTGTAGGAAACAGCTGGAGCAGCAGTAGCTGGTTGGTATACCTTAGATGGTGCCTCGGCGACAGCACCTTGCTGCCGTTGCACATATCCCTGAGGTGACGCCATGGTTGATTATCAGATTGGCTGTTGAAAACAATTGACAAAATGTTTGAGGTGAGGCATACACCTGTACACCACTAGTTTGTGCACTGCATTTGACTAGGGACCATAGTAATCAAGGCCGTGGCTATATCGGAGAAACAATTGATCGAATGGTTACAAAGAAAAGTTTTTCTTGGGTTTACGCTCCTCGCAATGATTCGTAAGATACGTTTTGTAATTGAGTGGCAGCGATTCATGCTCCTTGGTTGCAAGATCTGCAGCAATTATGAGATGCTACCAAGAATGGAGCAATTATGAGATGCTACCAAGAATGGAGCAATTTCTCCGATCCGCTTGATTCTATAAAATAGCTTCAACTTTATTGGAGTCAACCTTATTGAAGTCACTAAGTAGATTACTTGCGTCGTTCATGACGTGAGATTTGCAAGCCAGTTCGCGAAGTATACGGAAAATTACTAAGATAGATGCTATTGGAGAGTTGTAGAAAAAAATGTTAAGCTCTAACTTCTTGTAGAATGAAAGGTGAATTTGAGAAAATTGCTAACATTTAGACATCATTCTACTCAGATAGGAGCTAAATTTTTGTTCAGCGCCGCCCGCTTACTTTCGCACCATTTCAAAGCCATCTCCTAGATTGGGATTTCACCATTTTTATCTGGGGATGTCATCATCAGCCTCTCATGGAGTGAAGGTACAGAAGAGGCGAATAAAGCCATCGGGGAACGGCGATTCCCAACGAAACGCTCGAATTCAGGAGATGAGAAAGAGAAAGAAGAACTTCTTCTTGCGGATCAGTTACCCTACTGTGATCACATCAGTCATCTTGCCATTGGCTGCCTTCACCTACCTCCTACATCAGAAGCTCAGCATACTACCGCAGAATAGGGCGACGCTCTACTTCTGCGTGGCCTACCATATATTCACAATGTTAGCATTCACGGCAGGATACCACAGGTGCTACGCTCATACACTGTTTCGCCCGAAGTATGGATTTCTCCAAGTCTACTTCGCAGTTTTTGGAGCAGGTATCGGCTTGGGACCTATAAGATGGTGGGCAGGGCTACATAGAGCGCATCATCAGTATACGGATGATCCTGATAAGGACCCATACTCGATCAGAAGAGGATTTCTTTGGGCTCACTGGGGATGGCTTTTGAAGAGGCCCAAGTCAGACGCCTTTTTCCGTGAATTTGTCGAAAATGAGTTCAGTACTGACGACGTCGCTCTGAATGAATTAGAATTTTCCAGGGAGCGGTCCAAGACGCATTACGAGAATTTTACTAGGGAGTACATCATTTGGCAAGAACAACGATACTGGCTCTTTTTTATTGTTTCGTCTATAATTATCCCAGTATTGATTGCCGTTTATTGCTGCGAGGACACCTGGATCAATGGTTTGGTTTATCCGGGTGTTCTCAGGATGTGTGCCTGTCAGCAGCTGCTTCTAAGCAGCGAGTCGTTCGGTCATTCCAGATGGCTTCCGCTCACGGTTCCAACGCAACCTTTCAATGATAAGAACTCGCTGGTCAATTGTATGAACCCTCTATTTGCGATGATTTCATTTGGGCAAAACCTGCAGAACTATCATCACGAATTTCCACACGACTATAGAGATAGTTCTGCATTGTGGGCTTACGATCCCACGAAATGGTTTATTGCAATCTTGTACCATTTGGGGCTTGTCGAGGATGTATCAAAAACACCCACGAACTTAGTTGTTCAGCTCCAAATCCAGCAGCAGCAGGCTGTTCTCAACAGACGAAGGTCTCAATTAAACTGGGGAACGCCAATTTCTAAGCTACCCATGATTACTGCAAAGGAGTTTAACAAGCTATGCGGTGCCGCAGATAACAAGCACCGTATCTATATTGTCATACAAAACATCATCCATGATATCACGCCATTTATGGATCAGCATCCTGGCGGTATCGCGTTGCTCAAGGCCTCACACGGTAAAGACGCTACTAAAGCATTTTACGGCGGAGTATACGGTCATCTGACAGCCGCTGTCAACCTACTAGCCACAATGCGGATTGGCGTTTTGGCACTGGGTAACGACGAGGATGTTTGGAGAAGGGTTGCCAGAGAAGAAGGCGAGGTGAGTGACGGAGACTCAAGAAGACAACAAAGTGGACTGCATTCGACGGCAGAGGCCGCGTGATTATTTAGCTAATAATTTAAATCCTATCTCTTATGTCGCAGTAGTTTCGCAGCCGACTAAAGCTCGATAAAACCTCAACTATCGAACACTCCTGCACTCCCTACACCCACCCATGTCTTCTTCAGTTCATTTTCCAAAAATCGACTACCGTGGTGCTACGGTAGAAGATTTGGACATTCGCCCAGCTATTTCCATCAACCCATCTACTCTAATCAATAGAGCCTTGGAGGTGTCATTCGAGAATGAGTTCACATACTTGCCAGTTATCGATGAAGACCATAAAACTCTCCTCGGGGTTTTGAATGTTGAGAACTTGGAAAAAAACAAGCTTACTGATGTCGAACCTATTACGAAGAACTATATGCTTTGGTTTAGTCAGAAGGCCAGAGAGAAATATGAGAAGAACTTTTCAAAGAGAACAGCCACACCACTTAATTCGAAGATCATCAGGCCAAAGCCAGGTAAAGGCAAGCATTACCATGTCCTTACGCCCTTGACGCCCTTGGAGACCCTTGCTGAGTTCTTCAATGCTGGCAACTTCTTCGCCATTATCACAAACGGAGAAGGCAGTTTAGTCTATGGTGTGGTGACGCCAGAAGACCTAACTAAATACGAACACTCAAGACCTCGCTTGTAAACCTTCTCATATAGCATTTAGTGAACATACTTACTGTGGAATTTCTAACACAAGTTTACCGGTAGTCTGTCTGCTCTCCAAGGCTTTTGCAGCCTTCACGTAGTCCTTCAATGGATAGGTTTCAAGCTTGAACTTGATCTTTCCATTATTGACCAGGTCGATCAAGACCTTGCTGTAATGCTCCCACTCGTCCTTCTCAGTGATGTACTTAAAGAGTTGTGGTGAGGAAATGCGTACGTTCTTGGGGCTCAGTCTGTAGATGGAAAATGGAGGGATGAAGCCGGATGCCTTTCCAAAGGTCACAAATGAGCCTTTTCTGGCAACTATTTCAAAGTTAGTGTCTACGACGTCCTTTCCCACACCATCGTAAATAACATCAGCGCCGTGCCCGCCAGTGATTTCTCTGATTTTTTGAACAACATCGTCGTTCTTCGAGTTGACAAGAAACTCAGCTCCGAGGTCCTTAGCTATCAGCAATTTCTCCTCACTCGAAGCAAGTGCAATGACTCGGCCACCAAGAGAGCTTGCGTATTGAACGAAGACTTGGCCAGTTCCACCAGCAGCTGCCCAAACAACCACGAAGTCTCCCTTCTTTATAGCATGAGCTTCGTGTGAGAAGGTGATGGCAGTCAACCCTTGCACTAGAATTGATCCGAACAACTTCAACTTCTCCTCCGAGGTATCTTCATCCAACTTGCGAATGAAATGGTAATTGTCATCGAGAGTGACCTTGGTGTACTGTGCAAACGTCTTTGATGACAAGTAGAGCACCTTATCCCCTTCCTTGAAATCATTCACATCTGAGCCAACTGCAGCCACAACACCCGAGGCCTCACGACCAAACACAATTGGGAGCTCCGCAGGGTATATGCCCCTTCTGAAGTAGCTCTCAATAAAGTTCACACCAGCATACTTGTTCTTGATGATTATATCGTGGGGCCCGTGATTTGAGGTGCTTCCACTTCCTTGTACTGGACGATATCAGGGGATTCGGAGATTTCCTCGGCAATTGCGACAAAGTGAGTTTTTGGAACTGTCATTTTTCTTATCTATATTGTAAATGTGAGTGATTGGTTTATATAGGCTAAGTAGGTACGCGGGTGAATGGTTACTAATCACCTCCACAGTCTCACATAAGTCCGATACCGAGCGCCACACAATACAGCACCAACATGTGGATGAATGCCCAACAACTCAAAAAAAGCAATTGAGCCCATAGAAGCGTATAAATCAAGAGCCTTAAATGAAGGGATCAAGTCCCAGTAGAAAATTTAAACTGGCTTTCCTTCCAGTTGTGTTATTTGTTATCTCCCTGGAGGTTAATGCAGTTGTATAGCAAGCTCCTAGCCAATTCACTCATAGATGTAGACGCAAAGGACTAGGAGGAACCCTTCTTCCCTTTCTTAACTTTCCCAGATGTCGGCTTTTTCACGTTTGTTTTGGCCTTCTCGGCGAGAAGTCTTTCGGCGCTGTCGCCATGTCTTGCTTTGCCGTCCTTGTATGCGTACTCCACAATCACTTTGTTGTTCATAAGAATTGCCCCATTCATCCTTTCTATAGCTTCGTCACTGGCCTCGAAGTTGTCGTATTCAACAAAGCCATGACCTTTAGAATTCCCGTCATCGTCTCTCATGACCGACGCTTCAAGTAGGTTTCCAAATTTACCGAACGTCTCTTTCAAGTACTTATCATCAACCATCGGGTTCAAATTTTTGATGAAAAGTCTCGCTCCAATGCTTAAACCGATATCCTCTCCGGTGCCTGCACCAGATGCAGAGGGTGTGCTTGCTTGTGGGTCGGTCTTCTTCATTTTCAAAGTCTTGCCAAAGAGTCTAATGCCACGGAGGATCTCCAAAGCATAGTCTGCATCTTGAGGTGTTCGTAGTTCAACAAAACCATAACCTTGATGTTTCCGCAGAATGCGGTCCTTGGGAAGGTTGAGCAGTTTCACTGGACCTAACTGAATAAATAGCTCATAGAGCAATGGTTCATCAACTTCGGCGTCTAGATTACCAATGTATAGCGAGGCTTGCAAATTCCGCTCAGAATCCAGGGGTTTTTTGAAAACATTCATTAGAACCAAGGTGCTGATACATCGAGCTCATCGATGAATCTACACCGCGCGCATCTACCACAGCTAACCAATATGACCATGAATCGTACTATACAATTTTATGCAGAAAATCCCTCCTCTTCATCTTTATCCGATGATGCAAGAGAGCTACTCAATCCCGTGATGCTTTGGGGAGCAAGTGTTTCGGGTTCAGGATTCTTCGATGAGGCTTCCTCAGGTGCTTCAGCATCCGAGTCTGACGAGTCTGAATCGCTATCGGACGACAGACTGTCGCTGGAGCTTGAGTCTGAATCACTTTCGCTTTCCAGATCACTGTCAACGCCGTATGCATCCTTCTCTTCCTCCATGTACTCTTGCCATGTCTCTGGGGAGAAAGTAACGTAGAACTTCGGATACTCAAGCACAACCTTGTTGGCAAGAGCTTTAGCAAGAGTCTCCTCTGGGTTCAACTTGATGACGGATCGTTTACCCATGCTTATAACATTTTCAATACTGAATTGAATCTTATCCTTCTCCACGCTTTCGGGATCAACACCTATGGCATTAGCCAACGGGGTCACCGAAAGGGCATCTCGAAGAATAGCATCCTCTTTTATGCGAAAAGACGTGAAGCTTGCTAATTGGCGCCCATCCTCGTTGACAGGCACCCACTCCACAGTCCATGTATATGTTCCAGCTTTCTTGTCGTAGCCGGACTTATTTTGAGTTGATCGGGACATCCCTGAAGGAAGGGAGATTACCAAAACATTGTCACGTTTCAATGCAAAATTAGGGGAGTCGAACATCTTATTCACTCTCGTGACTCTGGCGTCTGTGTTATCGATTCTTTGCCTTTTATTCTGACCAGCGTGTCTCTTAAACATGACCCTTGCGTTCTGTTTGGTATCGCTGACCCCAAGGCCAATCTTTCTTTCAAAATTAAGCAAGTAATTATAGTCTCTGTTTATAAGCGATGGGTTCTCGGTCATCTCCTTTCGTGGCACGAACTTCGCTGGATCAACTTCGCCGGTACACTCTGATCGAAGCTTGTGGCGCTTGACACATTCTGCTGAGCATGTTTTAGTACCACATGCTGGACAAGTATACCTGGATTCCTTCTCAAGACATATAAAACAGCTTTTATCTGCCATTGGGCAATAAGAGATAACAGGTAGAGCGATGAGCATCAGATTCCTGTATCGCCTGTAGTATGGGGTACGCGGCGAGATACTGATCAAGAATAACTCACTAAAAGTGCTTTTAGAAGAGAAAGTAGTTGTATCAAGGGTATTTCATACAGCTTTATATGTTATCTGTTAATAGTAGAAAAGTCAGAAATGAAAAGTAAGAGGCTGGGAAGATATGCGCCCAAGTCTTCCCAACGCTTCTTCTATAAATGAAGCTGCAAGAGAATTGCTATATTTGAGTTGGCAGCTAATACGATGGAGCTACCAATCAAGAGATTCAGACATCTTGTCAACTTTGTGTCGACAATTGAACCGACTTACTTTACGGCCATGTATCCGACTAACACCTGTGCACCATAAAAGCGAGTAGTCCAAAATTTTCAAACCCGTATACTGAAGATCAAATAGTGTTGACGATGTCCTGTCCTAGATTGCAACTTTCTGTGGCTAGGCAGTTTACACGGAACATAAGCAGGGGCAAGTCAAAGAAGGTCCCGGTGCAGTTACTCACAGACTTCCCACCACACGGGGTCAAGGGCCAGATCATAGACGTGGCTCCCTCTTTCATGAGAAATGTCCTCCATGTCGATAATAAAGCATGTTACATCACTAAGGACCATGGACCTCGGATTCCAGTTGTTGATGCTCCAAAGGTTGTTCTCACGAGAACCACTAAAAAGGTCAAAGCAGCGGAGCCTGTTACACCAAAGGAGAGCCTGCCTGCATTATCTTTAGACGAATTGTCTGCTTTGTTTTCCAACATGAAGAGTGCATCAAAACTGTCAGTCACCAACATGAATGCCTCTGCGGATCTGTCGGGTGTCATTGCCAGAGAAGTCAACTCCTCTGTGCCTGAGACCTTGAGCTTCCAATTTGGAACGCTGAAAGCCCCATTCACCACCACCGAGCTTGCTGAACTCATATACAAGTCGAGCGGAATTGAGCTTGCGAAGGATAGCATATTTCTTCAAAATTCGGCAGGCAAGTCTCTTGAGAACTTGTCGGAGACTGGAACCTATTACTGGAAGTATAACAGCAGCGATGGTGAAACTGACAGGAAGAAGATCATAATTAACTAAATCTGTATATAGAATAGATCATTAACTGGGAATTGTTTGTGAGAAACTCTCCGGCGATATGTGAGTGAGAAGGTGCGAAGTGTTGCACCCATTCATACATAGTCTTGCTTTTCATGTCAAATATTCGATTCACTGCAGCAAACCTGTCAAGAATCAAAAAGCCAAGCTCCAACCCCAAGAAAGGACCCCTCTCTCCATTGAAAAGCAAGCCCAAGCCGAAGCAAAAGGTGAAGAAACAGGATGAGGAAGATGGCTCAGAGGAACCACTACAAGTGGTATCACTGAGGGCTAATCTTGATTTCCAGATCCAAAATTACACAGGCATAGTTGACGCTATTGATACTGTTGTTGAAAATCAGTGGGCAGAAAAAACTTGCTTTCATAATCGTTATTATAGCGAGCAGGCTAAAGAAGGTAGTTCTGCTACTGATCTTCTTTTCTCACTCCGAGGACTCTCCATGGAAACAAAAGCCGAAATTATTAAGTACCGAAACCAGCAGCTACCCAATGGTATGCTCACTCTTAACCAGCTATACTCGATGTTTCAAGACCAAGGTAATACATTTGTGGATAGAAGTCTTGAAATGTGTATACGCGACGGTTTAGTCAAGAAGTTCATCATTACCAACGCTCTGCCGATAATTCTGAGGACTGGAAAAGGAGGCCAAAACTCAAAAGTGACATACGGCTATGAAAACATCGAGGTTGTCGTAAAAATCGAGCATTATATTGCATTAATCGAGGAAATTGCTGATGGTCTGGATGGAGCGACGGCTGCTGCTTTGGGAGAGTTTAAACAGTTCGTGAAGGGTCACCCTGAGGCACTTTCGATTTGTACAACAGATATCTCTGCTGATCATTTGTCAGCATTGGTGAAGACTGGTGTAGTTACACTAACTTCAAATCACCACAATGAGATCAACGTTCATCAGTACTCGTTGGCATATCCTCGGTGCGGTACGTTCCTTAAAATGATAAATTCGGGACGGTCGTGGCTTGTGAAGACTTTAAACAAATCAAAATTCAAGGAACTCCTTGAGGAACAACTATTTGAGAAATGGGAAGGTAAAAATAAGGCAAACTTCCGGAAACCGTTTTATGGCTATGACCTAATGTGGGTTTTGGCCGATGCTTTGGGAGCCGGTGTGGCTGAGGTATTCAAGACCCCTGTGGGCAGGGGCTGGCGTCTTACAGGTAAAATATAGAAAAAGCATGATATTATTATTGCGTGCTTGCAAGGTTGTAAAAACGTCCTATGATGTAGGGATCTAACTTCTCACCTTCATTTTCTTCATGGCTTTTCTCTGCTTCCTGTCTTGAGCTTTCTTCTCGGCCTTCATTTGCTCCTCTCTCGACAAGTTTCTGAACTTCTCCCTCTCTTGCCTCTTCAACTTAGCTCTTTCCTCGGCCTCGGCTTCCTTTTTGATATCCTCCTCAAGCTTCTCGAGCTTGGAGATTTCGAGCTCTCTGTTCTTGACTACCTTTCTAACAGCCTCGGGCTTGAAGGTGATCTTCTTCTCTGACAACTCGTCAACAATCTCGAAAACTGCACCAAGAACATCAGATACCTCCTTCAACTCTTGCTTGTTGCCGGTCAAGTTCAACGAAATAACGACTCTGCGCTGGGGATACAAGTCGCGAATAGCTTCGGGCTTCTCATTTGGCTGATCGGTGAAAGCGATGAACCTCACCACAGAAGCCAAGCCCAAGGTCAAGGATGAGGCAAGCTTTTCAGTAAAAGTCTTCTCATGGAACTCATTGACTTCACTCATGAACACGAAGGACTCGGGCAATTTGTCAGAGTCACTGGTCTTAGTCAAAGCCAAGTAGTAGTTGAACTTTCTGTGGTCACTCATACCAATCTTTGAAACAATTGCACTGATGAAGTTCTCGTAGTCCCCAGATGGTGTAATTGAGATGTCGACCCTATCATTTGGAGCCGGCACAGATTCGGTGAAAAAGCTGAAGCCAGTCTCCATAATCCACAAGAAGATGTTCTGTCTAGGAGCCAATTTGAAGTTGATATTGACCTTCTCGATGTTCTCACGTCCAGATGCGTAAGAGGAGTAGGATTCAGCACTATCCTTGACATACAACTTGCCGTCGCCAACGCCGTACTGGGCGAAATTGTCCTCAAAGACATCCTTGACACCAGCAAGAAAAGACGACACCTTGCTGTAGTTGTACAAATCACCACCTTTGTAGAAAAGAACAAACAAGAATGTAAAGGCCAAGGTGAAGATTTCCATTCTCCAGTCGGAGATTTTCACTCTTTCGAGCAAAGTCATGGACGTCAACTCATCCAAGGTGTACGAGGTGTACAATTTCCTTTCTGTTAGTGAATTGAATGCTATTATTAACTGTGAAATGAACATACCTTGGAGTTCCATCGGGATTGACAAGCCCAGCCTTGAAGTAATCCAAAATTGCGTCAATCATGGCTATGATGAGAGTAGTGGAATAGCGATTTGATATTTCGTCCACTGTAGCGACGTAATCCTGTATGGATTGGAAGCCGCCCGAAAGCACTACACTCCACTTTCCATGGCTAAATGTCGTTTTGAGAGGAAACGTATTCTTGAGCTTTTGATTTTAATTTAAATTATTTTTGACTGGTCGCTCTCGCTGGCTCCGACTTTCCTGATCCCCATACGAGCTTGATCAGATATTGCAAAATACAAGCTGGTTCCCATTCTATTAAAACATATCAGCTCTATACACCTGGGCTTCAATGCTGGCGCCTAAAATTTACTCCTTCCTTCTTTTGGCATCCGAAGCTTCATCACCGTGGTATTGAGCCAAACCGTCTCTAACGGCCGATGTGACAAGCTCTCTGAGAGCCTCTTCCGGGTTTTCACTGTTCACGATTGCCTCCAACTTCTTCCTCCTCTCCTCGTCCATCTCGACTCCTTCTTGGTCCTCCTCCATGGTGTATCGAATCTGGTGACCCTCGGTTTCCCCTGGTGCCGGAAGATTATCTAATAGCGAGGACGATGGCTCATCATGTGTCAATGAGCGTAAGTATTTGGCAAGTTCTGGGAACTCGTCTTCTTCTTCAATGTACTGTGCTGGCGTCTGACCCTCGCCATTTTTGATCTTGTAGTCTGCCTTGAATTCTTCAACAAGAGCAGTAGCGGTTGCTAGATCTTCAACGTGATGTAAAGGAGTGTCACCCTCTTCGTCTTGAATATTTATGTCGCCGCCTTGCTCGATGAGATAACGAAGAAGGTCGAGATGCCCGTAAGAGGCAGCTGCGTGGATAGGGGTGTAGCCATTAGCGTCTTTTATATTTGCAGTACACTCACCAGATTCGATGTACTTTTTGACAAGTGCTTGGTCGTTGTCGGCAGCTGCTACCCAAATGTTGGATACCATGATGGTGGTTTATCGAGAAGCTTTCTGAGAGTCCGGCAGAGATATCTCTTCGCAGCCTAAAACTTCACATCTTCTCGATTTACATACTACGCTCCAGAACGCTTGTTTCCTCATTTCTGTCTTCTCGAATGAAAAAAAGGAAGTTAGGTTAGTTTTGTTTATCGCCTGAAATTACACCTCCATTTGTAAACCATGAAGGTAACATTCGCCTCTGTCTTCGAAACCCATCTCCTGCATAAGTTCCGACACTCCACTACTTCTTCTTCTCTATGGTTCAGGAACAATCGGCGTTGAAGACGTCACCGCCGGAGAAGCTTTCGGGTTTTGAATGGTGGAGACGCTCGTTGCTGTATAGAACAGGCTTGGGCATGTCTGATGACGAAAAGGCTCAGTTTGAACACGACTACAGAGAGAAACACATGAATACCAACTGTGAACTGTGTGATGAGAATAGAGACTGGATGCTCCGATACTCACCGAGTGTCAGATTCATGATGGATCATGTCAATAAACTTGGAGGCAACTTGAGCACGCAGAACATTATTTGTGACAAATGTGACGATCTCAAAGGTGGGGGCTTCCATCCAAAGTATGGTATTTTGTTGTGCTCAAACTGGATTCAGGACAAGTGGCAACTCGAGGACGTCTTGACCCATGAGCTTGTTCATGCGTATGACCATTTGAAGTTTAAGGTTGACCTTACAGATTTGAAGCATCATGCTTGTACAGAAATACGTGCTTCTATGCTTAGCGGGAATGCAGAATCATGAGAGAGATCCAGAAAACGGGCTTGAGCAACTTCGGAGGAAAATTCCAAGACTGTATTAAGAGACGTGCCGTTCTCTCGGTGGCGGCAAACCCAAATTGTAAGAACCAAGAGACTGCTCAGCAAGTCGTGGAAACTGTCTGGAAATCGTGCTTTAACGATACAAGACCATTTGAGCGGGTGTATCGCTAGTTGTAAATAGTATGCAAGGGCCCAAGGCAACGTTTCTCAGGCCAAGAATAAATAGTATGTGGGAGGTGACTTGTGTTCCATTTTTGGGCTCAATTGCATTCAATAGCTAAAATTGCCCTTTACAGGTTGGTCTAACAAAATGGTGACGCAATCGGCAATCATTTGGATCCTTTGCATAGTACACCGGGCTTGTGTCACCGTGTAGGCTGCTTCAAATGTTGCCGAATGCGTACAATCGCATCGGAGCTTCTATCACAGATATGCAAATGTCAATTGTAGGGCTTAGTTGGCACTCACAAAGTTCGTTTGCTTCCTGTTCCTCGCATTAGTGGCTCAGGTGGTTCACGTTGACTGTGTATTGCCTTGGATTGTGTCACGACGTGCGCAACGCTTTTCGGATAAATCGGTTGAAGCCTCTCCAAGTATTTGCGAGCCGGAGTAGGGCGGAAAAATGTTGGCCTAGCCTGTCTTTGCAGAAGTTTGGCTTTTTTTGCCTTCCGTAATTCTGCCCCTCCTGCTTAAGCGCACATCTGCAACTGTTGCTGCGTTTTGTATGAGACTCAGTTTCAGAAACCTGCAGAATGCCAGGCAGTCTGCCCATATATTATGACAATTTAGGGTGTTCCGATAACTCATACAAAGCTTCTTTAACTTGATTTTAATATGGTGAAACGCTCGAGTACGGAGGATAACTTAGAAAGGATCGCCAACAAGGCATCTGAAACTCGGAAACCCTTATCAACCGACTTTTACAATTCCAGTTTGACGAATCTGCCCACAAACAGTGAGGCCTCAAGAACACCTGAGGAACTTCTGGATGAGAAGGCCCCGGTACCGGAGAGTGTGGCAAGCCGTGTTCGCCGGAGAACTAGGGTGACGAAAAAGCCGGTGGCACACGGAACGTTCGATGCCTTGGATGACAAACTGATAGAGGGCATTTTCAATAAGCTCAATACAGTTTATCATGACCGGATGGAGCGAAACAAGAGAAAGGGGACGGTTTTCAAATCAAGCTTTGCTGATTTAAGTGCTGATCCCGTGCGCTACACCATTCTAGACTCGCCTTCAGTGATAAACTCCCAGTTCTACGGGTTCTTCATTTTGTTTTGGCTAGCAATTGCATTTTTCATATTGAAGGATGCTCTTCATGCTGTTTTTGAGGATGGCCTCTTCATTTACAAAGCCCCAGTGTTCCAGATATTTGTTGCCGGACTCCCAAAGATAGCAATAACCGACGGTCTCATGTACTTGACCACTTACTTTTCTTACCTCGTTCAAAATCTTTGCCTCAATGGCCACTTGAGCTGGTCTCGCAGCGGCTGGATCATTCAGTCGATCTATGAGCTGATCTTTTTCTGTTTTTGGGTCAGTTACCTATTGTTTTTCGACTTCCAATGGATTGGTAGGGTGTTTTTGGTGCTTCACATGTTCGTGCTATTGATGAAAGTTCACTCATATGCTTTTTACAATGGGTATTTATGGAGAATCTTGCTAGAGTTGAAGTTTTCTGAAGCATATTTGGAGAAGTTGAATGCTAAAGCAGCCAAGCTCCCGTCTCAATTCGAGGAAAAGCATATTAGAGTCGTGCTTAACGAGAGCGTCGCCTTCTGCCGTTTTGAACTTCTCCATCAATCTGTTGCGATCACCAACGAGGATGAAGTTGACCCACAGACGTTAGCAAGAAGCCTCGAAAGTTTGCAGGACGACAAACTGGTAAAGTTCCCTCAAAACATTACCTTCAAAAATTTCTTCACTTTTACAATGTTTCCAACTGTTGTCTACGAACTAGTGTTTCCACGTACAGAGAGAATCCGGAAATCTTTCTTGTTTGAGAAGATCACAGCAATCTTCGGTATCATCTCAATCATGCTTTTTGTGGCTGAATACTCAATTTACCCCTTGTTGTGAGATCAATTGAGTTGAGAGAAACCAATTTGAGCTTGCTTGATCGCCAGGTAGCATACATTTTGTTACTCGTGGATATGATTCCGCCTTTCATGGTTGAATACCTCCTTGTATTCTACTTGATTTGGGATGCTATCTTGAATGCTATAGGTGAGTTGAGCTATTTTGCTGACAGGGATTTCTATGGGCCCTGGTGGTCCTGTGTTGACTGGTTTGAGTACGCCAGGCTCTGGAATAAGCCTGTTCATCGGTTCTTACTCAGACATGTCTACCACTCTTCCATCAGTGCTTTTCGACTCAACAAGGCCCACGCAAACCTAGTGACCTTCATTATCTCCAGCTTTATTCATGAGTTGGTCATGTACTCCATCTTTGGTCGCCTCAGAGGTTACTTGTGGTTGTTTCAGATGAGTCAAATACCGTTGGTGATGATTAGCAGGACTAAGTACATGCGAGACAAAAAAGTCCTTGGCAATGCGATTTGTTGGATGGGCTTCACATCTGGCCCAGCGATGATTTGTACTTTATATTTAGTTTTTTAATGCCCAAGATTTTTTACTGATCTTTCTAAATGGCTGCAAATTCGAGATGGTGTCACGTGCAGGATTTTCTAAGGGAAAATAATCTCAGATCGCAGAGCTCATCTCGAGGTACTCCAAGATACAGCATGTCCAGGCCTGAAGAGATCGCCCCACCAGAGGTGTTCTATAATGATTCCGAGTCATTTAAATACACGTCATCCACTCGTGTGCAGCATATCCAGGCGAAGATGACCCTTAGAGCTCTTGAACTACTCAACCTTGATTCAGACTACCCTCACTTCATCCTAGATTTGGGATGTGGGTCTGGTCTTTCAGGAGAAATTTTAACAGAAGAAGGCTACAACTGGATTGGTATGGATATTGCCCCTAGCATGTTGGCCTCAGCGCTAGATAGAGATGTTGAAGGCGACCTATTCTTGGCTGATTTAGGTAATGGTATCCCTTTCAGAGCAGGTACTTTTGATGCTGTGATATCCATTTCTGTCATTCAGTGGCTCTGTAACGCTGATACAGCTGGTGTTGATCCTAAGAAGAGACTTTTACGGTTCTTCAATACATTATTTGCATCTATGGTTCGCGGTGGAAAGTTTGTCGCCCAGTTTTACCCTATGAACGACACACAGACGCAGAACATCCTAGAAGCTGCTAAAGTCGCTGGTTTTGCTGGTGGATTGGTGATAGACGATCCAGAGAGCAAGAGAAACAAGAAGTATTACCTTGTTCTTTCTGCCGGTCAGTCTGAGAGAACACTCAACTTAACCGGTGCACAGATGGAAGCTGATGGCAAGACCAAGAAGCTTAACAGTAAGATGAGGAAGAAGTTGGAGTCTAACAAGGAATACATCAACAGAAAGAAGGAACTCATGAGAAGGAGAGGCCGTACGGTCGCTCATGACTCCAAATTTACGGGAAGAAAGAGACGGTCGAGATTTTAGTGGTGGCATTATGATTTGTATATTTTTTAGCATAGTGATATACTGCATTGATAAAGTGCATTTGCAAAACGTTAACATAGGTCTACGACCGACATTCTCTGTGGCCTGCATATTTGAGACCTCTAAAAAAATTGAAGCTTCCAACTACACATTTCATCAGTACCAAATGCTTGGTTTGAGAGTTCCCGGATTGAGGAGCTTGGCTCAGTCTTTTGCTAGACGTGCCTATTCAACGCCGAAGCCCGTTAGTAAGGGACAAGAGGGTACGTATACATACTTCACTATTACATTTTCAATCACTAACCTTTAGCTGTCTTTCAACCACTTCCCAAGAAGAGGAACGGCGAAAACGTCCTCACATTTTTGCATAAACAGCTCGTCAAAAAACATGACCCTACTGGTAAAAGATCTGCCTTGGTAGCCCCCGATGGATTAAGGGCGGGCGATGTCATAAGGGTTACCTACACCGACAGAACCAGCGTTCTTGGCCAGCTCATTGGTATCAAAAGAGGAAATCACAACATAGGTACAAACCTTCATATCAGAAACAAAATGAACAGGATTGGCGTTGAGATGAGAGTGCCCTTGTTCAGCCCCAACATCAAGAACATTGAGCGTGTCTCACTGCCCAAGAAGTACCCCTCGAGAAAAAAGCACTACTACATCAGAAACAATCGTCTCGATGTTGGCGATTTGGAAAATGCTCCAAAGCACAAGTCTTCTTAAATATTGTACATAGTTATCCGGATAAATTATTGAGTTTTGCCGAAAGTTCAGACGCAAACCTGTTGCGGAAACCAGGCGAAAGGCTGTCTAGAAGCGCCTCAAACGTAGGGAAGAACTCACTTTTTCCTACTTCGTGCCACCCTGCAATGCATACAGAGATGCTAATGTTCTTCTCTTCGTGAGTCCTGAGCTTGATATGTGATACTGACCTTCGACTGAGGGCCCTGTCATATATACTATCTCCAGACGTCCCTAAGTCCGACTTAAGGTAAATACTGCACTCCGGAAAGTACAGCTTGTACTCCTGGTGTATGGCTCGTAGCTCGCCATGTGTGTCCATGAAAAGAAAGTAGTAAAGAGAATGAGAAAAAAAAAAAGATGAAGGATAATTGTAGCCACAACTGATTCCCAACGCTCCATGTAGAAGTCAACGTCAGGCGCCCAGCAACGTGCTTATCTCTCTACGCTGGCGTCCCTAATGATCGACGTGGTGATCACGTCGGCCAAATGTAAGGAACGTACTTGCGATTGATGTTAAAGAAGAATCTCAGAATGCGACTTGCGAAGAATATATACATTTTTCAAGTGCGGGTAACGATTGAGGTGAGATGGCACCCTGGAAGCAAGAGGTCTACACTAGCGAAATCTCTGGAATCAGAGGCTCGTGTTCGAATTACTTTAACGAAATGTAGCCCTGTGATTATCGTTCTTTAACTTATCGTATGATATCTTCTACCGCCAAAATACCGAGTATTCGCTCCGGCTGCTAAACCTTGATCGTTATTGATTCGACTAGTATAGAAGATATTCATGTTCTAAAGGTTGCTTTTGAACTGACAACTCTCAATTGGTTCAATATTTGTATCGAATTCAAAAGGTTCGTCGATTTTTCCACTGCCGAGTTTTCATGCACACCAGAATCTACTTTCTTATCCATGGATACCCCAATCGAAAAGTTCATTGGAACGGCCATGAGGATCAAGTTGCTCGATGAGCGGGCCATCGATGGGGTCCTTACGGTCGTTGACCCATTTGGTAACTTGTTGCTCACAAATCTGTACGAAAATTCTCGAGACAAGATCGATCCAACGAGCATCAGGAGAAGAGAAGTGGGTTTGGTTAGTGTCCCTAGAGACCAGATAACGAAGGTCATGATTGACAAGCGCCAGAAGGGGATCTTGGGAGACGAATAGATCTACGGTGGTCATTGGCGTACCATTACAAATTTCATGCGCTGAGTTCTTCAATTAGCCAGATATTGGGTACCTCTCTCGACTCCTTCGACTGGAAGAGATACAAAATATCGGACTATTTAAGTGATGCGCTAGCGGCTATGTTTTGCCCTATCGACGGTTCTATGTCGATGAGGAGGTGTATCCCGCTTGTCGATCACAGAGCCATCCTTGTTGAACTCTTCGGGCGTTCCTTGCCTCATTAGCCCTTGGATACGAGTTTTGCTTCTAACTTTGGTACCCATTGGAAAATGACTAAGCGAAGGCAACTGGCCTCGGAAGTCCTGGAAGTATTCTTGATACTGCTCAGGAGGAATGGCGTGTCGAACAGGGTCGTGGGGTCTTCCATGCTCGAGACACGTTCCAATGAAATGATCTCTACTGGCTTCAAAATTCCCCACGGGGCATATATCGACTAGGCAGCCCACAAGCGACTCCTTCAACTGGCACAAGCACAGAAGGTCGTGGTGGCTTCCAGGGCAATAGTGTGCCACTTCGTTGATACAGCTGAGGAAGCACGCAGGCGGGGTCGCCAATATAGTTGTCCAATGGAATACAGATAAAAGTAGTATTTTCAACATTATACGTAGAAGTGCTAAGGCGCGAGTTAATTCAATTTTGCAGCCAGTTTTTATATGCGCACCCAAATCGTGAACCTCACAAATTAAATGCCACGTCCATTTGAATTGCAAAACAAATCAAGATAGATATGAGAGAAGTCTTTACAATTACAATCGCCTTCGAAACCACATGTCTATTTGAAAGTATTAGATTTTTTGTCTGGGCAGAGGCTTGGGCAGAGGCGAAGCGAGACCGCGGGCTCGAAGCAACAAGATTTTGTGCCATCCAACAAAGGCTTCGAACAAAGGCATGCTTCTATGTCGTAGCCATCTCACAGGATCCTCGAGGCGAAAAAAAAAAAAAAAAAGCTCCCAAAGTAATTCAAATGGCCGTTCACAAAAAAAAAAAAAAACAAATCCAGTAGAAGAAGTCGCTTGGCTGCCTAAATTTACTAGACTGCGATCATCCGTTTGTCCAGCCTGCCCACTGTTCCTGAAGCCAGAGTACCTGCACATACCCAGGCTTCCGGAACTATGCTGTGTGTCGCGCCTTAAATCTATAGCTGTCAGACTCAGTGCTGTTTTCACGCTTTGAAGTTGTTCAATCCACCACCTAATCTTATTCTCGTCAAGGCGGAAAGGAGGCTTACACTAGGTAGAGGCAAAGATGCAAGGCTCATACAAAAATAATGGCCTCCCCAGGCCGTACTACATGAAACCACATTCGAAACGAACCAAAGCATATGAGAAGATGCCCAGGCAGTTCTTCTTGACCAACTCCAGGAAGTTGTCAGGATATATCGTCATGCTATTCTTTTTTGGGCTTTGTATTTACATGATCTCACAAGAGTTGAAAGAGAAACCAGACATTGCGTACGAATTAGTGGACCCTCTTGAAAAACAAAGTGATAACAACGGGACGTCGGCAAACTCGTGGACTCCTCAAAGATGGAGGATCGTGCGGACGAAAAAGTGGCTTTGGCTAGCAAGGAGCAAAACATTGTGGTCGAAGCACCCAAGGGCGGATCGGTGAACGAGGGCCCAATTGTGGGCAACGACGAGGGACTTGTTGTGGACGGAAAACCTAGTAACAACAAGAATGCTGGTAAGATTGGAGCTGGAAGTGTTCAGGCCGCTCGTGGTGATCAGATTGCCCCACCAGGTGAACCCTCGAACGATCGAGATTTGCTGAAACTTCTTGAGATCTCCGAGGATGCCCAAAACCCAGGCGGCGTTCCTCGAGGCGATTCAGAAAAGAAGATTTAGAGGCAAGACGGCATGGTTTAGCCAAATGATTTATACCATCCCCAACGGCATTTTAGGAACGTCATATTCAAATCATCGATTAGGTGTGATGAACATGACAGACACATAGTAATTTACGATTCAACGATGCGAAATCAGCGATACCCCGTATTTCAAGATAGAGCCATTGTAACTAAGGAATAAACCAAATTTCAGAGTGTAAGCAAAAAAATAAGGTCGCACTGGGGATCGAACCCAGGTTGTGAGAATCAGAATCTCAAGTGATGCCACTACACTATACAACCTTAACTGATTTTCCTAACAAGCTGGTAAAATATATTCTATGAAATGTTTGATGGTGCAAAATCTCAATTTCGCCGAGCGAAAACAACAGATGTTAATTCTGATGCGTTAGTGATGCCTGCTACAAAGTTTCAGCACCATTGGTTGAATTTGGAGTGAATTAAGATCGTATTTATTATTCGACGTCAGGCTGTCCATAATTATTGCCCCGACACCTTTAGTAGCTCATGATAAGAATAGCCAGGCCACTGTCAAATCCTTGATGGCGTCCAACTTGATGAGTTGGTAAGCCCTCCTTATATGCGAGTCGTAGAGGGCCATGGGAGAAATGGTTCCTACTTGGGGTTTACATTGCTAAACATCACGAGAAATAAAATGGGACTTTCTTGAGTAGAAGAAGTATTTTGTTAGTGAATTCCAGTATGCTAAAAAGCTACTGAGAGGTATAATGGTTTTGCCGTACAGTTGCAAAAGCGGAAAGAGTTTGGTAATCTCCAAAGTAAAGCTAATGCAAAGGATCCACAAATCAGGAGAACCTTACACCTTTTTAAAAATTAGTACTACTTACTGGCCTGCAAACTACTCACTGGAAAGAGAGAATACGGCGGAACTCAGCTTGCTACAGATTATAAGCGAAAGTACTGTAAATCAAGCAGATAGAATAGTATATTCTCATACCCATGACATGACCTTCGGATGTTTGCTTAGGTATACTGAGAACCTACTTATAAATACTAAGAAGCCAAGCACGGTTGGTTCATGTTAAAGCATTATCAAAATTAAGAGCATGGTACGACAAATTAACTGCGCCAGAAGTCAGACATACTTAACTTCGAATAATCAGTGCCCTTTTCAGTATCAGACTAAGAAGTGGGTATGAGTTATGCTCCTCGATATCTAGACTCAAATAGAATCAGGAACCACGAAATTAGTCGATTCTTGGGTGCTTGCCAGCTCAATTGCAATCAATTGGGGTAGAGTTTAAAACAAATGCACGTCACTCTTATGAGATCGATAGAGACAACTGTTTCAGGCTTGGGATGGATGGCTGCAAATAGATGCGATTGTAGGTCCATACCAAGAAATCTAAAACAACTAGATGGTGGAGTATCATAGATTACATAAGCCCAGCTACTTTTGAATAGACAATAAACAGTCATCATCATAACTCAGGCCTGCTTTCTTTCAGCTCTTGGAGGGTATTGAGAACGAAGGTCAGCAAAACGGATAAACAAGAAGAGATAAGAGAGAGTTCAATAAGCGCGACAAAAGTCATAAGAATTAATTTTGCGTGATTTTAGAATTGAGAGATTGGCAGCTCAATGAAGTAAATTATTTTTCCAATAGAACAGTGGTAACCTCGGTAGTAAGTGTTGGGTGCGAAAAACGTTATCTTCTGTAACAAAAGGCTGATATGCAAAAAAAGAAATGTCAATTTAAAAAAATTGGCGTGACCGAGCAGTGTCAGGGTAATCCGGCCAGGAGCTTCAGAACTTGGAGTTACCAAATCGGTTCCAAAGAAGTGTCGTCAAATGGAGTAAGATCAGAGTCGGTTTGGTATGAGACACGTTGTGGGCGGGTAACTTACAGCGTGATGAGGTAGTCTCATATGGGTCTTCGGATCCCACCCGTACCTCCGAAGAGTTTTGGCGGTTGCTCGTGTTATACTTGACACAGCGATTTACAAATTTCATAATTCTAAGAGGAAAGTGCAAGCAGGCCAAAAGCTAGATATAAAGCTCTTCACTCTTACGTGGCACAAACGGAAGCAGATGGTCCACTGGCAAAAGAAATGCTGCAGTCCCTGCATAGACGGTGCCTGCTCACTGAAAAATTTTCCTGCCTTCTCGTTTTAATGTATTTTTTTGCTTTCTTTTGGCCTCACTAGCCAGTGCCAGTGCGACATATAAAAAAAAAAAATTCTGCTGACCTCTTCTTCTTTTTTTTTTCTTCAGCATTGGAAAGAATGTCTGCTGCCAGTGAATCTAAATATTCGACTGAAGTCCTTTCCGAGTTGTTGAGCAAATTGCAAGTTGCCGACAACAAGGACGAGGCCGCTGCTAACGTTTCTTCGTTCTTGAACGGTTCCATCATCGAGCACGATGTGCCTGAGGAATTCTTCAAGGACTTGAAGAACCAGATCAACAACAAGAAGGATGTTGGTGTCGTCGTTGCCGCTCTTAAGGCTTACGAGCACATTGCCTCTCCTAACGGCATGAACCCTTCTGTTGAGCCATACGTTGTCTCCTTGGCTTCTGACGTTGCCACCAGAACCGGTGACAAGAACAAGGAGGTTGCCGCCACCGCCGCTGCTGCTTTGTTGGCTCTTGCCAAGGCTATCACCCCAACTGCTATCAAGGCTCTCTTGCCAGCTTTGTTGGAGAACTTGAGCACCACCAACAAGTGGAACGAGAAGACCGCCATCTTGGCTGCCATCACCCAGTTGGTTGACACCGCCAAGGCTCAGATCGCTCTTAGAATGCCTGAGTTGATCCCAGTCTTGTCTGAGGCCATGTGGGACACCAAGAAGGAGGTCAAGGAGGCTGCTACCGCCACCATGACCAAGTCCACCGAGACCATCGACAACAAGGATATCGAGAAGTTTATTCCTAAGTTGATCGAGTGTATCGCCAAGCCAACCGAGGTCCCAGAGACCGTCCACGTCTTGGGTGCTACCACTTTCGTCTCTGAGGTCACCATGGCTACTTTGTCCATCATGACCCCATTGTTGTCTAGAGGTTTGGCTGAGCGTGACACCACTATCAAGCGTAAGGCTGCCGTCATTGTTGACAACATGTGTAAGTTGGTCGACGACCCTCAGGTTGTTGCTCCTTTCATGAACAAGTTGTTGCCTGCCCTCAAGTCTAACTTCAACACCATTGCCGACCCTGAGGCCCGTGGTGTTACCAACAGAGCTTTGAACACTTTGAGAAGAGTTGGTAACGTTGGTGCTGACGACTCCATCCCTGAGGTTTCCACCGCTGGTGACATTCCTGTCACCTTGGAAGTCTTCAAGGGTTTGATCAAGGACCAGAAGTTGTCTCCTAGATTCGACATTGCCTTGAACTACATCGCTGCCATTGGTGGTGATTTGATTGACGAGAGAGACATCCAGCCAGACTCTTGGTTGCTGAACGTCTTGCCTTTCGCCACTATCTTCTTGCACGAGAAGGAGGCCAAGGAGGTCATCGAGGAGTTCAGAAAGAGAGCTGTCGACAACATCCCAGCTCCTCCATCCTTCGAGGATGAGGAGGACGATGGTGAGGACCTTTGTAACTGTGAGTTCTCTTTGGCTTACGGTGCAAAGATCTTGTTGAACAAGACTCAGTTCAGATTGAAGAGAAACAGAAGATACGGTCTTTGTGGTCCTAACGGTGCTGGTAAGTCCACCTTGATGAGAGCCATTGCTAACGGTCAGGTCGAGGGTTTCCCATCCCAGGAGGAGTGTAAGACTGTCTACGTCGAGCACGACATTGACGGTACTCACGCCGAGACCTCTGTCGTCGAGTTCGTCATCCAGGATGGTGAGGTTGGTTTGACCAAGGACGTCGTCGAGACTAAGTTGACTGAGTTTGGTTTCTCTGACGAGATGATTAAGATGCCAATTGCCTCCCTTTCCGGTGGTTGGAAGATGAAGTTGGCTTTGGCCAGAGCTGTCTTGAAGAACGCCGACATTTTGTTGTTGGATGAGCCAACTAACCATTTGGACACTGTCAACGTCGCTTGGTTGGTCAACTACTTGAAGACATGTGGTATCACTTCCATCATTGTTTCTCACGACTCCGGTTTCTTGGACAACGTTGTTGAGTACATTATTCACTACGAAGGTTTCAAGTTGAGAAAGTACAAGGGTAACTTGTCTGAGTTCGTCAAGAAGTGCCCATCTGCTCAGTCTTACTACGAATTGGGAGCCTCTGACATCCAGTTCACTTTCCCAGAGCCAGGTTTCTTGGAGGGTGTCAAGACCAAGCAGAAGGCTATTGTCAAGGTCAACAACATGTCCTTCCAGTACCCAGGTACTTCCAAGCCACAGATCACCGACATCAACTTCCAGTGTTCGTTGTCTTCCAGAATTGCCGTCATTGGTCCTAACGGTGCCGGTAAGTCTACCTTGATTAACGTCTTGACTGGTGAGTTGTTGCCAACTACTGGTGACGTTTACGTCCACGAGAACGCTCGTATTGCCTACATTAAGCAGCACGCTTTCGCCCACATTGACAACCACTTGGACAAGACTCCATCTGAGTACATTCAGTGGAGATTCCAGACCGGTGAGGACAGAGAGACCATGGACAGAGCCAACAGACAGATCAACGAGGCTGACGAGAACGCCATGAACAAGATCTTCAAGATCGAGGGTACCCCAAGAAGAGTTGCTGGTGTCCACTCCAGAAGAAAGTTCAAGAACACCTACGAGTACGAGGTTTCTTGGAACCTTGGTGAGAACATTGGTATGAAGAACGAGAGATGGGTTCCTATGATGTCTGTTGACAACACCTGGTTGCCAAGAGGTGAGTTGATCGAGACCCACTCCAAGTTGGTCGCTGAGGTTGATATGAAGGAGGCTTTGGCTTCCGGTCAGTTCAGACCTTTGACCAGAAAGGAGATCGAGGACCACTGTACCATGTTGGGTTTGGACGCTGAGTTGGTGTCCCACTCTAGAATCAGAGGTTTGTCTGGTGGTCAGAAGGTCAAGTTGGTCTTGGCTGCTTGTACTTGGCAGAGACCTCACTTGATTGTCTTGGATGAGCCAACTAACTACTTGGACCGTGACTCTTTGGGTGCTTTGTCCAAGGCCATCAAGGCTTTCGAGGGTGGTGTCGTCATCATTACTCACTCCGCTGAGTTCACCAAGGGGTTGACTGAGGAGGTCTGGGCCGTCTTGGACGGTAAGATGACTCCATCTGGTCACAACTGGGTCCAGGGTCAGGGTTCTGGTCCAAGACTCGAGAACAAGGAGGACGACGAAGAGGACAAGTTCGACGCCATGGGTAACAAGATTTCCGGTGGTAAGAAGAAGAAGAAGTTGTCTTCTGCTGAGTTGAGAAAGAAGAAGAAGGAGAGAATGAAGAAGAAGAAGGAGTTGGGTGACGCTTACGTTTCCTCCGACGAGGAGTTCTAAGCTCGCTGAGTTCTCATCGTCATTTCTTCATTATTTCACACTTGTTTGAGTTTTAGTATTAATTTATTTCTATATGTTAATATTATAGATGCGCCTATATGCTATCGATGTAGAGCCTGTTTGTGCGACCAACAACTCGCCCTCTCATGATACTTCTTAAGTTAACTGGTTTGATTCCTCTGGCACTTGCCCTTTCTTTCATTCCTCTTGATATCAACTATCTGGTTGAACTGACACATCGAGACCCACCAACTCCGGGAACCTACTCTCCGTTTCTAACGCGATGTCCGACTACCAACCTCATACGCAAGGCAGACAAGGTATGATTCACTTGATGGGTGTCTAGTAACATACTGACAGTAGAATATTTGTCCATTAGAACAGGACTATGTGAATAATCGCCGTGAAGTTATCAAGCCCTACTTCAGCGAGCTTTCAGGAAGAATTGGATATGCAAGCGAGAATACCACCCCACCAACTATCGCAATTGCCTTGTCAGGAGGGGGTCTAAGATCCATGCTATTGGGGGCTGGAGTGTTGAGTGCCTATGATGCTAGAGACCTCGATTCCCAGGATAAATTGGGTGGTTTGTTGCAAAGTACCACATACATTGCTGGATTATCTGGTGGACTGTGGATTGTGATGAACAACCTTCTTAGTAACGGGGAACAAATGCATACGACTATTCGGAGGCTTGAACTTGATTTGCAGAACCCCCTCCTTGAAGGTGTTCCCAATTTGGAGTTGAAAGATCTCCGTGCTGGAATTGAGCTGAACCAAAATCGTACGCATCAAACCGAGTCTCCTGATAATGCCTTTGGTGCTTTGATCGGCAAGATTCTACCAGGTATTGTGAGCAAAGTGCTTTCGGTCAATAAAAACGACAGTCCTATTAACGTGAAAGAGGTGCTCAAGTTCTATAAGGATGTCTCCTTGGAAACTCGTGTGAAGAAAGAGTCTGGTTTCAGAATTTCACTCATAGATTACTGGGCACGAATACTAGCAAGAAAGGTATTTCCTCCTAACTTCAGGTCTACTGGTTACACGATGTCATCCACCTCAAAACTTTTGTCCTTTCAGAATTATTCTCAGCCATTCCCGATCATCACAGCAGTTGAGGTGGTACCCGAAGTAGAGGAGGGAAGCGCTGACTCCCACATAATTGAGATAACCCCTTTTGAGTTTGGTTCGTGGGATAGTTTCTTGAACGCCTTCACAGATATCAAGTTTCTAGGAAGTAATCTTCTGAATGGCAGGCCAATTCAGGAGAGCCTCCCAAATCTGAATGAATCTACATGTACCTCTGGATTTGACTCCCTCGCATTTCTTACAGCCACATCTTCAGGGCTTTTCAACATTGTCTTGCAATACGTTTACAAGCTGTTGCCTAGTTCGATGAGTGAGCTGCTGCCATACTTCAGCCAGCTTCTCAAGATCTTTGGCTTCGTTAAGAGTCCAGTTATGGATGAAAAGGCATATTCAGAATTTGCAATTCATTCTCCCAATCCTTTTTATAACCACGTCGGCGGAAATATCAAAGGAAGGTCAATTATTAATTCAACAGCACTATTCCTCGCTGATGGAGGTGAAGACGGACAGAACATCCCATTTAGTCCGCTTATGATTTCCTCGAGGCAAGTTGATGCCCTCATAGTCTTTGACATGGGGTCTGAAGTTTTCAACCGACCCAATGGTTCCTCGTTGATAGCCACCGCAAAGCGGTATCACGCTAACTACTCGGACTTGAGGATACCCTTATTTCAGGACAAAAGTGGGTTGAATCGGAGGATATTCCCCATGATACCTACATCAGAAGAATATTTAGAGAGGGGCTTCCAAGAAAGACCTGTGTTTTTTGGATGCAGCATGGGCGACTATCCATCGTACAATGGCAACCTCCTGAACCAATTTGAAATCCAAAGAGACTTCATTCCTCCCCTCATAATTTATCAGGCGAACTACGATATTCTGTTTCCATCGAATACCTCCACCTTCAGGACCTCATATCAACCTGAGGAGGTCCAAGGAATGGTCCGCAATGGGTACAACCTCGCAAATCATGATGAGGATCCCAATTACAAACATTGTCTTTGGTGTGCCATCTCAAAAAGAAAGTTTAAAGCAATTCCAGATTCCTGCCAAAGTTGCTTTGAACAATATTGTTACAAGCCAACGACTATTTCAAAGTGACCACAAAGAGTGCGCGGGATGAGTCGTATCTAAGGCGGTGCCGGCGAAAAAAGGGTAGATCGTGCAGAAACACCTTATCTTGACATATTGAGGGAAAGACAGTTTGAAGATGCTGATCGAAGATTCAGACAGCCCGTTGGATGTCTCGATGGCAATCGACAGCTTGTTCATGCTTTTCTGTACCTATCTTCTTCTGTGTATGGTACTTGGCATGTCTATCTTCTATTCTGGACTTATCCAGAGGCGCTCATCTTTCACCATTCTACTGGTGCCGCTCTTAATTGTTGCTGGCATATTTCTAGACTGGTTCATTTGGGGCTATTCCCTTTGTTACTCCCTGTCATCAAACAGATTTCTTGGTAATCTTGGGTTTGCGGTCCTCAGACAACTTCATGATCCCGATCAAAGAATATATACCACGCCGCGAGGCGAGATCTTATCCATAATGCATTTTTTGTTCAATGGCCTCTTGAAGATCATTTGTACTGTTATAACATTTCCTGGTTGTGCAGCGGAAAGAGGTAGGTTGGTTCCTATGTTCGTCTTCATCTTCTTTTGGTCGCTCATAGTCTACAATCCAATTTCATATTGGTACTGGAATCAAAACGGCTGGCTTTCTACTCAGCTCAACAGGCTTCCTGCCTTGGATTTTGCCGGCGGTACCTGTATTCATGTGGTTAGCGGCTTTAGTGCACTAGCATACTCCTTCATCTTGGGTCCTAGGAATCCCAAAGTGGTTGCAGATTATAGAAGTTGTAACAACAGCAACATGATTATCGGAATGAGCTTATTAGTCCTTGGATGGTGTGGTTTCATATCAGGTTGTGACTATAAGTTATCTTCGAGGTCATTCTACATTGTTGCAAACACATGGCTCAGTGCTTGCTCTGCTGGCTTAGTTTGGCTACTCATAGATCTTTACACATCAGCAATACCACTAGAAGAAGCAGGATATGAGGAAATTGAGCTACAAGATTTAGATAGCGCAGGACTTGGGATCGCAAGAAGTGATCCCCCATCGTGACAACCAGAAAAATCTCCATGATTTCATTCACTTCGGGAGTTATTTGTGGTCTTGTCGTCTTCACACCTGCCGGCGGATACATTTCCTCCCATTCCTCATTCTGGAAATCTATAGTCTTTGGCGTGGTTGGAGGTTTCGTGGGAAATCTTGCTACACGCATCAAATACTTTCTACGGATTGACGATGCTCTTGACATCTTTGCAGTTCATGGTGTTTGCGGCGTTGTTGGGACTATTCTTGTCGGCATATTTGCTGACGAGTCATTTGAATCATCCGGCGGTTGGGTCGTCGGGAATTGGATACAATTGGGATACCAAATACTTGGATGTGTCGTGACCTCTCTTTATGCCTTTGTGGTGAGCTTGGCATTGCTCTATATCATAGATATGATCCCAGGTCTTCATTTACGTATTGACAAATCCTTCAACAGGAGGATGAGAAATAAGTTACTCGACCGCCACGGATCTGAGGAAGGCGACTTGAGTAGCCTTGATAACGACTTTGGTCTTGAAAGAGCTGAACTTCTTGGAACAGACTGGAATGAGCTCAACGGAGAGTACTCTATGGATTTCATGGAATTTATTAAAGTGGTTGATCCCCAGGATTACGCAGACCAGATCTCCGCTGAACCCATTAGTCCCGAGGAAAGTGATTTCAGTCAATTTGACATCAGCGATGCCCAGCTCAGGAAGCGAGAACCGCTTATGGAGAGACACAGATGATGCATGGACATATTAATGATCCTGATATATATTACATGAACGACCTTTACGAGACAATCAATTGATCATTCTCATCGTAACTTCGAAAGCTGCAAATGTGGCACCATTGGCTGGAGCAGCTCTCAATATGGTAGGAACAAAACCTTTGTAGAATCCTTTGATACCAGCCTTCTTGAAAATGTCTCTGGCAACACTGATTGAACCGGAATAAACAGGCTTCGACAAGGAGTCTGTTTGCAACTTAGACTTCAACACATCCACTGGGTAGATCGACGTCCACAATGCATAACCAGACAAACCACCGAGCATACAAAGCTTCCATGCTGGGATGTCGGCTCTTGCAAGGTATGTCTTACTCTTCAACTCTCTTGCAATCAACGCTTCGTAGGTTGCAAAATAAATACCCAAGCCAATCGACTCTCTAGTCAAAGTGGGGACCAAGCCCTTGAACACACCCTGGATTCCGCTCAGCTTAGTGAGCTTCTTCAAACAATCGATAGGCCCATTGAACTGCTTGTTGTTGCCAGTCTGGGTTTGCAATCTGATACGAATGTGCTCAATTGGACCGGCCAAGAAGCCGTTAGCAAAACCAGCAACGGCACCACAGTTGAAAAATTGCAAGAGTGACAATTCACGACCCTGCAACTTCTCGTCATAGTATCTTTTCATGAATTCATTAACAGAAAATTGAACGGAGACACAGGCACCGACACCAACAAGTGGTGTTAAAGTTCCTTTGTAGAAGCCCTTTGGGCCTTCGTTGGCCATGAGCTTCTTGATGACATCTCCAGCACCCTTATAGGTTCCATCTGGCGCAGATTGCAACCTCACCTTAACAGTGTCAAAGGGTTGACCGACAAGCACCTGGGCAATACCACCAACGGTTCCTCCGAAAAGGTCCTTGTAGACCTGCAAGTTATCGGTTAATGGAGGCTCTTCAAGCTCGATGGTCATTATGAGTCAAATGTGATGATGAGCGATGAGTATGTGAAAAAACGCACTTTACCTCGCGGTGTCTATGACCTAATATATAAAGCAGTCCTTTTGGCTAGATTTGACTTCTTCGAGGCCTGAAAAAATGTAGATTGCAAATTCGAAGAGATGGAGGGGTGCTTTTCTATCCACAACTATGACTCGGTTTGACTCTCTCCAGGAGTGAATACCGTTGCGCATTCCCATTCTATGTTTGGTAACGATTTCCATGTCTGCTGTCGAACCTGATTTTCAGAAAATGGCAGTTTGTCCTATTTTTTCAGCCTTGTAAACTTCTTAGTTTTGTATTTTATAAATCTCTATTTGTTCATTGGCGTCAACCTACTTAGGCACCCACATAGAATTCCTTCTGGCTGAACATCCAGATCAAACTTGTGGAGGCCACAATTAAAGGTCCAGCCAATCCCTTATCAAGCTTGCAATTCTTGAAGACAAGCCATTCTGATGCAAAGTGGCCTCCAGCAACCACAAATGTCCAGATACAGAGATCATACATCTGTTTGTTGCCCACGATATTGTATGCACCGTAGAGTCTGACTATGGATGTTAAAAGAGTCCATGTTCCAAAAGTTCTTGCACTGAGATTAGTAACTTCAGTTGTTGGGGCTGCTGAATACACCTTTCTAGTGAGACTCAAGTCTTTGATCAAGTAGTTCTGAGCTGAGTTGAATACCGAAACAACCGAGATGAACAAAAGCCAGTGGGGAAGAATTCCTCCGTGAACGGTAGTTGGAGGGAGAATTGACTGGAAGGGAAGCATAGTACCTGATTTAATGGAGTTGAATCAAAGAAATCCTAGGTGTTATCTTGATTTTATGAAGTAGCTTCGCGACTACACTGTACGAATGCTACTCGGATGATGTTGCGTGTCTCGTATAAAAAACTGCTAAGTATATACTGAAATATCCGGATTGATACTTGATACAGCCTAGTGAACTGCTGTAGGGTCATGCTCTCTCAAAAGGTCGAGAGCTGGGCCGAGCAATCTCGTAAAGCCCGACTTGTCCAAGGTTGCAACAATAACGTTGTCTAGGGCCTTGACTGTGGCTTGTCTTGGTAGGTCGTTCAACAAAGCAACTTCACCGAAGTAGTTGCCTTTGCCGATAGTGCCAATGACACCCTCGCTCTGCTTGGAGATCTCACATGTTCCGCTCTCAATGAGGTAGAATTTGTCACCAGTAGCGCCTTCGGTGACAATGTTGTCACCAGCATGGAACATCTCCGTGCTCAATGCATCGGCAAGTTTGGATCTCTCCTGGTGCGTCAAGCCCGATAAGACCGTAACGTCCTTCAAGAAATCCTCGTACATGATTCTTCTGTTGAAAGTTCCTTCTAACAAGATACGACGGAAAGTCGCTCTGTCCAAAGCCCAGCATGTAACGTCAGAAGCAGCAGTAGCAGTTGCAGCTCTGGGAGAGTTATACATGAGAGCAAGCTCACCAAATGAAGAGCCATCACCAGACGTGTTGACCTTGGTGCCGTTCACATAAAAATCCACGGTTCCAGACTCGATTATATAGAAATAGTCACCAACATCGCCTTGAGTAATGATTTCAGTACCTTGAGTGTACTGCTTTTTCTGTAAAGCAGATACAACGGTCGCCTTTGCCTTCTTATCTAATTGTTGGAACAAGAAGTTCAGCGAGAGGGTTTTAGCCAACTCCAGTCTTTGCTCATCAGTGAGGTCATTAACCGGAGGCTTCCAGGAGTCGGACTTGAACTTATCTGGGTTCATTGCTTCAGCAGAAACCGACGTTCTTCTGTTGGCATTGAAAGCTAATGGAAGCTTATTGGCGGGCTTTGGAGGCGCATCTTGTGGACCAGCAGATGCACTTGGGTCATTAGGGTCAAGTTCTGGAGTCGCCGCATTTTGAGCTCTTCTACCAGCACCAAAGCCCTTGAAAAGACCAGCACTGTCTTCTTGTTTGTGCTCCTCACGATGGTTGGTGTGATCAGAATGAGGGTCATTGTCACCGAAGGGCGACTTGAAAGATGGTTGGCGAACACATGGAATAGTACCCTGACCGTTGGCATCGATTGCCCCAGCTTCAAGCTGAGGGAATACCTCAATACCTGCGGCCTTGGCCTTTGCTTCCACTTGCCATAAATGGTTTCTTTGCAAGGCTAACTTTGAATTGAAGAAGTTTGCGCAAAACTGCAACACATCAGTTGGGTTTTTGGCATTGATCTCTTTCTGCAACTGCTCCAATTCCTCTGTAGCAAAAGGAGCCATTGCGGATTGGTGATAATCGATGGGGAAAGATGGGCAAGAAGGAGTGCTTCGAAATTGGGTAATTGTGGTGGGCTGCGAGACGCCAGTCAATAATTAATCGGCGGGAGCGTATTCAATTAAGTTTCTGAATGAATTCCTTGCACAGGCACCGTATATAAGAGGCGATCTTTAAAACAAGGAGGCCAGTAGATGTTAATTGCCGGGCACTGTTTCATGACTATTGAGGGAGGTCGCACAACGTGAGAGGTACGGGTGTACGGAGACATGAGGGACTCCACCGTTGGGTCAAACCACTATCTGCCGTGTCTGGAGGAATAAAGAAGATCAAGTGATTTGGCGTAATTGAAAAAGATTTTAAAATTTTCAGCGTATGCTGTGAAAAATTGTGTTGAAGATGACTGAGTAGAACACCCTTGGTGACCGTCATCAAGCCCCTCCCCAATAGGGAAATACGGTACTTTGAAGGTGGGGTTCCTAGTGAGTGGGGCCGGCCAACGGTATGGAATGGTAGGATTAGAGAAGATATGTAACGTCCCTCAAGTACAGTGGGGTATGACGAAAATATGTGACAACGGCAGCCAATTTAGCGAAGAACCCCGCTGGTTTCCATGAGGTATCCTTTGTGTATTGCCGTAGTGCTTATTCCTAGCACTTTTGAGCTGAATTTTTTTGTTGATAAAGCGTTCTCAAATCTAAGGATTTCATCGAACTTATGGTTTGGAACAATCAAAGGCGTGATCTCGCCCAACAATATGGGTTTTCAGAGTTGTCCTCATGGTGGCCTCTCGATTAAGTCCGACTTTCCACAAAGTACCTGTGGTAGAGTTTTGATCCACCCCTAATTCAGGGCAGAGTTAAGAATAATTTTTTTTCATGACTGCCACATGTCGAAAGACTGGTCAGGCGACCTCATGTACGCAAGGGTCTCGGACGATGTCTCACAGTGGTGGCTTTGACCTCAAGATCAGTTAGGACAAAGAGGCGATCATGACATTTTTTAAAGACTGAAATTCTCAGCATCTCTCTTCTAGCGAATTATTGACAGGTCATCTACCCTTTTCTTCCACCTTCACTATATCCTGTCCTTGCATTTGTTCTCACGCATTTTGCAGCCATTTTGTGTACCCCACCTTGGCCTTGAAGAACACCTTTCCCCTCTCTTGCAACAATCAATTAAAACTTAACGAAATCTGCATCATTGTCTCACGATGTGAAAGCATTAACTGGAAAGGCTTTTCCAATTCCGCTGCTCAGCTTCGAGTCACTAATCTACAAGCACAGATGCTCGAAAGTTAAACGAATCGACTTGACAGTTACTTGTATCAGGCTGATTTGTTCAAAACCAAATTCCAAGCTTTTGCCACCGCCACCAAGATTCAGGTGTCCTTTTATACATTTTTTAACTGGTGCCACGTCAACCTCTGGTAGTTGGTGTGCACAAAGCATGGCGCTTCTGTACACGTCGAGGTTCTTTCATTTTCCACGTCGCGACCAGCTGTTAATATAAAACTTGTTCATTTTCCCCGGTTTTTCTCACACCTTACATTTAGTCACATACTCTGCTGCCCATCATGTTTAAGAACAGCAGCAAATTTTGGCTTTCGGGTCTTACGCTCTTTTACGCCATGTTGTTGGTGGTGATGCCATTTTTCACTGCCAACGCTGGTGTCGCTTTGGCTGAGGACGACAAGGAAGAGAGTTACGGTACTGTGATTGGTATCGACTTGGGTACCACCTACTCCTGTGTCGGTGTCATGAAGAACGGTAAGGTTGAAATCTTGGCCAACGACCAAGGTAACAGAATTACTCCATCTTACGTTGCCTTCAATGAAGAAGAAAGATTGATTGGTGACGCGGCTAAGAACCAGGCTCCATCCAACGTCAACAACACCATTTTCGACATCAAGAGACTTATTGGTTTGAAGTACAAGGACAAGGTTGTCCAGAAGGAAATCAAGCACTTGCCTTACAAGATTGGCAAGAATGGCGACATGCCTGTCGTCGAGGTTAACTACGGCGGCGAGGAAAAATCCTTCTCTCCAGAGGAAATTTCTGGTATGATCTTGGGTAAGATGAAGTCCATTGCCGAGGAGTACTTGGGTAAGAAGGTTACTCATGCTGTGGTTACTGTTCCTGCTTACTTCAACGATGCTCAGAGACAGGCTACCAAGAATGCTGGTACCATTGCTGGCTTGAACGTCTTGAGAATTGTCAACGAGCCAACTGCCGCTGCTATTGCTTACGGTTTGGATAAGACTGATGGCGAGAAACAAATCATTGTCTACGATTTGGGTGGAGGTACCTTCGATGTGTCTTTGTTGTCCATTGAGGGTGGTGTTTTCGAGGTCTTGGCCACCGCTGGTGACACTCACTTGGGTGGTGAGGACTTTGACTTCCAGGTTGTCAAGCACTTGACCAAGTTGTTCGAGAAGAAGCACAATGTTAGTGTTGCCACCAACCAGAAGGCCATCTCCAAGTTGAAGAGAGAGGCTGAGAAGGCCAAGAGAACTTTGTCTGCCCAGATGAGCGCTAGAATTGAGATTGACTCTTTCTATGACGGTATCGACTTCTCCGAGACTATCTCCAGAGCTAAGTTCGAGGAGTTGAACATCGCTTCTTTCAAGAAGACCTTGAAGCCAGTGGAGAGAGTGTTGAAGGATGCCAATGTAAAGAAGACTGACATCGATGACATTGTTCTTGTTGGTGGTTCCACCAGAATTCCAAAGATCCAGGAATTGATTGAGAAGTTCTTCGATGGTAAGAAGGCCTCTAAGAGCATCAACCCTGATGAGGCCGTCGCCTACGGTGCAGCTGTTCAGGCTGGTGTGCTTTCTGGCGAGGAGGGCGTCGATGACATTGTCTTGTTGGATGTCAACCCATTGACTTTGGGTATTGAGACAACTGGTGGTGTTATGACTACTTTGATCAACAGAAACACCGCTATCCCAACCAAGAAGTCCCAGATCTTCTCTACTGCTGCCGACAACCAGCCAACCGTCATGATCTCTGTCTTTGAGGGTGAGAGAGCTATGGTCAAGGACAACAATTTGTTGGGTAAGTTCGAGTTGACCGGTATTCCACCTGCCCCAAGAGGTGTTCCTCAGATTGAGGTCACTTTTGCCTTGGATGCCAATGGTATTTTGAAGGTTGACGCCGTTGACAAGGGCACCGGTAAGAAGAAGTCTATCACTATCACCAACGAGAAGGGTAGATTGTCTAAGGATGAGATTGACAGAATGGTTGAGGAGGCTGAGAAGTATGCTGCTCAGGATCAGGAGATCAAGGCAAAGATTGAGTCCAGAAACTCTCTCGAGAACTTGGTCCACAACATGAAGCAGAAGCTTGCCGACAACGACGAGTATGTCTCCAAGTTGGACGACAGTGACAAGGAAGACTTGTCCGATGCAGTCAATGAGGCTGCTGAGTTCCTCGAAGAGAACTACGATACCGCCACCTCCGAAGAATTCGAAGAGGCCAAGCAAAAGTTGGTTGAAATCACTCAGAAGATCTCCGCTAAACTCTACGAGAATCCAGCCGACGGCGAGGATGCTCAGTTCGGTGATGACTCTGACGATGATGACTTTGACCACGACGAGTTGTAATCTTCATGAGCTAGAAGCGTCTTAATTCATCAACATCATGTATACAAAATCTAATATTTATAAGTATGTGGGTAATTTAACTTGTAACACTGAAGCTCTCAAATAACGATGCAGGAAACATTACGTACATATTCCCCACAAAGTGAAAGCAATTTTCCACAAGATGACTAAGCATGTGAATTAGAGATGCCTCAAAAGCAGTTTGCGTTGACACATTGATATGAAAATTATTTTCTTATACTTTCCACGAAATGAAAAATCGTAGAATGGTAAGTATTTCTCTTTATCAACTTCTTCAGTCACGTGCATTCACAATCGTCTGTCTCACCAAGGGCATTAAAGCCTTTGAATAGAGAAAAAATCTTTGCAACACAGGACCAAGTCTGAATCTCCAAACCTAAAGCAACAGGCTGACCTACCAACTTACGCTTACAACGATGTCTAATCGAAAGCTTCAGAAGTATGTTATCATAAATTTAGAGCTCTTCAATAATTTGGAGCCCATTCAATTGCCCTATTGAGATCGATCAAAGTACTAACATACACCAGGGAGGTTGAAACGGTCTTCAAAAAGATCCATGAGGGACTAGATCTCTTTAATTACTACCACCAGCGACATGAAACATCCAACAATGACTCCCAACGAGAAAAGCTAGAAGCGGACTTGAAGAAAGAGATCAAGAAACTTCAGAAATTCCGAGATCAGATCAAAACTTGGCAGGGTAACGACTCGCTAGAAGCAACGATTGCTCCTCAAAAGCTACAAGAGCATAGGAGGCTTGTAGAGGAAGCAATGGAGTGCTACAAAGAAGTGGAGAAAAACTCCAAGATGAAATCCTATTCAAACCAATCGATAATGCTTGCGTCTCTAGACAACAGCGAGCAGGAACTAACACCTGAAGGACGTGAAGCTGCTGAATTTCTCAGAGAAGTTCAAGATGAACTCACAGATCAAAACGAGAAGTTGGAAGAAGAGTACGAAAAGCTTTCGCAAAAGAAGGTTAGGAAGAATAATCTGCTGGCAATTGAGGAACGCAAACTGGAACTTGAGGGCTTCAAAACAAAAAATGAATTCCACCTTGAGAAGATCGAGGGCCTTCTAGGGTTTCTCACATCTGGAAAAATCGCCGGAGAACTGGTCTTGGCTATCCAAGATGACTTGAACTTTTATGTTGAATCAAACCAGGAGCCTGACTTTATGGACGATGAAACTGTGTATGACGAACTCTACAAGGAGGCTAGGGAGAATCATGAAAACAATATCAACGTGAACGGCACTGTTGAGGAATCATTCGACTTGAGTCTATCGAACGGTCATGATACAAAAGAATCCGAAACAATAAGCAACGCTGACCTGTCAATACTAAGCAGCGTGAAGCGCAAGTCAGCTTCATCAGCATCCCCTGTTCCTGAAACCACACCACTGACATCGCAACAATCGCTGGACATCGTCAGAGCCGAGAAGGCCCTGTCAACACCGAAATTAAAACATGTGCCTACGGGAGGCAAGAGTGAAGCTTCTGATGCGTCAAGTCCTGCCTTCATCACCACTCTCAAACCTGCTTCCACACCATCGAAACCAGTAGGGGCTTTGAAGTGGTCGCTAGCTGCTGCTGCCGGTGTTCAAAAAGCTTCTGAGAGCCCGAGTAACTCAAAGCAAACAAGTCCGGACAAAAACGAAATCATTGATGATAATGCTAAAATGAGAACGAAGGTTGAACCAGCTCAAGCAAAGCATGCATCTTCAAGTGGTCATGACGAAAGTAACGCTTCAGCGGAGTTATTGTCGCTTCTAACAAAGAACGATGAATACAGCGCTTACATTGAGGTCTTGAAAAATGCTAGTTTGGCTCCTGTGGAGCTGGAACTTTTTAGTGACGTAAACTTGTTGCGCTCTCCAGGTGGCATTCAAGATCTCGTTGCGAGTTTTACTGCTTCCAACAAAGCTGACGGATCATGCAAACTCTTGCGGAAAGGAAATGAGTACGACACATTCACTTCGGCCCCATTTGAGAAGCCGTACCTGTTCCCAGGACTATATCCTTCTGTGGGCGTGCCTTTGGTGAAGGCTCCTTTGTTCCTTAGTAAGCTCAATTTGCAATGGGGACGTGTTCGGGCTCTCAACTTGTTTGAGAAGTTTGCTCAAGAGATTGAATCACTCGAGATTCAAAGTACTCCTGAGACGACTCCTGTCGTAAACGAAATGACCATGGTTTTGTTCTATGGTTATTACTATGGGTATTTACCATTGGAAAATGTGATCGCAGAATCTCTTTTGCACAGACTTGGCTGGAGGCCGTATGGTTTGGCGCCTGAAGATGTTACGCCGATGGGTAACTCGAGGCCAACCAAGCAGCTTCAATTCTGGTTCAAAGGATTGAACAGCGGTTCCTTCAGCGGAGAGGAGGCAAGTAAGCAGGGCCTTGGAGATTTCCGAGTGTTTGACGTTTCTCTGTGGGAGGTGTACATCAAGTATGGCTTCAGATACGACCCTCGCTTGAGCCGACCTCATCCCACCACCAGTTTGCTTTGATCATATTTTTTCACCGCTGGAAAGGTAGCAGTATTGTTTAGCTTTTAAGTCAATCAGGACAGATAGTTTACCCTCGCGTCTCGTCACTTGTAAGAATGGTTTCTCGTTTCTCGTGCTCGAACTCACTGCTTAGAATGGTTCCCTGGGACTGTAGCTTGTCATTCGATTGAAGAGATGTGTTCGGTGATTGGAAAGCAAATTCAAGGGAGTCTGAGAACACTGAACAAAAGCTGGGGTCGTTGTCCTCGTAAATGATCTCAGGCATAAGCCCAATTTCGTTAGGCACCATAGCAGGTGTCAGGTAGTTTTCACCTTGCTTCACCAATTCATCCAAGCCATACACTGCTAGCACCTTGAGCTTAATATCATGCGTTTCTACAATTTTGTTAAGAGTATCGAAGTCGTTCATACTAAATAGTATCGTGTTAGGCGGAGATTCATATTCTGGTAAAGTGCGCACGACAGATCCTCGGCCATTTCTGTGGGGAAAAGAGATACATACTAGCGAGAAGAAGCTGACGTTAAGCACTAGCTACACCGTTGAAAATGGAGTACTATTCGTCACTTGATGCATCTCAGCTTGATCGTGAGACTCCGACTCTTTTCGAACTTATATCGGCTAATCAGCTTGAATCCCTCCTATCGCCGTCGTTGCGTTACATATTGGTCCATTATGCCCAAAGATATCCCGGCTACTTACTTAAGGTGACCAATAACTTTGATGAGTTGAATTTGGCGCTAAGAACTTTTATTGAGTGGTACTTCTTCAAGTACTGGCAGGGCTCTTTCACTGAAAACTTCTACGGCTTGAAGAGAGTTAGTCAGACACCTTTATCCGATCAGAAGTACAACAGCAGCAGATTGACGCAGTTGGCTCCGAGCATGATCGAAGAGAGGAGAAAGCTTTCTAACTACCAGATGTGGGTCTCAATCTTCGAGATCACTGGTGTGTCGTACTTATCTGAGAAGTGCAACTATACATACGAGATACTTTATTCCAAGTATATTACTGGCCAGTTGAATGAATCAGCGGCTGCTGATGAACTGGAAAGAAGAAAAATCTGGATCAAGAGGAAATTTGTCGAGATTTATCCTTACATACAAAGTGTCTGGCGTGCTGGGAACCTAGTCACCACACTTCTATACTTGAGCGGTAACTCGAAATCCGCCTCCTTGCTCACGTTTTTGTTCAAGATCAACTTCTCGAGATTGAGTCAATATGACTATCAAAAGAACCAGCCTGCCTTGAAAGCACCAAAGGACCATCTTCCAAACAGAGTTGCACCTCCATCGGTTTTGGAGAAACTTGTCACTCTCACCAAATACATCACCAGTCCTTCCTGGAAGGCCGTCAGATTTGTGTTAGGAACATTCTTCCCATTAGCCATCTTCACGTTGAAATTCCTCGAGTGGTGGAATAACTCAGACTTCGCCCAAAAGGTCGCTAAGTCTCAAGGCAATGCGCTTGAGGGAAGCATTCCAACACCTGCTTCGCTAGACAAATTCAAGCTATTCAGAGCGAAGCCCAAGAAAATTTACAAGTCTGGCAGTACCTGTCCCTTGTGTAAACAAGAGATCCTGAACCCAGCCATCATTGAGACAGGCTACGTCTTCTGCTATACGTGCATCTACAATTACCTAACTGAATCTCATAAACATGTGAAGAAGAGAAAGGCTGAAGAGAGTGATAGCGAGAGCGAAAGTGACGTTGATGAGGATGAAGACGAGGAAGGCGAAGATGAGACTCAGGAGAAAGAGGAAGACGTTGATAAGCTGCGATCTGAAAAATCCACAGAACAGGCCGATATCGAGAAAGGCGGGCGTTGTCCTATCACTGGTCGTCGCTTACTTGGTTGTAGATGGAACAGCCTCACTCAAGAGTTTGAAGTTGATGGAATCAGAAGACTCATTTTCTAAGAACTCACATAGTATAGCATTTTGGTGAGGTACGAAGTGTGGATACTTTTCGCACCCATCTATATCTCAAAACTTCTCCCTAATCCAACACGTGGGAACTACATAGCATTAATCCAAATGAGTCAACAAACGCTTGAAGCTATTGTATATGATAAGAATCTGGATTCTTTGAAAATCTTGGATCAACTAATTCTTCCATACAAGACTCATTACATCGATATCGAATCCATAGACGATGCTTTCCAGGCTATCAAACTAATGCAAGTCAGAGGAGCTCCAGCCATTGCCATTGTGGGAGCTTTTGCCGTTGCTGTTGATGTTCAAAGATCCCTCCAGGCGAACGAGAAACGCACTGTGGCTGAATTGGTTACCAAAATTGACTATTTGGTGACCTCCAGACCTACTGCAGTGAATCTTTCGAATGCTTTGAACGAAATCAAGCAATTGCTCAGAAGTAGTTTCAAAGACAGCGAAGTTGTCAATGAGGCTGTCTTTGACGTTATCAAGAAGTACTCTGTTGCTTTGCATGAGGGTGACTTGGACAACAACTACAAGATCGGTGATAACGGTGTGAAGTACATTACAGAGACTTTAAAAAAGCAGAACTTCCAGGGCCCCTTCTCAATTGTGACGGTCTGCAACACCGGATCTTTGGCAACCTCGGGCCACGGAACTGCTTTGGGAATTATCAGATCAGTACACGCTCAATTGACCAAGGAAGCTGGTAATGACTTCTGGTTCGAGCATGCTTACCCTTTGGAGACTAGGCCGTACAACCAAGGTGCCAGATTGACCACCTACGAGCTTGACTACGAGAAGATTCCCTTTACCTTAATCTGTGATAACATGGTGACTTCACTCATATCATCATTATCTAAGAAGAAGGCTGTCAAATCATCTACGGCTCCTGTCAAGTTTATTATCGTTGGAGCAGACCGTGTAGTCAAAAATGGTGATTCTGCCAACAAGATCGGTACATTCCAATTGGCAGCTATTGCCAACTATTTCAACCTGACATCTTCAAATGAGCAAGACAAGATTAAATTCATTGTGGCTGCTCCAAATACCACGGTCGATCACAATACGGCTACGGGAGATGACATAGTCATCGAAGAGCGTCCACCACATGAACTCACGACATTGGAAGGTCCACTTGTCAGCAAGGATGGAACAATTGGTGAAAAGACAGTTGTTGGAATTGCCACGCCTGGTATCCTGGTGTGGAATCCTGCCTTCGACGTGGCCCCACACGAGCTTATAGATGCCATTGTCACGGAAGACTACCCAGTGCATGAAAAACACAACGGTGAGTTTTCTCTTTAGTGCTCATCGTAAATCTGAAAGAAGGAAGCTATAAATTGGAGCTCGGCCATTATTTAAGTAGAAAAGAATATCTTGACATCGTTACTTGAACGGTCATTAAAGGTTCCTCTCCTGGTCCACTTCGTATCATCGGGGTGCACGGGTGTGCTCTGAGGGCGTCCTATATATCCACGTCGGTGGAAATTTCCTCTTCAGTCTTTGATACGAGCATAGCCTGTGCCCATCATGTCAGACGTCGTTCTAAATCCGACGATTCAGGATGCACAGCTTCTAGTGCCAAAGCTGCTTATTGTGAGGCCCTATGTTTGGCCTTTTGCCATTATCTACCCAATTTTTTTCCAGATTTACTTCAACCATTATGATCAGTACGTGGGTGGATCTGAGTGGACCTTCGTCTACTTGATCACCATCTGTTCGCTCAATGCATTGTTCTGGCTTATGCCTCATTGGAACTTGGATGTGGAGGCTCGTTTCAACTTCACTCCTGTCAGAACTATCGAAGAGGCTAGTCACATCAAGATCACACCTGTGGTGAATGCTGGTGTGGGTGAGATGTGTCCAATCAAAAGAGAAAGATTTGCTGACGGGGAGAAACAGATCTCCTTCTTATACCAAAAGAGACGTCATTTGTTCCACGAAAAGACCGGCAAGTTCTCCCCTCCAGAGTTCAAGATCGACGAGTTGCCTAAGCTCGAGTATTTCCAGAACTCTAAGGGTTTGCAAGGTGACTTGGAGAAGCTTGAGCGTAACTACGGTAAGAACAGGTTTGACATTCCAATCCCTACCTTCTTGGAGTTGTTCAAGGAGCACGCTGTTGCTCCATTTTTCGTTTTCCAGTTGTTCAGTGTCGCCTTGTGGTTGATGGATGAGCAGTGGTACTACTCATTGTTCTCCTTGTTCATGTTGGTGTCTTTCGAAATGACAACCGTGTTCCAGAGGAGAACTACCATGAACGAGTTCCAGAGCATGGGTATTAAGCCTTACGCCATCAATGTCTACAGAAATAACAAGTGGGTTGAGTTGCAGACTGACGAGTTATTGCCTGGTGATGTTGTGTCCGTAACAAGAACCAACGAGGACAGTGCTATTCCGTGTGACTTGTTGTTGCTCGATGGCTCTGCCATCGTTAATGAAGCTATGTTGTCTGGTGAGTCTACTCCTTTGTTGAAAGAGTCCATCAAGTTGAGACCTGGTGAGGAATTCTTCCAGCCAGAGGGTTTGGACAAGAACAGTTTGTTGCACGGTGGTACCATGGCTTTGCAGGTGACTAAGCCTGAGAAATCTATTATTCCTGGCGCTCCTGATGATGGTGCTTTGGCTTACGTGTGTAAGACAGGTTTCGAGACCTCCCAGGGTTCCTTGGTTAGAATGATGATTTTCTCCAGTGAGAGAGTCTCCGTTGGTAACAAGGAAGCTTTCATGTTTATTTTGTTCTTGTTGGTGTTTGCCATTGCTGCTTCCTGGTACGTTTGGGTTGAAGGTAGCAAGATGGGCAGAATTCAATCAAAGTTGATTTTGGACTGTATTATCGTCATCACCTCCGTTGTCCCTCCAGAGTTGCCTATGGAATTGACTATGGCCGTCAATTCCTCATTGTCGAGTTTGCAGAAGCATTTTATCTACTGTACCGAGCCATTCCGTATTCCATTGGCCGGTAGAATTGATGTGTGCTGCTTCGACAAGACTGGTACTTTGACTGCCGAGGATTTGGTTTTCGAAGGTTTGGCTGGTTTTGATAAAGACGAGACTCACAAGCTCCGTACTTGTGACGAGGCCCCACAGACTACTTCTTGGGTGTTGGGTTCTGCGCATGCTCTTGTCAAGTTAGATGATGGCGATGTTGTTGGTGATCCAATGGAACAAGCAACTTTAAAGGCTGCTGACTGGACTGTTGGATTGAAGGATTCCGTCGAAAGAGCTACCGCCAAAGGTAAGACTGAGAAAATCAAGATTTTGCGTCGTTTCCAATTCTCTTCTGCTTTGAAGAGGTCTTCGGCTATCACATCTATCAACACTTTGCCTAATAAGAATTTCGTTGCTGTTAAGGGTGCTCCAGAAACTATTCGTCACATGTTGGTTGACGCTCCCGAACAGTACGAGCAAATCTTTAAGTCGTTTACCAGAGCAGGTTCCCGTGTTTTGGCTTTGGGCTACAAAGAGTTGGACACTAGTGTCAACGTCCTTAAGGCCAAGAGAGCCGACATTGAGTCTAAATTGCACTTCGCTGGTTTTATCGTGTTCCACTGTCCCTTGAAGCCTGATGCTATCGAGACTATCAAGATGTTGAATGAGTCCTCTCATCGTTCTGTGATGATTACTGGTGACAACCCCTTGACTGCTTGTCATGTTGCTAAGGAGGTTGCGATTGTCGAGAAGGAGGTTTTGATTTTGGACTACCCTGAAGAGCACCATGAGGTGTCTGAGTCTGAAGTTTTGGTTTGGAGAAACATCGAGGAAACTAAAGTCATTCCATTCAAGAGTGGTGATGCTATTGACCTCGAGTTATTCAAGAAGCACGATATATGTCTTACTGGCCATGCCTTGACTCATCTCTCTGAACATGCTCAAATCTTGGATATTTTGAAACGCACTTGGGTTTACGCAAGAGTGTCTCCTGCCCAGAAAGAATTTATTTTGACGACTTTGAAGGATGCTGGTTACCGTACCTTGATGTGTGGAGACGGTACTAACGATGTCGGTGCCTTGAAGCAATCTCACATTGGTGTCGCTTTGCTTAATGGTACCGAGGAGGGCATGAAGAAGATGGCTGAGAACAGAAGAATCACTGCTCAAAAGACAATTTATGAGAAGCAGGCTCAAATTATGGCCAACTGGAACAGACCACCACCTCCAGTGCCTGCTCTCATTGCCCACTTGTATCCCCAGGCCCACTCAACCCACATTACATTGCTACTCTCGAAAAGAGAGGTGTGGAAATTACTCCTGAATTGAGACAAAAGGTCGCCCTTGCCAACCAAAACAACACACAGCCAATTGAGTTCGTGAAGGACAGTAGTGGAAAGCCTTCTGCCAGTAAGATGGCCGACAACCTCTTGACTTCTATGAGTGGCATGGACCCTGAGGAGGACGAGGTTCCAACTTTGAAATTGGGAGATGCCTCTGTTGCTGCTCCATTCACTTCGAAGTTGGCCAGTGTTTCGACTGTAACAAACATCATTCGTCAAGGACGTTGTGCATTGGTCTCCACCATTCAGATGTACAAAATTTTGGCATTGAACTGTTTGATTTCTGCATACTCCTTGTCTGTTTTGTTCTTGTCTGGTATGAAGTTTGGTGATGCCCAATCTACTATCTCCGGAATTTTGTTGTCGGTTTGTTTCTTGAGTATCTCCCGAGGTAAACCCCTTCAGAAATTGAGTAAGGAGAGGCCACAGGACGGTATCTTCAACATTTACATCATGGGCTCCATTTTGGGTCAATTTGCCATCCACATTGCGACTTTGATCTACATCACCAAGGAGATTTACGCCTTGGAGCCAAGAGCACCTCAAGTTGACTTGGAGAAGGTTTTCGAGCCATCTTTGTTGAACACTGGTATGTTTTTGCTTCAATTGGCCCAACAAGTGTCTACCTTTGCCGTCAACTACATTGGTTTGCCCTTCAAGGACAGTATCAAGGATAACAAGGGTATGTGGTACGGTCTTTTGGGTGTCGCGGGTTTGACTTTGGCTGGCTCGACTGAATTCATGCCCGAGTTGAATGAGGCCATGCAGTTTGTGCCTATGGACGTTGTTTTCAAGAGTAAGTTGACTGGATGCATTCTCTTGGACTTGGGCGGAACATGGCTTATTGAAATTGTTCTCAAGCACTTTTTCATGAACTCTGCTGCCGCTGACATTTGTGACAGGGACTTTTAGAGCTTGGTTTTATAGATAAGCCTCATAATTACATAGTTAGAATCAAAGCGTTTCATCAATTATCTTTGCCGAGGAGTTGTAAATCCTCTTCTCTATTAAGATTGTATACCCTTATCACCTTATTGTGATTTCTTTCAATCAATTGTAGTCTTTCTTTGCCCAACTTCATCTCGATGTCGTTGATGACGTCCTGGATTTCGGGTTCAGATGTGGCATAAACGGTTGAGTCTTTGATTATGGAAATAACCTTACTCAAGGTAAAGCTCTGTGATGCACGAGGTCCATTGACGGAAGACACTGATGCAAGTTCGTAAATAATGTCATAAATTTGTGGCAGTTTCGTTCTGATGTAGCTATCGTAGTCGTCTTTTTTTCTTTGTCCGATATCCACTTTTGAATTCATGCGCTCTTTGAGCTTGATCCGCTCTAACAACGATAATCCGTTGGCCTTGGAGGTCTCTAATGCGCTGATCTTCTCTTGAAAGGCAAACTTCGACCTATCATTTTTGAGACCGTCTATATGTTTGTACTTGGTGACTTTTGTGGGAGATATGCTTGGAGATCTATGTGGTGAGCACTTCACGGGTGATTCTAGTACTGCAACTTCATTGAGCTTTATGGGTGTAATCGAATCCACTTCTGTGAGTTTCTTCTCAAAATTTTCACGTCGCTGAGATAGAAGCGTTCCATATTTTGACAAAGGCACATTAACTGAGATTCCGTAATCGTAGGACCCTTTCGGTGAGCTTATCTTGAATAGCAGATTATCCACAGCTAGTATATGCTCAACTGTGGAATTCGAGATTTTCCTGCCAGCGAGTGATGTAGCTTTTTGACATATGTGGAATAGCTTCGGAATTGTTATGCTGGAGGAAAAATGTAGACTCAAGGCTGAATCTATTGCCAGGAAGTCTTTAGGCAAGTGGTCCATTGATCTTGAGATGAAGTGAGAAAGCGCGAGTTTTCCATGGTACGCGACGCGAATTTTCAGCATTCACACACATTTTGAAAGCACCTACAAAATCAAACTTTTATGCAAAAAATGACAATTTCAAGTTTTAAAGGATCAACTGACCTCTCCAAAACCTTTGCAGCTTTCGTCGGCACCCAATCGTCGTCAATTGTTGCAACCGGCCTTCAAGGACACAACTAACCGGGACCGGCGCAGTGTGGCTCTACAATCAGTCGGAAGAGTACTAGTACATTAACTATAAAATTTACTCCTTGCTCTCAGAAGACTCCTCGGAGCCGCCAGACTTGCTGGAGTACTCGCTGTAGGCAGCCTTGGCCTTGTCGGTAACAGAGCCGTCGGTCTTGTTGTAAGTGTCGTAGGCCTGCTGAGCATCCTTCTGGATGTTAGAAAGGTCTGGACCCTTACCGTCCTTGCCGCCGAGAGCCTGCTCACCCTTTTTCAAAAGATCGTTGAATCCGCTCATTGTTCTAGTAGTTGATGGATATACTGCTAAGAAAACTGGGGAAGCCCGGTATTTATACCCATTCTCGTCGTGTCCTACACGGGGTCTGTTTGACCGAACTGGCATTACGTCAATTTGCCAGCACCGCCAGGATCTACCTATCGGGACCTTTGTCGCACCGGCTGGGGTTATTGTGTAATGCAATGCAGCCACATGTGCGGTATTTCCGCGTGAAAACGTCAAAGTGCGCTGGACGGGTTGTTTTCACCTGCCTAAATAAACCGCATTTCCTTCCTTCGCATGTCCAGTTTGCAGCCCTGCTTAGCCAAGATAGGCCGTGTGCTTGCTGGCTTACGCCTTGGTGTCCCGAAATATGCGGATGCTGTGCTGCACAATGACCATTGCTCGCATAATTCTATTGTGTTTCCTTCGCAGCATTCCTTCTTCTGCAATGACTCCTAACCATCCGCGTTGTTCAAATTATCATGTTCACCTATTGCCCAGCCTCCGCCACAGCCCCAATTTTTTTTTTTTCTACCAAAATTTCTTAATGCATGATGGATAATGTCTGACGTTGAACATGCCTATTAGCTTCGTTGCATCATGTGGTGCAACGGTCATGGACGTCAATCTCATTTAAAATTTGCAATCACAGTTGTCAATCGACGATCACATCAATATTCTGCTTGTCTCACCAAGCCCCTCCCCCAGGATTCTTGCTTCTACGGCTCACCCCACTTCCGACGGCTCACCCCTCTTCCGAAATTGACCTGGCCGTTAGAATGTGGTTCCACATAATGTGGCATTCGCTCGGAATGGCTTCGCGCATTTCTGTACGGCACCAAAATATCGTCCTTATCAAATTATCTATGTACGTGCTCTAAAGCTTCAACTTCTCCAAGATAGCGATCGTCTGCTCGTAGCCCTCAATTTCTGCCTTGAAGTTCTCCTGTCTCTTATAGGCAGCCTCCTTGGCTTCAGGTTTCGTCTTGTCGGTAAACTTGCCAATCGAATCCTTCAACTTACCGTCCAACTCTCTGACATTGCTCAACTTCTTGGTAACCTTTGCAATCTCGGCGTCCAAGTCAATTTGACCCTTCACCAAAACATGGACATTGGTGCTGGCATTGACACCGTTCAAAGCACATCCACTAGGAACGGGCTGACCGGCCTCCAACACCTCAATCTTCTCCACACCCTTGATCAACGACACCATTGAGTGGTCCTGATTCTTGGCAATCTTTCTAACGTTCTCGTCAGAGGTCTCAACGTAAACTTGACCGTTCTTCAAGATGTTGTACTGGGAAAGCAAAGATCTGGCGCCCTTGGTGATGGCCAACACCAACTCGTAAGCATCGTGAGCCTCCTTGTCGTCAAATGAAGCATCATACTCTGGGAATTGAGCAATGGTGATAGACGGCGTTTCGTCGCCAGATCTACGTGGCAATCTTTGCCACATCTCCTCAGTGACGTAAGGCATGAATGGGTGAATCATCTTCAAACCTTGATCAATACAGGTGTACAAGGTGTCCTGAGCAGACTTCTTCTGCTCGGCAGTACCATCTTGGATCAAGTGCTTGGAGTTTTCGATGTACACATCACACAAGTCGTACCAGAAGTTGTAGACTGCGCTTGTGGTCTCAGAGAATTCACGCTTCTCGATGTGCTCGGTGAAGCTCTGGGTAGCAGTTGTCAATCTGTGCAAGATCCACTTTTCAACCAAAGATTCGTTTCCAGTTCTCTTCTGAGTTGCTGGAGGCTTGTAGTCTGCGCCCAATCTACCCAAGACAAACTTGGTGGCCTGGTACATCTTGTTACAGAACTTTCTGTAACCCTCAACTCTCAAAATGTCCAAATTGATGTCTCTACCACCGGTGGTGTAGGCACACAAAGCGAATCTCAAGGCATCAGTACCACACTCTGGGATACCATTAGGGTATGATTGCTTTTGACCAGCGGATGCCTTCTCAATTTCTCTGGCATCCAAATTACCAACCTTCAACTTCTCGTGCAAGTCTGCCAAGGAGATACCACTGATGACATCCAATGGGTCGACCACATTACCCAAGGACTTAGACATTTTTCTTCCTTGAGCATCTCTGACCAAAGAGTGACAGAACACCTCCTTGAAGGGAACTTTACCAGTCAATTTCAAGCACAACAAGATCATACGAGAAACCCAGAAGAACAAGATATCCCAACCAGTCTCCAACATGGACATAGGAGCAAAGAGCTTGAGATCCTCGCTCTGGTTTGGCCAGCCCAAGGTAGAAATTGGCCACAAACCAGACGAGAACCAGGTGTCCAAAACATCCTCATCCTGCTCCAAAGTGAACTTGACACCAGGGAACTTCTTCTCTGCCTTCTCCAAAGCTTCCTCATAGGATCTACCGGCAATCCAGTAGTTGTTGTCCAAGCGGTCGCCTTCTTTGCCCTCAATGTTGACGAAATAAACAGGACATCTGTGACCCCACCACAATTGTCTGGAAATACACCAGTCCTGGATGTTCTCTAACCATTGGAAGTATTCTTTCTCGGAAGACTGTGGGGTGATGGTAATTTCACCGCTCTTGACAGCCTTGATAGCTTCCTTGGCCATGTCATCTTGCTTGACCCACCATTGAGGCTTCAACAATGGCTCAATCACGTCTCCAGATCTGGAACAGGTTGGAATTGTCATCTCGTTGTCCTTTTGGTCAACGTACAAGTCCAACTTCTTCAATTCCTCAATGACCTTGGCTCTGGCGTCGAATCTCTTCATTCCCTTCCAATCGCCACAGTTCTCGTTCAAGTAACCGTCGTCAGTCAAGATATTGACGAACTCAAGGTTCTGTCTCTTACCAGTGTTGTAATCGTTTTGGTCGTGAGCTGGAGTGATCTTCACAGCACCAGTACCGAAAGTCATGTCAACAGCCTCGGAGTCGGTGACAATTGGAAGCTTACGGTCCAAGAATGGGTGCTGAACAAATTTGCCATGCAAGTGCTTGTAGCGAGGGTCCTCGGGGTGAACAGCCACACCAGTGTCACCAAACAAGGTTTCAGGTCTGGTGGTGGCAACGGTGATCTTCTCATCAGAGTCCACGACTGGATACGAGTAGGAGGTCAAAACACCGAACTCAATCTTCTCATCGTAGTTTGGCACAGACAACAAGGTTCTACCGGAAATGTTCTTGTTCTCAACCTCCAAGTTGGAGATGGCGGTGTTCAATTTCGTCGACCAATTGACCAATCTAGAGGCACGGTAAATGGTGCCATCTTCGTGTAATCTGACGAAAGCCTCGACCACAGCAGCGGACAAGTCAGGGTTCAAAGTGAAGGCCTCTCTGGTCCAATCGTAGGAAGCACCCAATCTCTTGACCTGGTCCTTGATTCTTGCATGGTACTCTTCCTTCCATTCCCAAACCTTGTCAACAAACTTTTCACGACCATAGTCATGTCTAGTCTTCTTTTCGTTCTTCCAAACCTGCTTCTCCACAACAGACTGAGTGGAAATACCTGCGTGGTCGAAACCAGGCAAGAACAAAGTGGTCTTACCCTTCATTCTGTTGTATCTGATCAAAGTGTCCTGAATTGCAATGGTCAAAGCATGTCCAATGTGCAAGGCACCAGTGACGTTTGGTGGAGGAGCGGGTATCGTGAATTGACCTTCTTTCTTAACCTTTCCCTCATCAAGTTCAGGCTCGAAGTAGCCCTGCTTTTCCCACCAAGCGTACCAAGAGCTTTCAACATTCTTAGGGTTGTACGCCTTAAAAGCGGCATCGTCCAAAGAAGCCAAAATCTTCTTCTCACCTGGCTTGGTCTCGTCTTTCCATTCAGGAACAGGCTCAGCGACCTTTTTCTCCTTCTTGGGTTTCTTCTCAGCAGGCTTTTTGTTCTTAGCATCCTCCTCCTGCTTCTTCTTCTTTGCTAAAAATTTGGCCATCTTTTCAGCCTTCTTTCTCTCGTTCTCCAACTGCTTTGGGGTCTTCTCTTTCTTTGGTTCCTCCGCAGCTGGGGCTTGAGCCTGAGCCGAGGAAGCATTCACTTTTTCTTCTTCCGACATTTTTGCAAAATTCAATGGTCTAGGAGTCCAGAAATGCCTATAAAGTCGGGGTCTATAATGGAGATTTCTGAAGGGAAGTTTCCTAGGGAGCATTCACTTAATCCTTCATGGAAAAAATTTTAGTATGTAAAGCGACTCACATCCGTACACCGTGATCTTTTGCAACCACCAAGATATCAATTAGAATTATGTAGATTTGGTTATTTTTGTTTTTCGAATGCAATTATGTCGAGCCGACCATAGCACCTTGTTGTTCGATTGTGATTATGAAGACAGATTCTGTGTTTCGCAGCCTTGCATCCTCAACTTTTTTGTCTTTTGGTGTCCTCCTCATCCAGATCCAAGTCAGCGAATCGATTCCGCTTAATTCCAGAAAACCAAGAGCTTCTTTCGCGCTTAGACTTGTCATTCTTCTCAGCTTCCTCATCATCTCTAGCGAATACTATCGTGTCTAGGTCATTGGATTTTTCCTTCTGTTGGTTAAGTCGGTTAACCATAGCCTTTGACAAACGAGCATCAGTGTTTCTGTTTGCTCTTACCCGTCAATTTGTTTGCTTAGACCGAGGCCGACTTCTTCACCAAAGGCATCCACGACAGATGTCTCTTCCTTTCCAAATTCCATCCTATTTTGAGCCTTCCGGATCTCAGACATTTGGGTTCTCTCCTTCATCTTCCTAAATCTTCGCCCGCCACGCTTTTTTGACTTTTGCTCTTTAGGTGCTGGCAACGCCTTGGGTGCTGCTCTGTCAGGAGGAGTGAGAAGCTTGTCTATCTTTTGCTTGACTTCTTGAAGGTAAGCAGAGCCTAAACTACCGTCCGGTTTGGATCCTGAAAGATCAATACGGGCGGCAAGAACAATCTTGCCACTGATAATCCTAAGTGCCTGGTTTATGACTTCCGGTGGGAGACCCACCACCAAGTCACTATAGAACAAGTAGCCTGTTGCTCTGACAAAATTTGATCTTCTTTTAAGCTGAGACAGAAGGTCTTTTACACCAAAAGACGGTAGATTGCAAGCTGGCGTGAGAGCCAATTGTCGTAGTGAGCCGACACTTATTAATAGTTGAGAGGTGACGACAGCACCAACTAGGTTGTTGACATTGGGGGCAAACTTTGAAAGCTTGCTTGAGACAAAATCTGAGACTTCTTTGATAAACTCGCTGAGTTCAATTGCAATTTTACATGCTTTCTTGATGTAGAGCATATCAGCGTCATTCAAATAAAACAGGCGCGTGAAGTTTTCCAACGCACCCATTGAGATAGCTAGAACCTTAGCGTTCGAGACAATCTTTTGGAGCTCGGGCTCTTTGCTTCGGATATCTGAAAGTTCCTGTCCCACTAGAAGTACCACACGACAATAGTCCACAGGACTGGGCACTAGCGACTCAAGCTCGCCAAAGACCACTCTATATTGTGTTCTGACAAATCTATGAAGAAGACTGATTTCATCGTGAATGACAGTAGGCAACTCACTAAGTGACATTAGAAATTTGAATTCCTCACTTTGATTCTCGTCGTTCACGGAGGCTAACAACTCCATGTAGTCAGTCTCATGTTCATTGGAATACGTTTTCAACTGTTCTCGTATTTGTGGAATCAATCTTCTCACTGAGGTTAGCTCATCGGGATCCTTAACATTCGCCACATCTAGTTGTTCTAGTTTATGCCCCACATTGTGTAGATGGGAAGCACTTAGTAGGTCCTGCCAGTTCTCTCCATTAAATGCAGTTTGTGGGACATCAGAAACAGATTTCTCGGTTTCCTTCAAATCTAGCTCATCTTCAGAGCCACTTTGAAGATCCGCTAGCAAATCTTCCTCATAATTTGGTTGTTCGGTCATATGGTGTGTGATACATATCTCCGGTTGTAGGTATCGCTACCAGGCCAGTGCGCACGTGACCTCATCGGTGATACTACTATGCCGCATACTTTGAGTCTGTCAGCATCAAGACCTGTTAAGATAATGAGTGGTCTAAAAGTTCAGTTATCAGAGTTGGGTCAGGTGGACGGCTCTGCAAGAGTTTCTATTGGAAATACAGTAGTGCTTGTATCTGCAGCAGGGCCAATCGAAGCCAAACCCAGACAAGAATTGCCCACACAAGCGAGTTTAGAAATAGTGGTTCGTCCGAGTCGAGGAGTCAGTTCAACAAGAGAAAAGGTTCTAGAAGATTTACTTAGATCCGTGCTACAGCTGGTCATAGTGCGTTATCGTTATCCTCGTCAACTCATCCAGATTGTCGTCCAGTTTCTCACCACCGATGTCGACAGAGAAGGTTCTATAGTGGTTTCCGGAGATACAGCAGCTTCTGGTGGTGCATTTACATCGAACGAGCTCAGTGCTGCCTTTAATGCTTGTTACTTTGCTTTGATTGACGCCAATGTCGCTCTTTATAATTCCTTTGCATCTGTTTCTGTTGCTATCGACAACGAGGGCCAAATCATCGAAAGCCCCACCTTGAAACAGCTTCAAGACAGCTCCAGTCATCATGTCGTATGCTTTGACATACGAGACAAAAAGGCTCATAAAATCTTGCTCGTGGAAAGTGATGGCTCCTTTTCCGAAGAGCAGCTCTTTCGCGTCATAGAACTTGCCTCCAGCTCTTGTCAAAAGATTCACAAGACGATCCAGCGTCCACTTATTGAGAGCAAGGTGAAACAAGACTTTATTTGGTCAAACTGATGTTAGAATATAACCGGTCATGTAATGATAATATAAACTCAAGAAATCAAGCACCAAAGAAGGATAGTAGAAAGAAGTGGAATCTAGTACAATGTAGCCAAGGGATCTAAGCGGTTGCCGCCGAAGCCACCCAACCTTCCGTCGCCTTGTCCGCCGGCGAGCAAGTTAATCTCGCCATTCTGGAATCTGTTGTTAGGGTTCAGCTTGTGCTTAAACGTGAAACCAATGAAGTTGTTGTTGGCAATGTTTCTGCCAGCGGCTTTCGAGCCATCCATGAGTGACTCGTTTTGCTCTTGTCTAGCGAAAACATCCTTGTATTTCGCCATGCTTTCTTCATCTTCAAAGTCATCGAAGTAACCAGCGTCCTCCTCATTATCTAGCTGTGGAGTGAATGGTGGTGTCTTAGATCTCAAATGCTCCCAATCACGAATATCGTTGAAATAGGGTTGCGCCTGGACCTGCTTGAAATTGCGCAAACGGCTGGATGGTGAAGAGATTAACTTGGTTATCAAGGCCCATGTTCTGTCAGAGAAGACATAACGCCCGTCTCTGGTTTGGGGCCTTCTCAAAGCACTCTTCCAATGCTTCAAGTTGTAGTAAGTTTCATCTTGCTTGCTTCCACTGAAAGGTGGGTATCCGCAAAGTGCCTCGAAAAGCATGCAACCCAAAGACCAGTAATCAATGGTGAAGTCGTAATTCTTGCCTTCCAAAACCTCAAGAGCCATGTAGTCGGGAGATCCCACAATAGAGTTGGCGAGGTTATGGTGTCCCTGGGACTGCTTAAAAATCTTCTGACGCTCGTACATGAGCTTGGAAGGTACCTCGTAGTGGTCCAAATCTTGCAAGTTAGCCAACTTTACTCTCATGGATTCGATCCTGTCATTGGAGACAGTACCAGCGGCCAAACCAAAATCGGTCAATTTAATATGGCCCTTGGAGTCAATCAAGAAGTTCTCTGGTTTCAAATCACGATGCGTGAACCCGAGATCGTGCAAGGAATTGACCGAGGCAAACATTTCAGCAATGTAGAATCTTGCGTGTGGTGGAATGAGATATCCGGTGTTATTGAGCAAAGTTCTGAAGTCTCCACCAGGAACGAATTCCATGGCCAAGAAGACCTTTTCGGCGTCCTGGAAAGCATATAACAACTTGACCAACCAGTCGGAACGGGTATTCGTCAAGATATCTCTTTCTGTCAAAACGTGTCTAGTTTCGTCAAGCTTGAGCAAAAGTTTTTTATTCAAAACCTTCAAAGCACACACCTCTCTGGTGTCCTTCTTTCTCGCCAAGAACACCTGACCATAACCGCCCTGGCCAACCTGGGTGATCATTTCGAAATCCTTATGTTTAGGCTTGATTCTGCGTTTGCGTAGAAGAGCTCTTTCTCTTCCGACATAGCTTTTCCACTCGAGCTGGGCTCTCTTGGGATTAGCGGAGTAGTTTGGGTCGCTTTGCAAACGAGCTTCCACCAACTTCGACCTCTCGTGTCTGGAGATAACGTAATCGAACATGTCACAGTAGTAGTCTAAGAAGTAAAGCTGCGCCACCAGGGTGAGTCTCTTTGTCTTTGCAGCGTTAGCTTTGGAGTGGAAGTCAGGTCCTAAGAACGAGTTCTGAGGCTGGAGCCTGTTGATGTCATTCTGAAGCTTGATGTTGTGAGCCTGGGGCGTCAATGGCTGCAGTTTGCCCAATGGCAGGGTGTGGAGTACCAGCTTCGTGGGCGAATTGATCGGGGTGATGTTTTCCTTATTGTAGGGCTCCTTCACCGGCGTTTTGTAGGAGGCGTCCACGTCCATCATGTTGGATTGGAACGAGACATTCTCCAAGGACTGGGAAATGTCGGCCATGTCCAGGGCCCTATTGTGGCGGGGGCTACGAAGGAAGGCCATGAAGAGAAAGATGTGGTGGGTGTATCTAGTGTTATGTCAGTGAGAAGTGAGGGACTTGTGTGTTTACAATGCGACCCAACTGGGAAGTTATGACTCGCGCCAGCGTCTTCGATGCATGGATCTGGGAATGCTCGCTCCAGCAAGAAATCTGAAACGTCATAAATATAACCCCTGAAGTGCTAGTTGCTGTTGCTGTGGGAAGGAGGGTATTTGATATGGAATGTTGGACAAATTTGTAGCGTTTGGGAGCGCCAAATGTGGGTATCTTTACAATGGTGTATGGAGGCTCCTAAGCTCACAAGATGTAGACATTTCAAGGCAGAAGAGCTGGATGGAGCACATAGACGCAATTGAAATGTTATATGTACTGAAGCTCCCGATAACGTTGGTTAAAAAATCAGCCCATCGCAACTCTCACATGGTCGCCTCAGGCCACAGGACATTGTGATTCAGTAGCACGCCATTGTGAGCTGACTCGAGGAGTTTCAATATCACAAGCAAAGCGGTGTTATATTTACTGAGCTGGGCAGTGGACGGAATTGCTTGTTTTAGATGTTCACTAAGTCAGTGAAGCGAAAAGTGTTGTCATCAAGAAGAGATTTACCAGATCACCTCTGACTCTGTTGTTCTCTTTTTTTTTGTTCCTCAAGTCTACTGTGAAGCATATTTATCAGGACGGACTCCGCGTGCAGATGCACAAATAGGAGTATTTACACTTTTCGCAGCCACTGATTAGCATCTACCGAAATGATGCATACGGAGAAACCGGCCTTCAAAAAAGCACCCTTATTTCACCAGAGTCTTCCAAAAATACAACATCACATTTGAAGTTTAGCAGAGTACCGTTCTAACCATCTTCCCCAGAATAACCGTTGGATTTGCAACGGAGATAGCGTTAAGACTACATCTCGATCACGTGCATGACAGCTCCCAACAATACTCGATTTCTAGCGGACCCCTCAGCAGGGTCACATGCGTCAAACCCAACTTAAATAACAGCGAAACTGCCAGTGCTTAAACCACAATGACTAAGTACGCTTTGATTACGGGTGCCTCTTCGGGCATTGGCTACCAAATGGCTCTTGCACTCCACAAGAGGGGCTACTCAATTATTGGTGTTAGTCCAGAGAGGGACTTGTGGGGTATGAAGCCTTTGCAACAGGAGATTGGGCTCATTCCTTTGGCCTTAGATATCACCAAACCAAAAGCAGTGGAAGCTGCCGCGTCGAAGGTCAGAGAAATCACAGGCGGCCGTTTGGACATTTTATACAACAATGCCGGTATCAGCAACCTTGGAGGCCCGGCTATCGAGTACGACGACGATAAGTTGCGTCTTCTCTTTGACGTGAATGTTTTGGGCCACATGTACGTGACAAAGTACTTCAGTGACTTGGTGATTCAGGCCAAAGGTACCATCGTTTTCACGAGTTCTGTCGCTGCAAGAGTGCCCCTTTCTTGGGTTTCGGCCTACAATGCCACCAAGTCAGCCATTGACCAGTATGCGCTCGGTTTGAGAGCCGAAATGAAGCCCTTTGGAGTGAAGGTGCACAGTGTGATTACCGGCGGTGTCAACACGGCCATTTGCGACCCGTTGTCTACACCATCTTTGCTCTCAGACCGTTACAACGTGCCGGGAGTGTACGAGAGCATTTTGGCGTCAGCCGACATGAGCAGAAACCCCAAAACCAGCATCAGTGCTGAAAAATACGCCAACCAAGTTGCCGGACAAATCACAAAGAAGCGTGACGTTGGATTCAACATCTACCGCGGTTCAAGGGCGTATCTATTGCATTTCTTGCGCTTCTGGTGCCCCTTGTGGTTCTGCGAATTTTGCATCCAGTGGCACTTTAAGCAGTACTCGGTGCTTCGTGCGATAGCTCGGGTCGTGAAGAGACAGTCTGCCTAGGCAGGACTGGGGCAGAGCTGAGGAAATTGTCAAGGAGGCAGGACACACCAAGCTCAGGTTATACAATGCCAGTGGGGGCCGTGTGGGGGCCCGCGATCTATAGGAATTTCTACTAATTGTCCAAGAGTGTAGCCCCACACATGTTCACCAAGAGAAGCTTGGGGACACCAAGAATGGTTACGAGACGGGTTGTGGTGGTGGTGGTGCCATGGTTGGGTCTTACGGAAATGCGAGAAGTGAAGTTGCACTCGAAGCCGCTGGCTTGGGGCGTTGCTTGGCTAGCGTCTGACCAGTGACAGTGGCACCGAAAAACGGAAACACCGTAGTGACAAGCAAGCGGCGGAATGAGCCGATGCAAAAAGGTGATTAGTAAAAGAGGCGGTAGTTTCGGCGTCTGGTTATGGGGTTTCTGGATTCCCCACAGCACTAGCACCGAGACGACCAAACCCAAAAGCCTTGGGACCTGAGCTTCGGACTTTTGAGTTCCGGGGGCTCGCCCCAAGCCCACCCGCAAAGGCATCGGCTTTGGGCGCCCTCGGAAGTCGCCAAGACACCGCACTGCACCTTTTTCTGCGGTATACGCACGTCACCTCACCACCACAACTGCAAAAAAGCAACCGCCTCGGACATCGTACCACGGTTGTCCACCGCACGAGGCTTCTATTTTGTGGCGTGGTGGCATTGGTATAAAAACCAAGACTCGCCCCTCTTTTCTGACTTAAGACAAGTAATACCTCGACCCCCTCCTCGAGCATAAACCCCCTCGGAACTCGTGGTCCCTCAACCCTCGGAAACCCCACCCATCTTGCGTTTTTCCTTTGGCTGCAAGTCGAATTTTTTTTGCACCCGCTAGCTCTGCCCCACACGCCCTCCTGACATATAAAATGAGTGATCCGCAGCGAATGGTCTACTTCAATTCTCAAGATAAGTCCTTCTCCTCCATGTCCGATTTGGAATCACAGCAGCCTCGCAACCACACCTTGGTAGTGGAACAGAACAACTCGTCAGGCCCCGCACGGGCGCAGACTTCCCACTCAGACATCACCAGAGTGGTGCACGATGATGAGTTCATTCACTTTGGCAACGAAAAATACAACAAGACTGACTTGGTCTCGGCCTTTGGTGGTACGCTTAACCCCGGTTTGAGCCCTCCTCCCAAGCACGACTTGGCCAACCCAGCTCCTTTGGGCTTGTGCGGTTTCGCCTTGACTACTTTTGTTTTGTCCCTCATCAACTGTGAAGCCCACGGCGTGTCTATCCCCAACGTGGTGGTCGGCTTGGCCTTCTTCTACGGTGGTGCTGCCCAATTCCTCGCTGGTATGTTTGAAATTGCCGTGGGCAACACCTTTGGTGGTGTTGCTTTGTCTTCCTACGCTGGATTCTGGTGCTCCTGGGCCGCCATTCAGGTTGACTCTTTCGGCATTGTTAGTGCGTTTGACGGCGACGAAACGTCGCTCGACTACGCCCTTGGTATATTCATGGTTGGATGGTTCATCTTTACGTTCTTTTTATGTGTGCTCACATTGAAGTCGACATTGGCATTCTTCTTGTTGTTTTTCTTCTTGAGTATCACATTCTTGTTGCTAGCCATTGCGGAGTTTAACGGCTCCACTGCAGTCAAGAAGGCTGGTGGTGTGTTTGGTATTATCACGGCATTTGTTGCCTGGTACAATGCCTACGCAGGTATTGCTAATGACCAGAACTCCTACATCACCGTCAAGGCTCTTCAATTACCTGACTTGCAGGCCAAGCAGGACTAGACCTTCCTCGAATATTTAATTGGCTCTATAGCCCCTAAGTTATTTCAAGTATATGACCTTTTATGACTCCAGTAGTATCTGCGGCGCTTTCGTATTTTGACTTCAGACAGTTGCAATGTCGATCCCGAGCGGAATTGTACGTGGCTTGATGCACCCCGCCGGGCAACAAAAATTATTGCCGGAGGGGTCTGTTGAATTTTTTACCAAGAAATTTTTTAAATGCTTAGTGACCTGGTTGCAGGGTACTATAATATTTATTTTTGTTCAATATTTTGGTATATAAGGTTTCGCAGAGAAATGGGTGCAAATATCTATACGGCTTAAATACCTTTGGGAAATAGGCTCAAAGCTTCTCATTTTGTACTCCAGGGCATAAATAATTGGCCTCAGATTACATTAATACTTACTTTGGGATGTTTGACTTCTGTGTTTCATCTAGAAGCGCCGCGGAACAATGTGTCGTAGTGTATGAAGATTTTCCAACGAATTTCAAATTCAGCTGGAACAAACGTTGCGATGTACTTCTTTATTTGATTGATAATAATGTGATCTTGAAAAGCATGGATTGTCAATTCCAATGTACCCAAATCAGCGTTGGCACCTGATCAGTATCACGTGAATATCACGCCGCCGATATGCCTGGCTCATCTGGGGTTAGGCAACTCAATAGGATAGAACGGCAATGGACAATCTAGAGGAGAACCTCGACGTTAAGCTCGTGGACCAGGATGATTTGGAGAGCTCCATCACAAAGAAGGCCAACCAGGCTTTGATCAACAAGGAAACCGAGTTGGACGAGAAACGATTGCAAAAAGCAACCTCAGACTTGGAGAAGACAGTGAAGAGGATTCAGCTTCTCCAAAGGCGTCTTGACAATCCACGTACAAAGCTCTCGCAAAGAAAGTCTCTAAAAGATGAGATCCAATGGCTTAATGAAAACGAGCTCAAGCCAAGACAGCAAGATGTCGATGATATCCAAGGCAGACTTGAAGGAAACCGAGAACTGCTTCAGGAGGAACAGAAGGGTGGAACAAACGAAAGGCTAGCTGGAGAAACCGAGAGAGAATTCCTCATACGAACTGGTAAAATCACAGCATTTGGTAATACTACAGCATTCGCAGCCGATGAACTGGCTACCAGATCACATCAGCACTTGAGGGCACCGGGCTTCAGTGATGCTGAGCAAGTAAGTCCGAACGTTTCGGGAAACGTGAAACATGAACTAGAAGAAAAGGAAGACGAAGACGATATACCCGTGAAAAGGCGAAGAAAGACCCTCGACCTGGAGTCGGAGTACGAAGATAACGGGGAATCTGATGATAACGGGGCAGACGATTTTGCAGACCTTAATGAAGATATCGTGGAGGAACTAATTGATCCTACCGAAAGCTCCACGAGTATGTCCCTCAGTCTGCGAAATGTGGACGACGGTGACGAAGCAGTGTACCAACTGCGTTTTGGAGAATGGAAACAAAGAAGGGCCCAGCTACGAAAGGCTCATCAAAAGGAAGTGGATGAGGATTTACCTGAGTGGCAATTACCTCATCCTACCATTCCTGACGCTGTACTCAATGATCGTTTCAAGTTGCCAGGTGACATATATCCTTCCTTGTTTGACTACCAAAAGACGTGCGTGCAATGGCTATGGGAACTTCATTCCCAGAAAACAGGTGGAATCATTGGTGATGAAATGGGATTAGGTAAGACAATTCAAGTGATTGCATTCCTAGCGGGACTTCATTATTCAGGTCTTCTTGATAAGCCAGTATTACTAGTTGTTCCGGCCACTGTCATGAATCAATGGGTAAATGAATTTCACAGATGGTGGCCAGCTTTTCGTTGTGTAATCTTGCATAGTATTGGCTCTGGAATGACTAAGTCTTCGATAAAGACCGAGGAAGAGTTGGAAGCTCACCTTGAGGATGAAGATGCTGACTTTGACGCACAAATAAGTATGAAGTCAGCGAACAATCAAGCTAATGCAAAGGCCATTGTTGATAGGGTTATGGAAAAGGGCCATGTCTTGGTGACTACTTACGTTGGTCTTCGAATTTACTCGAAGCATATACTTCCAAGGGAGTGGGGCTACGTTGTTCTTGACGAAGGCCATAAAATCAGGAACCCCAATTCCGAGATCTCCCTCGCTTGCAAAAGAGTCAAAACTTACAACAGAATCATTCTCTCAGGTACGCCCATCCAGAATAATTTGACTGAGCTTTGGTCCCTTTTCGACTTTGTCTTCCCAGGACGTCTAGGAACTCTTCCTGTGTTTGAGCAGCAGTTTGCCATTCCGATTAACATGGGAGGTTATGCAAATGCTTCAAACGTGCAAGTGCAGACAGGCTACAAGTGTGCAGTTGTATTACGAGATCTAATTTCGCCTTATCTCCTCAGGCGACTCAAAGTTGATGTCGCCCAGGACCTTCCGAAGAAGAATGAGATGGTTCTCTTTGTGAAGCTTACCCAATTCCAGCAAAACTTGTATGAAAAGTTCTTGGGCAGTGAGGATGTCAATGCCATTCTAAAGGGAAAGAGAAATGTCCTCATGGGCGTTGACATGCTACGGAAGATTTGCAATCACCCTGATCTTATTGACAGAGAGTTACTTCTCAGGAAAAAAGGATACAGCTACGGTAACCCAACAAAGTCGGGAAAGATGCAAGTACTTAAAAACTTACTCCAGCTATGGCAGAAAGAAGGTCACCGGACCCTTGTTTTCTGTCAGACGAAGCAGATGCTCGACATTCTCGAAAAGTTTGTTTCGAGCATGAGAAGAGTCGACATCGAAAATGATGAAATAGCTGAGGGAGACTACTTTCATTACCTTCGCATGGATGGCTCAACTCCAATTGGAAAGAGGCAGACATTGGTTGATTCGTTCAACAACAACAAGTATTTCGACTGCTTCTTGCTTACCACGAAAGTTGGTGGATTAGGTGTGAATTTGACTGGTGCCGACAGAGTTATCATCTACGATCCTGATTGGAATCCATCAACAGACATTCAAGCGAGAGAGAGAGCATGGCGTTTAGGTCAAACGAAGGACATTACTATTTATAGACTTATGACGGCTGGAACGATTGAAGAGAAGATCTATCACAGACAGATTTTCAAGACATTTTTGACGAACAAGATATTAAAGGACCCCAAGCAGAGAAGGTTTTTCAAGATGAACGACCTTCACGATCTTTTCAGTCTAGGTGATCCGCAAGAGAAAGGAACTGAGACAGGGGATATGTTCAGTGGAAGTGAAAAGACATTTAGAGGAGACAAGATTCGGAAATCCACCCAGCTCAACAAGCAAAAACACAAGAACGACGATGACTTGTATCAAGTTGCTAGCATAATGGGTGTATCTAAACTTGATAATTATGTGGGCGACGAAGAAAAGGATGACGACAAGAGCAAAGAAGAAAATCGTCTTATGGACGGCATTTTTGCAAATGCAGATGTTGTTCATAGCACTTTGCAACATGACGAGATCATCAACTCGAATCAGCAAGAGGTGAGCATTGTGGAGAGGGAGGCAGCCCGGGTGGCCAAGGAAGCAGCTGACGCTTTGAAGAAATCCAGAATTCAGGCTCGGTCCAATACGGTCGGAACCCCAACCTGGACAGGCAAGTTTGGTGTTGCCGGTAGGTTTGGACCCAAGAAGTCTACAATTAGCAGAGGTGGAACAAAATCACCATCTCAATCGCCAGCTCCTGGTGCAACTGACGCCATTTCATCCACCTCAATTTTGAATCAATTGAAACAAAAGAAAGCCAACAATGGCAGAGCCAACAAATCAGGCAAGCCAAAGAAACTCACAGAGGACGATAAGCAAAGCTTGCTTCAGCACTTGATAGATTTCTTACGCAAACAGCCCGAGGGATTTAGCAAATCTGATCCAATTTTAAAGTCGCTTCCTCGGAATGTTGACCTCAAAGACGAAAAGGAGATGATCTCGGTGCGGTCGCTTTTACGAGAGGCTGCTAACTGGGATGCAGCCTTGAAAGGATGGAGGCTAAAAGAGACGTTTACGCAATAGGCAGGTGCATTCGGCAGTCGGCCCGTACAGTAGCGATTGGGGTACTGCATGGCCGCTGTAACCGCCTAACAAGGCAATGAGACCGATCTCACTCAACTGCATCGAGGTACATATATAGTACTTCAGATCAACTAGCCAGTGGACGATCAGGTGTTGTTACAGGATGCTTAGGATAGCCAGACGGTGTGCAAGCCGATTTGTTGATACCTGCCCACCTCCAGCTTACGATACGGGGTGTACACATTGTGGGATACCCGAATTCCCTGCTGATAAACCCATCAACTACGAGGCCAACCTCAATGGCACAGGCTCTGATCCATGGAAGCATCTTTTAGTGTTTCTGCATGGCTTCAACGACTTCAACAAGATGCCTGCCAAGGTGGAGCTCACGGTGGGGTCGGTGGCGAGCGAGATGACCCAGCACAAGCGTTTGCTCAGCCCGAACCACCCTGTCAGTGTCACCAACGCTCTTGTTCCGGGCATCAACGAGAAGCCCAAGGGCAAAGAAAAGGTTTATTTATACCCAGACAACAAGGTTATTGAGTTTGACCTCAAGCACGCCGAGCAGTTTGTCGAGCACTATTTATTACCCGAGCAGAAGGACGTGGTGGAGGTGTACAACCCGTTTGCAGCGCAAACTGAAAAAGCCAAAGGACGGCAGGACCATCTGGAATTGTTCAGCGAGCGGCCTATAGAAGAAGACTTGGTTCTTATATGTGGACACACGCAGAGAGATATACGGTGTGGGCTTCTAGCACCGCTTCTAAAACAAGAGTTTGAAAGGGTCTTAGAGCGAGAGGAGCTTCACCAGGTGAAAACCGGGCTCATTTCGCATGTTGGTGGCCATGCCTACGCTGGAAACGTGCTTTATTTTCCCAGAGACAGCAGCAAGCCTGTGGTGTTCTACGGCAGGGTATTCCCAGAGCTAGTGCAAGGCGTGGTGAACACCACCATCAAAGGAGGGCAGATCATTAAGGAGCTCTACCGAGGCGACGTGAAACCAAAAGAGATTGCATAGATTCCAATACAGCAGCGCTGCAACCCCGGTTGCAACGAACAAAGTCGCAATAGTCTTAGCAGTAGTAACAGACGGTGCATGGAAGCTGTCAACTGGTGCAAAGCAGATGAGAGACACTAGTGGCAGTGCATGGAAGCAGGGAACGCGATGCGACTGTCAGGCGCTCTGCGATCGCATGCGAGGTGCAAGGCGATGCACCAGCTTCAACAGTTGACATGCTTAGCTGGCGTCGGTTGCAAACTGGGGTGCTGTTGGAACGTCGATTCTCCAAGGAAAGTCAAGCAAAGCTAAAGATGCTGATAATGGGATCGGCCCCACCGCGGGCCCACCTGCCGGTGTTCCGTGGATACTTGTGGGATAAGCTTTTTTCGCAAGCCACAACAATGAAGCCGGCGGCTCCGTTCGTCTGGCACAATCACGCCAGAAGCAATGAATATCTCTTGCAGACAATCCCGGCCCGCCATACCAGCCACTGGGCCACGACAATATGACTTCAAGGCTTGAGGCCCATGGCGGCTTCGCAGTGGCGTCCTGGTGTGGTAGCGATATCAGACAAGCCTGGGCTTTTCGGCACCGTGCATTGGTGGGTGCGCAAGGCTCCTACTGCACTGGACAGGTTACGTTGTGGGCCTTGGTTCGGCAATGCCTTTGGCGGTGGCAGTGTAGGATTTTAATAGATAAAAACTTTGGTACCCTGTTGCAGCTGCCTGAGAGACCCTCCCTGTAGGCTAATGCCTGAATCTGAGATCTGCTATTGCCTGGGAGACTACCTCGAGGAGCCTGCACCAAGCTGCAGCAGGGCTCGTCTCCGAAACAAAGCAACATCCTCGAAGCAGGGTGAGTCTATGTTGGCGGGCTGTAGGCAATCCACGGTTTGACACTGGGATCTGCCTTTTTCAACCTGGGCCCGGGCATTGTTGACTGCTTTGCTTGCACTGCTTGCAATACCCTGGGTGCACGCATGACACCGTGCAGGCCTAATCCACCTCGACGTTGCCCTGGACGGGTTTGTTGGAGCTAGTAGGCTCGGCCTAAAGTGCAATTGAGAGCAACATCACAAAAATTTGAGACAATCCACCTCCGAAGGCCAGCCTAGGCTGCCGTGGCCAAGGTGGGTCGTTTATGGCGTGGGGCGCGCTGGCAATCTTCCTGCAATTGCCATCCACTTTTTTGCAGGAGGCGCGACAGTGCATTGCACCGCATGGCTTCTTGAAACACGCACGGTTGGCCACGACAAGTCGGACGGCCTTGTCCTCTGCAAGGTGCCATTCACTGCTTTCAGGTCTATCTCGGCCAACTACGTACCAGTATCTCGGCCACACGTTATCTAGAAAGCCCCAGAACCCGAGGGGATGTTGGGTAATCTGCATACGTGTATGCAGACCGCATTGTGGACGTGCCGTGACCCTGCGGTCGGCCAATAGACGACAGCCGTCATGCACATGCAGAGGAGCGCGGGCTGCGCAGCTGCACATAACCGTCGCTTTGGCGTTGTGTGTGCAGGCGGATGCTGATGCTCAGATTAGGCCTCTGCATCCGATGTGCACCGACTAACGCTCGATTTTTTGTTCCTTACATTATATTGTTTTCAACAACCCAAGTCAAAGTTTTTCCTACAACTTTTTCCTTCGCCGGCGCCTCACCCCAGTAATCGTCCCACATCACTGAAACCAGGCCCCGCAGCTCTTGCACCGCATCAACCTTCCTCCACCGCCACACGCAGAGGAACCGTCAATCAAAACAAAGAGCCCTCTTGGACCCATTGCACCTAGGCCAAAAGCCAAAGGAATGTCCACACAGCAGTTCCAGTATCCTAAATCTTACTACCAGCTGGAGCCTTACCCTTCCCAGCAACACATGAACGGAAGCGGAACCCAAGGTCTGAACCAGACCCAACAGCCGGGCCAGTCTCAAGGCCAGCCCATGTCTCAACTGCAGTTGCTTTCCCAGTACCAGCAGCACCCCTATGGCCTGTACTACAACCCAGGCCAGATGCCCATGCAGCAGATACAGCAGCCTCAACAGCAGTACCAGCAGTACCAGCAGCAGCAGCAGTCTCAGCAGCACCAGGGCACCCAGGGCACCGACTACCTGTCCCACTACCCAGGCTACCTGAGCTCCCTGGCTCCTTACAACCAGTATCCTGTTTACCAGCAGGGCCAGCAGCATCCCCAGGGTCAGGTGTACGCTCCCAACCAGTCTGCCCAGCAGGCGCCTTCTGGTTCTGCCAGTTCCACCGCTCCTTCTGTGCAACTGGGCCAGCCTCAGCCCGGTTCGGTCTCGGCCACCACCGCAGGCGGCCCAGCGTCTACTAAAGGCCTGGTGTCGTCTGACTCTTTGGGAGGAAACGCCAATTCTGCCGTTGGCCAGTACCAGCCTCCAGGCATTCGTCCTCGTGTCACCACCACCATGTGGGAGGATGAAAAAACCTTGTGCTACCAGGTGGACGCCAACAACGTCTCCGTGGTTCGTCGTGCCGACAACAACATGATCAACGGCACCAAGCTCTTGAACGTGGCCCAGATGACGCGTGGTCGCCGTGACGGTATCTTGAAGCTGGAGAAGGTTAGGCATGTTGTCAAGATCGGATCGATGCACTTGAAAGGTGTGTGGATTCCGTTCGAGAGAGCCTTGGCCATGGCTCAGCGTGAAGGTATCGTCGACTTGTTGTACCCATTGTTTGTCAGGGACATCAAGAGAGTGATCCAGACCGGCGTCACCCCAGCAGCCCTGGGCACCTCCAACTCGGGCGCCACCTCCAACGCCAAAAACACCCCTCTTGTTGCCAACTCCAACTCCACTTACCCTTCGGGCTCCGCCTCCACCGCCGCAGCCTCCTCCAACCCTAATGTGGGCTACTACTCCCAGTATCCATCGCAGTACCCACCTGCGGGAGGTGCTGCCGGCTCTGGTTCTGCTGCTGCCTCCTCCTTGGGCGAGTCCTCCTCTGCTGCTCCCCAGCAACAGGGCCAGCAGGTTGGCCAGCAGCTGATGTACCCATACTCGCAGCCCTACTTCAACCAGTACTACTCGTACGGCCAGGGCTCTGGATCTGGCGGCGCCGGCTCCTCGGGCTACTCGTCCTACTCTGCACCAATGTATTCTGCCTACGGCTACAACCAGGTTCCAGGACAACAGCACCAGGGGGTTCCTTACCAGGGCCAGCAGGTTCACCAGCACGCTCAGTCGCAAGCTCAACAGCTGCAACCACTGGGCCAAGCAGGGTCGCCTGACGATAAAAAGGCTGATTTGAAGAACGACGCCAAGAAGTGAGCGTGTTTCCATTGTACTATAGCGAGAGTAGTAATTGTTGTCATGATATTTTAGATTAAAACACACTGTATCACTAGCACCTGTAGACATTTGCAACCGGGCGCTGCGTTCTTGATGGACCATGCGTCTGGGAACTTACCACTGCTTACATGGTGCATCGCAGTGCGCGGGCCACGTCAGCCTGCGTTGCTTCTGTACACCAGAACCGATGGACTGGAAAGATTTGAATCTCCTTATCTTGGACGACCGTTGCAAAGGGTCTTTGTTGAAGCACATTCTGCATCCACTGATCCTCTCTCGATGCACAGACGGATGCATTGCGCACGCGAGGGTCGATGCAGTGATCGGTGCCCAGCTGTCAAGGCAGTGGCTGGTGCACCACGCAAGACTTACATGGAGGGGGACGCTAGGCTTTGTGAAAGGAGCCTCTGCACCAGGCTTCTCTGCAAAAGCCGGGACTCACTGTAGCTTGTTGAAAATTAACGTCACATGTTGGGAATGTGAGAGGTCGGTCTTTTTGCTTTTCGCTCAGGCGTTGATTGTTCTCACGCCCTCACAGGAACATGGCAGGAACTCCATCGCAGGGCGACCTATGCATGCCGAAGCGGCCAGAGTGGATGTGCTTTGGAACCCTTCACTTGCAGGACGTCGGGGGATATAAGCAGAATATTATAAACGTGCCTATCATGGATCTGCCTAGGAAATGTAGTCTGTGGTTGTAAGCTGCGAGTAGCTGCTTGGGTACATAAGCTGCAACACGGCCAGGCATTATAGTCAATAGGAAACTATCAGGGAAGCTTCTCAAGGATTATCTCCTATCGGACTTGCTGCCATACCAAGCCTCCAGGGAACACTTGCAGGGAGGTTGATCGGGAATGGACATCTTTGATGATTCTAGAATCCAACTGAAAGCCCAACGCTCTTCCATAGGTCAATATATCTTCGACTTTTCTGTAACCTTACCAGATATGCTGCTAAACTCTTAAAGGATCACTTTCATTGCTACATACTCCGGCCAGCCCAGTGCCTCATTGGCATAGGCGCCACGCTAGGCCTCACTTCGAGGCCTCAACTATGTTTCAGTCGTTGCCCGAAACAAAGATGCTTAGTCGGACTTGGTTCTGAGCTCATCCTCGTTGAGGCTATCGTACTGCTTCTGCACACCCTCCAATTGCTTTCTGAAGACGGCTATGTCATCTTCCTTCTGCTTAATTAATTTGCGGAGCTCAGCAGCATCTTCCTTGTCATCGCTGGTGTTCTTGGCGTCAACACCAGTCTCAGCACTTGTGGCGGCTCTATACAGCTCCTCCTTCTTGACCAACTTCTTCAAAATCGTCACAACGGTAACGATAGAAATCTCCAAGTACAACACAGCTCCGGTGATGTATAAATTGCGCTGGCTGTAGAATTTGGATGCCAATTGGTCGTACCTTGCTGGACCAAGGTCTCTGGATTGCAAGGACCCCTCAGCATAGTGGTATTTTTGGAGCTTCTGGACACAATCAATAAACTGGAGTCCTAGCATGACTGTAGTAAACGCCCAGCCACTCTTGAAGTTTCTGCTCTGGTTCAACTTGACTGATCCATTCACAAGCTTCTGTCTGACAGGGAATGGCAATGGAACCATCAAGAGCAAAAGGTAGCCCATCTCAAAGATGAGAAGGCCGAAAACTAAGGACATTTGGAGACTCATGGCGGATGCTTACTGAATTGGAATCAATTGATGGTTGTCTGAATTGCTATGAACCTTTGCTGTCTTCTGAGTATCATCAATTCGCACCACGCAGGATTTGGCCACTTGAGGCTGATTGCTTTCTCGCAACACCTTCTTGTGCGCATGCTTTTGCAGCCACTCTTCAATCAAAGATTGTAGACCTTCTTTGCATAAAGATAGGACGAGATGCTGAAAAGGAAGATGCCAAACAAAATGCCCCAGAACCAAGTAAGGCCGGGTGCATCCTGACCAGGAACGATACAGTTCATACCCCACAAACCCGTTACAACGTTCACAGGCAAGACAATCGTACCAATCACAGTAATCTTCCCTAAAACATCGTTTGTGTCATTGTTGACCTTGGTCATGTCGATATTGATTTGAGCCAAGTAGTTGGAGTGTGAACGTGCCAAAAGCTTTTCGTAGTGGTTGAGAGACTGAACCATTGTGACAATGTGGTCCTGGATGTCTCCCAAATACATCAAGATCTCCTGCTTAGAGGCAGACCTCGTGTTTAAGAAGGGGTTTTCCTCAATTGGTTTAACCACGTCACTCTCACTAAAACGTTTGGAGTAGCCTTTGATGACATCGGCCTTTGTGCTTAGAAGTCTCATCACAGACATGACCCTCTTTCTGCACTCACCAATCCGCCTCAACATATCACCCTTACGCTTCCAAGCGACGATTCTTGAAGATTCAGTACTCGTAGTGGTTGAAGTTCTCGACCGACCGCTTCTTCTTGAGTTAAGCGAAATGTAGTCAGGCTTGGAGTTACGCTTTCTCAAACGCAAGAAATCGAGTTTGGATGGCTCGGGATTTTCCACAACTGACTTGGATCTGTGACGGCGCACGAAAACATCGTCGCCGCCAGAGTAGCGAGGACGCTGTTCGTAAAATTCGTCAAAAGGCTCTTCATCAGAGTCATCACTTTCGTCAGTCGACTCTCTGTCTCCAGAGTGCATCCTCATGATCTCATCCTCGATAAGATATACTTCAGACTCAATGCTATCTATCATAGGTGCGAAGGAGTCTGTAATGTCATCGATCAATGCATAACAAATCCAATCTGGTGAGACAGTCAAGTGATCTTTGAGCATACGAGCACGGCGACGGACATTTATAGGATGTGGAGTGGCGCTGAAATGGAATGTCAAGACACCATGTTTGAAAACAATCATATACATATTCAATGGGCATAACTCTCCATTTCTGATTCTTTTTGATTTGGATTTGTTGGAAGAGGAGCCGGACTTCTTAGCGTTTGAGCGGATCACTCCGTCGTCCTTTTTTCCGAATAGATTTTTAAACCATTCAGCGCTAAACTTGTTGGGCTGATTGTTATATTCCATAAGCTTGTTGATCTTCTTTTCGTGCTCTTTCTCCTTTTGCTTCCTGCGCTCGTAGACAATGTCGAAGGAGGTGAAGCAAAGGAAGTAGTACAGGTTGAACATCTCGACCTTTTCTCTGGCTTCGTCCATGAAGATATCCTCTGTAGTCAAGGGATGCAAACCGAATGTTTTCGAAATGACTTTCATCTCCTCTTCCAGAGGGTCAAGGATGTCAAGCCAAAAAGGATCGTGATGGGAAACTGGAGATGTGGAAAGGGAATTCACTGAGGCTGCTACATGAGCTTGATTTGCAAGCGAAGCATGTGAGGCACCTGAGTGTGGAAGGCTGCCCTTGGCATTTTGATTTGCAGCAGAAGTGCGGCTAACGGATGGTGGAACCGATCCATGCCTGGTGTGATGAGCTTCCCTGCCGTTTGAAGAATCTGGGTTGCCTTCTGCGTTTGGTGTAGCTCCACGAGGCAGTCTGTGAGCAGCAAGAGCAAAGTGAGGGTCGAAGAGCTCCCTGAGGGAGTTCCTGATGGCACTATCATCTGAGTAGTCCAATTTTTCATTGTCAGTGATAAGCCCTGCAAGGGTAGGAGAGTGGAGTGTCTTGTCCAAATCATCCCTGAAGTATGTGAATCTGCACAAGGTGTCAGGTTTCGACTTGCCATTGTTGAGGATAGTATGAATTTTCAGCTGGGAAGCTTCCCATGGCTGGAGTGCCTTTGGTCTGGCCTTGATGGAGCTGGTCTTCAGGTCCCAGTTGTCCACCTCGTTAATTTGCACCAGGTTCAAAAGAGGCGCGTCCTCTTCCCCGTCGTCATCGGCAGACTCAGTCTGCTGTTGAGAGACGTGTCTGGCCAATGGGTATCTGAAATTAACCTCGTTAGTTTCCGAATCCTCATCTTGCAATTCATCGAGCTCCTCCTTCACGAAGTCCTCGAGGACTTCTAGGTCAGGCCATTTTTGAGACTTCCCAGCATCTCCTTCGTCGTCATAGTAGTCGAGGTAACAAACGTCATCCAACGAAGTGGAGTCGCTGGAATGTTCAGAAGGAGGGTTGGACTCGCCAAACTCAAGCAGCGCACCTGAACCAGGACTACGGTCGCTGAATGTCTCAGGATGGTCTTGAGTACCAAACTCCTGAGTTCTAGCAAATCTGTCCATGTCAAGCGCCACAGACCCAAATCTGTGAGCCTGATTCAGAGCGTTGTTCTGCTCTAGAAGGGTTTGCAAGTTTCTGTCCGTGAGAGGTGCAAAACTGCTTCTTCTGGTACTGTTTTCATATTCGCTTCTCCGGCGATCCCTGGCCGAAGAATTCATGTGCATCGCACTGAGTGCGTGGGGATCGTTGTATGAGTTTCTTTCAGAAGGCGATACTGGTCTCGAGCTGGGCCCAGAATCGTGTTTACCTTGTGATTCCTTAGCCTGTTGCTTCAGGCGGTTTTTCCTCTGCTTCGAAGACTTTTTCTTTGCCATAGTGAGGTCTTGTAGCTCTAAAGCTTGGGGTCTTCCGGGAGCGGAGCGCTTTTGTTCTTTTTCGAAGAAAAGACCTGATTTCGTACAAGTCGCAAACCGATGGCTTAGATGGAAACTTCCATATTTCGTAGCAAGCTAGAGGAGGATCATATCTGCAGAGCGGCTATTGCATGCACGTGACCAGCGCGGCTTAGTCTTTAAGCGACAAGTTGGAACCCTTGCAATGGCCTAGTCGGAGAAAGGGTCCAGAAAAAAAATATCACAGATTCAAGATTGAAGAGCTTCTTTTTGGAATTGTACTTCTATGGTTTAAAAGAAGCTGCAGTCCGAGGATGGCAGCCTAAAGATCGCGTGATAGGTAATTGCGACATGAAGAGATTACGAACGATTTTGTGAGAGATAAAACCTTTTCTACATATTCTTCTAAGCCTAGTGTATGTAAAAGGAAGTGTATCATGTGCGGAGCAAATACAGTCTTTTGCCACTGTAGATAAAGCAGGAACATTGAAACACTGCCGGAATCCCGCGATTACCAAATTGCAGAGCGATAAGCCAAAAGCAGTTCCGCTCCATTGCATCACCCAGCTTGACACGAAGGAAACAGGACCGCATCAAAAAGCACCACTCCTCCAAGATAAAGCTCAATGCCTCCCCCTCGTGCACGCATTGAAAAACCACGACTCGTAAAAACCACAAATCCGGCAGAATCTTCAATTGACCATTTTCTAATCAGAATCAGAATCTTCGACCTTCTCTGCTGACTTGACTTCTTTTTTGCTGCTGGAAGAACCGCTTTTGTCAGATGCCTCGGTCTTGTGCTCACTAGACTCCACCTTTGCTACCTTGTTTGGATGCAGCTTGGCTTCTTCTAAGGATGCTGAAATCTTAGGTTGGAGATCAATGAGACTCTGAAAGAGACTCTCAGACAATGCAATGCCTTTTCTACCAGGCTTAAGTTCCCCTGTAGACTTATCATTGTAGAACTCACGAATGTCGACAAGAGGTTTCCCGTTGAACAAACTCACAGTGACATGTTTATTGTTCCCTAGTTCGTATTTAGCAATCTCCTCGGAATCGAACTTGCCATCCGTGCCATTGGCTGCTCCTCTCTTTCTGGACATTGTAGATATGAACAAGTAGTTGGTAACTGACGCGCTCAGATTGCACTGATTTTGCACAGTGTAGCACTCCGCATTTCCGTACTTGATCATCCTAGTGAAGTCCAGATGGCCAGGTTTCATTATAATAGTCACCGAGCTTGTCAATTGTCAACTTGAACAATTTCTCGTCCTCGTCATTGGCCTGGTCCTTCACGCTATAATAACTTTGTAAGGCAGATTTAAGCTCGTCCACCGTAGACACGCCAAGTACCACAGAGGTCTTATTATTCCACTCAAGTGGATATTCCTTCTGACTTTTCGAGTCAAAAAGCCAACGTTTGAGAGCAAACTTTGTAGCCAATTCTGCAAGCTCCACGTTATGTGAATCCTTTAAGGATTGAGCCACCTCGTCAACTTTATTCCTCAATTCAACACGAGCAGGGTGAAAGTCGTGCGTTTTACCTGACCGAAGAAGAGACATGCTCAAGATGGATCCGTTAAGAAGCTTTTTGATGCCGCAATCGTTCATGAACGAGTCGTACATATCAAAAAGGGCAGTGTTCTGAAGACAGCCATGAGAGTAGGTAAGAATACAATCCACGGGGCCAATCTCCTCCTTCTTCTCATGAGCACAAGTATGCGCAATCTCATACAAAAATTTGATAGGGTACCCTGAGAATCCAAATGCCTTGATCAACCCCTCGTTCTTCAACGCAAGCAATTCCTTCAAAGCTTCATAGATCTTTGGAGTTTCCACAAATTCAACATCATGCATGTAAACAAGGTCGAGATAGTTCGTATTAAGTAGCTTCATTGAGTTTTTGACCGAGGCCCTCACATGTTCTCTAGAGTAGTTGAACTCGTGGTCGGCAATACGTCCAGCTTTGGTACAAATGTAATAGCTATCACGAGGCCACTTGGACTGAAGGTTCTTCAAGGCCTGACCAATCAATTCCTCTGATCTGCCGTAGTATGAGGAGGTATCTATAGCATTGAGACCTTTGGAGAAGGCGATATCAAGAATGTCTTGGATTGGTAGTTTTGTCGGGTCATTGGTATAAATAAAATTAAGCACAGCTCCTCCAATAATAAGAGGCGGAAGGTTTGTGATTGAATAAGGTGCAATTACCTTGGTGGGGCCAATGGCTGGAAAGTTCATGATTTAGTGGTAATGTTTAACAACGTTCATTCGCACCTCACTACTTGCATCTGCGTCACCACCGTTACTCGTTATACATGCATTGAACCTATATTAAAACAAACTGTCGCCCTCCTTCACATAATTGTAAGGTACTAAACCAACGTTTCCAACGTCACTTCCGCAATTGTTTGCTAACTCACACACATACCAATTGTCCTCTTGCTTATGAAGCACAAACATGTTCCAGCCTTTCTTGAACGAGAGTTCTCCCTCCTCTCTAGCACTGTACGTATAAATGGCCTTTGCCTTGGCCACATACTCGTGTCCTGACGCCGGCGTCACTTTATCTATCATAGAATGAAGGTCCATGTACGATTTTGTGGGAGATTGCAGTGAGAACCGCTTGGATTGAGTCTGTGGTTTCATAGGAGTTCTTGCAACAACAGTCCTCATCAGATCATCTTCGCCCATGACACTGTCCACCATAGACTTTGGCCTCGGTTTTTGTGGTGTCTTGAATGAGATGGAATCATACCTAGTTGCCTGTTCTCTGGAATCATCAACGAAGTCTGACTGAGGGCGATGGTTCCTATAGGACACATGGTCATTGTCTTTTGCCTGACTCCTTACAGATCGCCTGAACTGGTTCACATCACCATTGCCTCCAGTATTAAGATCCTCAAGTGCTTTGGCAATGAAGTCCATTGAAAAGTCCTTGTTAATGGAAACAGCGGGCTTCTCTGGCTGGGGCGGTGGAGGCTGGAATGTATTGGTCCAATCTTGCAGTCTTCGATTGATTCTTTCTTGCATTTCCAGTCTCTCCTTCTTTCTTGGAGATGCCCAACTTCTTGTCGTCTGCGAGGTATAGTTCGTGGGATTGGAGTAGTCCAGGTCATTGGATTCACGGAATTTCTTGCTGGAATCGAACACATCGTGTTTGTCTTCTGGACCAGATGTGTAGTTACTTGTCTGTGATAATTGCTTGCGGAGTTCACCGTTGCCATTTGGTTCTTTGATTGGTGGAAGGCTCTTATTCTGTGGTACTAGTAGACCGCCATTCGTTGCTCTTGTGGGTGAGCCTGACTCAACGTTGTTTCTCTTCGGGCTTCTTTTGGTGGGGCTTGTTTGTTTGCTGGATGGAGCTGACTGAGTGGAGAATGTTCTAGTAAGAATCTGGGAGAAGTCTGGATCTTTAAAGTCAGCGAGCTCGAAGTCCTGTGATTCGGAGTCGTCATCGTATCCTTCTGCAAAATCGATAAACTTCGGGGCTTTGGAAATCTTGTTGCCCGTGCCGTAGGCCTCGGCAAAATCATGGATATCTTTCGGTGCTAGTATGCTTGCAAACGAGGTTCTGGCTACATCCACCAGCTGGTCCCAATCGACACATAGCGATGCAACGTGGTTGCAGAAATTGAAGCAATTGAGTTTGCAAATTTGGATACGCTCAATTTCTAACTGATAAACATTCAGCAAAGCAGCACGCCAGTCTCTAACCCACACATCATGTATTTCCGTGCACTTATGGATGCACTTCAAATACTGGTCCTTGAGTACACCAGCATTCTTCTCTGCCTTTATGAGCTTTGCTTTGTTCTTCTCTAGTTCCTTACCCCATGTGGTCTGGCACTGTAGCAGCAATGTCTTGATCAGATGGCATTCTATTCTGTACTTGTCTTTAATGGCTTCGAGGTGGGTGAAGAAGTCCTTCTTTTTGCTCAAGACCTTTTGCATATGAGACTCCATTTTGGAGACGTTGTGTTTATAGTTGCCGTAAAAGGAGCTGAGCTTTTCGTAGTTGTGGAAAGAAACACTCTTGATGAACTTCTGGTTCTGTCTAACCATGTTACCACTCTCGTTCTGCAATTTCTCCAAGGCAACCTTGATTGAGCCCGTTTCACCAGAGCCTAGCGTATAGGAGCTCACGAGCTTATCCAAGCGTTTGTTATATTCTTTCTCAATGGCAACTCGTTCTTTGTAGAATGTTAGAAGTTCCTGGAGGGTAGTCAATGAATGTGCAAGTCTAGTCTGTATCACCTGGAAGCCGGCCTCCTGCTGGCCCCAAAAGCGATTAACAAAAGCTGTTTCCACCGACATTGGAAGACTATGTAGTGAAGAGTGGAGCTCGGAAGTGTAATTGTTGATAATTGTCCTGGGTACATCACTTACATCAACCTGTGTTGTTTACATTCTTCCCAATAGGGTAAGATTATGGTCGTGAGTGCAGCGAACACTTTGAAAGCCGCAGAGAGTCTTTGTGATTCTGACACACACAGACGAGGACCACACGGGCGAATACGATGCTTGTGAGGTTTGCTTGGGGATTGGCGGCTTTGTTGGAGACCCTCAAGGCTGGTCCTTTATGGTTGACTGAGGGGTCTTTGAAGCCCCCACCAGGGAGCAATACAGTCTGGAGCTAAAATGCTGAGCAAGTGCCCAAATTCATATTTTTCTTTTCTTCTTATGAATTCAAGCTTTACCGTTTTTCCTTTGAAGTCTATTCGCAGGGCCTGCAATCAATTTGCAATGTGGTGTGCACTCATGTAGGTCAAGATTGGCACGCAAGTAATGGAACTTAACAGCAGGAACGAAAACTCGTCAAAATTGAAAGAAGATCTCAATTCATTTTCTCAATTTCGATCATCCATACAACGTCTGAGCAGTTGCGCAATGCATGCCACTGATTTCGCAAAAGCACTGAATTGCGTCTCCACAGTTGCAACGAGCGAAAAACTTTTTCAAAATTTGCAATCATTATTCTCGTGTCTATGCAATTTAGACCTCGGTAGAATTTCAGTCGTATCGCTCACATTGCCTATTTGGGAAACAACCCCGGAGAATGACGACAGTCGCTGTAACTCGGAACATGCTCATCGATCCGGCGGATGTAATTCCGCACGTGACACTTGATAGTGCAAGACTGTCTCTTATTACCAGAGACAATTAACCTTGGTACAACTTTCCTCCACAGCGGCTTTTAGTGGGAAGCTTTTAATATATTTAATCGATAGACCATGCTGTATCAGGAATTCAAGAAGACAAAGACCTACAAGTGGACCACGAAGGTGCTCGGTTTCCTACTAGATCAGTGGTTCTTCGTGCTTTTGGGTGTTTTCGTTGTATTGGCATACTTCTTTCCAGAATTTGCCAAGCAGGGGGGTACTGTCAAGGCCCAATACTCCATCGGCTATGGTGCAGTGGCAGTGATTTTCTTGATTTCAGGTCTTTCCATGACCACCAAGGACTTGTTCTCAAATATCATGCATTGGAGAGCTCACTTTACCGTGCTTTCATCGTCCTTCCTCATCACCTCGGCGATTATTTACGGTATCTCTTGTGGTATCAAAGCTTCTGGTGATAGCGCAATCGACGACTGGTTACTCGTGGGTATGATTGTCACTCATGCCTGTCCAACCACAGTTTCATCCAACGTCGTCATGACCAAGGCAGCGGATGGAAATCATGTTTTAACCACTTGCGAGGTGTTCATAGGTAACGTTTTGGGTGCATTCATTACCCCGGCTTTGGTCCAAATGTACATGACAGGAACATGGGATTTCGGTAACCCAAAGTACCAGGAACAGCAACAGTCTATTCAAGCACTTTACGCTAGTGTGATGAAACAGATTGGTCTCTCGGTGTTCGTTCCTCTCTTCGTTGGGCAAGTTGTTCAGAATATTTGGCCCAAACAGGTCAAGTGGACTCTCACAACATTTTATCTTAACAAGGTTGGTTCCTTCATGTTGCTTTTAATTATGTTCCAATCCTTCTCGACAGCCTTTGCCCAGGACGCCTTTGAGTCTGTTTCCCACGCCTCGATCATCTTTTTGGTTTTCTTCAACATCGGCATCTACTTGTTCTTCACGGTGTTGGTCTTCTTCTACCTGCGGCCGTACTTTATCGTCAAGTATTACGACCACGAACCAACCGAGCAGGACTCGAAGACGTACACCTGGGGCTACAAGTTATTTAGACCATTTTACTACAATCGTCGTGACACAGTTTCAGTGATGCTCTGTGGACCCGCCAAAACCGCCGCTTTGGGTGTTTCGTTGGTCTCCTCGCAATATGGTGCTCACAATCCCAAGTTGGGTGTGTTGTTGGTACCATTGGTGCTTTACCAAGCTGAGCAGGTTCTCACGGCACAGATTTTGGTCAACTTCATGAAGAAGTGGGTTCATGCTTTGGACAAGCCTGCTGAGGATGAGGAGGCTGGTCCGTCTGAGGATGCTGAACCCGACGGAGTTAAGGCCAGTGATACTGACACTCAGTACGGCAGCATTTCGGAGCATGGACAGGCGACTCCTCAAGAGCAGGAAGCTCGATAATTGAAGGTTGGCAATAATTGCATTTGTGGTGAAATCGATTAGAGTGCATCTACGTGTGATTGAAAAAATATCATACATAATGGTAATAAAGACAATAGAGATAGCAAGCTTTACGGACTCCAGAAGAATAGGCGGCCGAGGGGAAAGTGGAAAAAGAAAACCCCGAGGCGTCATTAAGAAAAGGTGCTTGTCGGGGGAGACAATACTGACTAAAGCGCCATGGTGTAGAAGCATGTAAGAATTGTGGGAAAGAGGTGGAGTATTTAACATTATTATCATAAGACCGGCCTTCAGTTCACCTACGAAGAATCGGGTTGATGAATGTCACTACAAGGCTGCTCTACCTGATGCTCAATGGATCGAATGCACAAAGTGTGACGTGTGCAGGGGCGAATGCACACTGATAACAAATGGCCGCCCCAGACCACGGGGTAGAGTTCATGATATGCAACATTTCTCCACCATTCCGAGTTGCCGACACAAAACAAAATAGACTGTACGTTTTCCAGGCTTTCGAAGGGACCCTGTAAGTGGCAGTTGTCCTGTCAATAGTGTAGAATTAGCCTGGGTGAAGCTGTTATCACAGAAGTGTGGGTGCAAGAAATGTCGCACACTGCGTGCATTTAGGTGCAGATCACTGATGCATCTGGATTCCGCAGCTGTGAATAGCTCCCCACTTACTCATCGGAAATGGACTTGATTCGGTCATTGGCGATGAAAACAGAAACCTTATTGCCCATTGATTTCTTGATTGCGAAGGCTCGAGCCCGACCAGAGCTCACAGTTATATTTTTCTTGTGGCCTCCAAGGTCTTTTAGCGCATACGCATGCCTCCACGAGACCATGCGAACAGCAGCCTCACGCAAAGTCACCCACCGGCATCAGCATATGATCTCCTACGGCACTCAGCAGTTACATCGCTGTAGCCGCTATGAATAATTCAAGACTCCAAAAGTAAGCTCTTCGGTGGCAAAGGTGGTTAGAAACATTAGACCAAATTCATGTGATCATGCTCGGCTGCTAAGTGTCTCGAGCTTCGCCGAATTGAGCGGAACCAGAACGACAGGGCTTAACATAGCAGGCGGAAGCCCTGATTGAGCATGCAAAGCTTGGGCCCAGTAGTATTTAGAGTTGCTCCAGATGATGGATTTTCGCAATGATTTTCCGGCTCGACGCCACGATACGGCGCATCCATTTCGGCGTCTTGGCGATCGACACAAACTTGAATCTTCAGGTTTCGAGACCTTATCACCAGACGGCATCTACAGTACCACCGCTTATTTCGATTTTCGTCGCTGCCGAATGTACCGATCTCAGGCCTGGCATCTGACGAGAAGCAGGTGTCAATTTTCAGCCGCCAGATCCCGAATAATGCTCAGCCATTTAGTGCAAACCTAATTTCATTATTTGGAGAATCTTGCACCGCCAGCTACCCAGGCCGTCATGGCCAGAGCAATTATGGCTTAGACGAGCGACTCGTAACCCTAACCCATTCCCATCTCTTTCTCCAATACCTTCCCAGCCCCGTGGGTGGTGGATCTGCCGCTGGGGTAATGGCGGAAACCCGACCTCTTCCTTCATAGAACTCCCAGAAATACATCTTCGGTAACCAGCCTGGCAGACGGACTTTCCAGAATGTAGTGGAGCACTTGCCGTTGCTCTTGGGTCCAAAACGACGATTGGTCTCTCTTGACCACTGGCTCCTAATGATCCCTGACGGGAGAACCGCGGCACATGCTCCGGACCAAACGGCAATTACAGTTCAAAGAGCACAATGCTCGAGAAACATTTAGATACCTTTAGTTGGTCTCGAGAAATAGTCATTTTCCTCGAGAACCAAGATTGCAACAAAAGCCCAGTACGCTGAAGTCCGAGCGTACCCACCTTGTTGCCAGACAATTGTGACGCACTGCGTGCGTCACCCAGCCTGCCTATATGCCGGCGCGCGACATTTTTTCTCTCTCAGCTGGCCAAAATACCTCATGCGCCTACATCACCCCACATGTAGCCCTAGCTTGTCAGCTCTTCACCACCACAGTTTCTCGACGTTTTGCATATTTAGGCTAGGTCACAAAGCGGTATGCCAAAATGGCTTCTATCCTGCCGGTGGCGTTACGTCTAATGCATGGCCATGCGGCTTGGAGCAAAATGTCGCGTTTCCTCAATAGGGTCCACCCGTCTCCGAGCCGGCACCTGGGCTATTATCAGTAATCTTACGAGAGCCTGTATGCGGCCCTAGGCCCAGACATGCGTGCCAATACTTCAAAAATTGGCACCAGTGTAGATTCATTACTTTCTCATATATCTTATCTTTGTTGCCGCCCCGATCGATATACTTATATTCCCGACCTCAGGCTTCTTTCCAACTTTCCCAACCACTTCCCGCTCAAACAGACTCTCATAACCTGCGGCTGGCGTTATCAGTTACAGCCTTCCATTTCATATCTGAGGCGTCATCCACACTTGTGATCACCACACCTCCAGAAACCACCAAAGCTTTCTTCCCGCCCACGCCCAAGAAGCTCCCTCTATATTCTCGAAACACTTTTTTTGTTCCCAACACATTCGCCTAAAATGTCGTATTCCTCCTTCGGTATCGACTCGGCTGTGGTGGAACCCACCCTCCATTCAAACACACTGCCCCAAGTCCCCTCCAACGAATGGATCCCTCCTCCAGCATCCTTGACCACCATCGACTACGACGGTTTGGATCTCAACGACGAGATCTTTTTGAATAACCAGAACCCGGCTTTCCGTGAGGAGGCCCCAACTCTGCCAGTGGCTCAGTCCAACGTGAACTACAGAAACTTGCAGTCGAACTTGAGTCTGCCCGAAATGCAGTTTGCCTTGCCTTTCAGGACAGATCCAAACTCACATTACTCCCACCGTCGCCGTTTCTCTCTGGCTGTTGAGCAGCTTGACAGAATGTCTTTGCAACAAAATGCGCCCGACTCAGCTAACTCCACAGTCTCTTACAACAGCGACCAAGGCTCGATCTCTGGTATGAACCTGGCCAACTCAGACCACTCCCAGCGCTCATCCACCTCCTCCAACACCAGAGCCGACCTGCTGGATCAGTTTGGCAATTTGAAGGAGGAGCGCACGGTAAACCCTCGGGAGTTGTTCGGAAGTCTGCTTTCCACAGGCTCTATGCCTGCTCCTGCTCGCTACGTGCTTCCTCTGCTGATGCTGTCCCCCTCCTTGGGTACTATCTTCAAAGGCATGAATCCGAGCCTTGACGAGACCGCTGAGCACAAGTCGAATGTTTTCAACGGCATAGATACCAACAACTCCTCGGTGATTCAATCGCCCGAGGAAGCTAGTAACTCCACGTTTATCATGAATGATGAGTGCGTGAACGCCATTACCTACTGGCTCAACAACACTGCGAATGTCATATCTGAGTCTGATAATGCGGCCGATCGTGCGGCTCAAGCGGCTACCAAGGCATCCAGACCTGGCTGGAGACGCAACAACTCAATTCAAGTTCTTCCCAGTCGGTCGGACGCCAGTCCCTCGAGAGCTCATTCCATTGTAGGAAGCTACAACTCGGTGCATAAGAAGAGAAGACAGAAGTCTTTCAACAATGCGATTCCGGACATCTTTGCAAGCGAGTTGGCCTCCGACTCCCTTGCGGGCACATCGGCCTCAGATGTCCCTCGTGATCTCTCATCTGTTGCTGGTGACTCCAACAACCAAATGCCGATGATTAGTCCTCAGGAACTTGCACTGTTTACACAAGGCCTCGAGCAGGTTCCCGGCCTTGGTCAGGATCTTGTGCAAGACATTTCACTGCCTTCGTTAGCGAAGCAAGAGCAAGGCCAGTTCAACTTTCCGAGTTCCCAGGCGGAGCAGCCAAAGGCTGAGCTGTCCAACGGTAGAGTTCATGAGCATGGATCCCCAAGCCAATCGCAGGCTTCCAAGCTACAAGCTGCAGCTTCGAGTCGTGGCGCAGGCGCTGCCTCGGCTGAAGACGAACCAAAACCTTTCCCATGTCCCGAGTGCGATAAACAGTTTAAGCGTCTGGAACACTTGAAGCGTCATATTAGATCAGTGCACTCGAACATCCGGCCGTTCCACTGCAAGTACTGTGAGAAGAAATTTTCGAGGTCGGACAATTTGGCACAGCACCTGAAAACACACTTCAAGGTGAACAGTAACGGAACTACGACAATCGTTTATGGAAACCCCAATCCTCAGACTCGTGGTCGCAAACGCAGCACCTCGATGACAGGCGAAACCCAAATGAATGTCGAGGCCTGAGAGAGATCTACACTGACGCCACTTGGACATCTTTTTTGTATCTTTTTTTTCTTTAGCGAAGGGTTATTTTGGATTTTTTATATCACTGGAAATGGATTATGGATAGATTGAACTTCGTGTAGCTGCCTATAACTGGCCTCGTATTCTTCTTGCCAACTGAATATCTTTCTGCATAATTGTCACTCTTTTGGCGTGAATTGCACACAAGTTGGTATCTTCCAATAGGTGTACTAGAAAAGCCTCACAGGCCTCTTGTAGCGCTAGAACGGCATTGGACTGCCATCTGATACCATAGTTCGAGCCAATGTAATGATCTGCGATCTCCTTCACCAACCTGGCAAATGGGAGTTTTCGTATAAGCAAATCTGTGTTTTTTTGGTATTGACGAATCTCCCTTAACGCTAGCGTTCCTGGTCTGTATCTCCTCCTCTTGGGGGCTGATCCCGCAACCGGATCACCGGGTAGATTTCCATATCGTTCCGTACCCGAGATAATTGCAGCTCTGGATGTAGCTACCGTCTTCCGTGCCATGGTCAACCTATGGCTTCAAGATGTAGTATTGGATTTCCCTGATTGAGGTTAAATTACTTGCATGTCTGCAGAACCAGCATTTTGTTGACGCGAAGAGACCAGTACACTAGACTAGATAGACTACGGTTCAAAAAGGTTCTTAAAAAATTTACTTGTTTTGTTTTGAAACTATGTATATTGTGTGGGATATTAATTGCGCCTAAGTCGGCCGCCGAAAATTTATGTTTGTGTGGCAATTCAGTACCAAGTGTTCAGATATTGAACTACAGTGTATTGAGACCATAAGAAGCGTCAGAACTACAACGTGAATCTATCTTTCATCTTTCAAAATGGGAATATATCTTCAACTTATCTAATCATTTTTCAGAAACGGGTGCTATAAACTTCGAATCTGAGGTTGAGATGTCCAATCCCATGGGCATACTGTAGCTATGAGCAACAGCTAGTCTTGAATCAAAAGTTGAGTCCCAATACTTACATTCAGTGCATTCGGGATACTTCAAACATACTCGATATAAACTTATCTTCATGATACAAAAATTCTGGTTTTACAGTAATTTTCGACCTTGTAGTGGACTATTTACAACGTACTGTGGGGCGCTACATCGTTCACGCCTAACGAACGGCACAGCAATATTCTTTTTGCAAGGGCGCCTCTCACCTCTCATGCATCACTTCTGAGCCACGTCATTTTCGAACTCGGGCTCAAACTTACCCTCCAATATATCGTTCAATCCGTCTTGAATGGAAGTGGACTCCTCGTCCATGGGCATCTCAGCAAGCTTCAACTGCGACTTGACTCCTCCCATGGCCGATTTCATTCTCCAACCAAATTCTTGAAATGATGAGATATCCAGTACCCAGCAGGTGCCAAAGATGAGCATCGATGAGACGGAGGCACAGAGCATGGTACCAGTTCCAACGGCAACAGCAGCATCCATGGTGAAGTTGTAGCTTAGTGGTGGCAGGTGGTTTCCTTGAAATAGAGAAGGAACGTATTGCCTTGTAATTGTGGATTTGTAGGCGAACCTAGATGTGAAGATAGTGGCAGCAGCCGCGGTCATGAAGAGGACCATTTGTTTCTTTCTTCTTTGAACATATTCGGGCGATGCATCAGCAAGTTTAAAATTAAGGCTTCGGAGAGTCTCTTGTAGTTTAGTTGGAGGGGCGTCAGGACTAGTCATGATGTAGTGACTCTTCAATGAATAACGTTGAAGGTCGCACTATATATACAGTTTGAATCTAAGGGCTCCATGCTTGGAATGCACTGGTAATGATACAATGAATTTATAAAACAACATACTTAGTGGCCCTTGGTTTTACCAGCGGCTGCTTTGATGGTAAAAAAAAAAAATTAGGAAAGTGGGTGAAGAATAGAATATTAGTTAGACGGGATCGTCTTCTTGCAACGTTAAATCAAATCTCCTCCTTGAAAACTCCACCCTTTTTGTGGCTGTCCTTGATGGAAAGGTCATCCTCATAATTGCTCACGTCCGAGGATCTCTCGTTTTTCTCGGCAGCTGGCTTCGTTTCCTTCTTCTCTGCCGTGGATTTCGTAGTAGGAACCTCCTGTTTGGAGTCACCTCTGAATGAGGATGCAAAGCTGGAGAATCTGGAACGAAGACCCTTACGTTTTGGAGCACCAGTCTTCGAATCCACGCTAGCAGTCTTCTTCAAGTCAGTTCCCTCCTTCTTGGCCGCCTTAGATGGACCCTTGGCTGGTGTGGTGGTCTCCTTCTTGACAGCATCAGCGGTAACCTGAGCATCTTCCTCAGCAGCCTTGGTGGTCTTCTCAGAAGCCTTTTTCTTGGCGAGGTCTGCTGGGCTCTTCTTCTCAACTGGCTCATAGTCAAAGAGAGATCCAACGTCACGAAGCTTGTCTTCCTTCACCTCCAGACGCAAATGCTCTGGCAACTCTTTGTTGATGTTGTGTTCGTCCTTGACCTGCTCGTCAATTTGCTTCAAGATCTCCCTCTTGTGCTCATCTCTGCTGATGGTCTTCTGCTCCTTCTCCTTCTCCAAGTCGCTGATACGCTTGTCCAAGTCGTCATGTGCCTCCTTGTGGTTCTTCAAGTCAGATTCGTGGGTGTTCGTGAGGTCCTCGACCTCCTTGTCAGCAGTCTCACGCTTAGTGGTGGCGTCAGCCAACTCAGTGGTGTAGTGCTCGTGGTCTTTCTCGATTTCCTCCAACTTGGCCTCGATCTCAGCAATCTGGGTTTCGTACTCCTCCTTCTCCTTCTCGGCAGCCTCGATGTCACTGGTCAACTGATCCTTCTCGTCGGTCAATTCCTTCAACTTGGAGTTCTCTTCCTCCAACTCGTCGAGAAGTGGTTGGATTTCCTCGTCTCTCTCGGCTTGCATCAGCTCCAACTCTTCCTTACGCTCGTTCTTGAGACCAGTCTCTTCCTCGTCAATTTCGTCTTGGTTCTGCTGCTTCTCTTGTAATAACTCTTCCTTCTCAGAAGCGTACTTCTCCTCCAAGTCCTTCAATTCCTGGGTCTTGACCTCAACTTCCTCGTGTCTCTTCTTTTGGTGCTCGGTGTACAAGTCATCCTCCTCACGCTTTCTCTTCTCGTTAGAGGTGATTCTCTCTTGGTGTTCCTTCTGCTGCAACTCCTTCTCTCTCTGCTTTCTGGCAGCTTCTTCGAGCTTGAAGTTCTTGTGAGCAGCACGGGCCTCAGCACGCTTCTCAGCTGCAGAAGCATCGTTCTCTCTCTGAGTCGAAGCCTTCTTGTCAATGTCTGACAACACAGGGCCCACAATCAAGGCAGCCATCTTGTCAATCTCACTGTATGGAAGCTCCAAGCCACCGCCGAGGTCGATCAAGCCAGCCTTGTTTTTCTTGATTCTCTCTTCACTATTCTTGTGGGCAGCGACCAAGGCCTTCGAGTAGAGCTGGGCCTGAGCGCGCAAGTCTGTTTGACCAATGGTCTGAAGGGAGCCCAATCTATCAGAAGCCTTCTTGCTGGCAGCAGCCAACAAAGTGGCATCGACAACATCAACGGCTTCGAAGCCCTTGGTTCTCTTCTGGGAGGAAACAGAGTTGGTGTAGCCACCGCCGTGTTTCATGGTCAAGGCAGCGGCAGCAGAGTTGGCGGCCTCGGACTCTTCGGCCTCGTTCAAGTACTCGGTTGGTGGAGACTTGACGCCATGACGGTGGTCAACCTCAGGGTTGAATCTTGCGTTCAAAGTCTTGGACGAGTTCTTGTCGGCCAACTGGGAGATTTTACCGATGTTGAGCGAGCCGGAAGGGGAGCTTCTGGGCACGGAGGCCAAACCGTGTCTGGAGGTCAACTTCTCAGGGGTGGTTCTAGACGTCATTGAGTAAGTGGAGTTGCTGGAAGCACGCTTGTAGACGTTGCCCTTGTTGTAAGCGGCAGGGAGACCCAAGTCAGGTCTGGCTTCGGAATTGGGAGAAGGCTCAGTGTATTTGGCGCTGGCAGCAGCAGCATCAGCATCCGGGTCGGTCAGCTTTCTCTGCCACGAAGTGATAGAGTCGGTTCTGGCAGCCAAAGCAGCGGTCTGAGCATCAGGAGCAGCTCTCAAACGTTCGTAGGAAGGCTTGACAGTCAAGTCAGCGGAAGCAGCCAAAAGGGCAGCTGAGTCTGAAGCAGAAGAGCTGACACCGACGGAAGGGAGGCCAGGGGAGTTGAAGACACCCAGTCTCAATTTCTGCTGGTAGAGGGCCTGCTGAGACAAAGGCTTGCCATTGGCTTGGTAGGCGGACATGGTTAGGGAAAAAGAGTGGTGGGTTGGTGGTTTTTTCCTTGTGAGAGTGAGGAGCAATTGAGAAAAGAGCAAACAGAAGGACGGGCTGGGGGAGCATTGGCGGGCAGGGACGCAAAAACCCGTACCGCGCCTGTGATTTACTGCAACGGCGGAATCGCAATTACCTAGCTACTGTTTTTTTTGCTGTGCAAAATATGCCGTTTTTGTTGTGTCTTCCCCTACCTTTCAGCACCAGCTGGGCCGTGGTGCGCACTAATTGGGAAGGTGCTGTTGGTGTGTTCCTGCAGACGGGCCGGGGCGGCTGCCTGAGGTGTTCCATGACGCACTTTTGCTTCCTTCCATGGTCCCAGCCAATTACGTCGCGCTGCATGACACTGTGAGTGAATCTTGCTGCGAGGATGGAATAGAGGGTTACATCATCGAAAATTGTGCAAACAAGTTATTTTTTCAGAAATGATTGGAGGGGTTCAATGAGGGGTCCGAAGGGCTGATCTTTTGGTTATACGGAGCGGCGGTTGATTGGACCCATGATACCTTAAAGCTGTCAGCCACAGATAACGGCTGCGAAAAACCACCCATTACGAGCGTAAACGCAGGCTCAAGTGAAAGGGTGATAGATTAAGAGACTTTCTTTTCCACTTCACTTAAGCACTTGGCAATGCGTCGGGCTCTCATTCACTTTTGCGAGAGGAGGCTTCGAGCAATTCCGTGTGGCTGACATGCCAAGGCACATGGTCATGGAAGGTTGTCACCCCTGGAAATAAAAAAAGAAGGTAACGTCTGAAAATATACCCTGAATTTGAAACGCTCTTTTTAAGACACGCCCACGGACCCCGGCTGCTGGCCTATCATATCGGCATACCAGTGGTAATTGTCCGTGGCTGCATTCCATGTGCTATGTGCCGAAAATGAGCTCGCGATGGAATGTTGACATGGACGGTTAATTTGACCGTTTTCGGAGTGGGCAAATTTGGGGAGCACACGATTCTCTTCTTTTTCAAGCCGTATGTCTTAGCAGCGGCACCACTCCGAAACCTTAATCAGAGTATCGGCTGGGACCGAGAGCCCGCACAGTTTGGCTAGCAGTAGACTATCGTCCGATTGAGCTGGCTACCACCCATTGGGTCCAGAAAACTCAATTCAGCGTCTCCAGCTCGTACGTACCTCGTGTGGGCGGCTGATAGGCCACTTCTGTGGGACTTGTTATCTGACGTGAATGCACACTACCTTAGACGAAAAACAGCCACACGCCTCAATGGCCGATTGTCTTCCTTGACGACCTCAATCGGATCTCTCATCCGACAGTTGTATTGTGGCTCCACCTCCGTCTCGGGATCTCCGTTACCTCTCCTTCATTGTATAATTCTCGGCGCCGTCGGACGCCTCTAGCTTTAGTCTTCCTCGTGCCCCGACGAACCTTAAAACAGGCCTCGAGGAACTACAACATTCCGTTTGAAATTAACCAGATCATGAAGCCCCCGTCTGGCGAATCCACGTGCTTGACCTGGCCTATTTGTAGGGGCTAAAGCATGGCCAAGCAGTTAGCACGAAGAAGCTAGACTCAGGAACAGGATCTGCAGACCGGTCGACCTCAGATAGCTAGCTTTTACAATGATAAAGCTAGACAAAGAATAACAAAGCGGTTCCCCTCGAAAGGGCTGAGGTCAATTGGAACTAAGCCTTTCTCCATCACCGCCTCTTCACTGCGCAATGGCACAATACCAAATACCCTGCGAGCGGACGTATGACCCAGATATTGGGCCAGCAAATACTCAGACAAGAGCAGCTTTCACTTTCTAGCTGACTCCCTTCTTCAAAATCCAGGAGGCCTTCCCATGCTCGTCTATCTGGAGTCTATCGTATTCTGCACCCCCCAGACAATCCCTCAAGTCCCCATTATCGCTGGCTGCAAGCCGCATGCTGGCGCACCTCATAATCTCGATTTGGCAGTAGCACAAACATCACAAGGGCGCTTCACATGAGCCCTAGCCATTGATCGCTGGTTATCGCAGACATAACGGCGTGACCGTAAACAGGGATTGTCGGTTTCGATTGTTTTTTCTCTCGACAAGTCGCCACAAATTACCACTCCATTCACTGCACCGGTGCCTTTTGCCAATTGTGCAGCATTTAGCGTCCTGCCAAAAGAGCCTAAGCCTAATTCCCATTCCCCAACTTTCGCCGGACCCTCATATAAACCCCATTCTGCTCGCTACTTGCAATTTGAAATCCAACCCCTTACCTACCCTTATGCGCCTATGAGCACTACAGTGACGAAAAAGACTGTTTATGTCAGGGGCCCGAATAACATATACCGACGCAAGTCCTATGACACTCCTTCAATTGCATCTGTCGACTCTGGCGAGTTGACTCGCAAGAAGGGTGAGGTCGATTCGACACTCAATGACTTGATGGTGTGTGGTTTCCAGGTCCCAGAGGACCCTTCTACGAAAAAGGCGAAGATGAAAACAAAGCGACCATCTGCATCAAGCGCTGACTTAACAGCACCAACTCCTAATCAACCTCCTTGCCCGCGTATTTCCTTCAAGAGGTCGTTCTCTGACTTGCCAAAACAGACTTCCTGGATGGATAGTATCAAATCGCTACAGAGCCGCTTCCTCCCCAGTCGGCCACCGATTTCGTGGTTCCCTATGCCCTAGGGATCCTCACCGCAGTGGTGATCCAGCAGAAATGGGATCTTTTGACCCGCTACGCAAAGCTCTTGTCATATTTGTTGTTCATGTGTATCCTTTGGGGTGCCCTAGCCACCGGTGCATTCTGGTATGCTGGTGTTCTCAGGATCTCCAACTTGGATGATATCAAAAACACATTCTCAAGCTTGTTTGGCCTGGGAGAAGTTGCAAGATCTGATTCTCCCGTTCATTACCACTACGAACGGCGGGAAGAAGATCAAGTAGCTTGGATGAAGTGGTGGACACAGAATCGGTCATTCTGTCCGAGTACGAATCTGACTGTGACCCCAAACGGAAGATGAGGACAGAATCGGAACCTCACCTCGTAAGGGAACCATCTCCGCAAAAATTGACTAATGTCAGACCGTTTGTCCCACCTTCAAGGAGAGACAGTGCTGATTCAAAAATGTCTTCGCAAATCCTGTTACACCGTCTCCAGAACGAAGCAAGCACAAAAAGGAGCCGTTTCCGCTTGGGTCTGCCCGAACGTGAGAGGCCCAAGGATCCTCGGAGACATTCATCGGCATCTCTAGAACTATCTTCAAAGGATAAACATAAACCATTGCCATCTTTGCATAAAACCGCCCAAAGGAGTCTGGACTCCAGCGGCCTGGATTTACCCCTAGTACATGAGATCAAGCTCAAAAGCAGGTTTGACCAGCAGCTTGAAGCTTTAGGAAATGACGCCCACTCGCTTAGCCGTCTGGACACGCTTCTCAGCAAACAGTCTATGTTAGGAACGAGAGCGAACAAGAGGACATTTTTGTCGAATGTTGACGAATTCTAAATAGTTGTTTTACTTTTATATTTAATGGTACAGGTATGGAAATTTGAAGATCGTAAGACTTGACTAGCTGAGAACAACGTCCCAGATCGCTTGAGGACCCCTTTCCTCGTAGATATCCGTGTCGATAAAAGAATCACCTCCGTGATTAGAGTTGGTGCCAAAGACCTGCTTGGAATAGATCTGACCACCCAAGAAGTAAACATCTAGCCACGAACCGCCATGCTCTTTTGGCCTCTTCCACTCTGGAAAGTACTCTGGGCATTTAGCCGATCTGACCAGCGAAGGATTTTGGAGAGGACCAGCACTCTTCGTCTCTTCAGCAGCTTCTTCTGTCTGCTGGTAAGCAGCAATGGCGGAATTCACACCATTCTGACCACCCTTTGAGCCTTTCTCAGTTGATTGTGGTCTGACTAAGTGACGTTCACACAACTTGATGATCACGGCCTGCTTCAAGCCTTCAATGTGGAAAGTCGAGCCTGTGAAAATGATGTTGTCAAAACATTCCTGACGCTTCTCCAAATCTGGAATACCCTTAGGGAGTCGTAAATCGAGGTTGCAAGAACATCCACAAGCTTGTCTGTGCCTTGGAAACGTTCCTTACCGACGTAGATCTTGTTACCTGAAATAGGATCCTTAAACCAGTTCTTGTCTAGCTGACTGTTGGGCTTCTTGTCCTCTTCATTCTCCTCCTCCTCCTCCTCCCCATCAGCCTTTTCATCAGAAACACCAATTCCATTCTGGTTTTCTTCTGTGACTAACTTGGCCACATCAAAATCGTCACCTTGGTTGCTCTTTTTCTCCTTGAGATCATCAAGCGAATAGAAAGACTCGGTGTGGTCACTCAAGACTTCATATATTTTTGAGATCTTCAATGCTGTGATCTGTGCTTCAGATAAATGGGGTAACAACTTTCTCAACTCATCAGTAATCGACTTTCCGCCAATTTCCAATCTTTTACCAGCATGCTTGATGGATGTACCGCCGATGACAGGCATAATCTGAGAGCTTTCATGGCCGACATTGACCACAACTGCAGACGACATGGTAGCGAGGCCAAAAGTAGAGGCAATGGAAAGGTCCAAGACATTGAAAGCAGTGAATTCCAAAGTCTCGAAAACATATCTAGTGATCTGCTCGATGGCTGAACGGGAATAGGACAAAGATGGAACTATCAACAACAACGGCACTTGGTTAATTGTGAGGATAGGGTATTGTGAAATGATGGTCTGTAGTATGAACTTCAAAAGAGCTTGGTATGCTTTCACGTCAACAATACGGGAAGCACGAACAGGCCAAATTTCTGCAAGATTGCCAGTGTTCGAGGCGTGGTAGACATTCGTAGACTTGTCTAGGTACACAACGGTGGGGAGCTTGTATTGTGGTGGGGATAAGGTGTCCTGCAAGCCAAACGAGAAAAGGGTATGTTTTGACCCAGTGTGAATTATGAGGAAGTTCTCCTCACGAAAGAGTGGCATGGCTATGGAGTACGTACTGGCGTGAAATATTGAGTATGTTATTTGATAGTGTGGGTAGCGCACGACTTTTAGGTGAACAGGCATTTGTTGTTACTGATCTTCTTATGGTCGATGATCAATCTAGGCATTCAAAGCCGTCAATGTTTCATCAAGCAGAACATTTCCCCTCCGTTGTTGTTTTTAGAGGGACCCCGATTCCATATTGCCTCGCTGAAGAAAAACAAGAGCTTCAAGAAATGGGAGTCATAAGAACACTTTTCTAAAATTTTATGTAGAATTTGATTGCTTCTTATATTTTCTGCTTCAAAATGATGACCGCCACGTCTTACGGAAGTTGCTTTCTTTTTCACTTCATGTTTCTATTTCCTCGACCATTTGTATATCTTCTGTCATTTCAGCAGTGGCTGCGAAAATATCAATGAATATCCCAATGTCAAGTATCATGTAGAGACATAGCAAGTTTTAGAAAAACGTGTAAATTTTTTCAAAAAAACAAAAGAATCTATTACAATTTTTTCATTGATCGCAAAATTTTACGAGAATAATGGAGTCAGGCTTCAATTGCTTTGAGGAGGGTTGCCTTAAGCTGCCTACTATGCGAGACGCGCTTGAGAAAATACGCCGTATGCTTACTCGCTTGACGTCTTCCTTGCATCGCAGCTCAACCATCAGACCCACCAGAAGCATCATAAAAAGCCACATACTACCGAAATCCACCATGGGACAACAAAACATTATGAGCTTCTTCTCCCTGAAGAATGATGGGAAAGCAACTGAGAGCCTCAAAAGACGAAGGCAAGAAAGCGATGATGGGCCAGTCAAGATCCAAAGAACTGGACAGAGTCTGCTGAAGGAGCTCCACGAAAAGGAGCCTGAAGCTTCTGCTTCTGATGGATCGAATAATGAGACTACTCAGAAGGACGATGATGGAGCTCCGAAGGGTACAATTGTTGAGGAAGCGTCCAAGCTTGTCAAATTGGCAGAGAAGGAGCATGTGCATAAGGACCTTGGAAAAGGTGACAAATTCCCTTACTCAAAGATTACAAAAATGCTCGAGAAGATTGAGCAGGAGTCTTCTAGGTTGCAAATGACCGCCCAAGTCTCTAATTTCTTCCTAGAAGCCTTGGAGAAGTATGGCCTGCCTGACAAACTTGTCACAATTGTATACTTATTCATCAACCGTTTAGGCCCGGACTATGAGCCCGATCTTGAGTTGGGCTTGGGTGAATTTATTTTGATCAAGGCAATCAGCTCCTGTTATGGAAGAGCCCTGGCGCAAATCAAAAAAGATTACGATGCAACCGGTGATCTTGGCCTTGTTGCTCAGAAGTCACGTTCTGGTCAGCCTCCAATGTTCAAACCGCCTCCTCTTGATATTGACTCCGTTTTTGAAAACCTCACAAAGATCGCCAAAACGACAGGAAAGGATTCACAGGGCAAGAAAATTAACATCATCAACAAGATGTTAGCAGCTTGCGATTTGAACAGTTTCGAAGCCAAATTTCTTATAAGATCGCTTGAAGGCAAATTGAGAATTGGCCTCGCAGAGAAGACTGTTATCGTGGCCTTAGCGCAAGCTTTTCTTAATTACGAAAGCAAGGGCAAACGTGTCTCCCCAAATACATTGGCCGAGGCTGAGAATATAATGAAGGAGGCATTCTCTCGTATACCAAATTATGAGGTTATAATACGAAAGAGTTTTGAGCATGGTGTCATGAACTTACTCGATCATTGCAGTTTGACGCCCGGCATACCGTTGAAACCAATGTTGGCTAAACCAACGAAATCTGTCGGTGAGGTTTTGGATAGATTTCAAGGAGAAGATTTCACTTGTGAATACAAGTACGACGGTGAACGAGCACAGGTTCATCTTTTAGAAGATGGAACTGTTCGGATTTACTCTCGTAATTCCGAGGACATGTCTCAAAGATACCCAGACTTAATTGCTATTACTAAAGACCTTATCAAAAAGACTGACGACGACCTGACTTCCGACACGCCAAAATCACTCATTCTTGATTGTGAAGCGGTTGCATGGGATCGAGAAGCGAAAAAGATTCTTCTGTTCCAAACACTCTCAACCAGAAAGAGAAAAGATGTCAATGAGGCTGATATCAAGGTTCACATTTGTCTATTCGCCTTCGATTTGTTGTACCACAACGGTGTCTCCCTCATCACAAAATCGTTGAGCGAGAGACGTCAAGTGTTATTCGACAACTTCCAGACAATTGAGGGAAAATTCCAGTTTGCAAATCATGTGAACTCGTCTAATACCGATGAGCTCCAGGCATACTTGGAGCAGTCCGTAAAAGACTCTTGTGAGGGTTTGATGGTGAAAATGCTACATGGACCCGAATCATATTACGAGCCTTCTAAGCGTTCTAGAAATTGGCTCAAGCTTAAAAAGGATTATCTCGACGGTGTGGGTGATTCGTTGGACTTGGTTGTAGTGGGCGCCTACCGAGGCAGAGGAAAGAGGACCGGTGGTTACGGTGGATTCCTTTTAGCGTGCTACAACGACGACACTGGCGAGTATGAAACGGCTTGCAAGATTGGTACAGGCTTCTCAGAAGAAGTATTAGCATCTTTGAGTACTAAACTTAAAAGCACTGAGATTGAAAAGCCGAAGGCTTATTATACCTATGACACAACAACATCGAGTGCTCTTCCTGATGTCTGGTTTGAACCCACCACAGTCTTTGAGGTTTTAGTTGCCGATTTACAGTTAAGTCCCATTTACAAGGCGGCTCATTCAGAATATGGCAAGGGTATCAGTATGAGATTTCCTCGATTACTTCGTGTCAGAGATGACAAGGGAGTCGAAGATGCTACTACTTCAACTCAAGTGGCTGAATTTTATGAGAGTCAAGCTAATGTGAATTAAATACGAATTGAATGCTTCAAATGACTAATGAGAGCCCTAGAGGCCAGGGCTCTTATCCCTTCCTTCTCTGATTCTATTTCTAATCTTCTCTCCTAACAAATGTCTTTTTTGCGGAGAGCTGATTGCGTATTGAGCAGAAAGTTTGGAGGCAGGGACTTTTGAGGATGCGAAATTTAGCTCCATGTGTGAATTGTCACGAGATAGACCTGTCTCTGAATTAGGGGTCGAAGCTGGTTTATAGTTGAAGTCATCAGCCATCGACACTGTGGAATTGAGTGCCTTGATGTCCACATCAGAGTTCTTGGCGTTGGCATGCAAGGAGTAATCAGAGAACATAGGAATGTTGGTGTATGACATATCAGAGTTCATCAACGAAACACCATCAGACATCGACAGCGAGTGATTGAGTGACAAGTCACTATCGCTAGGGGTCGTTGCCAATCCATTCTCTGCATCTTCCTTCTTCTTCGCTCTAAGCTTTCTCTTTTTAGCCTTTCTTTGAGCTATTCTTCTGTTGCGCAACTCTTGAGTCTTCAATTCTTCCTCTTCATCAGAATCGATGTACTGAATTTCATCAGTAACGTTCAAGTGATCCTTCAACTCGAGCAAGTTGAAGTCATTGGGGAAAAGCTCAGGGCCAAACTTATTAACAACCTCAGTGATTTGCTCAGCTAACTCCTGTCTTTTCTGTTTGAGTTCACTAATAGCTTGGCCCGAGAAAATCGAAAGATATAATGGCCTGATCGACTTGAACAAATCCACACCTTGCTCACCAGTGACCAAGGCTGAATATGTCACTAATACACCCAACATGTAAAGCAGAAACCATAAAGTGACCGAACCAGTGGTGGTCAAATAATGGTGTGTTCTACAATACCATGTTCCGATTGATGCATAGAAGCTGTAAAGCAACGGGGCGATGATCAAACTGATTAAAATCTTCCAAGTGGCGACAACATCGTTGGCCTTTACTTTGACAGTGGAATTGGCCAAAGCTGTCTTAGCCTTCTTGATTGAAATGAATTTGGAAATGGCGAAAACTGGTGAAAACAAAACAATGCCAGGGAATGCAAGTAAGCCCAACATTATGAGCTTCAAGATGCGGAAAAAGAAGATTGGGAGCAAACGAATCTTGTGTGACTCGTCGCAGTCTTCGACATGGTGATCAGGTAAGTGTAAGTGCTTGAGAAGGTCGTTGTATTCTAGCACTTTAACCTTGGACTGTTGGATCTCTGGTCTATCTTTATAGGTTTCATAACCGACAACCAACCTTCGATTCATCTCAACGATTAATGGCAAGGGTAAGTACTGGGCGAAGTTACCCGCATACAATCTCCTTGCTGCTTGGATAACCATTAATGTCTCATAGTCTTCACAATTTACCGTGACAGCACGTAAACCGTTGGTGACAATGTCCAAGAGCTCTTTGACAGCTTCACGGCTAGTCAGCTGGTTGCTGTACTTTTTGACGAGCTCTTTAGGGATCTCAATGGGATGGCCAAATTCAATGACCGCACGAGATCTAAATCTGTGGGCGTTGAAGTAGTTCATGCCGCAAGGAACGATCTTGACATTACAATTTGAGTCGTTTGCCATAGCTCCCAAAGCCATAATCGCAACACCAGCCTTCAATGGGAGCATGTCTGTTCTGTCATGAGAGCCACCTTCAGGGAAGATGCCCAAGCATTCGCCAGAACTCAAGTGCTGGAACACGAACTTGTAAACATGCCCCTGGTCGATCTTGTCTGCAACCTTAAAGCGAGTGCCCTGTTGCAAGAGCTGCTTAACTTTCTGAGTGGACTTGAACTCTTTACGAAGGATGATCTCATTGTCCGAGATGATCTCGGAGATCTCGGTTGCTCCAAGCGACAGCGGAAGGGCGATGAGGCCGCGAGGCATGCATTCCTCGGTAAACTTGGTGCCCTTGCCCTTGACCCTCAATGGGTCTGCAGCGACATCAATGTAGATCTTGCCTGTGGCAGGACGCAACATGTCCTGGGCTCTCGCAACCGGCACAGCAAGCTGAGCCTTGGAAAAGGTACCAATGATGTTGTGAAGATACGACTTCATGGCAATGAGGAACGAAATACGTCTTCCGGCTTCCCGCTTGACCTGGCGCATCAACACAATAGGGTCCACGAACTGGTTGGCGTGAGGGGCAGCCACAAAGATGACAGGCCCGGACTTGGGTAGGCGGAAAGCACCTCTGGGTCTAATTTCCCTGAAAAAGCAGTCGAAAATGACCGTCCAGAGCCAGAGCAAGAGGTCATAGAGCCAGATCTGAGTGCGAGTGAAGGGCTTGTACTCCATGGCAGGGAACGCCGAGGGCCTCGAAGAATTAGCATCGTCCAGAGGCGAGTTGCCCGAAGATTGAACCTCAGGCATGCCTTGAGAGAGAGGTTGATTCAGCTTGACGAGTGGGTGGGAGGAGAGCCTGTTTCAGTTCTACGGGGGTTCACCAAAAGGGAAACATTTTGGCCGGGACAGACAGGACGAAACAGGTGGTGTACAGGTTTCCAGTGCCGTGGCCCAGGGGGCTCCAATTGGGCGGCAGGAGATGATGAATGGGCCGTGGGGAAGCAACAGGTGGAATTTGAGTATCATGAAAAGATGGGCCGAACTGGCTGCAAATTGTAGAGGCAGGCCACCAGAATGCAAGAAGGGACAGCATCCTCCACAGGTTGCGCCTGCATTGGCCCAAAGGCGCCAGAGCGTTGAGGCCTCGCCTAGATCAATTGGGTAACAAGCGAGGCATGGGGGATAAGGGAGCCGTGGATAACAGGATGGGGCGAAAAAAAACAAAAAAAGTTACAGTTTTACCGGAGGCAGAGGAGAAGGGTTTTATACCCTGGATTAAGCATTCTGCCGCCGGCGCAGAGATTGCGTCTCCTTTGTCACATGGATCACACAAAGGGCAGGCGAGGAATGGGACCCTGGTGACAAAGGCTTCTGGTGTGACGAGCATTGACAGATCTCAGGGTGGGTGGGGATAAGCTCGTCGACGGAAGCCGGATTTAACCAGGTGTAGAAGTCAAAAAATGTAGAGGTGCAATTGTGTCGGATGGTGGATCGGCATCTTTCCACCATTTCTCAACCGTTGCGCAGCGGTTGCAAACCACTTGACCAACCACGGATACCAATGGGGTGCCCGCATTTTTCAGTCACTTTACATGAAATACAATTTAAATCCGCTGGCGAACCAGGGGTGCTGCTATTTGCCCGGGATTCTCAATCTTTACGATTAAAACTTACTCCGCCAACTTTCCGTACCCCCTTGGAGGAGTTAAGGCCGCGGCGGTAAGGTGCAAGCGATCACTATTCCTCTGACAGAACGGCTCCATAATGAGCTGGTGGCCTCCGCATTGGTGCCAGGATAAAGCGGGTGTACGGGTGTCATCCCAACCGAGGTCTCATGGCGTGCTCGGTCCTCGGGAGCATGCTTTGCCAAACCACACCTGGGGAAATCAGGGGACACCCGTACCTCCCACCTCGTTCAAGCCAGGCTCCGACGGCCTCTATCCCACAAAAAAAAAAGTAGCAAAATCCCCATTGAAATCCGCTTAATGTCACCAGGTGTATCCTGGTTTCGTCACCACTAGGGGCGCCACGGTACTGGCTGCGAAGTGGGATATGAAGCGCCTGCATACCTCGGTCTTTCCGGGGAAACTTCACAGGCGCTCACCCCGCAAAAATCCACAATATATAGCGCCAATTTTCCACCCCTAGACAACCTTTTTTCTCTTTCCGCTGTAACAAGAAACACCAACCCAGTTCCTGTTTCTTAATCAATCATGTCCATTTCTTTCAAAGACAAAGTCGTGGTCGTCACCGGTGCCGGTGGTGGCTTGGGTAAGTACTACTGTTTGGAGTACGCTAAGAGAGGCGCCAAGGTTGTCGTGAACGACTTGGGTGGTTCTCTTTCCGGTCAGGGTGGTGACTCCAGAGCCGCCGACGTTGTTGTCGACGAGATCAGAAAGGCTGGTGGTACCGCCGTTGCTGACTACAACAACGTTCTCGAAGGTGAGAAGATCATTGAGACCGCTGTCAAGAACTTCGGTACCGTCCACGTTATCATCAACAACGCCGGTATCTTGCGTGATGCTCAATTCAAAAAGATGTCCGCTCAGGACTTCCAATTGGTCATTGACGTGCACGTTAACGGTGCCTACAAGGTGACCAAGGCCGCCTGGGAACACTTCCGCAAGCAGGGCTACGGAAGAATCATCAACACTGCTTCCCCAGCTGGTTTGTACGGTAACTTCGGCCAGGCCAACTACTCTGCCGCCAAGATGGGTTTGGTTGGTTTCGCTGAGACTTTGGCCAAGGAGGGTGACAAGTACAACATCAAGGCTAACACCATTGCTCCTTTGGCTAGATCTAGAATGACCGAGTCTGTCTTGCCTCCTCCTATCTTGGAGCAGTTGGGTCCTGAGAAAATCGCCCCATTGGTCTTGTATTTGACCTCTGAGGACAACGAGGACATCTCTGGTCAGATCTTCGAGGTTGCCGCTGGTTTCTTCGGCCAGATCCGTTGGGAGAGATCTGGTGGTGCTTTGTTCAAGCCAGACGACTCTTTCACCCCAGAGTCTGTTGCCAAGAGATTCGACGAGATCACCAGCTTCGACGATGCTGGCAGACCTGAGGACTTGCAGGTTTCTCACCCATTCATGATCAACAACTACGGTGTGCTTGCCAACCAGGCTAAGCAGCTTCCTCCAAACGACAACTCTGGCGTTCCTGAGGTGTCTTTGAAGGGCAGAGTCGTCTTGATTACTGGTGCTGGTGCCGGTTTGGGTAGAGACTACGCTTTGGCTTTCGCTGCTAAGGGTGCCAAGGTTGTCGTTAACGACTTCAAGGACCCATCTAAGGTCGTTGAGGAGATCAAGGCTGCTGGCGGTGAGGCTCACGGTGACACCCACGATGTTGCCAACCAGGCCAAGGAGATCATTGACAATGTTGTCGGCAAGTACGGTACCATTGACATCTTGGTCAACAACGCCGGTATCTTGAGAGACAAATCTTTTGCCAAGATGTCTAACGAGGAATGGCAGCTCGTCCAGAAGGTGCACTTGAACGGTACCTTCGAGTTGACCAGATTGGCTTGGCCACACTTCCTCGACAAGAAGTACGGTAGAGTTGTCAACATTACCTCCACTTCTGGTATCTACGGTAACTTCGGCCAGGCTAACTACGCCACCGCCAAGGCTGCCATCATTGGTTTCACCAGAACCATTGCTATCGAGGGTGCTAAGAACAACATCAAGGCTAACGTTGTTGCTCCTCACGCCGAGACCGCCATGACCTTGACTATCTTCCAGGAGTCTGACAAGAACTTGTACCCACCTAAGTTGGTCGCTCCATTGTTGATCTTCTTGGCTTCCGAGCAGGTTCCTGTCACCGGTGAGTTGTTCGAAGGTGGCGGTGGCTGGATCGGTAAGACCAGATGGCAGAGAGCCAAGGGTGCTGTCAGCAAGGACGCTGTCACCACCGCTGAGTTCATCAAGGAGCACATCGGTGAGATCACCGACTTCTCCTCTGGTACTGAGAACCCAGCCTCTACCACTGAGTCTTCCATGGCCATCTTGTCTGCTGTCGGCGACGACGATGACGATGAGGACGAGGATGATGAGGACGTCGAGGAGGAAGAGGAAGATGACGACGAGGACCCAGCTAAGATGCCAGACCCAATCTTCAGCTGGAACGACAGAGACGTCATCTTGTACAACCTCGGTGTCGGTGCCCACCGTAAGGAGTTGAAGTACGTCTACGAGAACGACTCTGACTTCCAGGTGATCCCAACTTTCTGCCACTTGCCAACCTTCAACACTGTGAAGTCGCAGGTGACTTTCTCCAGATTGTTGAGAAACTTCAACCCTATGCTCTTGTTGCACGGTGAGCACTACATCAAGATCAACAAGTTCCCAATCCCAATTGAGGCTGCCGTCAAGACTTCCTACTACCCATTGGAGGTCACCCAAAAGGGCACCAACACCATTGTTGTGCACGGTTCCAAGTCTGTTGACGAGTCTACTGGTGAGGAGCTCTTCTCCAACGAGGCCACCCTCTTCATTAGAAAGTGTGAGGGTGACACCAAGCAGTACAACGAGAGAAGGACTTTCGCCACCACCCAGTTCATTGCTCCAAAGACTGAGCCAATCTTCACCAAGGACATCCACACCACCGATGACCAGGCCGCTCTTTACAGATTGACTGGTGACAGAAACCCATTGCACATTGACCCAGCTTTCGCTGAGGGTGCCAAGTTTGAGAACCCAATCTTGCATGGTATGTGTACCTACGGTTTGACTGCCAAGGTCTTGTTGGACGAGTTTGGTCTCTTCGACGAGATTAAGGGTAGATTCACTGGCATCGTCTTCCCAGGTGAGACCTTGAGAGTCTTTGCCTGGAAGGATGGTGACACTGTCATCTTCCAGACCCACGTTGTTGAGAGAAAGACCATAGCTATCAACAACGCCGCCATCAAGTTGGTTACCGACAAGCCAAACTTGTAAGTGGTTTAGGGTCTATTTATTTTTTTACGATGAGAAATATCTTTCAAATTTATTAGTTACGTTTCGATGCCAATGTAGTTTTAGTAAATTGTGACCATATGGTTGTTTGGTGCATGCAAATCTAGCGAATCCATCATTCAGACTCCTCATCCTCCTCGTAGATCTCCGAGCTGTGGTGAGCATGCTGCTTGAGTGAGAACGGAAGTGGTGTTTCGTTGATGGGATCTGATTGGAAGCTTGGCCCTGGCCAAGAATCAAATACAGACCCACCAGCGGTAGTTGTAAGTGGGGAACTCGTCGTTGGCGAAGACATATTGACATATGGTCTTGGTGTGCGGTAGACGGGTCTTTGTAACGAGGGTCTCTTTGACTTTGTAGAGCCTGGTCCTGGGAACAGGTATGGGGAATTCTGGAGGGAGAACATGTGAGCTAATGATTGATTCGAGTTCGAGGTGGCAGTCTCAAAATATTCTGGAGAGTCAGCAGACGGAGATGAGGCCAATGAATCGGTGGAAGTATATGCGGAAGAATAGGTTTCAGAACAGACCAGCAGCGCTGAAGAATGTATGGAGGCCAGCAGTAATGACAGGCTCTTGCTATGTTCCCTAAACAAGGCAGAAGGTGGAGCAAATGCATCGTCGTCGAAACAGGAGGATATCCCTGGAGTGAGTTCTGAAGTCAAGGACGACTCTGACAGCTGAGAGGGCCAATTGATCAGAGGCTGAGAAAGATGAAGCCTAAGCTCCTTGCGGTCTTGCCTCTTGTGGACCTTTGCAGCTGTTTTACGCCTGGGTACTTGTCCGGTGCTTATGGAAGTTGTGAGGCCCGGAGAAGTGGCCTGTTCGGACGATGTAAGGAGTGCCGTGAAGGATGAAGAACGAGAGTGGCTCGTGGAATGCAGTTGAAAATGGTTGAATGAACGAGCTCTGGTGAGCTTGGATGCTTGCATGACTTTGTTCATCTCCACTTCGCAGGTACGCTTATGTTTGATGTCTTTCATTTCGACGTATGCCTGAGGAACGCACCATTCTTTGTGGTTGTCGAAGAATTTCTTGTAGCCTCCCTCGAGGACAACGATGTCGGGGTATAGTAGCTTGGGATAATTCTCGGAATTGTGAATGCGGTCAGCCTTCCGAAGATGGCCGGCCATTGTAGGGCCACGCAAAATGGAGTATTCACAGTGGAAGATCAAGAGCCTCTTGCGGTTTTCCAGCAGACGGTTGTTGATAAAGCGCATCTCCAAATCAGTCTTGGACGATATGTTGATGGCATTGACGATATGGCCTCCGTCAAACTCGTAGGGGAACCGGCAGTCGACAACAACGTAGTCGTCGAACTCATTGCGGTAATGACCCAGGACAATCTTTTGCATCTCATTTTCGTCGATCCGAGGCAATAAGTCGCTGGATACTCGGAATGTTCTGAGGTTCGTCTGTGGGAGCCACTCGCTTCCGTCGAACATGTCGGTGACATTGGGATCTTGAATGCACGATTGAGTCCTCCTGATCAGAAGGTTTTGCGATAGTGATGCCTGGGACGATTTGCAGCGTGGTGCTCTGCGCTGAGGCTTGTTCAGCGGAGAGCAGAGGAAGTCGTCGTCGTTCAAGGTGGTGTCGTTGCTGGTGTCTTCGTCTGTTGTTTCACCATCGGCGAGGTCTCGCATGCCCGAGCTGGGGCCGTCAAAGACACTCAAGTCGGAGAAGCGGGATATTTGAGACATGGATCTTGAGAAGGCCTTGGTACTGTGCTGGAGCTTGTTCTTACCAGACTCCAATGTGCTCATGATATTGGTCAACTTGCCAAAGGGCTTGCGGGAGCGGGCGCCTAAAGGCGAGGCTGCGTCGTGCTCTTCAACCATATTCCTCTTGTGTGCTGGGCTGGAGACAAGGCCATTCTTCATAATACGGGAAAAAGAGGGTGGTGTCTATGGGAACTGCGAAGTAGGAGGGTTTCAGCAGGATGTGGGTGTGGTTGGCCAGCGTAGGGGTATGTTGAAGGAGAAACGGCAGGCTTGATCAGCACAAGAAGAAGTAATTTGAGATCCGGCGGCAGGGTGGTATATATGAGCAAGCCAAGGGAGCGCAACACCTTCAGGTCTATTGTCGGCAGATGCTCCAGAAATGGCGGTATGGGCGCGCTGAAAGGTAAACATGAGGGCGCAGGCCTCAGGGCTGAAACAGGCCTGAACGCTGGTGCGACTGGGACCAAACCAGGCCAAGGCAGGAAAGCGCCAGGGCTCACGCAAGCGACAGAATTGGGGGTAAAACGTAGTGGAAGCTCTCTTTTTTGAAGTCGTAATCACGAGCTCATTCGTCGTAATATTACCCCTGAGCTTCCCCACGACATGACTTTCAAGGCTCTATTGTTGCTTTGTTTTCGCTTTTTCTGCTTCTGATCGTGGTCCCCGGCCTGCCTGATCTGAATGGACGCCAAACTTTAGCGCTCGGAATGTCTGAGTTGCTCGCGCTGTTTGTTTACGGCTGCTAAACCCCGGTGCAAACCATCACCAGGCCAAGGGTCCTCGGTCAATGATCCAGACTTGGCATTAACCCCTTGGTTGCAGCGTTCCACAACCGGCGTTTCACCATTTCATGTTCATAAAAAATTAATGTCGGGGATCTGCCAACGTCCAATTTGGCAATACAACAACACCAATCTTCGCTGCAGACATTGTTGCTTGCGCTAGTTAGGAATATGCGCGCACGCTTCCATACATCTTTTTGCAGCCGCCAGCCGTCCCGCTCGTTCCCTCGTTGTGACATCTTACTAAGCCTGCTTAGTTTCGAGTCGATCAAGATACTGATCCATTGTTCCCAGCTTGTTTGGCAGCATTGTTAGAGTCTCGTCGCCAACTTCGTCGCTATCGCTCAGGGAATGTGCGTGTTTGTCTTCCTCATCCTCGCTTCCTAATTCCCGAGCCACGGCCTTCTGCCACTTTCCGCTGAAAGAGGTGGAGCTTTCATCTGTAAGATAGCCGTGAAGATTCAACAGGGAGCTGGAACTGGTGATCTTCGATAATCCGTTAGATCGCGTAGAGCTTATGGAATTCTTCCTCGAGCCAAAGCCTCCAGTGCTTTGAACGCTGCTGATCAGCTCCAGTGTCGATCCCCTCCTATCCGAACGGCCAAAGAATGGCGGGGTGCCAAATCTGAAAATGAGGTTGCCGTATTTCCTTCCCCATGGGTAGGCGAATAAAGTGAATTGATCGTCGGCTTGATTTTAGCAAAGAAGCGCCGACTGGGGCTGAAGATCGACTTGATCGACGATGGTGATCCTTCCCCAATGGTGACAGTATTACTTGCGGCAGTGCTAGGTGTTCTCTGACCGGAGCTAAACGGCGATGCTGAAGGTTGTGGGAACGACAGAGTCGATGCACCTTTGTGCACTGAGAGCGATGATGACGAAAGCTTCAAAGGTGGTGGCACTGAGCTTCTTGAGAGCCTCAGCTGTGCCGAATCCGATTTCTTCAAAGTAGTATGCGGTAGTTTTTCTCTGTCCAACTTGATCGATGATAAAACGTTTGTGGTGTCAATGACTGAAGCACCACCCTCTTCTTCAGAAAGCGATCCCATTGAGCTCGAGTCATCAAGGTATGAGTCTAATAGATCATCGACCTTTTCTAGATCAAGAACATTGATATCTTTAACGGGCAGTACTGGCTGATCCACCAGAATTGGTCTCGACGATGGAGGAATCTCAGTTTCAGGTCTTCCTGCTCCAAAGAACCTTTTGATTTTGTTGGACATGCGGTTCTCAGCATCCCAGGCCTCGGCAGCCAATGGGTCCTGTTGCGAAATGATATTCTTGTTGAAATTGAAAAAGGTTTCGGCCTCTTTTCTGGTTAATTCAAAGGTTGTGAACTTATGCTGCTTGATCTCTGTAAGCGTGGGACGTGAGTTTGGGTCCTTGGCGAGAAGTCTCTTGATGAGGTCCTTTAGAAGCTCTAGCTCTTTCAAATCTTCCATCCTCACATGAGAGCTCTCCCGGGTTCGTGGAAACTTGAGTTCACCGTTCACGATAGTCTTGAACAAGCTAAACTCGTTGTGCCCTTCAAACGGTAGTTGGTGAAAGAAGAGACAGTAGATGACGACACCAAAGGACCAAATGTCGATCCTTGCATCAACTTTTGAGCGTGCCATGTCAGCTTCATTGAGCATCAGTAGTCTGTTGTTCACGAATTGGCAGAGCTCAGGGGCATAGAATGCTGGCGTTCCCATCGTCTTCCCTAGCTCCTTGTCATCATTAGTGTTGTTCTCGAGAATCAAACTCACCCCAAAGTCTGATATTTTGATTGTCCGGTCCAGACTTATGAGTAGATTGGAGGGCTTGAGGTCTCTATGAATGATTCTTTTGTAGCTGTGTAGGTATTCGAGTCCATTGGCAACGTCTCTAACGATCTTATTTAGCGTGATGCCTTTGCTCCCATCTTTTAAGTATTTCTCATGGAAGTGATTATACTTCTTCCAGTCAATCTCCCAAACTTGCAGTACTCTAGCACTAGCAAGATCTTATCGAACTTGAGGTCGTCTATAACTTGATATAGCTTCACCACATTGGGTGATAACACTCTTTCATTATCTGTATCTCGCGTTTGATCTTTGTTGTGTGACTCAAATAAGTCTTTGTTATCAATTTGGCTCGATCAACTCTATTAATGGTCTTGATCGCCACGAGTCCATGGTCTTTGCTGAGGTCTTCTGCAAGTATCACCTTGCCGAATTGACCCTGACCTATCGTCTGGAGGAGTCGGAAACGTCGGTTAACAACCTTACGGTTAGTCTGCTTATCTAGCACAATATCTAGTCGCAGAACATCCATGGTGATTCTCTTACTTGTGGTTCAAATGGTTCATGTAGTTCTCGCTTGCAACCAGAAACCTGCAGTGATAGTACGTACGCGAGCGTACAGGACTCACTTCAAAGTTGCAAATAGTGATGTAGTTGGTCCCAAAAAAGTAAAGCCATATGAATATTCATATTCGGGCGTTCTACAATGCGTATCCTTTTAGTCTATAGGTTATAATACATGCATGTCTGCCTCAAATGGAGATGGCAGGATGGCGTCTTCATAAATTTCGTCATTAGGAGCGCGGGTAGCCCATAGCTAACTTGCCATAACCTCGCCCAGTCGAGCTTCATCCTTCATATCGCGTGCCTTTCTTGTCTTCTCGTCATCCTTGTCCTCATTAAGTTCTCTGATTATTTCCTCCTCCTCTTCTGTGAGACCAGTGATATCTGGTGGGATCTCTTGCATCTGAACCGATGGGGCATAATTAAGGTAACGTAACTGCTCCAAGATATCGGTTTTGACACACTCCAAGTACTTCTTGGAGTTTTTATTATCTAGCCGCCCATCAAGCTGTGGATGTAACGAGTAGTCTGGCCCAAACCAATCATAAGTTGGGATTTTCAGTGGAATTTTGGAGTCGAGTTGAACATCGTTCAACACCGATGTTTCGTAGCACCAAAGTCTAGAAACATTACGCGGCGTATAACCTCCTCCACCAACCACTAGCATTGGGATGCCAAATGACTTGATGAAATTAACGCATTGACCGTGAGCACGGATATTTAGGTTGAAACATCCTAATCTGTCGTAACCGAGCGAATCAGCGCCACACTGCTGAACAATCACCGTGGGTTGGAATTTTGTTATTAGCGGTTCCATGATCAGTTTGAATAAATGAATGTAGGAGTGGTCATCGATACCATCTTTTAAGGGCACATTGACAGAGTAATTCTTTCCTTTTCCAATGCCTCTTTCGTCGATTGCACCAGTACCTGGGAAGAATTCACCATTAAATTTATGAAAAGATACTGTCATCACTCTGTCAGTAGTGTTGAAAGCCTCTTGAACTCCATCACCGTGATGGAGATCAATATCAATATACATCACACGAGGGTGGACACGTAGTAGATTAAGAATAGCAAGCACAATATCGTTAATGTAGCAAAACCCACTTGGCTCAAATTTTTTGGCGTGGTGTAGTCCTCCAGACCAATTTATAGCGATGTCACTCATACCGCTTATGAGCTTTCTCAGAGCATCAAGGGAGGCACCAGCGTACATCCCCAGGTAGTCGTACATTCCATCGAATATAGGACAATCGTCACCAATATTGAATTTGGCAAGTTTCTCCTCGCCTAGTTTAGCGGTGAGCTCTGGGGTAATGGTCTGCAAAAATTCCACGTAGTCTTCCGAGTGGAATTCGAGAAGCTCATCTCGTGTGGCTTTCCTTGGCTCATATAGATCCATTCTTTCATGCAATTTATACAGAATGACCAAATGGTCTGTAAGCATCAACCTAAAAGGTTTCATTGGATGATGAGGACCATAATGGTATCGTGAAGTTTCTGGGTTATAGTGATAGGATACATTTCTGAATGCCGACTGTCGTTGCGGAAAATATAGGGGAGTATGTTCCTGAGTTTTCACATCCGTCGAAAACGTGTCAGAGTTCGACATGCTGTGGTGGGTTGTAAACGAAATAATCTTCAACTATGCTTGTTTGATGTTTGTGGTGCACGGATGTATCCAGCGGCTGGCTGGACCGTTGAATTCTCGTCAACGGTGTACGAATGACATACTCTACTTAATCTTCAAAAGTTTACAACCAAGTAAGATTATTGAAGGTATTGTTGTCGATTTTATTGGTTTGGAAGAGACATGGCCCGATCAATGTGTGTAAGTTCTACTTTTCTTGAGCCTGTCTCAGGCTTCTTCAGCTCTAAGTGCTCCCCGTAAGATTTTCAGCATAATCCGATTTTCACATTATTTTTTTATCCTTCCACTAATTACTCTAAGTAACAACTTAATTCTGTTCCCCTTGGTAGTTATGCCCGTTCAAATCGTTGAAGTCCTGAACAGTGGCGACATTTTTTTGCGACATCCACCACACTCAACGACATAACGCTCTCACCTTGCCACTACAATCAATTGAAAACCACCCAAACGCCTCGAACAAGTCATGTCAGGTATGCATCAATTCCAATTACTCTCCACTCATGATAAGTACTAACATCAGACGCTGGTTTTGATAGACACATTACTATCTTCTCCCCACAAGGGAGATTATACCAAGTTGAGTACGCCTTCAAAGCTATCAACTCGGCCAGCATTACTTCCATTGGAGTTGTCGGTGAGGACTCTGCTGTCTTGATTTCTCAAAAGAAGGTTTCAGATAAGCTTTTAGATGCTTCGACCGTTTCCTACTTATTTCAAATTACCCCCTCAATTGGTATGTTGGCCACCGGTTCCATTGCTGACGCCAGAAACTTGGCTTTGAGAGCTAGAGCAGAAGCAGCTGAATTCAGATACAAGTATGGCTATGAAATGCCAGTCCAGAGTATTGCTAAGAGAATGGCGAACATGTCTCAGTTATATACGCAGAGAGCTTACATGAGACCTCTTGGAGTTGCGTTGACATTCTGTCAGGTTGACTTTGAGGATGAGGGCCGTGGACCACAGATCTTCAAGTGTGACCCTGCTGGATATTATACGGGAGTCAAGGCTGTCTCTACAGGCCCTAAGCAGCAAGAGGCTACGACGTACTTGGAAAAGAAGTTCAAAAAGATCGACCACGTCAAGGGAGATTGGAAAGCCAACGTCGAGTTTGCGATTACCGCATTGAGTTCCGTGTTGGGCACGGACTTCAGAAAGAATGACATCGAGATCGGTGTTGCCACTCAAGATAAATTCCGTGTCTTGACCCCAGATGAGATTGATGAAAGGTTGGTTGCAATTGCAGAATTAGACTAACGATCCACAAGTGTACGATACATGACCTACAATAAATCATACCATGAACATCAGTAAACTTTTAATTTCCAGTTCCGAACGAGGAATGCTATTTAAATAACATATGGGATGAACATATATGGACAAGCCTCAAGGTATCTGTCCCAGTCAGCACCATACTTCTTAGCACACTTTCTCTGATCTCTCAAAGCTCTGTGAATCAACACGATGAAGAAGAAAACAGGGAAGAACCATGGGAATGGTGAGCCGAATCCACAAATAGCACCCCAGGTGAGAGCCATGGTGTAGTCGGCAGTGTAGTGTGCTTTACGAGCGTACTTGTACCAACCGTCAGTCAACAAAAGAGAACCATTGGCACACTTAATGTAGCTAGGGTTCTCGAGGTCGGAGCAAGGCAAGTAAGGGAAGGTTTTTCTAAGCGAACTGTTACCGGCCATGATTCTTCTGAAACTGTTCTTCTGTCTGTTACCAGTGTCGAAGAAAAAGTAAGCAACAGTCAAAATGGCGAACAAGGCAACGTTGTATGGGAGGGACCAGTTGTACTCAGATGGGTCGTGGTGGGCAAGGTACAAAGTACAGTGACAGTAAGTGTATGGCACACCAGCGATGTTCCAGAAAATCAACATAAAACCAAACTTCTCATAAGCCATGTCCCAGGTTGGAACGATCAATTCTTCACCCTTGGAGCAGGCGTTGGCATAGAGCCAATGAGCGTAAACAACGAAAACAACCTGAGTTGAGACGTAGCCGTAGGTGTCCAACTGCTTCAAGGCGGTGGCAAGGGAGAGGAAGTATAAGGTAAACCATGGAATTCTCACCTCGAAGAACATCTTCAAGTCCAAGTACTTGCCGATTCTTGGGTTTAATGGTGCACCCATGAAGCAGTCGTAGATGTGGTTGCCCGTCATTCTGTGGTAGTCCTTGGAGACAAAAAGACAGTAAAGGTACAAGGCCACAGAGAAGAAAAGACCATAGCCAATTGCAGTCACCATGATTTCACCAAAGTGGTCAATGATGTAGTACAACTTGTAGCCAGCAGCGTGCAATCCCAACACGACAAAATTTGTAACGTAGAAAGCATAAACGGCGTTGCAGTAGTAAGGCAATTGCTTGTTCTTCAAGTGAGCCAATGGCTGACCCTTAGTCCAAACACCAGGCAAGGTCAAGTAGAAGATGGCTTGCACAGCGAAGAAAGTGGTGAAGAGCGCCCACGAAGTAAATGAAGGCACACCATGGGCCACAAACAATTTCCAGAGCAACAAAAGAAAGTCTTCCCAGCTCTGGCCCTTAGTGGGCCATGCTGGCTTTCCATTATAGAATTCAGCACTGATCCACATATAGATCATCAAAAGAGGGAAGCCCGTCATCATGCCAAAGGCACCGATCGGGCCACCAAATTCCCACTCGACGGCCTCAGGTGCAAGATAGCCGTGGGGAACAGTCTGTGTGTTCTTTTCCTGGGAACTCTTTTTCGCCATGGTTTCAATTGAATAGTAGTACCTAAAATACCAGCTAACAAATTGCCGGGCTATTCACTGGGTATTTATTCCGTCGAGGCTGTCGTGCATTTAGTCTGTAAAGGGCCCAATACCGTGTGCAGGTTCAGCGGAGTTGTACGACAAGAATGCAGCTTTCTGCCAGAAAAAAGAAGGAAAACGCGGTCGATTTCGTATAGGACGGTCGCTGCTTGCAATGGAACGACGGGTTACGGGCTGATCCGAAAGGTGCCTCGTACAATGCCAAAGCTAAAAACGATTTGCAGCACGTGGAACTAAGCAAACGGAATCGAAGCTTTTCCTTCTTCAAATTCAATCACCTCTTCGTCAATGAGATCTGGGTTCTCCTTCCTTCTCTCTCTCCTGATCTCTTTTATCCTTGTCACCTGGTCCAAAGCATTTAGCGAGGATCCATTACCTAACTTCACAAGACCCATGAAGAACAATTCGATCTTTTCAAAATACTCCTCCTCGACAACAACGCTTGCACATAGCCGGAACGCCGACTGGATCATTATGCACCTATTGTCAAACGTCGACAGCGACACATAAAAATTGTCGCTCTCAACTATCACATCGGGCTTGTCTCTATCATATAGCGGCGACAGCTTCTCTTTCATAAAAAAAGCACCTGTGAATATTCGCTGAACCATCTCTTGTACATGGAAGTGTGTTCGGGGAAGGGCGTAGAACTCCGGCAGTACTAGTAGCAGAAGATGCAAGAAATCAACATGGAACTGGTTCGAGGCATCGAACCATGAGTAGTAGGTCTTGTTGCCATCTTCATCTGTATCCACAGCGTAACAAGCGGGTGGGAAATTGTACCGCTGTGTCTGGGGCTCAAAATCTGGATGTCCTTTACAAGTCTTGGGAATTAGGTAATTTCGAGGCAGTACTCCAGGCACCACTTCTTCTCTGCCAGTTTGGCCAAGAAGCGAGACAATTTGAGCAATCCACCTTATCGGCGCCCGTTCCAAGTTCTTGATCTCCATAGCATTTTTTACCCTAGTGTAGCAGACAATTGCCTTGACACAGGTGGCTGTGTATCCCCAGAATATATTAAAGTCAGACAGGGTGGGACTGGTGACCACCATCGCGAGTCTTGTTAGTGATTCATGGTAGTTTCTGTTTTCATGGAATTCAAAAAAGCCACTCTCAACAAAAACTGTATTAGTGTCTAGTGGTAAGTTCGGGAACGAGCCGAACAAATCGTCATTGTCTAGTGTGGGAGTATCGTAAGACTTTGCTGTAGCACCGCCAACAGAAGAAAAAACAGCGGCCACAGACTCTAAGGCGAAGAACCACGATTTTGCTAGGGCAAGCCCAAGCGAAACACAATCAGAAGATTTGGTGATTCTGCTGTAATTAATTAAAAGGTCACGAGCTCCTCTAAGATGGACCTTCCATGAGTTGAGCACTGTATCGTTCAACAGTGAGGTTGTTGCACTGAAGTAAGTGGTCAACACCAACACAGTCATCAAAAGCTTCTCGACATGGAAGGATTGCGACAGTTTTGAAGCTGGTTTCTCCGAGAAGTCATCGCTTAATTTGCGAAGACACACGCCGATGTACTTTTGACGAGCGATATCATGGCTTGATTTGCCCGTTTGGTTGAATTGAAAAGTGGCTGAGATTGCCAAAAGTGAAAACAAAAGATGTGGGCATTCGCTCAGGTACATGAGTAAAAGCTTCACAACTTCATTAGTTTCGATCAGGGATGCGAGCGGGTACATGTGGTACGAAAGCTCGGTGGAAGTCAATGTTCGTAAATATCCTGAATGGGGTTCCCCCAAGTTGTTCGCTGTTACACATTCCTCTATAAGCTGAGAGTTCAGGATTTCCCAAATCTCCGCAGCTTTATTCCACGGAAGGTGGGGACTTCCTTCCATTTGGTCATTTAAATCAACAAAGTCTTCAATACTGAACTGTGTACGGTCTTCAGACGACATGGAAGGGCTGGCATGGGTCCTTCTAGAAGCGTTTCTCTCGTTTCGATGATGCACATCATAATTATCCTCTATCATATGGTTCATGTCATTAACAAGCAAGCTCGCTTCGTTGAAAACAGTCTGCATCTCGTAATTTGTTTCGTTACTCGACACCATGCTCGAGGGAGCTTCGGGGGAATAGAAGTGAGGACAGGTAAGATCGGGGTATCCATGCCCTCCATCTTGGGTAAGATACTGTTGCTGTTGTCGTCCGAATTGTCAAGGAAACTCTGTGATGGTTTCTTTGGAGTCTCGACTTTGGCTTCTTCTTTCCTGGTGGATTTTGGAGTCTTTGGCTTGTAGAACTTCAAGTTCAAGTTCTTCTCCTTCACGGGTGCCTCGTTAGCCTGAGCGAACTTAGCCACCAAGGGATCTTGCTGAGTCTTCGTCTTGCTCTCATAGATACAAGTCTTATTGAGCCTGGTGCAATTATTACAAGCTGGAGCAGCTTCATCGCATTTGATTTTTCGTCTCTTGCATTCGTTGCATCCTTTTCTCGAGTACTTCCTTTTCTTGATCTTGGGTTTGGAAATGTTATCAGTTTTCTTCATTCGGTCAGCTATTGTACATTCACCGATCTAAAATGGGAAAGACTTCGAAGATATCTTTATACGTTTTTTTTTTTCTGATTAAAGCCGTAAGTAGTATTACGAAGCGTCTGCCTCCAGAATCTGTCACCTGCAGTACATACATCAGGTAGACAATAACCGGTCCAGCTTTCCCTAAATCCCTTGGGGTCAGGGTTCATATCTACTATCATACACGAAATCGTATTGTTTTCTAATATGGTATATGCGTATGCTAACGAAAGCACCGAGAGGCTTTTGGAGCTGCAAGGCATCGCTAGAGAATATTCTGAATCTTAGTCATGATGCGTCTGCCGTGTGGGGTATTTTTGATGCCTGGCAAGAGTGGTTGCAAAGATATCGCCAACTTTGCTAAGTCCGTGCTGCTCGCGACATCCAAACTAGTCTGGAGTACGTAGTTGCCATAGGGATCATTCAACAACAGGGGAAACTTGTCGCTTTTATTCAATAGGACCTCCATAACGCGATCAGTCAAAGCATCGATCCTCAAAGATTTTTCAATCACATTAGAACCAAATTTATGGAGCGACAAAGCGATAATGTTGGATTTGATGTGGTCCAAAATGATCTCGATCGATTCTGCATCGCCTCTTGAAAGTACATATTGTACGACGTAATTTCCAAACGGATCAGAAGCCAATCTGGTCGCATTCTCGGCAACCTTTAGAGACAACTGTTTGCGCTGGTCGTCATTTCCGTGATCCAAGCATCTCTGCAACACACAACAGCCATGTCTGTGGGTTGCAATGTCGGTACAGTGGGCTGATGTTGTGTCAAAAATAAACAGATTATGGTCGGGACTTAACTTCTGCAAGCACTTTTGCACGACATGGTTTCCGTTCAAGTCTCTCGACAAAGTCACAATGTGAGGCGCCAAGCTTTCGATGACATGTTGAATCTCCTCCGGAGTTGAGATGCATTCAACGAGCTTCTGCAAAGCCCTCGTTCCGTGGGGTCCAAAGCAATTCTCACAAATTCAGGCGCGGCATTCTTCACTAGAATGAGCCTTTGGTCGGGAGACACATTTTCAGCAAGCTTTTGAATCAAATAATTCCCAAAAGGATCGGTCATTAATTCAACAACCTTTAAATAGATCTCATTAAAAATAACAGTTGCAGCAACATCATTAGTCATCAAAGCACCGCCCTTAGTATTTTTCTGGGCGGCCTCCTTTCCCAAATCCAACTGCCTTTGTAAGAAGCGACAGCCATGCTGGTCCTTACACAATGAGTAAATGTCGCCCGTAAAGTCCTCCAACTTAGCATTTGCATACTTCGACGCATCGTCGCCCTTTCTTCTGTTGGAATTGTGCATCTTTCGGTGAACGTTGACACCAGAGCTCATATTGTAGTTCCGACGGTTTGAATAATTTCCCGAATTTCCGTGGTTTCCGCCATGATTCCTTTGTTGGTTGTTTCCAGGGTTAACTGATCCGAGAGAGTTGTTGGGATAGTTCGAGTAGCCAGTGTCTTTAAAACGATTTGGGGCGTTGGCATTTACGAAGTTGGGCTGGCCGCCTTCGAACTGCCCGATAGGGCTAGGCATCATACGAGCGTCAACATTCTGACCTCTACCAGAAAGAAATTGAGGGTTGACAAATTGGGGATGCTGGTTCCACATTGTAGGCATACCCATATGAGGAAGCGCAGATGGATCTGAGCCAGCAACATCGAAGGGCTGTTGATTCCTCTTGTCTTTGATAGACGCGCCATCTGGGAATGACTGATTGTCCTTCTCACTACTAACTTGGCTGTCAGGATTGAAGTTCATACCAGACATATTAAAAAAATTTCCAAACGCAAATCTGGAATCCAAGACTCCGCCAAGGGAATGCAAAGGTTGAGGAGACATGTTCATCATCCCTTGCTGAGAACCGGGAGCTTCATTGCCAGGGACATGAGTGAGACCTGCTCCAGAATTTAACTGGGCATCCTCGGACTTTCCATCAGGAAGCTCGAGAGGGTGACACGCAAGGCCATTTCGGCAGATTTATCTTCAACAGGGAAAGCAAATGGAGGAGCAGAAAGTGGCACGTACACATTACTCCATGAGTTTGATGGAGTGGTGTTCAAAGAAGTTGGCACAGCAGAGGCAGATCCAAAACCTGACACAGGGCAGGTTGAGGAGTCAAGGAGCCCTGATGATTTGGTGGGGATGAGGGGCCATGACATTCTGCAAAATCTGTGGTTGAGCAAATGGTGTGGATGACTTTGGTGGTTCCTTAGAAGAGGTTGAGGAGTTTGGGCTTTTAGGGCCACTGCCCTCCTCAAAGTCCTCATCCAAATTCAAGGTTCCAAGAGCACCAACAATATCCAACTCCGATGGAACATGCGTTTCTTGAGTAAAGCCTTTTTCCTTGATTTCAGGCAACAGATCATCGGCAGAGCCAGAATGATCCAAGTTGAAGAAGGACAGCCCGTCCTTATTGAAGAAATTAGAGCTCCCAATAGATGCTGAGCGCAAAGCGGCCGACTTGTTTGATCCTGAGCCGTTAGAAACGGATGCAGAACGGGATTGCAAGTTGGTTGACATGGTCAAGTATGGTGATAGGGGTGGTGATGGGTTTCACTAATGTACAAAGGTTCTAATATACAACGATGCAAAGTATGCTACCTTTGGTGCTTTAGGCGGCAGCTAGTGTACAATGAAATGCAATATGACGGGATGGTAGTGACTATCGTGGATTAGACGGTGTTCTTGCTCCACCAGGAGTAATCAGAGGGACCACTGAATGATGGAATTGATGGGGGTGATGACGGGGTAAAGCGAAGTAAAATGGCCAGGCGAATACTTTTGTGAATGCCTCTTGAAAATTTGAGATAAAATCGGCCGGCGTGACCCGTCTAGCGTGGAGTTTCAGTCGATCAAGCTGACTAGAAAGAGACTTAGTGAGGAATTTTTTCGCCCTGATCTCAGACGTAGTTGGACGCTGCGGGAGAAAAGAGCACCTACGTGCGACAAAGTCGGGCGCAACCAAGGAATAATCATAATTGTCTTTTCATAAAATCTTTATGTTCAATAGTATTAGGTGTTTTCATGACCTACCTTCAATTTTAAAGAGAAAAGGTTGTGATTTGTTGGGTTTGGGGTTGCCATTGTCGTTGACTTTTTGGCTGCGAAATCAGCAGACTGGGGAGACAAGATAATGGCATTTCTTAAGAACGCGTAGACATTTATCAAGAGACTGAATCAAAAAGGGGATTAGAATTCAGGATCACCCTACATGGTGACAGACACCAAGTCATATCTCAAGTATTTTGCTTATCTGAAGACAAACAAGGGGTGTTGTCGTAGGTTCCCCTAAGAGGTAAGAGGTTGTTAACGCCATTCATTCAGACTTTTCCAAGCCGGGCCAAGACCACAATGGGTACCATTGCTTACCACAACAGGAAAGTTGATTGAAGTGGTGCCATCAACTTATCATCGGTATTGAGTTCATCGTGGGCATAATGAAGATGGGCTTCAGAGTCGCTTCGTAAATGCCGTGTGGCGCATGCCTCAATGTTAGGAAAGAGAAAGTGAATCACGGGTAAGTTGATGGGGCCCTCTCTACGAAAACTTTGTGGCAAAGGAGCTGAAGCAATTGCCAAATCGGAGTCCAAGTTGAAATCGCAGCTTGTGGCTATTAGCCCGCTGGATGGAATTGAGGCTTGTCTAATGGGTAATTTTCACTGACGTTCTCAATCGAGTTTCGTGAGCCACCCTAGTGAAAGCAGAAGCAGAACATACACTGAGAAGCTACAACCACCGTTCTCCGTTGGAGAAATCCACCAAATGTCGTTCTTCATGGTGTCATAAAGACGTCATTCGTTCCGCTGTGGAGTCCACACAAGAAACTCCTCCATTGACCGACATATAAAGCTCGTGTGGCCTCTAACCAGCCTAGGGTGATTTTTCCATACGAGGGCAGAACTAAAAACAGCATTTCGATTCGTACTCTACACTCAACTCGAAGTCCAATTTGTCTTATGTTTCTCTCACCTCATCTTTACGTCTCTCAAAGCTTGTCTGATAGCAAAACCTTTCAACTTAGTATTCGTGGCGTTACTAATGTGCACCGACACGATAGGAATCGTTCTATGAGAGTTTAATTAAAGCTGGTGGAAAAGTGAAAAAAGTCCATGACTGTCTAGCGGATCCCACAAAGCCTTCTATTGCATTGTCCATAGCGACACCTGGAAACCTTCCATATAGGCCAAATGGGGCTACGGAAAGCAAACAACATTCACACCAAACTTCCCGGAAAAACGGCCTTCCCAATTAGCCACAAGCAAGCCGGGTGAAAGGTTCCCATGGTGGCACCATTAACTTCGAGACTGGCAAAGGTCACAAGCAGCGAATTTAGGCCGTATGCATGCATTCAATGCAAAGTCTACAATAGATACAAAGAAGCAACCTAAAAACCCCCGCGGATCAAACTCGATATCCACAGGACGGTACATTTATTCGAGGGGTTTTTATCGACATGCTTGGGCGGCAAAGTCTACGGGCGTGCACTAGCAGATAAGGTTCGGGACGACCTTGAAAGCCCCGAAATTTCCAAAAAATGCGCAAAATTGCCCATTGATCGGGTGAAAGTATCGTGGCCCAGAACCATTGTCCAGCTCATTCTATAGCAGAAACAACGGGTCTTGAATTCAGGAAAACCAAGATAGTCAGCCCCGTAGTTTTCTCCACATCCTTGCTTGTACTACTATGCCAGCTTAAGATCAGAGCAGCATTTCATTTCGGCAATAGCGGTACGCAAATGCTACAGGGCGGTATGCTGCAGTGTTATTTTAAACGACATAAAACTTATGCTACACTCCGGCGCATCCGACGCCACTTTTGGCGGCATCGGGCCATGTGTGTTTGCTATTGTTTGCAGTGTTATTGTATTACCTTTTTTTCACTACAGGTCGCACTGGTTCCTGTGCAGCCGATGCCCATCGCAAAACCGCTTTCTACTGTCGTCTACGCATTTCGCTGCCCATTGAAAATTAGCCCCAATTTTTGCTCCTACACCTCTAGTTTTAATCATTATCTATTACTTGTACTATAATACGAAATTAATCTCAAAATGACGACGGGAATAATCGGGGAATCAAATAAAAAAATGGGGGGAATGATAATTTGTAGAAACCTTCTCTATGCTGTGTAACCAGCTTAAGAAGACTTCTCGTGCTGAGTGGAGACTCTGGCCATGGAGACCATGAAGTCTTCGAGGGATCTGCGGTCTGGAGAGTGAGACTTCTTTCTGCCGTTACAGAAGTCGTCGAAGGCCTCAGAACCAGACATAAGGTAGTAAGCACCACCCATAACACAGAAGACACCGAAAGACCAGATCCAGGTTCTGACAACGGTAACGATGTCAGTCCAGTTCTGGGACCACCAACCGAACAAGGTGAAACAGGTGGCGACAATGTCGACAATCAACACAGCGCCAGCCAACTGCCAGGATGGGATAGAAGACCAGAATGGACCCTGAGCTCTAGTGATGAAAATCAACCAGTTCTCAGTCAAGGAAATCTGCAAGAACAAGATACCGTCAATGGCACCGAAGTTCTGGACAATACCACCCTTTGGCAAGAACATAGTGGTCAAGGTGATCCAGGTACCGACAGCCAAGATAATACCCAAGATGATGGACATACCCCACAATCTTGGAAGGTTCCACTTGACAGGCTTAGGGTCGTAAGGAGCATTGTCGTAAGCAATAGCCAAGGTAGCAACGTCAGCGAAAATGGCAATGAAAACAACCAAGTCAATGTTAAGAGATCTGTCCAAGATAGCAATCCAAAGACCCAAGAAAATCTCCAAGTGCAAAGACAAAGCGATACGGTACACCACGTAGGCGTACATTCTGTGGAAAATCTGTCTGGAAGTCTTCAAAGCGTCAATGATAGCGGACAAACCTGGGGCAAGGAAAACAATGTCGGCAGCGGATCTAGCAGCGTCAGTGGCACCCTCAACGGCAATACCAGTGTCAGCCTTCTTCAAGGATGGAGCATCGTTAACACCGTCACCAGTCATGGCAACCAAGAAACCTCTGGCCTGCAAAATCTCAACAGCGTTGTACTTGTGCTGAGGGAAAACTTCGGCGAAACCGTCAGCGTTCTCAACAAAGTCAGCAATCTCGGAACCGGCCATGTCACCACCACCGGAAAGACCCAACTTCTCAGCATCGTAAATGTTAGTACCAAGACCCAACTGTCTACAGGTCTCCTTAGCAATACCAACGGCATCACCAGTCAACATCTTAACAGAAAGACCCAATCTTCTAGCTTCGTTAACAGTCTGAGCAGTGTCATCTCTTGGAGGGTCCATACAAGGCATGACACCCAAGATTTCCCAGTGGCCCTCACCTCTCTTTCTAGCGACACCCAAAGATCTGAAACCTCTAGAAGCAAACTCAGCGACAGTGTTCTGGTAGTTCTCGTGAACATCCTCAGGGATTGGGTGGTCATCCTCGACAGTCTTCAAGACGAACAATGGAGCACCCTTAACACAGACAATTCTCTCGCCCTCTGGGGACTCAACGATAGCAGTAACCTTCTTGGAAACAGGGTCGAATGGCTGAAACTCCAAGACCTTGTACTTAGTCAAAGCAGCCTTAGCTCTTGGGTAGTTGATCAAGGACTTCAAGAAAGACTTGTCAATAGCATCCAAACCCTTCTTCTTTCTGGAAGCAGCCAAACAAGCAGTCAACATCAAGTCGTCAGCCTCGACACCCTCAACAGTGTATGGCTCGTGCAAGGACAACTTGTTCTTGGTCAAGGTACCGGTCTTGTCGGAACACAAGATCTCAACACCAGCAAGGGACTCAATGGCGGACAACTTCTGGACAATAGCCTGCTTCTTAGCCAAGTAAGCAGCACCGACAGCCATGGTAGTGGTGACGACAGCTGGCAAACCGACTGGGACACCGACAATAGTGATAGCCAAGGTGTATCTAAGAATAGGAACAATTGGGACGGTTCTGTAGAAACAAGCGACCCAGACAACCAACAAGGTAACAATGACCAAAACCAACAAGACAGTACCAATACCGTTCAAGACCTCAGTGAAGTGACCAGAGCCACCAGAAGCCTTGTTAACCAAAGCAGCGGCTCTACCAACGAAGGTAGAGTCACCAGTAGCAGTAACAATCATGAAAGCCTCACCGGTCTTGACGGTAGAGGAGGAGTAAGTAGAGTCACCGTGTCTCTTGTCAACGGCAAGGGACTCACCAGTGATAGCGGACTGGTCAACCTGCAACAAAGCGTTCTCGGAGACAATTCTACCGTCAGCTGGGATAACGGTACCGTCCTCCAACTGCAAAATGTCACCTGGGACAATCTCGTTAGCCTGGACCTCAACAAGAGCACCGTTTCTGACAACGTTAGCAGTGTTAGCCAAAGTCTTCTTCAATTCATCGACAATAGAACCAGCCTGGTATTCCTGAATGAAACCGACGGAAGCGTTCAACAACAACAAACCACAAATGACACCGAAATCGACCCAGTCCTCCAAACCAGCGGCCAAAATGGCAGCGGCTTCCATAACGAACTGAATTGGACCGACAAAGAACATGACGAACTTGAGAACCATGTTCTCCTGCTCCTCAGCCATCTGGTTCAAACCATACTTCTTTCTTCTCTTGTTGACATCGTCGTCGGACAAACCAACCTCTGGGAGGTCTGCAAAAGCTCATCTGGGACGGCCTTGAAAGAACCAGCGTCAGCCTCATCATCAGACTCCTCGTCGTCGATGTTGTGGTTAGACTGCAAGTCAATGATCAACTGGTCGATATCCTCGTCCTCGTCATCATCATCGACAGCTTTGTTAAGCTTCTCGTTAGTGGGTTCGGTAGCACTCATTTCGTCCTTGAACTACGACACGAATGCGCTCGAAGAGTTGGAAAAGAGAAACACAAAAGTCTAAAAGAGAGAAAAATTAGTGGGGGTCGGCTTCATTTATATGTGGCCCACGAGTAAGAGGGAAAAAAAAACCTATTAGGCAGGCAGACAGCCCCGCCGGCAGACAGCGTCGGCGCTGACGGATGCTACAGGCGATAATTTTGTTTTTTCCTTTTTCCTTCAGGAACTATTTTTTTTTTTTTTTTTTATTTATTGCTTGGGTCCTGCCTGCTGGAACGCCGAAAAAAGATGTGAAATGAGGGAATTTTTGATAAACAAACCGCACGTTTTGGGCAGGCATGTCGGAAAAAAAGAAAGAATTGGGAAACTGGCAGCTGAGGCGCACTGCAGCCCGACGCACACGGCTCTTTGCATGTAGGAATGTCGTCGTGTCGCTCTTCCCTCGTTCAAGTGCTGCCTGACTCTTCCACGGCAACTCTCCGGCTAGGCCAAGTCCCTACTTGGGAAAAATAAACAACTTTTCAAAGTCATCGGAGTGACCAAAGAACTCAATGCTCACGATATTAATCCACCTCGTCCTCTAAAATTACCCTTTGGGCCGCCAGCCAGCGCTGTTGCTGCCTGACTTCTCCGTTGGGAACCCCGGGCCCTGACCTGCCGTTTTCGTTGGGCTGGGCTGGCGCACTGACGTCAAGCGCTGTGGCACCATTCTGCGTCTCTGTCTCACCGTCCTGCTCCTCCGGCGGTTTCCACCAACCATTGTTCCACGGTTTGGAAGCAATGTTTTAAGGAACGAGGCGGCGGCTACAACAAAAAAAAAAATTAGCTCATTTCCACTGCTCCTCAGCTTTCTTTGCTTTGCCAAACTGCCCCATCTCTTGTCTCGTAATTCCTTGACAGGCTGGCGCTGGTTTGGTGCGAGAATCCAGCGCTCTCACACGATTGTCGCGCCGGCCAGCCCGACCTGTCGTCAGCTCGCACCAAAGCGACTCCACAATGGTTGCAAACGGCTTGCCTCTGCAAATTTTTGCAAACTTTAGCTCTACGGAACCAATTCTTCTCCTTGAGTTTTTCTATTTCTTCGTCTCCCATTCTTTATTTTTTATGTCCCCCTTCCGTGTGATCTCGGCGGCCTCCACCTGCCTCTCGGGGTTGTTACAAAGGCTTTGGGGCTCACCCCGACCTGGCCTACTCCGACGTCTTGGCCCTCAAAATTCCCTCACCTGCCCCACGTCGCAGCGGCGTTCATTGGCCAGCGCCCGCACCAGAATCTTTTGTTCCTGGGCCGTTGCGCGGCACCGTCCGTGCTACCACACCAGATAAGCCAGCAGACACAAAGCGAAAATCCTAATCTTGCAAAAGGCGCCATCTTTTTGCGTCCAGCAGGAGGTGGCCTCAGACGTAGCTTCGGTACGAAAGCTATTTTTCCAATTGGAAGGTGGCGCTTCGTCGTTGGGCTCGAACGGTGCCTGGGCTTAATGGATCCAAAGCCTTATTTTTCAGCCTACCCTAATGTACATGGTTCCCCCACCGCCGCCTCATTTGTCCCCATTGAGCACTTGCCTTTTCGCACTGGCTTTTTTTTTTTTTTTTCGGTTTCGCACTCTGCTCAGTGACTTCGTTGAATTCCACCTCCACACTGACTGCTCAATTACGTTGGGCCAAAAAAGATCGTCGATCTCGGCCCCTCCTTTGGCGTTTTGAAAAAGGGCGCTCGTATGTTTTACCCCTCTTCTCTACTTGACCTACAACGACTCTGTTTCGCTTTCCATATCCATTACCCTGCCCTTCTGCGGCAATCCTCGAGACCGGTGCATCTGCGCGACCATCCAGCGGCCCGGAAAAAAAAATCTCTCATTTTTTACATCGGCCTTACTATTGGCTTGACACTCGCGCCCCATATTTTTCATCCTGCTTCCTCGGCTTCGTGCAGCTTCTCGGACTGCTCCGTTCGGCTCGCCTTCCTGCTTGTGCCGACCGCTTAATGTCGCTTCTTTCGCTAGGGCCGTTTTGTGCCAAATACCTCGGCCGATTGCAACCTCGGCCGGTCCAACCGGCTCTCGTCATTTTCCCGTCTTTCACCGTGCCATGCAACTCTCGTCCTCAAACGCTGTTCCTCTTGCGTGCCCACCATTTAAGTGGTCTCAATGCCTTCTGTAAAAGGTAAATGACACTGCCCGTGAGACGGAATCCGGCAAGCGCACACACAATCCACAAGATCACCGTCAAGAAGATCGTAGAGTTTCTGTAGTCACTCCAGGTATCGTCCTTGGGACCAACCGCCGCCAATACAATGGCAACCAAAATGGCATTGGTCAACATCCACACTAACACGGTGATGGTACGCAAGAACGCATAGTATGAGTCCTCCTTCAGCTTCTTGGACATCACAACTGGAACCGTTGGTGGCGGAACCTTCAAGTCGTCAACTGTGTTCATGTAGCTCTCTTCGAGGCCCTGGTCAGACGCAGGAACGACAGTCATGATCAATTCTCCGTTCTTGTCCTCAGTAATCTTCGCTGTACCCAAATCCTTGGCTTGTGGCGAATCTCTGTTACCCCAAGATACATCGTGAATGTTACAGAACGAGTACACGTTCAACACATTGATGTACGTTGGCGATATCAAAAGGTACTGCAAGAATGACGTGAACATGAACGAAGGCTCTCCATGAATCACGGCGCCTATTCCGTAAAGTAAATAAGTACTAAGCACGGACACCACAAGATCACGGAATTTTTGATTTGTGAACAACATGGTAGGCTTGAAGTCTCCATCTGCATTTTTCAAGATCAATTTCACCGTATTGACAGCCAAATAAATGGCTGCAAACAACATGTACGCCATGAGAACAGCAAATACCACCGCAATAACTGTATAGAATTTTTTGGTCCCTCGAGGTGTGTTACCAAACGCCAACACAAACGTACAAACGAGACATGCAACGTAGATCCATAGGAAGATGGTCGAAAGTGTAGAACCAAAGGTAAATCCAACTTCTGGTGATCCCAAGTTTTTCGTCAAAATACGGAACACCAAAAAGAAACAAGACAATGAGAACCATGACACCAAGACAGTCACCAAATGGTAGTAGAATTCAAGCTGAAGCCAGAGTTTTCTCAAAAGACTGTGATTGGTTTTCCAAATCTGGGTCCAATGGACAATAGAATAGACAGCGGCAAACAACGAACCGTTAAGCCAACGACGACGCTGTAAAACAAAGTCATCCATCTTCTCGGGAACATCGGTTTCTGCCTTGGCACCACTCACATAACGCAAAACGTAGTTGTGGCCCTTCTTAGCCACGAGCTCGAAACACAAGATTCTGTCTTCGGCCAAGTACATATTGGATGTGAAAATGCCTGATTCTTGAAAGTTCTTTTCCATCAACTCAAACTCGTCGTCATCTTCGTCCATCTCTTTATTTTGATGCAAAAACTCACCCTTGAAGTATTTCTCAAGCGGACCCTGTCCGTCGACATTGAGCAAAGCTTCCCACTTGTACGCCGAGAACGCACCTGGAAGCACTGAGATAAATCCAAATACAGACTCCATGGGCTTATCCAAAACGTTGGCAATTTTATATTCGAAGTTCTGAGCAGCGACCAAAGGATTAGATAAGAGTCTCTTATTTTGGCCCAAGGCGACCCTCATCTCACCACAAGCACCCACGACATTGGGATCCTTAAAAGCAGACCACAAATGGTAGAAGGCGTCCTTCGATGGTGTGGTACCACAGTCGAGAAGCATGACAACTTTAGGGTTGAGCAATGGAGCGAATGCCTGGAAACACCAACGATGGGAGTTAATTTTCTTCGCATTCTTCTCCTTCAAGCAGAAAGCGAGCTGAACGGGAGTCAGGTTCTGAGAAAGGTAGACTCTATCGTTTGTAACTCTCTCAATTCCCACAGTAGAGGTGTACTCATAAAGATGAGCCTTTACAGGACTCTCGTTCACCTTCGATTTGGCGTAACCTTCCTGGAAGACACCAAGGGCTGTGAGAAGCTTTTGAGTTCTTTGATGAAGCTGCAAACGACCGTCGTTGACAATCAAAATAACAACCTTTTTCCAAGAGCCGTCGCCCCAATTGGGGTCTTTTCTTTTGGTCAAGTTTCTGATGTTTTCAAAAACACCTTTCAATGTACGGGCGAGCAAAATCTCGTCCTCGTTGTACATTGTTATGCAAACCATGATCTCAGTCTCTCTAGGTGGGGAGTACAACGTTTGACGGAGATTGTACTTGTAGTTGACAAAGTTGGAAGGCCCACATGTCACACCAGAATATCTAACGAACGATGTCTCGTTACTCTCACCAAAAGAAGGACGAGTGTATGTGTTAAGCAACAGCGTGGGAACTGGAGCATCAATGACAAAGTTACCGTCCACCAAACGAGCACGCTTGACAGTCTTCGTGTAGTTAAGACGAGGGGTGAAATCCTCCTCCTCTTGACCCTCGTGTGGTCTGGCCTGAGTAGGGGTTCTCTTCAAAGTCATTCCTCTTCTCAACTCGTCAGGGTCGGCTTCAGAAAATAATGAGTCGTCGTCACCAAAAGGATCCATGTCGTCAGCTGCTTCTTCAAGCAAGTTCAAGTTGTAGTCGTCTGGTTGAATTGGCATCGCCATCTGCGGGTAGCCCATACTCATTCTGTTGGGCATGCTAGCCATATCATCCATGTTCATGAGACTGTAACGATTGTAAGTGCTTTGCGGATACTCTGGAGTATTGTATTCGAACAGGGGATACTGTGTCATTCTGTAGGATTCTCTGGGGGCCATCAAGGGAGAGGCCACCGTGCTCCTACCGTTATGCATCAGGCCAACGTAAGAGTTACGGGCCACATGTTCGCTGAAACGAACACCAGGCTGTTTGACAGTGGAGGCGTTGGACTCACCGTACAAGGATCCACCGAGCTTTTCGTAGAAATCATCGCTCTCATTCTCTCCACTGGAGAAGGTTCTTGAGCTTGATGCAACTCTCGAATGGGACGGAAATTGCTGCTGCTGGTAAGGGCTTCGAGGGACCTTTTCGTCTCCGAATAGGTCGTCGTCGTAGTTGCTCATAGATCAGTTGTTCAGGGCTTTGAGCGATTGACTGGAAAAGTTGGACCCAATCCGAAAATCAGATGGACCAAGGGGAAGATGTTTTCACTGAAGTGATAAGGGGAAGCGCTTCACTTAATGTTAGAAGCCTTGGGTCAGTAGGATCAAGTTGCTTCGTGAAAGAAAATGAGACTTCAAGTTGTCTCCTGTCAAATGGCCGCCTTGCGGGTAAATGAGCTTCTAAAAATGTCTTTCGCAAAATGTAGCTTTCCAAATTAGGCGCCGACTTTCTGAAATTGCGATTCTCTTGCGCCAGAATACGAGGCAGTGTTTGATTCCTCTAATGAAAAAAAACTTCGTCAAAAGTGTACAAGAAAAAAAAGTGGTTGACGGAAGACAAAAGCCATACAGCTTTAAGGTATGTGTTGCTGCAAGTAGGCTGTAACTGTTTCTGCCGCTGTTTGGCATTGCGACCCAGAACGTTTGTGTTTTGCTCTATTCCTGTTTGAGAAAGGGTTTGATCCCAAAAAGTATGTATAACCTGTATAACAGCTCGCGAAGCCCCAGCCCCTTGTTACCTGCCTCACAGCGAATAAATAACTCGCATGAGGCCTGTGCGAAACCTTTCGGGCTAGAAATCCTCACCCCACCCTCGTTCTATTCATTATCAGGGGACCATCTGACAATCTACGGGATCTTCGCATTTCGACACCTGTCAAGGCCAGGGGCAAATGTGGCTTTTCCTTTCTCAGTCTGCCCCTTGAGCTTCGAGATTGCTACCCCCGAGGCGGGATGTATAAAGTAATACCGTAGGGATGTCTTTACTCGGGGCAACATATGACACAGCGATCGGATCCTCCAATTTGCTCGAGGCATCTCTTGTGGTATCCGTGTGAGCACTTGAATAAGTAAAGATCACAATTGCTAAATTTTTCCTTGTCAAATGGTCCGCTGGAAAGGAAAACTTTACTTTTTTGTCTCTCTTCCCAGGCCCAGGCATGTCGCTCTAACATCTCTTCTCCCCACATCACCTTCCCACAGCTCGTGCAATGTTTATTGGTGACAAGCCAACCTAGAAGCTCCTCTTGCTTGATAGTATCCATGTACTTCGAGATTCGCTGGTTGACTTTCCCGACAGTGATAGTGTGGATCTCAGACTCGAAAAAATAAGACGTCAAAATGTCCTGGAGCGTTTCCCTAATGTTTGCAACCTTGGCCACTTCGAGAACTTGGTTGAATACAATTGCAAATGTAGACTTGCGGTTCGTAACCCCTTCATTATTCTCAATTGCTCTGAAGCACTTGAAGATAGCGTCATTGAAGATATTGTGCAAACGCTGATCTTCAGTCAGGTCGCTCATTGTTACTGCCTTTCCAACAAGTGAAGTCCATAAACTTTCTTGTTTAGCCTCTTTGCTGATAGAGATGATTCTGTTGAGATATGAGTCAATTTTCGAATAGTCATCTTCAGAGAATGTATCCACTTCCTTAAGCAAGAACTCGATGGCTCTCCAAAGCTCGCTCACAGCCCCACTGTATTCCTTATCGTTGAAAAGGATAATCGCCATGGACTCGAATAGTTCAGCATCTTCAAGAACTTTTTTTATCTCATTCTTCTCCAGGGCATGGGTACTCAACTTTTTCACTTCTCTAGAGATCACATTCTTTGCCCCCCTCCTGTCATGAATGCTCAAAAGTTCCACGTACCTCACTAGTAAAGGTAATGCTATTGCGTTCAATTCGGAGCTTGAATATCTCTCAAAAAATGAAGCGAGATACTTCAACGAAATAGTATCATTTTCACATTTGAGGATCAAAAGATGCAAGGATGGTCTATAGGTATTCGAGAGAACGACCATATCATCTGCATTCAGATTGATTAAATCTTCGTGATGAGTTTCTATGAAGCGAGTCAAATGAAATTGCTCCGTCGTATTTTGACTATCGACTTGAAATGTGCTTTTAAGCATATCCGCCAATACAGCAAAATTCTTTTGCATGTCAGTCGATGAACTATCCTGATGTTTGGCTAGCCACATTTCCATCGCTTGCGTGAACTTGCCTTGAGCTTTGCATATCTTGAAAAGAACATCATAAAATTTGGCTGCCCTCATTTGTTCGAGAAGGTGGGCGTCGCTTTCAACTTCATACACCGAGAGCAAGCTCTCCAAAGCAAGCTCACAATCCTCGTGGAGCTCCTCGTCCCTATTCTTGCATAGCACATCAACAGTGTCTTGAAGAACCGATTCTGAGAGTCGTATGAATTGGAAATACTTTGGGTAATTTCTCGCAAAAAAAATCGCTAGTTGAGTCCGACTTCGACCATTTTGCAATTCTTCACTTGCCTCGAATACATCTAAAAGCGCTTCAATAATGTACTGTCGATTCAAGGTGCTCATTTCATCATTGAGGGCTGGATTTTCGAAAAACTCGTTAATAGTAGTCAAAGTCTCAAAAGTGTCAAACTCGAGAAAAAAGGTCAAGTATGGAAACACTCGCTCGGATTTGAGTCCAAGTAAGTGTTTTCCAGACTTCGGAGGCCATGTGAATGGCCCAATACTGAAAAGAATGTCGCAAATGGAGTTTCTAGCATAAACTTCGATGTCTTGGTTGAGTATTCTATCACTCGGGTATTGGCGTCCTGTAAGGACATAAGACATATAGGTGTATACAATGACCAATTCATCATGTTCGCTCTGAGCGAGCTCAATCTCCTCTATCAAAGATACCAACGGAGTTGTGTAGTCCTTGAGCATCTTGTTCCAAATGTAGATTCGACATTCTCTCAAATGAAAAGTCTTGCAAAGATTGAGGGCCAAATCAATATTCAACGTTGACATGTCGAGTAGACAAATGAGCTCCGCGAGAAGTTCACTCTTATCACTCGAGGCATATTGCTCAATAAGGCCCTTGAAAAGTATAGGTGAGAGGTTCTTAATTTCTGAGGATACTATATGTTCCTCCAAAACGTCAAAGAATAACCCTAGGTCCTCGAACCTTTCAAAGATATGATCCAACATCAGAAGTAGGGACTCGTCGATCAAACCACCTTTTGACAAAATAGATGCTAGAGTGAAATAGAGCCTTAAATTGGCTTCATTTCTAACTGATGGGGTTTCAGGATTGAAGAGGGGTACGATGGACTCTTCCATGACTCGTTTAAGAATCGGTTCAACGACAGAATGCCGCTCTTTTCTGTTATGAGGAAGTCCATGAAGAACCAATTGTCCATAATTATCTGATACGTAGTACGCATACGCCATACCAAGGGCTTCCTGGAATTCCCCGTGAGCAAGGTATTCAGTGAGTCTATCGGCCCATTTGAGGCATCTTCCTGAAAGAATTGACCTTTGTGACACCGAATGAGTATTGACTAAGAGCACTAGGCGGTGCCGGAGAATCCTAAGGCTACCACTGTAGCTCGTTGTATTAACCATCTGCTTTTTGTCTTTGAGCTCAAAGTCAAGAGTAGAAACCTGCTGAGAGTCGAGATTGTCCACTCCTACTTGTGTAAAAGTGGCTTGATCCACCCCAGTGTAGTAGAAAAAATAGAGTTTTGTCTCTGTGCTTTCAACATGGCGGGTAACAGCTGTGAGGATCTCTGAGTTAAGCCAATTGAGTGTAACCACCCTTTCTTTGTCGGGACGCTTAATCTTCCTTTCCTATTAAATTTCAATCGAGGGATGCCCTTATTTTTCTCCTTCATGTCCGCAATTTTTGACATTATGTTTGCTGGAATAGCTTCGTTGTCAAGCTCAACTATCAGAATTATGTTGCACCACGCGTAGGCTAGTTTGGCATTATGAATTTTCTTATCCACCTCGATGCAAGGATACCATGACAAACAACCATTCAGTTCGTCGCCAGCGACAGATTTTGGTCTGGAGCATTTGAAATGACTAATCAGATGTGGTACTTCAGGATTATCTAGGGAACGCACGGAATTGATGATCATGATATTTTTTGTGATCACCGCCAATAAACCTAGGGTGTCCGTTATCTGCTCAGAAGTACCTATTGGAAGAATTTGGCTATCTTGTATTGCGAATTTGGCGGATGGGTCCTCGGCATTGGTATCATTCTTCCCTAGAATCTTTTGAGATGTGTAGTACTTCCGTAGAAATCTTCTGAACCCACGATGGAAAAAGACCAAGCCAGATAAGTCGGAGGACACTATCTGTTGGTCTTTGTCACCAACAAAATCAATTTTTATAACTGGAACATTTTCTAAGTGACCTTGCGAGTTACGACCAAAGCGATCCTCCATGCTTATAGGCCGTATCAACCCGTCGGCGTAGATAATGTCGAACGACGATTTCGATATCGCATTTTCAAGGTCCCAGACAGCAATTGATCCATTCTTGTAACCAGCGGCAACGAGAAACGCATCTGAGGAGAATGCTATACAACTAAGCTGCGGCATCTGCGTCTGGGCCGGTGTGTCTAGGTCGTTTTTCCGAGGAATAAGTACGAAGTCGGCTTCTTGTCTATAGTTGAAAGCAATTATGACACCCTTCGCCGTTCCGACAGCTATATGGTGTTGGGAGAGCTGTATAAGCTGTGGAGCGCCGAACTTCTCTATGAAGGTGGTAGAATTCATGATCTTCAGAATCTGCTTGGTCTCAGTCCATTTGACGAAGTGCTGGACATCCTTCGAGACTGGGGCTTCCAGAGAAGTCAGTCGCTTGGCACTCGGGGACGCAGTGTGCGCTCGTAGTTGTATGCTAGTTCTTGATTGAGATCGATCATCAAATCTCTTCCGTCTCGATGGAGATAATAGACTCTGTCCGTCTAGCAGGATGTTTGATGGAGTCGACAGATACGATGTTCTGTTGGAAAGAATATGCCTGGGATTGTCATCTAACACAGTGGGCTCGATTAAGTCTGCCATAGCAGAACTGTAGTAGTTATGGTGCGAAATGTGTAGTTACATGCGATAAGCGGTGATACTGTCATATCTACAGAAAGCCGATACCCATTTTCATTTTTACATACCTAAAACGCCTAAATTAACTTTGCTTACCTTGAATGCAAGCCCAGAAGCAATGAACGAGCGAGGATTGTGCAGCTCAATCGATATGAACTTTCCTCTTCATGTGGAACCGTAGTAAGGTCCACAACTGGTAAAGGAAAGTCACACCAACAATTGCTATCTGTAATATCAGCCAGGAGACTACTCTCTCACAAGCCTTTTCCAGCAAATCTCTGAAGGTGGCCTCTTTGGCTCTGATGAATCCCTGCTCTTGCTTTATGTACGTGATTTTGTCAATCAACGATGCAATTCTTGAGGTCAATTCCTCTATTTCTGTGTGATCTTTTGCAAGAACATTCTTTGCGTCACCGATAAAGAAGTCAAGTGTCACCCTGGCACGCTTGAACCTGGACTCTTCAAGCTCGATGGGGTCGGCTCCTTTCCACTTTCTTTTGTAAAACAGCTTAGGGGTTAAGCAAATACGATGAGTCCCCAGTTCTAAAGGACTGAACAGAAACTTGCCGGAGGACGAACCCCTTTGGTGGATCACCCGATTATTCGAGGCAAACACCTCTTCCACATCGACAACTACACCAGTATTGGCTTTGTCACGCGGAACACTATAAATCCCTTGTTCGTCTAGAATTTCAATCCTGTAGGACCCAAGAAGCACGGATTCTGTGCTAAGATCTCGAGTGAAACATTCTCTTGTTCCGGCGTCCACATAGACGTGAACCTGGCCACTAACGAATGTGACCAATAAAAGCACCCATAATAACACTCCGGGAAGCATTGAGGTTCTATACATTATCTTGTAATCATCTGTTGACTAATTGGTGGTTTATTCTGTGAGTCTTGTTGGTTTTGATGAAGGAAAGAAAGATACGTTTCTGAGCGGAGTGCTATCTTAAGCCGCGTCTACTCAATACAAATTTAAACCGCAGGAGGCTTAGACGAGAAGGTATATCATCAGTCTAGAAGATGAACTTTTGGTTTTAGATGCGTAAAAACGGCTCACAAATCTAATGGAGGGATTTTTATCTTTTCAATCCTCGTTCTGGAAGTTTTTATTATTTAGTTTTGTCTTTTGCAACTTTCAGTTTGGGTCATGAAGTTTTGTGGAAGTCAGAGATTTGTGCGAAGTTGTGAAGAAATAGGTTACTACTTGAGAAACGCAGTCGATTAAAAAATACCTTCAAAACAATTCGAAGAGAAGTAAGAGTTCCATACGAAAATTGAAGTGCCCAAAACCCATATTTTTCGAATTAAAAGTATACTTCGAGAGAATCAACTTTTCAGCACCTTTGAGTCAATACATTTTTGATGACTTTCGAATCGGTAGCTCAAAAGACTGTGATCATCAACCCAGTTCACGTAAGAGCTATAATCTCTATCCTAGATTTACATTTTTACCATCTTACTACATTTCTTTAATGCAATCATACCCTCCACTGCTAGACCATTTATCGATGCGCGCCTTCACGATTTATGGGTAATAACCACCACCATGAACTTATCCCTTCAGGATCCCTTTGCAGTAGCCAAAGAGTTTCCAGAAACACTAGTTCAAACACTCCATCATGGGCATGCTGTGGTTATCCAGTTCAACGTCAAGGGAGATTACCTAGCGGCGGGTATGAGCGATGGAAGAGTAATCATCTATGACATGGTCTCGTATACCATTGCAGCAGTGCTACGAAAAGACGGCCATGTGAGGCAGATAACGTCCCTCAATTGGTCAAGCTGCGGGCGCTATCTTCTTCTGTCCTCTCAGGACTGGTGTTGCATAATATGGGATCTCAAGTATGCTAACAAGCTCGGTGTGGATAAAAACCCAGCAGTGCTTCGGAAAATACGATTCGACTCACCCGTTTGGCTGTCTTCGCTACATCCAAAAAATCATTATCAGTTTACTGCATCACTTTTTGAAGATGAGCCAGTTCATGTCGATCTTCGAGATGAGCCTGTGGTGACAAAGCTCAAGACAGAGCCACTCGAGCAACAAGAACTTGACGACGACGAGCCCAAGAAAAAGGAAACAAAACACATGACACTCGTCACTAGGTTCAGTCCGCAAGGAGATTTCATTTTCACTGGCACCAGTAAAGGCTGGCTCAATATAATGAACGCTGAGGATCTCCAGACGGTCCACCTGACGAAAGTCACCAACAGCAATATCAAGACGCTCGAAATATCACGGAACGGCAGAAAGCTCGCCGTAAACTCTTCAGACAGAGTCATCAGGCAGTTCACATTGCCCGACATGATCAACAACCGAGATGCGTCAACCTGGGAGTTTGAGATCGAGCACAAGTACCAGGATGTGGTGAACCGGTTGCAATGGAACACGGTCGCTTTTAATCACAATTCTGAATTCCTAGTCGCTTCTACATTTGGCCAGAGCTCACAAGATTTATACCTTTGGGAAACACAGATGGGGTCCTTGGTAAAGATTCTTGAAGGTAGCCATGAGGAGCTCATAGACGTGAAGTGGAACTACAACAAGTGCATGATCGGCTCGACCGGACTTGACAGCGGGGCAATCTATCTCTGGCTGGTCCAGTTTCCATCGAAGTGGAGTGCCCTTGCGCCCGATTTTGTGGAAATCGAGGAAAATGATGAATACGAGGAGAAGGAAGACGAGTTTGACATTATCGATGAGACTGAGGTGATCAAGAAAAGACTTGAAGAGGAAGACACGGAAGTTGACATCATTACGAGAGAATCCACCGACGCGCGAGGATTTGACACAGAAATCGAATCGTTTGTCATACCAATTAACTACGAGAAGCCGGTTATATAAGCTCCGAGTGGTAGGGGTCCATGCGCTACGCGTCACGTGTGTGGAATTAAGATTTTCGATGACAGTCCTGGTGCTCTGGTGTCTCACTCTGAGTAAATAAACATCCTGCATTGTCCCAGGAGCAAGAAGCAACCGCCATGAGGTTGTTAAATGTGGGGGGTTCAAGTTATAAACGGCGCGTAGAACGCATTCCATGGCTATGGACCCTGGAAAAGATCCCCGATTCAAAAAATATATAGTGTTGGCCTGGAATCAGCTTCAAGTACATCTGTTTTAGGACAGTTTTGATACCTTTTTGATGCCACAAAGACCACCAATGAAAGTATAAATCTAAAAAAACGCTCTGGCCCTCTCCTTATATTAAATAAGTGAGCGACCCAGTAGGATTCGGCGTGTGTGCACTCCGACTGTTTGTGTTCATGGGTCTTTTTTTTTTCTTCCTCCCTCACCATTCGGAAAAAAAGCACGGTTCATTGGTCGGACCAACCTCCAGAATCAAAACAACGCGATTGCAGGTGATTACTTGCCTTGAATAGCTATCAATCCCGAGCTAGTGGACTTTCAAAATCTCCCTCTTCAAGTGTCAGTCTCGACGCTGGACGGTAAACAATAAACAATACTGCCCCTAATACCTGGCTCCATTCAACTTCACAATACTTTCCAACACTAAACACATCCCAACATGACAGAACAGCAGAAGCGTCCTCGTGAAGACGATCTTCCGACTTTTGACGATCCAGCGGACCTCGTCAACGCGGTGATATCAACATTGCAAATTCCAGAGGATAGAACCAATGTAGCGACTGACTACGCCAACGATAAAAACTTGGCTACTGAAGTTCAGGCATACGCCAAGATCGCTGGCCGTGACTGGACGTACTACGTTAGAACTTTGGCCATTTCGATCGGAAGAAACACCGAAAATAACCCTACCAACGCTCCAGCCAGCCAGCAAACAGTAAACATCGACTTGGGCCCCGCCAAAGTTGTCTCTCGACAGCATGCAGCCATCAAGTATAACATGGATTTGAAGTGCTGGGAGTTGACTGTGCTAGGAAGAAACGGTGCAAGAATCGATGGCAATAAAGTGCCCGTTGGTTCTGAACATGCTACTCCATTGCACTCCGGTGCTATATTGGATATAGGTGGCACACAAATGATGTTTATTTTGCCTGATGCGCCTCCTAGCATCCTGCAAAAGATGTTGAATGTCTGTTTATCCCGCTATAAGCAGCAAGGAAACAAGATGCCTGCCACATCCAACAACCTCCCGAGAAACCCGACCATGCATCAGCCTCTGAATTCGATGAGACTGTTTTTGGGTGTAACGGGGTTCCAGATGTTTGATAAAGCCAACTTGACGCATTCCCCTTCTTCAGTATCAGCTGTCTCCTTGCAGAACAATTTGGACCAGGACTTGTCAAAAGAAGACGCTAAGGACATTAAGCCTCCATATTCTTATGCCACCATGATTACGCAGGCTATTCTTTCAAATCCAGATGGTGTCATGTCTTTGTCCGAGATTTACAACTGGATATCATCCCATTATGCATACTATAAGTACTCCAAAGCCGGTTGGCAAAACTCAATCAGACATAACTTGTCGCTCAACAAGGCCTTCGAAAAGGTTCCCAGGAGACCTAACGAGCCGGGCAAAGGTATGAAGTGGCAAATCAGCGAGTCTTACAAAGAAGACTTTATGAAGAAAATTCAAAATGGCACGTTGCTGAAGTCCCGTCGTGGCTCCTCAGTATCTAGAACATTGCAGATTCATCTCGCCACTCATCACAGCCTTCCAGACTCACAGGGCTCTGGAGGTGAAAAAAGACAAATTATGGATTTTCGTGGTTCCTCAAATGGTGATCACATGTATCAAAAGGTCACTCAACCAATGCCATACACTGGTCTCCCACCAAATCAAATGCAACCACAGATCAATTTCGGTGGTCAAATGAACGGCTACCCCATGCAGCAGTTCAATGGTCCTCCAGGGTACCCAGGCAACCCTCAGATGCCCAACCAATCTCATTTGCAGCAGCATCAACATCAACCACAGCAGCAATTTATGTCCTCCTTAAGTGGAGAGAACAAGACACTCGCCTCGCCCCTTAAGCACAATACCAGACAGGACGCCAATACGCCGAAGCTACCCAAGGTAGGGGGAAGTCACGTCTTCAATCTTCCTCCCCCAACTCCAGGGACAAGTCAATCAACTCACAATAACTTTGCTTTCAGAGGCAACGAGCAAACCACCCGCGCACCTGAGATCGCAAACGGTAACGATGCAAACAACACCTCACAAGGAAATTTGAGCGAGATGCAACAAAATTCGACTGCACCAACAACATCTAACACTTCCGAGCTTGGCATCGGGTACACTTCCCCAAAAAGATAACACCTTTGGAAGCATTCACACCTGAACGAGGCTCCAAGGCGGGTATGAAGCTTGGACTTCCAAATAACGCTAACAATGTGACGCAATCATCCCCAGCGTTTTGGAACTTTGTACAATTTAGTACACCAAACGGGCAAACTCCAGGAAGAAAAAATAGCGAAGAAAGTAACGACCAGGCAAGCCCAACACATCTGCGAAGAGCGACGGTCAAGGATTCGAAAGACATCCCTGACGCGAAGGTCAACGGCTCACCAGGTAAAACCGTCACGCCTCCTAAGTAGGCGATGCCTTCATGGTATAAATGACTAAAATTTATTTCACGACGACATTCATATTGCATTAGTCTTCAATTTTATCTAATAACTTTCATTCGGCGAGAAACTTTTGCTCCTACAAAAAATAACCATGACACAAGCCAACGGTGCTTGTGGTAACGATATCATTAATTCTGTGTTGTACAATCTGACGAAATATATGATTAGCTTCATCAAAATGCCGATCTATTTCTAATGTCGTAAAGTCTTTTTTCAATTTCTCTGGGCGTTCTTCCAAGCTTGCCTGCAATTTTGATCTTGTTTTCTAGAGATATCTCATAAAATCTCTCGACAAAATCACCATCGATAACGTTTTTTGAAGGGTTGAAGTAGGACCTGAATTTGCCCTGGTCTTTACCGAGCAAGTTGTAGCCTTGCTTTCTCTTGTCAAAGTCATCAAATTCAGAGGTGTAGAAGGCCCTCAACTCGTACTCAACAGCACTAAGAAGTTCAGCCTCCAGCTTTGTGGCAACAGGTATCATCATGCCAACGGTGCCTTGCAAACAAGTATAGATTATACTCTCAGTTCCACCAACAACAAACGTACCCCTAGAGAATGAGGTTGGTATATCAGCGACGTAAAGTTCACATTTCTTTTCGAATCTTGCGCTTGGTTCATCAAGCACATCCTCGTTCAATTGCAATAAGGCGTTATTTGCAAGCTGATTTGTGAGCTCTAAGGGGAGACGATTGACAGATATATTGCCGAACTTGTCACCGGCGACAAGAGTCCTGTGATCAAGTGTTTCAAAAACTGTGATTTGTCTTCTCATGGTATCATTGCAAATTGGAACAAACTGGTTCAGTGCTCTATCGAACTTCAAGTACGACAACGATTCGCTAGAATCAGCAACCACCACCAAATCTCCTCCAAGATACTTGAGCTGAGTGGGGCGACGAAGATAATCGATCTTGGAGTGTGATTTTCTAAGCATTTGTTTTTGGCCCAATTCAAGAAGTCTTAGCGAGTTTCCAATACCAACAAGAAGCTTTTTTTGGAACCCAATCATGGCAGATACAACCCCGTCTACCTTTGTCTTGTGAACAAACTCCAACTTTATGGCTCTTGCTTTCAGTCGTTTTATCTTGAACACATGTATGTGGTGTGATGAAGCTGAATTTCTCTCCATTGAGAGATTTTGTGAAGATGCACACACCAAGTATTCTTCATCATTGAACGAGGCGGCACATATGGAGGTAAAGCAATCGTTATCGTTAAAATCAAGGGATTGGCAAATCTCTGATGTATCGTAGTCAACGACCTGTAAACACGAGGCCCAGAAGCCGGGGGAGCGTTTGTAACCGAAGGCATGGTAGTATTCCTCATCAACTTCCTCATCATGCTTAATATAAGGAGATAGCGTGCTTGCCTCTGACTCGAGAATCACAAGGTTGTTGCTCTTGTAATCCTTCCAATATTTTCTGGGCTGGAATCTTAGTCTTATCAGGCTCAATGAAAACTCATCGTTGATGTTGAAACCACCTTCTTCGCTTCCGATAGTGAAAATTATCAAATTGTTCTCTTTGATACCAACAACACTCTCCGTACCAATGTCCTCAGAATAGAACGACAGTCCGCTCGTAACATCGGAGCCAATTAATGGCATGATTTTAAATTGGCTCTCACTATTGTGATAACCAATCCAGGGGTAGGAACTTATTGCCATAATTCCTGACAGCTCCAGTCCAGGTAATTTAAGTTTGCTGACAATCACAGGTTTAGTGCCAAGATATTTCAGTCTTGTGTCTCGAAGCTTGCCTGTCATAGTGTCCATCTGTACTCTAGCGTACACTCCACTTTCCATACCAATGTGTATATGAGCACTATTGTCTTCAACAGGTAGCATCAAGAGTGAGGTACACTTTGAAGAAAGTGCCTGTAATGAAAGCATCTGGAAGACGCTATTTGGGTGTAAAGACAAAACCTGTATTGTCTCATCGGCACAACCAACAATGGCGAAGTCACTCTTCATTGAAGTTGTATCACTCATTATGGCAACGGCAGTGATGAGATCAGCACCAATCTCATGTCTTTCTTGATACTCACCTAATTGGTCGTCCGCTATATCGATCTCAAAGTAGCAAAGCTCACGATTAGAAAGACCAACGAGGACTTGAGTTTCGTTGGCACTGGCATGCACAACATGAATACCGGCAGGAGGAAACCAATCAGTGGTTTTTCTGTCTGTAACTTCATCATTTTCATCAAGAATGTGCCTTATATGGCGAATACCATTGTTATGGATCTGGATCACAGATTGCTTACCGACCTGTTGCACTGCAATTGTATGCTGGTCTGTTACGAATCCAGATTCACTTACCTCCTCAACCACCTCTCCGATAGAAAGAACCAAAGTTTGAGAGGCGAGCGAGGAGGAAAGCACCAAATAATCGTCACTCGTAGATGTGCGTACTTTCTTGGTCGTGAGAATCAGGGTCGGTAACATAGGTAAGGGAGATGACACAAGCTCAGAAACTGGAATACCGTATGTCAAAGTCTTCAAATATGAATGTGAAGAAAGCGTGCTTAGCAGAATTGGCCCCTCTGCGTTATTCTCGGTCTTTTTTCCCATTAACTCTGAACCAACGATTGGTCCGAGGGATTCAAGAATATCGACCAAAGCCAAGTTGTGAAGGCCTTGTGGCGAGAATCTAGTCGAGTTTTGGATATCGGGTAGTTCGTGTTCGGACGCCATGGTCGATTCATTTTCGGACCCTAATTGCTCAAACTGGTAGAATAGCTTACTATCATTAGCGACATTGGCGAACATAAATCCCGATTTAAAAATGTTTATGCTGTTGGAGACAGGTGTAGAATCAAAGTATGTAGCCGCAATTCTATCGAGGTGTTCGGTTTCTCTGTCGTAATCAAAGGTAAGTTTGAAAAGGTCACCCAAGGAACTTTGTAAAAGAATGAAAAAGTCGGTTTTCTTGAGGACATGCAAGTAATGGCAGACGATGCGGGTACTTTGAGAGCCTTCTCTTATAGGGAGAGGGAGATAAAGCCTCTCATGGCCTAGGCCTTTCTCGTAAATAATGACAGAGTCACAGACAATCAACACACCTCCGATATGGCCAGGTAATGCAATAAGGGAGCTCGCGTCAGGCGGAAGCGGTGTCTTACTTTTCTTTTGAACAACATAATTAAGTCCCTGGTCGAATTCATAGTACCTGAGATAAAGTGGACTTTCATCGGGCTTGTATGTCTTGTGATCGTAGTCTTTATAGTCCACCTCAATTGTGGCCCACACTGGGTTGTCGAAGCTTGTATCTAGAGGGCAGAGTGCTAGCGTAAGGGAACCAGTAGTGTGACTCTCCAAAGGCGAGGAAAGCTTTATCTGGCCTGTGGAGTTGTCCATCTCGACCTTGTAAACGAACTTTGTCCGCTCGAGGGCACCAATCATAATTGCTCTATTCTGGGGGTCGCATGCCAAATATTCACCCGGAGTAAGACGTCGAAGTCCGTTCTTCGAGTGTGGTTCTTGAATACGAGGCTCAAACTTGAAGGTGTCTTGATTGTAGTAAGCGATAATGATATTGCCAGAGTCTGCCGTGATCACAAGAACATCTTGCTGAGTCCCGAAGAGTCTCAATTTATCGGCATTTTGTACTATTCCAAACGTTGGTTGCAGCGAGAGCTTATGTAGCTTGCCAGTATCTGTCTTTGGTTGATACACCTCAATGACGGTGCTTGATATGAGCACAAGTTCCTGTTGTTTCTTGGATCCAGAGAACTGACCAACAATTGACTTGAACGGCAGTGATGGCTGCTTGAGCGTTAGATTATATAGGTATAAGGAATCGTCTGGGATCATACTATCTGCTCAATACTTATTTGGTGCTTGATAATCGAGCTCTTCGCGGAGTGTACACACGGCTGCTAAAACCACAAGCTGATGGTGTTTCTGCTAGATACAAAAATGATGCCATTTGAAACAAAAATGCCAATCCTTGTTATTTAAATTACCTGCTGCCCACCACCGGAAACTGCTTTAAAGTAAGACTTAGAGATGGCTCTACTAGAGTATTACACAGATTAGGGAAACACGTCCCGCCAGTACCATTCTTCGAATAATATTTTTTGGAATATCTTATGCCTTCTGCAAGTGATCTATCAAAAGATTGATACGACAGCTTATTTTGCCCCTGCAAGAACATTCAAACCGTTGACGGAACAAGCTTGAGGTGTACGGGTTTGATGATACCATCACTAGATGGTGTGATCTCTAATCATCCGAGAGTAACAATATGGGTGCTAGGTACGTACTACGAAACATGATCTTCTTTGAATCATTCTAACACACAGTTGTAAAGACCAGAAAAAGGCGCTAGCCATTTGTCTCCAAAGATCACCCTGTGTGCTCATTCAGAGGCATTCCCCCAAAGAGTGTCTTACGGACCCAGAGCTTCGAAAGGATCTACCAGAACTTTGTGCTGCCAACTTCAGAGCCTTCATTGAATGTAAGAACGGCTTCTTTGATATGAGGAAAAGAATGAGAGGAAATGCCCCATTGTCCACGGGTAAATACGACGACACCTACGAGAAGCTTTCTAGCGGTGACTTTGACCCTCGTGAGGAGATGAGAAAGCTTGAAAGACTCAACAAAAACCTTGCTAGGCTGAGAGAAGCCAAGGAAGACAGCTTGCAAGAAAGCTAATGTAAATAAGTTAGCTTGCAAGGAAGCTAATGTAAATAGGCATGTGCTCCAAGAGCACCGAGGAAGGTATATACGCATTTGACAGGATCAGGATTCATATGCTCCTGGGCTTTGGAATGTAAATCTTAGCATGATCATAAAACCGTTTCACGAAATGGCACATGACCAAAATCTCGCACTGGTATTGCGCTTTGCACTAGCTTATCAGAGCTTTTGATTCGCGGTGAAGTAGTAGATTGACACACTATGGCTAATTAAGTTTCGACTCGCACTGAAAATTACTTTCTTCTTTTTTGCAACCACACCACCATGGTTATAGAATCCGACCTAGAACTGAATAGAGTACAGGAGTTGGACCAGCTCCTCTCCATCATTCATCCCAAAATTGTCCAATATGTCGCTCTGGCTGACCCGAATTCCCCGGACTACAAGCAAGAATCGTTAGGTACTTACCATAAGCCGCAGTCGTTGAAGAAGGTATTTACAGGCAACGACGAGATATTCAAGAAGGGATTGAGAAAGTCTCAGACCGAACTCTTTGAGCAGATCGACAATGTTCTCAAATACTCCGTAAACACTTGGAACCCTGGTTTCTTGGACAAGTTGTATGCTTCCACTAACCCCATAGGTGTTATAAGTGATATCATCTTGTCTGTGTTGAATACCAACTCTCACGTCTATACTGTTTCACCAGTACTCTCTGTGTTGGAGAACTACATGGGTAAGAAGTATGCCCGCTTCTTTTGGGAAGATGGTGAGAGTGTTGGAGGACTCACCTTCTCTGGTGGATCATGGTCCAACATTACAGCAATGCACATGGCCAGATCTCTTAAGTTCCCCGAGACCAAACTCGAAGGTAACGCTGGTCGTAAGTTTGCCGTGTTCACATCGAAGCATTGTCATTACTCCGTGGAGAAAGCTGCCATTTTACTAGGTATGGGCCAGAAAAGCGTCTTCAAGGTTGACATAAACAAAGATGGCACAATGAAGCCAGATGCTCTTGACGACGCCATTGAAACGGCTAAGAAAGATGGCTACACGCCATTTTTCATTAACGCCACCGCAGGTACCACCGTCTTTGGATCATTCGATGATTTGAACGCCATTGGTCCAATTGCGAAAAAGCACAACTTGTGGCTCCACGTAGACGGCTCGTGGGGAGGTAACGTGGTATTTTCGGAATCACACAAGCAGAAGCTCGCTGGCGTCAAGCATGCCGATTCCGTCACCGTGAATCCTCACAAGATGCTAGGCACACCAACCACTTGTTCGTTTTTGCTTGTGCAAGATGTGCGTCATTTCCAAACCGCAAACTCTCTCAGCGCTCCGTACTTGTTTCACGGAAGGGACAATGACGAAGAAAATCACGACTTGGCCGATGGAACCATGGGATGCGGCAGAAGAGCCGACTCATTTAAGTTTTACTTGACATGGTTGTACTACGGCGAAGATGGCTTGCGCGGCCGAGTCGACCATGCCTTTGCTATTGTGGACTACTTCAAGGAAAAAATTGCCCAGTTGCCAGGGTTTGAGTTGGTGGTTGACCTGCCTCAGTGCTTGCAGGTGTGCTTTTTTTACCGTCCAAAGGGTTACGAAAAAACCAGCTTCACCGATGTCACCCGTTATGTGTCACGGGAGCTTCATAAGAGAGGCAAGTATCTCGTGGACTTCCTGCCTGACACGTCGAATGATGCCAAGGGCGAGTTTTTCCGGGTGGTATTCAACCTGCCTATTCTCACTGATAAGGTGATAGATGACCTTGTGGAGAACATTGTGGCGATTGGCCAGGAGTATCACGCCAATTAGATTCGGCCTACGATCACCAAACAAGCCCAACAACCGATGGATTGCTGACTATAAGAAAAACAAACCTTGCCTTGGCTCTGAGACAGTGTAACATGGACAAGCTTCCAGGTTGCATTTCTCGGCCCACATCTTAAGACTGCGGCGGCGGGCGAGCGGCTATCAGTGCGGAGGTGTTGTTGAGTGTGTAGCCGATGTGCAGAAACACGAGACGTAGAATTTCACTACCAAATAATAAAAGTGTTGCCTTATAGTGCCACCTCGAACCACCGTTGAAGTGGTTGCAAAAAAAAAAAAAAAAAGTAGCCTAATCTTTTGTATGCACACATACGTCTGCGCAGCACACAGATACCCCACACGCGACAATAGAGTCTACTCCACACAGCGCCGTGAAACCCTGCAGAGACCAGGACACACATTGACACTTATTGCAACATGACAACTGCTGAGCTCATCACCACGGCTAACACCCCGGATTGCAACACCAGGTTGCATTTTCTCCAGAACCCCGGACTTGTGGGGTGCATCGCCCTGGACCGGTGTTCAAAACGTTCCACGCGCATTTGTCCCAGATCCTCAACCAGGCTTGCTTTGTGATTCCACAGAGATGCCGCATGGCAATTTGAATCGGAGTTTGTAGCTTCAGCCTTGGATCTGTAGATGGTGGGGAACTGTGAAAGCCGCCCCACACTCACACGGCTAGTATGGGGATCTGCATTTATTTTCTAGATTTTCTTGAACCACCCCGTATGCCCAGGGTTGCCGCTCCGTGTATGGGTTGGCTGCCAAAAATGTAACATGGCGGCGCCGCTGCAACGCCTACGTGCAGCACCGAGATACTGGGGCCGTACTTCTTTATCATTTTCGGACTCATTATCAATCCATAAATACCCCTGGACCCCGAGCGTAGTTTACCCTTCTTTTTTTTTTTTCTATAGACAAATCCATCATGACAGCCTCATCTAACAAATCCAACGATGCCATCGTCATAGAACTGTCGCCCCAAGGGTCCGAGACCAACCAGTCCTCTGACTTCAAGGCCGAGGTTGAGCACGAAGAGGAGCACCACCACGAAAAGCGTATTGAATTGGTTCACCACGACTTGAAAGAGTTAGAAAACTCTGGCTTGTGGTACCACAAGAGAATCATCCCCGGCATCCCACCTTACTCTAACTCCTTCGTTCAGATCATCGTCATGTCGTTCGTTATCTTCTTGACCCCAGGTTGTTTCAACGCCATCACCGGTATTGGTAACTCTGGTATCTCCGATCCCAAGGTCGCTGACAATGCCAACGTCGCCTTGTATTCCTGTTTCGCCACCATCGGTGCTTTTGGTGGTGTTATCTGTAACACTATCGGTGTTAAAGCCTGTCTCATGTTTGGTGGTACTGGTTACTTCATGTACACCGCATCGCTTTTGGTCTTCCGTGAGACTAGTAACAAAGGTTTCCCTGTTTTCGCTGGTGCCTACTTGGGTGTCTGTGCTGCCTTGACCTGGGCTGCTCAGGGTTCCATTGTCATGTCTTATGCTCTTGAACACAGAAAGGCCACTGCTATCATGGTTTACTGGGTCATTTTCAACTTTGGTGCCGTCATTGGCTCTATCATTCCTTTAGCCCAGAACATGACTTCCGGTGAGGAGCACGTCAACGCTGGCACGTACGTTGCTTTCATGGTCTTGATGGCTGCTGGTGTCGTTTTGGCTGGATTCATGCTTCCAATGGACAAGGTCTACAAGGCCGATGGTACCAAGGTGATTGCCAAGAGGTACCCAAAGATCACTCACGAGCTCAAGGGTATGTGGAAGGTTTTGAAGACTGACTTGAAGATCTACTTCATGTTCCCCATGTTCTGTGCTTCCAACTGGTTCTACACCTACCAATTCAACAACTTTAATGCCGCACGTTTCAACGTCAGAACCAGATCTTTGAACGGTTTGCTTTACTGGCTCACCCAGATGGTTGGTGCTATTGTGATTGGTTTCTTGTTGGACTGGAAGAGATTCAACAGACCTAACCGTGCCAGAATTGGCTGGACTGTCATTTTCCTCTTTGGCATGGCTACCTGGGGTGGTGGTTTGAAGTTCCAGTTGGGTGTCACCAGAGACAACGTCGACGACGAGCCTCTCATTGACTTCCACGACAGCTACTACATTGGCCCTATGTTCTTGTACATGTGCTACGGAGCTTTCGATGCCATTTACCAGGCCTACATTTTCTGGATCTTGGGAACTTTCTCTAACAACCCAAAGAAGGTCGCCTTGTACGCTTCTTTCTACAAGTCTTTGCAGAGTGCTTTCAACGCTGTCGTCTGGAGATTGGATGCCCAGAAGACCCCCTTCATGCACATGTTCGCCAGTTCCTGGATTTTGGTTGGTGCATCGATGCTTTTTGCTGCTCCCTGCTGTTTCTTCAAAATCACTGAACACACTGAGGCCGAAGACGACGACATCGATGACATCATGGACGAGGAGGAGATCACCTCAGCTCAGACCAACGAGGACACCAAGAATGCCAAAGAGGCCTAAATGCAACGAATGTCATGTCTTCATTGCTTCCCATCGTGCTTTGCACATCTAATGAATTTTACGAAGTTATATATTTAAATGGCACTTCAAAGAACCAATTCTAGTAGCACCACTTTTTTTTTCGCACCCATTTGACCTACTTCTGTCCAGAGTGCAGGGAAATAGGTCATAGGCCACACTAGCATATAAAATAACCTGCCCGACAACAGGTCATACCAAAACTCAATGACCATTCAGTTCATTCCAGGAGATCCTAACAGGTCAACTGAATGTATAAGTCAGGCTCACTGGAAAAGCCATCATATAATTGCTTATGGATCTGGCAATAACCTCATACTTCTGACAAAGACAGACGGTAACAAGAGCCTTCAGACGATATACCTCGAGAGAGATCCAGTGGCAATTGACATCAATCCAAGAGATGGTCTAATATGTGCATCATCTGGCAGTGAGATTATCATCTTGAAGCCGGTCAATGAGTACATGTCAGTGCCAAAGTGGACAGAAGATCTGCGAATTGAAAATGGTTCAAACATTCTCAGCATCAAATGGGCTCAAGATGAGAACGAATTGGCTGTGGGGTCCGCGGAACTTTTATCCTTGTATCACATTTACGATGAATACGGAGAAATCAAGCATGTCAAACGTTGGCAGCAAGCCCAGGCTAGCCCTGTGGAGCACTTGGACATTACAGCAGCAGCAGATAAGATTGTCACATACAATTCTTCATCCTTTGACAATTTCGTCAAGGTCTGGTTTCGAATCAATTACGGAGACGCCAATACTCTCTTCGACCTCGAGTACCTAAATCACAGCTCCGATACATGGATCACAGGCATTCAATGGCGCCAGCTGTCTTGCGAAGTTGATGACGACATTCACCAAATGGCACATATCAAAAACTTACGAAGCTATATCCGAAATGATGATAGCAGTGATGTTCTATATGTTACAACTAGTGATCATGTGCTTCACATTTGGGCCACATATGACTTCAGCGGACATTCCAGCATCAAGCAATGGGCTCTGCTTAGTCTTACACAACGTCTTCTGAGCAATTACATGACATCAATCATTATAGACAATTCGATCCTACAATCGACTTTGATACCTATACTAGAGAGTCTCGAGAAACATACTGATATAATTGAAGCATTCAAAATGGCGGATATTGAGTCCTCAGACCTTCTCTTAGTGTGGGGTAGCAATGGCGAACTAACCGTGCTGGCAATTTCAAGAATAAGTGAGAGCCCGCCGAACTCCGTTGTCCTAAACGATATCTTTACTGTCCAATGCAACAGACACTGTATCCCAAGCTTCTCTTTTGCGGATTTGATAGAATCTGCCGGAGAAGAAGATGTGTCGGGAGAGAGGTTTCAAACAATATCAAATCCCGTTGTTGGCAGTCATGTTACACATGACAAAAACACCATCCAGTTTCTCATTCATGACAGAATGAAGAGCACAGTCAGATTCGATGAAATGAATTTTGACAGTTTGGTAAAGACGCCGCAACAGTCAGTCTCTCTCAAAAATAAGTACCAAGGTCATGCCAAATCCATCCAAAAGCTCATTACCTCCACATCCTCCTTCGAAGGAAATATCATGTTGTCGATCTCAAATTTCCCAGAGCATAATTACATATGGGAGCCACTACTACTTGAGCCAGAGAATCAAAAACACATGTCCATCACCAAAAGGTTTCGCCTCAATGTTACAAGAGATCACGACAATGTGTATGACCAGGGAATCCTGGATGCTATCCTCATCAACGACATCAAGGAGCCAATGGGATCGTTCAGGCGCCATCTTGCGTTTGTCGTAGAGAAAGGTGGTCACGCAAGTCTCTACGATTGTGATGGAGAAACCATGGATGATAAGGACGCTGAGCTTGTATACTGTCAGCAGATTCTAGACCAACACAACGATGTGATAAGAAAGAAGCCTTTGGCACTCTCGTTGCATGAGCTCTCGCATGGCCTCCACGGCATTATCGCCATCTTCAATCATGATCTCGTTAAAGCTTGGACTATTCAAGTATCTGGCAAAAGAATCATGATCAAGGAAGCAAAAGTAGACAATCTTCCGGGAACCTATGAGGGAGAATGTCAGGTCTCAGCCGTCGACACCTACCTTGAGAAAGACATTTCTGCTATTGATGGAAGAGGCGTTTTCAGATCTCTTTCTTCGACGTTTGATGAAGAGACTCAGACATTTAGCTGGACACAAAACACACTGATTCATACAAGAATTCAAAATATATCTCAAATCAGCGGGGCATCACTCATCAATAAGCTAGCTCTTGTCGATGAGACAGGTCAAGAACTCTCCATATGGGATACACAATCAGGATTGTTGGAGTATAGAGAGGTCTTTCCCGAGAATTTCGGTAAGGTCAGAGATTTGGATTGGAACTTTACTGGATCTAATCATGAAACCACCAATGCCATTCTATCTGTTGGCTTCTCAAGATTCGTCCTTCTTTACACCCAATTGAGATATGACTACACTAACAAAATACCGACATTTGCTATCTTGAAAAAGATTGATATTTCAGAGTACACTTCACATGAAATTGCGGATTCGATTTGGATAGATGATGGTTATCTTGCAATTGCTTGTGGCAATCAATTCTTCATCGACGACAAATGGGTTGATCTAAAAGAAACAGGTAGCACACACGCCAGCAAGTCAATGAATCAAACAATACGACAGCTAATGATTGGATATAATGCCAAGCCAACAAGCTACTTGATCGCAGACTTGGTTAGGATCCTCAACGGTCCGCTCCCATTATATCATCCTCAGTTTCTTATCCAAGCACTTTTTAATAATGAGGTTAAACTTGTCGAAGAGATTTTAGTGAAGTTGCTTCAAGTGTTGCGAGATGACCAGCCGGTGACTTGGAATCTTGACTTCAATTTCTTGGAAGCAATTATCCCAGAGAAGAAACCAAAACTCAAACGTCGCTTGTCTCAAATTGACGGAATCAATAATGAGAATATTGAAGTCTTCGGTCAATTCAATGGCGTCGTTCTGGACCTTTTGGTAGAGAAGCTTACCAAGGTTTCTTTACCGCTACTCACAAGACATCAGCAAGTGACTTTAACTACTGTTGTCAACATTGTCAATGAACTCTCCCAATATAAGCAATCCATGGACGAAAATGGCTTGAAGTTCTTTTTGGGTTTCAAGCTCTTTCAATCATCACTGAAGCAAAAATCATTGTCAATGCGTGATATCAGTTGGGCGCTTCATAGTGATCAAAAAGAAATGCTTTTTAGTGATGTTGATGGATCCTTCCAGCATAGAATGACTTGGGAGAATATAAAGCAGACTGGTTTGGTTTATTGGACAGACACAAACCGGCTTACCTCAATTATCGAAAATGCAGCGAGGAATGAATTTGGTGATACCAGAGATCCTTCTGGGCGTGTTTCTGTGATGTATTTGGCAATTCAGAAAAAGCAGGTTCTTGTTGGATTGTGGAGGACAGTATCCCACGCTGAACGAGAGAAGGTCCTCAAGTTTATGAGCAACGATTTCACGGAGCAAAGATGGCGAAGCGCTGCCCTGAAGAATGCCTTTGTGCTTCTAGGTAGACACAGATACATGGATGCTGCCTATTTCTTTCTACTTGGAGGTCTCGTGAAGGATTGTTGTATAACGTTATGCAACAAACTCGAAGAGGTCGAATTAGCACTTGCAGTTGCCAGGGTAAATCATGCCGCTGATGTCATCAAACACATCATCGAGAATTTCATTCTACCAAAAGCTTTGTTGAAGGGCGATAGGTGGATGACAAGCTGGGTTTTTTGGCAACTCAAACTTAAGGAGGTTTCAGTTCAAGCATTGATCAAATCCCCGTCGTCTGTTGTGAAGAAGCATCAAGAGCATTTCTCTGAAGCCTTCCAGAAGGAATTGAAAAAGATGCAACTCGATGCTCAAAGTCATAGTTTCCTCAGGGATGATCCATTGCTAGCAGTTTTATTTCACAAATTGCGTGCCTCCAAGCTGAACTACCTTAAAGGCTCAAAGGCTGTCACTGGAGAGGAAGAATTCAATTTCGTCATAAAAGTCAGCATGATATATTCCAGAATGGGATGTGACTACTTGGGATTGCTTCTAGTGAGAAACTGGAAGTTCTTGAGCGATCACTCAACTAGTCAAGATGAGGCTCAGAAGGGTAAAGATCTATTTTCAGAATTTGCAGGGCCCACAGTGGATACTAAGGTGGTGAACGACTCAGTTGCCTTCCAAGAACCTGACATGAGTGCATTTAGTTTCGGATTTTGAGAACACAATAATGTTATAGTATAGAAATGTAAATAGGTTCCAAAAGGATAGTTTACCCAAAGCTTGACCAGCATCAGTAGAAAATTGAAAAAAAAAAAATTAAACCCTACCCGGGACTCGAACCCGGAGTCTCCCGCTTAGGAGGCGGATGCCTTAACCATTTGGCCAGCAGGGCTTAAACAAGTGTGAGTGTATATAGCAATTAATATACGCTTTAAATTGCGCGATTGGTCAAAATCTTTGTTTCTTGGCTTGAAACTCATTTCAGGCGTTTTTATAATAAATTTCGACCTCCAGGTAGCTTTTGAGCTCAATCTGGGTATCTAGAGTGGAAATATACCGCGATTTAATACTTGAAATCCCAGTTAATAGCAAAATTCCTTACATAAACGACCCATTTCATCTTATTTGAGCCGATTGATGTCAGCTACCACTAGTTTCCTTCTTTTCCTGTTCATTGTTTCCTACGTTGCATGAAAGTAGTGATTCTAGATCAATTGGCAAGCTACTTCCCTGAGTTCATTAAAACTCTAAATTCTAGAAGCACCTAGAGCTCGATTTCTCTGTACAAAACTCCTTCGGTGGCCTGTCCAAGGCTACCCAAGACTTGCACGCTTCCATTCTGCTGGTCGATGTGATCAGAGTCAGGCTGTGAAGGATCGAACTGATAAATAGAGCTTGACCCTGTGTACATAGTGTCCTTTTCAACTCCAACTCTATTGCAAACAACCACTGTCGTTCTCGATTTCTTTCTGGGGAAATAGTTTCTGAGATGTGACAAAAATGGGAAGAAGCGAAGTATCCAGTAGTTTACTGTCAGGGTGTTAGGCTTATCAGCATCTTGAATCGGGTAATCCGGTTGATCCTCGAATTGCTTCTCGAGAACCTGGCCTCTCTTGAGTTTCTCCTCCTTGCTTAATTCTTCGTTGATGGATGGTGAATTCTCGGAAAGCCACGCAGTAGGGACAAGAATAAGGGACGAATTGTTAACAAAGCAAGATGATGCAAACTCGTATTCATAAAATGGAGCCTTGAATTTGTAGGGATTAAGGTCCATGCATATGCCGATACTTGTCAAGATGCTCGATTTTTGTTCACCCTTGCCTAGCTTTAAAGCAACGGGGCTAAAACTCTTGTCGGGATTTTCTGAGCATCCAAAGGCCTCGTCTGTGTCATAAAGGTGCGTCTTTCTATAATTGTGGACCAACGAACCTTGATCATCTATGACCATGGCAGAGTTATATATCTTGTCTTCAAATCTTTCTGGATATCCAATGACAGTAGTACAATTGTATTGTTTTGATAGATCCTGTGCAAGAGTGGCCGAGGGTCCTGACCCTGCTTTGGCGAGGTATGGTTCGATCTCATCTCTACCTGAGAAGTTGTAACCAGTTACTGCAAATTCGGGAAGTAAGATGAGATCAATGTCCTTTTTAACCTTGGATAAGAGGTGTTTGACTTTGGCAATGTTCAAGTCCACCTTTCCTAATCGTGCATTCAACTGAACACACGCCACCCGAAGCTTCATGGTGATAAGATGGAATTTCGCACCTTCGCACTAGTTATGGATTGCAACACGGAGATCTCAATCGTGGATGTTCTCCATACCAGGCATACCTTCGAATAATTTTCCAAAGCATGGACTTGAGATATCTTTAAAATGATCATAAGGGGAATTTGGCTCTAAGTAAACTCCACAAACATTGCAGAAAAATGTGTAGCATGAGGAACACCGCATTTTGTTGCAGCCATCGGATCTCTGAATGATCAAGTCGCAAGTAGGACACTTTCTGAAACCTTGACTTTCGTCAGCAAGAAGCTCACTGAAAAGCTTGTCCATTTTGTATTCTTGTGACACCTTTGTCATGAGATCAAAACCGTATCTGCAACGAATGTCGTTTCTCTCTTTCGACTTTGGATCTGATTCCAACCAGGTCTCAAGTGCCTCTATCGGAACACCTTGGTATTGCTTGCCATCATTCACCTTCGCACAGTCAATGCTGTCACTATGGTATGACTTGCGGCAGGTGTTACAAAATGCGTAGTTACAGTCACGGCAAATGACAAGCCGGCTGGTCATATCCTCTCGAAATATCATAGCCGGGCATTTGCTTCTGGGACACGAGACCAAGCGTGTCGGGAACATTTTGGCAATAAGTGTATGCTGATGATCTCTGAAAAGCGTGATAAACCGCTCATAAAGCTCCATGCCCTCTTTGTCGTAGCCAAGGATTTCGTGAACTAGAGAAAGCTTGATGAACGGTGTCATTAGCCTTGTACGGAACTGGTTGAAGTCAAAGGAGGCATCGGTAAGTGTGTCCAAGCGAAGGTAGCGCTCTCTTGTTTCTAGGAAACTCTTTGAACAATTGAAATCAGGGCAATGAACCTTTTCAACATCACCACCTTTGATGAGAGAGACGAAGAAGTTTCGAAGGCAGCCGTTGCAAAATGTGTGACCACACAGGTTGAATTGCAGACAAGCCTCTCCCTTGACGTCGGCCTGGCAGATCTCACAGGTGAAAGTAGTGTCGTTGAACCTTTTCTGGTTGCACTGGTTATCGTGCTCTATAAGCAGCTCATAGAAAGGTGCGTCCGAACCACACTGTACCGAGTAACCCACGAGCAGATCGAGGTTTGCATTCACGCTTTCCTGAAGAATGTCTATAATTGTGAATAGCACCTGGTCTTTCGTGAGAGCCCACTGCTGCTCGATCTCTAGTCTCATCTCTTGAAGACGGTCTTCATCGATTACCCTGCATTCTATGCTAAGCTTCGGAGCCGACTCATAGGGGTATGTTTCGGGGAGCTGGAATCGTAGTTTTAAAGGCGGCAAGTGCTTTATTCTCTTTGATTGTATTGTCTTTTCTCCGGATGAGTCTTGCAAGTTCACTAGTAGGCTTCGGTCTGTTTCCAAAGGTATAGTCATGACGCCTGAATTTTTGTCATATTCAATACTTATCTGGTCTCCGTAAATGGACTCGAGCGTCTGTAGTTCTTCTTGACGAGGCGAAAGGTCATAATCCTCTAGATCCATATCATCTCTTGATGGCATGAAAAGTAAGATGTGCGCAGAGCTGATAAGTCTTATGTAGTACGATAAGCCCATTGCAACGGTGAGAAGGTTGAGCACATAGTAAACGAGAGTTCTTTTTGCATAATGCGGATATATCTATTAAATTGCGTGGAAGAGACAGTTTTGAGATATCTGTGATTGATAGGAGTTAGGGCACTCAGCCGTCTGTCTTACCACGCTTACTGAACTTCGCACAGACATGTCAACGCCAGATCTTAGGGCTTCAGCTTTTATTTGCTTTACTTAGAGCTTACTTTGAAATCTTTTGAGGAATCTCTGACTGTTTACAGAACTCTCAGGCTTTGGTCAATCTACCATTGTGATGAGATTTTTGCACCCAGATCTATCTGTCAGCGCATTTCGAATGAAATCGACCAAATTGCGTTCGACGCCCAAACTATTCAAAATGACCTGATCAGTACCTTGTGCATTGACTCATAGACGAGACCTATGGAAAATTCGAATGGCGTAAAAAAAATGTATGAGTACTTTCGGCATGTTGCGTGACATCACTATCACGCCAGGCAGAGTCCATGCGCGAACCACTTTTTGCACCCATACGAAGAAACACATAAAACAAGTGGTTGAGAGGAGACTTAAGCGACTTCTTAATTAGGGAGAATGTAGTGTAAAGAAGGAAATTCTGGCACTTATTGACGGGAGAAATGTTGGCCATTCCCCGATTGGGCGGACCATTGTCGTTGCATGCGCAGTCAGGCCCTCCCCACATATCGGGTCACGATACATTGAGGCACCCCTCTAGAACTACTATATAAGTGCTTGACCCCACACTGAAATTGCCATAACCAATTTTCAAGATTGACACATACGCAGATATAAACATTATAATATCGCTTTCACGAAATGACAAGAACTCACAAGTGGAACGCAAACAAAAACGCAGGCCCTAGATACTTCAGCCGTGCTGGCGGCCACACTGACATGAATCCTTCTAAAGTTGCAAGAGGAGGCTTTGGTAAGCACAATTGGGGTCAGCCAGGCGATGAATTGGACGATCAGGAGGAGTTTGACGACCAGGTTTTCTTCAGCAAGTCCAGAAGACGTAGCTCGAATCATGCCATGAACGAGCAAATGCTCAAGGAGTTGAACGAAAAGTGCGACAAATTGGTCACCGAAGCCTGAATCGATCTCAGAGGTGCCAATTCATTATGAAGTAACGTATAACGACAATGAACGAATCGATAGATAAGTTGTAGTTGATCTAGTTTCCTTGAAGCTCGTCGGCGCGGAGTTTACTCTCAATCTCTGCCTTCCAGCCCTTCCTGCGCTGTCTCTCTTCGTACGCCTTCTTGTTGTCCAACACACGGTTGACGATGAATGCAGTGTTGATGTTGTCGTACTTGTGTGGACCAAGTTCCTGGACTAATGGGGCCACATCACTGTATGCTCCCTCCTCGAATGGAGCAGGTCCATGGAAAACTGCCTGCACTTCACCAGGGATCTTGTTCAACAACTGTTTTGTAGCCTTCCAAGGAACGCCAATGACAACAGCGTCAACGTAACGGCACTGCAACACGCAAAGCGATCTCTCAAAAAGATTCATGACAGGGTAGTTCATTCCCTTATGGGTGTTGATCGTCTTGTCGTCATAAATTCCCACCACGACGGCTCTACCATTGGCTTTCTCTCTTACACAACGCAAGGCCTCGATATGGCCGGGATGGAAAAGGTCGAAGGCGCCGTCAATGTAGACAGAACCATTATTCAACTTTTCCTTGATCTCAGGTGATGGCTCCACCACCGTCTTAAGCCCGTCTTCACCCTCGACGTTGACGAACACGGCCGAACCTTTCTTGTTTCCCGTTGCATCCGAAGCGTACATTTCAAATCTTTTCAATGCATCCTCGTTGGAGAAAAGAGGGTGCTCCAAAGCAGTCTGAAGAGAAGGGATGGGTTTGAAGTGGTGTGCTTTGCTCATCAACAACATACGACCCACCAAGTCAGTGGTGGAAATGTTTGGCGTTCTCTTGACAACGACGAATAATCCCAAGTCTTTGACGCCCTTGTAACAGTCCTCACCGTTTGCGTCGGTGGTGATGTCGTCACCGTGAACCACATACTCACAGCCGTACTCTTTCATAAAAGCAGGGTCTGTTACGTACGGCGCAGAAGGCACCGCCTTTGTAGACCATTTGCATGCCTCAACGGCGGTGAGTCTCTCATCCAATGTCATAACAACTGGGCCCTTGTTGTGAAGAATGTCCTCATCAGAATGAACTCCAACATAAAGCTCTTTGCCTAGTTGACGGGCCTGGAGCATAGCACCAGCATGTCCTTCTAGTTAGTGACTACCAAAAAACTTCAACACAGACACATACCGTGATGGGCAAAATCAAAGCATCCATCAACCCAGATCCTGCAGTTTTCAATTCCCTTAGGGCGTTCAAACATGTTTTCTAGCAAAGTAGTGGGATGCTGAAAAACACTAGGTGGGGCGTAGCGAGATCGCGACTGGGCAAGCAGTCAAGCATATGCACATTCGCAGCCACCGGGTCAAATGAAAGCACTAATAAAAAGCCTACCGCACGCCTGACTGTTGCTGTGCAGATACCTGGATGGCTTCTTCTGGTTGTTTTTTGAACATCTTTTTCTTTGGTGGAGGTGGATTGTAGTTTTGAGAGCGGGCGTGACTTTGGTATAACGGTTCTTGCCGCTGATCGCTAGTGCCCACATACTGGGGCCGTTCATTCTGCTGTCTTTCTCTGCCCAATTTCTCTAAATGCTTGTAGATCATGCCCGCGTTTCTAGTCAGACAGCCATTGAGCCACGTGAAGAACCCGCCAATCACTGGTGGGAGGGAAATGAGCAAATCAAACAAGATCTGGGAATGGAGCTTGGCTTCCAATTGGTGTGATATGAAGAATTCCTTCTCTGCAATGTTTATTAGCCGGGCATGTACCACATACATCATGAGTGGACCGAGAGCAGGTAAGAAGAAACAGGCCACTGGTGCTAACCCGACTCCACAATCCATGCCTACCCCACACAGACCTAGGAAGCATTTATCATCGATCCATGCTTGTTTCTGGATCTTCTTCCATGCATTCTGCTCTTTCTTCAGGTATATGTCTGGATTGAGCTTTCTCCTCTTATCGTTCTCATCCTGATAGGGATTGATGGTGTTGAACTTCTCGCCCGCCACCTCGTTGTATTTATCCATAGCAATGTCATATCCGGGGATATTTTCTAGTTGTTGTTGGAATTGTGACATGTTGGGCTCAGTCACGTAGGTTGAGTCCAGGAGAGATTATGTCAAGAACTGTCATGTAGGTGCCGCGCAACCGAACTACCCCAACTTTTAAGCAACTCTACCGATTATTATTCTATTTCCTTACCCTAATCCCTGAAGCTGTGTGGCTTGCTTCTCATTTCGTGCCTAATAATTCCTCCTTCTCTTTCTTCAGCAATGGCTGCACCGCTCCTCCCAGCTCCTCTTTGCAAATGAAGCACTTGGTCTTATTCTGTTTGAACCTCGCCATGAAACACTTTTGGCAAAAAATGTGGTCGCATGAAGTTTTCACTGGGTTCTTATAGTCTTCCTTGCAGATGGGGCATTTGAATGGGACGTTCTCCTTTCCTTGCTTCTGTTCTGTCTCTGGCTTCGAAGCCACATTTTCCCATTCCTTAACTATAGGCCTCTTCTGCTTCAGCTCATCACGAATATGTAAGAATTTGCAAGTGTCGCCATAGCCACAGAAACCTGTTTGTTGGAAATCCTTGCATATGTCAGGTTGAAAGTCGGTGAGAGTGATGACTTTGATGTTCTCCGGAGCAGGCTTGGGTCCAGCTATAGCCTTCTTTGATGGTTCCTCTGATTCTTCAGGCTTGCCTGTTCTCGGTAGGTCCTTATTCTCGTGATCAATGTTCCGCGATGGTTTCGAAGCATTCGAGGTGGTGATCTTCCGCTTTTTCGAAGTATCTGAGAGGATGCTCGACTCATCATTTTCTTCAACTGGCTGTTCAGCACGTCGCCTTGTCGACGTAGTTGATGACTTGAGTGTGCGCTTCTTAAACATGGATAAGATATGCGATCTATCTCAAAGGTTACCCCAGATGAGCATCCCAGTAATGTAGATTGTGCACGTGCGTATAAGCACGTGATACCTATTTCTGTCCTTCATATTTATACTCTAAACTCAAATATGCAGAAATCCGAGATAGTTTAGTGGCTAGAATTACCGCTTGTCGCGTGGTAGACCGGGGTTCAATTCCCCGTCTCGGAGCTCTTTCTTTTTGCAATTGCTCTGAAGGTATCAAATTTCTGAAAGCTTCCCTATAAAGCTAAGTTCCCGTTCCTTTAGTCTGCATCCAGGTGCTGGCGTGTCTCAATTGCATGAATGGTTCTTGGATCAATTCGCGCAGTCTTCTCAGTACCACACCAATCTCCAATTATCCACACCTACTTGATCGCATGGGCAGCTTCATAGAATATCGTGGCTTTGGTCATGTTCTACAAGGAAGCGGTCCTTGGTTTTGGTGGCTAGTCGGATTTTACTTGTGTGTTCCTTTTTTGGTTTATATGATACTTCCTTTTATCATGTACAAGCGTCCTCATGGAAACAGAAAGACGGTCACGATTCTAGTGCTAGGTGACTTGGGCCATTCTCCGAGAATGAATTATCATGCGCTTCTGTTTTCGAAGCTCGATTATAATGTGAATCTCTGTGGGTATTTGGAAAGCGAACCCCCCGCATCTGTGATGGAAGACATGAACATTGACATTCGTCCCATCGTTCCCATCAAGAACAAGGGCAATTTACCATACTTGGCATTCGCTGCTCAGAAGGTAGCTCTTCAGCTATTCCAGCTCTTTCTGCTTCTCATGGATGTAAGAGGGTCAGACTACTACGTTATACAAAACCCTCCGTCGATGCCCCTCCTACTAGTATTGGTTGTCTTCATAAAATTGTTCAGCAGATCATCTAAATTGGTCATTGACTGGCACAACCTCAACTACAGCATCTTGAACCTCAAGTACAACAATGAAAAGCACCCATTGGTGAGGATATTAAGACTCTATGAAAAGATATTGGGACAATTCGCTTGGCTCAACATTACAGTGACCCATGCAATGAAATCTTTTCTAATAAACGAGTTCGGCTATTCCCCCTCTTCCATTACCACTTTGCATGACCGTCCTGGAACCCAGTTCCAACCCCTTCAAGAAACGGGCCTTTCCAAGGAGGAGTTTCTCCGAGACCATCTGCTTTTCAAGGATGTCCCGGGAATAGACCAATACAAAATCCTCGTGAGCTCGACCTCGTTCACTCCCGATGAGGATTTTGGGGTATTGTTGGATGCACTCAAGAGTTACGACGATTCTGAGGCCAGCAAGAGTAACCCTGTCTTCCTTATCGTGACTGGAAAAGGCCCTCTCAAAGATCAATTCTTGTCTAAGGTAAGAGAGCTCAACTTTCTGAAGCGTGTGATAATAAAAAATGCCTGGCTTGCGTCCGAGGAATATCCTACGATCTTATCATTGGCAGACCTAGGGATTTCCTTGCACACATCCCTGAGTGGTATCGACTTGCCAATGAAAATTGTTGATTTTTTTGGCGTCGGTGTACCTGTGATTTCGCTTTCGTTCCCTTCAATTGGTGAACTTGTTGTCGATGGAACAAATGGCCTTATAGTACCAGATGAGACCTCTTTGTCACAAAGTGAGGAGCTTTGTCGTCTCATTACGAACGTCTTGAGTAACGAAGAGCTATTGAAGAAGCTCAAAAGAGGTGCATTGGCGGAAAGCAAAAGAAGATGGAACGAAAATTGGAGTAGAAAGCTTGGATCAAAATTTCCAGACGTATCGTAAATATCTATAAATCATTAGTCATTATCGTTCAAAGTCGTAATTCAATGTTCTTAAGTGAAAGAAAGTTCACAAGGCCATGCTTGAGGTCCTCTTCATATCTCTTGCGCCAGTCCGATATCCCTGAAGCAATTGTGTCTGCTTGCAGGCTCGAACACACACCTAACATCGTGTTATGGAGTTCAATCTCTTTTTCAATAGTTGATAAGATTCTTGTGCATGCGCTGATATTTCCCTGGGATGCTAAGCTCATTAAAAAGTCGCTGAACATCTGAATGTCATCAGGATGTGGTCCCTGATGCTCGAGAGACAGTCTGACCCACTCTTGAACCTGTTCAAGGATACCAAAAAGTTCAAACTGCTGACCTCCTAGGCCCTCGATCACTAAAGCTCTTGGCTGAGCATTTACCCATTCGGAAGTTATCTCACTATCACCTATGGCCTTAAGGTTCTCCTTCTTTTGCTCAAGTTTGGCCCTCAAAGACACCAGATTGAGTTTTTTGTTTTTCTTTTGCCATGCCAAGTCTTTAAAAAACTCTTCTCTGATGAGCGTGGGGATCTCACCCAATACTTCTTCATCGTATGACACTGTATCATTGTAAGGAGTCGGTGACCTGGGTGCTTTAGCTGGCGATGTCGATTTTTTAGGTGAAATCCCCAATTTCCTCTTCTTCTTGGGTGATTCAACAACTCGAGCAATCTTGAAATCACCATTAGTTTGTGTTGGGAATAATTGTTGAAGATATACCTTGCCTACCGGACTCCCGGTGGAGCCCTTTTTGACAGGACTTGCCTCTTTTCCAGAGACTGGTATGCCCCTTCGCAAAAGCTCTTTCTTCAACTCCCTTCTGATATCGTCAGGAAGTGTGTTGAAGACATCCCAATCGATGGACTCGCTGTTTGTGACAGTGTCAGCATACTCAAATAGTTGAGAGTTCTGTAAAGGCTTTGCAGGCTTTCGAGCTTTGGGTCTGTTAAACTCGAGACGTTGCTGCCTTTGTTTTTTGACAGCCTCTATATCCTCCAATTTTCCCAAACTGACTGCAATACCACGAAGATCTTCAACTGGAATATTCATGACTCGAAAAAGAGCTTTCATCTCTGACCCAAGGATACCCCAATCGTTAGTTGGGACACCCATTCTGGATGATCTGCTAAAGAAGTCACAGAGACCAAGACCCAAAAATTTGGGAGGGTTCTTTGGTGCATTAGGAGCTCTTCGAGCGAGCCTTAGCGTCAACACAGATCCACAAACTCCCAAGGCAAGGAGTCTAGTGTGGAGCTCTCTTGCTAGCTGCATGAGAAAGTATTCAGCTTGCTCAAATTTGTCAAACCGAATTCCAAAATTGACATCCACCGACACGGTTTTCCTTCCAAGAAGAGCTTCGCTACTACTTAGGTCGAGCGTGATCGAAGTCTTGTCAATACCTCTGCACATCTCGTAGACCCTAGCACCAATCTTTTCGCCCAAGACAGTACTTAGACGCTGCAGAGAGAGGTGTTTAATTTCCTTAATTAATAGCTGTTTTGGATGGACATCCAAATTGAGTTCGTTCGTTAGCTTATCAGCAATACTCCAGCCAACATTAGGAAGATCGGTGACTTTGCAGTCTTCGAGATAACTTTCGACGTCTTCATGAAGGTGGAAGTAACCATTGGGCTTTGCTCTTTTGGTGGCCAACTTTGCCAACAAGACGTTTGCTGCTGCACCAATTGAGGCAGTGCACTTCACGAGGCCGTAGATGTCAGCTCTTATTTCTTCGCAGAATGACTTGATGAAACCAGCATCTTTACCTCTACAATGAGAAGTAGCATCCACCAAGACTTCATCGATCAGCACTGGGAAAATTGAATCAAATACCTTTTTCGATAGTAAATAGTTGTAAAAGGAATTCGAAAATTTCTCATAGGAGTTGAAGTCGTAGTCGATAACTTTCAAGTGGGGACAACGATCTTTCGCTCTTCCAAGCCACATGCCATTAGACACCCCCAGTTTACGAGCAACGTAATTGCAACTCGCTACATCGGAGGACTTGCCGCCATGCGACACGGCGACGGGATCTGTGGCTAGGTCAAGTTCAGGATGGCCTAGTGCTGATGCTTGGGCAAAAAAGCAGTCAAAGTCGATATGAAGCACAACGCTGTCATCGGGAAGTTCCGTTTTAGTATTTTTGGCCGCATTTGGATTATTCTGAAGAGTATCTTTTGCAACCATTCTCAAGAACCTAGCCCGAAGGTCAGCTTTCCATGTACTTAGATGGTGAAGCCTGGAGTTGGCAAAGAAATGCTTAAGAAAGTCTGGATGCTTTGCATCCATCGCTGAAGTATGCGATCTTTCTTGTGCCAAATTGAGGTCGATGGGTCTGTCCTGAGCTGGGCCTTCAAGTGGGTCAAGCATTGCAGGCTCAACAGCTTCAGCTACGGTGGTATCTGGAAGATCGGGAGAAACAGCAGTAGTCTCGGCGACAATCTCCTCCTGCAATGCTGCCTCCTCGGCGGCATCCTCGTCACCCTCTTCGTCGGCCTCTTCGATGTCTGGAAACTCATCTTGCTTGTCATATGATGTTTCTGCCACAGCAAAGCCTAGCCGTTGCTGATCATAGTCAATATCGTCAATAAGTCTATAGTCACGCCAATTAAGGAGCTTCTTCTCCTTGACGCAATCTGCTACCCACTGGGCCTTTACAACCTTATAGTTCTTAAACTGAATCCGTTTTCTCGGCGTGAGCCTGTCACACACGATGTGCGTGGCGGCGCCTTTGCTGGAGAGGTAGCTGAGGAAGGTGCCTCCGTGGAGAATGACCAACTTGTGGATGACCCCCATCGAGGGTACTGTGTTTCCATTAACGAACACAACGCAACCGGCAAAAATATTCTCCCCCTCGATTGGCTCGCCGGCAGCAGCACGCCGCTTTCGCTCCCACTCAATGTACGCGTCGTCAGCCTTCTGCTGCTTGAGGTGCTTGTTCTGGAAGTATGTTCCGAAATCGCCGAACTCGTGAAGCGGCCCCACGTCGGCAAACATCGACTCCTGAGGCTCTTCGCCTTCTTCATCGTCTTCTTCACCCGGTTCCTCCGGTAGCTCGTGCTCTGCTTGGTTCATCAACTGATTTCCCGGTACCCAGTCGTCGCCCTCTTCGTCCTCATCACCACCTCCAGCGTCCCCATCGTCGTCAGTGTGTTCTGTAATCTCCATCACAGGATCCCCCTGGTTGAGACCTAGTAGAACGTCATCCAAATCGTCATCAAAAGGGTTCGACTCCGTGGAGCGAAGCGACCCCAGCTTTCTTGCAGTAGGTGTAGAAGTGCCATGAAACGACCAGTTCTTCTCCTTTCCCTGGCTCAAGCCCTGGATATGGTCGAGCAACTGCGAGTTGTCCAACAGGCGGAGAAACGACTCGTACGTTTCGTCCATGATGGGCTGTGCTGGCTGCACAGTGTGCTATAGAGTTGATTGAGCAGAGACGTTAGAGTGTATGCGCCCTTGACACCACCCTGCGCAAGCGGCTGAGGAGTCACAAAACGGCAAAGTATCTACGATTAGACTTTCAAAATGGCAATTGGACCCATGGATCCAAAAAAACTAAAAATTCGAAAGAATTTCTCTCATTGGCGCTGTTTGCTAGAACCTCACTTATCCAATGCAACTACATGCTCGCTGTGTTTGCAGCCATGAAGTATTGCCGGGTCGGCTACATGAACATAGAGGCATTAACCATAACCCCAGGGCCGTTTTTTGACATATCCTTAATTTACCCCACCCACAAGCCCAGGTCGCCCGTGGCCGGAGTTTGCAGCATGCGGCCGTTACCAACCACTAATTGGCCGCAAGGTCGAAAAAACGTTGTGAGCAAAAATTGACTATTGCTTCCATGGCACAGATCCGCAACTTCCGAGGTGCCAAGTTTTATGAATTTTTTCTCTTTACCGCCAACTTTTCGTGCTTCGCGGGCGGTTGTCGGATCGAATCGCGCCAGCTCAGCCTTCCGGCGCGACCATGACTCCAGAAATGCTCCGGTTTTCTTTCCCTGTTTGTGGCACCTGTGTGGAACAGGGCCCTGGGTGCCTAGCGTCTGGATGCACAGTGGGCCGCTAAAAATAGATCGGCCCGAGCAGATGACGAACTTGGTTTTCGGTTCACTTCCGAAGCACAGTATAAATCACATCGTAAATCCTGTCAAATCAATCCTGCCTATCCTAACCTTGATCCAGGCTTCGCATTCCTAGCCCAGCCTTTCTTACTTCTGTTCACCTCCGCTGTCTGCAGTCTGTCACGATACGCTCGACTACTCATTTTCTCAGTGTCAAGAGCAAACTTTTCTCTAAACTACCTTGCCACACGCGATCCCTAGATTACAATGGTATGTGGTGACTCCTTGAAGGCGCCCAATGCGTGCGCTGTTTCAAATCACGACTTTTTTACTAACAGCAGGCCGAAAAATTGTCCGAAGAACAGATTGCTGAGTTCAAGGAGGCCTTCTCCCTCTTTGACAAGGACAGCGACGGAAAGATCACCACCAAGGAATTGGGCACGGTCATGAGATCGCTTGGCCAGAACCCCTCAGAAAGTGAATTGACGGACATGATCAACGAGGTGGACATCAACAGCGACGGCTCCATCGACTTCCCCGAGTTCTTGACCATGATGGCCAGAAAGATGAAGGACACCGACTCTGAGGCTGAGATCGCCGAGGCTTTCAAGGTCTTTGACAGAAATGGTGACGGCAAGATCTCCGCCGCTGAGTTGAGACACGTGTTGACCTCCATCGGTGAAAAGTTGTCCGACGCCGACGTCGACCAAATGATTAGAGAAGCTGACACCAACAACGACGGCGAGATTGACATCCAGGAGTTCACCCAGTTGTTGGCAGCCAAATAAGCGCCCTTCTAGCGGCCTGGTCTCTCATCTCCTTCATTTCGAACTAATGCCTTATGTATGTCAATTCTACAAATCAATTGCTTGTCTCCTTTCATTTGTAAATACCTATCTCTTCAAACTCATGAATCTTCCGAGCGACGAACTTCTCAGTATCGTCGACGATCTGGGCAATGCTTGCCTGTTAGATGCATCGAATGTCATGTCAGGAAGCTCATCACCGTCATCCTCATCCTCATCGCTGTGATCGGCCTCGGGAGAATCCTTCTTATGGTGATGGTGACCACCAAAATCCAATTCATTGATGTTGCGATGCACCAAGTACCGAAGCGAATTGTACCAGATGTTATGTCTTTGTCTGTTTGAACAAGTGAACTTCACGGACTTGGTTTGCGAATGCACAATGATACTCTTATGGTAGAGACCAACTGGAATTGGGTTGTTGTCCTCAACGCTCTCCACGCCCAAAATTGCAATGGCTTTACTCTTTGAAGCATTAGGATTCTTCAACACAGGGTTCGAAGTGGACCAATAAAGCGTCAATGAGTATGGGTGCACCCAGAAGTACCTCTCGTGTCTTGTGGACGATATCGAACTGAGTGGACCGAGTTTTCTGTAGTATTTGAACAAATACTCCCCAATAAGCACTTGGGTGATGACCGGGATCATCGACTTATCCGTGAGCGAAATGTTACTTGCAACAGACATTCCTGTGATTGAATCGAGCATACTTGCCCTGGAATGAATCGTCAAGTTCGAGCCCACCGATCTGGACTGAGGAATACCTCCAGTGGCACCTCTTGAAGATGGTGAAGTTTCCTGAATATCATCATTCACGGGCAATACTGGGAACATCGATTCGTGCTTGAAGCCTCTTTTTTCAGCGTAAGTCTTGAATTTCTCATCGGAAATCGTGTCGATGTTGCTATCTCTGAGGCTGTTGTACTCCGAGGTAGGAAGAAGTTTCACTGATCCAGATTCTGCATCAGCAACCATAGCATTCGACGCTGCTGCGGAAAGTGGGACGCAGATCATACCAAGGTTTTTGGCAGCTTGTCTCAATTGTCCAACGTCAGATTCAATCATCAGAGATCTTTTCATCTTGTGCAATTCAGTGGCGGAGACCACTGAAAGACCCAAGTCTCCAGCTCTCTTGCTGATCTCCTCTTCAGTCATAACGTTTTCTTGACTAGCCTCGAGGTTGGCCAATCTATCCTTCAAAGTAGCGTACTCGTCTTGACGTACCACCACTAAACCAAGCTTGTCCAGCTCTCTAGCAAGATCCTCCTTGGACAACTGAGTATCAGCCTTTCTCGATAACTCATGAATTCTGGAGTCTTTCTCCGCCAAACTCTGCTTGAACTTCAAAAACTCACCGGAACTCAATACAGACAAACCGAGTGCCGCACCTGCCTTGGTAAATAGATCCTTGTCATTCAACTGTTCGGAGGTTTCCAACATTCGTTCGTATTCCTCGCGATCGACGACGACCTTATTCAATTTATCAGCACTGCACTTCAACTCTGTCACGTCTAATGCAAAGGAGTCATTGGCGTCTCTGAACTCCTCATCCGCTTTACTCACCGAATAACCTTCTGTTTCCAAAGCACTGATCATCTCTCCGAATCCAAGTGGTACTGGCATCCTAGAACTCAATTCCCGTGTGAACTCATCCTCTGTAACGACCTTGAAACCACCGTTCAGGAGAACCGCTTTCGCTTCTTCGGGGTAACCGATCTATTGGCAGCTTTTTTCAACAGAGAGATCTCCTCTTTGGACATGATCGCCTTACCTTCAGCCTCTATTTGCTCTTCAAAGTCGACACTAGCCCTATTCTTCAATTCTTCCAACTCATTTACCTCAATGACCGAAAGACCCAATGCGTCACATCTTGAGATAAGTTCATCTTTTTGAGGATTCTTCAATGACTCTTCCAATGCTTTCAAGCGTGGTTTCTCTATCAATGCAACACCTTGTCTTTCGGCTTTTTCCTCGAGGGTTTCCGCCGACTTGGTCTTCAATTCCTCGAGTTCATCAGAAGGAAGCAATGTGAGTCCCTTTTTCTCAGCGTGCATTGTCAACAATTCAAAGGATGGCTTGTTCGCTTTCAAAAGCAAAGTATCGTACTCTTGTGACGCGATCAAAAGTTTACCTGTTCCTTCAACCTGCTCCTCAATAGAACGGTTTGCTCTAGCTTTCCAGTCATCTAATTCGGCCTTGGAAACCACTATGCTGTCGTGAGTTTCCGCAATGTGCTGAAGATCATCGATAGAACGAACTGTTGGCCTTGCTCTCAATTCCTTGAGCTCGTTCATTTCAATAGTTGCCAAACCTGACATCTCTGCCTTTTTCACAGCAGAAAGAGATGCCTCCTTCTTCAAGTTTTCGAGCTCGGATTTCTCAATGCAACAAAAGCCTAAAGTAGCAGCGTTCGTCTTGATGAAATGCTCTGATGGCTCGCTCAACTGTTTGACATTCCTTTCGTGATCATCTTTGGAGACCAAAATCATGCCAGCTTCGTCTGCAAGACTTTCGACGGTACGGTTGGCCCTTCCCTTCAACACGTCATGTTCTGTTGTAGGAAGAATAATCATTCCTTGTGATTGAAGTAGGGCTCTCGCAGTTTCAGCCGAAGGACACTCGCTTTTCTTTTTCAACTCTGCCAACTCGGTAGGCTTTATGATTGCCAATCCTTTCCTTGAGGCGTGATCCTCGATCGATTCATCAGCACTGCTCTTGAGCTTCTTGAACTCAGTTGTCAGCACTGCTACCATTGACAAAGCAGCTGCTTTATCGAAAATTGATGTTTCATGCAGAGACTTCAATTTGTCGTACTCGGCATTGTCAACCACGACACAATTTTTGGTAGCAGCATTGTGATGAAGATATTCAAGCGAAGGTTCATCGTATTGGCGTTTAAGTTCGTCGAGAGACGCCGAAAGTTTCTCGCACTGTTGTCTTGAGCCCATCAAGTCATCATATTCGGCCCTTGGAAGTACTGTAAGAGACTGTTCTTGGGCTTGGTCTGCGAGAGACTTGTTCGCCTTCTCTGTCAATGCGGTGAAGTCTTCTTTTGTGACAGCAATCATGCCAGCAGAAATGGCAGCACTCTTCAAAAAATCAGCTGTAGGTGAATCAATCTTGGACTTAAGAGCCTCTAACTCTTCTGATTTTATCAACGTCATTCCTTGCTCCAGTGCTCTCTGCAGCAAATCTTTGGAAAGCAAATCATACTCCGTCTTCGAGATAACACAATGATTCTGCTTGGAAGCAATTTCACGAATCTTTTCAAAAGCGGGTGATTCAGCAGACTCACGCAATTTCTGATAATCAGTTTTGGGTACACCGATCAAACTTGCGTCCTCAAGCTTGGCTTCAAGCGAGCGAGAAAGCACAGCAAATTCAGACTCTGGGACAAGTACAAAGCCCTTTGCGTGAGGCAACAGCTTGATTGCTTCCAACGAAGGATTCTTCAACTGATCGTACTCTTCTTTGGCCAACCCTATCATGCCAGCCTTTTCAATCTTGATTGATAGAGGTTCATGAAGTTCGTCGTATGATTCATCGCTTATGACACGAGACTTGTGGGCTCTTGCCTTCTTCTCGATGTGATCAAGCGCTGGCGACTCGATTTTCTCGAGCATATTGCTGTGCTCATCCTTTTTGAGAATGATAAAACCTTCAGAGGTGGCAACGGTTTTGACCTTATCAAGCGAAGGTGTTTTCACGTCATCAAGTAGTTTTTCATATTCAACAGCACTCAAAAGCTTGAAGCCTTTCTCTTCAGCCAACTTCTCGAGACCCTTGGACTTGTACTCCTTGAGCGAAATGTAATCAGTTGAAGGCACAAGCACCAAGCCCTTTGAAGATGCATGAGCCGACAAGTCATTTTCAGAGGGCTCCTCAATTTTTTGCTTCATCTCCTGGAACTCAGAACTCTCAAGAATCATGTGGTTCTTGGAGAGAGCTTTTTGACGAAGAAGTTCAATAGATGGTTCTGACAAGTTCTTCTTCATCTCTGTGAGCTCAGTGGTTTCAATCAAAGTTTGGTTCTTCAACTGACTCTTTTCCTCCAAGTAATTGAGCGAAGGGTTTTCAATGGCGTCTATGAGCTTTCTATATTCGTCCGAGGATAGAAGCTTGAACGACTTTTGCTCTGCCTTTTGGAATAAGTATTCGGTTCCAGGATCTTCGAATGTGGCTTTAAGTTTCTGAAGCTCATTATTCGAGATCAAAGACATCTGCTTCTGGGACGCTCTCTCAGTGAGGTGGTCAATCGATGGATTCTGAACAATTCTGGTCATTTGGTCATGCTGCTCCTGAGAAATAATCTTTTGACCAGCATTTTGTGCTTTAGTGAGAAGGAACTCAAGTGAAGGAGAGCTTGAAGTTTCCTTAAGCAAGTGATACACATCATCCGCAACAAGCTGATATCCATGTCTTTCCGCTTGCCTCGTCAAAAAGTCAATATCCGGCTCTTCGTCATTATGATACAAACGTTCAAGTTCAGCTTTACTGATCAAAGCCTTGTCAATCCGATCAGCGTTTTCCTCCAAAAATGCAATGGACGGATCATTAGATATTGAAAGTAAATTGTCGTACTCGTCGTGCGTCACAAGCTTCATGGTATTGAGCCTCTCTTTATCCTCAAGATGCTTTTCAAATTCTGTGGTAGGAACAGCAACCATGCCATGCTTGGAAATTCCCTCCTTGAGAGAGTCGACATCAGGGAAATAGAACTTTTTGAGAGACACCAACTCTTCCTTGGGAACGAGCTCCAACTGCAAACGAGTAGCTTGCTTTCTAACGTGATCCACATCCGGTGTACTTGCCAACCCGAGCAACCTCTTGTAGTCAGACTTTTTGATCACCGCATGATCAAGAGAGGCGGCACGACTCTTCAAATGATCGAGATCTGGATTGTTTGCCTTTAACAAAATGCTGTCATATACCTGAGTAGGTACAACACTGTGGTTATGCTTGAGCGCCCTCTCTGAAAGATGCCCGATCTGCGGCTCATACGCTAACTGTCTCAAAGTTTCGAGCTCATTGTTCTCAACTAGAGACAAATTGAGTGGTTGAGCAAGTTCCGATAACCTCAGAATATCAGGAGTACTAAGGGCCGTATACTCAGAAGTTGCCAAAAGAACGTGATCGTGCTTGGTAGCATGCTCGCGGACACGGTCAATATCAGGTGAGTTAGCTAGCATTCGAAGAGTTTCAGCATCTTTCTTAAGCATGAATTCACCCTCATGTTTTATCGCAAACGCCTTCACTTCATCCAATGTGGGCTCTTGAGCCCGTCTCTCAAGGTCTTCAAAGTGGGTTATATCGATCAAGCATTTGTCCTTTTCGGTGGCCAACTTTGTCAAATGATCGACGCCTGGCTGATGAGCTAGCGTACGTAACTCATCATGGGTCCTCTTCTCTATGACAACATTTCCATGCTTCTCGGCTTCCTTGGCGATCCAGGTAGGATCAGGTTCCTCCGAGGTCTTCTTCAAAGAGTTATACTCGGCCAAAGGAATGGCACATAGCCCGAGTGCCAACGCTTTTGAGGTAATTGCAGTGGGAGTAGGTTCTCTTGCTTCTTTAAGAAGAGTCTCATACTCTGACTTGCTAACGACCACTTGCTCTAACCTACCAGCTTGTGAAATGATATGTTCCAAAGATGGCTGCTTTGCAAGGGTTTCCAAACTGTTGAAAGAATCTTCTGAAAGAACACGCATGTTAACTTTAGCTGCCTTGGATTCAAGATACTCCGTTGAAGGATTTTCAAAGTCGTCCTCCGCAATTAGTTTGAATTTGATCTCACTTGCCTTTTCATCCAAATAAGACTTTGCAGGTTGATGCAATTGCTGTTGGAGTTGCTCAAACTCATCCCTCTTTGTCAACACAAAATCGCTTCCCTCAGCACATTCCCTAAGTTCTTCTTCGTTCGGCGTCGTAGCCTTCCTGGTGAGTTCTTCATGTTCCGCTGCACTGATAAGCAAAAGATTACGACGCTTGGCATGTGATGAGAGCTCTTGCACATCTGGTTCCAAAGCCGCCTTCCTCAAGGCTGCAAAGTCTTCAGCCTTAATAAGTTCATGATCGAGGGCTGCCGCTTGTTTCTCGATCGTAGTGAACGAGGGCTCCTCAGCTGCGGTCTTGAGGGCTGCGTACTCGTCATGGGAAAGTACCGTATGTTCCAAGCGCGAGGAGTGTTGTTGAATGAAATCAAGTTCAGGCTCATCAATAGTCTTCCTCATCCTCATAACTTCTTCTTGAGAAATTACATCATGCGAGTGACCAGCTGCATGCTTGCGAAGGAGTTCAATTGATGGTTCAGAGGCATCCTCCTTCAAATTCTTGTAGGCATCTGCTTCCAAAATAACGTAGTTCAAAGCCTTTGCTCTTTCCTTCAATTTCTCTAACGATGGGTTTCTCGAAGTCTCTGTCAAAGATTCATGATCGGAAGACGAAAGTAAGACATGGCTCAATCTCGATGCGTGCGACTGAATGAAATCTAAGCTTGGCTCATTAAGATTATTCCTAAGTTTTTGGGTTTCCACAACTGGTAGGAGTTCATGGTCTGCACGCTCAGCATGCTCCTTTATCTCTGATAAGGATGGTTGCTGAGCACGTCTCTCTAATTCTGCAAACTGAGTTCTAGACAACAATAGTTTGTCGTGTTTGCTCGCGTGTTTCTCTAAAGTCTCGACTCCAGGACTTTCAGCCTCTGTACGAAGGCTCTCAAGTTCATTGTTCAGTATGACCAGCATATTGATCTTTGCAGCCTGACCTTCAATAAATTCCAAGGATGGGTTTTCTGCGAGTTTCTTGAGATCTTCAAACTCCCCCTTCGAAACTATTATACAGCCGTCTGTGGTAACCTTAGTGTTGATGAGCTCCATGCTTGGGTTTGCAGCAGCATGCTTGATCTCCTCGTACTCAGAGGTCTTCAAAATAATAGAATCAACACTCTTAGCTCTTTCCGAGATTTCCTCGAAGGATGGCTCGTTCAATTGCTTGCGCAAAGATGTAAGCTGGTCTGATTCGATAGCACAAAGTCCAAAACCTGTTAAAAGGGACTTAACACGTTCAAGAGGAGGATTTTCAGCCAACTCCTCGAGATTCTTGAGCTCAGTCTTGTTTATAACAGAACAATCCATATTATTTGCCTTTGATGCAATAAACTCACGAGATGGTGAAAGTTCGATATCGCGGAGGCGATGCAATTCATCGAACTTCAACAACTGATAACCTTTACTGACTGCCTTAGACTTGAGGAATTCGAAAGAAGGATCGTTGAAAGTTTTGTAAAGATCGGCATACTCGGATTTATCCATTGTCACCAAATCGTGCTTCTCAGCGTGAGTTTGAACCTGAGCAAGAGATGGCTCGTGTGCTTTTTGGAGAAGAGACATGAACTGCCCATTCTCAATGATCTTGTGACCAGTTGCTTTTTCCTTTATGTATTCGATCGTAGGATTGTCAATCTTAGTCCTCAAGCCGTTTAATTCTTCAGTGGGTATAACGCTATGCAGTTGTGCCTCGGCTTTTTCTCGAAGATGTGACAACAGAGGTTGATTAGCATTCGCATTGAGTTTCTCGAAGTCGCCTCTTGATACAACAACATGGTCATGTTTACCAATATGAGACTTCAAGCTGTCAAGTGTTGGCTCGAATGCCAGCTTCAGGAGCTGATCATGCTCATCGGAAGGAATTGCAGTGTAGTTGAAAGAAGCTGCCTTGGCTTTCCAATCATCCAACAGAGGGGACTGAAGAGCCTGAAGCTTCTCATCATCCAATACATGAAGATTTCTTTTGGAACCATGCTCAATAATTTGCTCAGCGGTAGGCTCATCGGCACGCGCCACAAGCTCGTCATAGAATGCAGATGAAGTGAGGATCATACCAAGTTCATTGGCTTTCTCAGTGAGATAGGCTTTATCGGGGTTGAGGTGGTCCGCCTCTAGTTTTTTAAGATTCTTGAATTCATCATTCGTTAGGGTATGCAATTGAGCCTCTTTACACTTCGACCTCAAGTAGGATTCTGACGGGCGTGAGACAAGCTCCTCATTCTTCTTGAGGACTCCTAGGTAGTCCGGCTCGATAGTCTGTAAGCCATGCTTTTCAAGTGCAGCGGTGAGATAATCAACCTCAGGATTGAGGTACGACGTCGCATCTTTCGTGATGGTTTCGTATTCTTGGGAATCGATTGTAACAAGGCCCCGCTCTTTGAGTTTAAGCTTCATTTCCTCCTCATCAAGAAGGCGGTTGTATTCCTTCTTGCTCAAACAGACAAGACCTCTGATTTCTGTCACACCCTTGAGTCTCTCCTCTGAAATGTCATTAACGTCATTATACTGCAATTTGGCATATTCATCCTGCTGAACAAGAACCAAGTGATTATCCTTAGCATACTTTTGAACTTGCTCGTCAGTCAACCCAGCAACGTTGCTCAATTCCAGGCGAATGTCTCTCCTGGCACGAGTCATATCTTCAGTTTCGGAGTCGGAAGAGGATTCGGAGTCATCTAGAGGAGGAACGTCTTGTTGCGTTTTCTGAGGGCTATCGTCGTCCCAGCTTTCAAGACGACGCACTGGTTTTGATGGTGTGGCCGAACCTGTCTCGATGTAATCTTCCCATTTCTCATCTTGAGGCCAATTGTCACCACTCTCATCATCTAACACAAGAAACTTGGAGTTTCTCTTTGCCGGTGAATAAATTGCAGATGAGCGGTTGGAGGGTGGAGGGAAGAAATCCTTCTGCCTCGACTTCTTGCTGCTGCGAGGAGTCTCCCTGGTCAGTGGACTTTGGGTCTCAAACCTAGTTTTAAGCAAAGCGCCCCTCAACTTGGCCACCATTTTGTGGGCATGGTCGAGGTTAGCCTTGAGAGTCTCCACCCGAAGCTCTGTATTGGAAGAACTCGAGTCTGGCTCGTGAGGAAGTGCTTCCGATGCAGTAAGAATGCTGTCTAGGTCAACAGGGTCTATGTCTTCTGAGGTCAGAATGTCATGAAACTTAGCTTTCTTCTCGACAATGGGGGCGGGCTCGGTTGTACCCTTTGCAGCCTTCTCTGTCGATTTCACGAGAAGGAGGTCGTTCTCGTCATTGAGCAGACTGATTCGTGAGTTGAGTTCAGCGATTTCTTTCTCGTAAGAATCCCTGGACTTATGCAAATCTGAATCTAACTTGTTGTGCTGGAGACGAAGCTCGTCATTTTCCTTCTGAATGGATGTAATGCGTAAAGTTGACTCGTTTGTGGACTTGACGAGCTTGTCGTTTGTGATGCGAAGTTGTTCGATCTCTTCGTTAAGATGCGTTACTGTAGCTTCGAGCTCCCAGTTCTTGTCCTTCAATTGCTCCTCGTTACTCGCAGCAAAGGAACGCGAGTTGGTCAATGAAACAACCTGGTTCTTGTACTTGGCGAGCTCCTCTGCAGCTCCCTTCAATTTGGTCTTGTATTTGTTGTTTTCAGCAGTCAATCGACGGCATTCTGTGAGCAAGTTCTCACTCAACCCCACTACAAAGTTCATGTCATGGCCTTTCGATTCGGGTCCTAATGCTGGAGCAGGCTGTGGAACTAATGTGTTTTGCCTATTCGAGTTGCTCAATTTCCCCAAATGAGATGAAGATGACTTCTGTCTTAATCTAGGCACTGAAGAGCTGCTGCCCGTCAGACCTGGGGGTTGTCTTGCACCCTGCGTTGCATCAGGCAGCTGTAATGGAGCAGTGGCCTTCTCCTTGTTGCTTCCGAAAAGCTTTTTCTGGATGTCAGAGAGTTGACCACGGATGTCCTCTTTATGTGGATGGGACATGCTTTAGAGGGGTATCGTGGTGTATGGCTGCTAGCAATAGAGTGTTGCAAAAATCGATCCACTATTTTCTCAGGTAAACATACTGTACTCAGACTACATCTAGGTGTCGGACACCATTGCTGACTGCGAACTACTATGAATTTGATTGTATGTCCAGGATAAATAAATAGAGTCTAATTTCTGTCTCTGGGAATGTCTTCCACGGACTCCTCGTTTTGGATTTCTTCTCTCACTTCTTCCTTCAACCTCTCTCTCTCTGCTCTGGCCTTACCACCCATTTTCTGGCCGAAAATCTTGAAGGTGACGATCAAGGAAATGGTAGCAAAGGCATCCCAAGCAATTAAAATACCATAGTTTCTGCCCATGGCACCCTTGTAAGTGTCAAAGAAGATTACTTTGGTGATCTCGTATGAGGCATGCACTGGCAACCCATAACCGTATCTGTAGAACTTGGGCAAAATCGCCATGGGGGTAAATGTAGGAGAAATGTTGATGATGACCCAGAACAACATCCAGAAGCCGAGAACTGGTGGGTAGATCATAATACACCACATGGCCATGACCTCGTTCATGGCACCGACAGCCCACATCGTCAAGAAGTTGGTCATCCAATACACAAGGAAGCCTGAACGGCCGAAAGTCTTTTCAAAGTCGACTTGAAAAGCCAATGTCACAAGGGAGTAGATCAAACTGAGGACGAAGAAACTGATAATGGACGACAAGGCTCTATAGAGAACGAGTTGAGCGGTCTTGATGCCGAGACGAGCCACAGTCAGATGAACGTCGTTGAAGAAGTTAAATGCAAAGAAGGTAAGAATGATCAAGTAAATCAAACCCACCTGTGATGGAGCAAAAAGTACCGGATCCGTCCATGGTCTGGCATCTTCCATCAGGAACTGGAGAGGTGTGCTGGCTACCGTGAGTGCGTTTTGGTTGGCAAAGACATTTGAAAGATCCTCGCTTGACATCAACGAAGTCGTGATATAGCTGGTGTTAGCAGCGAATTGTGATGACATCTTCTGAACGTTTGGTGTGACGTAAGAGTTCATCGACATCATGTCACGGCCGGTCTCGTAGTATACCCTTACTGTTTCGCTCGAGACGTTGTAGGACGTATCTCCAGACAAAATTGCATTTTTGAGATCGTTAGAAGCGTTAGCACGAACGTAGACCCCGGCCCAGTACTCTTGGTGATGGACCTGGCGCATTACCTCTTCCCAGGCTGAGTTTCCGTGTCTATCAGCCGATTCGTTGAATTCCGTATTGTTCTGAATCAACCAGCCACCATAGTTTCGAGCCTCGGGCAGCTCTAGAAGCTCCCTCAATGAGTTTCCAATGACCGGTTGTGTATCATTGACAACGTTGACGTCTTCAATAACCACCAACATCCGAAGACGGTGGTATCGTTCCTCTCTTTCAAAACCGGTTCCCCAATAGATGGAAAAAATGCCGAGCATGAGGAACGCCATGAGGGCATAGATGAGAAGGTACTTAATCAAAATCTTCTTTCGGGCCTCCTTGAGCTTGTCGTTGAAAATTGACAACCGAGTTTGCATTTTTTGTAGCATGCTGGGTGACCTCTCCAAATGATTCGTTTCATCAGCATCGCCACGAAATTCGTTGACATCTAGTTCATTGGAGTTTTGGCCAGAGGCCATCAGCAGAGAGTCTGCTTCCTTTGGCAGCAGGGAGTCTGCTTCCTTTGGCTTTATTTTGTGTTCCGGTTGTGACATGTAGCGAAGATGAGTGAGCAGGAAAAGACTTGCAAGCGCTTAGATAAGCTTTTATACAACAGACGGGATTATAACGACAGGCGAAATTTTGAAATTGCAAGGCGATTGAGCCAATCTCGATATGTAAAAACAGCGGTTTTGCGTGGTGCCGTGTATTTATAAGAAAACGAAATAGCTCAAGGTGATCAAGCTGGAGATGATGAAGCCGTATACCTCGCGGAGTTATTACCGTTTAAAACCAAAAAAAAGTCTTGCTCCGTCCGAGGTTTAGAGCTACGGACCTGCACAAGCGACATCGGAAACTACGAGATCCGATGCCGTACGTTTGACGCACAATCAACCCGGCAGGCCGGTTCCATCAAGATCATAGATACAGACCAAATTCGCTGGAATTTCGGAGAATTCGGCTACCAGATAATGATTCTTTAACTCCGTTGCTTCAACCGTTTCTTCTAATCGTAAACGTGGTAGCGCCGTGAACCCCGTCAATGTGTCATTACCCTAGTGCGACTGACTCACCTTCATGATTACTTCAATAGCATACTCCTAAACCATGTCTCTATTCAAACAGGTTGACGTATTTGCCGATTCAAGATACAAGGGCAACCCTGTGGCGGTTTTCTTTGATGCCGACGACTTGTCCACTGAACAAATGGCCCAGATGTCCCGTTGGACAAACCTATCTGAGGCTACCTTCATTGTGAAACCAACCACCAAGGATGCCAGCTACAAAGTCCGTATTTTCGCCCACGAGCACGAATTGCCCTTTGCGGGCCATCCAACCATAGGTACCTGCCACGCCCTTCTCGAAGCAGGCCTTATCGAGCCACAGAATGGGAAAATCTACCAGGAATGCGGTGCTGGTTTGGTCGAGCTCACAGTAGCTGATGGCCTCATCTCTTTCCAGCTTCCCTACGCTAAGCAATTGCGTACGCCTGGTGATATAACCGCCGTTACTAAGCATCTTTTCCAAGGAGAGATTAAAAACACCTCACCCGAAGCGATTCTTTTCGACGTGGGTCCCAAATGGCTCACACTCCGGCTCGACAGCGCTGAGACCGTACTTTCGCTCAGACCCAATCAAGGCGGAATAAGACAGGTCTCTGAAGCCTGGGGCATCACTGGAGTTCAAGTTTTGGGGCCTCAAAAGCAAAAGGATGCGTATGAATTGAGAACCTTCGCTCCCGCTGTGGAGGTGAACGAAGACCCAGTGTGCGGGTCTGGGCTGGGAGCTGTCGGGGCTTTCTTAGCTGCTACTGGAGAGTTGAAGGGCAAGGTAAGCATTTCTCAAGGCACTGTGGTGGGTCGCCAGGGTAAAGTTACCGTTCACAATGAGGATAAAATAACTGTTGGCGGTCCCTCAATCACTACTATTGAGGGTAAGTGGCAATCTTGATGTTTCGGCGGTCTCGTCAATTTCTCCGAACACATGGAATTAGAGTCTTCGATGCAGAGGTGGGTGAAACCAATTAGAGACTACGGTCAATAGGGGAAGCCCCGGGCAGTAGTAACTTCACTCCTCAGAAATGCAATAAAAAATTGGGTCGCCCGAGCCAACTTTCGCTGTTCATTAATTTCTATTTTTTGTTTGGCCCGACGCCCTCGTCGTGGCTTCTCACCACCGTGTGTCCGCTTGCGCGACCTATATAGAAATATCCACTTCCACCTTCACATTCTACTCCAACTTTGCTTTAGACTGTACAATGTCTCCTAGCCCCAGGGAATCATTTACCTCGGGCACAGATTATCATGATATAGGCACGCTAAGGCACCGGAACCAAGTCGCCAATTCAAGCACTATAGCGAGTAGTGAGGATCTCGATAGTATCATCAAACAGACCTCGTCGCTCTCCATCGATGAATCCCGAGGCAAAAACTGGTGGACCGTGCTGAACATATTTGTCTACATTTTTAATCCATTGCTACTCACTGCAGTGTCGGCTTACGTGAGGCTCTATGGAATTGGTGACGCTCCCAAGGTGATTTGGGATGAAGCTCATTTTGGAAAATTCGGTTCCCACTACTTGAAACATGAGTTCTACTTCGATGTTCACCCACCTCTTGGAAAATTACTCGTTGGTCTCTCAGGCTGGCTAGCGGGCTACGATGGCTCATTCGAGTTCAAGAGTGGAAAAGAGTTCCCTAGCGAGTTCAATATTATCGCCATGAGATACTTTAACTGCGTGTTTGGTATTCTTTGCACCCCTTTTGCTTATTTTACGGCATTGAGTTTGGGCTTTTCTTTATATTCCGTGTGGTATATTTCATTGCTGGTTGTGTTCGAGATGTTGTCCCTCACGTTGTCCAAGTTCATCCTTTTGGACTCCATGCTTCTCTTTTTCACAGTGACCACATTTTTTGGCCTCAGTAAAATCCATGAGCTCAATCAAAGAAACAAGCTTCTCAGCCTCTCGGGTGGTCTCTGGTTGGCCTTCACAGGTGTGTCGATTGGCTGTGTATGCTCTGTTAAATGGGTGGGTCTCTTCGTCACTGCTCTAGTGGGACTTTACACGATATATGACTTGCTCATTCGGTTCTACGAAGTTTTGGAGCGGCAATTTAGAGCGCAAAAAGTCACTTCCTGGACAATTTACCTCAGACATTGGTTCGTGAGGATCGTGACACTAATTGCAATCCCATTTGTCATCTATGTCGTGGCCTTCAAGGTTCATTTCCAGGTCTTGAACCGGTCAGGACCAGGTGATGGCTCTATCTCGACATTGCTTCAGGCCCAATTGGAGGGTAACACCTTAAAAAACGGACCTCGTTCTGTGGCATATGGCTCCTTGGTTACCCTTCGTTCGCAAGGCCTTCTGCCCAACCTTTTGCATTCTCACCCACACCTATATCCCGAGGGTCTCGTCAACAGCAAATAACGACGTATGGCTACAAGGATGATAATAACGAGTTCCTCATCGAGTTCGATTTGGAAAATGCTATCAAAGGACGATTCGCAACAATTGATTTCGATGAAGATAATCCAAATGTGATTCTCGACTACAAGACATTAGTCAAAGATGGTGACACCATTAGGTTGATGCATAAAGAACGTGGCTGCTTTTTGCATTCCCACTCCATCGCAGCACCAGTGCTGAAGGGCCATTACGAGACTTCTTGCTACGGCAATATCGATGTGAATGACTCAAAAGATGATTGGGTGATCGAAGTTCAATCTCAAGATAAATCGCCATCCCCCGAGTTCCAAAATGAAAATGTTTCTGAGATTCATCCTATCTCGACCAGCTTCAGGTTGCGTCACAAGGTACTTGGCTGTTACTTGGCTACAACAGGCTATTCTTATCCATCCTGGGGCTTCCAACAAGGCGAGGTCACCTGTAAAAATGTGTTGTTGAAGAATGATAAAAGTGCGTGGTGGAACATCGAAGATCATGTCAATAATGATTTCGAATCGCCCAAAACCAAGTATGTTGCTCCAAAGCCAAAATTCTGGAAGGAGTTCATTTTGTTGAATTATGGAATGATGGCTTCGAATAATGCCTTGATTCCTGATCCAGACCATTATGACCACTTGGCGTCAAGATGGTGGGAATGGCCCATCTTGCGAACTGGATTGAGAATGAGCGGCTGGTGGTCAGACAGTTCCAAGTATTTCCTCATGGGCAACCCATTCGTTACTTGGTTCAGTACGCTCTCGATTGTATTGAGCATCATCTTTGCGACAGGAACGCTCTACATGTGGCAAAGACAGTCTGTTGAATTGAATGTTAGAAGCGCTGAATGGAACAGATTCATCGCTCAGTTTATCTTTCCAATAGCTGGGTATGTGTTACACTACCTACCGTTCATTCTTATGGGTAGAGTGACTTATTTGCATCATTACGTGCCAGCATTGTACTTTGCAATTTTTGTATCTGGTTACGTCCTTGAGACCGCTGTGGCCCGAAAGGCACCAAAGATTGTTAAGCTCATTATTTACGCACTCTTCTACTTTGGCGTTGTTGCTACCTTTTGGAGATTCCGCTTCTTTTCGCTAGGAATGAAAGGTGCCAGCGCTCTTTATCTTCATCTCAAGCTTCTCAACTCCTGGCGGGTATGAGAGTGTTGAATTTTGGCAATCCCTTCAGCATATACAAAATATACAGTTAAATGAAAAAGAGTTTATAAGTTTTGTCATCTTATTGTCTAACCTGAATAACTATATGATATAGTGCAATAGTATGGTGTCCACAGACCGGGCAATGACCCCTTAAAAACCGCCATATTACAGCGGACGTTACCTTTCACAACCTTCCCGATACAGCTCCTCCGGTGCATCACCTTCGTCATGTCGTTCTGCTAAAAACCTGGCACAACACCGTTGAATCGGTCTCCTTACCGCATGAGCCACTATTAACTCAAGGAGTTGAGGCGACAGCTCGCCAGAACTCCTCGTCAAAAAGAAGGACGGAGCCATGCGCCTTTGTGTGGACTACCGAGCTTTGAATCACCATACAGTCAAAGACCTTGATTCAATTCCCCACACTGGCGATCTCCTCAGAGAAATGGCAGGAAACAAATCGTTCTGCTCTCTTGACCTGCAACCTTACTGTCAGATTACCATGGACTCAAACAGTGTGGAAATACAGCCTTTACAACGAAGTACTTTCTATCACTTTAAGAGCATGCCTTAGGGCCTCACCAAAAAAATGCTACTTCTTGTCTCCCTGTGACTGGGCTTTCCTGTTTCTGCGTGATTCGGTAATCCGCAACCGGCAATTACGCTTCAAGTGTCCCTGTTTCCTGCAGTAGTGACAGATCAAGGATGCTTTAGCTCTTTCATTGATGGCTTTGATCTCCGCCTCGGTCATGGTTGCAATGTCCTTCACGGCGACAGCGGACCCTTTCTTGCTCACTACGACCTGACCAATTGTCGATGCGTGATACTTCGTCCCTTCGTTAGACGACGAGATGTTGTATTCAGAGAGAAACTCTGAAGTGTCCGCTTGGCGCTGGAGGTAATCGAACAGTTCTTGGAAGGTGGTGAGCCCACAACGTCTAAGGTCTGTAGCGAAAGGTTCACCGCAGCCATAGGCAAGAAAGACGCAAAGTGCGTCGTCGCTAAAGGCGCCTGCGGGAATCTCTCGGGACAACTGGGTGAATTCCTTAAGGAAGGCCGCGAGGGAGTTGGATCCACGCTTCAACAGCGTGATGTTGCGGATCGCAGTTTCTGCGTAGTCAGCCGGGTAAAATGTTGCCTTGAGAAGGTCGAGTACCTCTTGGCCGGATAACTGCAGCCATTCGGGTTTCTCCTGGCATTCTCTAACCCAAGTTTTGGCTTGGCCCTTGAGCAGCATCTCAATGAGGAGTCTCTCGTTTTCAGGATGCCCATCGAAACGGTCCAGGGCAGCGTAGATGTACTGTTGGATGCACCGAGGATTGCCGTCGCCTCTGTAGGGAGTGATGTGGTGGGCCATCTCGAGAATCTGAGAACGGCTTAATGTGGCTTCAGTACTCATTGTGTTGGGCTGTGCTATCAAGTTTTATGGCTCGTCTGAGGGATCTCTTATGGGGATTGACGATAAGTTGAGACTAGGACCACCCCTTTTTTTTTTTATGTCCAAAAGCGGCTTCAATTTCTTTGAAACAATAGACACCTCGGTAAATCAACCACGTAAACGCCTCGTACAACCCCTTCTATTTTAGGATGTATTTTTTTTTTTTTAAGAGAGGATTCTATATCGCTATAGAAGCATACCCGCTAATCAAGCACTCAAATGTTCGAAACCAGGTACGAGTTATTATGAAACGCCGATTCTAGATGTCTATACCTGCTAATAAGCTCCTCACTTTTGTTTCTCGACCATGTGACCCGTACCCCGTGACCAGCATGTGGCTATTCAAGAGTCTCTATATTCCACAAAAAGCAAGTAGCGCGCAAGTGGTTTAGTGGTAAAATCCAACGTTGCCATCGTTGGGCCCCCGGTTCGATTCCGGGCTTGCGCATTTCTTTTTATTTTTTTGTTAATGTGAGTTGAAATGACACCCGCTTTGAAGTAGAAGAGATCTGATGTGGTTCTGCGATAGTATCTTGTGAGGTAGTATTTCCACTTCGGCGACCAAAAGCCGATAATCTCCTGCAGGTGGACTTGTCCGGTCGCTCGCACTGAAGGAAAAAATCACCATCCAAATGCAGTTCATAACTGAAAAGTATAGACGATAGACCCTGACTTGTCTCAAAATATCGTCGAGCTTGGAGTCTAGTTTTTGTTCTGAGCTTTGCTAACCTACGTGGAAGCCAACAGTGTCAAGTATATCACATTGCGTGAGACTCACAAGATTCTCACTAACAGCCTATAACTCCCAATAATGGAGTATAACAACGCCTACTTGGACGACCAAGAGCTCCCTCATATCAACCAGGAGCAGGGTCACAATGGAGTCGACAATCAGCAATTTGATGAACAGCCCATGCTGGCGGTCCAGGAAAGAGCACCACCACTGGCGACGCTGCATCCCATAGTGGACGAAGAGGAACTCTTAGCAGCCCAGGCGGCTGCTGATGCTGCTGTGGCTCAGCAACAGGCACAGCCTCAGCCCGGTGGAGTTTTTGGTAATGTGGGCCAAGGTTTGACGGGTAAGAATAGAGATTTGTTGATGCAATATTGGCAAGAAACGATTGACTCCATCGAAAACGACGACCATGATTTTAAAAATCACCAGTTACCTTTGGCAAGAATCAAGAAGGTGATGAAAACAGATGAAGAGGTGAGAATGATTAGTGCCGAGGCGCCAATTTTGTTCGCCAAGGGTTGTGACGTCTTCATCACTGAATTGACCATGCGTGCGTGGATCCACGCCGAGGAGAATAAGCGGAGAACGCTCCAGAAGTCTGACATTGCAGCTGCATTGACTAAAAGCGATATGTTCGATTTCCTCATTGATGTTGTTCCTCGCGAAGAAGAGAAGCCGAAGAAGTCATTCCCTGGTCAGTCCCGAACTGGTAGCTATGTTACTACTTCTTCGCAGCCACCTATGCACCACCTCCAGCAGCCACCAATGGGTGTGAACCAGATTCGTGGCACTGCAAACCCTCAAGGACCACCTCAGAACGCGGTTCCTATGGGACAGAATACTCACCTGCCCGGCAGTCAAGGACTGCCTCTACAAAACGTTCCACATCTTCCTCAAACTAGACTGCCCCAGCTTCCGAACCGCTCAACGGACAATAAGGAACTTCCGCAACAAGTTCCACCCTTAGACGACATGGGTGCGCCTAGAGATGATGGAGTTAAACAAGAAGAGAACGAGGAGAGCTCGAGCTACAATTTCGACAACTACCAGCCTTATGAAAACAATTACTAGAGGTGGCAGACGCCTTGTTGATGATAAACGAACACGCCCCAGTGGCCCGGATTTGAAAACGGCTGTATAAGCAGACCCTGTATGAGTAGCCTAATGTACTTTAATCAATTGCTGAGCGCAAAAGTAGAATTGTGTCAAACAAGGCAAAGTTTAGTATTCAATTAACTCGGCTAGTGATGGCAAACTCTCAATTCGAACGTTGGACTCGATAGAGGGTTGTTTTGATCAGATGTCGATTTTTTATATTTCCCGTTCAACATTGCTATTTCGCAACATTCTCCATGCCACATAAAAAAATGGAAACTTCTAGTCGCTCGAGCAATTTTCAACCCTGCTTCTTGCAGAACAATAATGACCTAGACCCCCATACTTTTTAAAGCCTTCATGTCCATACCTTATTAAGAATTAAAAAAGAAATTGTCAGATCAAGACAACTACAGAGATACCCCCTTTAGGTTAATTGTATGCAAGGAGCTCGGATCTTGTCGGGAGGCGCTCAATGGAGCGGGAGGCGAACAGGGAGCCACTCACTAGGGTTAAGTGCACTACGGTCTATATAGGCTGCTCACGCTCCCTTGTACGTCATGTGGTATATGGTAACCTCCTCTTTTTAGCAATTGAGTGATGTTCTCTATATATAGGGGTACTCTAGCCAGGCAAGCAAGGCCCTCCTTCTTTACATCTAAATTCCGGCTACCCAAAATGAATTTAATGACTATTTCCCAATCATTGGATGAAGCTTACAACAAGCATTCCATTATTCCCGATGTTGTCGACAAGTTTGATACACAAGGTTTGCTCACCATTGAGTACTCTAAAGACCACCATGTCACCTTGGGCAACACTTTGAAGGTAGCTGACACCCAGCACATCCCCACCATACAGTTCACCTTGAACTCCCCTAACCAGGAGAAGGAATTGCAAGTGAACAGTGACGACAAGTTCACCTTGGTCTTGACTGATCCAGATGCACCAACCAGAGGTGACAAGAAGTGGTCCGAATACGCCCACTGGCTCGTCACAGACTTGCCTTTGAACACCAACAATGCTGACTCGGAGGAATCCTTGTCGACAATCTTGGACATCAGCAAGGGTAATGAGCTTTTGAGCTACGTCGGCCCAGCTCCTCCAGAGAAGACCGGAAAGCACAGGTATGTTTTCTTGTTGTACAAGCAGGACCCCAAGGCCAACTTGGTTACTCCACCAGACAGACCCACTTGGGGTACTGAGCTGCCTGGCTCGGGAGTCAGAGACTATTTCAAGAAGCACGGCGGCAGCTCTCAATTGTTGGCCGTAAACTTCTTCTTTGCTCAAAACGAAGTCCAGGAGTAGATAGAATGTCTGAATCCGAAAGGTCTTCCCACGTTTCGTTGTAGTTACCTCAATCTCGCAGAGCTGTAGTCTTTCGGGCTCACCACCAAACCTTTGCCCTTAATGGCACCTCTATATATCGTCTCGATGATATCAATCATCTCTTGTTTGCTGTCTATTAGGAAATTGAGCTTGTTGTTGTTGCCAGTGCCGAAGTCACACATCATGTGTTTGTTGCGGTAAAAGAACATCACTGTGCAAGGATCGTAAAGCTCGTACATTTCATTGAAATCAGGAACCTGTTCTATGTCACAGACATATATAGCGGCAAAGTTCTTCACCTTCTCGGCGATACCGTAAAGTACTTCATCCATTATCATACACAGGCGGTCATAGTCCTTGCCAAAACGGATGATGACAAGTCTTTCATCTTCGGATAAGATGGCCTGATCGACATGCCAACCAGTTCGTAGATGGGGAAGAAAGATGGAGCTCATTGGTGTGTAAAGAAGCTTTAAAGATGAGGTTCCTATGTGCGAGGCAGAGCCGCACTGGCTTTTTTTTGCAACCACTTTGTACCAGTTGTGTTCCACAAAAATGTCAGGTAATGAAGACTTCGAAACTGAAATCATCAACTGTGAAACCGACAAGGAGGTGACTAGTTCGGATGAGAGTTTCCTTGAAGAAAAACCGCACTACTACACCCGATTCAAGATTCGAGATCATGTCAAAGCGCTATTCAAGGCTAACGATGGCATAACGATTGATGAGAGGGAAGTGAGTAGATCGTCTGAAGTTAGCCCCCCGCGTCATTTAATCAGTTGCCTGGCTACAAAGATGATTATATCTAATGAGCACGATTGTCTCATATATCATCATCTCAAGACCGAGAGGCAACTTAAGCGGAGGACCAATCTCAAGGTATTTCCTAGCCAGTGGCGTTTATGGATTCAAAAAGACGAAAATGACGAGAAGGTTGAGTCGAAGATGAAAGTCGACAATACGGAGGCACTAGGACTCATGATTAGAACGATCAACGCAGAATACACAATGAGAAAAAAGTTGCATTTGCTAAGAGCAGAGGTTTCGCCAACATCAAAGAATATCTACTCGAAGCTGTCGATATTTATGAAAGTCCTGCCACCTGACGAACTCCATTGCTTTCAGGTGTTTGCGAGGGTAATTTCATTAGACAAGATTTCGCAGCCAATGAGTATTAAGGGTATGTGTGTCGCTAGGCAAAAAGACCATCACAACTAACAATGCAGTTCCAACTATAGGTATTTCCTTACTGAAAGCAACAGAAGAGTACTCTCTCATCGTTTTATGGATAGGTGAACCCGCGGGAACTCCCGATGAGAAGGCCGTTTACGAGATGCTTGAGGCACTCACTCATCAAGTTGAAGCACCATACGTCGATGTAATCCAAACATCAATCCTAGTGAACCACGACTCAAAGGAAACCATAGAAATGTTCCCTCATGAATCTGAATCTTTGGAAAGTGTCTAAAATCTGGGGTATATCACGTGTGGCTTATCGAGATCTACAATAGATTTTTTCAGCATCTTTTTTTTTTTTTTTTTTCCGGTAGTAACCAAGACAAGCACCAGTGTATAATTAAGATGACCGAAATCGAACTTGGTATCACCGCTGACATGCATGTCCATCTTCGTGATGGTAAAATGATGGATCTCATTACTCCCACTGTCAGGGAAGGTGGTGTGTCCATCGCATATGTGATGCCCAACTTGGTTCCTCCCATCACCACCATTGATCGTGTGGTCCAGTACAAGAATGATCTCCAGAAACTTTCACCAAAAACGACTTTCTTGATGAGTTTTTACTTGTGCAAAGACTTGACGCCCGAGCTTATCAATGAGGCGGCTAAGATTGGTGCAATCCATGGTGTCAAATGCTACCCAGCTGGTGTCACCACCAACTCCTCTGCTGGTGTTGACCCCAACGACTTCTCGAGTTTTTACCCAATCTTCAAGGCCCTTGAGGAAAACAACCTTGTTCTTAACTTGCATGGCGAGAAGCCACCTTCCAAGGACGAAGACATCCATGTCTTGAACGCAGAGCCCCAATTCATGCCTGCTCTCCTCAAGTTGCACCGTGATTTCCCCAACTTGAAGATTATTTTGGAGCACTGTACAACAGAGAGCGCCATCAACACAATCCGTCAAATTCACAAGGAGAACCCTGCGTCGAAGGTCGCAGCTACCATCACTGCCCACCATCTCTCCTTAACTATCGACGCATGGGCAGGAAACCCAATTAATTTCTGTAAACCTGTTGCCAAGTTGCCTGCTGATATGAGAGCCTTGGTTGAGGCCGCCACCTCTGGCGAGAAATACTTTTTCTTTGGTTCGGATTCGGCTCCCCACCCTATCGAGAACAAGGCTAAGCACACTGGCGTCTGCGCAGGCGTTTACACGCAAAGCAACGCCATTGCCTATGTTGCGGAGGTTTTCGAGGCGGCTGGAAAGCTCGAAAATTTACGTAAATTTGTTTCTGAAAATGGACGGGAGTTTTATCAGATCAAGGATGAAGACTTGGTGAGTCAAGATAAGGCGGTGCTTGTTCGTCGCGATAACGCTGTACCGCAGGTAATTGGCAACGACAAATTAGAAGTTGTGCCCTTCAAGGCGGGAGACACTTTGAAATACGCTGTTGAGTGGAGATAGATAAATTTTTTTGGGAGTGGGATAAGAAAGTGGGGGAATAGATTTCATCTTTTTCGAAGAAAAATAAATAAAGTTAGACAACAAATTCAGTACATAGTGAAGAGGAAAGTTGCTGTTCTTACGCACCAATAAAAGTATACCATAGTATTACTTCGAGTCCCAAAAACTTAGAATTAAGCTTTAAAAAAGCCACTAGCGAAACAGGAAAGTTTGGCCGAAACAGTGCTTGGAACCGAATACTGAGAGGCCTGCATGGACCAGGGGCTGCACAGCTGCCAAACCAGAGGTGAGATGACTATTGGAGACCTGGCATATTCGTGATATCTGCTAAATGCATAGCGTCACTGCCACGAGCCGTCCAGCGTGATTTCCAGAAGTTCGTTGATAACGATTCAAGTATGAAGTTTAATGAGAATATTGCAATGGGTGCACAACTCGGGCAAAAGGGACAATGCTCGGATGCAACCGAAAACGCAAGAAGATTCCACGGTCGCGAGTCGAGCACCGATCTTGCTATTGCCGCATGGACCCTTCGGAAATTCACGCGTCGTTAATTACGACAGTAATTGATCAGGATGAAACGGCATCAAAAGAAACAATTCGTTCGGTTAGGCACAGTACTGCGTTGAAGCGTTCCAAGCAACGCACGGAAGCAACCACGCAGATTGCGTGTTAAGTGTCTTGTGAGAGATTTGGATCAGCGCGAGAGCATCGACATACTGCCCGAACAATCCGAATTTCAGAAACCTTCAAGAACCAGTAATCCGCTATTTTATCACCGTAATTGCTAGCCTCAGTCAATCGTCCCCTTTGTACGACCTAAGACCCCACGTTTCAGCACTAGCCATGTGGTGCTAAAAGGCGCTGTGCGACTCGGCTAATACTCATGAGACTGAAAAGTGCCCTCGTGGGGGTTACCTTGCGGGTCCAAGGTGACAGAATACAAGTACCGGGGACAACCACAAGAGGGCTGACGAAAATTAAGTTAGGTCATAGGCAACTTTATCTAAAAGCCTCCACGTTTTAGGTGCCGCTACATTCCAAGATAAGAGCCCGATTGAAAGGGAAAAATGATCCTCGCTATCGCGAACCGGGTCTATTAGCTAATTTTTGTCACGTTCGTCCATCTGCGGGTGCGGCAACCGTGCAGCACAGATAGGCTTTGTTCTTCTTTTTTTTTTTTTTTTTTTTTTTTTTGCTTCTCATACGGCGCTTTTGGTCGCAGTGAGTACTGCTAGCCTCACATAGTGCATTTGCCCGGCCAATCCCACGCATATAAAACCCTGCTGATCCGCAATTCACACCATTCATTATTTTTCACTTCTCCATTATTTCCTTAAAACAAGGGGTTCAATTGCCAAGCAGTCCCTTACTTTAGTTCTCACTGATCTTCCTGTCAAATTCCCTTGGCAACGGGCTACTTTTTTTACTTGGCACACATTCATCAATGTCTAGCAGAGACTTACCGCATTCTGTCAGAGATGCCTTCTGCGGATGGTATGAAAGAATTCCTGGCGAATTAGCCTTGACTAAGGCTCAGCGTGAGAGGAATTCGGCTTTGGCGGAAGAGGCTGACGCCGAAAACGAAAAGGCGGTCAGAAAAGTCCAGTTCAAGAACTTGTGGCCTGCCTTCATCTCCGGTGCCGGTCTCTTCTCTGATGGTTACGTCAATAACTCCATCTCTGCTGTTACCACCTGTTTGTCTACCATTTACCCAAACCAGTACGCCGAGTCGAATGCTATCTCCAATGTTGCAGCTATCGCTTTCGCCGGTACGGTCTTGGGTCAGTTATCTTTCGGATACATTTCCGACCATTTCGCTAGGAAGGGTGGTATGTTGGCCGCCAACATCATCCTTATCGTCTTCACCCTTCTCTGTGCTGTTGCCACATGGGGTGTCACCCCAGAGGGCATGTTCGCCGCCTTGACCACTTTCCGTTTCTTCTTGGGTGTAGGTATTGGTGCTGAATATCCTACCTCTTCTGTCATTGCATCTGAATTCGCCAACCAGTTGCCTGCTGGTCACAGAAACAGATACTTTGTCTGGTTCACCAACTCTTGCATTGACTTCGGTTACGTGGTTGCCGCTTTCGTGCCTATGGTCTTGTTGTGGATCTTCTCTGACAGACACTTGGAGCCTGTTTGGAGATTGACCCTCGGCCTTGGTGTTTTTCCTCCATTTGCCCTCTTCTTTATGAGAAGAAAGATGAAGAACTCTGAATCGTACGAGAAGACAAACATGAAGTCTGTGAAGAAGTTCCCATGGTGGCTCGTTGTTAAATTTTACTGGTTCAGATTATCAATCGTTTCCATCGTGTGGTTCATTTACGATTTCTCCGCTTACTCCTTCGGTCTTTACTCGAACTACATTTTGGGAATCATTATTCCTGATCATGACATGTACAAGTCATTTGGATGGAACGTTGTTTTCAACCTCTTCTATATTCCAGGTACATTCATCGGTGGTTTCGCTACTGATTACTTCGGCCCTCGTCTTACTATGGCTGGTGGTCTTGCCGCACAGGCAATTGTCGGCTTTGGTATGACGGCCGGTTATAAGACTTTAAAGCACCAGATTGGTGGCTTTGTTGTTGTATATGGTGTCTTCTCTGCCTTGGGTGAGTTTGGCCCAGGTAACAACGTCGGCTGTTTGGCTTCCAAGACTTCAGCCACTGCTGTTAGAGGTCAGTACTATGGTATTGCTGCTGCCATTGGTAAGGTGGGTGCTTTCGTCGGTACTTACATTTTCCCCATCATCTTGAAGAACAATGGTGGTGCCGACTCTGACGAAGGTGTCAGAACTGCATTCTATATCTCTTCTGGTTTGTGTCTTTTCTCCGCTGTCTTGACCTTGTTCTTCTGTCCATCTGTCGGCCAGGAAGCCATCAATGACGAGGACAAGAACTTCATTCAGTACTTGAAGGTCAACGGCTATGACCTTTCCAACTTGGGTGATGGTACCCTCGTTAATGAATACGAGGAGTCTGGAGAGAGCTTCAATGATCCTAAGGACAAGATGGAGCCTCGTGTGCACCAGGGCTCAGCCTCTGACACCTCCTCAACCGAAGAGAAGAAGACATAAACGTCTGTCCGAGCGACTTCAAATTTACTTTAGTTCGTCAGATCACTTTGATCACGTTTGGAATAGGTAACTTATTTAGGATCTTTATAAAAATTTTTTAGAGAACAGTGAGATCTGTAGTATTAGTCTATCCTTCTGGTTGCCTTGACTACCACGGGGATCATACCTCCTGTGGAAATGGCGAAGGGTCTATGGTTGAAGACAGTCAAGAGTTCGCTGATGGTTCCCGCATGAGATGTAGTGGAAATGAAAGTGTTAGCTAATGCTTTTTCACGATCGACAGCATTTGCTTGGCTGTCCCAGTCCTTCTCAAACAATTCCTGGCAGAAATCGTTGGTCCTCACACAATGATGATGGTGGGTTTCTTGCTCGTCAGTATGAAGAGAATCCTCTTCCAGGAAACCGTCCTCAAACTCATAACCGTATTCCAGGAACCTCTTTTCTATAATGCTTTTTGTACTTCTTTTATTGCATGTATGGGAGCCATACCGCTCTCTAAGCTTCTCCACAATTACGGCCTTTTGATCCGCCGATCTGAGTCCCTCCCAGGTATACTGTAGAGTCCACATTGATCTTTGCAACGGAGAAACATAGAATTTGTCTGGCAATGGAGCACCATGCTCCTTGATCTCCTTCTCCCACACTTCATGATTCTGTCTAGCCTGCTCAATGCCCTTTTCAGATAGCATGGTATCAGGACCATATTCCAACTCACCATCGGTATTGAGATGAGACCATTTTTCAGACCAGGCTTGGATTCCGTACTTGTCGACAACGATGTTATGGAATCCTTCACCATGTCTAGCACATGTGACGAGCTTGTACACCTCATTAGGTTTAGCATTTCTATTCAAGTCCTTCAATTCCTCAATGAGGTCGTCCCAAGATTTGAGTCGTCCAATGTTGTTGAAGGCATAGTTAAACTTCACATCATCGGTCTTCTCATCCGACTGTGCAAAGAAGCCCGGTACCACTTCAAAAGACCATTTGAAATTGTCTCTCAGCTTCTCATCTTGAAGTGCTTTTGTAACCGTTTCTGCGAACCACTCTCTAACATCTAGATGACCAAGAGCATCGTGGCGATCTTGGATTGACGGAATTAAAAGGGACATGCTGTGAAAATTGGTGACCCAGCGATGCTCTATAAGTACGCGAGTAGTTCAATGGGTAGAATTTCGGAGTAGCGTTTCGCAAAGCCTAAAAATCCGTTACGAGGTCCCCCACGTACCCCACCTACGCAGTCTCTACACCTCACTTTTATCAGTTTATACTAAAATACACTCAGGGTATGGAGACCCTGCATCTTCATCTAACATCATTCTTGTCATCACGTCTTTCTGGAGGAGCCGCCTTTGAAATCTGGCTTGAAGTCTGGCTTCTTCACTCCAGATGATGCACCCTTCTTCCGCACCTTGAACTTCGTCACGAGAGGTATATGATCAGAGGCAAAATGCGCGTTGGGAATACCAATATGGTGACTCATATACTCTTCGTCAGCTTTACTAAGCAAACCCTGCACCTGCAAGGTAGGCGTGGTGTACCAAACGTAGTCGATCACATCAGTGAAAGTTGGCGTGTAATTAGTGAACGGGAAGTCAGATGCAATGTGGTCGTAAGCCGACTTCAACTTGAAGGAGTGATGGAATCCTTCGTCTGTGAATCTTCCGTAGTCCTTGCCCTCCAAGTCCTCGTGCTTAGACACTGAACCAGTGGAGAACAATTGATACACCGCACTGTTCTTCGTAGAGTTGAAATCACCGCAAATGATAACCGACGAATTTTTAATCTCTTCCTGATTAGAGGTGTGGTTGAATTTCTTGATGACTCCCAGCAATTCCTCCAACAAAATACCAACTTGCAATGCCTTCACATCGTTGAACGCAGGGTCCCAATGCAAGTGAGTATTCACAAAGATTATCTTCTCGCCTGTCTCAATGTGCTGTAGTTGAACAATTAAGGCAATATGATCCTTGTTCATGAATCTGTTGAACAAATCCTTTGTCTTCTTGTATTTGTCTGAGCCCATGCACACAGTGTTGTACTCGAAGTTTTGCTTTTGAACAAATTGAAACTTTGAAGCACGGTAGAAAGTGGCACAACCATCAACCTTCTTGGATTCAAGTTCACCCATGGTTTTGGATCTTGTCTTACTGAAGAAGAAGCCCTTGTACCCAACATTCTGCATGAGGGGTACCCAGAATTCATGGAAAGTACGAGTTTCAACCTCTTGCAAGCAAATAACATCAGTTGCAAGTGCAAGGATTTCTTCTTTCAATGCGTTCTTCCTGTGCTCCCAATCCAAAGCCCAAGATGGAGTGTATTGGTACAACTTCGTGGTAGCATAGTGCTGACACAAGGTGTTGTACGACATCAAGGTGAAAGTACTTGATGCATCAGCATTAGCATGATCGTCGGAGTATGCATTTGGATTAGTCACAGGATCGATAATTTCACCATCTTCCTTTAACAAAAGCCATGATCTTGGTTTTGGCTCCGCGTAAGTAGGTTCCATGTCCCTATAATAGTTAATCAAGGCTTTAGGTCCACTCTCAGCCACCAAGTTTGCAATTTTCAAGTCGATTGGATTTCCCTCAATACCTAAAAACAACAACTCTATCAAATTCCTGAACTCAATTGGAAAAGTCTTAATGTTGTTGTCAAAGAGGTAAAGGTAACGTAAGTTGTAACAAAGACCCAACTCAGGAGGCACCTCAGTGATTCTGTTATGTGACAAGTCCAAAACTCTCAAACCACGTAATTCTTTGATTTGTTTAGGAATCGAAGTGAGCTTGTTGTAATTCAAGTAAAGGCTCTCCAAAAAATCGTACCTGAATAATTTAGGAGAGAGGTTCAACAAGCCTTGGCCAGATAAGTCCAAATGGCACCACAATTGCTTACCGTGAGATCTAGCCATCAATCTTTGTTCTTCATCTTCCTCCAAATCCATCTTCTTATTTCTCATCAATGCGGCTGGAGTGTTAGGAGTTTGGGCGGCCAACTGCTGCTTCTCCTGTTCCTTCAATGCATTGACAATGGTCTTGGTGGCCTCGATCAACGAGACTGTCTTCACATCGTTATATGGGTTTTTGTTCTTTCTCAGATTCTGAGCGTACTGCTTTGCGTAAAAATGTGGAATATCTTCACTGCGAGACAACTGGCACAACAGTGTCTGATGCTGCCAATACAATGTGTTGGGATCATCAACATTAATAGCGCTCACCTTCGCCGCAGCAGGCTGGAAGCCTCCAGCAGCCAACTGAACATTCAGAGGCTGAGAGGATTGTGGCTGTTGGCCTTGCAGGGGCTGCTGCTGCAGCAGCTGAAGAGGCTGTTGTAACATGCTGGCTTGCTGGTTCATGAACTTCTGTGGGTTCAAATTGGGTGGTTGTTGAAGCGTCTGCTGGTACTGATTCAACACCTGATCACCTTGAGCCTGCCCCTGCTGAGTTTGGAATTGCAGCGGAGGAAAAAAGCCAGGTCCAGGTGCCAGGTTGAATGAGTTACCATTCCGTTGGTAATATTGAGAGTCCGCATACATACCATCTTGCGTGCCAGGGTATTGAGGACCAGAGGCGGCACTTTGCTGCTGGTTCTGAGGTTGACCCTGTTGCAATTGCTGGAGCAAGATCTGCTGTGATGGTATGCCTGGTTGCAGATTCAGCTGGAACTTTTGATTTATGTTCATCGCCTATTCGCTTGAGCTTTCCACCGGGATTTCAGAACACGCTTAAAATCTTTAGGATTTTCGGTGCAACCAGTGGTCAAGCTAATCCTTCTTTGCCGAAGTTTACCGGATTGTCTAATGTCTCCAGATACAGCTGTGTTTGTGAAACGGCGTCGACTCTTCGTTGAACAAGAAAAAACGTTGGGCAGCGAATTCGGGGAAGTATGGCACCACAAAACAAGCTCTATTTCGCTATAAGGCTTTATTGGGTGAGGAATTTCCTTGATTGGATAAAATCACTGACAAATTCTTTGATCGACTCAAGTTGGCGAAGATTGATTGTTACTCGGGTTGAACATCTAGACAGGGCAGTTTTCGTTGCAGGTCACGTTACTTGATGTGTATTGCACGACTATCACCACATCTATTAATTGAACTTTTGCCATCAAATTCGGGGGATTTGAAATTATGGGCGAAAAAAAGCAAAGAAAAATTGGGAATATTAACGAAAAGTATCTATCTATTGTCTGGGGTGATGGGCCGGGACATTGCAATGAAAATCCACCGGCTGCGAAAATAGGCTCGATTTTATGCGTAGTCAATTTCAGACACTAAGGCAATGTGGTCTGATGGGAATTGTCTATCAGGAAAGCCGGGTGCATTTAGGCTGTAGTTCTTTTCGACCTTGCCGAGTACCTTTGTCGAGACCAACTGGTTCTTGGAGAACCATATGTGGTCCAAAACAGCAGTGAGACTTCTAGTATAACTCGTAAAATCAAGAGTTTCCGAGAGAGAATTATCAAGAAGGGGTCCATAGGCAGGGGAAAGAGCGAATGGATTCTTGATATAAGTTTCTACCTCCTCTCCATCAAGCAACGACCCATACTCACGGGAGTTGAACTCCTGAGCAGTATCTATGTTAACTCTTCCTCTTGAAAGAAGACGGTAGACTGACGACGTTGGCGTAGAATTGAAGTCACCACACATCAAAACAGGAGGGTTTTCAAGTTCTGAGTCTGCAACAAACCTGGCGAGCGCATTGAGAAGGAGCTTGGTTTGCAATAACTTGACATCATTGAATGCCGGCAGCCAATACAAATGCGTGTTTGTGATAAACAAATGAGTCTTCTTGAACTTGTCGTAGAGATGCGCTAAAATAGCCACGGTGTTCCGGGGTATAAGTCTCGAATTGACGTCCTCGGTGAGGTCGAACCTGTCGCCATGATCAGCGACATAGCCGCCAAAGTGAAAATTTCTCGACTCGATGAGATCGAACCTGGATTTGTTGAAGAATATGCCAACGCCGTCCATGAACTCGGGTGGCCTTGTTCCCCAATATGCTGGCTGCGGCTTTCTCAAATAGATCAGCTGGTAATTATCTAGCGGAAACAGATTTCGCCAGAAGTTCTGATATACCAGACATTCAAGTTCTTGAAAGCACATTATATCGCACCGTAGTTGTTTAATCGTGCTGTTTATGAGCGGGAATCTGTAATGAGGCCAGTCAAGATACTGAGGATCAAGGTATTCGAACACCTGTTTCCAAACGTAATGCTGTGAAAGGAGATTGAAAGACATAACTGAGAAGGACTGAGGTGTCAGTTCACGAAGTCGTATCCAATTCCGATAAGCTAAGGCATCGTAGTCCGCAGGTGGCTGAATCTGGGTATGGGGATATATCGGTGGAGTTGATTCGAGATGGAATCTTGATGAGCAATGTAGTGATCGACATGCCAGTGGAGAAAACCTCGACGGTATTTTTAACATGCCGCTGCTGAGCGTGTGACACTGCGTGCTTATAAGATCGGAGATGGCAAGTAGATGCGTTGTGTATCCTGATGCGCAGTAACACCGAGGTAGCAAAGACCGACACGGAAGGTATCAAGCCACTAACAAAAACATGACGATTGTAGCCGAGATAATTTCAAGAACTCTCTAAATCTCCACTAACGGCAGCAAATCCGCACGTTGGCGACGGAGTTTTGCTAGCCTTTCTTCGCTAATAGGACCCTTAAGGAGCTTCCTGTTCACACCCCTACATAGGCCCTTCGACAACGTACAGACGTCACAATTCGAAATCTGCGAGTTGCAAACGGTTTGACCGAATCCCACCAATAACGGATTGACCTGTGCCCAAAGCCTGCGTGGAAGCCACAGTTCGAGCTCCAACCGAGTGGCCTCAGGCTTATCGGTTTTTCGCACCCAACCCCATTTCTGCGCTAAGCGGTGGATATGCACATCCACCCCAATACCACTGTTGATGCCCCAGCCGAACTGGAGAAGCAAATGCCCCATTTTGGGACCCACTCCAGGAAGCTCAACGACTTCCTCGATTGTTTTAGGAATATCGCCATTGTGCTTCTCGTGAAGTAGGTCACAGGCTTTCTTTATGTACATGGCCTTCCTGCGGTGGAAGCCCACACGCTTGATAAGCTCATCGAGCTCAGATTCAGTGGAAGAGCGGACAGCCTCGATGCAAACGCCATTTTCAAAACCTTTGGAAATGAAATGGGCTTTCATGTTCTGCAGCGCCTCGTAGTTGATCTCGTCCTTCGTCTGGGAAGAAAGCATAAGCAGAATGAGGAGCTGAAACCGGTAGAGCTGAGGCCGATTTTGCAGTAATGCTGGCGAAAGAGTATCGGGCATTTTTTCACAGCCCATAGAGTCCACAGGCGTGGCGATCTTGGCCCTCATGGCAATAATCTCATTGTAGATGTGTTGCCAGTTCTTCGGTTGGCCTTCAGCGAGATCAGAGTCCTTGACCGTGGAGAAACACGTCCCGTTGATAGGAGATACCTCAGCGGAACACGTCTCCTCTTCTTTGACCTCAACCTCTTTGGTGTCCTCTGTCTTTATCGCCTCCGTTTGCACGCGTGTTTCCGTCTTGATGACTTCTTCCTCTTTGACTGGCACCTCCTCTTCGATCTTGACTTCCACGGACTGAAGCTGGAATCTGGACTCCAAACGAGGGGACTTACGTCTTTTCACGTCCTGATCGGCCGCCTTGGTTATGATACGCTTAGAAGGCATGGTTGGACCAAATCAGCGGGAAGATTTGACAGACATAAGGTGGCGCATCTGACTTCGCACAAATTAGGCAAAAAGCAGTCGAAGTCCGAATACCGTTGGCTCTGTACGGGTGAAATTTACACAAAATGCTTTTGGAGCACAATGGGCGTCTCTAGAACAATCCACTTTGAAGCACTAGGGAAGAAACCCGGGGTTTGGTGTTGATCCGTCGAGCCGGCTTTTAGCACATTCAAAGTCCCTTTGTCCGACGGCAGTAAGAAGAGTTATGGGGTTTTCCAAGGAAACCGTAAATTAGCAATTTTGGGCATCAAAAAAGGATCCTGGTTTTTCATTTCACTGACACAAGAGGATTTGTGTTCTGATTTTCGAATCCACCATCTGACGCCTATGGGAGTACATCACAGCAGATTTGCAACCGAGGAGCTCTCATTAGCGCGATAACCAGACGCACAGACTTGACTCATTGATCGCATGTGCAGCGAAGAACACTAGTCAATTTGAAGGGTCTTGTGCGCACTCCACACTCCATCCCCAAGTTTCGAAAGATCCAACAACTACGCTGTTTTTTCCTTGATACCGGCCGTCGACGTGTGGTTCATTAAGTGATTTTGTGTTCAAGCTTTAGCAGCCTATTTATTTGCAATCTCGTTAAATGCCTCCAGATGCTCTAGAACCGCCAAAGGGCTCGGATGCAAAAAAGTCTAAGAGCAAGGGGAAAGTCCAGCTAGATCCACTGAAAACAATTACTGCCCCTGGATCTTCGGTTACAAGGATTGCACAGGCTTGCGATCGATGTCGAGCGAAAAAGTCCAAGTGTGACGGTAAACGACCTGCTTGTTCAGCATGTGCTGCAGTAGGCATCAAGTGTGTTGTATCCGACAAGCTCTCCAGAAGAGCGTTTCCCAAGGGGTACACGGAAACTTTGGAGGAGAGAATCCGCCAGCTTGAGGCAGAAAACACAAAGCTCCAGGGGCTCCTTGATCTTCGAGATGAACAACGAGGGATCAATAGCTCAATTGGCGATGTTTCCAACAGCAGGTCCGATTCTGATCTGGACTCCTCTCGACATAATGAGAGCTCGAATATTCCAAACTTCCTGAACCCTCATTCTGTGCTTCACACACATACTCATGGTGATGGTTGCGCCTGTTGTTCTGGAAGCAATGTTCTCCACGAAAGGCCTGTATCGCTAGCAGGGTCAGTCTACGGTGAGTCTGGAAACGTTTCAGTTCCTCAGTCGGTACTCAGTGAGGATGACGATGACACTCATAGTCTTTTGAGTCTCGAGGACCCGCTGTTCCTGAGCCAAAGCAGACCTTTCGAGACGAGGTTCAATTCATTTCCTAACAAGGAGGTCAGCCCAGCACCAGGCGCTTTCGCTGCTGCCACTGCCATCGAACAAATGCAAAAGATGCCGACTCCTCAAGACCAGCAGTTGGAGGAAGAGAGCAAACAGAAGCTACTTACACATCTTTTAGCCGCTTCAATTCCAAGAAGCACAGAAGAGACGTTATTTATTCCCACACTTCTCGCCAAAATATGCCAGGTCTATGGATATGGGTCAAAGCCTGCCATAATTACAGCAAACGCATTAGCTTCTCTTAAGGAGACGCTAGACTCCCAAAGTCTCTATCAGCCCGACTACAGTGAGGAGGCTGACTTGATGTCTCTCATAATGGACAGAACAGATGTCACCAATTTGAGCCACTACGAAGCCATGAGATTTCTCAAAATGTTACACCTTCCGAACAGAGCAGAGCTCGATCATCTACTCACACTATACTTCAAAGAATGGGGCAATATCATGCCTTTGGTAAACAAGGGTGTATTTCTCAAAAACTTCTTGAAGCTTGATAACCTCGCCGATCACAATGCAGACGAGCCAAGTTACGAATACTCATATGAGCTGACAGAGAAGGTGGGAGCACTTATGGTACTTGTTGTCTCGTTCGGTATCCTCTCACAGAAATTTGAGCTCATGCATTCAAACGACAAGGTGGAGCTTCGTCATAGAGCAGCATTGCTCAATCGTTATGACAAGTTGATCCACGAGTTTATCAAGCCCAATTGTTTAATCACCAAGTACTGTTCTTTACAGTCCCTTCAAATTCTTGCATTGGCCCTTCAGTACTGTCTAGCAATTGGAGACGTCACTACTTGTTATGAACTCCGTGGACGTGTTATTTCAATGGCTCAGCAGCTAAGGTTGCACAGATGTCCTGCTGCTGTGCTCGGACTCAACGGTAAAGACATCAACAATGTGAACCTTCAAAACTTCATGCAAGGTGAGCGTCGTATCTTATTTTGGTGCATCTACTGTCTCGACGCCTATTCCTCTTTGAACTTGGGTATTCCTCGACTTTTGAAGGACTACGAAATCGAGTGTGCTATGCCATTCAGCGGCAGTAGTGAAGATGAAAGAGATAATGAGAATGTCTTGATTGTTAACAATACCAAGTTGACTATTTTCGGCAGAGTCTCCAAACTGGCTCTCAGTCTGATGCAATATTGCAAGGTTTTGGGCAACATTATGGATTCCATTTTCACGAGATCTGGAGATGTGAATGTGTCTGAGCGTGCATTAGAGAAGGACAGAATTTTGGAATGCTGGAGAAGAGATCTTCCACAAGATCTCAAATTTGAGATCGATGTTAATGGCTTTTCTCTTCGGGATCACACGAATATCAAACTAGCAGGAGGAATGGAGGGAACCAATTGGAGTATTTACAGTCGACACCAGCTCGTTATGATATTCTTATACTACCATGCCAAGGTTTTAATTTATTTGCCAATTATTTCCAAATATGGCTACCACCACAACGTTGGTTTGTCCATGAAGGAAAGAGTTGACCTGAAGCAAAGGGATGTTGCAAGTGTGATTTCGAGTATGACAATGATACAGCAATCTTCGATACAGATTTTGGAAGTGATGAAAATAATGGCATCCAACTCAGCATATTCGATTCCAATCCCGATCAATCTACCAAGAGAAAAAGCCCGCTTTGCTTTACTTGTTGCTAAGGGCTCACTTGATTTCATCAAGGGAGGTCCTCTTCATCAGTCGCTGAAAAGCCTTCTTATTCTGACATTGTCAGAGTTTAATCAAGAGACAGAGATGCAGATACCTGGCGGTCTTACACCCAATTCTACGAGACTTCTTGAGCTCTCAATCATGAGCATCTTGGGCATCTCACCGTTGAAGAACTCTAACAACCTAAGAAAGCGGGTCATGCTGGACAGGCCTATTAGCAAACAAGCGGTAATGAGAGACGCTTTATATGTCAACGGAATGGAGGACCAATCATATACCAAACCCAGACAAGCTTCTACTTTTGTGAAGAGCGAGAGCATGGATCTGCCAAGCTTGGACATTCCAACACAAAGTCCTACAATTGACATGAGTAATTCCAACAATGACTCGAATGGATCGTCCAACGAAGAAAGTCTCGAGGAACTTCTTCATTTCGACCCATTCACTATGAACTACAGTAACCAGCTTATGGCGACCGATTTTGCAGCCGACGGATCGCTTGGTCTCGTACCCTTCCTTAATGAAAATCCTGACGAGTACAGAGACGACGATCAAATGAGCGATCGAATTGACGAGGATGGTGGGGCTGTTTCGTTCGGATGGTAATCGGTGCCTGGTTCGGAGGTGATACAGCTAATCCGAAATGTGGGGCTTTCGCGGCGTTCACCCAAATACTATATAGGACACATAAAAGTACCACTTAATCAAATCGCCAAATATGTCAACTTTTGCAAAGTCTGGGTTTCGTTCCATCAATTACGACTCCTTCCGTCCTCACTATCCTTCCTCTTTTTACGATATCTTGTCTAAGTATATCGGAAGTAGTGAGGTCGAAAAGACGCTTGATCTAGGATGCGGGACGGCTGTTGCTACATTCCCTTTACTCAATCTTTCCCACTATGTCTACGGAATTGACTTATCACCTTCGATGATCAAGACCGCCAATGACTTAAAAGCACAACGACTCGAGCAATTGGGTATCACCGACATGAACAGAATCGAGTTTGCAGTCAGTGCGGTAGAGGACTTGGAAGTGGAGGCTGGCCTGTATGACTTGATAACGGCAGCCGAATGTATCCATTGGTTCAGAGACTTGCCCACATTCTTCAGTTCGGCATCGAAGTACCTCAAGCCTAGGGGCGTTTTGGCGTACTGGTACTATGTGGACCCGGTTTTTATCGGGTTTGAAGGACCCAGTGACAAGACCAGAAGCAAGACTGAAATCTGTGAAGCTGCTGACAAAATTTACAACAAGTACACGTATGAAGATCTGAATTGGTTTGGCAAACACTGGGAGCAGCCTGGTAGAAACGTCCTCAGAGATCTTTTGGTGGAGGTCGACAGTGCTATACCTAAGGACTTGTTTGAAGATGTGAAGATCAAGAAGAGTAAACTCTCTACAACGAGAGAGTTTGACAGCGACGATCTTGGTATCAAGAAGGAAGGGATCCCTGTTACTTCATTCGTCAAGTACATGACAACTTTTGGCGCTGCTCACAACTACGCAGAGGCCAATGGCGAGGGAAGCCTCGAAAATTTTGAAAGCAAGATTCTTGAAGAGTTTGAAAAAGAGCTCGGTTGGGACAGAGAGAAGACAAAGGTGAATATCGCCTGGAACACTGGTTACACCTTCATGAGGAAGAAGTAAATCCCAGGTGGTGTACCATTGGCCACGGAAAGCCATCCTAACAGATAATGAATATAGATATAGAAGAGACATTAAATCATTTGATTTCCGAGAATAAGATCTATAACTGGGGTACCCGAGTGGACCCTAAATCTACTGCGCGGTACCCAAACACAAAAATCGGCCTGCGGATAGAATCAAGCCTCTTAACCAGGGCATTTCCAACAACACATCAATTCATCCCAACAATATTATGTTCAACCTTCCCAAATTCATATTCAGAGTTGTGGGATTCTCCTTTCTAATATGGGCTCTTCTTTCAACAATAGTTCCTCAAGCTACCCTAAAGTTCACCCATAAGGATATACAGACCAACAGTTTCCAACAACTGTCATACCCATACAGCTCGATTGTCTCCCCAAGCTCACTCGAAATAACGGATACGAATGTCTACTATATAATTGGCCACCCAGACGATGAGGTGATGTTCTTTGCGCCTTCTTTGTTAGAGTTACTGAAGAGTAAGCACAACAACCGTGTACACATCGTTTGTTTCTCCAAAGGTGACGCTGTCGACCCTTCAATGGGTAAGATCAGATCCACGGAACTTGTCAACTCTGCTAGAATCCTTGGCGTTCACGAATCAGATGTCCACATTTTAGACAAGTACCAGGATGGCATGGATATAACCTGGGAGAAGGCTGACATTGGCGCCAGCTTGAGCACGTTGATCAAAGACAACTCAGTATTGATAACTTTTGACGAACAAGGCGTATCAAAGCATCCTAATCATATTTCGCTTTACCATGGTGTTCGCAGCTTCTTTGAAAACTACCTCAAGAGAAGGTCTACCAAAAGCAGGTTATACGTGCTCAAAAGCTTGAACGTCTGGGAAAAATATTCATTCACTCTACTCACGAATGTGGAGCTCTTTGTGGATTTGATTTCGAAGCATTTCCTCAGCAACATCCTCAAGCTCAATGTCAATGTGAGCTTCTTCAACCAAGTTTCCAAAGAAGGCCCTCCTACGATACGATTCTACTCGGATTTGAACATGCTCAGTGTATCTTACGCCGCTATGGCTTACGGCCACTTCTCGCAAATGGTCTGGTTCAGATACGGGTGGCTCGTGTTCAGCCGGTACTTGACATACAACCATCTCATTCAGTTGAAGTAGATTGTTCATTGCATTATAGATAAACAGATCATGAGAAGTTTTTGAATCCGAACTGCTTCTGGCACCAATTGGCACCATGCTCGAAATAGTCCTGTTTCGAAATTGAAATCTCCTTCATGAGATCGTCCTTCACTAGCGAGGTACCACCATACCAGGCCACCTCATTCAAGTTTTGATTTTGTGGTATGCTTCTCACTTCCCAGTTCACAGGTAATTCCTTCTTCAATTCTGATATTAGACGCTCCGGCAAGTTTGGGATGTAACTGCTTCCACCCACGATATTAATGTTTGCCAGAAGCAAAGGTTTTGTGGCCTCAGGACAGGATGCAATGGAGTCAACCACTAAATCAGTGAGACTCTTGAAATTGGCATTTTGTATCATTGGTGAATTAGAGACTGAGTTGTTATCAAGCATGATCTCCGGGTGGAAATAGGCTTCTGGAATAGTGAATCGTTCATCGTACAACTTCAAGGTTTGAGCATCCGTAGGCAAGTTTTGGTCTTCCGCCTTGACGTAGCCTGTGAAAGTGGTTTTGAAGTCCGGGAGAACGAACTCACATTTATAATTAAGTTTTTTTCTCAAGGCGGACTCGAAATTTTCGGCGACGAACATCGTCTTCTCCTTGAGTGTATTTAGAAGGATTGGCTCATCCAGGATATCGTAATGCCTAAAAGATGTCGTCTCTCGAAGCAATCCATTGAGGTGGCGTCCGCCTATGGGAAGTTTTCGAATACCTCTCCAGTAAGGAACCTGATATAGTATGGGTACAACCCAAGTTGAACTAAAACCGCAGTCCACCACCAATGTAAAGTCTGCGGGTTTGTCTGTACCCTCCCATGGAACGAGTGACAGCGGCACACATCTATAGTAGTCACCGAACCCGTATTCCTCAAACACTATAAGATCGGTGTTCATGGACAACTGGGGAAGCTGGAAAGCTGATTCTGTTAGCGTGAGATGGATATTCAGTAGATCCAATTCCTTCTTGGGCGATAGTTGATCAAATGTATAGTCCCAGAGTGTTTTTTCCACCTCCCATGACGTCAAGTGCCCCAGGTCATGAGGTCTTCTGAAGTTGATTCCCGAGTAGAGGTTGGTGTGAGAAATATAGTCGTTTCCCACGTATATAACACCATCTCGAGCTTTGGCCAAGGCATTATGTATGACTAGTGGTTTTTCTTGAGTGGCAAAGCCCGCTTTTATATCGTATGAGCCATTATCTAGGATAAGGTGTTGTTTCGTCATTGTAGTTGGAAGCGTTACTAGTTCTCAGTAGATGTATGCAACTGCAGGACGGTTGCAACATAGACAAGGCAGAAGCAGATGAGTTGCAATACCGAAAAAAGCAGACATCTTAGTCGAACTTAATTTTATTCGAAGGATCGAAGAATAAAGAATTGCTTAAACACATTGCGTCATTGCCAAGTGGCATTGGGGTGAAACTATAGGCTGGTGTGGAGAAAGTGAAAATTCAGATCTCAAAAAGTCGCTGAATTTATCTTCGAGATCATTTCCAGATCTTCCTCCTTTCTAAAACTCGCTCTAAGTATGTCAATTAACGTGATGGAAGAATTTTCACCCCCTTCGGTATTACACTTTACGCCTACCCAAGTGTGGCTAAAGCACGCTTCGCGAATAATTGACTGAGACATACCACACAAGGAAGTATCTACTCAGTACATTGCACATTATCGAGTCTAAATTGTAAAGATTTTTTTTTTGTTTCGGTCTACCGCATTTCGTTTTATCTTAAACTTTCTTGGGTTCTCCACAGTGGGTGGGGTTTGGAGGTGGGGCGGCGGTCGACCGACCCTAGGCAGGTCTCAGCCCATATCGCAGGACCTACATCTCATAGCTTCTCACCTCAAAACGGCTTCTTCAAACACTAGAACACCTTCTTTGTCCCAAGTGGAAACACAATTTTCACCATGACGCTCCTTTCCAGAGTGCTTAATCACAACTCTGAGAAGTCCAGACCCCAGCTCTCTCCCAAAGCGCTGGCCTCTAATCTCAAGAAACCCCGGGTCAAGCTTTCGATCGCTTTGGAGTCTCCTCCGGTCATACTCTATGGCCAGCATCACGAATCAACGGGATCGATTGTTTCAGGCGTTTTACACCTTGACGTTTTGCCTCGCCCAAAGTCCAGGGATGATAGTCCTCGAAGAACCCCAGATTCCTTGACTCCCGTGTCGTCGGTAGGAAGCATAGGCGCCGATTCAGACGTGGAGCTTTCTTCAGTCACTCTCCTGCTCGTCCAGACAATTCGCTACACAAAGCCATTCCAAATCCCGTCCGGGTCAGTGTCCTCATGCAAATCGTGCGCTATCAAGCGGAATACGCTAGCCAGGTGGGATGTCGTGATTGAGCCTGCCACTTTCGCTGTGGGATCGCATGCCTATCCTTTTTCACATTTACTTCCTGGCCTGCTTGCCGCTTCCACAAAACTCGGCGGTAGCCAATCCCTGTCGTACATAAAGTACGACATCATAGCTGTGGCTGTTGCAGGCCTGAAGGAAGTGAAGGCATCTCTTCCGCTCTGCGTACTGAGATCCATTATACGAGGCCATGACCGCAACTCACTTAGAGTGTTTCCTCCAACAGACGTCACCGCTAGCGCAGTTTTGCCCAATGTCATTTACCCAAAGTCTACATTCCCTATAGAGCTACGATTGAACAATGTGGTCAGCTCAAAACAGGACCGCCGCTGGCGCATGAGAAAGCTCACTTGGAAATTGGAAGAGTGTACCAAAGTAAGAGCATCAGTTTGTCCAAAACATGCCTCCAAACTCAACCTTACAAAAGAGCTGCAGAAACGTGCACAACTCAGCAGACTCAAAGCCGGGAACCAGGAAAACAAGACCACCGGACTCCATCATCTGACAGTGCAAACTTCCATGCGTCTTGACGTTCCATCCAGTCGAGTAATGACGGCTGCCGATGCTGCCGCACTTGCTGAGGCTGCTGCCCCTGGCAACCAGGACATTGATGAACAGCCAGAGATTGATGATGGCGTTCCCAACAGACCGATTGACGAAGCTGTTAATTTTGATCTGGACTTCTCCCAGTTCCGCCCATCCAGCGAAGTTAGTCGTGAGCAAACTCCATCCACAGCATCAGACAATAACCAAACAGATACATTTGCACGATCCGACAGAATATTCCCATTGCCCAGTCATCCATTCACTAACACCAACAGAACGACAGTTAATGATCTTCGCCCACTGACCACCAACAGATCTCGTTCTGACTTCACACAACCGCAAGAGGAGCTCTCACTTGAAGAACTCCGGGTAGTCTCGCATGGCGAAATAAAGTCCGGTTGGAAATCGGACTTTCTGGGCGAGGGCCGTATAGAGTTGGTGGCAGAAATCTCTGCCATGGATTGCTCCACTGGCCTACAGCGCCACGTCGTTCAAGCATCTTCATCAGATCCTAAGCAAGACGAAAATCAAGAAGGGCTTCGTAATGGTGCCAACATTTCTTGTGACATCGACGATCCAGAGCTTGGAGTGTTTGTGAATCATGTTTTGGTCGTTGAGGTGGTTGTGGCGGAGGAGCTCATCCACATTGCCAGACAGAAAGCACAAGGCGATAGTCTCATGCCAATAGACTCTTCCACTTCGATCAACTCCACTACCAATATAAGAGAAACTCACGTGGGAGTGCCTACTGGTGCCGCAAGAGTTTTGCGAATGCAGTTCAAGATGAACGTCACTGAGAGATCAGGCCTAGGGATTGCATGGGATGATGAGGTGCCTCCAATGTATGAAGATGTGAGAGCGTTGAGCCCACCGACGTATCTGAAGCTGGCCTCTGATACGCCACTTCTGAGCTACTCCAATACACCAGTTATGGGCAGACAGACTCCTGCAATTTTGGACGGCGTTGGCGATACCCCAAATGTTGGTGGATTTGGTAACTCGCAGATCATGAACACAGAGATGAGCGATTTGGATGAGCGCGTGCAAGAGTTCCGTCTTTAGGTGCGGCGTTGACTAAGAGCGGTATGGAAAGAAACACGTCTTCTCTTCGTCTTAATTTCTCTTGGCTCAAAGAAATGGTTGTTGCTCCGCCTTAAATGTATACACTCGGATTGAGGCCTTGGCCTCACGGAAGCATGCGTCCTGGATAGAACTAGACAGATACGAGCACCAGCTCCGTAGACCCGTTCCATCTAACAAGATCGACTCTCCTCGAGCTTCAACTGAAAAAATTAAAATACAGTGCCTAAATGTAGAGTCCAACGGTCTCATGCACAATGCATCATTACTTCAGATTTACTCTATGTGGCCATGTTTGGAGGGCTTCTTGGCCCCATCAATAGCGCTCTCCTGCAGAGGATGCCTGCTCAAGATCTTGAAATTCAACAGTAGAGGGGAGGCTATCGCTTAATACCATCTTCCCACCTCACATTATAGACACAACTACACCTTCGGGTTTTATAGACGCCTCATAGGACGCCCTGAAAACAAAAACCCCTTTTTACTTTCCACGCACTAATCATCGAATAGCGAAGTCTGATGATGCAGCCTCAAGCTGGCAGAGGACAGCCGCTGTTTCATTTTGAAGAAGATGGCGATAACTTAAGAGTGCCTCCGAATAAGCCGTTTGCCATCAACACCTCTAGACTTAATGCGCTGCTGCTATCGAGAACAACATCCAACCTGACGGACTTTTCCAACATCAACAGTGTTCTTCAGTTTCCCATAGAGAACTCCCATTCATATTCATACGCCCACTTGTCGCCCAACTCATTGGCACTCCGACTTAATGTTTTGAAAAGATCGCTAGAGATTCTAAATGAGAGACCTGACTGGTTTCGCTCCATCAACTATGACTCCCTGAACAACAGTGATGATGATTTGCCTGGTGACAGTATGCCCTCATGGAACCTTCAGCCGAGTGATAATGGCCACCGTCGTGTTTCGGCTCGTCTGGTCATGTATCATGATGCTTCCCGTAACGCCAGTGGTGAAAGCATCAACTTGAGTTCAGATCGATGCAAAATCCGCCCGAACGCCTCTTCTGCAGCCCTTTCGATGCTTTTTAGACCTCAGATGGCGAGGGCTGACAGCTTGCCAGCATCTAGATTCCCGTCCCTGGGACTGGCCCGCAAGGATCTCAAAGTTTCTACGACCAACTTATCATCGTGGAAACAAGAGGAGGCCAAACTTCTTCGAGACATTTCCTCACCGGGTGACACTATGCTCAGCGATGATTTACAAGACATAATCCAAATTCTTGAAAATGATTCGTCAGAGCTTGACAACAACACTGAAATTGCATCCACCCTCCACGATTTGTCGCTATCTTCCGGAGAACATGACCACCGGGCGAAGAAGAATATTTTGAAGTCTAAGCTTCTATTGGCTTTGGCCACTCCATTTGTTGAGTCCACCTCGCTGACCTCATCCCTTCTTGACTCGGCAACCCCACAATCGGCTGCGGCTAACCCGCCAGTTAGTACCTCCACTGCATCACTCACCCTCCTCAATTCACTTAATCTGCCACTCACACCCTCGACCGGCAACAGACCATTCCACGTATTATCCCTGGGAAAACATTCCTCCCCGCAGTCAGTTTTCACTGTCGAGGACGTGAATCCGTGGAACTTGAAAGCTGCTAATGACTTGGCATGTTTGATGTTCGGTGTTTCGAAAAACATGATTAAGAACCTCACGTTAATGGATCTTATTGCTCCACAATTTAGACATTTTGTGACAGAACGTTTGACCAAATCAATTTCTGATTCATTGGACAGGAATGGAGCCAAGAGCCAGATCATCCTCGCTGGTGAGATTATCGCCATCTCAAGACAGGCTGATCACACATTTGCATGGACTTCTATGTGGGCAAAAAAAAGAGGAAACTTGATTATTTGCATGTTCGAGCAGATCCCCTGTGACGCGTTCGATATAGTAGTGCAGTGTGATGTTGAAAAGTACCCTCATCACAAGTATTCAGTGGCCTCTGTTCAAGAGATCGCTGGAAAGTTATTAACGTCTGAATGGAAAGACTCCCTGAAGACCCTTGAGCAAGTTTCAAACTCATTGGACCACGAGTTAACCTCGCTGGCTTCAAGTCATTCGAAAGAATCCACTGCATGCGACTTCCGTGATAGTGAGACAATTAACAAGATTCGCTATTTCACCCTCCAAGCCCGTGACGATAACATTCCTTGTGCAGTTACTTCATACCCGCTCGAACTCAATGACGACAAGTATGAGATCAAGCTCAAGTTCCACTCAATGCCCTACATCGCAGGTATGTTTGTGGTGAACTTTTCAGATTACGATATTCTTTCAAGCAATAATGCTATTGCGAACAATCTTTTCGGAAAGTCATCGGAGGAAATCCTTCATCATAGCATCGATGAGATCATCCCAGGTTTCACCAAAATTCTAGAGACTGGTTTGAAGGATCAGAATGATATATCAATAATGCCGGGATTGGTTTTGCCGGAGCATTTTTTCCGAAAGTATGATGCGGTCCTCAAGCACCGCGATTCTCAGGAGATTTCAATGGAAGAGTTATTTTTCAAGTCCAAAGGAATATCTGGTATTCACAGAGACGGCAAACCTCTTTCCATTGATGTCCAGCTTCGCGTCATTCTGTCAGACGTCTTTGTTCTCTGGGTGACTTACTCAAGGCACTCAAAGAATATCGCAAGTGAGCTTGACAAACTAACAAGAAGCGCATCGTCAAGGTCTTTGACGAGCAGCCCCAGACAAAGAAGCAATTCTGATGTTCTGGGCAATGACTTGCCTTCGCAACTCCGCCTTTTCCCTGAAAATGAGGATGACCTTATGGAATTAGGTCATACGAGTCCTCATATTAGCCGTGCAAACAGCACCAGGAGACCAAAGAAAGCAAACACTTTCTCAATTCCGGTGACATACATGGGCAATGATGTTGATTCAAATACCTTGAAGGTTCCAGGCCAGTTTGCTCCCCGATCATCCTCAACTCGCGCCAGTCAAGACTCTAGGACCAGCGTGGAATCCGCCGAAAGTGGGGATACAGAGTCAGAGCCAACTACTCACACTAATTACTCGAGTGAGACCCGCTATACTCGATTCACAGAGGAAGAGCTTCTAAACCTTGAGAATGAGGATTTGAAGCAAAAAATGAAGAGGTCAAAAGAGTGGCCTGCTTCTGTGGGTGCAAAGCGGCGTACTAAGAAGTTTGAGGAATTCAAGGTTCTCAAGAAATTGGGTGAGGGTGCTTACGGCAAAGTCGTTCTCGCAGAACACAAGGAAGACCCTGCTTACAGGATAATCATAAAGTGCATTGACAAACAAAGAATTTTGGTCGACACTTGGGTCAGAGATCGACAACTAGGGACAATTCCTTCGGAGATTCAAGTGATGGCTACACTTAACCACGAGCCTCATCCTAACATCATGAGAATTATCGACTACTTTGAGGATCCAAACTACTACTATTTGGAAACTCCTATTTTTGGTGATCCTCCAGCTATCGATTTGTTCGATTACATCGAGGTCAAGAAAGATATGAGCGAGATAGAGTGCCAATACATCTTCACGCAAATTGTGAACGCAATTTATCATTTGCACAAAAACGGCATCGTTCACAGAGATATCAAGGATGAAAACGTCATTGTGGACGAACGGGGCATCATCAAGTTGATCGATTTTGGAAGCGCTGGGTATGTAAAGCTGGGCCCATTCGATGTTTTTGTCGGGACGATTGACTATGCCTCTCCCGAGGTGTTGAGAGGAGAAAAGTATGAAGGCAAGCCTCAAGATATCTGGGCTTTAGGCATATTGCTTTACACTATGATATACAAGGAGAATCCGTTTTATAACGTGGACGAGATTATGGAGGGTGACTTGAGAGTGCCCTATGTTGTGAGCGAGAAGTCTCTTGCGCTCATAGAGAAGATCTTGGTCAGAGACATCAACAAGAGACCTACTATCACAGACATCATTGAAGATGAGTGGTTAGACATTTGATCGCATTTCGCAGCCATGAGCCGAAGCCATTCACGCGCGCAACAGTATGTCTTGATTTTGTCTGCAGTTCTACGCGTTACTAGGTAGCGAGCTCTACAAAACTGTTTGGATAAAGAATCGAACATACCTTGTTGCTGATGGATGATGGTGATTTTACTTCAGAACCCATCAAAGCTACTAATGACATCATATTAAAGCTGCTGACGGGTGAACCTCAGCTTACCATCACAATCCTACGATCAACAGGAACCCCAAGCATCCACACATTACTTCAAGACGATATTCTACATCGCAGAACCATCTTCAGCAAGCAATTGAGTAAACTCAGTGAATCAAATAATGCATATATCGTACAAACTATAGATCAATTCAAAACTCCACGCACGGGGCTACTACAGAAATGTCTCCCCTTCGCCCACGCATACGAGCTCTTCGTCTTTTCACGACCTGAAACGAGCCAGAGACTCACGTCTACCTCAGCAATTCCACCAGCATGTCGCAATCAGGACGAGTTTCTAGAAGACTGGAAGATCCTTCCGAATGATAATGTCAACACGGGCCAAACCCTATCCAACTTTTCCATGAGACCTCCCCCAGCATACCTTTCACCTATGAGCGACCGTAATGCTGTCATTACTCAATTATCACCTCAAAGCGAGACAGACCCTATCAACTTCCTCAAATCAAGATACTTCAGCATCCTATATTCGTTGTCTACTCCTTTAACCTATTTTCCCAAATCCACGCTAACACGGCTTCGTGTGATGTGTGATGGAAAGAAAGAGCTCATGGAGCAAAGTCTAGCTGCAGTTTATCTTAGCCCTGAAAGTTTGAACGAGAGGCATAGACTACGGTACGGACTCGATGTATTGATTGGGAAAGATTCTGAGACCATGGAGATCAACAAGTATGAAGCAGAAAACCAAAAGTTACTTCTTCAGAAACACTTCACCTTTAGCATGTCAGACGAAGCTAGAAACAGAGTTATTTTTGATTTGAAGAGAAGGGAAGCGCAGCTACAGATCTTGCTCGTGATGCAGCTTCTACTAACCTGGGAGGTTGACGAAGCGTCATTCCTAGCTTCGAACGCGAAATTGCAAGAGAAGATGAACAGAAAGGTAACCAAAAAATCGCTTGTCAGACGAAAATCAAAGACCAAGAAGATTACCCCGACTCTTTTAGGGGTTGGAATACATGAAAAGACAGAAGATCCGGATCAGAAAAAGAATCACATCACTCACTTCGGACTTTACGCGTCTCTTGTTGCGCTTGTTGACCAAATGAGTATTTGGGATGTCCTTACTGGAAAATTGAAGAATAAAAAAGACGAGAGCATTTATGGCTTTTTAGCTTATGTTTTCGTGCCCTTTTTTAACACCAAGCTCCCTAAAATCGTCAAGTTCGTCATAGAGAAGGTAAGAGAGCTGAGGCCCACATTCAAGCTGTCCAAGCTCAAGACATCTACTTCAAAATCTGTCAGTGGATCAGAGGCCGGTAGTCCGCCAAGCACAGACGAGGTAGCACCCAAAGAGACTAAAAAGGCCTCAAGATTCAACAAGAAGCTATTGACAGAAAAGCAAAAGCCCTTCCTCCGGAGGTCCAAAACTTCAGCGAGTGAGAAGGATGAGCCCGCATTCTCGCTTAAGCGGTCAAAATCTAATTTGGGCTCTAAGAATTTGAAGCGCAGGCAGGTTGACATGTCTCTCAATAAACCTGACGATCAAGACGTGGCCGAAAAAGCTACCTCCTTTATATTTGGAGATGCCCGGAAGGTCAAAAACCACTCTGTTTCAATGGGCATGCTTTCAAAGAATGAGTCGAATGAAATACCTGACGAGCCAATCAAACTTATTCAGGCTACACCTTCTACGAAGAGAATCTCCAATATCATTCTCGAAACTCCTCAAAATTCGGAAGCAAAACGGAAGGATTTTGTTGTTCCAGACTCTACAAAGAGAGTGTCGTTGGTGCAGCAGAAACTCTCACTACTAGCAGCGCCATCATTACCGGATGTGAAAATTGTGAGCTCTCCCATCCATACTTCATCTGAAAAATCCCCAGTTCTATTCCTGCAACATGCCACCGCTCAAACCAATAACAGCACTTCGTCTGTGATAGAGTCATCACCTATTCAACCAGAAACCACATTGCCAGCGAGGAAAGCTAAAATGACGGATTTCAAGAACCCTTTCACACAAGCTACACTTCAAGGTTCTCCAGGACGTCCACCCCAAGAGTATAAAAAAGCACTCAGAACTGTGCTGTTGCCCTCTAAATCAGATAACTCTCCCGAAATCTTCATGCCGATCACGAAACCAGCCAGCAGGGCTGATGGATCGTTGCTCAAAGCTGGCAATTCGATGAAGGCGCCTTCTATCGAGCCTTCGAAAAGTGGAGACACCGACGTCGATTCTGATCCAAACCAAGAATCTGATTCAGATTCCGATTTTGAAAAATTGCTAGCAAGCACTTCAAACCGTACAGTCAAAACCTACGTCAGACCCAAAAGAAGATAACCATTGCATAACCTTAATTTTCTATTTATACATTAGCCTCACCAATAAAAATACCACGGCAAATGCTCTTAGCATCAGGCTTAGCCAAAAGCTCTTCTGCCAACGGTTGGCCGATTCTTTCCTTCAACTTCTCTTTGATCTCCTCACTAACATCCAGCGAATCGACATCCATCTTGTCATCAACATTCTCGATACGGTCCTCAATCTTTAGTTTTTCAAGGACGTCAAGGACTTTCTGCTTAAGAATGTTGGTTTCCACGTCACGCCTAGAACTATCTTCAACAACTTGTTTGTACCACATCTTGACATTTCCCACCAAAACAAGCTTGATTACTTCGTGACCCAACTTCTCGATTCCAAGGAGTGCACCATAGTGAGTACCTAAAGGTTTAGAGGAGTCGAGCAATGCTCTGAGAAGCGTTCTTGTCACTCTTGGTTTGAGTGTGGAGTAGGAAGAGCCGAACGAGTCGATGACGTGCTGTAGAAGTAAAGATGCAAATTCTCTGACAGCGAATTGACCCTTGATGGTATCTAAAACGGCATCATCATCTGCATTCTCAGGGATAGGTGGACCAATTCTCTTGGCTAGCAAGAGTGTGAGGATGCAAGGCATGAGAGCATGAACGTAAGGATCCAAAAAGATGGTCTTATTGTCACAAAGAGCGGAAATAACTTCAAGCAAAGTAATTAAAAGCTCGATATTTCTCAACTGGTTGGTGACCTGCTCGGCCACGAACTGGATGAAGTATGGCACAAGTTGATGTAAACCAGGATCTGTCCTCAAAGAATTCAATGCCGCATCCTTGAATGTCTCCTTCTCAGGATCAGTTGATATGAGCACCTCGACAATCTTGTCGAAGTAGAGCTTGAGCTCCTTCAGAAGCACATGTTTAACCAAAGGCTTGACCTCCACGTCCTTATCTCCCTTCTTAGTCTTCTGTCTGGCGTTAGGATCTTTGGAGTCTTCCGCAGTGCTTGAGCTGGGCGCAGATGATAGTAGAAAGTCATTTCCAAATACAGAAGATGTGGCACCTCTAACCACAGAGGGTAAACTCTTGATTTCTGAGACCAATGGATTCTGTGGGATCATTGGCTGTACACCCTCGATAGCCAACCAGTGAGCAGTGAAGGTAGTCTGACGTGGAACTTTTGGAAGTTCCTGATTGATCAACTTTTCGAATTCAATCTCATTGTCATCAATGTAGTATAATGTTTGACCGCCTGCTCCAGAAAGGGCCTCCTTGAACACTAGAGGCTGAGACTGGTCATAACCGAAAAGTGGTTCGATATTGAGCACTTTGAGTGCATTGTTGATATCGCTTGTGGCGAGTAACTTTCTTTTGGAATGGCGCATGAACTTGATGGCGGTCTCTAGAATTTCATGGATTCTGTACTCGACATCCATAGCCAAGTTCTTTGCAGCATCATCTGGGAGAGTGATACCTAATTGGTCAGCTGCATCCTTTACCGTATCATGAGGGGACCACAAGGTATGTGAAATCGGGATTTTGGCTGCTGAGTCCATGGTTGGGGAGGTGATGCTTGAATTGAGTGTTTAGTTCAAGCGTTGAACGTAGGTCAACATGCAGTACCAAGCATTCACTATCTAATGGCTTGTGCTGGGTACATATCAACCTGGAGGAATTTTATGTTGTAAATCTACTTAAATTTCTTTGATAGTGAATCCGAGTCACCAGTGTTTATGAAATAGCCTTCAATTACTCGGATGGACGTTAGGTCGTGGAAGCAGGCTTGCAACCAACTTGAAAAGACATTATAAAGAAGTATGAAGGTCCAATTACTTGCAATTGTTCTAAATGACATGTTTTTGACTTGCGATGGATATGAAACGGGTCTCATTTGAACAGCTCTGGTCGCTTACGCCAATCCCTTGTCTTTCTTGGAGACCTTCTCCATGGCTTTCAACTTCGTCTTACTAGAAGCTAGATTGTTCTGCTTTTCGGAATACCTTTGCTCTGCGGCTCGAGCAGCAGCTTCTCTCCCACTTTGACCCAGTTCTGATACTGCCTCTTGTTCTGGGTTCAACGGACCTCCTAGTCTTTGGCCGGCCTTAGACTGGGTGCCCGGTTTGAAACTGGAAGATGCTTTATTGGGACCACGCTGCTTCATAGAATGAGCAGGTCTGCTGGAATTTTTGATATCATCCTCTGAATGTTTAGAGAAGCACGAACCCATTTGGTGGTTTGTGGCATACGTAGATGATCTTGGCGCGGGTAGAGTCAGTGTATGTAGCCGGTACAGAATATCGAATTTTGGAATATTAACTATGTACGAATTTTCTATTTACCATTATTTTAGGCCAGCTTTGAAGCCTTTTTTATGGACAGGTGCTTCAAGTGGGTTTTGAAAAGCAGCTTGGTGACTGCCTTGTAATTAACATTCTCTTTGAGTGACTGGTAGGATGGAATAACCACATCAATGCCACACTCGTTTTTGAAAGAGTCCTCGAGAGACAAGGGTGCAATCTTGTCAACAGCCTGGTCACGGACGGTAAACCACCTCACGAAACGAAGACAAGCCTTGTCATCTTGGTGATAGTTCTTGAATGCATCCAACACCGCCACGTAAAAGGAAGCCCTCTTTTCGCTATAAGGACTCATGATAGTCGAATCACGTAAAGCGGCCCAGTCAGCGATTGGAATATAATTAAAGCCTTGCTTGTCCAAGAATGCCAATGACTCGTACCACTGAGCCAAAATCTCCTCATTAGTAAAATCTTCAATCTCTCCCATCTTCTTCAAGCAAACACGGTACGAAACTGGAGTACGCTGCACATTATGGATCTCAAAATTGTCCATCAATTGTTTGAAAACGACCTTGTCGTTCCAGTGATAATTACCAATGATGGAATTGATGAGAATTTCATCCACGGGTTTGCTGTAGGTAGCTATAAGCTGCTTGAGAGTGGTATAGGCCTCCTCGTTCAACTCTGGGTAAACTTTGAAGAAAATCTTGAAGAAGGTATTGTTCACGATGGCATACTTGGAATTCAATGCCGCATCAAAACCACGTTTGGTGTAGTAATCGATAGCCAGTTTCCAGATGTTAGCAATCGTCGTGAAAGGCACCTTGGTATCATATGAGTTTTGGAGCAAGTTCGCAACATAAGGAGCTCTAAGCACCACCTTGTAAGGCAATTCGGAGTTGACGACCTTGTCGAAGAAGTGTTTAGCGATCTTGATATCTTGGCAATCGCCGATGAACAGCAAATGCAAGTCACCCAAGCTGTGAAGGACAACATTCAGTTTGTTTGGAGCATCCTCAAAGACCTTCATGAGGCTCTCCAAGTTGTCCAAACCGCGAGAGTTGTCACCAGCCTGGATGGCGATTTTACCCATTGCAGTCATGAGCGAACACAGAATGTGCTTTCCCTTGGTGTTGAACTCGTAAATTCTGAGAACGTCCTGGTATGAGAATCTCTTTGTCTTGTAAGCAACAGGTAGAACGATACTCAAAATGTCGTGCTTCAAGAAAAGCTGGTTGACTTTTTCTTTGCTGTTGACACCAGCTTCCCAAAGCTCAATAAGCTCAGTCGAGACCTCGCTTTGAAGCATGGCTTGAAAAAGGTGGTAGAGACCGCGGGAGCTCATGTTCTCCTGGAGCACGCCACGAATGACACCATCTGCGATATCCAAGATGGCCGATTTCAAAGCGATGTCATTGTTCAAGGTGTGGTTCTGATAATGGTCGCTGTCACGGTTCAGGCTGGACGAAAGACGGTGTCTTCTGTTTTGGTACATGAAGTTATCAAGAAACTCTGCGTAGCGTTGAAGCTGATCGGAAGTGAGACCAGCTTTGACATCGTCATCGGAAAAGAGCTGCTGCAAATCACGTAAGATGTCTGCTCTGCCTCTGCCGTTGATAGGGCGCTTCTTGCCGACCTTCAGAAGTAAATCCTTGAATTCATCAACCTTCTCTGAGTCTTTCCGGCTGGTTGAAGTAAACTGGGCACTGTCTTGTATCGTCTGATTCAAATTGAGATTGTTTGAAGCTGTGCTTGCGGCCGCTTTCGTGCTGTTACTGCGTGCTATCTGGACGGCGTAATGATTCTGGCATTCGAAGCTGGGCTCTAGGCTCATATTAGGCGCCAACTTAAGGCCCGAGGAGTTTCCCCTGACCTTACGAAGAAGGACGGGCCTCAAGCCTGTCTGGGTATTACTGGCGATGAGCCTAAACATCGTTCTTGTGGCTCAGGTTATTGAGGAGAATGTTATTAGGAATGGGGTGAGGTCTTCACTTTTTTCTGGTAGCTCGAGTTTTTCTGCGCACAGTAGTAGAAGTAGAGCATGAGTTATATATGGTCCAGAAGCCCGATCATGGAGATAACGAATCTGGCCTGATGGCGAGAGATCGTTCATGAAACGGAAATATCGATTTTTAGTTTTGATGGAGAGAAATCTATGGTTCGGCTCAGCTTACGAGGGACCATAGATATACAGCTTCCACATTTCATACCATATCAGAAGCCAAGTGTAACTTCGTTTATTTGGCATTCCCAACTTTCCAAGGCCCCAACATACTGTGCCTTTGTGGTGGCAGCACAGCCGCTGATTCGACTATCTGATGATGCAATTATACGACCACGGCTCCTGATGCAGTGCAGACCAGACTTGCTACGAGGCTCCTATGTTCTCTCATTTCAATCGAATTCTTATTATCTTTCGAAAAATTCACAAAATAAAAAGAATCATGTCTACCCTTGCCAACATTCTTCTGAACCTTCAGGTCCTGATCAGAGTACGTCCTGCCTCCCGCCTCAGTGCATTAGTGGTGATATACCAAGCAGGGAGAACCATCTCCCGGGCCTATCTCCAGAAAAAGCCCATCAAACCGACGATCCTACTTCTTCTTCGGATTTTGGCCGCCTACCTTGTCACAATTTTGTCACAAAAATACATTTTCGACTTGTAGTGTTCCATTTCTTATCGGGCGCGGGCTTGGGCTTCCATACATCTCGCAGCTCGATACCTTGTTGCTGATCTCACTCAACTTCCGATCTAGAGCACTTCTGTATGTCTGAGGCCACGCCGCTACTACTGGCTCAAACGGCTGCTTATACAAATGAAATTCTACAGGGGAGGCTGAATCAGACACAAGATAATGGAAAGAAGGCTAAGTTGGGCACGTTTGAGGGTGTCTTTCTCCCGACAACGCTCAATGTGCTTTCGATCTTGATGTTCTTGCGTTTTGGATTCATTATAGGACAAATGGGTATAATGGGGTCATTGTTGCTCTTGGTAATGTCGTTTGTGATCGACATCTTGACCGTCTGCTCTGTTAGTGCTATTTCGACAAACGGCACTGTTCGAGGAGGTGGAGCCTATTACATGATTTCTCGATCATTGGGACCGGAGTTCGGTGGCGCCATAGGCATTATCTTCTTCATTGGCCAAATCTTGAATTCATCCTTGAACGTTGTTGGTTTCATTGAGCCGCTTTTGGTTAACTTCGGCAAGGCCCAAGGCGATGTGCTACCTTTGCTACCTGTGTCTTACTGGTGGCAAGTGATCTACTCCACAATCCTTCTTATGCTTTGTACTAGTGTGGCACTTGTTGGTGCATCCTTGGTGTCGAAGACGGCATTTTGGTTGTTCATCCTACTCACTACCAGCACTCTTCTGATCCCGCTTTCTGCATTAATAGTCGGGCCGGGAAATCCCCTTTCCCCTCCGTACGACGATTTGTGGTACTCGGGTATATCTTGGAAGACAATACAAGAGAATCTATGGCCAAACTTCACGAGTGGAGCAGCTGGATCCTTGTTACCTCCAGGTGAACCAGAGACTTTCAAAAACCTTTTCGGGATATTCTTCCCTGCCACTGCTGGAATTTTTGCTGGAGCATCAATGTCTGGCGAACTCAAAAACCCCTCACGGTCGATTCCTAGAGGAACACTATTTGCATTAAGCCTTAGCTTCTTTCTTTACTTCTTAGTCATTATCTCATTGGGTGCTTCCGTCCCCAGAGAATTATTTCACAAGGACATTAAAATCATTCAGACGGTTAACATAAATGGGTTGATTATCATCATTGGTGAGGTTTCGACGTCCCTATTCTCAGTCATCATGGGCATTGTGGGTGGTGCCACTGTACTCAACGCAATTGCTGTTGATAAAATCATTCCAGGTTTGTCATGCTTCTCAACAGCTCGAAAGCTGCCAAAGGAGAAAAAGCGTGCCCAATCATACGCCATATTGCTCACTTGGGCTATCGCTCAGGTTTTCCTTTTCTCTGATATCAATCAGATTGCTACATTCATCACGATGGCATTCCTCATGACCTTTTTGGTGACAAATCTTGCATGCTTTCTTTTAAGAGTCGGGTCTGCGCCAAACTTCAGGCCTTCATTCAAATACTTCAGCACAAAAACCGCTTTTTCAGGAGGCTTGGTCTCAGTGCTTGCAATGTATTTAGTGGACGGTGTATCCGCTACGTCAGTCATAGTGTTTTTGATTTTCCTCATCATGATTATTCACTACACCACGCCGCCACTGAACTTCGGCGACATCTCTCAATTATTGATCTATCATCAGGTTCGAAAATACTTACTACGCTTGAAGCTAAATATGAGTGTCAAATATTGGAGACCTCAAATCCTACTCCTTTGCGACAACCCACGTACATCGTGGAATTTGATCGCATTTTGCAATCACTTGAAGAAGGGCGGCCTTTATATTTTAGGTCATGTTGTATTGATGAGTGATGACTCGGCGGGCCAGAGTGATGTGAATTCTGAATTCAATGTCTCTTCGTACAAAGAAATTCGAAAGCAGAAAAATGCATGGACTAAACTCCGTGATATGGCCAAAATCAAGGCCTTCGTTCAAATTGCCATCGGTCCTTCCCTTCCTTGGGGCGTCAGGAACGTCTTTCTTGGTTCTGGTTTGGGAGGAATGCGTCCGAACATCACGGTTTTAGGATTTTATGATTCTCAGAAACATGGCGTTGAATTGCCGTTGAAGCAGGAACAAAGATCCTTGTCCACGCTCCATCTACCCACTGATGAGTGCAGAAAGGAGAGGAAAGTATCTGTCAATCAGTGGGTTCAAATTGTGGAAGATCTAGTGATAATGCAAGCCACTGTCGCTGTTGCGGGTAATTTCAGCCGTATGGAGGTACCCATCCTCCTGGGCAGTAGATGGACAAGAAAGTTCAAAAGTGATGCTGAGAAGAGATATATTGATCTTTACCCAATTCAGATGTCATCAATTTGTTTAATGGATGACGGCAAATCTGTGATGTCCACCAATTTCGACACATATACTTTGATTCTTCAGCTTGGTGCTATCCTTTCGACAGTCGACGAATGGGAAAAGAACAATTATCATTTGAGAATTATCGTTTTTGTTGAAAGCGCCAATGAGGTCGAAGACGAATTGACGAGACTTAAAGATTTGCTTGTCTCTTTGAGAATCGATGCGGAAACAGTGGTGAAGTGTTTCGAGGATGGTTTCCTTCACTCTTACAACTTCATGGTAAAAGGCTATACTGTGTCCCCTGCTACACAGAAAGATTTCAACCACATAAACCATGTGCTTCACAGTGATCAATGGTGGATTAACTTATGTGATGCTCGGGAATCTATGCGCCAGATCGAGAGGCAAAAGTTGCAGAGAAGGCGGTCTGGCAAAAAGATGAAGTCCATCGATATCAAAGATGAACGGAAGTATGACCCTGTTCTGTTCAATCTTTCGAAGAGTAACAGCTCACCCATTACCGGACCAAGTCTTAAAAACAACAGACGTTACACTTTATCAAACTTGCATGGTCAAGGTTTGTCACTTTCCTTTAACATGAAGGCACAAGGCGGAGAAAGCTTTTATGCCTACGAGTCGGAAGACAGCAGTGATAGCGAGTTGGAAGGAAGTGTTCACAGCAGTGTTGGGGATGGCACCGGTAGGCAGCGGACTCCCGAAATCTCCAGTCCCGAGCAACGACCATCAGAAGAATCTTCACCTTTGGGAAAGAAACCGTTGAGGACGCCCAATCCGCCACCCTCATCTGCTAATCAGCAACGCCACCCTCAAAGAGACTATGGTAACAAGCCAGGTAACGCTCTCTTGGCAAAGTACACCACTTCACTAGGTGCTATGTCCTCTGACCAGCTCTCGGTCAAATCGTCTATGTCGAACCTTCGTCCAAACTTCCTGTCGGTAAAGATACCTCAATCTAGAGTAAGAGATGAGGAGGATGAAGAGCCTCTGGCGCCTCAAGATGAAGATGATGAGCATAGCGAGACTAACAAACCGCTGATTCAATTCATCGAGGATGAACAAGACAAGGCAAAGGGCTCTCTGAAGGATCCAGCTGAGAAGAGTTTGGCTGCCAAGGTACCAACACCAAGAAACGAAAGCTCACTTTCAATTGCCCAAAGGCCCAGCATGAAGAGGGCACCATCCATCATTGCTAATAATGACATTAAGGAGCATATCAGATCACCAAAATTTGTCACGGGAGACGATGACGACGAAGAAATACATGAGGAGAATTTGAATCACCCTACAGATACAACAGATTCAGATAGCGCCCCCATGACCAAAAAGCTTACCCTGAGACAACTTCTGGAAGAATTGAAAAACCTCACATTCAATGATTTACCAGCGAAGGGTCAACATATCATCTTAAATGAGCTCATGAGGCAGATCTCTGGAGATGGTAAGACTGCAGTGATTTTCTCCACACTTCCAGCCCAGTGATAGGAACGCATTTGGATGATAGTGCATCACTTGACTATACCAATAGTCTTGCAATTTGGTTAGACAATCTTCCTCCAACGCTTTTACTAAACTCACAAACTGTGACGGTGACAACCAATTTGTGAGTAAGCGACAATCGATATCCTATATATGACGCACATATATTGATAGTACTCTGCATCTCAAATCCATCGCGCATAAGCGTAAACTTGAATCCCATCACACAACATATAACATAAGGTTCGAAATTTCAGACACAAATATTATAATAGCTCACTAACTCATGTCGGAAGCTCTCACCAAGGAAGAGAGAATAAGGCAGCGTCAGGCTCAGTTGGCCAAATGGAAAGAAAGAAAATCGAAGTCTCCAAGCATAAGCTCCGAGAGTACCAGCATTGAAGTAAACAGTACACTGTCAAATACGTCTCCCAATCCCGAAGAGCAAAGACGTCTCGAAAGACTCAAAAAGCTCGAAGAATGGAAGAAAAAGAAGCTTCAATCGCAAAATAATGCCACAGATGAACAAGCACTGCGACAGAAGAAATTAGCCGAATGGAAAAGGAAGAGAGGAGGCGAAAATGATGCTGATGGTTCATCATCAAAATCAAAGTCGACTTCTTTCAAACTCCGGGCCAAGCCAATTCAAAAAGCAGATTCTTCGAAAAGGAAGCAAGTTTTCGAAGACGAAGACGATGACGAGGAGAGAATTCGAGCTTTTAAGGTTCCCACGCTTCCAAACACAAAACAAAACTCTAAACTGTCCAATGAGGATGGAGAAGATGCTCTTGATGTGTTCTTAGAAGAGCTTGTGGATGATGAACGCGACGAAAATAGCCTCTCTCTAGGTGTTCTTCTGGAAGGAAGCCTGGACGAAGAAGAAAATGACGATGACCCCTTACGTGCTCTTCAGCTCAAAGCTATGCAGACAGGAAAGGAGTTGGCGGCAGTGGATCATAGTCAGATCGAATATCTTGAGTTCAAGAAGAACTTCTATGTTGAGTCTCACGAGGTGAGTCTGCTCACCAAAGAAGAGGTTCACGACCTCAGACTGAATCTTGGTGGTATCAAGGTGACCGGAAAAAATTGCCCAAATCCAGTGTGGAATTGGTCGCAGCTAGGCTTCTCACCCGTCGTACAATCGTTGATTGAGAACAAGCTACAGTTCAAGGCACCGACGAGCGTACAAAGTCAAGCATTGCCAATCATTCTTTCTGGACGTGATATGCTTGCAATTGCTAAGACAGGCTCAGGAAAGACCCTCGCATTCGTTTTACCTTTACTTCGACACGTACAAGACCAGCCTCCTTTGCAGGAAGGTGATGGCCCAATTGCAGTCCTTATGTCACCTACTAGAGAGTTAGCCCAGCAGATATTCAAGCAGCTTACGACATTCACCAAGAAACTTGGATTGTCTGCTTGCTGCTGCTACGGTGGTTCTTCCATCGAACCACAGATTGCAGAGCTCAAAAGGGGTGCTCAAATCGTTGTATGTACCCCGGGTCGTCTCATTGATTTATTAACCACGAATAACGGGAGAGTCTGCAATTTACAGAGAGTTACATATGTGGTTCTTGATGAGGCCGACCGTATGTTTGATTTCGGTTTTGAACCTCAAATTAAAAAGATCTTCGCTCAGATCAGACCTGATAAACAATGTGTTTTGTTTTCTGCTACATTTGCCAAAAAGATGGAATCTTTGGCAAAAGACACTTTACGTGACCCTGTTGAAGTTGTGGTTGGAGGCATCAGTGTGGTGGCCCAGGAGATCAAACAACATGTCGAGCTTTTCGATCTCTCTGACGATACTACCCTGACAGAAATTTTCGATCGAAAGTTTCAAAGACTACAAGAACTTTTGAAATTATATCCCGATGTGAAAAAACTAGTCTTTGTGGAAAAGCAGGAATCTGCGGATGATTTGCTCGTGAAGTTATTGGGTCAAGGTCTACAATCCATAACGATTCATGGAGGAAAGGAACAAATCGACAGGAAACACGCTATTAAAAGATTTTCGGATCAAGATAGCGGTGTCGACACCTTGATCGCAACATCAGTAGCTGCCAGAGGTTTGGATGTGAAGGGTCTTGATTTGGTGATCAACTTTGACCCCCTAACCATATGGAGGACTATGTTCATCGTGTTGGAAGAACTGGAAGGGCTGGTAAGGAGGGTGATGCATATACATTCGTCACCCCAGCCCAAGAACGCCCCATCACCGATTTGGTTAAGGCATTAAGACTAAGCAAATATCCAGAGGATAGAATTGATCCCAAACTAGTCAAAATCGCTGACGGCTTTCTTTCGAAGGTCAAGGATGGGAAGGAGAAGTTTCATTTTGGTTTTGGTGGTAAGGGATTAAGCAAGCTTGACGAGGTCCGGGACACGAATAAGAAGATAGAGAGGAGCATGTATTCGACAGAAACGCATGAACCAGACAAATCACGAGAAAGCTCGGCAGCTACAAGCAAGCCTGTTTCTAGTGACGCAAAGGTCGTCAATGGGGTTGATCTACCCGAGTTTGATGTTATCGAAGGAAGGGCATGTGAATCCACCGGACCCGACCGATGCAAGTTTCACTCAAGAGTCACAATCAATGATCTTCCACAGTCTGCGAGATGGAATGTGGTCAATGCTGATAATTTGTCTGGTATTTCAGAAAACACATCTGTTTCAATTACTAACAAGGGGCAATACTATCCACCTGGCAGCAAGGTGCCTTCTACAGTGAAGCAAGGAGGTAAGGAAGTGCCAGCACCTCCAAAGTTGTACTTACTCGTGGAGGGTTTGACAGAAAACAGCGTAAGGGATGCCAATTTGTTACTTCGCCAAAAAATCATTGAGGGACTCGAAAACGTTAAAGATGATAGTGCTGCATCCTCGGGTCGCTACAAGGTATAGTGAGTCCGAAATGCTGTGTATAAATTCATGTGCGGAAAAATCCCTCGGGCCAATCTGTGGGGTACCCTAGCGATATTCTTATCTCCATCCTCTTTTCATACTAGTCCTTTATTCACACCATGGCTTTCGATAGCAGTATTTTTGAGGAGTTTACCAAGTGGGTCGTTACTGAGATTGAACCCGGCTTCATCCATGTTCAATACAACAACCCAAAAACTCTCAATGCCTTCACTGAGGAAGATTGGAGAGCCTACCATTACATCCTTGAGTGGTTGGACTCTGATCCTGGTACCAACATCATCTTGTTGTCGTCTAAGGTCGAGAAGGCATTCTCTAGTGGCTTGAATTTGAAATCCGCCATGACCTTGATGAACGCCAAGGATGACTGGTCTTTTGAAAACAAGAAGAAGTTCATGTACAAGCACATCAAGGAGTTTCAAGACGCTGTTACCATACCCGCCAGAATGAGAACTCCTACAATTGCCCTCTTGAACGGTGTTTCTTACGGTTTGGCCTTGGACATTGCCTCCGCTTGTACCATCAGAATTGCCGTCGATGGTGTGAAGATGTCTATTAGAGAGATCAAGATCGGTATTGTTGCTGACATGGGCTCCTTGCAGAGAATGACCAACCTTGTCAACAACAAGTCCAGAATGAACCAGTTGGCATTGACCGGAGATACCTTCGGAGCTAAAGATGCCTACGAATTGGGCTTCGTGTCTGAAGTTGTTCCGGACTTGAAAACAGGTGTCGACCGTTGTATTGAATTGGGCCAGCTGATCAACAGCAACCCACAGTGGGCCATCAAGGGCACCAAGGACTCCATCCAGTACATGGTGAACGGTGGTAACCACGAGCAGGGATTGAAGGACATTGCCGAGTACAACTCCATCTACCTTGTGGGTGGCATAACGTCTGGTATGCCTTCAAAGCTTTAAGATATTTATATGAATACAACGAAATATATATACTATAGCTGGACCAAGGTGTTCACGGGCTCGTCACGTGCAGAACACCGTTGTAGAACTACAGCGAGGGTGCAAAAAATGTTGAAGCTCACAAGGACAATCTTAAGCCCTTCAGATCCAAATACCCAGCACATGATTCGGGGAGCTATAGGAAGCGCCCGTAAGACAGAACGTCTACGCAAGGATGTCTATCGTCTCTTCAATATCCACGCTGCTTGCAAAGCACAAGAAACTCATGATTCTCAACCAACAAAAACCTCCACCATTTCTAGCATCTTGGAAAATGCACCATCGAACGTATTCCTTGATCTGCTTCCGAAAAACCTTCTGAAACCGTTCATAATTGAAACTGGAGATGCTAGTAAAGAAGTCAAATCCAAGATAAATGATCTCCTAAAGCGTGGTCAATACAATCTCGTGTTGAACGCCTTGATCTCTTGGAGTGAAGCCCACACAGCCGACGAGTTTCAAGAACTCTTGAGCCCACGTGAGTTCTCCTATGTGATGGAGAAACTTGTAAATAGACAGGCGTGGGTCTATCGTGCTATGGGAACAGAAAATGTCATTAAAGACGACTACTCTCCACTAGCACCATTGGCATTAGAGGCGAAAGACTTCAGAAACGGTATAAGACGGATCTATTCCAATCTCCTCTTCGGGGCGATAAGTCACAACACATTTATCACAAGGACAAGCGAGGTTCCTTGGGCGACGTCCACTACGACTTGACAGTGCGAGACTTTGAAAACTTAATTCAGCTCGAGCTGCAAAACTGTAAGATGGATTTGGCATCCAAGTGGTATCAGCGATTTGAACAGAGGTATCCAGACAATGACCACTATCTGAGGATGTCCTACAACTTGTGGCTTCTTAGATTCTACGTCTACGGTAACGCAGAGTCGAGAAACTGGAAGGTGGACGGAACATTGACAAACAGAGGACGCAGAGATAGAAAGAGATCGATGTTCTTGTCTCATGCCCACTGGCTCGAACTTTTCAATGAGTTCGCCAAGAATCAGCATCTTATGCTGGGAAACTCGCAGTTTTCATTCGAGAAGTCTTCTATACTCGCTGTAATGGGTGCAATGTCACATTCTAAAGACAAGGCCCAGATTTGTAAATTCATAGAAGGGGTTTGGGGTATCGATGGCAAAGGCCGCTTACAGAAGAAGATTCCCAAGGACGACCCTCGTTATCCTGACGTTGATATATTGTCTACAATTGTTGTGTCTTTGATTTACAACGACCAAACAGTGAAGGCAATGATTTACTTGAATGCTTTCCAAGAACACTACAATATAGAGTTAGGCAAAGATTCAAAGCAATTATGGGATATGGTGTTCGACTGGGCCGAATTCCTTACTAGGTTTTCTGAGGAGCGTTCCCTCCAATTCTTCCTCAAAAATACCGACACAAAGGTCGGAGGAAAGCTTAACCCAAGTTTATCAAAGGCAAAGTCTTCTCCCAATTTCGATTACGAGGGCTTTTTGACTTTCCTCGCCGACTTGCAAAATCATAGAACAAGGCTCATGGACGAGCTCTGGACTTGCTACAAAGAAAGCGGTTCCGTTTTGTCTACAAGAGCTTATTTGTCTCGTTTTCTTGTGCTTCGTGATGCTAAAGATGAAAATGGGTTGTTCGAGTATCTCAAGGAGATTACATTGGAATTGCGCTTCCAGCTGTTGCCAGAGGATGCTTTCAATTATAAAATGCTGGTAAACTCGTCCAAACGTCTTCGGGTGTTATATGAGCGGGCAGTCAGGACTTTGATCGATTTCAAGGGAGAAGCCGGTGAACTCGAGCTTATCGAAGTTGTAGTTCGAAAGTGGGCTACAGATGCAGAAATGAAGACATCATTGGAAGATTATGCACTGGAGAACTACTCGAGGTTTGAAGCTAGGCGGAAGGAAAGAGAAGAGAGCAAGTTGATGAAGGAGCAAGAAGAAGAGGATGAGAAGTTTTTGGGCCTCATGGTATAGATAAACGTATAATGCATGGCACGGTAACGGAGTACGCGACTAAATGTCAGTATACTTACTTATCACCAATGGTAGTGTACAACACAAGTTGCCGCGTAATGAACACTGAGCGTCTTTTCCACGCATTCTATAACTATCTAAAAACACACTATGGCTGAGGGTATCGAGAAGCTTGCGGAAGTTCCTGTTGAGTTCTTCAAGGATGGATCCGCTTTTGTTAGAAAGTGTCAAAAGCCAACTCAAAAGGGTATGTATCAGATACAGTGGAAGGTCAAAAGGATATAAAGGTGTGAAGCCAAGACCACAACGATTGTTCAGAGCTCACTATCAAGTTTCATCATTATTTGCCGGTTTGGCCCTGATTCACAAACAAATACTAATCGTTTAGAGTACCTTAAGATTGTGAGAGCAGTCGGTGTTGGCTTCGTTATGATGGGGGTCGTTGGCTACGCCGTCAAATTGTTGCACATTCCTATCAGATACTTGATTGTTTAAGTCATATCTACCGGAGTACTTCAAAGCTTATTTCTTTAGCATATTGAACGATATTTCATCTGTTTCGTATTAATAAATTCAAGATACATCATGTGAGAAGACCAATGGGCAGTGTACCATGCTCGGGCTTGGTATGGAGCAACCCCTACCATCAAGGACTTTGCCAGTTATTGCCGCTATGTAATTTCAAAGCATTCACTTCCATACTTTCATTCTCTAGACCATTTTCGAAAATTATGTCACGTGATCAAACCGGAGCCTAGCACTTTTGCAGCAGATGCGATGGAGATGAGTTGGATCTAGATCACACATTTGGAACTCAATGCTGAGCAACGCTAACAACTTTGTTAGAAAGCTCGCTCATAATGATGCTGCAGTGAGACTGTCAGCTTTCGAGGCGCTCACCAAGTTTCTTAGGAATAGACTGATCAAGAAGCTTGACAGAATAGAACTTGAGAAGCTCTGGAAGGGTCTTTACTACTCCATGTGGTACTGTGACAAACCTATTCCCCAACAAGCCTTAGCCGGAAACATTGGTAAACTCTTCAGTGAAGTCATTCCCGAACCAAAATTGAAGGATTTCCACGAAGCCTTCTGGCTCATTATCTCGAAAGAGTGGCCCACCATAGATAAATGGAGAATCGACAAGTACTTGATGTTGATAAGAAGAGTGATTAGACATCAGCTTTTCCGTCTAGAGGCCAACAACTGGAGAAAGGATACCCTCAAGGATTTCATTGAGGTTTTGCAAACACTTCCGTTGAGTGATGATCCAAAGATGCCTAAGGCGCTCTCATACCACATCTGTGATCTTTTCCTCGATGAGATTGAGTATGTTATCTTCAAAGATTTAAGAGACTTTAATGAAGAGGAGAATGAAGAGGAGAAAGATGATGATGATGAAGACGACGAGGAAGATGAGAAAGAGAAAGATGAGGCCCATGAGAATGGCGATAAGGATGACAACGAAGATGAGACTGAAGAGTCAACTGAAAAGGACGACGAAAAGAAGAAAGAGATCCTCAAGAAGACTCCTCTTAAGAAGTTGCTCGTGCCATTTGAGGCAACTGCCAAGGATGCAAAGTTCAAGCCGTTGAGAGAGAAGTGCAAAGAGGTGCTTGCAGACGAGAGATTGCAAGAATGGGGCATCATCGACAAGGAAGACTCCGATGACTCAGACGAAGAAGAGTGGACTGGCTTTTAATTAGTCTACACACACATCATTGTAATATAGAAAATCAAACATTGTGCATCAGTACCTTGCGTATTTAGAATGGGTGCGAAACATCACCATCGATCGAGTACTACCTTTAGATCTGCCCCACTGAGGCAATGCCGCCCGCAGATAATCTGTACATCCCCAAGTTCATTCTGAATGTACCTTGGTACTACAATGAGCTACATGGGTCTGACGATGCTTTCAAGCATCAGCGGAAGGAACCTACAAGTGCCCCAGCTGAAGGTGGGCCTACAGCAGGCCAAGGTTTCGACGATAATGGCAAGACAGTAAATGCAGCCAATGACTTTGCTGCTAAAAGAGATCGCTGGCATGGTTATAATGCAAAGGAGTGGGACGAAATCTTTGCAAAGTGGGACTCGCTCAAGAAGTCTAAGAGACCGAAGCATACTGAAGAATCCGATAGTGATGACACAGACTATGAATTAGAGCTACAGGAGCTTGGGATCGAGCGGAAGGACTTCCAAAGAGGCTTTGTGGAAGACCCAATCGAAAAGTCCATCAGAGAAAGAAAGTATACACCAGCATATATTTTGGCGATCAACGCCAATGAGGGTGGAAAGATCAGAATAGGCAAGGATTCTACTCGTGGTATTGTGAACGATGAGTCAGACTTTGTGAAACAGCCTAGCAAGGAGGAAAAGGATTTCAATCGAATGCAACAGTTTGCATGGGAACAAAACAAACAGTACGAGCAAGAGAAGCTGAGAGAACTATATCAGAGACAGCTAGCGAATATGAGCAATCCTAATGCAGAAGCCGTCGATTACACAGTTCCAGTTGATCTAGGCTTCAGTGTTGAGGCGAGTCCTACATTGATGATGATGAAAAAGAAGGAGGAGGATAAAAAGAAGAAAGATGCAAGCGATAAGCGGAAAAAAAGCCTTCTTGACAGGTATGGGTAGCTTGTTAGTTTATATTGGCAAGTATAGTAACCCAATCTTTGGGTCTTACGTACACCTTGTCCTCGATCAAAAGTTCCAAGAAATGGCCGCAGGAGTTACGAATTATTTCCTCGAGAACGCTGGCATTACCCTGGCAAAGCTGCCCAAGCCTCGAGTCTTTCAACAAAGCGGTGAGGGTTATGCCCCCGTTGTTCTTGTCTATGCTCGATCGAAGCCCCTTGTTCTTTAGTATAAGATTATCCTCAAACAAACGTTCAAGACGACGTTTGATATGAATCTGATTAATCCTTCGATCCTGGGATTCTTCGATCTCTTTCGATGTCTCCAAGCTGAACTTGAGAAGGGCTTTTTGCGGAGCTTTGATCGCATCGGCTCTTAATGATTTGGGAGCCCGGCGAGGAGTGACGGAATGTGACAACAAACTTTCCTCACAAGACTCATCAAAGGTTCCTTCCAGGGTCGTTTTGGTGAACATCTCCTTCACTGGTTCAAACAATGTGGGAGCTGGTGGATTCTCGCTTAGGTGTTCATTCTTCATATGTGCTGCAATAGGCGGATTCATGATAGGACAGAACTGCAAATTGTTTATGTGAAATAATTCTTGTTCATTGCAGTTACCAGGAGCATTGCTTTCTTCGATCGAGGCGAGATCCTGTTTTGGGTAAGGAACCAAGTACGGGCTGGCACCGTAATCTGTGATACTATCAGGACTGGAATCAGCTTTCGTCGAAACTTCTCGACCTCTCGCCCGCAAGTTACCAAATAGACCCGAGAAACTAAACCAGCGACTGTCAGGATCTCCATAATGGGAGGACTTTGGTGGGTTATCCTCGAGATCTATCTCAACAAGATCCTTGATCTCTTTCCCCTTCCAGAGAGTTGTTGAAGCCAGACATGACAGCAACACGTTTTTGGACCTTGTGCCGCTGTAATAATAAGAATGAGAACAAGAATTTTGTGGTGACATTAAGAAAACTAGTTTAGCTTGTACAAATAGGATATGGGTGCAAAAGAGTTGCATTATGGTGCGCTCGCATCTAGCGCATATTCTATGAAATCACCTTCCTGAATTTTCTTTTATCAAGCGAAGAACTTCGAGCCCTTGAAGAAGTTCTTTCTCAGCAGTCTCGATATCTTCGTAATTGAGAGCTGAAATTGCAAACTTGGCGTGCTTTTGAGCTTGCGTTATTTGCTCTCCAGTATCCAAGATTGTTTTAAGATTCTCCTTTGTGATGGGCTTGTGGTGCTTGACATTATTCGTTGAGCCTGTTCGACTCGCTGGTTTTGGTGTGGATTTCTCTTCCTCGCGCTCCTCAGTAGGTTCTGGAGGGAATACCTTTATTGACGAGTCCTTGTTGATATGAGATAAATCATCATCAGGCAAAAATTTCGGAGCACCAGGCAACTTAACCTCTTCCTCATCAGCATTTGTCTCACTCTCCGGGTCGTACTTTGGGGCGCCAGGAAGATTGAAAGGAAGATCAGGCTCGTCCTTAGCCGAAGGACTTTGTGGAGCAGGAGACTTCGATGATGGCCCAAGCAGCTTTGAATTCTCTTCTTGCGGCTCCGACGATGGCTCTTTACCGACAATTGATGGAAGAACAGGAGACTGCTCATCCTCGTCAGCAGCCTTTGCTGTTTCATCTTCTTCTTCCTCCAACTTAGCAAGATCCTCATCTTCACCCTTAACTGGGAGCTCATCCTTTATCAATTTACTCAATTGATATTTCAACACCTTGGTTTTTTCTTTGATAAAGGTTATAAATTCCTCTCTGTCTTTGCACTTGCTGCCTGTAGTCTCAGCAAAGTCAAGTGAATCGTCACTGTCTCCTGTGAAAACCTTGAGGGAAGTCATGAAATTGATAGACGCTCTCAACTTGCTGGCAAGCGGAATCTTGTTAATTCCGTCATAATTGGACACGCCCTCGAGGGTGCTAAGGAACAACTTGAAGACGAAGGCAAACAGCACATTCAATGACAATTGTCGATTTGTGAGAATCTTGTGGAGGTCCTCGTCCTCAGTAGAGTTCTTGATCAACTCTGTATCTTCTAGCAAGGCTATGGTGAAAGCCTCCACTTCCTTATCAGTGGTATGGAGCTTGTTCGAGAGGATATGCTCAAGAACGTAGATCTTGCAATAATAACTCACGACAGGATTAACTGTCTGAAGCTCTGTAGCCCTTGCAATGAAGGGGGTGACATTGATGTCTTTCTTTATGGTAGCGGGCACGGAGTCAGGTTTGATTGACATGATGGTATGGTGTCTCGGTTACTACAGCCTTGTGCCACCCATGCAGTAAGGACCGCAGTAGTCAAATTTGGCTTGACCTTGCGAAACTCATGGGACAACACATCTACGCAGGTGGCTTGTTGATTTAGGAAAAACTTCCTGAAGCCATGAGTAAGTGAAGTGTAATAAATATTGAAGATATGTATGTACAAAGGTTTAGTGCAAGTCAGGCATCCTCATGATCTCCTTCTCGGGGTTCTCGGCGTCGGCTTGCAACAAAGAAAGGATCTTCAGATCCTTCCACTTGTCTGGCAAAGGGGTCACGTCATAGTTCTTGGTGGCCCAATAGTAAATGTCCCAATCAGGCTCATCCAACAACTTGTCATACTCGTCAAGCTCCTCGTAGTTGAACTTGTGCAAATGCTTCTTGGCAAACCTCGACAACAACAAGTCACTCTCCAAGATTCCTCTCTTTCTGGACTGGTAAGTCAAGCGAGCCCTCTTGACATCGATCGACTCTCCGGTTCTGACGATGGGGTCGATCCGGGCTGCCAACTCATTATACGAGGGGTTTTCCTTCCTCTTATATTCTGCGAGTCTCCTCGTTGAAGTCGAGACCAGGCGAAGAGTTCTTCTAAACATGTTAGTGTGGGCGGTAGAAAAGAGTGGTACCGATGTGGAGAAGGCGCTCATTCCATGTGTAGAATGTGCGCTCTCTTCCTGTCTACACCGCAGCACCTTAGTCCAACTAACCAGCGTTATTCTTTGAAAGAATGGGTAAAGCGGTGTCCAAGCTATCTAAAGACGAGCTCAAGCTGCTTCGAGAACGCACGCTTTTTGATAAGCGTGAATTGCAGCAATGGTATAAGGGCTATCTACGCGATTGTCCAAGTGGGCAACTATCGGAGGAGGAGTTTGCCAAGGTCTTTAAACAGTTCTTCCCCTTCGGTGATCCAACTGACTATTGCCATTACTTATTCCGTCTCTTTGACACGGATAACTCTAAGTTCATTGACTTCAAGGAGTTTATCGTGGCATTGTCGCTCACATCTAGAGGTGACGTGAATCAGAAACTCGAGTTCAGCTTCAAACTCTATGACCTCAACCGTGATGGAAAAGTCTACTACAAAGAAGCGCTCGCCATCACCTCAGCAATCTACAAAATGGTGGGTCCCATGGTCACCTTGCCCGAAGATGAAGGAACTCCGGAATTACGGGCCGCAAAGCTTTTTACGTTATCAGATAAGGATCCAAATACCGACTACTTGGATTTTAACGACTTCAAGCGCCTCGTGAAGAACGATCCTTCGTTGTTGAATTCGTTGAACGCTTACGAGGGTTTGGTTTGAGGAGGAGATTATGACACAAGTGCTTTTACGAGAAGCTTTCCCCTCTTATGATGTGCATTAGATATTTTCCATAATACAGTTCTTTAAAGGTTTCATTGCTGTCCTTCAACGGCTTCAAGCAAGCCATCAAGTAGTTCGTCAACCTCGTTAATATCCACACCGGTGCAGTAACTCACGACCTTCTTGAACTTTGCTGTCAAGGTACTGTAGTTGAGCAAATTCTCTAACTCCTTTTCTAAATCCTGATTGATCTCTTTGTAAGCCAGAAGCCGGGCTTGCAAAACTTCGGCTGACGGAAGTGTTTCCAACAACTCATCCGTGGACTCCACTTCCTCGTTGTTCGCAAGTTTATCATAGATGGGCTTGATAATAAAAGGTTCATCTGCATCGAAGTTGACAAAGTCCTGGTTCACAATATCGCTGGTGAACACATTTTCGTCCTTTTCATCATCTGGAAGCTTTTTCTTCAAGACTTGTAACTTTTCTGTGATGTTTGCCATTTGTAACTTCATAGTATCAACGAGAGACACTTTTTCAAGTACTTTTTTGGCAACAAATCTGTTGTTAGCTGTTAAAATAGTTGCTCCTCGAAGTTCTTGGTTAAGAGAATTGATTTCTCTCTTTTTATCATTGATAACTTTCAGATACTCATCATTGGCATTACTCATCAAATCTTGAATTGATTTGAAGATCTTCTCCGATTGTGAAAGCTGATCTGCATCATCTTTAGCGTCCGCACCATTACCCACTCGCTTTTCGGAAGTGCCCTCAGTTACATCCTCCATTTTTCCAACATCAGTGCAACCTCCGGTCTTTTCCCAAAATTCAATGCCTGTGTCAATGAGTTGCAAGAAGTACTCGTCTTCATCTGAAGACGCACCAAGACTTTCGAGGAAGGTCTTCGTTGCAGCGACCGATGATTTGTGATTTTCGTAGTTGTCACGCAACAGAATCACTTCTTTGACAGATTCAAAATCAGATGGTTTTACACCCACATTGTTGGCAACTTGGGTGTCAGCTTTTAGTTCGAGTAGGACGTGAATGAACCATTTGAGCTCGTGCTCACCCGCGAGATGAAGAGCTGTGTTCCCAGATTCTGAATCTTGAGCGTTGATAATTTTTGTGCAAAGATTATTAAGGTTCTTTTCCTTATCAACATTCTGTACCATCCAAGTTATTATCTTGGTGAGATAGAATTTTGAAGCATCAAAGTTTTTCGTCGCCAGGACGATGAGATGATGTAGAAAGGAATTGTGCTTATTGTCAAAAAGCCACAAATTAGGCCAGAGCCAGTTTTCGAGCATGCTAACAAAGTTGCCTTTCTCCATAGCATTCGTAACCAGAATTGCTGAGAGTAAAGGCGACTCACCATCGTTGTCACCGCGGATTGGGGAGTTTATGCCAAGCTCTATAAAAATTCCCACCAAGTTTGATGCTAATGTTGCCGCGTAGTGCAAGGCGGTCTTTCCTTGAGAGTCTAATGGTACATCCAAAATAGATGTCGTCAGGTGAAATCGTGTGGAGCACTTGTCAAATATGCTTTGAAACATGTTCTTAATGTCAGCAGAAGAGAGATCTGTCGAAAGCTCGCCATCATTCTTGAATATCTCGCTGAACTTGAGTTTCACTTCCAGTACAATGTCGACATCCTTCTCCTTGAATGTTGATGGGGGCAAGCAATAAGGTGCGTTTGTGTTCGACTCTGCAGCAGCTTTAACGAGAGATTGTGCTGCAGTTGATTGCGTTTTCCTTCTTTTTGTTGGTGACCCATCTAAAGCGTCGGTCATGTCCTCATCCGCGTTGCGTTTCACAGTGACCGCTGTGGACGATTCCGGCTTTTTGGGTAGCTTGTCACAGTCATGCACGTCAACAAGAAGTAAGCCCTTGACTATGTCGTAAATGCCATAGTTGAGCGAAAACAGAACTGCTTTATCATAAGGAATCCATATGCCACGCAATTGGGCGATTTCGTGGCTTCTCAAATCATTGTAAAGAACCTTGTCGTCCTCGCTGCCTCCTTGAAAATACTGAGGGTTGGTGAAAATATCATTTTCAAGGAAGCTGTCGACCCGTTCCTGGTCGAAGCGACCCAAGGAAACCAACACCTGTAGTATTTGAACAACATTCACATAAGAATCACAAACACGACGCAATATCTGAATTGATGATGAATCAATTTCAGGAGCTTGCACTTTCACATCAATTTCTATGAATTTTTGTCCCAGATAAACGGCAGAGTACACCTTTGAAGTACATGATGCCGAATCGGATGGTGATGAAAGTTTGATTAAAGGCTTCTGTAAATGAGTCCCGCTCAACTGGTTACTAATGGAATTGGCGGTATTATCACCAACATGTTGGGGCGACTCCATTTTTGTGGTATCTGTCTTTAACGTGTGGAACTGGACTAACGAAACAAGTTGAGATAAAGTGCTTTGAGCTTTCCAATTTGGGACAATTTGCACGGCATGGATAGACGTGTTACACCCGTGCCTCACTACAAACACACCATAGAAGAAATGGTTTATCTTTCAATGTAGTATTTTGATTTCAGTAAATCTTTTCCTTGCAATTCTAGGACTGACATATACTCGAAGAGTTCATGGATTTTTGTGTTGTCCTGAATAATCATTCTTTGAAGTACACATGAACCTGACGCGAGAATCGTAAGGTAGGTTCGGCTTCAGAGCGTTCCGTACTGCTAGACATGACGGTTCGATCAATATACAGAAAAAAGTGACTTCCGAATTCAGTATGTAATTAATTGAAATAACTTTAATGGTGTAAGTTGATTTTAGTACGAATTATCATGTATTTGCAATAATGGGGGTGTGGCTGCGAAAATTCAAAAACTGAGAAAATAAAGCCGGAACCTAAGACTATGAACCTTTAAAAGTCAATGAGTTGCACCAGTTTTTTTTTTATTAGTTTGAAGAAATGAAATCTTTGATATTGAAAACATTCAAAGCTAATTGAACGCTTGAGTAGCCCCCTGCCTCTGGAGCAGCTCCAATAAGAAGAATCCCATACTGGATCAAGCCATTGTGAGGAGGTCGAGGGACGCAATCAACAGGCCATTATTAGGCTTGGAAGCATATTATACTCCCGTCGCTTCCTATGTTTGGATCCCTGGTTAAACATTTGGCTTATACTGTACAATTCTATGATACTCCACAGTGCGCGGCTCGAAGACCTCATCACCTAGTCAAGCCAAAACTTGAAGCAGCCTCGGAGTAGAGAATGGATTACTCAGAGCGAGTGAACTCTAAAAAGGGTGCTGGAGGGGTTGCAGATGCAACCGAAGCCAACGTCCATACCAAGAGACGGATCAAAGAGCTTTTGACATCCCAGGTCTTGGATCTCGAGAACGATCCATATGTCTTCAGAAACCACGTAGGCATTTTAGAATGCCGACTTTGCCTCACCACCCACACAAATGAGGCATCATACATCTCGCATCTCAGCGGGAGAAAGCATGCTTTGAATCTAGAAAGGAGACGAATCCTTGATGAAAAGCAGAACAGACAGGGTAAAGCCGAGGGCAATGTTGTTTCAATCAACAACATACTGAAGAGATCATGGAATAGCATAGGGAAGCCCCCTTTCAAAACGACGAAAATCAGAGATCAAGAATCTCTTCGTATGGGGTTATTAGTACAGGTACAGGTTCCTCGTATCACAGTCAAAGAGCCCTTCTTCAGACTCATGTCCGGATATGAACTTTCGGACAAAAATCAAAATGTATCCAAGTCCTTTTTACAAAGACACAAGACTGACTATGAGGATGATGAAGACATTCAGCCTCTGAAATGGCAATACCTAGTTATCTCCGCAGAGCCTTATGACAATATATGCGTTGCTATCCCAGCACAACAAGAGATAGAAAAGCCGTCAGGAACAGATCAAATGTCGAAATCCTACTGGTGGTTTTGGGACGATGACTCCAAAGAGTATTTCATACAGTTTCTCTTCAAGTCGAGCAAGAAAGCCCGATGAACGCTCAACAAGACTCCAATTTGGAGCCTTTGCAACACTTATTCTTGCTTGACAAGCTGGTTCTGAAGCTCTGAAAGCATGCCTTGTTCCCGTACATCTAGAATGTTCACCATGACTAGTTCCTGCATTCGAGCCTCAACCCCAGAATCGGTACTACTTTTCAGCAGCGTCATACCCTCAAAACCCTATTCCTCATGACTCAGAAGGAACACAGGGAACAGTGCAGCTTCTTGCTAAGATGCGAAGAGGCATACAACTTGGTACAAGACTTCCTTAACGACTCTTCACCCCATGGTGCGATCTCTCCCAGAGCAAAGGGGTACACCTACCGGCCTCAGCGCCGTCAGGTTGTAAAAGAGAAAGTGAAGAAGTCGCTTGAGGTGCTAAAGTCTTTTATAGAGAGACATAGGTATGTTTTATTGGTGGGCGAATTTTTGAATATTTCTAACATTTCAGCATTGAAGAAATAGCAATATCGTATAATGGTGGTAAGGACTGTTTGGTCATGCTCATATTGCTTTTAGCCACAATTCATAAGCGGTTTCTGTCGGAGACTAACACAAACCCTTCTTTGAATCTACTCCCCAAAAATTATAGACTTGACTCGATTTACATCAATTCCGAGGAGCCATTTCCCGAAGTTCTGGAATTCATTAACGAGTCTACAGAATTCTACAGTCTCAATCCATTTACCATAAAATCATCATTGAAGGAGGGATTCCAACTCTATTTGAATGAAAAGCCTACCATTAAAAGTATCGTCGTTGGTATCAGGTATGCCGACCCGTACGGTTCCATGTTGCAATACGAACAAGAGACCGATCACGACTGGCCTAAGTTTCTCCGTGTTCATCCAATTTTGCATTGGCATTACGTTGACATCTGGGATTTCATCATAGGCTGCGATTTGGAATATTGTCTGCTTTACGACAAAGGTTATACCTCGATTGGCGGTGTGGACACAACTTCGCCAAACGAATTCCTCAAAATTGGTCCTGATTTCCTTCCAGCTTACATGCTAGAAGAATACGCAGATGAGAGGGAGCGTTTAGGCCGGGATAAAAAGACATAGACACTCATAAAGACACACTCAGCTCAGAGTGACCGAATAGAATGATAAAGAGCGTTCTCGTAGGCTAACTAGCTTTGTTACCCGTTGACTGATAAAGGACTTCCTCGAAATACTTTCTGGAGTGTGGTCCAACACCAATCTCTCCTAGTGCTAACTCCGCGCTGGTTGTATCTGCCGAAAGAGGGGCATTTCCTCTACCTTCTTGCTGCATTTTGAGAGACTTAAGTTTGAGTTGTAACTCAACCTCCTTTCGGTTATTCTCGTCAATGAGATTTTGCAAATATTGAATGTACTCAACAGACTTTGTCAAAATCTGACCCTTATTGGGTTTTCCGTCCTTGGTGCCCGTGCTTTTCGTACCGCCGTCATCTTCGTCCCTTGCTGCTGTTTCTTGAAAGTAGACGGGAGGCACAAGGCTTAGCAATTCTTGGATTTTTTCATTTATGTTGTCTCTGCGTTTTCTTTCGTTCCCTTGATCGTCCTCGTCGTCATCCTCGTTCTTAACATGGATGGCGGAATTCCTCCTCGACAGAGGCTTCTGGATTCCACCTGTGCTTCCTCCACCCTGAAAGGATTGAGATAGCTGTTTCTTTATATCCGATGACCTGCTGAGCAATTCGTTGGCATTGACCGGAGAGCCAGCTTCTTTGTGAATGTTAATATTGGGAACCTTGTATTGGGACAGGCCGGGGACATCGACCCTGGATTGAGATACGAGTCTTGACCCGTGTAATTTCTTTGATATCCTCCAAATTCTGCCATGATATGATCGTTCAGTGGTCTGCTGAATTGCTTATAAAAATATAACTGTGCGTATTGTTACATAATAATTATAAACATCATAGCGACACCCGTACCGCAAGCTAGTATATTATGAGAGGCTTGAAGAAAGTATTCTATATACGAAATTATTATATGACTTTGAGCTGAGAGGCTAGTTTGTGAAGATTCCTCTCAAGGTTTTTTACTCTCTTATCGTCTTCCCTCAGCCAGAACAGTGACAGGTCGGAGAACCCTAACTTTATCAGATGATATCTCACAATAATTTCCTTAAGAACTCTGAATGTGTTAAGGTTGCCGACAAATCCGTTATTCTTCATCTCGAGAAATGTCATTTCAATCTCTTGCAAGCTCAGTTTGCCATAGTATGCCCAAAAAAGCTTGAGCACCTCGTTATAAGTATCTTGATTACAGACCATGGTATATACATCGAGGTCTCTTTTCAACGAATTAAACAATGTGAGGGCGAGCTGGCCGTCATAAAACTTCGTGATGAGAGTCTTCAAGATGTAGTTGAACAACAATGGCAAAGTGTACGCATTGAGAACCGGTTCAAGCGGCAGTTCCTCGTTTTTAAGCTTTACTTCTTGACTCAACTTGGTAAATCTATCAGTAAAATCATGCAAAGCTTCACCCTTCTTCATGGTTAAAAAGAACTCTCTCTGACGCGAGCGACTCCCTTTGAACCTTTGGATTACACCCTTTAAGAAGTCAAGATAGCTATCTCTCAGATCAAAGGTCAGCAATGCAGTATAGGTAGGCTTTAAAGCGTCATCAAAATGCAAAAAGATGCGGTCAATGGTGTCTTGAGTCAATTTATTACCTTGCGAGGGCCTCATAGCTCGAGAAATGTGGCGATCAAGTTCTATGCTCTTATTACTCATAGCTTCCCGAAGATTCCATAGTAGATTTGAATGAGATGATTTTTTTTTTTCCTTGGAGGGTTCTTTCTGCGAGTATGTTTTAAAGATGTTCATGAAAAGCTCTTTCTCCTTCTGGACAATATTGGGGTCTTCGGCTTTTTTGTCCAGTACCAGTGTTTCATCTGTCATGTCAATATCCATACTGGTGCCTTGATATAGCTCTTGTTTCTCGGATGTCTGACCTCGAGATATGTTAGCGAAGATCTTGTCCATCTCCGTCTTGGTTTCAGGTGAGGGTTGCTTGGGATCTAGAATGATGTCTTTGAAGATGTCATCAAAAGAGTCGTCATTGCGGTTCTCTTTCGAATCTACTTCTTTCACCAAATCATTGAACAATTGATTATCTTGTGGATCTCTCGCCTCACTGACGGTGTGACGGGTACCAAGGGTGTCTTTCCAACTGCTGTTATACCTGATGCAATTAGCTCTGTTGAGGCTGAGATGTAACACTCTATTTCGAGCAGGGAGTAGAATTTTACTATAAAGAAGCATTATCGTATATCTCTATTGCGGCTGGTATTCACCTTTCCAGCTCGAGCGATGGTGATGCGCGACATCGGGTGCAAAACCACCCACCATCAAGTTTCCCTATATGCACGAGATTATAAGGTAGGTTCCAAGACAACCAAGTCGGGCTCTTCAGGAGCCACAGGAGGCTCTTTAGCCATTTTAGACTCACGTTGAAGATTGACTATATTGTAAACTCCGCGTTCCTTGGTTGTCTCAAGCTGAAGGTTATCTCTCGAAGGACACAATAACTCCTCGTATTGAGGATGATCTAGGGCCCACTCGTCGCCCAATCTATTGCACAAGTAAGCTGCCACATCGTCACAGTAGCCCAAGAAACTGATGTCAAAATTGCAATGGTGGATAGGATCCCTGTTGATGAGAATCTGCGGAACATCAGCAGGTACTTTGTCGACAATATCGGCCACCGGGGCCACCTTAAGTGATGTGCCTATGCTGATGATCAAATCGCATTCCTTAAGATCCTGATTTATACTGTCATGGAAAGCCCTTGGAAGGGCTCTCCAAAAAATGTAATATTAGGTTTCATAACACCATAGCTTTCTTCAACGTAAGAATCGTCTCTATTCATAAGTTTCTCTCTAGCCTTGGCACAATTTGGGCAGTATGCTATCTCTTTATTGCGCATAATGGGATAGAGAGCTTCGCCAGGAACTTGGTAGCCACAGGTAACACATGTGGCGAATGCAAACGAGCCATGACATTGAATCATTTTGTCGTGACGTATACCGGCGTTTGCTTCCAAGTTATCGATATTTTGGGTATAATTTCGCAAGAGTTTCCCCTTGTCCTGTAATAATCTAATGAACTTGTGCAACGGGGCATAAATGTTGTCTGGAGGTAAGATCATATGTGCGATGGAGTAAAAGATAGACGGGTCGGTGTGGAATATTTCCAAGTCGAATACCTCTTGCGGATCTGTAAGCCCCATATGGGAAATTCTAGAATAGAAACCCTTTGACGATCTAAAATCGGGATACCCAAGCTGGTGGAGATACCAGCACCAGTTATAACAAGCACCTTTTGAGCGGACTTGATCTTGTTCAAGGCGTCCTCAACTCTATAGAAATTGTCTAAACGTGATCGCAACTGACGAACACGTTTCATTGCTAAATGAAGAAGTTTGATAAGTTGAAGAAGGTTCTCACCTTTTTCAAAAGGGGGCAAGTTCCTTGGGTTGAAGCCTAGTTTGAGAATCAACTTGTAGATTTCGTCACTCAGCGCCGTAGGCGGAAGATATTCCTCGAGGAACGCCATAATACCTTTCGTTTTCAAAAACTTCCGTGTCTCGTAAATTGTTCGTTTCATTGCAAGTTGATCTGTAGTTAAGCCGTTGCCGTTCTCCTGTCCATTGGATGGGAGGTCACCAGCGCTGAGTTCATCTAGATCCAGGGAGTTTACGCTCTGACCCGTGATTTCGGATGACTCCGAAAGTGCTGGCGAAGTGCTCTTGTCATCGTACGCTTCTGCCGCTGGAACCTGCTCTGGAACCGGACTCTCGGAGTCCGACTCTTGAAAAGGCTTTTGAAACGGAGGAATAACAACCTCCAGAGGTTGTGGCTGAGGCGGCAGAGGGTCTAATTTTTGCCGTTTCGACACATGCTGAAGCTCCAGATCCGAATCGGAATCTAGAAGCACGACCTCCAGGTCTTTGGTGGAGCCCATATTAGCGTGGATCGATGCCTTTGTTTCTCTAGAATGTAGTATGCTTACGCCGTGTGCAGAGATGGTGCTCACCGCGGTCCACCCAGATTCGGGCTCTTCAGAGAAGTGCAATGAGCAATTCCTCAGAAATTTGATGATTTTTTCTATTACGAAAAGTGCTTAATGTAGAGTTTGGACATCCACGTCGAAGCATACCAGGGGTACGCGGGTGTTTCACATGGTGCATCACGAGAATCAGTGAGACATGGGAACGTGGTATAAGATCTATTCGAGTAGATTTCGAGCTAACAGAAATTAGAAGAGGGTACAATTGGGTTTTGTTTGCTCCTTCTTTCAAGTTTCACGTTAACTTAGGATCTTCGAGCTCTACTAACCTAATATTTGGCCAGAGGGGATGATCCCACCAAACCCTAGTTGCACTGAGGAAAGGTTTAGCTTTAGGGATGTCTACTCTTCAGTGAAAAATAAGCCCACCTCTGTTCAGGCTGTGTCACTGTGGAATGTGTCAAAATACACGCACTGTGCATCTTTCCCATATTCAATCACCTGTAACTCAATTAATCGCTACAGCGACGGAATGCCCAAATACCAAAAGAACAATTCCGTTACATTAAAAGCACGCAGATCTTTATCATCCCACAGACCGATATTACGACTTCTCAGCGTCTAGGCCATAGGTTGGCCCACTGCCTCCGCGAAATGGCTGCAAACGAGCATATGCGTCTTGTCTATACCAAAAAACCCATTCAGCCTTCTAACCTGGACAAGTCCCCTGAATAGAAGACCCTCTACAATGGATCGTGCGAGGTGCTGATACCAAGTCTCGAACCCAAGTCACTTTTTGGCATCTGCGTTGTGACACGAACCGAATTTTATACTCGCTTCTTCAACAAACAAAATTCATGGCCAATTGCACTAATTCCTCGATTTCCTTGCCGATCTAACTGTCTGCATTTTTTTTGACTTTACCCGGTGAGCGTGGACTCTAGGGCGACACGCACTGCCCGGTAACTTTTTTTTTTTCGCGGTGAACAAAATCGCTCTCCAGCGTGTCTCTCTTTCTAACTTTCAATTGAATCATGTTGTCTGGTGTCGAGTTCATCAAGACCCCCGAGGCAAAGCCACAACCTCCAGCTTCGGATGCAAGCGGAATTCTTACCACGGATTCCCCTGCCATTCACAATGCTCCATTGCCAGCTGATGGTCCAGGTAGCAGAAACTTCAGCAACACCGCCATGATCGCCCTCTTGGTGGGTATTCCATGGTTGGTGGTGAGAAAATTGGGCCTTGGCTTCAAGACCTGGTTATTCTTCGCCCTTTTGTTGGCAATCCCTATCTTGATGGCCTACTGGACCCTTTTGTCCACCTTCAGTCCTCGTCTTAACGAGAAGGTCAAGTACCCAGGCAAGCCAATCTCCCACTATTTGGAATTCCACACTCCAGAATTGAAGGCCAAGTACATCGACTCGAACGGTGGCAAAGGTACCAAGATCCCAATGGAGACTTTCCACGAGTTGTACTTTGAGGGTAAGGTGTCGTTCAAGGGTGACGCCTTGGACATCATGGAGTACAGACACGACTGGGCCAACTTCCGCTTCACTTTGTCTCTTTACCGTTTCTTCTTGTTGGGAATGATCCCTGAAGTTATCATGCACTCGCAATCTCAGGATGAAGAGCAGGTTAGAGATCACTACGACAGAGGTGACGACTTCTACACCTGGTTCTTGGGTCCTCGTATGATCTACACCTCGGGTCTTATCTCTGACATCACCAAGGAGGAGAGCTTGGAGGAATTGCAAGACAACAAGTTGAACGTTGTTGCTTCCAAGATTCAATTGCAGAAGAACGACCACGTCTTGGACTTGGGTTGTGGCTGGGGTACCTGGGCTGCTTTTGGTTCCTCCCAATTCGGCTCTAAGATCACCGGTATTACCTTGGGTAAGAACCAGACCAAGTGGGGCAACCAGCTCTTGTCCGACTACGGTGTGTCTCCAGATCAATCGAGAATTGTGTGCTGCGACTACAGAGATGCTCCTAAGTCCGAGAAGCCAAGTGGTAAGTACGACAAGATCACCTGTCTTGAGATGGCTGAGCACGTTGGTATCAGAAGATTCGGTGCCTTCTTGGCTCAGGTTTACGACTCTTTGGAAGATGACGGTCTTTTCTTCTTGCAGTACGCTGGCTTGAGAAAGTCATGGCAATACGAGGACTTGGTTTGGGGTTTGTTCATGAACAAGTACATTTTCCCAGGTGCTGACGCGTCGACCCCTGTTGCTTTCGTTGTTGGTGCTTTAGAGAATGCTGGCTTTGAGATTGTCTCCGTCGAGAACGTTGGTGTCTCCTACTCTGCTACTTTGTGGAGATGGTACAGAAACTGGATGGGCAATAAGGACAATGTGATCAACAAGTACGGTATCAAGTGGTTCAGAATCTGGGAGTACTTCTTGTCTTCCTCCACCATCACTGCCAGACAGGGCGGTGCCGCGTGCTTCCAGTTCGTCTTGAGAAAGAACCTCAACTCCTACCACAGAGTCAATTACGTCCCAGCTCAGCATGGCGTCATCACGCCATCTAAGGAGGGCATCAAGTGGGCCAAGCAGTAAATAAAAACCGCAATTGACTAACTCCCTTACATGAGCACTGTAGCTGTACGTGTACCAGAACCGGTGAGACCGATTCGAAAAGTGCATGCACAAGAGCGTTTCCTCGGGAAAAAGGCCGGGGCAGGTGAGGATATAGCCAAGATATATCCATTTGTCCGAGGCGCGCCCGGTCACCGTACGTAAGAGCGGCAGGCACATAGATACCTGGTGGTTATCGGAGCCTCTGGGGAGCGCGGGTGGTGGACGAAAAACCCGTGCACCACCATAGTTAAGCGATACTGTCACAGGCGTTGGCCCAGTCCTGACTCTGATTGCTAGTCAGGGTTACATCCGCTGGAACGGGAATCTGGGGTACCCATACGCTCATTGTGAGCGCATATATAAAGAGCACCCCGTCCGCCAGCAAGGGATAGAAAATTTTTTATAAATTATAAAAATAAAAAATGTCGAACCCTTTCCCAACCACATCCCTGAAATTGCAAGGCGTCCAGATCTTGGCTCCTGTGCCCCAGGAGGCTAAGCACATTTTCAACCAGGAGGCCTTGGGTCTTGTTGCCACTTTGCACCGTGCCTTCAATGGTGAGAGAAAGCGTTTGTTGGCCAACAGACAAGAGGAGCAGAAGTTGAGAGACGAGGGTGTCTTGCCAGACTTCTTGCCAGAGACTGCCCACATCAGAGAGGACCCTTCTTGGACTGGTCCTCCATTGGCCCAGGGCTTGCAGGACAGAAGAGTTGAGATCACTGGTCCTACCGACAGAAAGATGGTCATCAATGCCTTGAACTCCAACGTTGCCACCTACATGGCTGACTTTGAGGACTCATTGACCCCTGCCTGGAAGAACTTGGTTGACGGTCAGGTCAACTTGTACGACGGTGTCCGCAGAAACTTGTCTTTCAGCTCCAACGGTAAGCAGTACAAGTTGAACTTGGACCCAAAGAGACACATTCCAACCTTGATTGTCAGACCAAGAGGCTGGCACTTGGAGGAGAAGCACGTCTTGGTTGACGGTGAGCCAGTTTCTGGTGGTATCTTCGACTTTGCCCTCTACTTCTACAACAACGCCAGAGAGACTTTGGAGCGTGGTTTCGGTCCATACTTCTACTTGCCAAAGATGGAGCACCACTTGGAGGCTAAGTTGTGGAATGACATTTTCAACTTCTCCCAGGACTACATTGGACTCCCAAGAGGTACCATCAGAGGTTCTGTCTTGATTGAGACCTTGCCAGCTGCTTTCCAGATGGATGAGATCATCTACCAGTTGAGACAGCACATTGGTGGTTTGAACTGTGGTAGATGGGACTACATCTTCTCTTTCATCAAGTCGATGAGAAAGCACAAGGAGTTCATCTTGCCAGACAGATCCCAGGTCACCATGGCCTCTCCATTCATGGCTTCATACGTCAAGTTGTTGGTGCACACGTGCCACAAGAGACAGGTGCACGCTTTGGGTGGTATGGCCGCTCAGATTCCTATCAAGGATGACGAGGCCAGAAACAGAGCCGCCTTGGAGAACGTCACCAAGGACAAGTTGAGAGAGGTCCAGGCTGGTTGCGACTCTTGTTGGGTTGCCCACCCAGCTTTGGTCCCAGTTGTGTTGAAGGTCTTCAACGAACACATGAAGGGTCCAAACCAGATCAACGTCCCACCAAAGACTCCTTACAAGCCTGTCACTGCCAGAGACTTGTTGAGTCCTTACGTGCCAGAGGCCAAGATCACCGAGCAGGGTATCAGAGCCAACTGTATCATCGGTTTGTCTTACATCGAGGCCTGGTTGCGTAACGTTGGCTGTGTTCCTATCAACTACTTGATGGAGGATGCTGCTACCGCCGAGGTGTCCAGAACCCAGCTTTGGCAATGGGTTACTCACGGTGCCGTGACTGACCAGGGTCAGAAGGTTACCAAGGAGTACGTTGCCAAGCTCTTGGACGAGGAGTACTCCAAGTTGGCCAAGTCTGCTCCAGCCGGCAACAAGTTCAAGCCAGCTTTGGACTACTTCAAGCCAGAGGCTTTGGGTGAGAAGTACTCTGACTTCGTCACCACCTTGATCTACAACGACGTCACCACCGTCGGTAGACCAACCACTGCTGAGAAGTTGTAGGCGGGTTACCTACTCTTTGAGTATTTATATAACAATGCGGTTCACGATAAAAACTTGTAACACGCAGAGATAGAACGTTGAGTTAAAAAATAAATATCTATTGTACATCTATTTGTGAACCTTTCCCTGCACGAGGCTGGAGTTTTCCACTCTTTCCTGTGAGGCTTTTTCGGCAATGGTTGTGTCTAATACAGCTGCAGGGTCCTCATCGTTGACCTCTTCACTAATGTTCATGTTCTCTGGACCGACGAAAGACATCACCAAGTTGTAGGCAAACACACAGCCCATGAAAATGGCCATAACTTTACCGTAGTCATAAATTGTCTCACCTTTTTCATTCACAATTGGGAATTGAGCACCCAACTGCGATTCAATAGTAGATGATGCGGAAGAGGCCAAGTTACCGAGCTGGTATGCGAGACCAACAGTGAATGCCTTAAAGTCTGGGTGGGCCAATTCACTCAAATGAGCAGGAATAACACCAAAGGCACCTTGAACGAAAAACTGCAAGAAGAAGACAGCAGCATTGATACCATCATTTCTGACGAAGCCCCATGGGTAAATCAATGCACCACCACCAACGCAACAAATCATGATGGACAATCTTCTACCGACGAAGTTGGAGAAGTGACCAACTATCAAACCACCAACAATGGCACCAATGTTAGCAACACAGTTGGTGACAGTGGATCTGTCTTTTGAAAAGCCCAATTGTTCAGTCAAGAAAGTTGGGAATAAGTCTTGGGAACCGTGAGACATAAAGTTGAAACCGGCCATGAGAAGAACCATGTAGATGGTCATGAGCCAATATATCTTGAGGGCTTTCTTCACTTTGGAGCCGAAAGACTCAGGAACAATACCAGCTTCCATCTGATACCTTTTGATAGCCTGCTTTTGAAGGAAAGCGTTGGTCTCGGGTAACATTGCTCTAGAAATAGAGATGATCAAGGTAACACAAGCAGCGAACCAGTAAACAGCTCTCCATTGGTGCTTTTGAGTGTCTGCCAAGGCTCTGGTGAAAATGACGGCCAACAAATAGCCAAAGGCATATCCTTGTTGGAGGAAACCAGAAATGAAACCCCTAGATCTGGGTGGACAGTCATCCAAGGCAGTTGCAGTTGCGTTACCGTAAATACCTCCCATGATAATACCGAAAAGTGCTCTGACACCCAAAAATTGTTTGAAGGTCTCAATAAACGAACATCCAATTTGGATGACCATCATTAGGAGCAAGTTCACAATAAAAGGCCATTTGGTACCGTAACGATCACCAAAATAACCAAAAATGAAAGCACCCACGGTACGCAACATAAGCACCAAGGTAATGGCCCAAGTGATGTCGGTTGTACTTCTGTTCAAATCATTGGAGAGTTGATTGACATTCAAAGAAATTGTGAAGAAATCGAATGCATCCCAAGTCCAGCCCATGAATGCACACAATATAAACAACCATTGCTTTCCACTAATGTCTCTCAAAGCAGGGATTGGGTTCAATAAATTTTTGTTAGCACGAACATATTCTTTTGTTGGAACCAATGTTGTTACTCTGGTAACACAGTAGTTTTTAATTGATTCGACCGTGAAACTCGGTGGCTTTATCAAATTCTCTTCGGGCGCAACTGGAGTAGTACCAGCATGTTTTTCCAAGTTAGCATTCAGGGAGGATGGCGAAAGATTTTTGCCAGACATAATAAAAGAGCCCAATAAAAATGACACAAGAAGAACAGAGAAGATGACGAGGGAGGGGGTTTATATTAGATTCTAGAGGGAGACGAGGTGGTGGGGTAAGCGGAGGTACAGGTACAGAATGAAAAGATGCCTGCTGGTAGGCTGGTCACCAGTAAGCGAAGCGGGATAAGTGGCGTTATAAGACCGAGAGTCCTTGAATAGACCAGATGCAGCCTGGTTGCAACCACTCATGCAGCGTGGGGCTATATGACAGAACCGACAAACGGTATGCAGTATTTACACAAAATGTGCAGACCGTGGACGGAGAGCTGCGTTGCGGCTACGTATGTTGTGTAAGGACGATGGCTCAATTTCTAAAGTTTTTTTTTGGCGCCGAAGCACCTCCAATCAATTTTGCTTAAGATGGTTTTGCAGCTCGGATAAAAAACTCTGAGCCTAAAGCAAAAGGCATTTTTCCACGGCTGATATCATTTCCTGTCGATGATGTATGCCAAGAATTTTTGACAGGTCCCAGTAAGACCCCTCTGTCAAGCGAAACATAGAAGCCCTATAGGCATTCTACAATTTTCTTGGAAGGACGTTGCGGTGGGGCAATTTTTGGCTTACCCCACTTGTTGACGCATTCCTCCTCGAATTTTTTTTTTTTTAACGATCGTGCAGCGTTCGCAACGCTCCAGCGCTTGAGTACTCATCATTCATTTGCCGACAGAGCCGACGGAGGTGCATCTGTAGGAGGCTTGTTTGCTTCGTTCCCTGGGGTTGGAATGTCACAATCTGGCGACCTTTTGGCGACTTATATGGAATCGAATTGGCAAAGAAACATCTGATATAACTTGTTGATGAATCAAGTCTCCTTCACCTTTATTTTTTATTTCAGTAAAGCCCATGGACCGTTGCTTGAACTACCTCCTGGTTCGCTTTTAATTTCGATAGAATACTATTTTCGATAGAAATAGTGTGTGTTTTTCTTTTTCGTCATTACCCCAGTGTGAACACTGGCTTACTGCAATTTGTGTAAGCGCACTAATGAGACATGGTTGTTGCAGAAGTGTGCATCTACTATTCAGCGCCTAAAAATGTACAAATGTCGAAAAATTGAAATTTGTTAGGAAGGTTGGATTAACACAGCATTTCCGATTGCTTCTTAATAACTTTTTCGACACCTTGGGTCAATCCCTCTATGATAACATGTATCGACACCGCCCCCAGGCTACATAGATTTTCGCGCTCCGGGGTATCGCATCAAAACTAACTTTCCTTTCACTACTAACTGGCAGCAATGGTATCAAACCGAAAGATACGCGTGCTTGCCCTCGCGGTTGGCATAACGCTTCTCACAACCATTCTATTATTGACTCGTGAATCTAGACACAAAAATGTCCTGGTAGCAAAGCAGGCAGCTGGAAGTACGCTCTTGGAGTCTGCCAACAACGCTCAAGTGGATGCCGCAATAAACGAAGAGATTTCTAAAACAAAAGGCAAAGAGGATGCCGAGAATAATGGAGAAATAGAGCAGGAGACGCTTGAAGACGATTCAACTACCGAGGAATACGATCCCGCCAAACAATATAGGGAGATCAGAGCCTTAGCACCCATGACGATATTTTCCAAATCATACTGTCCATTCTCCAAGAGGTTGAAGCAGCTCTTGCTGGACAGCTACAATATTGTTCCTCCACCAACTATCGTTGAGCTCGACAAATCGAAGCACGGCAAAGAGCTTCAGGCCTATCTAGGCGAAATCACTGGCAGGAAGACCGTTCCAAATGTTCTTGTGGGAGCATCCAATCCACAAAGCCGAGGAGGCGCCGACGACTTCATCGATTTGCATAACAAGGGAGAGTTAGAGGCCTCGTTGAACATATGGGGAGAAAAAGAGCTACTGGTGACGAAGAAGGAAACACCATCAAACGTATAAATAGAAGAGAAAAATCTACGTTGCGTATTTATCTTATTTTAACATTAAGGTACAAAAGCCTAAAACCTGAGTTATTTGATATGCAAACAGGCTTAGAACTTGGTGAACTGCTTAGACTTGGCCTTGGAGACGGCAACCTTCAAGACGTTGAATCTGACAGTCTTGGAAAGAGGTCTGCACTGACCAACGACAACAACGTCACCCTCCTGGACACGGAAAGCTGGGGAAACGTGAGCAGCGACGTTCTTGTGTCTCTTCTCGTATCTGTTGTATTTAGGAACGAAGTGGAGGTAGTCTCTTCTGATGATGATAGTTCTGTGCATTTTGGTGGAAACAACAGTTCCGGTCAAAATCTTACCTCTGATAGAGATCTGACCGACGAATGGGCACTTCTTGTCGATGTAAGAGCCCTCGATGGCAGACTTAGGGGTCTTGAAACCCAAGCCGACCTCCTTGACGAATCTCTTGGCCTTCTTGTTACCCTTGGTCTTTGGGTTGGTGAAGATGTGTGGTTGCTAAATGTTAGTAAGTCGTTTGAGAACAGCGGCTTATTAGTCGAAACTTTCTAGTCGATCTTAAATTTGAACATGAAGGGGCCATCAGGATATATGTCTTGAGTGAACTTCGATGGTCCATTCTTAAGCATTATGATCGGGGATTCGCCGTAAATCACATCTGATTAATACAGATGTTAATTCTTATAACATACCTTCTGGTAAGCTCTCTCAGATTGCACAGTCAACTCAGTAGCCATCTTGGATTCTTGTTGGTATAGTTAGCTATCACTGAGAAGGAATTTTCAGTAGTAATCGCGGGAGAATTTTTTGCGATGTGTCCAGCACAAAAAGTATTGAGTGCAGGTTTGTAAAGCACAGGGCTAAAGCCCTAAGCACGTGAGTAGAATCAGAGTGGGTCAACCCATTAAGGCTGGCGTCAATGGAAACAGCTTCAGAGACTTTTTATGTTGCAAGTAAATTGATGGACAGACTAATATATCACTGGGCTCAATGGCCAATTCGTGCTCACTTGATCTGTGCGCTGTCAACCGTAAGCAGAATGGGTACACTCGAGGAGACCTTGAAATTGGTCAACCTTCGACATAATTCGAATTTCCAAAGAGTAAATGCGTAACTGTTGCTGTCTTTGAGTATTGTTAGGCTGACGAGTTCCTTATTAGTTGGTGATGTACTTTTAGTCATTTTATCACCCGGTAGTTGCACAGAGGATAGAGTCACCCGGACGCCGTCAAAACCCAATTCATCTGGTAAAATTTTGCTGATTCTATGTAATAATATGGAAAACTACTAATCTTTTGGGTCCTTATCGTTATTGTTGTCCTTAATAGTCGACTATCAGGTGATTCTTCCACGCAGTCCAACGGTATTGTTTTGAGTTCATTTAGTAAGTTTTCAAATCGACCTGAACTGAGAGATGTAATTGTTTTTAATCAATCAGTTGTGCTTTTATCGTTCTGTCAGTGTTGTTCCGCCTGACGTCAATGCGATAAGGGTACGGCTGCACCCCGAGCTTACTTGGTTCTCGACCAGGCATCATACAAACGAAACATTTTATATAGAATGATAACAGTAATGTAAATTACTTTAAATGAGATCTCTCGAGATTTTCCCTCATCATTTCTGATCTGTCCGGATGTGACATACCCTGGTGTATATCGTGGTTCCTGCATTCCCGACTTATCAAGATCACAAATACAAGAGAGGATCAGCCTGATACTCTTCCACAACAAACGGACCCATATTTTTACAAATCAATCATGACTGAAAGGAAGACTTCAACGACGCTACCGAAACTTCGAGTTCCATCACATTCGTTTGCCGACTTTTCTGCTCAGAACATCTCCAATCTTACTCTGAGGACCGTCTCATCATCAACATCCACAATTTCCACACCCAGCAACAACATACGACGGGTGCGCCAGGAACAACCGTTCATCGAAAAGAAGAATGATCATAAGAAGAAGAGCAAGACACTCAGGCCTGAGTTCAAGCCTGAAGCTAAAGCATCTAAAAAGCTACTCAACTTCCAGCAACTGAAGAAGTCTTATGCCCCAACTCAGCCATTTGTATTACACAAGCCAGCTGATATGTCTCATTATGATTACCTGGTTTTCACAAAGCAGCATAATACAACTAGAAGAAGTCCTGTTATTGCACCACAGTCTCTGCTGCTGCCTACATCTCCAGCTGAGCCAGTAAAGCCATCACTTCCCCCAGTGAGGCTGACGCAAATAAAGGCATGGGAGTCTGCCGAGACGATAACATCAAACAGAGTTTTTGATTACACCAAGCAAGATGACGAAGCATGGCTCGACGACGATACGTACGAGTTTGGAGCGGATGAGGAAGTGAGTATTGACAGAGGCAATGACGAGTGGACTGAGCCTAGTGTTCCAAACACGATCATTGCGCTGATCCCTGAACTCTCAAGAACGGAATTGGAAATAGTGTCTGAACATTTCGATCGGTTGCAAAGATGCGTGGAGTCTCCCAATATTGATGATTACGAGAAGGAGGAGAAAAAAGCTCTTTGGGCACATGCCATGCAACAGTCTGACGAGTATGAAAAATTATACACTTCGAATCACACCATTTCTGGCAAACGGCGTGTTCAAGTTCTTCAGAAGAGAGCGTTTCTTCAGAAACTCTTCGGATATTCAAACAACATCAACACAGAGCTCACCACAAACAACTCATCTTATTCCGCGGTGGACAGTTCGATGAGTGCTCAAAAGGCCTTTCATGAGGATAAAGAGGAAATTTGTGAATTACTCGAGCAACAGCAAGCCTATCAACAGGCAATTGACGAAGTAAGGGAGCGTTTGGTGCCCTTGGGTAACCTAAAGCTAAGCTCTCAAAACCCCACACCAGAGATAGCATATCTGGAGGTGGACCAGTCCAGGTTGGCAGATGTGACGTCTCACTGGTTGAGCTCCATCTACGACCGGGACAGCAACATGCATGTGGAGGAAGATGACGATGACCCAGACATTGTGGCAGCTGCCATGTTACATCTCAAGCAGTGCGTAAGGGCGGCCACCGATGTCGCAATGGAGGAATAGTAATTTGGCGTTGTCTACACGAGGAATGAAACGTTAGCGTCGTTATTAATATACAAGGATAATACTTTACAATGTAGGTCTAGTGCTTTGTTCTCTTTGGTGGAGGGCCTCTCACAGGAGGCTTTGGCTTCTCGCCGGGCTTCATGAAGAACATTGGAGCATACTGTAGTATGTCAGGTACGCTGACAAATCGTATCATCGAGCCCCTGACAAACACCTGGCCTTTGTATGTAGTTTCTCCTGTTTTTCCTTTGGTGATGGTCACATCGCCAAGCGATAAGTTCATGTTGTCCTCGGACTCTTGCAACTTGCCGCGGTAGGTATCTCCATTGGTTAATTCTAGAGACACAACATGGCCCTGTGCCTCGTTTAGAAGCTTGATGGGTACACCAGAAGACATGTCGGTGAATGTTAGGAGGCTCACCAGAACGCTTTAAGTTGTGAAGCATGCAGGACAGCCAGTTCAAGGCACCATAAATGTGTTCAAAAAAGGCTTGTTCTTGATGTTTTAACAATGTCGGGGGGTGAAAAGAAAGGGAGAGTTTGCGAGATTGAAATTCTGGGGTTGTTTTTGTTGGACCTTACCAGAGCTGAACGGGACCCCAGGTTCGCCCAGTTGAAGAGGTGCTATTCAAGGACGTAAACCACATCAGGCCGTGGCCCAATACTTCAAGATTCCAATGGATAACTGTGTCCTTCTTCAAATACGGTTGAACTTCAGCCAGCAACTTTGACTAGTTAAGCGTGATTATCGAAGCCGCACGGAAGGCAGTGAAGCTACTTCATCTGCAAGCAGGAAGGCATTTTTTTACTTATCTCTGGAGTTCCGCCGGCTCAGCGATCTGTGCCTCGAGAAGGGAAAAGTCATTTGCGTACCACGAAAGGGTTATGGGGAAGTAGCGAATATTCCGACGTAGAATTCGGCGATGGCTGCAAAGTAGCCCGCATCGGAGTGCTCAAATACCATTACACCAGGGTCCTCAAGCCTCGTTCAGTCTCTCTCCATGTGGTTCACGAATGCCAGGCACTCAGCCTTTGGACCAACCGAAAGCGGTAAAAAACAATTTTTGGCAGTGCAGGAAGCCGACTCGCTCAAACCTCGCTATAAGTGTTTGTCAAGACTGGTGCAGCCACTCCGGCACGAACAGACCTTCTCGGATCTACCGCTGCACACTCTCGCACATATCGCTTCAGATATTCAGACTAGCGTTCCGAACCGGATAACGAAATCTACAACGTTTCTTAACAGTGTTTCTTTGCAAAAAAGATGGAGAAGCGACTGCGCAAGAGAGCCCCCATCTCGTGCCTTACTTGCAAAAAGCGGAAAGTCCGCTGTGACAAAAAGAGACCGTGCAGCGGATGTGTAAAGAATAACGTTGGCCACTTGTGTGTCTATGTGGAGCCTACGTGGGTCGATGACGAGGTCAGGAAGGCTGCTGAAGATCAAGATGTCAAGCTTAAGGCCGAATTCGTCAGAGTCAAAACCAGCATGGAGAAGACGATAGCAGCCCAGAGAAGCGAGATAGAGGCTCTTCGGGCCAAGCTTGACAGCCAGAATACACCGGAGGCAAAGCAGGAACTCATAAGCCCAAAAGCACTGCCCCGGTGGTGCCATCCTACTCGCTTCTGGGCGATGCAGCCGCTTCGGCGATATCGATCTTGAGAAAGCTTGACACAACTGACACACAGACCCTGACGCCAGAGGTCTTGGACGACAACTTTTACTCGCTCAAGGGCTTCCGATACCTGAAAAAGAGCAAATGCTCTGAGTCCTTCGTTGCTAAGCTCTATTCATGGCTCAACATCATCAAGCTTGATCCGCAGCTAACAGGGCTCTGGTACAAAATCACGAACCTACAAAAATCCTATCACATGTACAAGACTAGTTTGCTCACGAAATACCCCAAGTCAGAGCGTGCTGTCTACGGAGACAATGGATGCCCCATGTCTGGTGCTTCTCATGAGCATGGACCCTCGTGTGGCCATCTTCAATGCCCTGTGGTGGCCTGTGAGTTCAACCTCATGGTGGAGGAGACTTCGAACAAGGTGGGAACGCCGATGAGCCGCTCACAAAGTGCAAAGATTAAGAATGAGAGCTCGGACTCTTCTAGTCGTGGCAACAATCCCTCGACAGTTATTTCACAACTCCAGAAATTATGGTTGGAGTTGATAAGTTACGGTCGTGGTCTGGAACAGATGAACTTCGACCAGCTTGTCTACTTGATCAATTTTTATCTAAATCTCTCTAACGCACCAGCTGCGGTACTGCTGTACGAGCTCGAGTCCCGAGACCTTTTTCGATTTTACCGTGACGACATTCTAGACCTTTTCAAGAGGAATGGTAACGATGCAATGCTAGATCTAAGTGGCCTTGATTCCCAAATGAGCGAGGCGGAGGTGATCTCATTCGCTAAATTGAAGGGAATATACCTTTGTATGCTAGGTCTCATGGTCGAAGAGTCTCTTGATATCTTGAGACTGAGAAGTGGCGGGCAAGATGAGATCCTGAACATGTTTCATCAGGTTTTCCCTCTAGAAGCAGTGCATCAAGGTTTGGGATATAAGAGGACCTCCGTGCACGACTCCATACGTGACTTCCTCGAGTTTCTTGCTCCCCAATCATACTCCACTGAATTCTGCAGTCTGTTGCCATGCCTTGCTGTCTTCATGGGCTTTCTAAACAGGTGCATCGCTCTTTACATAAAGCCCGGAATCACAGGGGATGTGCGTCTGAGCTTCACATCCATACTTGCAAGAATGCTTGACATGCTAGATAGAGACGACAGCAGGCTACGTCTTTGGGCTGACCCAACTTATGTGCGTTTCAACGGTGCCAACATGTCCGATGTTAGACAAAAAGAGCTTAGACTTCACTTGAGTCATTTGTGGGTGGACTTTATGAGAATTATTAATCATGTCACATTCAGCACAGTTCCCATCCTTCGTCATTCTGACAAGCTTGATAAGCAAATTGAGAGTTATTTTGAGAACATACATGAGGCCGCTGAGAACCAAGACCACCTCAAATATGTTTCCAAGCAAAAGGCTGACCCAAGCGACGACCAGATTTCCGAGCTTTTGGCATCTCTACATGTTTATTATTTGAGCTCAAAAATCTTTTTATTTCTTCGCAAGAGTACATGTCGTCTGTCTGGCTCAAATGTTACAATTAGTGATTTGCAAAGGTTGACTAAGGAGATAGCCGCTTGGATCGAAGACATGTCCCTCACAAAATTAAGAATGTCGAGATATTTTGAAGTCAGAAGTATGTTCCAATATTTAGACTTCTACATTTCGTTCATCATATTCTTGCAGTGTGAAGAGGAACTAGACTATGATTCGATGTGCAAGATTTTACCACTTTTGTTCTCCAAAGGTTTGGACTTGATTAACTTCTTGCAAGAGAGTGTGAAGCAGTTTTCGAAGAACACAGGGTCACAATACATTCTTGGTGCCGTCGCAGAGATCTTGTCACGGGTGTCCCATCTCAATGTGGGCCTTCTCATACGCTTCAAGAGAGACGAGAGTGGAGATGGAATTGACTCCAATGAAACCCCTGCGCCGTCCTCTCTTGTTTACACAGCTCCTTCAGAGAATGCCAAACCCTTTACAATCCCGGTACAACAAAAAGAGCAACTCATTATGGCAACAGACTCTGTTTTAATGCTTCTAGAGAGCCTGTTAAATCGTGAAACATTTAGTCGTGTTTCCAAAATGTGGAAGTTTTACATGACGTTTGTTCGAAATTCACACCGGATGAACCCAGCTGCCTATGCCAGAATTCATGCTGATGTTTTCAAATCCGGAAAGCTTATGGACACTTGCCCTGTTTTGCCAAGTCCAGCGAAAGTCGCCTCCACCTCAGATCGCAAGAGTAGTACCGCTACGTCCGGTGGATGTCCATTCCCACTCCAAAATAACAGTTTCGAGCCTTTTGAGCCATTTTCCAACCCTTCAAGATCTCTGTTCTCAAGGCAGAGCTCTACAGTGGAACAGAACTCTCCACAAGCACAGATCAAAAACGAACCGACTTCCCCCTTTAACGACTCACGAAAGCGAAGGTGTCCATTCAATCACGAAGCAATGAGAGGCGCTGGTAAAGCTCCAAGCTTCAACGAAAGCAATATTAGAAGAAGCCCAAGTATTGATGGACCTCCACCCACAGAGAATCATATCATCAAGAGACCTCTGCCTAGGCCCTCTACGAACGGTTTCCCCTTAATGATGCCTGCTCCTCCAATGTCCATCCCACCCATGCCGATGGCCTCTCCTAGTCCGACCGTGGGCACAATGGATTGGGACACCATACCAAACTTTAATTTCGATCTCTTCCCTGATGAGACGCTTATGGCTCAATTTGGCCCGGCGAGCTCAACAACCCAAACATTGAGGGCATGTTCCAGTGATAAAACAATGGTCCTACATTTATTTTTTTTAATTTTGGTGTATATTATTTTAGTTCGGAAGGCCGTGTATGATATATGAAAAACGGTGCTAAGTAAACGTAGTTTTTCGCAGCCATTCTTTGGACCGTTCCTAGTCACATGATCAAAGTGCTATCAAATCTTCGAGTTGACTTTCCCGAACTACTCTCATGTTTCGCTATGCAGCATCGTTGGGGGGTACTCGTATAACCTTTAGACAGACGAGTGCTGCGGCAAGCCCCATAAGTCGACGCTATGGCTCAACAGCAATTCCAAAGCAAAGGTCAAACACCTTGCTCAAGGTAGCTTTGGCAACGGGTCTCCTAGGAGGAACCTTGTATGCTACTAGCGATACCTTCCGTGATTCGGTCAAGCACATATACTACACCTCTAAACGTGTTGGTGTGGTTACTGTGGCCACAACAAGGTGTTTCAATATCTATGTCAATGTCCTCGGGAAGGACTTCGATGACCAGCAAGAACGCAGTAAAGCCCTCTCGGAAGCTCATCTTAAGGCTGCTAAGATCACCCTCAAAGCTTTAGAGAAAAATGGTGGTGTCTACATTAAACTTGGTCAGCACGTATCCGCCTTGACATACTTGCTTCCTCGAGAGTGGACTGACACAATGATTCCACTTCAAGATAGATGCCCACGTTCCTCAATCGAAGAAATCCAGGAGATGTTTCTCGCCGATGAGGGTATGCCTCTCGATGCCATGTTCAGCGAGTTTGATCCCGAACCAGTGGGCGTGGCATCATTGGCACAGGTTCACATTGCGAGATTGAAAGGCTCTGGCGAAAAGGTAGCAGTCAAAGTTCAGCACCCTTCCCTTGCGGAGTTCGTACCCTTGGACATATACATGACGCGGACAGTCTTCGATTTGATGTACAAGGTGTTTCCTGAGTACCCAATGACATGGCTTGGTGACGAAATGCAAAACTCCATATATGTCGAGTTGGATTTCGTTAACGAAGCGAGAAATGCTGAAAAGACAGCCAAATATTTCGAGAAGTACAAAAAAGATACTGCTTTGCGGATTCCAAAAGTCATATCTGCGAACAAGCGTATCCTTGTCATGGAATTCGTCGCTGGCGCCAGACTTGACGACTTGAAGTACATCAAGAAGAACAACATCAACACTGCGGAAGTCTCATCTTGTCTTTCCCATATATTCAACAACATGATTTTTCTCCCCGATGCTGGATTACATTGCGATCCACATGGCGGCAATCTCGCAATCAGGAAGGTGTCCAAATCCGAGAGCGGAAGCGGGCACAACTTTGAGATTGTCCTCTATGACCATGGCCTCTACCGCTACATTCCCCTAGAGATGAAGCGTGACTATGCCCATTTGTGGTTGGCGATTTTAGACAACAATATTCCTGAGATGAAATACTACGCCGAGAGAGTGGCACACGTGAAGGGCCAGCGGAAATTTCAGATCTTTGCCGCTGCAATTACTGGAAGAGATCCAGATACTGCTTTGAATTACGATATTTCAAAATCCAGAGACTTGAGCGAGGTAGAGAACATGCAGCATCAATTGCACTCCGAAGAAGGCGTTCTCGAGGACTTGATGGATGTCTTGAGTAATATGCCTCGTATGGTTTTATTGATCTTGAAAACTAATGATTTGACGAGGAATCTTGACGAGAACTTGGACAATCCCTTAGGACCAGAGAGAACATTTTTGATTTTGGCAAACTATTGCGCCAAAGTTGTTTACGAGGAGAGCAAAGAAAAAGATAACCAGGCCTACAAATCATATTCGTTAGCCTGGATCTACCATAGACTCACAAGCTGGCTCGCCTACGAGAGAAGAAAGAGTGCTTTGTTTTTCTACGACATATTCATGCTCTTCAGAAATCTCAGAAAGCACCTCACATCATAGAATACCCATCCGTGTATATATTAACATGCCCTGACTTATGATCTATTGATTGTTTCTGATTTTGTCCAAAAGATCGTTGATCTTAGGACCCATGACTGGTTGACCTGATTTGGTTCTTCTTGAAAGACTCTCTTTCTTCTTCTCTCTTTCCTTCTGCTTCTGTTCGATGGCTCGCCTCCTATCTTTTACTCTCTGAAGCTTCTCCTCTCTTTGTTGTTCCTTTCTCTCTTTAGCAAGCTTAGCTCTCTCCTGGAAGTTGAGTGGTTTCCTTTGCGATGTAACCTTTGGAGGTGCCTGTTGAGGTGGTAACGATGCTTTTTGTTTGACTTTTGATTGTTGAACATCGTTGTCGGATTCTTCAGAGTCAGACTGGTCAGATGCAGCGTCCTTTTCGTTGTTGTTGTCTCCCTTTTCATGAGAAGGCACTTCACCCTCCTCCTCGAGGAGCTTAAAGTACTGCTTTCTCAATCGAGCTCTGTGGACAAGAGACCGTTTTATCTCTTGATTCTTGTATTCCCTAAGATCTTTATGAAACTTTTTTCCTTGGAAAGGTTTCCTTCTATCTTGTGAGCCAGCCATATTGGAGAAATGTGGAGTAGTTCCTTGTGAAGAGCTACAAAAATTTGTGCACTCCCGATGGCTTATATTCTGGGGTCTGGAAAGTTGCAATACTTAACTGTTTATATGGGCACTTTTTTTAAAAAGTTGGATAGTGAGCCCTTATTCCGAACTCACAAAAGATACCTTTGAAGTTTTGTTGGCTGATTTTGATTTTTCAATTTTTTCTTTTCGAATGAAAGAATCTGTTCATATCACACTTATTCGTACATCGCGCGTAGAATTTGCAACCATGTAACAATCACCTCAATTTCCAAATCAGTTAGATACAGTTTTGTCGAGAAAATTACAACAAGGCTACGTAATTGCATAAAAAGGCATAGTTCCAAGCGCCTCTAACCGCTCGAATACTCTGCCAAAATTACACCAGAGCATATGCTAAATCATGTCACAGCCGAACAAATATGTGCTGTTGCCCCAGGAAGCCCACAGATCCCAGGAAAGAGCCAATGCAGATGATGTCATAGAGGATGATATTCCACTACAAGACCTTGCGGAAATAGATAATCTTGATTTCGAAAGTGGGTTACAGCAGGAGCCCGACCTCGAATCGTTGTCAGAAAATCAGGAAGGAAGCGGGACTTCCAACATGAAAATGGCTTTCATGAACATGGCGAACTCTATTCTCGGCGCAGGTATCATAGGTCAGCCCTTTGCATTCAAAAACAGTGGAGTTTTAGGAGGAACGCTTATCATGTTTTTCCTTACCGGCCTTATTGACTGGACGTTACGATTGATTGTGGTCAATGCCCAGCTATCTCAAACCCGGTCTTATCAAGACACCGTATTCTACTGCTACGGCAAATGGGGGAAAATTCTTCTCCTCTTTTCCATTAGCTCATTTGCTTACGGTGGCTGTATGGCATTTTGTGTGATTATCGGTGATACCATCCCTCACGTTCTTAAGTCTGCACTTCCAGATTCATGGACCGATCCACTGACATCGATTATCGGTTGGATGTTCGGAAGAAACGTTATCATCACGATATTCACCGCTTGCATATCCTATCCTTTGTCTCTTAACAGAGACATATCAAAACTCGCCAAGGCATCTGGGTTCGCCCTTTTGGGTATGATTATTATTGTCATCGTCACAGTTGCTCGTGGACCAATGGTCGACGATTCCCTCAAGTCATCACTATCCAAGGGCAGTGGTTTATCAGCTTTAACATTTTCCAAGGTATCTCAGTCATCTCGTTTGCACTTGTCTGTCACCACAACACAATTTTCATTTACAACTCATTAAAGAATGCTACGGTTTCTAAATTTGCGAAGTTAACTCATTGGGCTTGCGGGATCTCGATGTGCTTCTGTCTTCTTATGGGATTATCTGGTTTATTGAATTTCGGAGACAAGACGAAAGGCAATATCCTCAATAATTTCCAAAGCGATGACACTTGGATCAATTTAGCTCGCTTCTGTTTTGGATTGAACATGTTGACTACTTTTCCATTAGAACTTTTCGTTGTTCGAGATGTTCTCAAGGACATCGTATTGGCGAGCAAAGTGGATCCCGACTCAGACGGAAGCACTGCCCATTTAGAGCTTTCCAATAAGCAGCATTTTATCATCACAACGGTCCTTTGTTTTTCTTCCATGGGGGTTGCTTTATTGACCTGTAATTTGGGCATGATTTTAGAACTTATCGGGGCCACTTCAGCTTCCCTTATGGCTTATATCATTCCACCGTTGTGCTACTTGAAACTATCTTACGACAGACTCGATTTTAAGAACGCAGACAAGAAGGAAAGAATAAAGTTTTACCTAAAGAAATGTTCCCCCAGCATTGCGTGTACTATATTCGGTTTTGCTGTGATGATCATAAGCTCCATCATGACTATCCGTACCGGCTTAAGCAATGAAGACGGTGGCTCTCATTGTGACGTTGCATAAATAGGTATTTAAAAGTTAATTACTCGATATCTTCTTCATCAGAGATCATTGCTCTCCTTTTGCTAGATTGTAATTGCCCCTCGCCAAGGTCCTCATCATCGAGTACCCGGCGTTTGCGAGAAGTCGAAACTTCCTCATCGCTTTCAACTGATTCACCACCGGTTGAAGTCAATGGAGTGTCAATTTGCAAGCCAACATTGGTTTCTTCCTCGTCCTCATTCTCTTCCACAAACAACTTACTAGCGGATTGAATTGCCTCCTTGATTTGGGAAGACGAGTCTGCTGAAACAATCTTCTGCCAGGACTCTTTGAACAACTCTAACAGTTCCTTTTGAAGTACTCCGCCAGTTTCTTGAATGAGCTGCCTAAGCTTCTCCTCACGTTCGAAGAATGTTTGCACTTTTTCATCGTCGGATTCGTCATCTGAATCATGGACAATTTCAGCCGATTTACTGATGCCCAACTCCGAGTCAGAATCGATCTCGAGGTTAGGGGCAGATCTCCGACGACGGCGCGATGATTTTTGATTCACCGTTGTCTCATCATCCAGATCGTCCAAACTGACCAATTTTTTATTACGACGTTTCCTGGACTTTTGGGGTTGTGCGTCCTCATCGGAGATATAATCGAGATTCAGATCGACCTCATTAATGTCATTCTCTGGATCAAAATCCTTATCTTCAGCATATCGATTCAATTGGTAAGCTTCATCAAACTCTTTTCTTTTTGCCAAACCAATGACTTTCTTGACCTGATCATCATCCAAATCTAGACTGGTTGCAAGCAGCTCATCGAACGGTGCTCCAATTCTCAAATTTGAGTAAGCCTGAGCTCCGAAGTTTAATTGCTCAGTGCTGAACACCATCTCACGAATTTGATCAAGGAAAGGCTCCAAATCACCGGAATACCCCTCGTGGAAACTAATCCATTTGTCGATTAACTCCTTCACCTCGCCAAGCTCCTTTGCAGTAACTTCTGGCTTGAGAATTGTTTCATCATTTAGTACAAATGCACATTCAAATCCAATATTTTCAAGAAGCAACCTTAAAAGAGAGTCAGTTATCACTAACCGACGATTTGCAAGTGTTAGCCGTAAAGCCACAAGAGATACACCCTGGCTTTTAAGGGCCGCGATTCTGTCCAACTCACTGGTAACAAACTTGAGGATCTTTGCAGCATTGTTCCTCTTGAGCATTTGATAAACAATAACGGAAATCTTCTCGTCGAGCAGCTTGTTCTTATCGATGAATTCAAGAAGGGGAGCCTCTTTAGGTTGAGGAACATCATCCGCAAAATAACTCGAGCGACCGACTGCCACAGAGTCCAGGGTTTTAATAGATGATGTGTCCAAGTCTCCGGTACTAAGGTAGCATTTGAGCTCTGAATTTTCGAAACGAGGAAAAAGGAGCTCCAAAGCAACCGGGAACCTGTCAATCGAAGTTTTAAATTTCTTCATGAAGTACACAATGAAGTCTTCCACATGATGTCTTATGCTGGATTGTCTAGGTAAGAAAGCCCTCAAACGGAAAATTGTGTTCATAAAATCAAGTCGATACAACGCAGAGAAATCTTTTCTGACGACGAACAATCGATGAAAGAACGAGACACCTCGTTTAATTTCCTCTCGCGTAAGATCCTCAAATTTTGAAAGATACTGAATATGAGTAGCCACTGTATCACTATGGAAGAACTTGACTTCGGTATTTTTGAAATCCAATTTTCTTTCTTGTGTGATGTATCTTATCTCAGCATCGTCATCTTCATCTTCTGAATCTTTATCTATCAAATGCCAGTGCTGCTTATCCATGTCTTGGTTGAGGCCTCCTTTTCTGCCCAATTTACTCATTTTTCGACGCGTTTTGATGAATAATTTGACGTCTTCGTTAGCTAAACTTTCGAAGCTTTTGAGAAGGATGTGGACCACAGACACAACCACACTAAGATATTCAGGCGAATGTTTCGACGCTTTCTTTGGAATGTTCACGATCACGTCTAAAAATTGTTTCTGAGAGAAAAGCTTCCTGATAATTCCCTCAGCCAACTCTCGATCTTCGTCGACGTCCTCTTCTGAAGTAAGTTCAATCTCCCTCTGGCTTCTTGCTTTGGTGAAGATTGTGTGGGATATGAGCAACATTTCTCGGAAACAAATCATGGCAATATGGAGCGAGTCGTGATCCTTGCTATCAAAGGCAGATCTGAAGTACGAGATGAGCAAAATGAAATTGATCTCACTCAACGCCTCTCCAACTGAGCCATAATCAAGCCTGTCTTCGTCCTCTGTTGGTGTTCTATTATTCTTCAAGTAATGCGAGTGACGCAGTCTCTTGTACCTGAGAAACCATGCAACAGTTATAAAATATGAAGCGAGTTCATGTCCATCAACGGCATCAAGAATTCCCGCTCTTCCTAAAGTGCTCTCGTTGGATGCACTTGTCAAAATTTGTCCGACGAATCGAAGTAGATTGTTGAAGCATCCACTTACCATCAATTCGTTGACGAAGCGCGTCAATATTATTTGACTAGCAAGGTTGAGGTGAACTTGACTCTTCAGAAGATATGCGTTGGAATCATATTTGAAAGTGGACATTTTATGCCATTTCTTGCTTCTATCAAGCTTATCCAAAGTGGTATGTGTACTATTCAATGCCTCTTGGCCTGAAACGGTGTAATAACCAGAGTCGTCTGGGGCTCTAATGGAGAGAAGCGTACCAAACCTGCCATGTCTAGTTGAGATGGAATTTTTTTGAATCTTTTTGCGTTTATCTTCTTCTTTCAAAAGATCTTGAAGCTGAAGACCCGCGGCGCTTGAAGCTGGTGCCGCCTCAGTGGTTGACTGCCCAGTAGAATGCGGTGCCACATGATGCTGGGGAACGGAAAATAAGGCATCCACGTTGATCCCTTTTATTATGAGTGACAAACACTCCATTACTGCTTGGCCAAATGATTCATCAGACAAATTTGAGCCCACAGAATGGGCAATTGACGTAAGAAAGAGAAGAACTTTATGCTTCTCGAATGCGGCTAGCACAGATCCAGTGTTTATGTCCTCTGCGCTCATTCCATTGGGTAGGTCGGCAGAATTGGTGAATCCTTTCGGTGCTTTTGATGGAGGCAAAGGCTCTATAAATAGAACATTCCTGATGAAGAAAAGAATAAGCCGAAGAATATTCACGTCTCGAGGTTCCCTATCCTCTTTGGGGGTCTTAAGTGCGTTCAACCCGAGACTTATGACAGCTTTGAGGGTGAGACCCAGCTTGTAGTTAAGGATATGATACTTGTAAGCTAGCTGAGCCCTTCTAGCGTTAGTTCTGGCAGTGTAGTCTTTCTTGAGAGTCTGGCGATTAATGTCGATGGGCCAAGTGAGCAAAACCAATAGCTCTAATGAGGAAAGCATGATCTTTTCGACTGCTTTCGTTTTTCGAATCTTATCTGAGGTAGGTTTAAACCACTGGCATAGAATGACTGTCAAGTCATTGGTGACAAGGCCACTATCAGCGCATGCTAAAGCGACATCGAAGGAGTTGTTTTTCTCATCCACACTTCGGAGCCAACGCTTTATATCTTTTAAGCATGCCAACGCGTCATGACCTAGTTTATAAAGACCCTCTTCAGTGGAATGATCTGGTCCACCTAGGGCTGATGTCAAGACAGAGATGTGAGCTCGAAGGACTTTGGAGGTATATGATTCATGGACTTTCAAGCTTGAGGTCAAATCAGCGATTCTATCGACCTTTGGGGACTCGGGCTCCTCATTTTCCTTTTGGGTTTCGTCAGGCTTATTTTCATCTTCTGAAACGATGAAATCGTTTAGTTCATCATCATCTCTGTAGTCGTCCATGGTTGTAGGAAGCTAGTTACGCGTGCGCGTTATTTACATGGAACAATATCGCGCTGCCTTACAAGCGACCATAACCTTCATGACAACCTCTAGGGCAAAGTTGTCGAAAGAAAAAAAAAAAAAAAAGAAAAAGGAAAAACGGACCAACGTAGAAACTAACCACACCGAAGGAATATGCGCTAGAAAAAAGGAACGCTTTATGAAAAAGTCTTGAGACTCAAAGACGGAGTCAATAGATGGACTCGCTACAACCGACTTCAGAAACACAGTGAGTTATAAAAAGACTTCTAGCCTCTATATCAGCAAAGCAGACGATACAGGCAAAATCCCACCTCGAGGTGGATTACGAGCACAATGACGAATCACCATCAGATCCCCCTCCTAATGGCTGTCGCATTAGAATATGTTGGACTACAATGGACGCCTCTCTCGAGTCCACAGTCCCCATTATTCGTTAACAATCGCCAATATCGCCTGATCCTGGCCCCACTACGTTGGAACTTGCCAATCACTTTTCGGCGTTACATTGTGCCTATTGTTCGAAGCCTGCGCCAGGCAAAATTTTTCAAAAATTTGCTTAAATGCTCGATGTCGATGAATCGGAGGTGGGCATTAGGTGTCTGCTACGGAATTGATGGGGGGCTGCTGGGACTAAGGTGCAGCACTGTCTACAAAATGCGCTAAATAGGAAGGCGGCATGGCATGATACGATAAAGTAAAGGTGGGGAGAAAAGTTAAGCGACAAAGAGACCAAGCTCAAAGCCGCTTATTCGCCTGGTAGCCTATAGGAGCGCTTGGTCGCATAGTCATTCGGGTCGAGCAGATTCCCCATTACATTGTCCCGCACCGCTAGATTGTGCTCTGTGCATTTGTGGGGGACAGACTCCGAAAGCACCAGCCTCCATTCCACGCTGAGGCTGGAAAAAACATGAAAACCGGGCAGCAGCACCGGAGCAAGGCTCCGAACAAGTGACTCGAGCCTTCTTATAAGTTTTGCAAATTTGAAGGGCCCCTTTTTAATTCCATGTGTAGTAAGGCTTCGAGAAGCGACGGACTGCAGCCAGCACCCCAACGGACCCCTCCCCACCCCAGATTTTCCATCACGACCGGCAAGTGCCAGATATCTGTATGGTATTATAATCGTTTCTTTTCTTGCAACTTCCACCCTCCCTTTATTCCCAACCATGAGCGACTCTCGCTACTCAAAGCGCTTTAGAGTACCGGTGTCGTGTTCGGTCTGCCGTAAGAGGAAGTCCCGTTGTGACAGAGTCAAGCCAGTCTGTGGCACTTGCAAGAAAAAGTCGATAGCTCACTTGTGCACTTACGAAGACGACCCGCCCACTGGTCAGCAAAATACCACGACTTTCTTACCCGTGGGGCCTGTCTTGGCAACCCAAACAGCCCAGTACCAACCTCAGCCAAACCATGATCCTAACGTCATCCAAAACAACCACCGCCTACATCAAAACCCCCATACAAAAAGTCCAATGGTATCTTACCTGCTGCCCCAGCTCCCTCCTCCTCATCCCCACCCCCAATCTCCACTTTGGCCTCCTCATCACCAGCCACACTACATGGGCAGCGATCCATCGCTGAGCCAAGGAATTATCAACCCCCGCCCGAGCACCGCTTTGCCCAACCCATCACTCCGAATGAGTCTCTGGGTCCTGAAATGCACCCTAGTCTCCATCAAGAGTATCAGCATCAGCCACCATATCAGCCACCAATACCACAGGAGCACCCAATGCCGCTGCAACCACAACAAATAACGCCGTCCAGCTACCCAGTGGATGTGCCAAGAGCACCAACAACATCTCGCTCTTTCGGATCCCACAGCTCTCATGGCTCACTTGGCTCCAAAGGATCTCTTCCCCTTCCGCAGTCATTCTCTGGCAATGCCCCTATTGGAAGTCCGAAGAACCACATGCTTTCCCGGAAAAATTCAATGGGAAGCTCTGCTCCATCGATCTCTGGTATCCCAGGCCCCCTCTGGTGACACTGAAGAAACGCAAGACTCCAACCACACCTCCGTTGGCACCTGCCATGCTCGCTTCTGGGTCGTCAGGCAAACCAACCGAACCTCCTCAAGCTATGTCGATTCCCATGGGATCCAGGTCCAATATCTCGATGACGGAGCAGTCCTCGAATTCTCCTAATAAAGAGAAGACGTCGATTCCATCGGCCAATTCCCAACAGGACATAAAGTCACCAAAGAAAGAACTTCTCACAGAAGAAAGTTCATCTTCCGAATACGTTTCTATTTCCATTGGCTCCAACATTCTTCAGATTGAGCTAGAAGACACAATGGATTCGTTTTCTGCAGCCACGAATTCTCTTTTGGTTGAGGGTGAGTTTTGGCTGCAACAAGGTCCTCTCTCCTATGTTGGTCTCACTAAAAGTGACCCATTCATCAAGCTCATTCGAAGCTTCAGTATAGAGATCTTTAAAAGCGACGAGTTTGCGCAGTTCATTAGACGCAAGAAGCCACTTCCAGGTGACAAGAGCTCTCCCGCTTCTGCCATGAGTGGCGGTACCAGTCTTGATGATACTTCTAGATCTGAACAATCTGATCAGCCCTTCGATAAGGCCTTCGCCCTCGAGGATAGAAACTCAGAAGACGAGACTGACCTTCTTAGTGGCGGGGCTCTTCTTACAACCAAAATCAAAGCTGATGAACCAAATAATTCATTACCATTCCCAAGCCCATACACTGATATGCCTGGAGGGATCTCAATTCAAAGCTTATCTGGGTCGAAGCTGAACTATTACGAGTTTGTTCAAGCTCAAGTGATCAGCGTTCTTCCGAACAAGAGATCTCTATATCATGCAGTGAGTCGATACTTTAAGTTTGTGGCTTCATTTGTCCCCATACTTCATGAGCAGACATTTATGTCAGAGGTACGTTCCTTATTTGGTGGTGGATTCCCTGATTTTGGCGACGGCTTCTACAAGCTGTTCTTTATAAGAGACGAACAGGATCTCAATTTGACTGCCCAATTGCTACTCATCCTTCGACTTGGCTACATGTCTCTCATACCCACAGGCGAGACCGATATTGTCTTTACCAAGGAGGAGAAGCATCTAATCAAGGATATCACGAGATTTAAGTCGGACCACTATTTGAGCATCATCAACCTTTGCATTTCGGAGGAGAAGGTTCAGTCAAGATCCACCTTCAAGATCGTCCAGAGTTTAACTCTTTTGTACTTCTACCGTTCAGTGGCTCCAAATGACTGTCTTGGTATCAGTGGTGCAGACTCGCAATTATTGTTTGGCTCCATTGTCAATCATGCTTTATCGATTGGTTTGAATCGTGATCCTGCGAACTACGATAGCATACACAGCATCTCGAAGAAAGCAGACTTTGTTAATACTTGGAGGTCGTTATGGCACTTTATCACCAACGCCGATGCCATGGGCGCCATGTTATGCGGCTCACCCCTCAAGATTCCGACTATCGAGATAAGCGATGTTGAGACACCGAAGTTTGACAAGAATGCTGGCGAGAGAGAGGAGTTGTTCTACAGAACACAAGATATATGCAACTCATATCGTCGTGTCATAAATAAGCTCACCAATCTTCATGACAAACCTAAAGTCATTGAAGTGTTACGAGAAACGAGCTACTTGGAAGGAATCTTCCTTTCTCTTTTTGGGCAGGACTTTTTCCGAGACTATATCTGCAGCCCGGCGCCTCAACATGGAGACGGTCTGGACGCTGGTGAGAAAAAGAAGCGGGAGGAATGCTTACTAAAAGTGAGCCGCTTCTTGACCTTCTTGCACTTGAGAGCCAGCCTTTCGTGTCTATACTACTTGGTGGTCATTCATTATGAGGAGAAGCTAGACAAAGATGCAAGTGCTGAGATCACTGCTGGCATTGAGCTCTTCAAAATCTTCATAAGAAGTGTTGTGCAACTTGTTTATATAATGTCGTATGCACTTGATAATTCTCAAGAGCTTTTTGGCAGACATTATGACTTTATCTTGACTTCGGGCATTGAACGGTCATTGATAAAGACCCACAACTTTGTGACATCTTTCTTCATTCGTCTCATCAACTACAAGAGGGCGTTGGTGGTTCAGCAATTTAGCAAAATGGCAAATCCTCTATCGAATTCCTCTGAGGACGATGACTCGGAATTAGTTGCTCGAAGCGAGGTTACCGATTCGTTGTTCACAATAGCAATGATAGAGGCGGAGCTATTCGTGGGTAACTTCTGGACCCTAAGCAAGACATACATCAATTCTTACAAGATCTATGTCATGGCATACTTTGTGCTCAAACAATGCATGGAGAATCCCGACAAGTTGTTCGAAGGGATGGTCAACCATAAAAAGTATTTCCACGATGGTACGAACTTGCTTCAATTCCTTTCCATAGTTGAACTTCAAAGCTTGTGCAAATTATGTGAAGAATTTCGCGTCGCAAAAGTGGAGCTGATTCGAAGACAAACGACCCGGCCCAAATCCGGCGCAGCCGACGTGGAAGGTGGCAAAGTGGACAATGACGAAGAACCTTTCGACGCCTTGTTAGCAAACAGGACGATGTATGCGAACCGTAACACGGTCAATACGTATGGAGTGTTACAAGAGAAGCATATGTATCGGGATTTTGAAAAACAGGCGTTTGATGAGCAGTCAATGATTGGAAACGAGGAACTCCTTAAGCTCTTTGAGCTCTATGGCGACCTCGATGCAGTCATGGGGGTGTGAATGTAAATGATTGACCTCGGCGCTACCGCATTGTTTGATTGTCCAATTGTGAAAGTTAAGGTTTCCTATGTAGGCCGGATGTAGCTACGCACAGCGTTCAAAGCCCCACACAAGTAAGTAATGACATTCACTATACAGTATAATAAAGCATCCATCCCAGGGACATATAGATACGCTGCTGCGCAGATTCCCAAGAGACCGTTTATTAACTAGAAATGGTTCAGGCAGCGTATCAACCACACAATAATGGTGTTTCAAAAAAACGCATGAGAATCACCCTCTCGTGCGATCAGTGTCGTAAGAGGAAGGTGAAGTGTGACAGGAAGTTCCCATGTTCCACATGTGTTCAGCACAACAGGTCCAAGGATTGTTCATATGGAGAATCTGTGTCTACAGCAGGTCCACCGAACTTTAAAGACGGTTCTGTTGGAGTTTTCAGAACATTCTTCGCAAATGGTCCCTCATCCTCGAGTCCAAGGCTGAAGGAGTCGTCAAGGTCTGAGTTGACATTCTCGAGACTGGAGTTTTCTGGAGGAAGTGACAGTTTAAGTGCTAATGCATCCCTCGAAGGAAGCTCTGACTCTTCCAGAGCTTCAGACCCTGTCCTCATGCGCCCTGCCCAGACATCCCAAACAGGGTCCCAAATGCCCCAACAGGCTCGCTCTGGAATGCACACCATGTCGGTCGGTTTCGATCTGAGCCTGCCAATGATTTACCAAACTGGTCTGGCTCACGATCCTGTGAGTGATAGGCAGCTGAGTGATAGGTCGCTGGGATCTGAGAATCTTGGCTTGATGAGCGATGTGGAGCGACTCAAACTGAAGATACGACAGCTCGAGAATAAGCTCGATCTGAGTCTGAGCCTGGACTCTCCCACACAATACCCGAATTCTCATGAGAATTCAGTGGACTTCCAGGCATTCAGAAACAATCTTGCTCGCGGTCCACCCCAAGAGTCAAATTCCTCCAACCCTCTATTCGTTGGAGTCAATCCCTACAACAACAACGAGCCAGGTGAGCTCATTGACTTGTACGATAACTACAGCCCTATGCATGTCAAGGATGCATTTCGCCGTCAGAATTTCGGTCCCTTTGCATGGCTCGCATTCATGAAGAAAGACAAGGTGCTCAATCTTTTATTTGATTATATGAAGACTACTAGGGCTTCAGACAAGTTTCCCGATCCATACCTGCGGTCGAAATCGTGCACGAAACCGAACGACATGGATGCTGATTTCCGTAAGAAGGCACTAGATAGAGAGGGAGATAGCGATGTCGCTCATTTTAAGGAAAACAATAGCAACACTACCGCCAGTGACCTAAAGATGCAGATGAACAAACATGCTATTTCGCTCGGTCTCACCATGTTCGAAGGAGAATGGGACCAAAAAGTTCACCTTATTGAAAAAATCAAGATGCTTCTCCCGACGCGTAAAGCTCTTTGGATCTTGATCAACCGATTCTTTTCCTCCGTCTACCCCTTCATACCTATCATTGATGAAACTTGGTTCAGAAGTGAAATCAAGAGAATGCTTGGCCCTGAGATCTACGACGACGAACGCATTCAACACATTGTTCTCGAGAAGCAAATTGATCTAGCTACAATTGCAATCTTGTTGATTGTCATCCGATTTGCTTACTTGTCAGCATTTTCCAATATCAAAGCAGAAAATGAGAGAGTTTTAACTGCTACAGATGACTCCCCTTTGGCTGAAATGAAGTACATTCTCCACAATCCAATTGCATTAGATGCCATTAATCTTTCCCAAGTTTGCATTGATCAATTTGATCTTTTTAAGAGAACGAATATGACCGTTTTGCAATATATGGCTCTTTTGAGAGTATACTATCAATTTGCTCCCGAGCATGGTGATGGTTACGACGGAGGAGTTTCTCATGTCTTGCCATCCATGTGCGTTCTGATTGCCTATTGTATGGGCTTGAACAGAGAGCCTGGTAACTTTGATGACGTCTGTAACGATGCCAAGATGAACAACATCACCAGAAAGCTCTGGTTTTTCATTAAACTTGCAGATTTGACGCAAGCATACCAATTCGGCTTCCCCATGCTTATCGACAATAATTTCAACGATGTGCGTCTTCCATACTACAGGCCAGGCAACTCAAATATCCTAGATGCAAATCTTGAAAGAGACTTGTGTGACACCCTTGCTGGAATGGGGCCTTTCCTTGACAAGCTCAAAACATTTTTGTCTAGGATATGCTCTATTCGAAACTGTATGAAGATGAGCGATGCTACTGCTCTAATATCTGACTTTGAGCTTAGTATTCAGCAAGCCCTTGGGTCATTGACCGATTACTCGAAGACGCCACTCGCAAAGAACGAATTTACATTCGCCAAAAGCATGAAGTGCAAGACCTATTTGAACCTTAAGAACCTTTTACTATCATTGTACTTCCACTTTTTCCTCAACTACGAACGGAATGGAAACCACAATCTAGCTTTTTTCTACATGAAGAAATACCTTGCAATCGCTTGTGGTGAGATTCTTCCTGAGATCCTTGATCTTATCAAAGATAAATCGAAGACATTCGATCCGAACAGCACTTTGCCTGATCTATTCTTGACACCTTCGATTGAATTGTTCCTTCACAAGACAAATCAGCTCAATATTTCCATTTTCTTGAGAATGAGCAGCGCTGTCGCGTACTTGAGGTCCGATCCAGTTCTTCACAACAGAAATATCATGAACTCCTTCGAGTATAAAATGAGATACGCCAAACTTTGCAAGCTTCTCAAGATTCTCGAGAAGTTTATCAAGTTTGGCACAGCTTGTCTCTCCAAACTCAGTCATAGATATTACTATGCATGGAGAGTTTGCAAGGCACACACATTCATCATTGACGTCTTCCAATCAGAGGCGGTGGGTGAATATATTCTCAACAACTGCAATTCAGATAGGCTTATGACCGACTTCACAGCCCAGAGACTCGATGAATTATTGAAAATCGCAGATTCCACCCTTTGGAAACTCAAAGATGTCATCAAAGAAGATACAGAGCGTAAGAATGAGGATACATTCAATGTGCCCGATATTGACCCCTTAACGATCAATCCTACAGCTACTCAAAATAACCCAGAGGCCCCACAAGAGCCTTTGGAAGTCTTCTCAACGGATGATGCGATTGACATTGACGACCTTCGTCCAGCCGAAAATGTGGATATCGACAATTTATGGCGTCAGATTGGGTCTATGAAGTACGATATCCAGGCAAATGAAGCGTCTGCGTTCGACCAAATGAACATTCCTGATGATCAATGGGGTATGCCCTCACCAAACTACGGCGCTTCGTTGACACCATTTATGGACAACAGCGGAGAGGTCGATACCTACCTTGATATGTTTTCCAAACCACAGCTTTAGTGGCACCTTACTGTGGACTCGAGTCGCGTGGGAACCCTACCGGCCTGCACATAACAAGACTTACCCGGTTCACTGGGATGTAGCATTTAAGAGCGTTGAAAAAAACTTCTGATGCCTTGTTTAACACTACAAACTACTAAACGTATGTGACATATATCACAGAGAATTTATATGAAGACAAAACGCTGTGCACCAGTCAGAGTACTCAAATCATGATCGACCCAGTATACCCAAATTTCTGATAAATTCTCCATTCTTGAAAACTTTTCACTAACATAAAAGATGCCGGTACTTCAGTATGATGAAGCTGAACTCGATGGTGTGGGGTGGTAACTTAACCACCGTGACACTTCTTTGAAGCTCTTTTGTAGTCAGGGAGAGATTCAGCGTGGACTTGGAATGATATCCCTTCATTTGATAGGGTCCACCCTCATCGCTCAAAAGGAACCTCAGATCTTAGGATCCTTGAACCCTCATTCCTCTGCTGCCGATATCTTCAAAGCATTCTCGACTCTACCCGCCTAGACCAAAACCATTAATGTACCTCTAAGGCACGGGGCCATTAGCTGGATTAAATCTTACCATCTAAGCCATGGCTATACATTCTAGGTCTTAATTACATTGTTCAATATGGCAAAATTCCCTTGGAAGCTTGGAAGATTTACTCTGATCACAGCGTGGAGCCAACTGACGACACAGGCTTCCAGGCACAGTCACAACGGTTGCAAAATGCCAGTGAAGGCTGTACCGATAGGACCGCGTCTAAACGGCCATTACGGTCCAACGGCATCTAACGTGCTGGCTGCCCAGATTAAGATAATTAGAAGCATACACGGTGAACGCGGACGCGAGTGATTAGCCCACCTGCCAAAGTAGACACCACCGGCGAACCACAAAAGCGGTAAATGATGCTGTCAAAAGAAGAAGTCGCGACACCATTTACTCCTTTAAGCATATGGTAGGCGTCGGGTACGCATCGCTGTTATTATGTTTGCAGAGTAAAAAAAACGCCAGGACGTGTAGTCCGCAGGAGAACACGGTTTTTCCAGGCGCATGGGCCAGGAACAAGAGCGAGTAATCTAGGCCAGAATGGGAAGCCTTGCATCGAGGACAAAGGTGTGGGAGCTAAGCGAAACACGAGAGCCACAAAGGCCGATATTTTCTGGGAGAGGCGTTTCGTCTAAATATATCGATTTCATGTGAGAGCTAATTTGGGCTGGCAATGGCCGATGTGAGACGAGGAGAAGCCGCGCGGTGGTTTCAGATTTCGTAGACGGAGGATCCCCACCAGATGGGAGGAACCCGACCAGATGGGCAAAATACCATTATTGCCGGTGGTAGGCGAGAGAGATACAGCGGAAAATGGCGGCAGGGGCTCGGCTTCAGTCCATTCTATGTGCGAGGGACGGGTACAAAAAAGCCCCTAGAATGGGTGCAAAAAAAAAAAAAAAAAGAAAAATAAAAAAAAGCGTTCGGGCTGGACCGCAGGCACACAGTGCGACAGCGCCTGGGGCACCGTTACAGAGTGGAAGGAGCCGAGAATTGGCGTCAACAAGGAAAAAGGATCCAGAGGAGAATTACAGGAGAATTAATTTTGGCGGGGTGGGAGGAGGCCGGTATGATACACGGCGTTTGGCTCGAGGCTCGAGCTGTGGCAATTGGCGAAACATGAAATAAATTGATGGAAGTAAAGGCCCTGCTTGGCTGAATCCTCGGGTGATTTAGAGTGCAACAAGCGTCGCCTGAAGCAGAAAATAGGCCCTCTCACGCCAGGAAATATGTGTCGCGAATTCGTGCCGAACAGGAGTGAAACACGAAATGTTCAGGCCAAAACAGTTTGGTGCGTCGCGAAGTTACAGATGCCCGTAGGGGCACATACAGAGCGGCGCTGGCTTGGAATGCCTCAAGATATAAAGATCAAGGCATGTCCCAGCCAATCTGCTCAATATCAATTCTCCTTCAAACATGGTCGCTTCTATTGACGTGAAAGCATTGAACATCTTCGTCAACCAGCCAGTGTCTCAGAACATGATCCACAAGTTGGTCGTCACCACTTTGCAGGTGCTTCCTTGTCTGGACGACAAGGATGGCAAGACGGCCCACAGCGGCAAGCCATTGCCTTCCCTCATGACTTTCATCAACAAGTTGGTCAGATACACCAATGTCTACACCGGCACCTTGATGACCACCTTGGTCTACTTGGACAAATTGAAGCACAAGCTTCCCAAGAACGCCCAGGGCTTGCCTTGCACCAGACACCGCATTTTCTTGAGCTGTCTCATCTTGGCTTCCAAGTTCCACAATGACTGCTCTCCCAAGAACGTCCACTGGGCCAAGTACACTGACGGTCTCTTCTCCTTGAAAGACGTCAACCTTATGGAACGCCAGTTGCTCTACCTCTTGAACTGGAACATGCGCGTCTCAAACGACGAGATGTGCACCCAGTTGGCCTCCTTCTTGCAGCCAATCAAGGAGGACTTGGTCAAGCTGTCCAAGATGAGAAAATACTTGGCCAAGCAGCATGCTGCTGCTGCTGCAAGTGCTTCCACCTCGACGAGCCCCAGATCTGCTCTGGTGTCTCCTTCGCCATCCATCTCGCGCTCTTCCTCCACCACTTCCCACTTGTCTTTGCACAATCCCCATGCTACACACACTCGCCAGAACTCGTCGGTTTCTGTGGCTTCCACCAACTCGGTCATGTCGCACTACAGACAAGATTCTTGCAGCCTGATTGAGCTGCTTAGCCCCAGGGCCTCGATGACTAAATCAAACAGCTACAATGACAAGCTCTCTCGCGAGGTCGATCCTCGCATTGAGATGGCTGCAAGAAATGAGGAGCAAGAGTTGTCGAGAATGATTTCTCAGATTTACAGGCAGGCGGCCTGATGCAAGAGCAATGCAGGGCATTGTTTCACGGCTTTACGAAATTCACTTCAGTTCTACTTTTATAGACGGTTTAATATCATAATGGGTTTAGGTCAAGCATGTAAATGTGGTTTTCGCAGCCATTCACCGGTGAAGCCAGCGACAATCTCCATCAATACAGGCGGCACAATCCTACACCCGTACACCACTGACACCCCAAGCAATTTCGTTATCTGATCCACAGCTGAATGTCTACCCCGACCTTGTGCCTATGCTTACTCGAATTCCCCAATATAGAATATTGGCAAGGAGCTTCTCGGTGTCCCGGCTACTTTCGATAAATAATGGCAATAATAACAACAATAACAACAATAATAACGGCAATAAGGACCAGCTCCGAAAGCTCGGCTCTATCCTACTGAAGGGCAAAGTTGGTGAGCAATCAGATAAAGAGACCCGCAAGGGCACTGCTCTCAATATCCAATCGAAACCTGAGGTTCCTCCCTCCACGGCAGATGAACTGTCTTTAGATTTGGCGGTGAAGGAGAATATAGATGAGCTCGAAGACTCCTACGAAACCATAGCTTTCATGACAAAGGACGACGTCCTGATTCAGGAGAACTTGGACGCTGGCGGTCAATTCGGAGCATTCCCATCCAAGCATTTTCTAGATAGGAAAGCGCTTATTAGAAGCCTACCGGATGAAGTGGACATGCTTGACACTCCTTGGGAGGAGATCGAGCGCATTTACAGCACCCTCAACAGACTAGACGAAGATAAAGCGGTGCATGCCAAATACATGAAGCGATTCGGCATCGAGGAGAAAGATCTCATGACAAGACTACGCCTCGGGAAGAATCTTGACGACATGTGCAAGGCTGGTCGCCGAGGCGAGAAGTATGATGTTCCAAAAGGTCTCGAGAGAGTCTTTAAAAGATTATATCCATACAATGTCGTTGGCTTCGACCGGTCTATCCTAGGAGTGCCACTTAGAAATGGAAGACACTCATTGAAGAGTGACGACGACGAGAAAGCACGCAAGCAGATTCCAGAGGAGCTTGTCAGGGACAGTCGGCCCTTTGATACCAAAGTGCCAGTTCACAAAATAGATGTGAACTTTTTTGAAGAAGATCAACTCAAGGAAAGTATCAGCCCTTACGACCTGAAGCCACTTCCACCGGAGGACTTACTCCGCAGCATTGGCAAACCCATGCTTTTCGATGATATCGACAACTACAAGAAGATCGAGCACCCATCGGTAGAGCTTTTGGACCGCATAGAAAGGGAGACTCTCACACTAAAGGACTCGCTCTACCTTGAAATCGCCAGGAAGATGATTCCTTCGAACACTGACGTTGTCAATTTGAACGCACCAAAATTGCGAACAAACGAGTACGTGGTCGCTCTGAAAGATCACCACGCCACTGCATTATCGGGACCATCATTGAGTTATCGTTACAAGTACTTTGATCTCGTCCCTATTTACGGAATGTTGCTCACTAGCAGAAAGCATTGCAACAATCTCTACAAGCATTTATTCAAAGTCATCCTCATCAATCTTGAAGAGCACATTGATGTTTTGAGTCGCATAAAGTACAAGCTGCCAGAAGAGTCACAAGCATTCCTTGGAAAGCTATACGCAAAGATTCATCGTGTTATCTCGGATAAGCTCATTCCTATGGCTGTGGACTGCAGACTCAAGTTCTCGCTAGAGTACCAAGCAGTGATTCACAAACACATCACTTCGCTGAACTTCTCAAGAATTTACTGGCTTAAACCGCCACAGAAGTTGTCCAGCGGAGGCCGCGATTATGGCCGCCAGGTACGCAGAGAGGCGCACAGAGAGAAGGTCTACCCTCTAGACCTCGCACACCACAAGTACTCCAAGTAGTGCATAGACCACCCGATCAAGGTGTACCTAAATTTTTTCGCTCTTCAACTGTAGACCTTAGCACATACAATGCAGCCAACCAAGAATAATATGGCCTACAAGAAGGTGGCTCAAAGCTTCCAGCTTCCACCTTTGCCACATGCAAAGATCCGGAACCCCGTTACCCAAAAATCAAATCTGAATTGCATGGTCATGATGGCCGGTTTGTTGAACTGTTGGGCAGCCAATGGAGAGGGCTCTCAGGCCTGCGCTGCTTTGGAACTCGAGTTGAAGACATGTATGGAGCTTTCCGGAAAAGGAAAAGAGAACAAGACTTCCGTCAACTACCACACCAGCAGACTATATCCAAAGTTGAAGCTCAAACGTAACGATTAACTGTACATAGCATAATTTTCATGGGGACTTAGAGTATACAAGGAAGTAGCGATGAACCAGCGATGGTATAGGAAAATATTCTTCAATGCTGATGAATAACTTGTATTAAAAACATAAAACGGGTGCAGTGGAGCAAAAAATATGCGATTTCTGTGGATCGAACACAGGACCTCCAGATCTTCAGTCTGACGCTCTCCCAACTGAGCTAAAACCGCTTATAGTATTATTTTGCAGTAGATGTACTATATGCTCGCTAGTTAAAAAGATGTGACAAAATCTTGGAAATTCACATCAGAGACCCCAAATTTAATTTCATCTGATTTCTAAGACTACGACTGCTTATTTTAAATATGAGAAGGCTAGCAACAGCATAGTGAGTTTCAAGAAATCAAGGCTAATAGGCTTTAATGATCGCTACGAATTTTTAGATCAGCCGTGGTTAATTTATCCGGTGCGTACAATATCATCTGTTGATATGAAATATTTAGGTATCACCATGAAGGGAGTTGATTGGAAAGCCTTCCGAGACAATTTACCGTTCACCACCTATTCACAAGGATTTTATCATTTTGATTTGATTACCAGAGCAATTGGCATGAATAGGTTTGTCAGTTCCAAAACGGTCTACCGAGACCTCGTGCAGTGCATGAAGGACCGGGAGATCAAGGCTCTTGACAATGCCATACATCGCCAGTTTCGTGGTATCGGGATTGAGAAAACATATGCTCGGCCGAAGAAGGGAGGATATGGATTGATCAAATTGGAATTCCAGTTGCTTGGACATCGTGCTAAAGTAATCTTGCAAGCGTGTCTGTCCACCAGGTGGTATGATACTCTTTTGAGATTGAAAATGCTTCATCATATGGTTAAGATCGATAAGGACAACAAGGACACTCCTTTGGGCGATACCATGACGCTTGAAGTGGCGGATTTCTTACTCCAAGAGTCTGAGAAATACGTTCAGAACCTCGAGTGGACCTTTACGGAGAATGAGATTGAATATATTTGGGCTTGGAGACATTTAGTTGAATTAAAGCGGGACACCACCCATGAAGTCCGTACATTTGATAAACAGGAAATTCTTGCTCAAGCCAAGAAGCCTGTGGAGCTTACGGAGGACGAGGAAGATACAGTTAAACATACTGCGTTTCGGTCAATTAGTAAGAGGATCCAAGATTCTCTTTCACCAATTATGCCGAGGCGGTTTACAGAGATTTGCCCAGCTGCTAAAGTGCTAAAGCGGTGGGATGTGTTTTGGAAAAAGCTTTATGTACATGAGTGGTTACAGCGACATGATTTTACCGCTTTCCATTTATTCAATTTTGGCTCATATGTGCCTTGTCATGATGATGAGAGACATCCCGAACCTATGGAATGTCTGCTTTGTGTCAAGGAGATTATGTCAGATCAAAAATTAGGACATTTATACAATGATTGTGAAGTGTCAAAGCATTGGTGGCACAAACTTGACTTCCTGAGGCCTATGTCTCTTGAAGAAATGTTGGCACCAGCTGACACGTCTTATTTGAACTTAAAGAGATTGAATCACTTTGTCAAGACAGTTCGGAGAACGTACTTGATTCGAAACAGTTATGGATTGAATGATCAGCTCCAGTACCCTACGGTTCGGGAAATGGACCGGTATTTAGCTGTGGTTGATCCGAAAGGACGATGACATAAAGTGACCTGAATTTATGGAAAATTCAGCAGCGGCTTAGAGACTCTCTGGCTTGAGAAGTTCTTTGAGAGGAGAGTCGCGTTCCCCGGGTTCACTCAGCTTCTGTTGATAACACATTAAGGGGTTTACTATGTAGGTCTTAAAACTATATAGGTTTTGTTGGAAAGAATTCATTCTTTCTGGCGTCCTCTTAATATAATAATCGTTAAAAAAAAAAAAAAAATGGGGAAATTCGGCCCGATGATGATTGATCTAGCCTCAATTTTTGGTGCAAGAGGCTTTCTACATTAAATAGCGTGCTAACGACGTAAATTTTGACTACCTATACGGTGAATTCATCAAAGTGAACCCACCTACTTCAATGCTCAAATAGGAATTAGAATGCATTAAACTTTTTGCTTCTTCGACAGAGCTTCAGAGAAAATACTCTTCTTCATGATGTTGTTGACGAGCTTTTCGTCCGGGATGAATGTGTAGTGGGTATCACCGATGGAGAAGAGCTTTTCGCCTTTAGCGCATTCCCGCAAAGCTTTTAGTTCGGATTGGAGGACAATCCCCGCCATGAATTCCCTAGTCTGAGGTTGTGACCTATCGAAGTTCACACCTACCTCCGGGTATTCAGAGATACGAAGGTCTAAAATTTTAAACAAGCTTTCTTTAAGCGATTCGGTTAGCTTCCCAGACTCAACTAGTTGGTAGCACTTTTTGAAAACCCTTCTTATACCACGCGCTTTGTTTTCCAGTGACTCGTCGTTGAAGGGTGTCTTATCATTGATCTTTGCAAGTACGGTAAGTAACTGAGCCAAAAAGCACATCTCGAATATGACCTCTCCTGAAACATAACAATCAAAAGTGTCCACGATGAATTCTTCGTCTTCCTCTTCTTGGATTTCCAAAAGAATGCTTATTATCTCTTCCACGTTGGTGGCCAGAAGGGAAGTGGATTCCACAAAATATTTCTTGATCAAGTCAAGAGAAACTTCCCCAAAATCCGAGGTAGAACCCTCCGGTTCGACGTAGCCATATCTTCTGAGAATCTCAGCATTAGGGTGGTCCGAGTAGGTATTGTATATCTGCTGGCCCTTTTCAATGGGCTTAATAGAACGCATGACGAGGGACTCATTATCTTGTATAAGGCTTGCATTGTGGTGGCTCGTGTTAGCGTTTAGTGTATCAGCTAATGGAAGCATACTCTTGATAAAGGACGAGTTTCTAACATCGGGACTGTCTATTTCATCGTCTTCATCTTGGGCATTTCCATTGTCTCTTTGAACATCAAAGGAGTATGACATGATGAGTGCTGCAGTCTTATGCAAATCCGACTGGGACATGTTTTCGAAGATATCGATACCAAAAGACGCTGCAATGTCTCTGACCTTTTGCAAAAGAGCGTCCGCCGAAGCCTTGCCGATGCGCTTGACAATATACGATGGCTTCAAATGGTCAATTTCTTCCTCAGACCAAAACACAAGCTGATCGAACTTGTAGTTCTCGGAATCGCCTATGGGAAGTATGTCGAAGTAAGGTGCCCATTTACTGTCTTTCCCTTTGACTTGCCATTCGTACACAAGGACCAAGATAAGTGCTTCCCATTGAGGAAGGTCCAAAATCTTATCTTTCAAATCAGGGTATTCCTTTATCAAGGAGTTATTTGTAGCGTTGATGAATACTTCTTGAGGAAGCTTGAATAGATCTTCATCTGAGGCGATATCCTCAATGGCCATAAGCGCCCTTCCTTGACCGATGCTTCTGAGATCCTTAATCTCGACTTTATCGGAAATCTCGACTTTATTATCCTTCAACCATTGGACGAAAGTTTCAGTCTTATCTGTGAAGCTCATCTTGCGCACTTCTAGGATTTTTCGCACCCATCGATATGTATGGTACCAATGGGGTATTGAACTACCAGTCTATACATCAATATATTACAATTATTATTTAGCCTTTGGTTTACAGTCCACCTCATCCAAATGTTTAATGTATACTTGGCTGGGTTCAGGATTATAGGGTGCATCAGTGTCGGCTAATCTCAAGAACCCATCGTCTATCGTACCCACAACCATTAGAGACCCATCTTGACTTATGTCCATGTGTGATATGCTTCTTTGACAGGGAACGATCTGAAATTGCTTCATTCTTTTCCGCTTCTCCCAATTCCATACACACACATGCCCGTCACCACCTGCAGTGAAAAGGGTGTGATATCGATTATGAAAGCGTAGACCTGTAACAGGATAAACCGTGTCTGTGCATGTTTGAGAATCAGTCAGCCTGTGACATTTGAAAGCAAACTTGCGTTTCTGAGACTCCTCCAGTGTATCATTATATTCCATCGAAACCCGTCCGTCTATACTTGACAATGCAAACCCGTCACCTAAGGGAAAGCTTCTGATGTTTGTCATTTGGTATCTCAATCCACTAGCACGAGACTGCCAGGGAGAGTCTCTCCGTCTCAAGTCAAAAATTTGTACCTGACTATCAGCCAATCCTACCGTAACGAACTGCGAAGTTGCATCAAACGCGAATAGCTTGGAAGGACACGAATGTGAATCGACCATACGATTGATTCTTGGATCAAAGTATCGGATTGTGCCGTCAATGGAGGTGCATATGATCAAATTAGGACTCACGGCTTTTAGATGGTTGATGGGACTTGGGGTGTCATGGTCTTTGACAATCGCCAAAGGCGAGGTCATTCTAGTGTTTTCATAATCGAACTGCCTTAGCGTGCCATCTAGGCAGCCAGCGTACGTGGTATGCCCTGACAGAGCAATACCAACGATAGGTGACGGTGTGCTTAACTCTGCAGCTAGATCACACAGTGGTGATGGAGCATCGCTATGACTAGTGTATAGTAGGGCTGTGTTGTCATGTGTTGCTACCAACAAAGAATTCAGTCTAGACTCAAATTCAACACACGATAGCACCCCAAGATCTGCGGGTGTTCGTATTGGGACATAGGCCATCCGATGAAGTGTTGATATCTTCTAGTGCGCGCGTCAAGACTTGGAAGACTGGCTGCGAAATGTGTACATTTCTCCGGGGTCCTGGTCGGGTTCAACCCACTCGTAATTTTCTCCGTGCGCAAGCCAAAAATCTAGTAAGGTTTGTTCCTCTTTTAAAATTTTCCAATTGAGTCTTCTTTTTTGAAGCTCCTCCCGGAAGTATTTAGCCACCAATTCAGTGTGCTCATTCCTAGCGTGGTTTGCAAGCACTGGGAGGCTAGTGGTACTAGGCAAAAACATGTCATATTCGTCTTGACCGAAGATTCCGAGTGTTGGTTTGTGGCGAACCTCTGAAGTATGGTAGTTCTTAAAATTAAGCTCACTGTGCTCTTCGAAGTGTGTGATCATCCTATTCATCCATGCCTGCTCGTGGCGGTGGATATAACGGTGAATGACACTCGTATGCGGCCGCCAGCTGACTCTCTCTCCATTGGAGGAAAAGTAGACTTTTAGTAGTCCATAAGCGGTTCCATAGACCGAAAGTACGGTAAAGGGTAGCAAATAATAAAGCAGCGCCATGGAAATGAAGCAGTATTGTACAATGGAGAGGGCGCTGATGAGAATGGTACAACCACCAAGGTGCTGTTTCAACAATTCCTTCTGTGAGTTTTTATAGCCGGCTGAGCCATATGTAGCGTCTAGGAGGCCAATGCAGTTGTGATAATCGTTCTTCTTGAGAAGCTTTCGTAGTAGCAATGAAACTGTGTCAAGTTGCTTGAGACCAGACTGGGGCATACTGAAGTTTGCTTTCACAATTTGAAATGACCTTGCAATATCTGCGTTTGGATTCAGGATAAACGCTGCTACTATTTCCTCGTCGCTAAAGCACACATCCCAGTGTTCCTTTAAAAAGTCCCACAATTCATTCTCAAGCTTAGCACTCGGAATGTTGAGTTTGAGGTCGAGAAAATTGGCTCCTTCAGCTGAATTGACCTTTAGTCGTCCGTGTGGCTCCTTATTGATACTCTGTAATTTCCTGTTCGCCTTGGTGTAATCGAGGATGAGGTCCCGCGAGATTCTTTCAAACGATCTCAGCTCTGCCACCCTCAGCGCAAGAGCCTCATAGTTGAGAGGCTTCTTCGAAAAAAACGTCGAATACCGCCTTCGAATACATAGCATAAGAGCAGATACTATTTGAAAATTGGTCACATGACTGAATCGAGAAGATGGATGCTTCTTCCCGGGTGCGGCACATCATTACCATACCTAATCGGGCAGAACCAAAACATTGATTCAACTACGTCTCAGCCCGCTGATTTCGCAAAATATCTACAATCAAGTACTAGCACCTAAGTCATGTCCAAAAAGCCAATCGACGAGTGGCAGCCCCCTGTCCCTCCTCATGACAAACGACTTAGCAGCCAATCTTCTAGATTTTCACACGGCTCGTTCCATAACGCTGAGGTTGGAGAAGCTGTGCCAGTGCCTATAAAAAGATCGGAGAGTGTCAGAACACAAGGGAGTGTCAAATACTACGAAGGCTCAAGAGTTCCCTCGGAGGCTCCAACAACTACGGATGAAGAGTCAATGTACTCTGAGCACCAGGTTAAGCTTGGTAGACTCAATACTAGGGTGAGTCAGGCTCCCAATGTGGCAGGCCCTCTGATGACATTGAACACAGAGGTTGAAGACGTGGTGCCCCGAGGCTGAGAAGAAGACCCAAAAACGAGATCTTACCATCGCCAAGCCGTGGGTCGAAGGACAGCTCCCCCAAGCATGCTCATAGATTTTCGGTCAACATCACAGACGATTTGGACAAGCTCATGGAGAATGCCAGCAGCTTAAGGAGTGAGCCATTGGATGATGAGCCATTTGGTGTCACCAGTCCTACTGAGCTGCACTACACCGCACCAGAGCCTTCTTCTATACCAGGTAACACCAACAGACACTCCACTTTTTCATCTGGCAGCTTTGAAACAGCAGACAGCGGAGAAGGTTCAGACGGGTTACCTCAGGTTCCAGAACACACCGTTGGCAGTCGCCAATTGCCCAAGAGACCAAGCCCACAGAGCTTGGAGAAGGCCAGAGTTGCATCGCACCAGTTCAGCTTGTACTCGCGTGAGGAAGGTGAAAGAACTCTTAGCTTCCATGAGCTGGAAAAGGAAGGTGACGCTGGAGAAGAAGCCGAACCTAAAGAAGGAATGCAGCGTCCACACCACATTATGAGCAGCGAGGAAGAGTATGGAAAAGCCTACGAAAGAGAGTTTGCAAAGGAGCAGGGATTCACTCCCGAGGGCACCAGCGATGCCGGCACAAGCGGGGGTCCTAGTCGAGGCCCTAGTCTTCGTGCTGCAGTGGTTGCCAAAGAAGCTGCAAAGGAAGAAGGTGATGTTCAAGGCCTCAATGTAGCTACTGGAGTTGCGGCCGGCGTTGCTGCTGGAGCTGTTGCTGGAGGAGCTGTTGGGCTCGCTGCTGGAAATGCTGAACGCACCGAATTGGAGCCACCTTTGGAAGCCACTCGTGCACCTGTGGAGGAAACCAACGAGAACACTGAAAAGCAAGAGCCAGGCCTGCCATACCTAGAACGACCACAGGCTGGTACCTTACTTGCAAAAAGCGACCCCGACATTGTCGCTGCGAGAGACAGTGTCTACACGGATCATGGACTTGGACTTGGTCACGACGACGAGTACTACGATATCGAGGAGCCTGTGGTGGTGAACCCCGTGAGGGCCAAGTCTGTGAAGGACAATATCCAGATGCCCAAGCGCAAGAGCACCAAGCGTAAGCCGCGGAAAAATGTTCGCAGTGGCAGCGGAGGCATGAAGCCATTTTCGTACAACACGCTTATCAATCTCCTCGAAAGCATCAACGGCGCTGTGATTGGCGAAGAGTTCGAGACGCTCAGCATCCCCATCAAGGAAAAGCAGATGATCGAGAAGATCGTGGACTCGTTGAGTCGGCTCACCTCCGACATGATTCTCGACGAACAGCGGTACGAGATTGGACTCGAGCGGCTCGAGAAAGCACATCGTGTGCTTGAAGGATTTATGTAGGTCTGCTGCTGGCGAGCCAGCGCACATTATGTTTTTTTATTTAGGAAATGTCTAATTGAACGAATGGGATTTAGCCTCGCGCGGCGCACTGGCTATCCTCTATTAGGGCAGGCTCCTGCCTTCCTGGGCCAGCATGGCGCCGCATATGTGATCGGCTATCTCAAGCGAGGTCCAAAAATGCTCGACGTGGGGTCGACCAATTTCTTATACTAAACTTTAATTTATTTTTTTTAGTCCTTCAATTCATTTTTCTCTGACAGATCGCGGACAAGCAATATAGGGGCCGAGACGTGTTTCATTGTTTAAACAATTTAACGTTTTCGTGCTCGATTCTTCTAAATCTGACCGCGTACAGTGCTGGCTCTCTGCGGACAGAGCTCCAGTGCAGGACACTAAAATTTAACTTCCAAAGCTTAGACAAGCATATAGGCGGGCCAGCGTCATCAAACATTGTCCCCACCTATATCTGACACTTTTCTTCTGTATCCGCTACCTCGGAATTTTGTGCTACCCAAGTAGTCCCTTGTGCAGCCTCACCTGCTGGCACCTGCCAAATAGCATTGCATGCACTCCGCTGTCTACCGTCATACAAACCACCCTCACGTTTTGCTTCTCCATATCTGCAATTTTTTTAGATCCCACTACACTGTTTTCGTGGACGTCCCGACGTGACTAGGTTTTGCATTGCCTGGTTTTTGCTTGGCGATATTCAACACCCTTTTAGCCCTTCCGGTTGATCCTTGTTTCCCTGCCCCGCCATTGTGTGTTGTGACTCCAATGTCTGTTCACACTGACCTGCGGTCGTCGTCCCCAGTGACGACCCCCCAATTATCCGATATCCAGTCTTGCTCTCGCCAGTCGAATCTGCTGCCGTCTCTGACCGGTCTGAGCTCTCCTTCCGCTAAAGACGACTATAGATGGAAGAGTCTTCGAATCGAGGTACCTACATCTCCTCCCCGGGATAGACCTACTTCAATGAAAAGCCCCGTGTCTGCCAATCCTTCCCAATTGGCTGACCCGATAGACATTTCCCCACTGGGTCTGTTCAATATAGGCAGCATCACCCAGCTACCGACCCCTGTTTTGAATAACGGTCTGTTTGCACAGTCTAAGATCACTTTACCAAAAAGGGGCCAGCTTCACGATTCTCCCTCTAGCGCATCCCAGCGGGCTGTGTCAGAATTCAAGCCTGGATCCTTCATTAGACGCGCCGAGACTCCAAACCCACCATCTTCTAGTAACAGGCATGTGTCCAACCCTTCCCTGCTTGATGATGATGCGTCCTCAATTCCGCTGCCGCCGTTGGACCGCGACCAAGGCCAGCTTGTGGGTAAGATCATAGAGGCTCCGAGACTCCACAAGCTGTACGTCTTTGATGAAGTGGTTGGACGCGGCACGTTCAGCACAGTGGTCCGTGCTCATTCCTTGTCAAGCCTAGATGATGTCATCGCTGTCAAGATTGTGAACGTCCCTACTCATTCCAAAGAAGATATCTCTAACTTCCGCCTGTACATTTGCCGGGAGCTCGGTATCTTAACTCACCTAAACCACCCATGTATTGTGGGTCTTCTAGACTACTCGGTAAACCTTTCAATCACGCAGGACGAAGTTGACCAGGTTGTATCGGGAAAACACCAAGACGCTCCGGCTGGCTCCGACATGTACGACTTTTACAATGTCAAGATGCAAAACAAGCAATACTTCCTACTCAGGTATTGCGAGGGAGGTAATTTGTTCACTTGGTTATATAAGAATCATCGGAATCTCAGTCGATCAGACTACTTCTGGCATTTAATGCAACGAGTTGTGGCCGAACTCATTGTTTGCGTTGCCTTCTTACACAGCCATGACGTTGTGCATCGCGACCTCAAACTCGAGAATGTGCTTTTGAATTTCGACGAGGCTGACGTGACTAACGGATTTCTTCCCCAAAACCAGACCTCGCCGCTTTGCACATTGACAGACTTTGGCCTTTCCAAAAAGCTCGCCCTGCCTAACCAGCTACTTTCAACCAAGTGTGGTTCGCAAGACTATGTGAGTCCCGAGCTTCTTATGGGGCTAGAGTATGACGGTAAACTCCTTGATTCGTGGTCGCTTGGAGTTCTTATCTATGCCATTTTGGAAGATAGACTCCCCTTCGACGCTCCGCCTCTCGAATTCATGTCAAATTCGGCCATTTCTCCCTCAGTCTTGAAGCGCCGGCGCAAGAGACACAATCCTGCTCATAGAATCGCTATGATTGATTGGGAGTGGCTTCGAACGGCTGCTGCGATGAAGGACGATACATTTACAGACCAGTCCAAGCTGATCATGAAGGATCTCATGAGTGTCGTTGATGTCTTGCTTGTTCGTAAGGACAGGCGCTTGACTGTAACGCAAGTCTTGACTGATGATAGATTCCAGTGGATCAAGGGCCAAGTGCCCGCTTCTTTCCTTGAGCACACGCATTAAGCTCTACACATTCCTTTTACCCCCTTCACAATGCTGTATTATATTAGTACCGACGATGCGATTGTGATACCAATCTCGTCGTTTTTTAAGTAAATGCATATATCACGAGAATATTGGCTGCAAATTGTAGTAGGCACAAGCTTCCGCACTAGTAACACCGGTGCTGTCATGCAGGCCACCGGTCGCACACTAAGATGAAAGTTACAAACTGTGAAGGAAAAAGTGCTTTGGTAACTTCAATCACATTAGAAAGCTACGCCCGTCCCCGTGGCAATCATTCCAGAAGCGGCTTTTATAGTCCTGTTGACCTGCATCTGTCTCATACACTCGACTTCAAACGTTGATCGACTGATTAGGCGACTCTAAAGTATGGAGGTCCTGCTGGCTGCATCAGGTATCCAGAATGGATCCACCAACGGCAACTTGGGCTCACTTCCTGAGCTTCCGCATGTTACAAATAATATCATTCCGCTCTCGAATGTGTTGAGATTCTACACCCAGGAAGCTTATAAGCAGTTGAGCCGATTGATCGAGAACTTAGCCAACACAAAGACATCCGAAAGCGATATTGCCAGGAAGAAGAAGTTCTTGGAGGTTATTGTATCCCTCAGAAAGGACTTCTTGAAGATATATACCCTAGTGAAATGGGCGCAAAATTCAAGAGATGTTTCCAAGCTTATCGATCTATTGAACTTCTTCAGGACCCAGGAGTTTTACTTCGAAAATTTGGGTCACGGCCTCAATGAGCTCAATAACTTTAGTGGAGCCAAACTACCCGATTCCGATATATTTACAGCTTTGGAGCTTCTAGTAAAGGGTCGGCCCCAACTCCCGTCATACAATTTCATTCTGAAGCCGCCAGTCTCGCCCGAGAAAGTTCTAGAGGTCTTGAAAGATCTCAATTTGACTTTAACCGCTCGAATGGCCTTAATCAAAGAAATGCCACTGCGTTTCAACAATAATTATGAGATAAAGGATGGCAGAGTCATCATCACGATCCCCAACGAATTTCAAGTATCCATCACAGTCGGTAACGACGAAATCATTGAAAACAACGAGGATTACCCAAAATCGCCATTCTTTTTTATCGACTTTGCATTTTTATTCGGTATCAACCCAGATACCGGCCTCATCACACACAAGGATAGCCGGATAATAACAAGGCTCCCAGAAGCCTCTCGTTCGAAGCTTGAAACAGCAATGAATCAGGTGTTGCTTACGCAATCACTCACCGGCCTATATGACTCGCTTCACAAATACTCGATTTCGTTCAAGCTATATCTCATATCAAGACAATTGAGAGACCTTTCTGTCAACAGCAAATGGAAGAACAATATCCAGTTCAAGTACTCGTCGTCCCTTATAATTATAAATTATTGGTCTAAGAACTACTTTTCAAAAGAGTGGAAGTCATTCATTGAAATTGGTATTGACCATCTGTACAACCTCAATTTCCGTTGGTTCAAGAACGGGAAGTATAATTTGAACCACAACATCGAGAGCATTACCGGAAATTATGAAGATGAGGCGCAGGATCTAAGTGTTGATTGGATTCTAAGTCTCATTATCAATAAGCATTCTGAGATCCTCATGCACAAAATCTTTGAGCAGTTGCTGGAGCAATTACCTCCTGAGGCATGCTCATCTATCAATCCTTATCAGCTCCTCATCCAACTTACCCCCAAGAAGTCCACTATCCTTGCCATCAATCCACTCACTGGCTTCTTCTATTTCATGGACCCTTCCCCTATTCAAGCTCAGATTCAGAATAAGATCAACAGCCCGCCATATACGTCGAAGAGTACCCTTTTCATCAGTGAACGCGAAATAATCGCCAATGTGGTAAAATACTTGATACAGCTCAGATTGGAGAGTCTCAGTGAGACCCTAAATAACCAGTTGATCACTACTGAATGGATCGCCAATGATATCATCAAATTCAATGATGCTGAAGTGAGCAAGTTATATGAATCCTTGCAAGCTGAAGACACAAACGTTATCGAGCAAGCCAACTCACCGAGAAAGGTTCAATTTTATAGATGTCGCAATTGGCCAACCTTCTCATTTTTAATAAGCTTGATAAGTGGTGTGACGCTAAAGACATACTGGTGGGTGTCTAGGCTTAAGTCCATCAAAGGTGAGTGGAGAATCCAGTGGATGCAGGTGTTGAAGCCCGCTCAAGAAGATGAGCTAACCTATTCATTCTTCAAGAATCTTTCGAAATCTGGCTCCAATTTGATTGTTGATCATATCATCGTTGAAGAGTTGCAGAGTCGAAAGGTGAAGTACTTGAACTTTAGTGATGAATCGGCCCTCAGCCACTTCAATCTCCCGTTCACTTTAGAAAGCTCACCTTCAAGATACGAGTCGGTGTTTGTATTATTCAATCATGGCAATTTACTCCCCGTTGCCGTTTCGTCAACATCGTTGTTTCTTCGTGTGAGATTATCATCCGACGATGTATCAACGAAGATGGGTTTGTCAATTTGGGGGTCACTCAAGAATATTTCACAATCGGATATTGGTGTCTTGGAAAAGCTCAATGTCAACATTCTCAGCGATAAGGAAAAGTTCGAAATTCTGGCCCTGATTGATTTCTCAAGGAAACTGATTGAAAGCAGTGAGACAGATGGTACACACAATCTTCTCAATCAGTTGTTTGGCCATTTGGAGAAGGTTGACCTGTTGGTGAGGATGTTGTATCAACTCAAGAAAACAGACATTTATGTCACGACTACAACTGTTGACCAGCTTGCGTTTACGATTGACCCAGTTTACGAAGAGTTCCATTTGAAGCTTCCAGCGAACGATCAAATGCAACTACAATTGACCACAGGGGATCATGAGGAAGATTCAGTGAAGGTTTTGACTAAATTCCTCAACAAACAAATTGCTGAGTCTCATGACGCACTCGTGGGATCCATTCGTTACCTCAAGGAGTTTGCACCTGTAATCAGCTCCATGAAAAAAGTACGCAATTACTTGCTCGAGAAGAAAACACCAAAACTTGCAAACAAACTTTCCAAGCTTCAGTTGGAGATCAAGTTTCAACATCTCAACTCCTTTCAGTTCATTTTCTATCACAATAGCATCAACCCCAGCACACCCAAAAAGACCCAGAAGGATCGCATCTCATTTGCAATGAGTTATGCTCGGAACAAGTTTGACGCAGAGGGAAGACTATTCTTGAAATTCTCCATGAAAGAGAATCTCAACTCTCAAAACCTCAAGTACAAGCCTTTATTTGAGATGATATTCAAGGCTGTTGGTGAGTTACAGCAAGAATTGCAGAAGGGCTCCGAGAAAGGTCGCTTGATGAAGCTTAATTACGACTTCCTTCTCGACCAACGGATATTGGAAACTCTTCTATTGAAGATTACGGACTGTTTCTTGAATTACATCCTGAATGAGTCTTGATATTGCTGTGTTTATGAAGATTTAAAATGGTATACGTAAGTTAATGAACGATGGTGAAATATGTACAAGCTACTGCAAGTATTGAGGAGCATATAATCACAAATGTAACAAAAGCTCTCTCTGCTGCTCTAATATTATTCTTGCAGAGTCTCATGTAAAACGAACAAGGTAAGATTATGCACACAAGAAAGCAGATAGATGAACCCATGACACCGACAATTTTATCGAACTCTGGAACCAAGATAGCCAAGAATACGAATGCAACATTTACGCCAACGCGAACGAGGAACTGAAGGACAGCTCTGATTAGCCCATATACCCTTGATTTGCTCTCCTTCTGACTGTCGAGATCAAGAAGTGCATCAAGAGTGGAGATAATTGGCTTCGCATTGAGCGGTGTCTTTGCCAATGGAATGAGACAGATCAAGGCACTTATGAGCGGATAAACCCATCTAGGGTATCCAGCTGTCTCAAGGAGATTACTCGTCACCTCATTATTACAAAGTCCACCAAACATAAAGAAGCCAATAATGGCCATGGAACAGTCTGCTAGGCATGTAAGGGTGTAAGTTGTCACCAATGTGTTCGTAAATTTGTGTGGATGCCTCATATCATTCTTCAAATTCGGGAATATGGCATGACCACTGAAAGGTGCCATGATGATACCAACAGCAGCGAAAACATCGGGTATTGATTTGGGCCACAAGTTAGTGGGCATTACTTGTATGAGAGATCCCGGTGATGACGTTTTGAGAAGTCCACAAAGTGCAACAAGCACGATAATGGAAAAAGTGGCCAAAATGCCGAACCCAGAAATATAGACAAGATGGGCAATGGCATGAAGGTGAAAGGCGTGAGAACAATCAAAGCCAAAAACTTGAAACTCGTCTTGGTCCATCCGGCTGCATCATTTCCCAAAAGAGAGTATAAAGAATCGCTGAAAAGCAACACGAGAGACACACCAGATCCGAGCAAGTCTATTGTAAAAATGATCGAAATAAGAAGCTTCGCAGTTGAGCCGTAGGATGCGTAACCAAGATCGGCGTAAGTCATGATGGTCTGATCAGTGTCCATTGCTTTAGAGATTAATGAGGCTGTCCAATATGTAGCTGCACTGCCCAAGAGTAGCATTGAGAAACCAATGACCCATCCACCCCTCAAGAGTCCAACAGGTAATGCTAAAAGTCCGACTCCGATGAGAACATTGATAGAGTTCAAGACCGTTTGAGGAGCTGTGGATTGGCCAGCGATGATGGTGACGAGATTACCGTCTTTATCCTCAACACGCTTGATGCCAAAATAAGACGCAGTGGTTGCCCCGAGCGGGTCAGTCTGTGTGACCCAAAAGAGAATGCTGGTTGACTCTTCTTCTTTGTTAAGGGTGTCATTCCTGTGATCGAAAGGTTCTCGTCCCTGGATTTAGTTGCCTGAAGAATGCTGCTGACATCATCTTGGTAGAACACCTCGTTAAAGTTAGATGGACCCGAAGTACCGGGCAATATGTTGGAAGGCCTTAAAGAGTTGTGCTCGTGAAGAACCGTGCTCAACCTCTCACCTCTTGGAGAAGGAGCCATGAGATCAGGGTCGAAAAGCTCATCATCTTCGTAGCCAACAGCAGAATCATTGTCATCGGGCCCTGTAAAAAACGATCTCTTCTTCAGGATGTTGGCATCGATCTGGTTAGCGGCAAAGGATTGTGCTCGGGTGAAGGAGGAAGCAAAGTTGTGCAAAGAATTGGGACCTCTGAAGGAACCAACCGGTTGAGTAAAGATCGACGTTCTTCTCGAGGGAAGAAGTCTAGAGTCCTCCGTGTATTCCTCGTCAGACATATGCTTTGTGACAAGTTTTTGTTCAGGTGAAATTGGAAAGAAAAAGTTTGCAGTAGCGGAAAGTTATGTTGTGGTTTCATTTCTTATCTCTGCCAATTTAGGCGAGCATGTCAGCCGCACGTCCTGCTGCAGACTACACGAGCTCCAGGGCACCTAGGTTACAGTATTTTTTTGAGGTAGTGAGTGAGGGCATATTGGTTCCGGCGTTTTTAGTGAAGTTTTTCGTAATAATTCTCAACTTCACGTTGCATAAGTTTAACTGCTTTGGTACCAGTTTCAACGGCGATCCGCATTCTCGAAACGCCGATCGCCCTGATATGTCAACAGTCCATGCAGCTACCTCGTCTGATCAAAATAGTGGGATTGTCGGACTTCAAAAATAGCAAAACACAAAAGCTAAGCCTATTGCCTCTATATTATATTTACAAGAATATGATCAGTCCAAACACCGACTGATGACCATGGCGGTAGCGGAGCCAACGTTTAACGAATCGACAATATTATGTTCATCGTCAGCCCTACCCTTTTTCATAGCTACGAGGTAATCGGAACGCAACATCAAGTTCTTTTTGATACCACTACCCTCGCTGCCCAAGACTAAAAGAACAGGAGATTCACTGAGTAAAACTGGCAAGTCACTAGTTTCAACAAACTTGTTTTCGAGATGACTGGCGTGGTTCTCTTTCATCGATTCAAGCTCTGCTTCACTTGGCCTTGATGTGGTAGACACAATATTCCACCCGCTTTTCTTCATGCGGTCAAAAAATGGCATGGTTTCACTCGTCTTGAAAATCGACATCATGTCAAGCGCTCCAGCGGAGGCTTTCGCAGTGACAGGTCCTATCCGTGCTGAATCCTGACTAGGAACAACAATAAAGTCAGCGCCCAAGAAGTACGCAGATCTGACAATGTTGCCGAAGTTCATAGGATCGGTTATTCCGTCAAGGTAGATCCCAAGAGGATTGATGTCTTTTTTAGGTCTGGTAATTCCCCTAGCTAGCGGATACCTTTTCTTCTCTCTGGCACCCGTCTCCTCATTGATGGTGGTCACATCGTACTCACCTTCGAAGGTATCGACATTAAAGATGTTCTGGAGCCTGAGGGCTTTGTTTCCAAAACAACTCCGTTGTGAACTCCATTCGAGCTGAGTTTGTTCATCTCCATTTTGCTCTTCTTCTCCACCACCTTGATGCCATACTTCTCGGCAAGACGTAAAATCTTTCCGGTGTGCTCTCGCGTATTGAACGTATAAAGCTTGCTGAATGAATCTCTTTTACCAGCTGTTAGGGCCGAAATGACAGGGTGGGTGCCAAACACGTACTCAGAAAGCGGGTTGAGAGAAACTGGCTCTCTCCGCGTCCGGTCCTCATAAGAATCACCAAGCTCATGCTTACGGCGCTCTTCACGTAGTCTTCTCTGCTTTGCGACTTTCTGATCCAACTTTTTCCTCTCATCTGCCGTGATGTTGCCGTACTTTCTGACGAAGAACTCATCCTTTGAGATGTTCATGCGTTCCCATATTTTGCGATCGTCTTTTTTCTCCAGCGTATTGAAATTGTCGTCGAATGTCTTTATTCCTTTTCTGGCATTATGAGGCTTGAACACTGGCTTCACAGCGTGGAGCTGGACAGTGGTGTGGAGAGACCTCTTTATCATGTATTACGTTGTGCGATGTCTCATCGCATCGACCTCACAGTTGAAATACTACATTTCAAGCATGAACCCCCAAAAGTAAATTTTCTCGTTCTCAAAACCCGGCTCTTTCTACTGAATTGTCTTCGTGATACTCCTGTAATTTTTAAGTCAGCCGACTAAGTTCCCTCTTCTGCACCTATTCTATCTCATTTTGTGGCTCTAGGAGCCTTGCTATGTATTGTCTGAATAAATATGGCCCAATTCTCTAAAACAAGACACCCTTTGTGCTTGGAACATCGTTTGCACCAGTCTTGCTTATAGCCTCCTTCATCGCCACGGCCAAGGCTTTGAAAGCGCTTTCAGCTCTGTGGTGGTCGTTGAATCCTCTCAAACAGTCAACGTGAATTGTAATAGCAGCACCTTGAGCAAAACTTTCAAGAACATGGGGATCATCTCGCAAGACAAGTCACCGATCTTCTCTCTCTTTAATCCCAACTCAACGACAGCATAAGGTCTGTTTGACAAGTCAACAACAGCTCGGCTCAAAGCCTCATCTAGAGGGCAAACCCGGAACCGAATCTTTTGACACCCTTGACCTGGCCCAAGGCTTTGTGGAATGTGAGACCTAAGGTAATACCAACATCTTCAGCGGTGTGGTGGTCATCGATGTGCAAATCACCAATACACTCCACGATGAGAGACCAGCCAGAGTGTTTTGCCAAAGCATGCAACATGTGGTCCAAGAAACCAATACCGGTTTGAACCAGAATCACTTGTGCCAGACTCAGCTGCGTAGCGTGCTCGTCGTTGACCTTTTCGGGAAAATGGATTGTTCGACAGCGATATGGCCACCATCTAAAGAGAGAGCTATTTGGATTTTTGTCTCATTAGTGTCTCTCTTAATAGTTGCAAACCTAGACATGGTGTAGTTGATGTAAGTGAATATGTTCAATGAGCTTATCGCGAATAAAATGTCTTGTATAGTAATGAGTCACCCTAGACCTTTAGCCAAGCCTAGTGAAGATTTTTCAACAGTGTCGCCTTCAATCTCTGATTTCAATGAAGCGATTTGATTTAAAGTTGAGAAAACGAGTGCCTCGACGATCGTAGTCTCATATCGATGTAAGCTGTATTGTACGCATTTGCAGCCATTCTACTAAATCAAGCTGAATATGCAAAGTCATGCAGAGTCTACGATAGATATTCCGGGCCACAAAAATTTGATCCTTCCTTGTTGTACGAATTATCCGACATCTTGGAAATTCTATTGATGAAAGGGCAAGAACACGAATAGGTGGTCCATTGCTCTCATGTTCCCCATTTATTCCGAGCTTCAGCGGGTTAGAGGCACATCTCAATAAACTCTCCAATCGCAATTTCTGGGACTCTAGACAAACTCAAAGGCCCACAGGTTTGATATGACGCAGCTTGAATCCGAATTGCGATTCTGTTTGTCTGTTTGGATAAGCCAAACATCTGGAGTCTACGAGGAACTTGAGATTCTTGTCGGAGTCAACCATTATTGCTGGATGTCAGACATCCATTCCTTCTCGGTCAACTTCGAATCGTATTTAGCAAAAGATCATACTCAGCATGCTGAACTACAAATTTGCAACCATTTGGCTTGTTCTAGTTCAGTTGCATTTACGGCAGATGGCGAAATTTCTTGAACTGAAAAATGAGTCATTTTATAGCTTCAAAATCAATGCAAGCTTTCCAATTGTAAATTTCAACCTACTGCTAGATTGCAATAATTTGATCTTCGGCTTAGCCCGATCTAGTCAGAAAAAGTCGCACATTAAAACGGTCTTGTTTACTTAAGCGAGTTCCGACCGCGGCAAGTATACCCCTAATTAATCTAAGGGTCAAAGAATTATTACTGTCTAATCACGATAATTTCATTATTTTAACACCGGGGTTTGAAGCAAACGACAGGGCCCCTGTGCTTAAATCATCTCTGTACAGTCCAGCTTCTGTTCTGAAACCTGCCTACGAAAAACCGATCGTGAAGATACCGCACATCAACAAATAGGTCTGATTCAAAACCTGTGCATCTCCTTTCGTGATTTCCTACAGGCATTTGCCCCCAACCCATCGTTCAATTGGCCCAAACGTTTCCTTTATTTGCCTATAATCTCCTAAGGCATTAATCAATCGATCCCTGGGAACCGTGCATGGTCATAGCTTGACCCGAGGCTCTAAGCCATGTCTTCAATAGATTCATACAAGCGAACCGAAGTGATCGGTCAGGGAAAGTTTGGTGTGGTTTACAAAGGGTTCAATGTCAAAACGAAGAAGGTTGTGGCCATCAAGGTACTAGAGCTAGATACTCAGTATGATGAGGTGGTCGATGTCCAGCAGGAGATTCAATTTCTCGCTGATTTGAAAAACGCCCCTAACGTGACACACTATTATGGCTCTTTCCTTAGTGATACGAAGCTTTGGATTATCATGGAATACTGTGCTGGTGGGTCTGTGCGTACGTTATTAAAGGCTGGCTTCTTTGAAGAAAAGTACATTGCAGTTATCGTCCGAGAGACCCTACTAGCCTTACTGGCTGTGCACAAGTTGGGCGTCATTCATCGTGATTTGAAAGCAGCCAACATTCTTATCACCAACGAAGGAAATGTTCAGGTGTGTGATTTTGGTGTTGCAGCACAACTTTCTGCTAACTCCTCGAAACGTACTACCATGGCAGGCACGCCCTTTTGGATGGCCCCTGAGGTGATTCGTGAAGGTGACCAATATAATGTCAAGGCTGACATTTGGTCTCTAGGTATCACAGTTTTTGAGATAGCTACTGGTAATCCACCATATTCGGATAAATCCTCCAATTGGGCGATGACTATGATCGCTAAGCTGACTCCTCCCCGTCTAGAGGGAAGAGAATACCCTCAAGCATTGAAGGAATGCATTGCCCTATGTCTTGACGAAAATCCTGAGGAAAGACCATCTGCTGATGAATTACTGAAGTGTAAGCTTGTCAAGCAGTATAAAAGCATGCCCACAAGCATATTGAAAGAGCTAGTCTCAAAATACCTTTTATGGCGTGATAAAAACTCAAGGCGAGATTCTGTCTTTTACAATATGAATCATGATGAATACAACGAGGAAACATCTAACGAAAATCAACTTCAGGTCAAGTGGGATTTCGACTCTTTGAGTAGCAAGGAATACATTATGGATAATGATATTCATATCAAAGAGGTTGAGCAGCATTTTCCATACCTTCGAGACGACGATGGCGAAGAAACGCACGACTACACACTCACATCTCAGCCAACCCACCAGGCTTCCACACTTCATCCTAATCCGAAATACAGCTCTAGCAGCAACAAAAACACAATTGCCCAACAAACATATACAGGTAACGACAAACCTTCCTCGAATGTCCCGAAGTCTTTGAGGTCCCTTTTTGAAGATGATGATGATACTTCAAATCGTGATGATAGTATTTTTGAGGATCCACGTCTTCCGGCTTTGGCTTCTGTTAAAGATTCCTATCGCACGGAATCGCCAACGATCGAAATTCCAGACATGGAAAGTTTGGCTATCATGTCGTCCACTAATAAGGATGCACAGAATTCCACACAAACTTCTCACAATGGGTCAAGAATAGGGAATAAGCAGATGTCTCATGATGCATTGCCGATGTTAAACAAACCTCCAGCATTAGTTCATTCGCAATCGGCGTCTGCAGCCCTAGAGCCAAGGCATGGCTCTCCATCAACTACCAGACCACGAAAGAAGACCATTTCCAATACCCATGGATCAAATTCAGCATTCCAACAATCTGCACCTTTGCTGCCTTTATCACAAGGACCGCATCATGAGCCCGTCAATAGGCACGAGACACCTTCGCCAGGTGCGCCCCCGATGAGCGCTCACGGTGAACATGGGCCCACTCTCAGTCCATCTAAGTCAATGCGTGCTCTCCATTCAAATAGCAATCCTATGCTACAGCCAATCAATTCCAAGGTGAATGGTGAAAAGGTGTCGCAGCCTAGCAAGGAAATCAACACGAGCACTGCAAATTCACAGGTGCCGTCTGGCACAAACCATGGTCAAGCAAAGTCAAAACGAGAAAAGCCATCACTAAGAATTCAAATGCCTGTTCCCAGTTCCTCTGTGAATCTCATGTCCGCGTTGACCAGCGAGGATGCGGAGAAAAAGGGCATACTCAACAATGCTTCAACAGGCCACATAAATTCCGAGAATATCAATCAGTTTGGCATCAACCCTGCCCTTGTGGGTAATGTTACGTCAATGACTCCAGTCGCTGAAAAAGATACACAGCTAGGTGAGCCATTAGATGTGAGAGACTTGCAACAGAGGCAACAGGCTTCCGTTCAGAAAAAAATTTCAGCAATGCTGGGGCCAAAGACTGCGCCCATAAGCTCTTCTAACGCTGGCGGAAACTATTTTGTTACAAGAAATCATCCCTCTCACTCGGTCAGTGGAGGTTCAAGCATATCTGCAAGCACCACTCCAGTTAGTGCGAAGCAGCTTCCAAGATTCCCACAAATTCCAACAATCAACAATGACTTATTTAGTGATGCTTTCCCTAAAGCTAAATTGACCGGGGAATTGGAGCTGATTCTAAAACTTTTCAGCCAAGGCTTGGATGCCCTTGAAAGCAGCTTACAAGAGAGACAATCATATAGTTAATTGAACACATGATCTCGGTCACGTGTCTAAACATGATTAGAGTAAGTGAACTAGGTAGTAGAGTTCTTCTACATCTATCGCCATCAACTGTACAATATGCCACCTCGTATGAGACGCCGTATCACTACGGCTAAACGAGAAGAAATAGAGGCAGAGCAGAGGCTATTGGACAAACAGATTGTTCGTCCCTTCGAGACAGTTGAAGGTCTACCGATATCTTACAACAAACCACCACACGGTCATTATGAGGATGTTTTGAAAAATCCCCTCACTTTGAAGGATTCTGCTGTGCTATATAACTCGCTCATTAGATCGAGAAACACGTACGTGTTCCATGCGCCTATGTTCAAACTATATTGGGTGAAACAAACCGCCTATGCGAAGAAGTTGGCAGAATTGGAGAAAGGACCACAACCTGCGAAAGAAAGGGAAACGAGGCGTCGATTCGCCAAAGCTACTAGTAATTCACTTGAGGCAAAAACTAGGACGCCTATTCTTAGTGGGGACGTGAATGCAAGAGATGTTATGTCCAAGTTGTCCGAGGCCACTTTGTCCTTGGGACCTCACTCAATGGAGATCCGTATATTTATTGCTAAGGACGCCCGTTCTGAAAAGTCAAAGGCTCTTTCTGAAATATCTCAAATATCCGACGGATCTGACTTACTCATGAGAAAGGAAGCCCTAGGACCGCCTCCAGGACCTATGCCTCAACCTATATATGGTCAGCCGCCCATGACTGCTCCACCTCCTCCTGGTCCTCTCCCCGGTGCTGCTCCTACAGCGGTACCAGCGCCCATGCCCACTCCTCCAACACAGCCCAGTCGCACAGATGAACCTCCTGTGACAAGCGAGCCTCCCAAGAAGAATGACAATACGGAAAGCGGGGCCAATGGCCAAAATCTGAACCCTGAAAAGGATACGAACCCTGAAAAGGACACGGAGGATACGGAGGACAAAAAGAAGGAAATTGAGGAGAAAACTAGTGAAAAGACTGATGAAACCAAACACAGCGTTAAAGAGAAGGGCTCTCCCCAAAAGCGGAATACAAAAGGACCGGCAAGGGGCAAAGCGAAGGCTGCAAGTGTCGAAGCGAAGCTGTCCAAAAAGGATTCGAAGGATGCAGAGACTAAAGAAAAGAACCCCGAGGAAGAAACAAAGTCAAAGAACGAATCAAAATCTTCAGAAGACAATGAAGATTCAAAGAAACTGCCTGAGAAAAACACCCCTTCAACAAATCAGAAACCTCCTCCTGCTTCATCCACGTCATCAGCAAGTCCTGCCCCTGCTGCCGGCTCACAACCTAATACGGCAACTCCTCCTTCCGGAGTTGCAACCGGTGGCTTTCCTCGACCACCTCCACCTCGTGCTGTGGACATGACGACAGTTGATAATGCAATCATGATATCCAATCTTAATGCAATTGCGAAGATAGAGCTTTCACTTAATGATCTCATGAAAGTTGTTGCAAAGGGCACGGCCTCCGAGGATCAAATAAACTTGTTCAAGACATACATCGAAAAGGCGAAGCAGATGGGACCACAACCTCATCACGCTGAACTTTACTTGGTAAGAGGTTTACCACTTCCACCTAACTTCCCACGACCATATCCTCCCAAGCAATACGCTATTCCGCGTCCTCCCAAGCCAAGATTCAACAACCCGTTGAAGCTTACAGCCTTCCAGGAAAAATATTTACACAATGCCACACTCGTTTTTGAGTTTCTTGAGAATCCAAACGTTAGATACGTGATTCCAAGGGATTCCATATGCGAAGTTCTCCCACCTGCCAACCCCATCACGTTAGAGGATGGCTCTGGTGTGAGGGATGTGCTTGTAAGTAATATTTGGATACACAACATTGAAGATGTTGAGAATTACGAAAAAAAGCTTGCCGAGTATGATGAGGAAGTACGTGCTAAGGAGGAAGAGGAAAGAAAAAAGCGGGAGGAGGAAGAGAAGGCGCAGAGACAAGAAGAAGAAGGTGAGAAGAAAGATGATGAGTCCCAAACCACCGAGGCAATCAAGGAAGAACCAGAAGAACTACCAGCAAGATCATCGAGGAGTGGAAGAAGCAAGAGGGCCCCACCTCCAAGGAGGAAAAAGCCTTTGGAGAAGCCCGAAGAGCCACCGGTTCGCTTCACGACTTACTCCTTCACTCTACATGGCATTCCTGAAAAGTTCGTTCCTATTGTGGTCAATAGTATGAGACCCATGAAACTCGTGCAAGAGAAGATGGAGAAGATTCTCAAGATTGGAACGCGAGTCAGCTCATTTCATCTTTGGTACCAGGTTGATGCTAAGTTAGATGAGGGAGTTGCAGAGGATTTGAGACAAAGCGTCATTCTGGAAGAGAAAAAGATGACTGGAGTTATGCCCCAGAGTATTGAGCGGGAGCAGCCAAAGAAACGTAAACGGGAATTCAAAAATCCAAGACCCAAGAAGCCTAAGGATGAGTCGCCCTCTGGTATGCCACCTCCGCAGTTCGCAGGTGGCAGTGTTCCTTCCTCTGTATCTTCCACTGGCATTCCAAGTTCGGCGCCAATACTGGCCGAGAAACAATTCACAGCATAAATCAGGAGTTTTTTTTCAAGTCTTAATAATCGTTTAAATATATACAGGGAACGGACATTTAAGATTTATTCTTGGAGACCAAGCCCAACAAGTTCTCCAATGCAGCGGCATCTCTGCTGTTTCTTTCAGAAAGGCTGCCGAAATTAGGGTTCGAGGCAACGTAGTTTGATCTGTTAGCATAAGATGGTCCACTCTCAGTTCTCTGAATCCAAGAACCCACTCTAACACCATCAGCGTACATTCTAACACCACCGTATGGTGTGAGCTCGGCCTCGTTGACCTTGAACGGAAGCACGAACTGTCTGGCGTGCTTACCAGGCGCATTATTGATGAAGTTGTTTTGAAGAATGGTTGTTCTCTCGTTCACGGATGCAACGAAACCGCCAATAGCGGCTTCTCTATTATCAACGAGACGACCAGGAGCGATGACCCCATGCTTAATACCATTTGGAGTATTATTAAGGCGCCCTTTCTGATTATATGAAAGACCTGCTGTACCCTGAACAGCCCTAGGGGATGCAGTTCTAGAGGCCTTACCAAACTTTCTGCTCATGTCGGTTAAAGATGATGGGCGCTTGATGACATTTTCTGAAGAGGTAATAAACTCCTTCAAAAGCTGTTCTAGCTTGGCTGGGATTTTGAACACAATGGATTCTGGAGACCTTTTGACCAACCACTGCTTGAATTGTTTCGCAAGAGCAGGGTTGGCTTTGAGGAGAGCCTTGACGTCACGCATGTTTGACTTAGAACCAAGGTTTAAGTCTGCCAACACACTGTCCGCCTCAGAAACAGACTTGTTGACGCTTTTGGAGGTATCCCATGCAAAAAGAGGGTTGGCTTTGTTGGAAGGTTTCTTCAAGACAACACCAGATTCCTGGAACTTCAATCTGTTGTAGTGAGGACTCGAAAACTTTTCAACATCTGGTATATTGTTGGAAGTGTCCATGGCATTCATGACAAAATGAGACACTCCCACTTGTTTTGGCAAGGTTGACTTGATACCATATTCAGAGCGTGACGAACTGCCTTTAGGTGCAAAAAGGATTTGATGGGTTGGGGCAGCCAGATCAGCGCCTCTGAGAGTTTTGCTCAAAGGGGTTGCTACCTGGGCAATCCTGGAGTCTTTGAATAGCTTATAAAATTGCTGATTTTTCATGCTCCTGGCCCTTGAAGAAATCGATCTTTTCAATTTCTCGCTCTTGATTTTTTCACTTGTCTGATGCACGGGTGTACACACTCTTGGGTCCTCTGGGTCAAGCTACAAGAACTGTCCTGGAGATAGGTATATTAAGATGCATAAGAAAAAGTGATGCCAAACTTACTGAACTCTGGTGTGTTGCTCATGGGATTAATGTTAATTTTCACACCAGTGCTTACCAAGAACTCTTTGTAGCGCCCCACCCACAATAATTTGAGCATTCTGTCGCTCAAGCTAGTGGAGGCCTTGATGACGGAGGAAAAGTTACTTTCGCTAACTAGACTCTGGAATGCCGTCATTACAGTCTGGTTCTGGATTTCTTGCTCGCTTCGAAGACGGCTCAAATCTGAGGTCGTGAGCTCTCCTGCGTTTTGTGGAGGCATGGGATTCAAGATACTTCTCCCCTCTGGAGGCCTATAGGATGAGTTTGCAAGGATCAACCTTTCATTTAAGTTTGCTGTCAGTTGAAAGGGTGGCGCAAGACTATCATGATGAATGCTTGGGTCTGAGCGTCTGCGATTCGATTTTGGCGAAGGTTTGGAAAAATTATAGAGCTCAAAGCCGATCGAAAGATTGCTTGCGTATGAGTACCAATTGAAATCATACTTCGAGCAAACAGTCGAGGCAACAGACGTCTTGACATTATATGTGGATGAAATATGTCCCAAGATAGGGTTGCATGAGAGAGTCATTGTGAGTGGTTTGCCCGTGGATGTGGACCGTGTCGAGTATCGAAATGCTGTTGAAAGCCCAGGACTCATCGTCATAGCAGCGTACCAAAATTCGGCACCCATTGATACGACAGAATTGTCGAATTTGGGAATCAACGGAGGAGATGCGGGGCGATTATTGCCAAAATTATATAGGCACCTAAACCCAAAGAGTGCCTCATTAGTAGAGTAAATGTATTCCTGGGAAAATCTTGGGGTGTTTCTTTGGAGGTACATGATCATTGTACCATTTCTCTTCAAATTTGGGTTATTGACACATTTGATAAGGAGCTGTGTCTGTCTCGAGAGTTTCTTGATGAGCATAGCTTCGAGGACAGATCCTGGGAAGTACATTCGTCCGTATAGCATCGAAGCCTTATCGTTTTTCGGGCTCTTGTTTCGTTCGGAGATATGGTGGTAGGGCTCTATTATACGAAATCCAGCGATGGCGTCCTGTAACGAAACATCCCTTGTTCCCGTTGCATTTCGAAGCGGTACAGACGTGTACATGTATGCTATGGAACCGTTGATAGACCCGTAGTTCAGGAGTGTAAGGGACAGCGCCAGGTAGTCTGATGCCCGAGACAGAACATCTAGTTTAGCGCCATTGGGGGTCTGGAAATCTAGGAGAGCTCTCGATGTTGCTGTTATGTTGTTGAAAATATTATCTTCGTTCCAATTGGTCGCTTTGAAGAAGCATCTTTGTAGGTATTCCATGTGTGTGTACATCTGATGGAGAGTAGTAAACTGTTGATTCACTGTCAGTCCGCGCGCCAGTAGTCTTTACGGTTGTAATCAGTCAAACAGATGCTAGGGATTGAATGCATATTTTATTTTTGAGTCTATAACTGGTATTTTTGGTGGTTCATGGGTCTATGAATTTGAAAGCAGAGTCGGTGTTACTAACTCGAAAGAGGGGTGTCTCTGGACTTTTGAGTCGTGAGATCGTTCAAGTTTTCAATGAGATTCTCAATTGCTGGAAACTGTGGTTTAATGTAGCCAGCTTTCTCTGCGACTGTCCGCATGGGCGCTTTTCCGTCCTTCAATTCGGATTCATCAGTCATGTAGAAGATAAGAAACTCAACGACCTTGAAATGTAGCGTTTGTTGGATGTTAGCGAGCTCTCCAGCTACATTCTCGTTTTCAGGAGAGAGTTGTAGGAGTCGTATAATGGCCATACAGCCTCCACATGCCTCGAAGACCCGCATGTTCTTGAGGTTCCGCAACAATATGTGAATAAGTAAAGACACAAAGGAAGCACATCTTTCCAACGAATAAGCCGTGTTGTCTGGTTCTAGAAAACTTAGAATTAGCAGCATGTTAGCTTTCTTGCTGAAGATGTTTCTCGACTCCGGGTGAATCAATAGGAGCCCCATCATGGCAGTATTTAGCTGATTCCATGTCGAAGTGTTTGTATTCTCATATCGGAGAGTTTTGTAAGCGGCTAGAAGCTCGTTGGCCAAGTTATGCTGAAAGTTTTCCTGGAGTGCTAGGAATGCTACTAGCTTCAGATCTGTGGACCCTGAAGAATGCAGTTTTTGTATTGCCGGAGCTAATGATCTGAGCAACTGTTCGAGATCATGTATGCCTTTTTCCACAATTTTAGGTTCTTCTGAATTCAACTGTTCTATGACATTATCCACGGCTTTTCGTAATGCCATTTTGTTTATATCTGCCGGGGAGTATTTACGTTTTCGGTAGAGTACATACGCGATTGACAGGCGCAGTACCTGAACTTATCAAGATAGTGTGCGCCAGGTTCTCGTCGGGCAGTGCACTTTTTTATATTTAGTTCCCGCAAAAGAATTTTATCACGCACTACCTTAAAAGTCAAGATCCTATCTAGAATCCGTTATGACAAAGGCCACGGTGTTCTGGGGCTGTACTGCTGCCGTTGTGCTGTCCGCAATCCAGTCCTTGGGTATTACCCTACAAAGAAAGAGTCATGTCATTCCTATTATACTTGAACATAGAGACGATCTCGAGCTCGATAGCGCAGATCCGATAGATATCAGCATACCAATGGATAACCGTGGCTCAACTTCCCAACAACCGCATCATGATTATGAGGCTAGCAGACGCACGCATCTTTACAGGAGACATCTCTGGCTAACAGGATTCCTGATGTTCATTTTGGCCAACGTGTTTGGCTCAATAGTCCAGTTGACGACACTACCGCTCATTATTCTATCTCCATTGCAGAGTATAGGGCTAATTTTCAACTCCATTTTCAGCAGCATGCTCTTGCCGGGCGAGAGTTTCACGAATAAGCTTATGTTGGGCACAGGCATCATATCTGTTGGTGCTTTTATCATCGCCTACAATGGAAGTGCCGATGGAGATCTGCTTGGTGATATCGACACTGATGAACGATTCAGACTTGTTTTGCAAAAGTTCCGGAGACCCACTTTCTTGGTGTGGTGGCTCTTCACATTTGTTGTCATTTTGGTTTTGATCAGGATAAACTTTGTCCTCTCAAGACGAATTCACCAGCTCTCATTGCACAAAAAGGGCAAGCGAATTTCTAGAAACAGCAAGAAGGCAGCCACACAACTTACTCTTCTCAAGGGTACCCTTTTTGGGGTGATAAGCGGGACTTTGACAGCCCATACATTTTTGTTCGCTAAATCCATTGTTGATGTTATGGTTGCAACCCTTATCGAGCGGGAAACACCGAAATCCCTGTCTACCTATGTAACTTCGGTGTTACTCCTTCTTGCCACACTCACAATTGTGGCTATGCAGCTCGTTGCCTTCAACTTGGGCTTATCCCATATTTCAACCTCCATTTTATACCCATTATGCTTTTTGGTGTACAATTTGGTGAACTTGTTCAATGGTGTGTTGTACGACGAACTCCTTCTGAAACACTTGATGACCATACCACAGCTCTTCCTTGTGGTACTAGGCTTGATCGGCGTTCTATTGGGTGTTGTAATGATAAGTTGGGACAGTGCATTTGGGGCCCATGAGCCCCCAGTTAACGAGGATTCTGATGTGCTACTTAATGCAAAGTTCCCGTACTTCCAAGGAAACAACCAGCGTGTGCTTTCTTACGAAGAGAACGAACTACTCAGACTGATACACTCAGCATAAATTATAAATATATCTGTCATTTATTTGCCAATGACAGGGAGCGCAATGGCGTTAGGCAAAAAGTATGAGTTTTGTTTGTTGGCGACTCCAGCGAAAGCACAATACCATCCACAACAAGCCAGTATAACACAGAGTATGCCTCCTGCTTTCAAACAGCTGGCACTTCCTGTGAGATAGTGAGCAGCCAAAACGAAAAATGCGATGTCCAAGGTCAAGAACAAGGACATGAAGATCAAAGTGGACTTGAGGGTGCACATGAGCATCATGAAGCAGAAGATGCCCCATCCAATGAGGTAAAATCCGATGCTACTGTTAAGCTGCTCGACGTCATCACCATATGCCGCAGCGATCCCAAAGGCTTCAACGTTGATAGCTCCGAAACTGAGCCAGAATCCCATTCCAAAACTCACCAAGACCGTGCCGGCGAAGCAATTACCTATAATAAGCTCCCAGATTCCAGCAAATGCTTCGACAAATCCACCATAGAAGAAGCACAATCCAACCGCAACGTTTGGCTCCGTAATACCTTGAGCTCCGGCTAGGTACAATCCCAAAACGAAAGTGGTCAATGCGAATGAAGCGAGACCCAAAGCTGCCGCATTCCCGAATTGGTGTTTTGGGTACGTGGAGTACCTATCGGGCATCAACCTTCCCCCAAATGCTGTCATAAGCTCATGACGATAGTATCTCTTGTTTCCCAAGATTATGAACTCGTCGCCCTCACCTGCGACTTGCACGGGTGCAAGTGTCGTGCTATCTTCTGAATTGATATATTTTTCGGAACTTACTGAGGATGACATGGAGACGTTAAAGGAAGCAGCAAACTTAGAATCTTGAGCATTATATATAATTTCGGTGTTATCTGAAATGGGTGCAAAAGGCGTTAAGCAAGACATGCATGTCCTCGCGCGATTCTGTGGGGTACCTTCTAACACCTAAGCCAGGCACATCAGCCCATCCCGAAACACCGAGATACTTCAAAATGCCTCTAGCGCTATCATCACAATTTTTTTGAATTTGTGCTCATAATCTAGCTATAACCAATAAATCGATAGTCTAATTGGACTTTGCGTATCGCCGAGTGTTCACGTGATCCTCTATCTCCGACCTCTAATTATTTAATCCAAATTTCAGATAACACAAGCCTCTCTATCTCCAAAAGTGGTGATCGCCAAAAAATAAAAAGCACGTTTACTGATTCTTCTGGCACCCCGCCAAGGAGCCACCACAATTGCCTCGAGAAACCCGCTGGACCTCCACCACAGACTAAAACCGAACTTTCAACGCCTCGTTATTTGGAGAGTCGGTCTTACAAATTAAACCCTTTGATTTCGTTTTAGTTTTGTTGTTAGTAGATGTTGGCCAAGTGGGGCTCGGCATTAAGGATGTGACAGCTTAGTCTCAAACTATCAGAACCAACATCGGAAATCTCGATGACAAGCTTCAGCGTATTATCTCAGACGATTAATTTATGAAATGATCTTTCGTCGATTTGCTCCTAGTTCATGTCTCGGAGCCGCTGAACAAAGTAGTTTTCGCTGCTTCCCAACCAACAAATGCTTCAAGTGGTTCCAAGCGTCTGGCTCAAAGCCTGGCAGAGGTTGGACTGATTCTTGGGCAATTGCAGTCATCTAGAATGTCTCTAAGTAAATGGCCAAAATTATGGTCGGTTTCTCACTGCGATGGCTGCAAAATAGACACCTCGTTGCATCGATGGTGCATATTTCCTGCATCAGCTCGCTCCATCGCCATATCAACCACCATCAAGGCTACACATACTATGGCTCTAGTCCCATACCGCTCTAATCATGACCTCATTAAACTACGGCGGTTGCTTTTCCATGAGAACGCAATCAATAAGCGCTTGGGTCTTGAAAAGGTGAAGATGTATCTGTGTCGAGGAAAGGTCCCTCACGCTGTGAACGCTACAGCTTCCCTAGTAGCACTCGAATTGATGGGAAATTCTGATTCTGAATGTCTTCAGCAAGCTTATTGCTCCTGTTTGACCCGAATAGTCAATGGCCTTCTAGATCCGTTCCAGCTGGCATCCGTTGCGCTACCCCTCCTGAAGCTAGCTAAAGAGATTGGTCTTCCATCGTCTTTTGTGGAGATTCGCCATATGGCCACCCACGAAGATCTACCGTCGTTGGATCATTTGAGGCTCATTGCGGCTGAGGCTAAGAAATGGCTTCTGGTGAATTACTGGGATCAGGTTGTCGAGAGCGCAGTTCTAGTGCCCGAAAGGGACCATCATCAAACATACACATCATCCAATACAACTGCAAATCTAAGGGTCTACAAGAAGCTTAGGAAACAGGCTCTTGATATGGATGCAGAGTCGAAAGATGAGGGACATTCCAAAAATCTCAATGCTGTTATTCGCAAGCTCAAGTCCGATCTTCAACGCTCCGCTCAGCGTCAGAATCTACTCCAAGACTTGATCTTTAATTGCCTCATATACACCGACAAGAGAAACAGAGATGTACTGAAGCGAACAAAGTTCAAGACCCTAATCAAGATTTACTGGCCACTCCTAGAAGAACTAGGCCGTGAGTTCCAGGCTTCCCTCCTCTTTGCGCTCATTCAACAAAGCTCAGGACGATTCGCTATCGCATTAACAGCACAAGAAGAAGAACAAGCTATTCCATGGGTACAGCACCTCATTGAGCAGCTTGTTACTGGACAATTTCCCATCAGCTCGCGGCTTCAAGATGTGGAGGCACTACAGGACAGTATCCAGACTCACATGAGCCTTTTAAGAGACAATTCAGTCCTCCTTAAAGCAATTTCATCTGAGACAATTGAGGCACCCCTAAAGAAAAATACGTTCAGAATGCCACCTTCTCTCGATGACCTTCTAGGATCACCGAAGCGCCAGAAAGTGAGCGAACTGCCCACTCCGCAGCCAGAAGCCTTGCATACCACACAAATAGAAACCCCGGAGTCATTTTTCCCTTCGCATCCAAATTGGGCTCCTCGGCCCTTTGGTTATAGAATGAAATAATTTTTTTCATATTATTTATCGCAATGTCAACAGACTTTCAATATTTACCAGTTGCTTCTTTCGCATTATCCCTGTGCCATTATCGCAGCATTCCAATACGTAGGCAGTCTTATCTAATCGCGCACACACAGAGCCACTATTCAAGCACCACACCAATCTGTACTCTTGAAAGCACATTACTTCCAGAATGTCTCCGCAATGGATGCCGCAAAATCTACAAAAGCGGTTGCTTCTATATATCCTCCAGCAGCTCCTGTTGTTCTCGGAGATTGATCTCCCTAACTTGGAAGAGGTGTCTCTAAGCAATATCCAGCTTAAGGATGTATCTCTTGATCCAGAGAAGGTAGGTAAACTACCGGGCTTTACGCTACGATTTGGTGAGCTCAAGACTGTGGAAGTCAAAGGCGGCGTGGTTGGTGGTGTGAATCTTAACATTACCGGAGTTGAACTCGTATTGGCCACCAAGATAGATGATCTCGACCAGGAACTCAAGAACATGCTGGTACTGTTGGCTCAAAGCACTGTTAACTTGGCAAATACTGTTATGTTTGAGAGTGATCTTCGAGACAGCTCCTCGGTCGTTCCGGAATCTGAATCGGATTCGGACACTGAGTCCAAGCCGAGCTCCAGCGGGTCTGGGGAATCTCTTGGTTCTCAAACACGTCCTAGTGCTTTAGGGGGCGTGATGTCTCGAGCATTGGAGATTGCATTGCTGAGATTGCAGGTCAACATAGCGGATGTCAACATCAAAATCATGTCGGACTCGGTTGACTTCTTGATCTCTGTCAAGAATATTTCCTTCTCGACCACTAATAGACAGCACTCAGTTAAGGTCGAGTCATTGAAGGTGTCAACTCTTCGTCCAGATTTAGATCCAGGTCATGGAGTGGAACGTGCGTCAGAAGTGAGCGCCTCAGACTCGGAGAGTGAACAAGATGAAAGAAGCAGTGAGGACGAGTCTGCTGAAGAGTCTTTGATGAGCAGTACAGTCTTCACTCATGAAGAAGCAAGTTCAGTTTACATGAGTGCAACTGCTCAATCGTTCAAGCCTCCCGAGGTCGCTGCAAATGAAGCTTCAGTCAAACCCGTTCATCTCCTTTACGTGGATGAAGTGGATCTCAACTTCGAGGGAATGTCTCCCTTAACCGATCTTCAAATTGACGTCGGAACTGTACGTTTAGCGGCAGTACCCTTGACACCCACTATCTCTTTAGTGGTGAACAGCATATCCAAGGTCATGAAGCTCAAAAGTCACCAACTCCGCAAGCAGCACGCCACGACTCGCTCTTCTGCTCGAAATGCAAGCCGGCCTTCTTCGAGCCTTTCTAATACCAGTCTGGAGGAGGTCCTGGATCTGGCGGGATCTCCTCAACCTCAGCATGAAGCTCTCTTCGAAAAACTACATGTCGCAGAGCTTTTCCTCAACCTAACCCTGGCCATTGATGACAATGGTGACTTTGCATCCGAGGAGGATGAATTGGTGATTGCAGCATATAACACAAACGTTAAGCTGAAAAATGAGGCTCTCGTTTTTGGTGGAATTGAGACGCTCAAGATCCTTAAAATTATAGGCGGCTTGTCAACTGAGATCTTCCATTTTGTTCCGGAAAAGCCGAACTCCCGTTCATCATCAGTCTCAATTGATGCTGAATCGTCAACACCCGGTATTCAGCATGCACGAGCAGACATTCGCTTCGAATATTTCAGACCAGAAGCCGGTGATGAATCTCCAGAAACGACAGTGTTGCTCTCGAAGTCAGCACAAGTCAAGCTTGATGCAGACTCTTTGCTGTATATCCTCAATTTTTCAGAGGCTACTCAAGCTCTCCTCGAGAATTTGGGTACATTATTCACAAGCCTACGACAATTGCGAGATGCAAAATGTTTGGGCACAAAGAATCGTCCACCGAACGATGATACATCATCACAAACGTCTCATTTTGTGCTTCAGACTTCGTCGATTCATTTTGATATCCTGATATCCTCAAGGGCCGCATTCGCTTGCAAGATGTTCCCGGTCACCTTCAACACCTCTGCTGGCAATTTGAGCATTCAACGCATCTTCATAGAGTCTATCGTGGAGGGGCAAGCTCGCCACTGCTTGACAATACCAAACATCAATTTCAGAACTGGCTCAGAGAGTTTGTCGATGTACTTCGTTTCACAATCGACCCCCCACTTGCGCAAGGAGCGGTACTTCTGTTCAAAGAATCTCCATATCGGAGAGATTGTTGGATCAATGACTGCGGAAGATATGAATGTCTTCAAGAGGGATTTTAAGGCGTTTAGTCTGATATTAAGGTCTCGCGATACTAAGGTTAACGCATTAGATGTCTCACTAAGAAATCCAGGTACCACGAAAGATAGCAGGCTACCCACTTCTCTCGGCCATCTGATGTTTGTGGGTCAAAGGCGTTTTGGAAAGCATCAACCTAAACCAATGTTCCGCCATAGTGAGATGAAACATAAGGCATCGCTCAGTCTTCACGTCACGAGTTTCGAATTCACGCTATTGAGCTTATTTCCTCGTTTTGGTGACTTGCTGCTTCTGGTAAATGAACTTGCATTTATGAAAATTGGTGGAGCGTTCAATGGGTTTGTGGGAGATATTGAAGCTGTCCGCAAACAAGAACAAGCAAAAGTGAGAGAGTCTTTGGTTAATCGTTTCCCGGACACCGGCCCAGTTATCGTCTTGAGTTACGATAACTCTGAAAAAGGAAGCACTATTGATATTGTGATTCGAAAAGTTATCTTTCATTATTACACGCATTGGATTCAACTTTTTGAGAGAAACGTATCTCAAACCCACAAGACAGAGGGCTTCGTTCAAGCAGCCACCCCATCAAGTGGAGCTGATCAACAAAATAAAGTGGATCTCAGGTTCTCGTTCTGGGACCTCATTATTTCACTCAATCCAGGCAGGCTTTCCAGTCAAATTCAATTAGCCACTGAGAGAGCCGTCTGTGACTTCACATTTGTGAGGGAGCAATTTTACGTGAAAAGCTCCTTTAGAAATGTCGCATTGTTCTTGATTGATGACTGGAGAAATCTTGTCCATGATGAGACTTCGATTGAACTGAAGTCAGAAATTTCGGCAGGACAATGGTTAAAATATCGAGGATACCTACGTTGTGGTCATGCAAACTCGACTCACGTTGGAATCACGGTTAACACAGATATTGATAGCCTTAAAGCAAGGCATGAGAAACTTGGAATACGTGGTGACATTTCTCTTCTCGATATCAAGCTCAATTCGGACGAACATCTTCTTGAGCTCTGTGCTGACTCTTATCAAACTTTGATCCAGCTGTTGAACGATTTGAAGGTGCCCGTTACATTCAAAGACACCGAGAAGTTTCGGTATAAAGTGGATACACCTTTTTCAATGCCTGATGAAATATTAGGACAGTTGAAAGATCTTCAACTAGAGAAGCCAAGTGACACTCATTCTGAACCACTGGCTCATTCAAAAATGGATTTATCTCATCTCAAGAATCTTGAGCAATCTATTTCGGATCTTAAAATGGAGGAAGAAGCTAGTGAAGGTACAGGCGCCTCTATAGCTTTCATGGATGAGCACTTTCGTGATGAAAAGAATGCCTCACACACCAGAATTCTTCCTATGAGCTTGATCGTTAATTTAACAAAAGCAAACATTTACCTCTTTGATGGGTACGATTGGAAGCTGACGAGGAAATCTTTAAGACAAGCAGTAAAGAACATGGAGAAAAAAATCAATGCTATCCGCTTGAAGAAGAAATCTGATGATGAGAAAAGTGGTCACAAAGGCCCTGATGCTTCTGCAGCAAGTGTCGACAATGAGGCAAATTCACAATTCAATGCCTCGGATAGTAATTCAGCTGCCCCTGACGAAGAGGGTAATGAAGTCAACGAGATTTTATTTCAGTCGATTTACCTTGGCATGCCTGGAGATGGTACTGCCAGTAATTTGGTTACAAGCATGAACACTGAAATGCAAGCCATAAATATGGAAACTGCCAAAGATGAAGCGTTGTATCCCAGCCTCAATGTTGATGTTGAAAAGCAGTATAAAGACTTGAAGCTCAAGAGATCAAGGATTCATAAAGTGTGGGCCGACATTGAGAACGTCGAAGTCTATGTTCAAAACTACACCAATCGAGACCCAAGAGTCGACGAAACGCCTGAGGATATTGACAAGGAGATGGTGAATAAGGTCGAAGTAAGACTAGATTCCTTAACTATATTCGACAATGTACCTTCATCATCATGGAACAAATTTCTCACATACATGAATGCCATTGGTGAGCGGGAAGTGGGAACATATATGCTACAGTTCACCATGATGAACGTGAGACCGGATCCCAAATTACCATTTACTGAGGTCGTGATGGACATCAAAACTTTGCCTTTGCGTCTATATGTGGATCAGGATACACTCATGTTCTTGGGAAGATTTTTCCAATTCAAAGACAACCGGTTCAATTTACCGGTGGACGAGCCGATTTTTGTTCAAAGGCTCGATATCAGCCCAATCAGATTAAAGTTTGACTACAAGCCAAAATCAATGAATTATTCAGGGTTTAGAGCGGGTCAAAATGCTGAATTGGCGAACCTCTTCATCCTTGATTCGGCAGATTTGAAGCTTGCTAAGACGAAGTTATATGGTATTTTGGGATTCCCGAACTTGGGACAGGCTCTTAAGGAGGCTTATGTACCTTATATTCAGAAGTATCAATTGGCCGGTCTTTTATCAGGCCTAGCTCCGATCAAGTCTATCATCAATATTGGTGAGGGGTTCAGAAACCTTGTCGCAATACCTTTTCATGAGTATAAAAATAATGGCCAGGTGATGAAAAGTATTCAAAAGAGCTCAAAGTCGTTGACAAAAACGACGGCTTCCGAGCTATTGAAGCTTGCTGTCAAGCTAGCTTCCGGAACCCAAAACGCTCTTGAAAGTCTGGAGAAGTACGTTGGTGGAGAAGGCAATCAGGCAAGGGACCCCACGAATCCAAACCTTTCATCAAAGAAATCGAGGAGAAGTTCCAATGAGTTTAGTACGCTTCAGCAGCATGATGAGAAACGGGACCTCATGCAAGCGTCTCAATTGTTGAAGAAAAGTGCTCCTCTTGATGACAATCCCACTGAGGATCGCAAGCTCTACTCGGTAATGCTGATGGATGACTTGTATGAAGAGGACGACCTGGACCTGGATGGGTTGGAAGGATCGGTATTAATCCTTGACTCAACAGAGAACGGCAAGGAAGCCGAGGATGATTCCGATGACGAATTGGATGAAGAGGAGCTTGAGATTGCTAAGAAGATTGTTAGTCTCTATTCCAATCAACCAACAACTACACGGGAGGGTTTACAATTTGCATACAAAGCGCTCGGCAAGAACTTGAAAACCACCAAAAGATCCCTATCAGGTTTAACGCACGAGCTCAAGAATGCAGAGAATCTCCAGGAGCAGTTATCCTCGATAGCACGGAAATCTCCGGCCATTGTGATAAGACCTATGATAGGCACGACCGAGGCAATAATGAAGACGTTGATGGGATTAAGTAACGAGATTGATCCGACATATGTGGTGGAGAATGAGGACAAATACGGAAAGGACAATTGATAAGGATTGCTCCCACTGCGTCTCACTTTGATAGCTAGATCCACGGCAGCACAGGGCGCCGCGGCATCTCAGGGCGTCCCGGTCGTGCATCCCGTCTGCGCTAGTGCCTCACAAGGCATCAGGTGTGATGCACAAATCTTGCATTTCTTGGTGGTCCGACGGTTCTCGCATAGTCGGAATTCCTCGTTGTTTACGATGTTCTGGCCTAGGGCTGGTAATTTGAAAAGCAGAACGGAAATGGTATGTTGGCTTGTTGTTCAAAAATTTTGCCGAGCTAAGGGTCTTGCCTTGTAATAGAGGGGCACCTACGCACAGATGCCGCTTATGCTGCGCAGAGTGGAGGCAGACAAGGCGTTCAGGACGAAAAAAATGGGGCAAAATGGTCGGTCCTGCATCAATAATGCGTTAAGATGCCATAGAAGGTGCTTTAGCTGAAGCGCGGATTAAAGCCGAGTATCATCCTGCCGGACTTTTGCAAGACCGTTACTTTGTGAAAGTGGAGAATGGTTGTAGCGGAGGAGTCACGGAATGAATTCCACCTTCTCCGCCAAGATACGAAGGCATTTCGACTTAACGACAGGCAACTGGTTGTAGCCACGCGGAAAAAGAAACTTTTATTCTTTGTGCGCATTGATAAGAGCTTTTTTGTGCGTTTTTGGAAGCCTCTCTCAAAGAAATTTTTGCTGCAACATCCGCTCTAATCTGGGCATGGCCTTATAAGAGTTTTTTTTTTCCAACTTGGCAATCCATTCTTTGTGTTTTTATCAAACATCACTTCAAACTCTTTAGCAGCGTTTCAGCCATATTTGCTTAGCATCAATACATTTTAGCATGGCCTCCAACATCGAGGCTCAAAAGTCTCCCATAACAGGGGACATCGAAGAACAGAAGGAAGCTGACGTCAACTTTGAAGACCGTAGTGACCCTTCTGTCTCCGAAAAGGCATCCTCAAACTCTCTCACAAGATGGAAGAGAATGAAGTCCAGATTTCCATATTGGAGACTCCTCATTGACACGTTAGTTGGTTGTTTCTTCACTGCTTGGTGGCTCTCCATCATCATTCAAGATAATCACAGAAGCGAATGGTTGATTCCCACCGTTCTTTGGGGTATGCTCATGGTTCGTTTGATTTCATGGCATTGCAGAATCTTGTACGTGATATTCCATTACGCTGCCAAGGTATGGAATTTCTTCACTGACATCGTCTATGCGAGAATCCTCACAACTAGACCTAGAAGATTGATGGTTGGCGCTACCATCACAATCGGTACCATGTTGCTCGGTACTTTTGTTCCGGAGGAAATTGAGTTCTCGAAAAGAGAGGATAGAGCAATCTCCTTCTGCGGTATTCTTGTGGCTGTCGGTGGTTTATGGGCCACTTCTAAACATAGATCAAAGATTCAGTGGAACGCAGTCATTGGTGGTATTTTAATGCAATACATCATTGGTCTTTTCGTGTTGCGTACCAAGGCCGGTTACGACATTTTCAACTTTATCTCCACCTTGGCTAGAGAGTTGTTAGGCTTCGCTAAGGACGGTGTGGCTTTCTTGACCGACGAGGAAACTTCTCAGATTGGTATGTTCTTCTTCACCGTCTTGCCTGCCGTGGCCTTCTTCGTCGCTTTCGTCCACATCTTCTATTACTACGGTGTCATCCAGTGGTTCATTGGCAAGTTCGCCAAGTTCTTCTTCTGGACTCTCCGTATCTCCGGTGCCGAGGCTATCACGGCTTCTGCTTCTCCTTTCATTGGAATTGGTGAGTCTGCCATTTTGATTAAGGATTTGTTACCGCTTCTTACCCAAGCTGAATTGCACCAGGTCATGACCTCTGGTTTTAGTACAATTTCTGGAGCTGTTTTGGTGGGTTACATTGGTTTGGGTTTGAACGCTCAAGCATTGGTGTCCTCTTGTATCATGTCTATCCCAGGCTCAATTGCAGTCTCGAAATTGAGATACCCTGAGACTGAGGTCCCTGTTTCGAGAGGAACCGTTGTTTTCCCAGAGGAATCTGACCCTAACAAGAAGCCTCAAAATGTCCTTCAGTCTTTTTCTGAAGGTGCAACCTTGGGTCTTTACACTGCCGCCACTATGTTGGTGCAGTGTATGTGTATTATTGCCCTTGTGGCATTGTTGAACGGTCTTTTGACCTGGTTCGGTAATTTCTGGAACATTAATGGATTGACCTTGGACTTGATCTTTGGTTACATCTTCTATCCAGCAACATTCTTCCTTGGTGTTCCAAGAAACGAAATTCTCGACATTTCGAAGTTGATTTCTGTGAAGTTCATGCAAAACGAGTACATGGCTTATTCCATGTTGGTTAACGAGGCTCCTTACAACCAGTTTTCTCAGAGAGGTAACTTGATTGCCACTTACGCTCTTTGCGGTTTCGCCAACTTCGGTTCCATGGGTATCACTCTTGGTGTTTTGAATACTTTGAGTAAGGGCAAGAGATCCTCTGACATTTCGAGGGAAATTTGGTCTGCCTTGTTCAGTGGGTTCATTGTCACCATGATGTCATCTTGTGTGGCTGGTATGGTCATTCATGATTTGAGTGGTTTCGAAGCGTCTTAAGATCGAAGACAACTAATTTATTTAACGATTTGTACGACCATAAATGTAACCTTGTAAAGTGAGTCAGCTAAATGTAGTCAGTAAAGTCCATCTAACCATTTTCATTGATGATATCATCTAATTTAATATGAAGCCCTCTTCAAGTAACTTAAGAATCAGTTATCAGTTAGATCAATTAGAATCGTTATACGATTTTTGAAGATTTGAGTAATTGAAAACTAGATTGCAAAATCTTGCGAAATCTAGTTATAAATCAGACATTTTGAGTGCGGAGTGAGATATTTCATCAACCTTGCGAAATGCAATTCACCAAAAAAATACAACGTTGACAATTTTGGTCTCTTCAGCCAACAATACCATGATTCTTGTACCTTTAATATGACTCTGAATTTATTTACCAATTAGTAGATCTTGTCTGACGTTGCCACTGATAAGGACTGCCGGGTGCACGGAGGTGAGATCTCACAATCCACTTGGTGCTTTCTGCGTACGTCTCTATTACCGAACAACGCCGCAACTTATCACCAATGTCAAGCGGGAACGCCAATGTTCAACAATGCTTGAGCAATATACGGCTTCACACGAAAAATATGAAGGATAGCCTCGCTGAAGGCCACCTTCTCCCAGCATTGAAGTATTGCCTGAATTTCCTCAATGAATTGAGAACTTCTCAGCTTTCTCCTAAAGAATACTACGAGTTGTACATTGCGGTCTTCGATTCCTTGGAGTATCTTTCAACGTATCTAAAACAATCGCATGAACGGAAGCAATTGAAGAAAGATGACCCTCCATTCTTGGCGGATCTCTACGAATTGGTTCAGTACCTGGGCAACATCGTCCCCAGGTTATATATGATGATTGTTATTGGTACGACGTATATGTCGACCAACAGTGAAAGTACAAAGGAGATAATGAAGGACATGATCGAGATGTGTAAGGGAGTCCAACACCCGATCAGAGGTCTTTTTCTAAGGAACTACTTATCGCAAAGGTCAAAGGATCTTTTACCGATTGAAACGGAAGAGGATTTTGAAGACACTGTGGACTTTCTCATGACAAACTTCATCGAGATGAACAAACTTTGGGTGAGGCTTCAACATCAAGGCCATTCTAGCGAGCGAGAATTAAGATATAGGGAAAGGAAAGAACTTAAAGTTCTAGTCGGTTCTAATTTGGTTCGTCTTTCGCAGGCAATAGACGACTTCCCAGCCAAGGAAAAGGATTTTGGCGAGAACTTCTACAAAGAAACAATTTACCCTAACATCACAGAGCAAATCATCCAATGCAAGGATCATCTTGCACAAAGTTACCTTATAGATGTGTTGATCCAGATATTTCCAGACAACTTTCACTTTGCCACAATCGATGATTTACTCAATAATGTGTTTCTTAAACTACACCCAGCTTTGCAAAAGTCTGAGTTGGTCTCGAACTTGGTTGATCGTTTTGTCACAAACCTCATCTACGAGTCCGATCTAAACGAAGCCACGAAAAATACGGAAAGTTTTGGAAAAGGAGGCGAATCAAGTACATCTGAGCCATTTGTCAACGCTGAGCTGGTTTTTGAATCATTCTGGGAGTTCTACGACAACCTCTCTCAGTTGCAACCTTCCGTTCCATCGGAGGAGATGTGTTTGATTCTTCGGTCAATGATCAAACTCACACTTAACTTCCAACCTGAAAACTATTTCAACCTCAACAAGATTTTTGAATTTGCAATGCAAACCTTGAAGAAGCGGAAGACTGGAGACGAAGAGACCAACGACAGGTCTGAATCGAGCTTGTGGTACGAGCTTCTTGTTGAACCTGTCAATGAGCTGAGTTCAATCAAGAGCTTACTTCAATTGGAAAACTTCAAGCAACTTTACGACCAGATCCCAGACCCACACTTCAAAAGGCAGCTTTCACTTGTTATCATCGATAAACTTCTTCATCTGCCCGAGTTTGGTTCCATGAAAAGTATCGAGGAAATCGATGACGTTTTCGCTTACTTCATTGTTCTCATTGAAGAGCAAGACTCCAAAGTGGATACCCAAAAAGATTTGGGAATCAAAAAGTCCATTAAACTTGAAGGCGGAGAAAAGGTTGTAAGCGAAGACTTTTTGCAAAGACAAGAAAAATTGTGCAAGTGTTTACATTTGGTATCCCACGCAGATGCTACTGATGCTTTGTCTAGCCTTTTTTACATCAAGAAGAAGTTTTTGAGCAGATGCCCCGAAAACATCATCTACACTTATCCAACTTTGATTTCCATGATAACTAACCTTTTGCGTCTTGCGGGATACAAGAATGCCAAAAGAAAATCAAAGGATACAGAATCTAGAGCTCAACTAGACCAGCTGATAATCTACAACTTCAAGAATTTGTCAGTGGTGATTGAGGAACTCTATCAACATCATCAAACGTACTACTCAGATTTGGTTCTCAAGTTGTACCTCAATGCGGCCACTATAGCAGACCAATTGCAACAAGAAACCGTTGCATATGAGCTCTTTCATCAAAGTTTCGTCATCTACGAAGAGAATCTTTCTGTCAGCAAACCTGTGAAAAATGCGCCAAGTCCCCAAGACCCGATGGGTGGATCAATCTCCTACCAGCTGGTTTTAGCAATTGCAAATGCTTTGGCGAACCTGCGCTATTTCAGTAAGGAAAACTACGAGTCATTAATTACCAAGGTCACTCTTTATGGCTCAAAGTTGCTTAAGAAGCAGGATCAGTGCCGAGCCATCTATAACTGCGCTCATTTGTGGTGGTGGTGCGACTCGTTGATCGAGGGGCAGTCACCCACAGTTAAAGTCGAGGACGGCACGGATGATTCACAAGCTGCTAAAGAAGCCAACGGAGAAGGGAAACAGGAGCAGGAGAACAAAAATGAGGAGAGCGAGAAAGATGATCATTCTGATGCTGAGGTCGAGACACAGCTATACAGAGATGGCAAGAGAGTTCTTGAATGTCTTCAAAAAGCACTCCGTGTGGCCGACTCGAGCATGGATCCTTTCCTCCTGTTAAAGCTTTTTGTCGAAATCCTTAATCGTTGCATCGTCTTTAACATCTACGGTAATTGGTACATTGACGCGCGGTACATCAACGGGCTTATCGACTTGATTCGCAATAATTTAGCCAACCTCCAAGGTCAAGATTCGTCCCGCACAGAGGACGACAAAGAGACGAGGCTCTATCGCTTGATTGAAGTTTATTTTGACCGTACCTTGGAGCATGTCGCCGACCAGCAGCAGAGCGAGGGACGCCTTGAGGGAGTTGTTGTATAGTACATTGGCCTATTTTCTGTGTCGACACGCACATGCCTGCGAAATGTAGATTTGACGTATGCTTAAGCGAGGTTTTCGCGACATTTGCGCCACCCCCCTGCACCACACCGTTTTAATCAGTGATAAGGAGCCACCACCTCCACGCGTCTACACGGCATTGCGTTTCTCCTGGAATTTTAAGCGATTTGCAACGGAAACGTAAACATGAGTAAGCATCTTGCCCGTGACAGTTCCGTGTGGAATAGGCTTATATATGGCCTGTCCCGGGTCCCACTCAATGTGGACCACGAACAATCGATTTCGGAGAAAGAGGTGGAAAGGAACAGGAAGAAGCCAATGAATTTCAGGCTTGTCATTTTCTATGCCTGGATGGCAATAACAACGGTTTTTGCGTTGTACGAGGTGCTGAAGTTTTCTCTTCCATCCAACCTCAACCCAAGCCTCGTATCAGGTGCCAATGACATATCAAAGCCGAAGGTCGGCCTTAGTTCTAAGGCTGGCGTTTTGTTTGCCAACAAGGAACCTTCAAATGAGATAATTGAGGTCTCCTATCCCTTCGTTCCTAGCGAGAGATATGGGCAGTCATTGCACACCCAGCTCTTGGTGAATGACACTTTCGACCTGTGGGGACACCCACTGTTTGCTCAATACTCTCCGCCAGATGTCGAGTTCAATAGAGTGGTTTTGACATTACATGTCAACATCACTGGCATTCAGTATGACAGATTGGGTCATCTCTTTGTTGGCGGCGCAGAAGTGTGGAGAACCAGTACCATTGAACCAGGCGGATCGCTTGTCTTCTCTGTTTTCAGCAAGGATGTATCGAAGTACCTTGCTCTTTTCAAGGAAGAGAGCGATGTCTTATTCCAATTGGATAATGTTGTCACTGACCGCTACACTGGCAAGCCTCACGTCGAATTGTATGCTGATTACTACTATGACGCAACCGCCGCCTCAGATGCAGAGTTCGGCCAGGTGCTTGTGAACGCTGCTTCCTCTGATCCCAGATACCGATATTTCGATATCAGAAAGCCTGCCGATAAGGTATATCCATTGATAAAAGAGAAAGATCCCAAGACACCGCCTATCACGACGATTTCCGGGGAGGAACGCCTCACCATCCAATTACCCCAGGTTTCGAAAAACACAACTAGGTTGCAGTTGGATATCTTTGCCAGTGGAAATGGAGACGAGGAGTTCTGGTACACCAACGTGTTGGACAAGTACAAGGACGTTTTCGGATCTGATAGCGGCTTGTTAGGACATGGTCCCTTGCGTATCGTTAACGTATTCTTTGATGGCGAGAAGATCGCCTCGCAAACTCAGCAGCCATTCATTTTCACAGGTGGTATTTCGCCTTCTTTCTGGTCACCTATCGTTGCAATCAACGCTTTTGGCCTTCCCAGCATCAATGTTGATGTCTCTGGATTGTTGCCGTTATTATGGGAAGGAGGCAACCATACTATATCTTTTGACGTTAGCAATGGGCTCGATGAGGTTGACGGAGGTCACTCTGGTGTTGGCAACGGCTGGATTACTGGTGTCAACTTGTTGACCTACGAAAACAAGGATGTGGTTCAAGCAACGGGCCAGATTTTGCACATCGGTAACAGAACAAGAGGAAACCTGATCTCTTTCGGACGCAAGACCTTTTTGCTGCAAATCGTAAACGGTATTTTGGAGAGTCAATTGACCAGTGAACTCACATTACAGCTTGCCAACGGTCAAGAGTTGAGTACGGTGGCCAGTCTGTTCAGCAAAGGAGAGATTTCAAACGTTCAGCAATATCTCAACCTGGGTAACAAGCAAAGCGTTGTCCACACTGGCCATAATGCTAAGTCGTTCATTCTTCTGAACAAGTATGACCTTGAGGACAGAATTCATCAAACCAATGTCTCTTTGAGTTATCCATTGGTGTTAGACTCCAATCAGAATGGTACTGCCAATGCTACTGACTTGGACGTTTCTATCGTTTATTCTCTCGCTACGACCTTGGATATCGATGACCACAGAGTCATGGCGAGTGCCATTGGACAAAATGCAACTTCGGTATTTCACTTGAGACCGGATGGTAATTATGGGGACGCAAAAATGACTACTAGATATAGCATTCAGGTGAGTGGACCTACCAAAGATTTCACTTATAAGCGGAGAGTTGACGCTGATCATGGAAAGATCACCTATGATCAAGAGAATTATGAGGAGAACACTAGCGATTGGTCTGAGATCGATCAGCTTATCGAAGAGTTGGCCAGCATCAATGGAACTGACCATGGTCCGCTCCCCGAGCTTCCAACTGTATGGTAACATTATAATACATAACTCTATAAGATTCAACCAAAGCCTGCCCACTCAATCGAAAAAGTCTTTTCAGGTTGTTCCTTCTCTTCCAGTGGGGACATGAGTACCCATGCTTTTTTGACAGCCGTCGCCAAACGTCCGCCCGTGACCAAATCTATTAGTTTAATGTCTTCCTTTTGCCCTACACATTTGACAATCAAATGTGAGTGGAATCTCAATGGGTCTCCAGGGTAACTGACAAAAGTGCCGCCAAAACGTAGACCAGGCATAATGTAATGATCTATTGAGCGAAGTTTCGAGAAAGCTTCATACTTTTCCGCAAAACGATCCTCAATGGTAGTCTGGCGGGCTAAGAACTCCGCTCTGTTTACCTCGAATTTGGAGGCATCAAGCCCGATCTCGTTTGGCAGCTCATTAGGAGTTATGACGTAATGTGAGTTGGAGGACCCTGCCAAACGAACGATAGAGCCTTCGTTCATCTCCACCGGCGTTGACTCTTCCGTAAGCTGATCGTGATAGGCCTTATTATCTATGAGAATGGCATGACCATTGTCGATAAGCCAGAGTACCTCGTAGATGCTGAGCTGAAGAGGTACACCTAGAAACACATTTTGCTGGGGGGCTTTCGGGAGCGTGCCCACAAGCACACCGACAATACCTATCTGTCGAAGTTTCTTAATATCATCGATACTAAAAATGAGCACCCTGTTGTGTATCAACGGGAGATGTATCATGGGAGGGAGAGTGAGTTTCTCACACAGGAATAATGAGGTGACCGAGCTCCCCTGGGATCAACAGCGCTGCCGATCATGATCGATAGTTTAAAATAATTCGGGAAACTGCATTTGCATCGGTGTTATCCCGATATCGGTTTTAATCGGCTTTTTTGAAAATCCAACAAAATCTTGATTTTGTGGTGTCATGCAAGCGATGCCAACAAGTGATTCTGAAAAAGGAAATTACTGGTTGTGTGGTTCCTTTCGCATATCATTGCTGAGCCCTGCTGCGCACCATTGGGCAAGCTTGTGGTGGCTGCAAACGGTTTGCAAAGCCGATAGCTATCTCCGGAGGACCCTGAGGGGGACAATTCCGGAGCAACACACGGAAGTTTAAAGAATTAGCCTTATTCCGTTCTTGGCAGCCCATTATCGAAATGTCGGCTTTGGGTTCGGGGACCCTAGCGGTGAACCGATTATCCACGTACCAAAGCACATAAGCGACATTGACATTTTTTTGACTTGTGCTTGGCTCACAAAAGCCAATAGTTGTTTCATATGAAAGGTTGGGCATAGGGCATTACAAAGAGTGCCAAGGAGAATTTGAGCATGCTTGCTTGCCCCAACTAATAGAGTCAAGGGGCATGTCGAGGAATAGGTGTGCACGTTTGTCAAGGCAATGGTGGTTGGATGACTTTGAGGTGGGGGGAATATGCTCGATTCCCGCTCAACAGGCGTCATGAGAATAGGAAGGAGAGAGCGTCACTTTCCAACATAATGCCGACACGCTTGGGTTGGCTGTTGAGGTAATGCACTGCCTACAGTTAAAGCGTGGCACATAACAAGAACTAAAGGGAACCAGCCACTATAAGTTATTCTCAGTGGAGGTTTAATGAAATATACTACATAGCTCACTCGATTAGGTTCAGCACCTTGATCCGGTCGGTCTCAGCAGCATCCTGGTCCTTATCCTCCGGAATTGGTGTGCTGTTGATGCTGCGTAGGAGGTTTTTGTAAGAAGGAATCCCAGAGGCCGAGCCGGGCGCTAGCGCGGTGCTATTGGACGCGGAGGAGGCTGCGTCGTTTGATGAGGCGGCATTGGCGGCATTGGAAGCGTTGGAAAGGTTACTGAGAGGCTTACCTTGGTCCAGAAGCCCCAGCGCACTGCTGACGGAAAGCCGGTTTGGGTTTGAGTTGATGGGCATTATGGATGGCGAGTGAAGCAGGATCAGCAGCTGGTTGCGCTTCATCCACATGTCCCCAGCCCCATGGCCAGCCATTGGGTTTGGGAACAAATCCGGGGCAACCGAAGAGCGCCTCAGAGGGTGAGTGCTCGAGGTGGCCAGCGGCAATGCAAAAGAATGTTTGTAGTCGTGGCTCAAGGAGTTTTGGCGAGAAACGTAGGACACGGGCAGGCTGTAGTGGGAGCTGTCGCCGTGAGAGCTGTTTGACACGCCTATTGTGGGCAGGTTGGTGAGATTATTATTGAGCGGATGAGCTTGCTGAGGTGGATGTTGCAGGTACAGAGCAGGCAGCGTGCTGGGTGGTAAGGTCGTGGCGTTCAAAGAGTGGCGGCGGTCTTCCTCGCCCACACGCTTGTTGAAGTTGGACAAAAGTGGCGGAAGTGTAGGGTGGTCAATGCTGGCCAGGCGTATTGGCGCCTTGGAAAGGTGCGGAAAGTGGCCGTGGCCATGGCCCAGCGGAGGCACGCCGTTGAGCTGGGGCCGTTTATCCAGTTCACTGAACATGGACGTATTGAACAGAATTTGGGAGAATTGCGGAACTTTTGGATACTGGGCCACTTGGTGGTGTTCTTGCAGCGCCACAGCGCCCATTGAGTTATGGCGGGAGCGCTGTGGAGAGACAGACTGGGTGAGATTGGGCCGTAAGTGGGCGTACTGGGGCACGGACTGGTGAGAAAACGAGCCCGAGTTCGACACCGGTGCCGAGACAGGGGCCGAGTTAGGAGCGGAGCCCACGGTGGAGGAGTAGCCTGAGTTAACGCCCGAGAGGGTTTGGGCGCTTGTAGTGGAGCCTGAGGATGGCGGTTGGTCGTTCAGCGCAGCCACATGGCTGACTCTGCGCCTGCGGTTAGCGCCACCGTTCCACCAGTTCTTGATAGCGTTGTCGCTACGGCCTGTGAGGTGTCTGGCGATTTCAGCCCACTTCTTACCGTGTTTGGCCACAAGCTGTTCAATGAGCATACCCTCCTCGGCGGTAATGGGGTTACGATTGAGGGAGGGCTTCAAGTTCTGATGATAACGCTCACGGCACTGTTTGGGCAGCCTGGAGCCTAGCAGGCTCAGGATACGGACCCAATTTGTCGGGCCCTGGACAGCGATTATGGACATGAGACGACGGTCCTCGTCGGGCAGCCAGGGACCTCGGCGGACGGTGGTAGGCGGGGCGTGAGCTGGTTTATAGGAGGCGGTGTCCTTTTCGGCAAAGTCGGGGGAGCCTTTCATCTCGACCATGAGTGATTTCATTAGGAAGAAAGATGAAGCTCACGGGGTGGACTTGGCCGGGGAGGACAGGGCTTTTGGGGGAGCCGGGAACTAGGGCCTTGACGGGACGGAAAGCGGCCGGATTATGAGATAACAGAGGCCCGGAGAAAGAACGGTTGTTCTTGACGCAAGAGGGTGTTGCGGGCGGAAAGTAAAAAAAGTGGTAAGATTCGTGAAAGCCCGTTCACTGGCTTTTAAACTGTGCACCACCGAGAACAGAAAAAAGTATGCAATTAGGACACAATCTATCAGCTAAAAAAAAATAAAATAAAAAAAAAAAAAAAAAAAAAAAAAAAAAAGCAGCAGCACCAGTGATGCACGCCTCGGTTGTGGAACGGTCGGTCACTAAAAGTCTAGAGATTTGACGATGGACAGCTTTGAATAGATGGCTTATTCATTTCTGGCGGCTGGTGGAGAGAGGGTGGTGGGAACGGCGGCTGGATAAGAATGCCCCGAAAGCGTCATGCCCAAAGAGTCTGTGCAAAATGGGAACAAGGCGGCGTTGGGCCTTGAAGTGGTAAGCGAGAGGCAGGGAGCATAGCGACCCGCGACCCTCCCCAAAGCGGCCGCCTTGTTTGGCCCGTTGGGCGTGGAAGGACAGCCAAGCTGGGCTGCTGTCAGGTCGTTTCAATTTGCAGTAATCAGAGCTCGGCTAATGTTGCTGAGACTCCCCTCCAGCGCATGAGGCTCTAGCACGGCGGCTAAACCCATGGAGATCTGTGTGCACCGGCAGACGACGAGGGGTGGGATTCTTGGGGGTTTTTGTTTTCCGGAGCCCATGCTATTTGTAACCGTGGCAGCCGCAAAACAAAGTACAAGAAGCCGGTTTTGCCTCAAAAATGGACGGATGGGCCCACGAGGTGGGTCCGGCCCCGTTTGGCGCCCTACGTTGAATTGAGCCCCGGATCGCCCGTGCCGCGCCCTGCCTGGCACCAGACAGGCTAGTCTGGACGTTGCAGCCAACAAAACGGGCCATATGCTGCCGCCCCAAAAAACCCCGTTGATGACTCTGGCACACTGGTGCTGCCCCAGCGGCTGACGGGGACAATGGGCAATCCCGACTCACGCCACAATGGCAATACCTATTCGCTATTTCTGGGGCGTTGTGGCGGGGGACCCACCCTGGGCCAAGACCCGCAGGAAGCAGCATCACAAGTGGCCGTCGGCCTGAGGACTCAGCTTGCCGCGCCGTTTCAGCGAGCAATGCCCATGCAAGACCAGCACCCGAATGGGCTGCTTCGACCCGCACGAAAACCAAAAAAAAAAAAAAAAAAAAAAAAAAAAAGAAAGTGAGTCCTCGTTGGAGACCGGATTAGCCTTCAACGGTGGGCACAATGGCGCCGCTGGCAAATCAACAATCAGAGGGGTAGTCACGAGCGAGGGGGCAACGATCCATTGTGGTCTCCATTGGTTCTGCTGCTGCCCCCGTCGCCCTTCCTGTAGCTGTGCTCGGGATCTTCCTGGCAAATAAGCTGTATCTCCGGAACCCATTATTTTCAAGTGGCACATATCGACAGGCCTGCCTCGGTGCCCAAGAGGATCGGCTCATACCGCTTGAGACCCGGGCTGGTGCGTTGCAGAACAACCATGACCATACATATCAGGGGTCCGCCTGCCCGGCTCGACTTGCTGCCGCCTGCCCGCGCGAGCCTCTCGATACTTTATGGCCTGGGGCACCATTGCCCGAATCTGCGCTGGGCTGGTCGGTTTGGGGGGGTAAAAGACGATTGTCCCTGCGCCTGCGCCCAACGGTCCACTCAGCTTCTTCTACGGTGTGCCCAAAAAAAAAGCAAAAGCCTTGTCGAGTTCCTCGACATCGCTTGCGCTTTCTACATCCTCGCTTGTCCCAATATCCAATTTTTTTTAAATCCTATATCCTGTGGCCTCCTTGGCTACTCCCCGTACTCTTCCAAATCCTCCTCCTCGAAAATAACCCGCACCATGAGCGAGCAGCTGGGACACACCGCGATGTCCTCCCCGTCCCGCAAGTCATCCAACAGAATGGCAAACTTGTCCCCGCACGGACACGGGTACTGAAATAGCCCCGTGTTACCGTCGTACACAAAGTCCTCGATCTCTATTTCATCGTACACTGTCACGGTCTCCATAGGAAAGTGGTGGGTGGAGCCAAGCGATGAGACGGATGAGCTTTTCACCTTTCGCGCGCGCAGTGCAGGCCTCATAGTTTGCAGCCATTCTTCTCCCTTCACATGGCCCCCACGCCCGAGTCCTCAATCTCTGCTTTAGGAATGTCCAAGCTACTCTTTCTCTGCTTGGAATTACAATAACCGCCTTGCCTTCTTTGGCCTGCTTTGGCCTGCTTTGGCCTGCTTCCCACAATACCTTCTGCATCTTCGGTACGTTAGTTCATGCTGCCCAGAAAGCCTCCGACTGATCGAGAAAGCCGCTTTCCTGCTATCTCACAATGCTCTTGCATCCTGGCGGGGTCTCATGTGGTCTGATCTATGAGATAAAGACATGACTGGCATATGTTTCGGAACCTGTTCTTTGTGCGACCTCCAGCGGGCTCGGAAGCTTCCCCTAAGCGGCAGATACCCACGGTTTCGAGCGTTAGTGGGCTCAATTGTCTTTGATGTTCCGTTTTGGGTTATCAGGCTAACTGCCCATCAAGGGGTTTCAATGCTCCTCGTAGCTTGTGGTCACGCGTTGTTATGCTAAGTCCATTCTCGTAGCTTAGAACTTTTCACATTTCATCGCTATTATACCGTTTAAGCCCCGCTCTTACGAACAAAATATATCTTTCACCTGCTTTAGCCTGTGCTTTTGGTTGCGCCTGTGCTTCTGTCTGTGCCTCTGAGATACACTAGGGCTCGAGCCCTAGACTCCCACCCGCTCACGTGCAAACGTTGGAACACCCGACTCTCCGCGCAACAGCCTCTACTCCCTCGATAAACGGTGTCGACAAGGCCTCACAGTTTTTTGATCACGTGATCTTTAAATCTACCACACACCCTTACCTCCTCACTGTAAAATTCTCAAGCCTGCACCACCGCTCCCAGCGAAAATTTTTTCTATAGTGCTACTTGAGATTCTTCTTTTTTTCTACTAGACAGTAACCAAGAAGTATGTTGAATTCAACACCGACACCGTCAACGAACCCGAAGCCGACCAAAGAATCCATCAAAGCTATCCATTTAATCCTTCCAATCCGTCCCCCTGTTGATATATCCGTTTGATCATCAGCATTTCATGTCAATTCTTTGTCTTCGGGATCACCATCCATAAAACACTATACTAACAAACAGTTCACCATGGGTATTTCTAGAGACTCTCGTCACAAGCGTGCTGCTACTGGTGCTAAAAGAGCTCAGTTCAGAAAGAAGAGAAAGTTCGAGTTAGGTAGACAGTCCGCCAACACCAAGATCGGTGCTAAGAGAATTCACACTGTCAGAACCAGAGGTGGCAACCAGAAGTTCAGAGCCTTGAGAGTTGAGACCGGTAACTTCTCTTGGGCCTCCGAGGGTGTCGCCAGAAAGACCAGAATTGCCTCTGTCGTCTACCACCCATCTAACAACGAGTTGGTTAGAACCAACACCTTGACCAAGTCTGCTATCGTCCAGATCGATGCCACTCCATTCAGACAATGGTTCGAGACTCACTACGGTAAGTCTTTGGGTAAGAAGCAGACCGAGGAGGAGGTTAAGAGATCTCACAAGGTTGAGAGAAAGTTGGCTTCCAGAGCCGCTTCTGCCAACATTGAGTCCGCTGTCGACCACCAGTTCACTGCTGGTAAGTTGTACGCTTGCATCTCTTCAAGACCAGGTCAGTCCGGTAGATGTGATGGTTACATCTTGGAGGGTGAGGAGTTGGCCTTCTACTTGAGAAGATTGACCGCTAAGAAATAAGCTTCTCTCTTCAATAGTCACCCAAAATAATATATTTCGTGTACACTAGTTCCACGTAGAGAGCAGTTGAGATAGGGCAGACGATTTAGTTTCTAAGAGCCTGCTTAGAATTCAACAATCTATGAGATGGTTTTACGAGAATCGCCCACGAATGTGAAGACCATTCTTAATGAATATTTTACGAACTAGTTAGCAAGGGATTGAAAGAGACCTACTGAATCAATAATGATTAACGGTACTAGAATGTTAGTTGTTGAACTTAAATTCAGACATCAGCTTATTAGGCAATAATGGTTTATCTGCATGAGGACCGAGGTCCTGTTCAGATCAGGTCTGTGTAGTTTTTTTCATCCTTGTGTCAAGGTAAGAACATACGCTTTAAACTTTTCATAAAGAAAGAAATGTAGTTGAGATTAAAGAGTAGTTTTTTTCCGAGATGAACTTGTAGGTGAGTGCGGGTAACTACCTCTGTGCAATCGCGCGCATATTCATTTTGCAGCCTATTTACCTAAGAGAAAGTAGCCAATGCACCCATTGGATCCCATGGGGCAAAACGACGGGATCAGCAGCCTCATCGTAGATTTTTTGATGTTTGTCCAGCAACTCGGACTTGTCAACAACAATCTGGTAAACGTATTCCTTGAAGTACTTGTGGTCCATGCAATAGTAACCGTCCTGGCCCGAGTCCTTACCCCAGGAGTTTTCAACCTTCCATCTGATTGGGTTACCCTGCTCGTCCAAGTGCACGGCAGTCAAGACCATGGCATGGGTCATGAGAGACTGTCTGTACTCAATTCTGCTGGACTTGTCTTGATCGGCATGGAAGTCGATAAGCTTATAGTTATAAAGCTCCTCGTCCATGATACCTCTCTTCTTGTCCATGTAGATTGGGGTGTGGGTACCGAAGAAAATAGCCTGGTTGTTCTTAAGACGCTCGACGGCATACTTGGCCAACTCATTGATGTCAATGTTCAAGTAAGACACCTCTTTACCGCCAACAACATTACCCAACTTGTCAATGTTGATGACCTTGTCGTATGGGTTACGAGGGTCATTCAACAAGGAAACATAGTTTTTCAAGCTGATGCCCAAATCCTTGTAGAACAGCAATGGCGTGAAGGTCAACTTCTTGACATTGTCATCCTTGTCCTTGAAATCCCACACCAATTCCTGATCTGGGAGTGGTGGCTGACCCAAGAAGATAACCATGAGTCTGTAGATCTCTTTTTGCTGCTGCTCCTTCATTTTAGCGATCGAGCCAGGGCCTCCTTCTTAGCCTTTCTCAACTGCTGAGCGAACTCTCTCAACTTCGTCTTGAGCAAGAAGTTCAAAGTTCTCGAGGCAGTGGCCGAGTAAGCATCGGGGTACAATTCGTGAGGAATCATACCGTACTTTTCAGCCACGTTGATGAACATATCGAACTGACCACCATCACATGTGGGGTCGTCCAACAAGTGCTGGATGAGACGGGAGTTGATGTCCAACTCAGCGGTAGAGTCAATTGATTCAGAAAACTTCTCCAAAAAGAAGTTACACTTTTCAAGCTTGTCGAAGAAGAACCAGTACAGCTGGGAGAATTGGAATTCCTTGACATTGTGCTTCTCCATGAAAGGAAGTCTCAACACATTACCACTTGCAAAAAGCCAGCATCTTCCACTAGCCTTCTGATTGGTAACAGGAGCACCTTGAACTTTGACACCAGTGTTGAAAACCTTGTTGGAGTTTTTGATGAGCACCTCACGGTTGATCAAGGCCTCCTCGGCGTTGTAAGTTCTCAACACCGAAGCACCCAACTGAGTGTTCAAGTCCAGCTTGAGGGCGTCGTTCCAAGACGCCAATGAAGAAACGTTGTATTTGGTGAAATCAGACATGTTTTTGAGTCAAATAAACCCTGGGGTTTCCGTCTTATTTATAGTGGAAAGAGCCGTGGAGGTGAATGGCTCCTTGGTGCGGCTGGGCATAACAGCCCGTTTGTCGCACTACGCATATTCCGTTGAAGTTATTCACTTAGCTGGACATCAGGTGTGCTTCAGATAGTCTTTGTTCGATATCAACTCAATTGCTACTTGATCACCGAATTTAAATACACAGATGTCTTAATTTTAGCGATTGCTCACATAAATCTCCAGATTACCATGGCTACCCTAGAGGTTCTGGCACTTCCTGCAAGGTCCGAGCGCATATTTGTCACCTAACTGAACGTCTTCAATGCAAGAACGCTTACGTTCTTCGTCCTATTTTCCATGTCTTGTTGATAAAGCGGAAATACAATTCCGTCTAGTTTTGTGTCTGGCGAATTTTGTGGTTGCAATTCTCGAGACTTTCATTGAGTTGAATGGCCTGCGGTCATCATCATCATCGACCCATACGGCCCAATTCTCTTGAACTGATGCAATTTTTTTCGCCTTCCATCATCGAATTCGGGTCTACCGGCTGATTTACATTTTGTTCAGTAACAAGTCCGGAGCATCATCGAAGGGTCGTTAGACCTTGAGGGGCATGGACAGAGACCATCAGAAAAGGAAAATCTGTCTTTTTTTAAAAAAATGGAATGTAAATCCAGCCTCTTTTTGGGATGCCAAGAGCCGGCGGAACCATAAGCTAGAGGCTTAGGCAATTGTATGCTGTGAAAACAAGATTTGAGATCATTTCAGACCTTCATACAAGCGTTATATGCAGTATCTGTTTGTGTTTCATAATTAGCCCTAGGTTTGAACTTAAACAAGTAGGTCCCTTGGCCCAGTTGGTTAAGGCGTGGTGCTAATAACGCCAAGATCAGCAGTTCGATCCTGCTAGGGACCACTTCTTCTAGGGCGTGTGGCGTAGTTGGTAGCGCGTTCGCTTAGCATGCGAAAGGTCTCCGGTTCGAATCCGGACTCGTCCATATTCTTTTTAAATTCAAACATCCAAATGGTTAATTTTTAGTACTTCAATTTACACTGGGTTGGATTGCGAGTAAAACTCGGACATTGCATCGTTATTGTACTTATAATGAATATATAGTGTAGAATTGAAGAGATCAGAAGATCACATTGAGGAATTTTTCCCATGCGTTTTTTGGATTAGGCTGTGGGGTGTTTCTCTGTTCCTCCTCAACGAGCTCCAATTTGCTGAAGTCGAAACTCTCCAAAGGATTAAGCCATCTCTTACGGCCAACCCAGAAGTATGAATATGTTCTGTGGCCAACGTAAAGTCCAAGGACGATTGGGAATGTGATGTAGGCGGCAAGGAAGTCAGCAATATTGAAGTCGAAGAACACAGCGTAACCGTTGGTGAGCGTAATCAAACCAACCATAAACATAATGTAGTAGGCACCGAAAGGCTGGAATAATGTTCTGTAAGGAACCCTGTCCTCGAGACCCTGTACCACTACAGCCTTTCTCCACCTAGAATAAGCAAAAGCAACAAAGATCCAAGAAATGAAACCGGAAATGGTGGTGATGTTGGAAAACCAGGTGAAAACCTGAGCAGAAGAACTCGAAACGTTCAAGTATGACAAACAACCAACACACCAGGTGATCAACACACAGTATATTGGAATACCCCATCTGTTAACAAAGGTGAAACATTTTGGAGCCAATCCTCTCAATGCGAGGGAGTACAATGTTCTCGAACCAGCGTAGAAAAAGGAGTTTCCAGCAGAAGCGGCCGAGATCAAAACGACAGCGTTGATGATATGGTTTAAGACAGGGATACCGGCATTCTGAATACCAAGCACGAATGGAGAGGCCGAGGCATCACCAGTATCACTACTCAAACGCTCACTTCTGGAGTCGGCGATAATTCCGATGACCAAGGAACCCAAGATGTAGAAGAATGCCAAACGGTAAATAAACTGATTGGCACACTTGGGCAAAATACGACGAGGGTTGGAAACCTCACCGGAACAAGCGACAATCAACTCAGGACTCATAATGAAAGAGTAACCGGCCTTAATCACAGCGGTCCAGAAACTCAAGAAACGACCAGTGTCACCGCCAGTCATGTGCTCGTGGAAAGCGTTACCATGTTTCCAATGACGGAAACCAAGTCTGTCGCCCTTTGGACCACCGCCAAAGAATAAAACAATACCCAAAATAATAAGACCAGTGATTGCAAGTAATTTGATCGCAGCGAGCACAAACTCAACTTCACCGTAGAATTGAACCGGCATCAAATTCAAGATCAACATGCCAGCAAGCAAAATGGAAATCCAGACGGCAATGTGTACATCTGTGGTCCAATACTGAATGACAATGGCGGCAGCGACGACCTCAGAGGCGACCAAAATGGCAAAACCATACCAGTAGTTGTAGCCAAGAGCGAAACCGATGGAGGGGTCAGTGTAGTCATTAATAAATTGCTGGGAACCAGCACCTGGAACGGGCAAGAAAGCAGCCATTTCTGCCAACATGTTCATGACGAACCACACAATGGTGGACAAGACGATATAAGAAAGCCAGAGGGCGGCGGGGCCGACCTGATACAAGACAAGACCAGAGCCAACGAAAAGACCGGTACCAATAGCACCACCCAAGGCGATCAACTGGACGTGTCTATTCCTTAATCCCTTTTTTAACTCCTGTTCCTCCACGGAGATAATGGAGTTGTTCTCAGAGACAATGTTACCCTTTTCGTCGACATTGACGATTCTGGAGTTTGAGATGGAAGGTCCGAGGTAGGCCGAATTGGATCTCAAGATCGATGGCCTCGAGGTCATGGCCTTGAGGTCAAATACGTGTGAGTCTTTACCCATGGCGAACTTTGGGACAGAATGGAGGGGGGAAAATTACAAAGAGAAAAAAAAGAATGTGGGGCCGGCGCCAATATATAGGCGATGCAGAATATGCTTATCTGGAGGGTCTGAGACGCAGAAAGAAATCGCAGTCTGACGTGCAATGCACGGCGAGCCCATTCAGGACGATGATGTAAAATAAGTGGGGCCTGCTGCTCCCCAGGCACAATAGCCTGAAACAGGGTGAGGCGGAGAGTTAATTCAAACGCTAATCACGGCTTGGGCTGTGAGACCTACGTGTTGGTGCAACTACAAGTGTGACTGTTTCTCGGCGCCTCGCTTGACAGTACCAAGAGTTTTTTTGTGCCCCGCCAACAAAGACGACGTGAGGGGCAAGAATTCAGGAGCTTTCTTTTTATTTGCCCCCTGGATCCATCGAGCCAGACTGTCTAAACTACGTGAAATAAAAATTTACCTGTAATTTTGGTTGAGTTTCCGTGGTCTACGGTACGGCGATCGGAGACGGCGTTTTGCAAGTTCTGGCGAGATATCTGACGCAGTGCGCTCGCGCAAGTTTGCCCTGTTCATCTTTTTTTTTTTTTTTTGTGCTCAGAATCTGGGGTACCCGCCGCCATTGCCTTCCGCGCCCAGGCTGGCGCCTATTTTTTGCGGACATACACGCCCACAAAAATGGCATTTTTTTCTCTGCCCCACACGGCCCCACCCTTCCAAGCCCACCTTAGCCGTTACGGTCGGCGTCGGTCAGCAGAGGGTTATTGAAGGGTTCGGACAGGACACAAAGACAACCGTACTCTTGGCAAGCCACATCGCAGACGTCTTTGCATTTGCCTACCCACGACGCTTCAGATTGGTCCGATATTTTTTTTTATCAGCAAGTACGCTTATCTCGTTATCAGAGGCTTCGTCTCTTAGATATGGCTTGCACTTCGCGATGGCTTTCTGTGCGAGCATCGCAGCAAGCTTTCTTTTTTTCAGAGATAGCCTGCGCTGCGTATCCGCCAACGGGTTAGCCCAGATGACGAGTATTCCACCTGTCGCTTATTACGGGAACGCATTCGTAAAGCACGTAAATGTAAGATGGGCTTTTAATGTCTGAAAAGTGCGGAAAAGGTTGGTTGAGCCGGATGACCCTAAAGTGGCATCGGAGCGGGGCGTAAGCGAGCCGGACCCCTGTATCTGAATGCCGTTTTCTCTAGCTGGAAAAGTCCGTTTGGATGTGAGGTGGGCAGCTTCGCCGAACTCGCCCAGAAACCTGACCCCAAAAGGTGTCTTTCTCTGGAGAACCACGGTTTCCTTTTTGGTGTAATTGTATGTTGGCTAGTTTGGTGGAGGTAGGTGTCTGAGTGCCATCCTGTAGCTAGTCCGTGTGGGCCACTATTGTACCTTATTTGTGTTGGAGGCAACGTTATGAACCTTATAAGTGTGGATGCATGAATGGGCCCTTGCGGCACTTTTTTAGCCCCTGACCGTCCTTTGTCTCCTATTCATTGGAAGTATCGCCTATTCATTGGAATATCGAAGTAGGGCAACACCTTCTTGCGTCGCTCGCTGCATGTATTCTCACTTCTGCACCCATAACCAGAGAACAAAGCTGCAAACAGACGAATACTCAATCAAATCAATGGCCCTCCCAAACTTTCAATCTTCTTATCCACAAATCTCGAGATCTAAGCTTTCATAGTCTCTAAAATCTATGGTGGACCTGCACATACTGCTCCTCGTCTCATCTCTCATCGCATACTGAAAATTATACCAGACAAGGTCGACCACCGATAGCCCATTATGTCATTGTTGTCCCAGCAGTTGAAGACCATCGGTGAGAAAAATGCATCCTTGGCTGTCGACAGAAAATCGAGGCAACAGATCCACTCGAGATCTTTGCTATTCGATGCCAAAACTGCAGCCGCCCAAGACTTTGACTATATCTACCTGATAGCAACAGAGGGCCTCGACGAGCTCATAGAACTTGATCTGAGATTCGAGAAATTTTCAGCGACCCTCTTCTCCGAAACCAGCATTGATTTCGACAGAAATGTCAAGTCGAAGGACATCCTCGATCAGGTCAACAGAAACTTGGAAGCTTTCATGAACTTGGCAGCCCCCTACTACAATCTTGCACCCACTCTTAAAGCCATGGAGTGGTTGGTTAGAAGATATCACGTCAACATTCATAACACAGAGTTATTGTTCTTGTCCACATTATCCTACCATTCGCAGCCAGTCTTCACCAGAATCATGAACGTGGTTCCAAAAGGTTCCATGCCAGTCATCTTCTCTTGGTTGTCCGGTTACAAAGAACAATCAAAGCCTTTACCTGCATCATCCGTGCTCAAAAGCTTCCATAATGATCCAGCGTTTTTCAGATTGTACTCCGAGTACCTCAGAGAGCAGTTGAAGCATAAAACCATTTACAAAGAACAATTGGTATTTTACTTATCCAATACCGCGCAGGTGTTGGCATCACACGGTCGTGACACCGAAAAACTTAATCAGGATTATATCGTCACGATTTTGGAGACTCTCAATGATCTCTTGGCCCACAAAAACACGAGTTTAAGTTTTCCAGCACCCTCAAGGAAGACATTAAGCTTACTGCATTTGCAATTGTCTCAGTTTTGAGCTCAGTTGTCCCCTTGAGTGACGAATTAGTTTACTCTTTGACCATTTCAATTTTGAAAGATTCCTTTGCATTTACTCAACTCAAGAGGCAAACTCTTGTAGTGTTGGGACAGTTGTGGAACTATTTCAACGAAGATGATGTAAGTAAGGAGGCTGAAGTTTTCAAGGATTTGCCCTCAAAAGTCTTACTTCAAGAGGAAGCTTTGTTGCTTACCTTGATTGAGGAGAACTACCACATTGCTAAATTCATTTTCTTCTATGTCATTGACTGTTTGAATCATGACAATGGCGATACTGTCAATCTTTTGCAATACCTCAGTGTTGCTACCAATAGCTTGTTTTTCCCCGTCGTTGTCAAGAAGCTTCTTGACTATTTGTCACAATCCTCAGTCTCGAAAGAGGGAAGAGATGGTGCCGTGGTCATCTTTGAACAGCTTCTTTCTAAAAACAAGGAGAAGCTTATTGAAGAGCTCAAGAAGCATCTGAAATCCATTGGTGACTTAGAGATGGTGCTTATGCATACTATGGGTGACACTGCAAACGATTCATCCTACGAGGGTGACTACGAGGATGCTGTGGCCGACTTCGAGCCCGCTCCTTCCAAGACTGTCAGCCAAGTGTCTGTAAAGGCCAAGAGCTATTTCACTGCATCTTCTAACGCTGAATTTGCGAAGGTCTCTGAAGAGTTGCTTAAAGAGCTTGCGAAATATGAAGCGAAGAAACAGCTCCCTTTCTTGAAAGCTGTTAGTCGCGAGCTCTTCAAATCTAATGAACAGATTGTGTCCTTCCTTTTCAGATTAGCTTTTACAGCTTCGATTCCTTTGTCATATCGCTTGTTGGCCCTCGGCTGCGTCAAGAATGTCCTCCAGGATGTCACGTCACAAAACACGAATGTCAGTCTTTATCTTCTTACTCCTTTGATTCTCCTTGGTTTGAGTGACGCCAGCAAACCTTTTAGGGAGCTTTGCATCGCCACACTTCAAGTGATACATGAGCAAAGCGAGAAAATTCTGAGCAAGGGTAAGAAAGCGAAATCCGTTTTGTTCATGGAATCAGAACTATACAACGGGAATGAGGATGGAAAACTGTCTCTCATTTCTCCATCTGATGCCAATGTTATGTTGAACGTTTTGTTCGACAAGAATACGCCATTGGATGATGTCCGTTTTGATGCCACCCGTTTCTTGTCCCTTTTGTACGACACGTTGTTCAAAAGTACGAAAACAGGGAAAAAGTTTGGTTCTCTCCTCCTCAAAAGCTTCGTTTATGGCCAGTGGGCTTCTCCATCATTGCCACTTTCATTCAAGCACAGAGTTTGGCGAATCATAAGTTCGCAGAATAGAGACACTAAGGGCTTTGATGATAGATTTTCGTTCGTCGGTGATGTGAAGACTCTTTTTGAAAAGCGTGACGCATGGTTCCATGATGCTTTTGCAGAGGGCTTGAATTTCGTTGAGGATGTCGAAAAGACTATTGCTGGTATGGTCGGTGGACAGACCACCAATGAAAAGAAGAGAGCTAAGGAAGTTGAGTGGTTCGTGAGAGCATTGAATGCGGAAGATGATTTGCAAATTATTGCCAATGAAAGAATTAAGGCCCTTTTCCCACAGCTTAAACACACAGACTTGAAGGTTCGCTTGAGCAAGGAACTTATTGAATTGCTTGTCAAGGACAGTGACTCGGTATTACACTTTGACCCACTCGAGACTTTGCAATCACTTGAGTTCACCAATCAGGACATGGTAGCGTTGTTGAATTCAGTCAATATTGTCACCGAGGTTCCAGAGCAGTCAGTGGCAAAAAGAAGAAGAAGATCTTCATCATCCACTCAAAAGAATATGGCGAGAGATGACATCAATAGCATGGCTGCTGCACATTTAAGAAAGCTTTCTATTATACTCGATGTGCTCGAGACCCAATTAAGACAGTCTATCAGCTCATTGGCGGGTCCTGACTTGTTACAGGTTTTGTTCAAGATATTGACTGACTTGGACTACTTGGGCAACGACGGAAAGCTTCCTGTGTTGTACGCTCAGGAGACCCTTGCTTCTTGTATGTTGCTCTGCATCGTGAAGATGAAGGAGTCCCAAAGCAGAAGCAGATCTCGCATTGACTCCAATTCGATTAGAGCTGATTTGATCGTGAACTCCATCAGATTGTCACAATCGCCTCAAGTTCAAAACAAATTGTTGCTCGTGATTGCTGAATTGGCTTCCTTGGCACCAGAGATCATCTTGCACTCTGTGATGCCGATCTTCACATTTATGGGTGCCCATACTGTGAGACAGGATGACGAATTTTCCAGTTCGGCCTTGCAAAAGACAATTTCGAAGGTTGTGCCTGCTATCACCGCTGCTTCATCTTCTGTCTCCACTGAGATTGAGTTCTTGTTGACCAGCTTTGTTACTGCCTTCCAGCATATCCCCAGACATCGTAGAGTGAAGCTCTTCGTGTACTTGGTTCAGACGTTAGGACACGAGAATTCGTTGCAAAACATCTTGTTCTTGATGGGTCAACAGTACTCTATTAACTTGGAGAAGAACAGAGTTCATGAGTGCAACTCGCTGTTAGACTTCACTACTGCTTTGTTGAAGACATTCGATGCCGACATCTGTTTGCAAAGTGTCAACAGCTTCCTTGGCTTGTGGGATCTAGTTCCAAAGGCCAATCTTGGATCAGACTCTGATAAGATCGCTGCCTTGACTAACAGACCAATTTTTGGCTCCTCGATCGCCAACGCTACTGATGCAGAGTTGACTGTACTCCGAACCAATTTGTTACACTTCATCAATCAAGTCTTGGGTACCGATGAAGAGTTGTCTGTCAGCGCCAACCTCGTTTCTTTGAGAATGAAGGTGTCGTTGGTGTTGTTTGATGACCAAACGCCTGAGGATGAGAAGAAGTCAATCCTTAAGGTCTTCAGCAAGGTCACTTCGTTTATCTTGGGCTCGTTGGATAATTTCAATTCTGAGAAGGGTAACGCAAAGATTGTCAACGAGTTGTACAACGTGCTCAAGTCATTGCTCAACTTGCTTCCCATGAGCTACTATGTGTCCTCGATCTCAGACTCTTTGAAGAATGTGAACGATCAATTGTCAGCTACTATAGCAAAGAATTTTGCTGTCCTAGCTGGAACCAAGTTTGAGAATGAAATGAACCTGAACTCATTTGACGAGGAGATTGAAACTGCCGTCTTGTCAGAGCTTTTGCCAACTTTGGTCGAGGGCGTTGAGAAGTTCGATAACATCGAGCTTGTTCAGGCTTACTTGGATACATTTTCGATCATTGTTTCGAAACTTGCCGCGTCATCTCCAGATCTTGCATCTTCAGAAGATGCTAAGTTCCTCATTGGTACATTGAAGACCATCACTTCGGAACATGGTATGTTGAGCGAGCACACAGAGATCAGAGTGTCCTCTTTGAATGCAGTTGCAAGCGTTATCAAGGTCTTTGGTGTGAAATGTATCGGTTTCTTCCCTAAGATTTTGCCTCCTGCTTTGAAGATTTGGGAGTCCACCATCGCTCAAGACGAAAAAGATGATGAGGATATGGATGATGAAGAGCAGGAAGGTAGAATGTTGTTGCAGGGTTCAGTTCTTATGCTTTTCTCTGTCTTGGTCAAGAGAATGCCAGCCTTCGTTACTACGAATTTGAAGCAGATTGTGAAGGCGACTTTGGTGAGTGATTTGATTGACAGTGGCATCCGTTCCAATGTATTGGCCTTGATTGTGGAGCATGTGGACAAGGGTCAGGTGTTGAGTTGCTTGTTCAACTTAGCACTTACAGAGAACTTCTACGCTATTAATGATGCCAAGGAGCTTGGTTTATATTTGAATGGTGTGAAGTCTGCTATTGACGCTATCGAAAAGAAGACGGCCACTGGCAATTCTTCCCTCTTCATGAAGTGGTTAATCAAGTCGTTTGAGTTCAGAAACGAGTATGGCCAAGAAAAGTTCAATGACAACACAATTCACAGCATCGAAAACTCGTTCCACCAATGTGCCATTGTTTACGTCATGAAGCTCAACGATAAGAGCTTCCGTCCTCTTTTTGCCAACTTGGTTAGGTGGGCCGCTACGGGAGAAGGCTCCATTGGTTCTGTCAACACCGAACTTAGCAGACTTACTGCTTTCTTTAAATTCTTCAACAAATTGCAGGATAGGTTGAAGAGCATCATCACATCCTACTTCTCATACATGATTGACCCAACGGTGGCTATTTTGAACAGATTTGCATCTGGTGAATTGAAGGAAACCAACTTGAGAAGAATTATTTTGAATGCTTTGGTTTCGTCATTCAAGTATGATCAGGATGACTACTGGTCGCACCAACTGAGATTTGAGACAATCCTCAACCCTCTCTTGTCTCAATTGAGTAATATTGAAAAGCCTATTGGCAAGTACCTCGTGAAAGCCGTCACATCTTTTGTCACTAATGTGTCATCTGATGAATACAACGAGAAGCTTGTGCATGGTTTGATTTACTACATCTCGAATGAGCATGAAAACACTCTGAACACCAAGATGTGGACCATCAGAATCTTGAAGGAAATCTTCCAGAAGTTGGGCGAGCAGTGGTTGCCATTCTTGCCTACTTTCATTCCATACATTGCAGAATTGTTGGAAGATGACGACGAGGATGTTGAAATGGAGGTCAGAAAAGATTTGGTGAGAGTTATTGAAAACGTTCTCGGCGAGCCACTTGAGCGTTACCTCAATTAGGCGCATTTAATAAACGGCTGCGAAAAACTAGACTATAGACCCAAAGTACGGGATGCACGGATGTGTAGAAATTCTGCGCTCTTCCATGAAAAAAAGCATATATAGCTGTGGAGAAGTCACATCACACAAACACCTGCAAAATGTCATTCTTGAAGTCCGTTAACAACTTGAAGCCATTGTTCGACAGAGTCTTGGTCCAGAGATTGAAGCCTGCTACGCAGACCACTAGTGGTATCTACATTCCTGAGAAGAACCAGGAGAAGTTGAACCAGGGTACTGTCATCGCTGCTGGTCCCGGTGCCACCGATGTCAACGGTAAGATCATTCCTGTTTCCGTTCAGGCTGGTGACAAGGTCTTGTTGCCTAGCTTTGGTGGCTCTCCTGTCAAGGTTGGCGACGAGGAGTTCTTGTTGTACAGCGACAGAGAGATCTTGGCCAAGATTGACCAATAAGTTTAGGTCGGCTGACTTGTAAATAGATAAGACGAAGCTATGTTTTGTTTCATATATGTATTGGGCATTGAGTAGTTGATATAAAATTTGGCTCAGGCCATCATTAAAGCCTAAATGGGAAAAAACACGGAGAAATAACCAAATTCCACGCGATCATTTCAGGGATGTCGATACGCAAAAATGCCTACGTGGAATTGCATTGTTTTGAGCTCTTGTGCTGAAGTAATTCACAAGCAACGATACAAGAAGGATACATAGGGAAGCGCATTATCATGCGCGCCCCGTAGAGTTTACGAGGTGCTCTTAGCATTGGACGCCGACCATCCGGAGATCAATTGAGGCAAAGCTCTCATAAATACAAAAAAAATAATTAAAGGTGACGGTCAGGGTAACCTTTTGAAGGGCCTCACTTGGCAGCCAAGTCCTGCGAGTGGTGGCTGGCAGGTGGTGAGCGGGCCGTTGGCTGCGAATCCACATCCTTGTGGTCAGCAGCGTCCTCCTGACCACTGGAGGCGCCAGCGCCGGCCTCAACGTCAGCGGTATCTGTCGTGGCTGGAGGAGCTTCGTTACCATTCAAAAAAACAGCGCCAGGGGCAAGGCTGCCTCTCTGCAACACACCGGACTTTCCGCTGGTCTTGTAGCTCTGGTACAAGGTGAAGTAGCCAATTATGCCCACTGTGGCGAGGGATGTCACAAAGCCCAAAACTGCAAAGGCAAGGGCAGCCTTGCCGGCTTGGCAGCCTGTCTTGTAGCGGCCGGCCCAATTGCACGACAAGTCGCTTCCGAAGCGGTCTCCGAGCACACCGACGGCGATAATCCACCAGAGTAGCATCCAAAGGTCTCCTGCAAGCGCGGTAGCGGGTGACAAATGGCGAACCACGACAGGGATAACTGTTGGGATATAGTATATGAAGCCAAGAAGACTTGTAACCAATGACACACCTGTCCGATTTTCCCAAAAGTCCAACTTATCCACTGCTACACACGAGCAGATGAAAAGGCAGAAGGTGAAGACGAGGAGCGCAGTACGAATCCCCAAGGCGACGGCGTCTCTAAATGCCAAATTGAATAAGACCATTTTTCGATTGATTTCAAAGAATATGTCAGGGATTGAGGGACGCCGGGGACCTATTTATGCTCCCCTGCCTCCGGCTAGAACAAGGATCGAGCCCCACGAACAATCCCATTCTTTCGAGCACTAGTGACCTATGCCGCGTAAGTATGCAGAAGATCTCGGTCTATGTACAGTACGGCGCTAGCCGTGCACCAACGGCCATATACGAAGTGGGCCAATTCGGGACAGCATAGTTTATTTGCCGAGTCAAAACCATGGGATCGAAGCCTGTGGGCTGACGCTGACACCCGTACCGAAGTCTAATGCCTATTCATGAGCTGACGGAAGATTGTGCATGGAGGGATGCGGCGGGACCGAGGACATTTAAAAATAGAAACGATAATATTGTGTCCGAGGCAATGGAATCTTTAAAAAATAATTGGAACTGAGCCCGAGAGTGGGACCCAGTTCTTATAGACTGCACTGCTGCAGCGTCGCCTAATGCACCGCTTATTCCACGTTGGCACTGGCCCGCTACATCGGGATCTAACCATCGTCAGGCTGGTCGTGCAAGCACCGTGCGATATCATTCCTACAAGTAAACACCTGGATAGATAGTGACTGTGCAAAAGAAATCAATCAAAATGTCCGAGAACCGATTTGTCCAATTCAAGTTGGTGCTCCTTGGGGAGAGTGCAGTGGGAAAATCCTCGATAGTGCATCGTTTTGTCAAAAACACTTTTGACGACATGAGGGAGTCCACTATTGGTGCCGCCTTCCTTACTCAATCCATCACATTGCCTGAATTGAAAACGACAGTTAAGTTTGAGATCTGGGATACCGCCGGCCAGGAACGTTATAAGAGTTTGGCACCCATGTACTACAGAAACGCAAACGCTGCGTTGTGTGTTTATGACATCTCAAGCCAGTCTTCCTTCACGAAAGCTCAGGACTGGATCAAGGAGTTGAAGAAGAGGGCGCCCGAAGGCATCGTCCTCGCACTAGTGGGTAATAAGGCTGACTTGGCCGATGAAAGAGAAGTCGAGGAGACCGAGGTTGAACAGTATCTAGAGCAGCTCAATCAGGAGGCCACCGCTGCTGGAGAGGCCCCCACAAAGGTTGTACACAAGGAGTGCTCCGCCAAATCCGGCGAGGGTGTTCTCCAAATTTTTGATAGCATTGCTCGTGCCTTGCCCCTTGAGGAGGCAAATGATAGAGCTACTCCACAACCTGGGAAGAGGGTGGATCTTGGAAGACATCAAACACAGCGGCCGCAACAGCTGGGCTGTTGCTAAGGGTTGCAGGCATACGAGAGAATTTACAATAAATGAGACAAAGAAGGCTGGCGTCGTGATTCGTGTAGTGCAAACTATTTAAGTCTATGATACCAAGTAGGATTACTTCTTCTTGGGGCCGAACAATGGCTCACCAATGTTCTTACCTCTCAACTTGACTCCCAATGCTCTCTCAATCTTACCCAAGACTTGCTGGTTAGGCACAGCCCTGCCAGCCTCGTAATCGTTGATGACCTGAGGCTTCTCGTTGATCTTGGTAGCCAAATCTTTCTGAGTTAGCTTCTTCTCTTGTCTAACTTGCGAGATCGTCTTACCAACGCTGGCCTCAACCTTCTTCACGCTGACGACATCATCAGTGTTGTCCAACTTGGTCAATCTCTGGCCCTCGGGGTTGGATTTGGTGTTGGTAGAGCCGTACTTCTTCTCGGTGTTGATAGCAGCACCACTTCTTCTAGCAGCGTTCACTTCGGCCTGAGAACGGGCGACTCTCTCTCTTGGGCCACCGCCACCAACACGGGCCTTCTGGCCAATAACAGTAACATTATCCCAGTCTGACATTTTGTAAGTTGTTTTTCGTTATGATCCGTACAAGAAAAAACTGTGGACTGAACTGGCGGACGTCAGTGATTCTCGTGCGAAATGGTGGAGGGATGCACGTGACCTTGCCCTCAATGATACTCATTATGAGTTGTTTGCCCTCATGGAATTTTCTAGACGTCAGTAACTGCGCATGGGTGCAAAATGACGCTTTAAGGCGGACTACGGAGGAAATAAACCATAGATCTGGATCAAGATGTGTACTTTGTGCGTCCAACTAGGTTAATATAAAATTTGATTTGATTTCAGGGTGTTCTTCTAATTTTAACACCTTTTAACGATTTTGCAGTGTTTGAAGATTCAGCCCTAGATTTTGTAAATCCTATTTCAATTTAGACAAATCAAATTAAACAGACACTTGTCTCAGACATTAGGCAATTTTTCTATATTTAACAAAACAATTGACAAAAGAGAAGAATTGGAACTTTTATCAATTCGCTATTCTTTAGTAAGTTGAACTTTTGGGAAGAGCAATGAACCGGGCCCATTACCATACTGGTAAATTCCGTTGAAATTGAATTTCAGCGTCTTTTTGGTAAGATAATTTAATTCATAGTGCATCATTTTTACAAAATATAGCGATGGAGTCATTTACCAGATCTGGTATAGGTTTCCGGAGTTTGTGTGGTAGGCTCAGTGAAGATCACTATCTGTCAATTCACCTGTCTAGTCAATTGATATACATCAATTCCCCAGACAACCCAAATTGCTTGAGAATACTCCAAAAAATAAAATTTAAATTATTGGAACCACGGTGAAATTCCAGGGAGATAAGACGAGTCACGGCCAGTTTCGCACGACCCATATATACATTGGTGCGCTCCCGACATCTTCATCCCTAACTTCCGTATCAGCCATGGCCTCAATTGCAGTCATCCCAAGATCGAAGAACATTAAGGGCTACTCTAGCTCCCTTGACTCCTTGTTGATTGCTCCAATTTTGAAAAAAATTGCTACGGACAACAAGTTGAACCCTAACCGGATCAGACTCACTTACAAGGATGCTAATGGAAAACAGATTGCTTTAGACTCCTCGAAATCCTTGATGGACTACTTCACCGGTGCTGAATTGACGAAGGTGGTCGACATCTATGCCAAGGATTTGGGTCCCCAGATCGCTTGGAGTACCGTGTTTTTGTTAGAGTACTTGGGTCCGTTGGTGCTCCATCTCTTGTTCTACGCGTATTACGCCATCTACAAGCAAGTACCCCAAACCCAAACTCAGGTTCTTGCCTTCATAATGGTCACTTTGCACTTTGCTAAGAGAGAGTACGAGACCCTTTTCGTCCACAGGTTCTCTAACGCTACTATGCCTCTTTTCAACTTGTTTAAGAACTCCAGTCACTACTGGTTCTTGTCTGGCTTCAACTTAGCCTTTTTCATTTACGGTAAGGATACTGCTTCGTTGGCCTCGGCTGGATCGCTCGAGAAGTTTGTGTTCCACGTGAACTCTTTGCCTTCTATCGTGAACTATGCTCTCTTTGCCGTGTGGGCTTTTGCTGAATTGTCTAACTTCCAGACCCACGTTGCTTTGTCCAACCTCAGAAACAAGGATAGCAAGGCTTACGTCATTCCATATGGTTACGGTTTCGACTTGGTTTCTTGCCCAAACTACTTTTTCGAGTCTCTTGGGTGGGTCGTCTACTCTATTTTGGTCGGTAACTGGTCTGCATGGCTCTTTATGATTGTTGGTTCTGGCCAGATGTACATTTGGGCTGTCCAGAAGCACAAGAGATACTTGAAGACATTTGGTGACGACTACAAGAAATTGAGAAGGACCGCCATGATCCCTTTTGTTGCCTAATCGCTATGTTCAACGACAATTTACTTATAAATGTATATCAACATGTTATTAAATCAAACGGCCTCCTCTATCAAACACCTATTCCCCACTTACTAATCTGTCTTCTCAATAACGAGAACTTATTCGGGATTGAACTTCAAACAAACACTGTTCACGCAATGTCTCTCATCTGTTGGCGTGTTGTAGCCTTCACCTTTGAAAATATGGCCCAAGTGGCCATCACATTTAGCGCAACGCATCTCTGTTCTTGTCATCCCGAATGATCTGTCTTCAATCGTCTTCAAGGCGCCAGGAATAGCATCAAAGAATGCTGGCCAGCCACAGCTCGATTGAAATTTAGTGTTAGCTTTATAAAGTGGCGAACCACAACCAACACACTCATAAACACCCTTCTCGCTTGCAGGAGTGTCAGTGTACTTTCCGGTGAAGGGTGCCTCGGTACCCAGCTGTCTCAAGACTCTGAACTGCTCTGGGGAAAGGATGGCTTGCCACTCCTGATCTGTTTTGGACATTTTTCTCAAAGTTGATGTAGTAAAGTGTCTTGCGTTTCGTAATCCTAGAAGAACACTTCTAGTGAACATACAGTGGCGTCAAAGAGCTAAGCAAGTGTATATGGTAACATGCGCGAAGGGTAGAGAGTCATTACATGCGGATTACCGAATGGCTGCGAAAGTACAAATTCTCTATTAATACATGGGGGAAGCAAATGCAAGAGCTTGATGAATCTAAATCTGATGCAAAATTTTGGATGCCAATTAACGCATGAAGTAGTTGTACTTTCCTTCCTGCTCACGGGACTTATCCTTGGAGACAGTGTCCACCTTCCACTGGATCTCAATATCCACCTCACGCGGGTTAGAAGCGTTTGGTCTCGAGGCAATCAGACCCTTAATTTTGTCGCCTTTACGCAAGTCAAGGACCTGATCCATGTAGAAAACAGTCTGTTTCCAATGAGTGTAGGCTTTCATAGGACCAGTGTACAAGGTCACCTTCTCGTCTCCTGGGAAGTCACAGTCGAACCACACAATGTAGGCATGACACAAGTCGCTATCGATGGCACTGAGAGAGAACAGTCTGTGGAAAGACAATTGCTCCTTGGTGACAGTGTTAATGTCAAATTCGAAGAATTTATGAGGTGTAGTGATCAATGAATTGTTGTTAACGGTATCAACCAAAGGCTCGGCCATGGCAACCTTGATGAATGGAGAGTAGTCAAAACCGTAGACATCTTCCCAGTAGTGAATCTTGTCATCCTTGTACTGGCCATCCTCGATACCGGCAATGTACATTGAACACTTGTCTGGGAGGATCAAGCCACCCTCGACCAAGTACTTGTCTCTAGCATAAAGCACAGTGTCCAACATGGACTCGTACAAGAGGAAGTAGCCCATCCATTCAGAGACAATGATATCGACATGGTCAACAGGCAACTCAATATCTTCCAATTTACCCTGCAACAAGGTTATCTTGTCCTCAAAACCGTTCAATGAGATGATCTCTTTGGCCTTTCCAATGATGTTCGACATGTCGACAGAGTAGACATGCTTGGCACCGGCATTGGAAGCAAACATGGACAAGATTCCCGTTCCACAACCAACGTCCAAGACAACCTTGTCCTTGAACAAATGCTTGTTTTTATACATGGCAGATCTGTAGGACAAGGTTCTGGAAGTGTCCTTCAACATCTCCTCGTGAATTCCAAAATGATCATAAGAGGAGAAATAGTGCTGTTCAGTAAACGGCAAGGCTTGTTTGTCGGTAGCTGACATATTGGGGGTAATTGGTTGTAGTGTTTGCAAAAGAGGACCACTCAGATTGATAACCGTTGAGCGAGATGAGATGCGCGAAAATCTCACATAAAATGCTCAGGTCTGCTAGCGAGATACGCAAGGTATGCACTCGCTAAAAAAAAAAGGAAAAAAATTAAAAAAAAAAAACAAGGCCACAGCTCTTTCTCTTAGAAATGAGAAGCTGTCTACTAAATTCTTCATCCATAAGCCATTAGGAGCAAAAACCTCGATCAGTGGTACAATGCAAAGTTAATTCTGTAGTAGAAACAAATTATGTAAGGGAATCTATTCAACAAAGATCTCATTATGCCGTGCTTGAAACGTTCTATTATGTTTGCCTGATCTTATTCTTGAGCATATGACACGCGAGCGCAGAGACCACACTGATACCTAACATACCCACCAAGGTCATGTTGGAGTTCCTGTAAAGACGGGCCTCATCAGATGGCCAGCCGGAGTACAAAGCGTAGGTAGCAGTAACAGAGCCTAAGTTACCTAAGCCAGAGACAATGGCCGAACTTACTGCATTACCAACGTCACCATAGCGAGGTCCAAACATCTCAGCTGACCAGGACATGCAGATAGGGATTGTAGGGCCCAAGCCAAAACCTGAGATCAAGAGTCCAGCCCACCTATTCCAAAAACCTTTTGCGAAAGTTGTAACAAATAGACCCACCATGATAATCACACATGCGCCGCAGAAAAAGAAAGCTCGATGATTCTTGTATCTGTCTGCAAAGGGCGTTATGAGCAAAATACCGCCAAAGTCAAAAAGCCAGATCGGAGCATACAAGAGGGAAACATTGATACTCGAAAGGTCTGGGTTAAGTGCGGCAATAATAGTAGAACCGAACACAGCCAAACCGAATCCGGTACCCACAGCGCCAAAGTACATCAAAATGATGAACCAGACACGGAGATCAGTCATTACTTGAATGACATCTCTCCAAGTCCACTTGAGTAACTTATAACGATGCTCAATATCTTTAAGGTGCATGCTCTTTTCTTCACCAGTGAGAGGGGGAGGTGAGTAGAAAACGGTACTCATAACTCTTTTAAACTTGGAGGTAGCTTCTTTCCGCTGATGTGTTGGCCTGTCGGGAAGCCACCAAAGCAAGGAAATACCAACTGCAATGGTAATGCAACCGTAAACCAAGTACATCCATTGCCAGCCAGTGTAACCTCTATCACCATCCATCTTCTGGAAACCTGCACTCACAAGACCAGCGGCTGCAGCAGAAAGCTGGGCAGCAGTATAGTAGTAGCCAATACGTCTAGTTTGTCTATCGTTAGGGTACCACAAGGAGACGTAGTAACTCAAACCAGGCCAAGTACCGGCACCGACCATACCAGAGATAAAACGCACGGCTTTGAGACCAGCTGGGTTCTGCAAAGAATGGTAACAGGTGTACACTACACCAACGGTGATGACAATTCTGGCCAACCACGATTGCGGCGAAACTTTAGTCATGATCAAGTTCATTGGCACATCAAAGATGATGTAACCAACGTAGTATAAAGCCGAAGCAGTGGAGGTATCATGGGCAGAAAGGTCTAATCTTTGACGCATAGAATGTCCTTCAGATCTATTCATTGTCAAAGTGACACCATAGACGTTAGATCCAAACGAAGTAAGAAAGTACATGCACCAGAGGGCAGGGATGATTCTGAAGTCCAACTTTCTGTAAATCTTGTCAAGTTTGTGCTTCTCTTCTTCAGACCAACTGGGAATACCTAACTCATTCTCATCATGAGCAATTTTGTCTTTATCCTTGAGTTCAAGTGAACCCAGGTCGTCGCTTGACATCTTTGGGGAGACTTCAGCTGCGTTTGCCATTATTGATGAGAATTAGCCGGGGAGGTCTGTCTTTATATGTCAAGTCAAGTTCTATTGTTGAGCAGTACTTGGCAAGAAAAAATGGCGTTTATGTGCCAAAAAGCCGGAGCCGCATACACGGGTAACCGCCGATGAGCCAATATACGTGCGTCGCCCTTGAGTCAAGCAGCGATAATCAAGAGATGCAGGTGCTCGCAGTGACTCTGAATCATCATTTCGCACCCAACATCAGTGATGCCATGACTACGAGTCGCTCGTTACGCTACAAATGTGAGAAAATTTACGGCATTAGCATTTTTTTTCTGTACATTTTGGGCGGCATAATTGATTTTGTGTTAGCTTTTAGCTTTTCGACAATGCGGCACATGTAATCTCGGCAAACTCAACGCTTTGGTCAATGCAGAAGCTGTGATTGATGGCTTTCTTCTCCTCGGTGTCCGCATCACCGATTTCGAAACGAACGTTTTCATTCAGAGCATCGTGGTATCTTGTCAAAACATAGTCTCTGGAATTGTCATGTACCCAATAGTCGAATGGAGCGAAAAAGCACCAAAGTTTGGCTCCTGACGTGGGCAACTCTTTGAAGAACCAGTCGTTGAACTCGTCGTCGCGATGGATCCGATTGAGTTCTTCCTTCGCCATGGTGATTGTCTGACGAACGATACTTCTGGACTTGTAAATCTTCTTCGTTGCCCTGACAGCATTTTCCCAGGACTCAACCAGATCCTTATCAGTCTGGGCGGGCTTGGCGATGATGCGATTACGGATAAGTGACTCAGCAGCCCGGTCAGGCAAAATCCACTGCAAAACCACAATCAAGTACACTGCGACATGTACCAAGGGAAGCCAATTGAACAACGAGGTGAAATACTGACCCAGGAGGGACTTGGCAATGTCCACGATGGTCGGGCAGATAAGCCCACGAACTTGATGTTCACGATCTGGTTGTATTCAACATCGTACACTAGGCGTTTGGCCACGCGTTGCATGATATATGATCCAACGGAATGACACAAGAAGGAGACCTCCACTTTCTGATCTCGTCTAGTGGTGAGGATGTGGTCCCGGATAACCCGGCATTTGTGGGGCACCTGGTAGTCCAAATCATAAAAATCGGTGTTTGAAACCCTCTCATAATCATCCGAGGTTTGGTAGCCAGCATGGCTGATGGCTAGGATCTCATAGTGACGGTGCTGTTTGGCGATCAAGTCAAGATAAGTGGTGTAGTAGTCTATGAGACCGGGGTTACCAGGAATAAAAACCAACAATGGAGGATTCCTAGAAGGATGCAATGGCTCCCTATGATAAAGAGTGGTGTACGGCTCTGTGGTACTAGTGGTCAATGACATTCCGAAGAAGGGTGAGGGAGATAGGGACGTTAATTAACAAGCTATGAGCGATGCCCGCGGAGATAAAATAGAGGATCTGACAGGCGCGCAATCTAGCCACTGCAGTTTCAGAGCACAGAGATCCGGTTAAAAGAGTAGAGGAAAAATAGCTCAATTGAGACTCGGATGGCTGTTCATAGCTTGGCAAATTGCTATTTGTTACCTAGGGTGAATTGAAGATGCTGCTCACGGGGTTGCATCTTGTCTGTGTCACCAGTATACAAATCACGCTCGTAATAGTGCAAGATGCCGTTTTTGGAGAGAGCGATCACTGTCTGCGTACGGGTACCGTAATATTTACCAACGGCGTAGCCAGTTTCAGCCAGTTTCAGTTCATATGGCGTGGCGAGCGGTGGAATGAAGATGGAGTTTTGAAGCTCGGTCATTTTCTGATCGAACGTGCCCTTCTTTCGAACTTCGGCGTCATAGGTGTCGGAGCTCAAGATCTCGAAACAAGATTCGATAAGTTCTTCTCGGCTGTAGTCTTCTGCAGCAGCACGCTGAACAAGACTATCGAGTTTCTTCCGGCCTAGCTCCACCTTCAGCCACGGCATGTAGTACAACGAATTGGAGAGAGCAAATGTCTCTTGGCGGTGGATTTGATCATGTAGACAATCGAGCGAGACTTCCCGGGTATGTACTTTGCCCCTGTCGCCACGGTTGCTCATGAGATTGAGTGGTTTGAGTCGGGAATTGTTGTCTAGCTCTAGTTTTCCATACAACAAGGTGAAGCCGCCAATCTCACTGAGTTTGGTAGGTTTTCCTGTGACGCCGCTTTTCTTATTCATTCTCTCCTCGAGACCATCGTACCACTCATCGTCCAGAAGGTCGGAAACGAGGTACTCAAGCGGGAGAATGCCTCGTGAAACCTTGCCTGCAATTTGTGTATCCTCTCGGTAGTTTACCAATACCGCGAGTCTTCCATCGGAGGTGATACCAATCCAAGTGCCATGTTCTGGTCTGGCCATATCTAGGGGTGATAGGATCTGTGTATCTTTGGATGTCTTCCGAGCGGTGGCTAGCTGTGTAGGTCTGGCAAGGTACTCATCTCTGTTAGATAGCAAAATCAAGGGATAATCGGGATGAGACGTTGTTGAAATCAAAATGCACATGTTATTATTTCCTTTGAAGGCTGGTGTACTCGAAAATCTAGTAAGTTTATATGGAGACTAAGGTTCAGCCTGCATGGCGCTTGACTAGTCTTCTGATCTCGGCATCGCTTTCTACTTTGGTCACGATGTGGGGTAGTCAGATGATAGGCCGACTCTGACGTGTTGGGCTAGCCCAACCAAAAAATAAAACAGAAGAATAATGTTACATGTTGATGAGCATTGTGTCACCAAATGCAACACTTCACATCAAATTCATCAATTTTCACTAACAGATACAGCTTGTTATCTTCGCTTCTATATCTGCAGCCGCCCGCGGCTGCTTAACACGAGATTCTATGGTTGACAGAGCTGTCTGTTTCAAAACTGACATCCTCAAATGGCGCCATCAGTGCTAGCTCTATAACCGGCTCTTCTTCTCTACTGGTGCCATCGTAAGCCCAACTTTCGTTGAGCCGTGGTGGATCAATAGGCGCATTCCGCAGCCCAAAGATGCTACTCAAATTCTCATTGTACACCTCCTGTTCCGCCAAGTAAGGTGCCCTCAAGCTCACCACGTCGTAACCCGTGTCTTTCTGTTGCAAAATATTCTGGAGCACATCGGAAGACTTATTGACCAATGTGTCCGAGTAAAGGGTCTCGGGGCTGGCACAATCAGTCATAGTCGAGGTGACAAAGTGAAGCGGATCTTCCTCTAAAATGGTGCCTTTGAAGTAGTCGTGCTGGGCGAGATCGAAGACCGTGGGCCTTGCGTCAGGATTCCACAAAAAACAGGGACGAAGCATGTCGCTCAATTGGTGAAGTCCTGGGCGGCGCAAGATCTTTTCCATACTCAGCCCACTTGTCAGCGGCATATAGAGACCAAGGTTTTCTGCAAGTTCTTCTCCCTCTTCCCAGTAGCCACCGAAAGCTTCTTCGCCCGGGTCGGGCCGTGTAGGATGACCGAGGCACTTAAGAACATGCCACATTTGCTCTGCCTCATTAGCACCGGGGAACAAGGGCCGAGAGTTGACTAACTCGACAGCCACACATGCAAATGCCCAGATATCGATCGGCTGTGTGTAGCACCGCAGCCTCAACAAGATCTCGGGCGCCCTGTACCACCGTGTTGAAACGTAAGGAGTGAGGTCTTTGGTATTGCTATAGTGGCGAGCGAGGCCGTAGTCACACAACTTGACCATGTAGAAGTCATCTTTCCTTTCTGGCGGGACATTTTCGACGCCACCGTAGTATTGAACCGTCGGAGTCACCAAGATGTTCTCCGGCTTGACATCGCGGTGGAAGAAGCCCTGAGCATGGATGTGGCGGACGCCGTTGAGTACCTGGGCAAGCATCGACTTGATAACCTCCTCGTTGATAGACCTGCTGGCATGCTTTTGAACAAGTTGGTACAAATTCTGGTTCATGGCTTCCATAACAATACAAAGCTTCCCACTTAAGCTGTCGATAAAAACATGATGAATCTGCAACAAATTAATGTGACTGGACATACTGTGGATGAAGCGAACCTCCGTAATTTTGAGGTAATCCGAATGCTTTTTTAAGGGCGTCTTCATCATTTTGATCGCCACCAACCCATTTGTGTGGGGTTTGAGGTGAGGCATGGCCGCCGAGTGGCAGACAGGTTCCATCATGGTCCCAATCTTGCTGTCGTCAGGAGCAAGCATGGAAGACGAATTTTTCTTGTATTTGGCCAAGAGGGCCTGGCCAAAGGAACCCAATCCAAGGCGGTGTATGACAAGGAAGTTGCTCAGAAGCATCAGGTAACGAATCTGGGGTTCGTCTGAAGACATGGTGGGACTCAATTGAAGGGTATTATCTCGTTTGTGGTATTTACGAGGTGGAGAACACTGGGCGAGTTCCGGCTTTATATGGGGGCATAAGACCAAGTTTCTTTTTGGACTGGTTTTTTGCAGCCAATTCTGCATAGGCTCGATGGTAGCCGATGCATCGAGCATTTGAAGGCAGCTTCTTACATCAGCGTTATCTGAGTGCTTAATGAGGGCAGTCATAGGAGAGTAATTGAGGATACAAAAGTTATTTCAGCCAGGATTTCTGGCTTTTAAAAGGATGAAGTGTTTCAGAATCTGCGACTCCCTTGGGTGTTTCATCTTGGGCGGATGCAGATCGCGCAGGGTTCTCGAGGCACCAGGGCATATGTGAACTTAAACTCAATCTGGGGTACATTCCAGGGCTTTTTTCGTTCTGGATAACTTACTTGTTAAACCCGTATTACCCTCAATTGGAGAATGCTTTTCCCTTGAAAACAGGGTCCCAGGTTCATTCCAAATGAACAAAAAGGTCGCATCTGCCGCACCGCAGGAATTATTCTTAGGTTCGGCGAGGGTGGATCTAAGCGGCTTACTTTGCGTTCTTATTGTTCGGTTAAAAAATTTGGAGAAAAATGCAATTAAACCGCCAAAAAAGGTTGTTCTTTCTTGGATAATGGTAGCCATTTAACCAAGCTTCCATTTGATAGCGCTTGAAGAAGTGACTCTATTGTACATCAGGATCCACTGCCCCAGATATGTAGCGAGCTCATGCAATTCCGATCGAGCAGGCACTGTAAGAAGTCCAAAATGGGCTTAATTACTGCACAGCCCAAAATGCCTGAGGCTCAATGATTGACCGAGATCTGCTCGTCTACCCCATTTACATTATAGCCGGGGTTCCCTTGGACGGACGAAGTGGATGAATTGATTGTCTCCTTCTTTTTGTAACAAGTTGGATTTGTTGCTCGAAGGATGCCATAGGCAGCAACTTTTGCAGCTTGCACTATACGTGGACTAAGGATGCGTTTCAAGTATTACGACAATCCATTAATCAAGCACAATTGCAAGCAATGGAATACAAGCAGTACCTTACTTGAAGAATTAAATTGTCAAATGTTACTATGGCCCATTTTGTAGTACTAGGTGGGGCGCTCGGTGAGCATATCAGAGGGGCGACTGATCTTCGCAATCTTCACCTACATTACGATGGCATACGAAAGACTATACAACTATGCCGTGAATGCGATTGCAGATATTCTACCGATTGATAAGGACCAGTGTAAAGAGATGGTCACATATGCATTGTCCATACCGTCCGATCACGAGCTAGAGTCCCATTTTCTCGACTTCCTAGGACCGAGTGATGCCACATTCAGCTTGATCCACGAGTTCAAGAGACTAAGAAAGGAGGATGAGAAAAAGATGGAGGATGAGGCGAGACTTGCTGAAATAAGGGAGGAGAAGGCCAAAGAAAGAGCTGCAGCCAACAACAAGAACGGTAAGAACGCATGGAACAAAGCACCAGAACAGAAACCAGCTTCTGGATCGAGACTCAAGAACAATAAGACATCAGTGATGACTTCTGAGCTTGCTGACAGTAAGCCCTCGAACAAACTAAGTCCTGCTACAGTTAAGAAGACGAAGAAGAAGAACCTTGATAATCTCAAAGACATCGAGGCGGCGCTTAACGATCTTGAAGTGGAGAGAACCTCAGCCGAACTTGATCTTTCCAGTTCAACAGTCCGCCGCAAATGTAACTGCATGGCCACAAGACACCCTCTTTTCGAGGTGGCTCCGAACTGCCTCAACTGTGGTAAGATCATTTGCTCGAAGGAGGGTTTGCAACCTTGTTCATTTTGTGGACGTGAGCTTCTATCAGCAAAAGAAAAGAATGAAATTGTGAAGATCTTGAGGTCCGAAAAGGATTTATTAGATGCGAAGAAAGAAAAGCCTACAGACAAAGCCGTCCAGTCTCAGCCTTCTCACATGAAGCCAAAGAAGGGAATCAAGGTTTCTGTAGGTACGGGCGAAAACCTTTGGAAGGCACAGGAGGCCGCTTTGAAGAGGGCAGACGAGGAGAGAAAGAAACTTAACAAGCTAAAGGAAGAGGATGAGCAAAAGCAAAGAGAGCTCGCCGACCAGATAAAGGAGCTCGAGCACTATGAGAAGACAAAAGACGTTAATCCGGACCTTCTTATGGCACAAGAACGACTCGACACATTGCTTAACTTTCAAGCCACAGGTGCTGAGAGAACAAGAATCATAGACAATGCAGCGGATTTTGAAATGCCCCTGCAATCGAGCGGCAGCATGTGGCTTTCACCTGTCGAGAGGGCTCTTCAGCTCAAGAAGCAACAGAAACAGCAAAGAAAACACGAGGAACAGAAGAAGCAAAGAACAGGCCGCACGAAGAAGGTCGTGGAGATGGTGATAAAGGATGGTAAGGTCAAGATGGTGGAGAAGCACGTAGAGGCGGAGACCACTGAAGATGACGACGAGATAAAAGATTTACAAGAAGAAATCCAACAAGAAAAGATAGACCAAGAACTTACTCTTGCAAAGAATACTTGGGACTACGAGAATGATGCTCAGAAGTGGGCAAAACCAGTCTATGTCAGCAGCGGGTCTTCCACGACAGAGACAACAGCACAGTCTTTACCCAAACATTCCAAAGTCCAGTTCGGTGAGGGCCTTGATAATGATGAATTAGTTGTTGCCATTCCTTCGTAATCTATAAAATTAATGCAAAATCTATTTAACGCCTTCTCATTCTCTGTTTAAACCTCTTGGTACGAGGATCATTGATCTTGAGTCGCTTGAAGTTGTTGCTTATTGGCGTGAGCTTCTTTCTTTTGTTTGTTGGCTCCAGCGGCTTTGGTTTGACCGCAATTTCGGTTTCCTCCTCAGATGAGTAGGACTCTTGACCTTCTCTTGGACCTTCAATATACTCGATGAGGTCGTTTTTCTCCTTCTCCTCCAATTTCTTGATTTCTTCATGCACGTTTTTGCCTTCAAAAGATTCTATAACTTCACTCTCTCCTCTAGGCTTGATCTTCCATCTTCTTGTAGTTCTTTTCTGTGTGATTCTCTTCCGAGTTTTACGTGCTGTAGGTTCGTCTTGTGCCGCTGCTCCTTCTTCATCCAATTCCCGTTCCATCTCCAACATGAGCTCCGACTCAACCTCCGCTTTGAGTTCTTCATCGATTTGTAGGTTGATTGCCTCGTTAAATACGTCTGTGAGCTTCTTGTTGTTGCCGAACGACGACATACGCTCGGTTTTGAACGGAGACGGAGAAGTCAGAAACCGTGGTTCCTCCAAGAGTTTCGATGGAGTCTTGGGATTCTTGTTCAGTTTTGTCACTGGGGTAGTTGGCATGTTTTTCAGTGGCAGTTCGCCAGTGCCTGGGCTGAACTGAAACCTATTATTGACTTTCCCCAAATAGAACGGAGTTTCGATGTTATCGTTGGAGGATGCATTTTTGTTGGGTGTTGAAACCAGCTGTAGCACAGAGGTGAGAGACTTCTTGGCCAGATTGTTTCTTGCCGGTGTCAAATCAGAGAGCTCAATCCTCTTCACTGATTTGGTAGGCGTCTTGAACACAGCTGGGTCCTTCAACGGGGATGAATTGATTACTTTCGATGACACGTTCTCTTTACGTGAAGGTGACGATTCTGGAGGACTCATTATATCAAACAAAGAGAGTACCTTGCCGTTTGCTTGCGGCGTGGGACCCAACTCAGCATGAGAAAGTGCATTCCCTTCATCCTCCAACTCTTCCTCGGCGTCAACAGATGGCACAAAATCTAATGGTTCAAGAGATGAAGCGTTCTCACCCTTTTTAACATTATCCTTCAGCAGTTCACGTTCCGCTTGTTGTTGCTTCTTCTTCTGTTTTGACTTCAAGTGGTTGTACGTTTTGTATGCTTTGTATATTTCCTGGTTCGCTTTGACGTCAGCTTTTGACGGAATTCGCCCATTGCTGGCAGCAAACGACCGCTCCCATTCTTTGATTTGTAATTTGTACTTTAGTAGATCTTTCTCTAGAGACATATCAAAAGAACGGTCTGTCAGCGCGACGCGATACGTAAATTGTGGAGATATTTTCAGTGCATGTATTCACGCGCCTTGGGTGCAAAAGCTATATACATAGGGCTCAAATCAGAGCAATGAATTTCTGCACACCTTCGAACTTTTCGGTGCCGAGGGTCTGGAGCATTGATTCGACTGCAGCTTTAAAAGCTTGCGAGTCTTTCTCAGAGCTGAAAGCTCCACCATTCTCTCGTAGTGCTGTGACCACCGTGCCTCCGACACCACCACCGATGTCCCAGTGATGGTTGAAGAGATGCAATATTTGGGTTTTGTTGTTTGTGAGACTCAAGAAGATGACGAGTCTGAGCCAGGATTTGAGCACTTCCTCCTTTGAAGCCAGTCTGAGAAAACAGGTCTCGTTCCAAAAGCTCCAGAACCGATCCCATTTGCCTGCGTTGCCGTAGGTGAACAAAAGTAGTTCTTCAAATTCAGGAGATACCTTTTCCCCAGTGCCATCGTAATGGTAAGTGATGAGCTCCAACACAGCATCTGCGTCATATGTTGCCATTTCTAGCTTCTTGCCAGGTTCACCAACCTGTACCACACCTTCTTCGATGACTTCATCCACCTGTTTTGAAGTGACGGGTTGCAGGATCTCATGGCACGAAAGACGCCACACGAGTGGAAGGAAATCGGGGTTAGATGTCATGGCAAATGTATCATTCGAAAAGCAGTAAAGCATCCGAATGAAAGATGAGAGCTTTTGGAACTTGTGGTCGGCATGTATCTTCTCGAACGGTTTTTTGTTCCACTCGGGAGAATCAATTAAAAGTTTGACATACTCCGTGACATCTTGAGACTTCTCCTTCGCCAAGTCAAGTGTGGAGTCGAGGGCTATTTCAAGCGACGCATATTTCTCCAAAAGAACCTTCTCCACATGCTCAAATGCGACGAGACTGGGACGAGCAAAATGAACGGTCTTGTAGAGTTTAAATCTCAAATTGTGATCATAAGCGGTGGGGCTGTTGAATTCGGCCTCGAACTCGTCGATATGTTTCTTTATCTCAGCATCCGTAGAGTCGCTGCTGAGGCTCGTGAGATTATCGATTTGGGACTGCAAGGCGCCCGAGCTTGAATAGGCTCTAGATGATGTATGAAAGCGCCTGATACCGCTGAAGATGTGGTCAGAGAAATCTGGTGAGGTATCCTTTGAGATGTACTTGTCTGCATCTTCAGGCTTGCACCACATGGACTCAAGGTTCAACTCCTCTCTCCTCTCCTTAGTCAATATATGTACATCGATGTTTTCGTGCTGACAAAAAATCCATGAGTTTGCTGACATGCCGTAATCATTATGGGTCGCTGGTGGCCCTCTGGAGGCCCTCCTAAGGAGACGTCTACGCATCACTGGAGACAAGGCTCCATTTGTCATTCCCTCCATATGAGGCACGTAGTCATGTTCGTGCTTGAGGTAGTAGCGAAACTCCCCAGCTGCTTTAAAGTTATGTTTCTCGGACTTACCAGAGCAGATGATAATAAAGTCCGTGTTCTTGTTGTTGGCTCTATAATCGTGAGACTCGTCTAGCTCTGTCATATCGAAAAGTAGAATATCGCTCATACCGTAAGAATTGGCCATGAGATCACAAAACTTGCGAACCTCTGCGGGCGCATAATCAGGAATAGACGGGAGCTTGACTTCCTCTTTTTCAAGCAAAGGAGATGAGACGTCTTGTCTAAGATACCATGGTACATCGATGTTTTCTGGGGCCTCCTCAGTATGCTCATCGGGAGAAACTTTGGTTGAGTTAAATCGACGTAGTCTTTGGGCTAAAAAGAAAGGTCTGGATGAATTGACACGGGCGACCCTCGCAAGATTGGGAAGCCTATACATATCAAGTTGATGACGATCTAGTCCGTTGAAAAATCGCTAGTCTCAAAGTTGCATAACGTGCACGTGATCTACTTCGAAAGTGGCATTTACACAACCGGGTAAAGGCTTCAGAAGGTTTACGAGTCACTTGATAGAAATATAGTTCGAGAACTATTGAAAGTACTTATTTTGGAATAGGAAAGACGTAGGTCCTTCCATAAGTGTGGATAATGGGGCAAAAATATGGAAGTTTTTTTTGCAAAGATGAATGTATTCTGGGTATCTCTGAAGAAGTTTATTTTCTTTTTTAAGTTGAAGAATCATAAATGATTTGTAGTATTAACATATCCCCCAGTGCCTTCCAATTTAATGGGTGTATCAATTTGGTCTTATCGAATAGCCTGCATACCTAGATACATAGATGCGATGAGGAGGAAAATAGAGGCCTCTTCTCATATCATCCGCCATGGCTAAATTAGTGCATAATGTTCAGAAAAAGCAGCATAGGGAGCGTTCCCAAACCCTGGATAGAGCAAAATACGGGCTTCTAGAAAAGAAGAAGGATTACAGGTTGAGAGCAGCTGACTACCACAAGAAACAAGCTGCCCTTAAGGCTCTCAGGCAAAAAGCTGCCCAGTATAATCCAGATGAATACTACCATGCCATGACAAGGAAAAGAACCGACGAAGATGGTATTCTAATCACTGACAGAGGCAACGAGGCACTCTCCACAGAACAAGTTAAGCTATACAAGTCTCAGGACGTCAACTATGTCAGAACGATGAGGTTGAATGAACTTCAGAAGATTGAGAAGTTGAAAAACAAGCTTGGCTTCAAGGCGGGAGGAAAGCATACAGTCTTTGTCGACAACGAAAACGATGCAGAGCTGTTTAAGGCCGAGGAGTTCTTCAACACTGATGAGAGCATGCTTGATAGAAAAGAGAACCGACTTCGCATAGACCAATTGGAAACGAGTCAAAAAGTTGTGAAAGACATAGATTTTGAGGATAAAGAGAAGGTCGATAAACAAAAGCTCGCAGATTTCAAGCTCTTGAAGGAGAGAATGGAGAGAGAGAAGCAGCTCAGGGAGGTCGAGGACAGACTAGAAACCACAAAGGAATTAATGAAGAACGGAAGCAAGAAGAAGATGTATGATGACGACGGCAACGTGCATTTCAAGTGGACGAACGAAAGAAAGCGCTAGGAACTTTCACATTTGCATTAGGTCTATCAACGTTTTTTAGAGCAAGACATCATGATAAGGCTCAGTCTTCATTTTCAAAGGTAGAATTGACGTAGTCGACAAACATAGGAAGGATTCGGTCGGAATCGATATGGCGCATTCTATTAAGCGAGATGAATGTCCTTCTTATCCTTTGGAACTGTGGGGTGCTAACAATTTGTATAGGTAAATCGATAGACAAGTCATCACTGATACGAACCTGTCCACCTGCACCAGCGAGCTGTTGCTGTTGAAGACACTTGGAGATAACATCCAGTGTCACTTTGTCTAATTGTTGCAAGTAGTCATTGCTGGAAGTGGGCTTCACGAGTGTAGCAGCGTTTGGTGGAGGTGCTCTTTTCAAAACAAGGGCATTCCAGATTTCTTCAACTGGTAGAGTTTCGTTCTCGTAATCATTTACCAAGACGAACAACGGGGAGTCCCATCTTGTATCGTCCTTTGGCTCTTCGTATCTCATTTGAAGCTGCTTTATCACCTCTGGGTCCCATTTGTTCTCAGAAGTTTCGTTTCTTTCAAGGCACTTGTCCAAAGAGCTGACCACATGAATGACACAATGTGGGGTCACTACACCCTTGGCCTCGCAAAAGAGTTGATATCTGAAGCCCTTTATGTACGAGAGAGAGTCAAGAATGACAAAGGATGTTCTCGACAAGTCTCTTTTAACAGCAGACATCTGAGTACCACGAGCACTTTTTTCCGTAACTGACTCCTTGTAGGAATCATGGTTTATACCTAGCGTTTCATCAGAGTGGTAGACAATCTTGTAGTTGTGTCCGGGAGCACTGGATTCCTGGGCTGTTTGGATCCTCTTTTCAAGTTCACCTATGAGTTCCTTGGCCCATTTCGTCTTACCCGAACATGGCAATCCTGTAAATGTGATCAATGGCATATTGGTGTCTTGAGATTTTCAGCTGTGCATCATCGCGAAGCAAGAAGTCACACCAAGACTGAGGATCACTAATGTCTTTTGTGCCGAGAAGGGTGTTTCCCGATTACAGATTACCCCTATCCAATTTCAAGGGCCATCATCAGAAGGCTCTCACACGGTTCAGCTATCTTGCTCCGCAAGTGGATCTAGTGCTTGAGGTGAGAGACTCCAGAGCTCCAATATCAACTACAAACGTGCTTTTCGATAAAGTCTTAGCCAAGAAGGAAAAGATTGTCCTATACTCCAAAAAAGACCTTTCAGTGCTCAAGCCCGATTTACAGAAAAAATGGCATGGAAACGAGAAATTCCTATTCATCGATGCCAGAAGCAACAGGGATGCTAAGTCCATCCTCAAGCTATTGGAAGAGAGATACGACACAATGTACCCACCACCCCCACTTGGTCTTCGAACCATGATTATCGGTATGCCCAATGTCGGTAAGTCAACTTTAGTCAATACGCTACGATCTGTTGGATATGTTAACCAGCTACCGAAAGGTGTTTCGTCCAAGAAACGGAAAGTGGCTAGAACAGGTGGTCAGCCTGGTGTGACAAGGAGCACCAGCGAGGTCATTCGATTGAGTAAAGATCCTGATATTTTGGTGTATGATACTCCTGGGGTGTTTCTTCCCACGGTGAAAGATAGCGAAACTATGCTCTCTCTAGCACTTGTGGGATGCGTACACAATTCATTCATCGATCCAATCATCTTGGCTGATTACCTTCTCTACGTTCTCAATTTACAAAAACCCAATGGGAAGTGCTATCAATATTACTTGAACCATCCCACGAATGACATTCATGAGTTACTATACAACATCGCCAAAAAGAGGGGCAAGCTCAGACCCGATGGAGGTTATGATGAGTTGGGTATGGCAAACTTTTGGGTTGATACATGGAGACAAGCCAAGGATGGAAGGTATAAGGGTCTTTTTGACAAGGAGGCCATTCTCGAAATCGAGACATCCGAGTTGAGGAAGTTGATTAACGAGGAAAAAAGCCGTGTTCTGGAAACAGGTGTGTACAACAGGCTCAATGATAGACTTGGTGAGGATGGTACCGGTAGCTCCAGCAACAGGAAGAGGACGGCCAAGGATAGGGAATTTGATTTGCGTAATCAGCTATTCAAATTGTAAATAGTTTGAACTTGTAAATAGAATTAGAAGCCAAAGTCAGGAACTTCATCGTATTGACCCTCATCAGCTCCATAATTACCCTTAGTATACCCATCTTCAGATTTGCCTGGCTTCCTCTTTTTGATATCAGCTTTGCGTACGTAGGACACATCCAACTCGTCAACGAGTCTCTTTGCAAAGTTTTTGGACGGTGTTTGTAGTTTCGAGAGCCAGTCTGTCTCCAGAGACAGACCCAAGCAATTTGCCATGTTGAGGAAATTAGTAAAATGTGGAGAGTCACGTAAAACGTTGTTGACAAACTCCTTTTGTTGAAAAAAATCATCGAGATTATCAGCTGTTAAAGACTTCACAAGAATGGTTTTCATATAGCGAGTGAATCTGGCTTGAGCCGGTGAAGAAACAAGAAAGGGATCCGTTTCTTCAGAACCAGGCAATGGCAATTTTGAGTTCTCTGAAGTTCGCATAGTAACTCTCTTTGATACAAGCGGATAATTATCCTTTGTTTCACCACCCAGATATGTTTGCGATTTAATAAACTGTTCCATCAAGGAAGAGGCATCAGATTCCAGATCATTTGACGCTTGTAGAGGAGGAAAGTTTCCAATCTTTTCATCTTCCTTAAAGGGTAACCTAATCAAGAGGAAGTTGTGCGAGAAGGTCCCGCCGTCATCGACTTTTATTGGAAAAAGGACACCCAATTCAATTTCCTTTGCTTGTTTCCTCACAAAACGAGCGAGCGCCGCTGCTTTGAGTTCATAAATAGCCTTCACGAAGGCTGAGTGATTAAGGGATGTTCGAAGAGATGCAGACTTTTCTGGTACAACAAAGAATGACTCACCAGTTAGATATGCTTGTGGGATGTTCGCTTGTTTCACGAATCCTAGAATGTCAAATGCCGTGAAGATTTTGAGCCGGGCGGAGTCCATCAAGTCTTCGTCTAATGCAATCAAGTCAAAATTTGAGAATTTAAAACCTGACGTGAAATCTTTGGATTCGACCGCAACCTTGTCAAACTTCTTCGAGTCCACATCCTCATCTTCAGGATACTCTGGTCGTTGGTATTCATCGTTTTTGGACCACACGTAGTGAGTCGACTTTCTTTCTAGCCGTATGAGCTCACCATTTTCCAACAAGTAGTCATGCATTGATGTAGAAGTCACGTCTTTCTTTGCTGCCGGGAAGACTTCGACGGGCCATGCAAGGGCGCAATCATCGGCTTCAGCATTGTATGCTCTTTGGTCGATGATGTCTTGGAAGTTTGCGCTAAACCGTAGCTCTCCTCTGTAGATCGACATTGGCCGAACTTTTTTATTGCTTGATTCACTCTTGGCGACACGCTGAGCCTCAGCAGATGTAAGAAGCACAAATTTGCTGAAAGCAGAATTCATAAGAGACCACCTATTGCTCAAACCAGTCTCTGTCTTTGCCCCGGCTATTACTGTTATCAAGTTGACATTGAGGCCTTGGAGAAGTCGAGGGATACCGTCCGCTTTTTCTTCATTGAGTGACTCAAGGGGAGAAGTCTCAGCTGTAAGGACCACAACGTTCCTTGTGAATGCCTTCTTCTTGGTCTCCTCAAGGAGACTCAATGAGAAGATGAGACTTTGAAAGGAATCACTCTGAGAGCTCTCCCAACTCTCATTGGGCGTCAATGTCTTCTTGAGGTTAGCAAGTAAGTCATAGGTTGGCACTTCGAAGTCCACTAGAACCTCAATGCCTGGGAATACGCCCTTCTCCGCAAGTTTATGCTCAGTTCTCGGTGAATGATATGCCAATACCGAGATGTAATCCGTTTTCAAGCCCTTGAGAAGTTTTCCAGCAAGAACATCAAATAGGTAGTCATGCGATTGTTTTGCAGAAGGGTGCAAGTCGACAACAAACACCGTCAATTCCTTCTCTGCCATGACTTAAACAGATAGTATGTACTACCAGTGAGCTCGCCTATACCTGTAGTTAGTCTTGCATCACCAGTGCTTGAGCTACAGTCAGAGAAGACAAAAAAAGAGAAGGAACATCGCATAGGTAAAAATTAGCAGCTGTCAGGAACAAATATGTTCTAATTCTTTTCCAAAATTTAGATAGCTTTTTTAGTCGCCTTTGATTGGGTGGGTTTTGTGGAAGAAGCATGCCGGAGATGCAAGTCTCCCCTCGAATCGGAAGTACTTTCAGGTTCGATAAAATACAATCGAGACTTTCGAGAATTTTCTTAACCAGACCAACAGACCACCATCTCTATATCAGTTTGCAATGTCTAAAAGTATATTTGACCAGGGGGGCACCGTTAGGCGAGCTGCAGCTCGCACCTGCGCGGTTAAACTTATCGCTTTAGATTTTTCGTCTATGGTACCCTTTGTTTACTCACTGTTGTTGTTTTTCTTTTTGTCATTTCTTTTGACAAGCACCCGTTTCTTCGAGCTTTACGGGGGAGTTGTTTAATTAGCCTCATTTCAAATGTCACATTATAATTCAAGCGCTCAGACGCCTCATCAGCCGTCTCTGGATCAGCCTTATCCATACCATCAAAGTGGGCCGCAACAGATCCCATCGATCGTGGTCAACCCAATACCATCGGATAAGAGGCTAGCCGAATTCCAAAGCCCCCCTCATATCCGGCCCCAAGCACTGCCGTCTACTCCAGACCCTAGGCTTCCAGGCCAAATGATATACGCAGTTCCCGGTCAAAGACCTCCACAGCCGTACCCTGGCAATTTCTTTGCCCCGATGCAATCCCAGCCGTTTTATTACTCTGGTCAACCACTGCAAGGGGTTCCTGGCCAGGATGATAGATTTGCACGTGGACCATTCATGGCTCGTCTCCCCGGCGGCACCGCATTACAGCCCTTAATGCTGCAGCAACCAGCAGGGCTCAGAGCGCCGGCGTCACCAGCTGAAGTGCTGTCTCCGCTTTCTGTAAATGAATTGAGAACAACATTCAAGCCAAGCAGAGTCAAAAAGAACAAAAAGCCGAAAATCAACAAACTTAGTCATGATGCCCTAGAGATGCAGTTTGCCAGAAAGAAACAAGAAAGAACCTTAAGCGAGGATACCTTGGACTCGGTGTTTGCTGACTTCCAGGATGCTTTGAAGATTGAAAGGCCAAGGACGTCGCTTTCCATGGCTTACGAAAATGCGCTTGAGGATGAGCTTGAGGTAAAGTTGTTCGACTTGTTTGTGCATGTTATCTCGAAAAGCATTGACTCATTTATGCCACAGGAGTGTTTTCAAAAGATTGCTTCGGAGTTGGCCTTGTATGAGGACACAAGGATGATTCTCAATTCCATCTTTTGCTTAAGCTCGTTAATCCTCCTGAGAATCAATCCAGATGCAATCGACCCATCGTACCCACTCAAGTACTACCAAAAAACTGTGGGACTATAAGACACCATCTCAGCCGTCCAGATGCAGAGGATGAGAGCAATGGTATTCTTGCTCGTTGTTTGTTGGCCACTATACTATTGTGCATCTACGAGCTCTTTTTCGTGGCCATTGATAGCACCTACGTGAAGGGTGCTGCTAGCATTTTCATCTCCATCATGTCTCGCCGAAACAGGTCGGAAAGTTTGATTGGAAACTCCCCATACTACCACACATGCTTTTGGGGAATGTTCGTCTGCGACTTGATCTTGTCTTTGAAGCTCGAACTTCCAAACATGTACTCGCTAGAAAAAACCTGGAGAGCCATGGATCCTGCCTACTTCGATGCATTCAATGACCCCACTGCTCATCTGGATGAGCCGGCTCGGTCGGTGAAGGATGTTGAGGCTTTCCTCTCAAGCTCCTTGTTGACGGGCCAGAGCACCTGGTGGTGGCAGTACAAAGTGATTATAACCCTCAGCAACATTAACGAGTTTTCCAATTCCTACGATGTGATAACACAGGAGGACTTTGCCAGTAATAGGGAGTTTCATCAATGGATGGAAATTAATCAAAAGTTAGAGGAGATCGATCGTAATCTTCCTGTTTCCTTGAAGCCAAGTGTCTGCCGTCCAGCGTCGAAATCGAGAGTATTCCCTCACATCTTGTTCAAGGACGAGACTACAGCGATCGTTGGCTTAAATTATAAAATGGCGAAGATCAGCCACTATGTCAAACTTGCTCACAAACTAAGACTCGCTGACACCTTTTTGGTCGATGAACAATTGGCGAAGTATCCTCCCCAATATTGTGTTAAATTGGCGAAAGATCTCGTTGGTATCCTACAGAGCTACCGCAATTCGAGTATTTGGCCAGTGACGATTCATGCATTGAGAGCAGCATCACGTAATATAGACACTACTGATGAAACGGTCATGATTGAACTTCAGCGCTTCACGAGACAAATGGTTCATTTCAGTCATACTCATCTGGACTTGGTAGCATCCGCTCCCTAATATGTATATTATTACTTGACCTTAGTTTTAAGTTGCAAAACCAAAGCGGTTCTAGAAGGAATGTAGATGAACAAAGCATTTGACCTATTGTTCCACTGCTCTGGCAGAGTAGGGAACGAGATCTTGTTTCCAGCACTGTCAAGGTCATTGATTCTTCCAAATCCTCCAAGCTCCTTGGAATCAGAATCAAGCACTATCTGGTAATCTCCAGCAGCCTCAACACCGACCTTATAGTCAGGGAAAGATTGAGTTGGGTGGAAGTTGAAGATAAACAAAAGTCCGTTTCTCTCAAAGACAAGAACCTTGTCGATCTCGTGTTTCAAAGAGACGTATGCCTGAGGTGTCAACAATACTCCATACTTTGTGTCAAGCTCAAGCATGGCACTGTCAAAACGGAACAAAAACTTATATCTCAACAAGTCGTCATGAATCAAGTTGAACTGACGTCTGGCGTAGTGATATGAATCATTGTTGCCTTCACGAGGGAAGTCTAACCACTCTGGGTGTCCAAACTCATTACCCTCAAAGTTCAAATAGCCCTCTCCTCCCAAGGCAAATGTCACAAGACGAATCATCTTATGTAAAGCGAGACCCCTGGAAACGGTCTCTGTCATGGGGGAGAGTTCGGACATGTTGGTATACATCTCCTTATCCATAAGCCAGAAGGCAAGAGTCTTATCACCCACCAAAGCCTGATCATGGGATTCAGAGTAAGCGATACATTTTTCGCCGTGGCGTCTGTTGGTCAAGGTGAAAACAATATTTCCAAGATCCCATTCCTCATCCCGCAAGTGCTTCAAAATTTTGATCCACATGTCTGGGATGGCCATCGACAACCTGTAATCGAAGCCAATACCACCTTTGGAAATTGGCAAGCACAATGTGGGCATACCACTGACGTCTTCAGCCACTGTGGTGAACAAGGCACCCTTATCGGCTTCACTGATTTCTTCGAGCAAGCGATGTCCGAGCATGAGGTATGTAATTGCGTCATTGTCAACCAAATCCTGGTTGAAATACTCATTGTAGTCACCACTGAAGCCGTAGCTCAAACCATGATGCTTATACAACATAGAAGTGACTCCATCAAATCTGAAACCATCGAACCCGTAGACATCAACGTAAAACTTCAAGTTGGACAACAAAAATCTCAATGTCTCGTAATTAGAGTAGTTGAACAACCTTGAGTCCCACAAGTCATGATTACCTTTGGGACCACCATGGAACAAGTAATGATCGGTGCCATTGAAGTTGTTCAAGCCATCCTCCACGTTCTTGGAACTGTGAGAGTGAACCACATCAAGAAGAACTCTGATACCCAACCGGTGGGCCTCATCAATGAGTTCCTTGAGCTCTTCCGGAGTACCATACCTCGAGGAAATGGAGAAGAAGTTCGTCACCTGATAACCAAAACTGGCATAGTAGGCATGCTCCATGATAGCCATCAATTGAATTGTGTTATATCCAAGCTTATGGATCACGGGCAACGTGTTCTGCGTGAACTCCTTGTAGCTGGCAATCTTGGGCTCAGGAGACGAAATGCCGACATGCGCCTCGTAGATCTTGAGTCCCTCCACCTCGTTCAAATGCGGTCTGGGGTGCTTGAAGGTGTATGTCAGTTCAGGATTCCAGAACCTGCCTTCGTACAAGGTGGTGTTCTTGTTGAAAGTTGCCCGGGTACCCCATGGGTCCAACCTGTAGATCCTCTCGCCAGCAGCGGTTAACATCGAGATCTTATAAATGGAATCATGGGCAATTGCATAGTCTCCATTAACAGGCTCAATTGTGAGCTGCCACAAGCCGAAATCGTTCTTTTTCTCCAAGCGGTGTGAGTCCACGTCCCAGCCGTTGAACTCTCCCACGAGGGAGACCAGCTGCACATCAGGAATGTACTCGGTGATAGTAATGGCCTTGGTGGCCTTGTCAGCATGAAGACCGTACTTTTTATAGGAAGAAGCAAAGTCAAACAAGGAACCCTCGGACTTCTCCAAAGTTTCGAGCCACTGGTGATATTGCAACTGGCGGCTGATAAGGGAGGCCGAGTAAGGTTCCAACCAAGGATCAATGTCCAATGCACCCTTGATAAGATCTTTTGACATTTTGAAAAAGGAAGAAAGAAAAAGTGGTTGAAAGTCAATTGAAGCGGATCAGGTTAGGTCTGTGGAGGTCGGGGTCCGGCCTCACCTGCATGGCCTTTTTGGGTGCTGGAGCTCGAGGATAAGGCTGGTTGCGCACAAGTTAATCGGTTGAAAAAGGTCCAGAGCAATCTTACTATTTTATATTTTCCAAAGGAGGGAATGGCGTAGTTTTCTAGTTTAAGTCCGCTGCCTTTTAATTTCATCATATTGTGTGGGCTTGAAAAGGGACGGCCGTTTGCTATTTTGGGCGGGCAAGGTCGTATGAGGCCCGCTGCACTGAAACATTTTGAGCCCATCCGCACCGGCTACGTCAGATGTGCCCCCCAATAAATCTCCACAGGGGCTATCAGGCGTATACGCTAAAGTCTGCCGTCCAGCTCTTCACGAAGCCATCGCTTCCTGTAGAGACAAAAACACCCTTAGATTGGTCGTAGTCTATCCACTTGACACCAGTGACTCCATTTTGGTGGGCCAAAGGGAATTTCAACACCTTCATTGGGCGGGCGACAGAGTACACGAAAAGACTGCTGTCCAAGCCTCCACTGAGCAAGAATTTGGAATCAGCAGTCCATTCAGCATCTTCTACTCGGCTGTTGTGGAATGCCCATCTAGTAGTGACCACGGAGCCATCGCTGGTGTTGTACAAGGTGTACTTACCTGCCGTGTCAGCTACAGCAGCATACTGGCCATCTGGGGAAACCTTGATCAACGATGGAGCGGATCTCAATGGCTGATACGAGCGAACAGTCTTCAAATTTGCACCCAATTCGAGTTCTTCGACCTTAGACCCGCTCAGGTTGGCGACAAGCACCTTTGTTTCTGAGATTGGACCCACATAAGAAGCTTTAAAGTTGATGGAGTTGACTGAAATCTTCTCAAGGGAAGCCGCATCGTATGAAGCAATAGCGCTCTCGTGGGCAACAAACAACCTACCGTATGCGAACGCAAGATGTTTGGGCTGGTAGTCCAACTGAGCAGTTTTGACGACAGCCCCGTCAGGTGTCCAGAGCTTGAGCTTGTCATCCCATCCGGCCGTAACAATGCCACCGTCGGTTTTGACAATGCTGTCAACATAGTTTGTGTGTTGATCTTCTCTGTTACCGAGAATCTCTGGGGTTGAGCCCAACTTGGGGTCATCTCTATCCCATCTGACGATCAAGCCATCGGCATCACCAGTGTACACATTCTTGTCGTCAGAAGAAACGGATGTGATGGACTTTTGATGGCCGTACCATTTCTTCGTTGGTGCATTTTCGGAATGCTTGAAGAAATTGAGATTTCCATTGAGAGAGAGGGAAATCACGTATTCTTTGGTGACAACCACACCCACTTGCTGGTTGGAAACGGTGGAATCGGCATCGACTGTGTAGGTATGTTTCGACTCAAGATTCTCAGGGTTCCAAGCTTTAAGCGTGTTGTCAGCGGAAGCAGTAACGAAAGCAGACGAGTCAGCAAGCCATGAGACACCAAAGATTCCACCGTTATGGGCATCTTCAAGAGTATTGGAAACCTCCCCTGTCTTTCCATCATACACGACTATTGTTCTATCGGAGCCAACACTCACGAGCCATTTACCATCTGGGCTGAATTTGACATCTCTTATGACATTCTTGTGACGGCCACGAATACTCTTGTCGAATTTGAATGGTGGACCGTTGTAGAACACCAAGGCTTTGTCGGCACTCACAGTGGCAGCTCTATAAGGTCTCTGAGGCTTGATATCGACGGCATTGATAACAGTGGAGTGTCCCTGGATCTCACCAACAGAGTTACCAGAATCCCACGTGAAGCAATGACCAAATTGATCCTTACCCTCACCAACAGCAATCACTCTTTGGTTGTCACCGTCCCAGGCAATGGATCTGATGGGACCACTGAGAATCTGATACTCAGCCTTGACAACTGGCTGTTCAAACAGACCTTCCTCCTTGCCATAAACAGAGGAGTCCCAAATCTTGACATTTCCGGACTCATCACCAGAGGCAATGTAGTTTCCAGAAGGACTGAAAGTGGCAACTGTAGTTGGAAAAGTGTGCTTGGTGAACTGAACAGGTAATCTGTCGCTATTTAATGAGCGCACAACGATAGACCTTCCAGATGCATAAGCAATTCTATTGTTCTGAGAATCATAAGAAATGAAAGTACTCGACGCACGAGCAGTGTTTGGCTGCGGTGGGTACAACGAGGTTTGAGTAATCATTGGTGGTATAGATCTAGTTGGTGAATGTCCGACCTAGGAGCCTCACTTAGTCTGGCCTGCACAATCGGCCTATAGAGCGGCCTCTATTTTGCACCGAGTAGATCATTTACCTTAAATATAATACACACTTTTTATCTAAACCTTTGGGTGAGGATCCTGTCGACACCAGCTTCTTCATATTCGGCCTTGCTAACCCACATTTGATGGAATGTGCCGAGCGATGCAAGAACACTTCCACCGATCCATGCCTGATTCGTTCTTTCGTTAGCATTACCGATAGCGTGTAGACGGATTTTGAGGCCTGGATTCGAGTTGGACAACTCATTGTAGAGTCTTTCAGTCAACCTTGGAATCAAGGATGTACCACCAGTGACAATGATGTTATGAGCTATCGAGGTCCTCAAGTCGATGTCGATGGAGGAAATAGCATGTGTGATGAGGTGACTCAAGCCTCTGGCAGTCTTTTCTGTGGTGCCGTTTTCAGGCGCTGGGGTAGGCGTAGAAGGACCAGAACCGGTCTTTCTGGCCCTCTTCAAAGGACGGTAGTCATCGTAAGGACTACTTATATCTAGCTCACCATTATTGGCAGGGTACTTTTCATCCACCGCTTTATCTTCGAAGGGGTAGCTGGCGGGATCAAACAACGTGTCCGCGAGACGGAAACGGTCGATACCAGCTTCCACTGACTGGCCAGAAGGAAGCTCAAAAAGCCTCTTTTCAGACTCGTCATCGTACTGCTCCTTGATGGCTTCAGCGTTTTGCGGGTTGCTTGTATTCATCTTCTTCTCAGGGACCTCAAGCATAAGCTCCTTGAACTCTGAGTATATCTTCTGTTCCTGGAAGTCATCGTACGACTGAGTAATCTTTTCATCGAATGATTTAGCAATGAAGTCCGCTTTTGTAGGATAGACGGTGGGGGTCTTCTCCTTGATCTTGTATTTCAACTCCAAGTTCACGTCCGGGAATTTTGTGGTGAGGAAGTTCTTAACATGGTCATTCAAAAATTGACCACTATAGTTGGTTTTCATGGAGTTTCGAAGGAGACAAATTCCATCCACAACAGGTGTTACACTAGCACTGTCATGGCCCACATCCACAACCAAGCAGCTCGATCTTCCTTGTTGGAATGAGATACACGTTGGGGTACGAGCCAAGTACAAGGCGGGGAAATTGAACTGCTCATAAAATGTCTCAACGAGCTTTTGTCTGTACTCCTTGTCAGTCCAAACAGGTTCAGTGATCAAGATAGGTTGTTCCTGGTAGTCCACTTTCAACAAGTTGTCAAAGTAGTGACGGTATTGTTCGACGGCGCCATCCCAATCTTGGATAAGAGAGTCTCTCATTATAGGCACTATCTCCTGGTTGCTCCGGAGAAACTCCATTCCGTGGCCAAAGATCTTTTTGTTGGCCTCAGTCTTTGCATAACTGGAGGGAACAATCACCTTGGGATAGTCATCTCCAGCATAGCCAATCCTGGTAGTATGGCTTCCAGCATCTAAAACGATGGCATTTATTTCGTCACCGCCATAAACGGCTCCATTATTACCGGAGGAAGACATTCAGTGTGGACGTTACGCTATTGAAAGCTATTTTTTTCTACCCATGTACATTGAGTGCACACCAGATCTAGTTCTCAACGTCTGCGAGCAATACTTACAATGTGAAAAACTCCTTTAAATACTTTGCGTTCGTAGTTTTAATTACATAATCTTGGATTCGACGTCTATCAAGCCGACCAAAAATTCAGCTTCCAATCTCACTCTAGCTTCCTTGACCCAGTCGTCAGCCAACTGTCTACTCCAACCCTTCAAGTTAGCGACTTCCTCCACTGCAACATCTAACTGGCCTCTAACCAAGCTCAGATTCACTCTTGCAATGACGGATTCAATGTCCTTGCCGTCAGGCTTGTTTCCCTTCACGGGCAACAAGAACTTCGAGAAGATGACGGAGGCAACGTGTCCCAACAAACCAGCATTAGGAGGCAATAAAGATGCCGATCTCAACTCTGGGGTAAGCTGTTCCCAAGCGGTCAACAATTGTGGAATAGACAAGATGGACTGGTTGGACTCGTTTTCGAGCAAAGGCTTCAACTCATTCAAGGCTAGACTGAACACTTCGTCGTTGCTCTTAGTAGTAGCATCACCAATTCTAGTGATGTATGGAGTCAAAAACTTAGCAGGGGTGTTGGCTTCGGTAGCGAAGATCAAAGACTTCAATTTGGTGATCGACAGCTGGATGACACCTCTGTTGTTGGCAGCAACGGCTTGCTCCTCTAAAGCTTGGGCATACTTTTCAAGGTCCTCCACTCTGTTGTTCAATGCATTTAAGTTCTTCAATCTGCCCTCTCTTTCATCGTCAATCCTTTGTTTAATCATGCTCTCAAACTTCTTTGTTTGTTCGACTCTAACCATCGTGGTGGCATTCACAGCAGCCTGAGTGATAGCCTTCTTGGCGGCCTCAACCTCCTCAGTTACTCTCGCTTGATACTTCTTCTCCAAGTTGGTCTTTTCGTGGTTGAACTGGTCCAACAAGTTTTGTGTCAACTCCAATTCTTTCTGAGTGTATGCGGAAAGGAGCTCAGTCTGCGTGGACTTCAACTTCTTCTGAAGTTCTTCCTCCAAAGAATTGCTCAACTTAACGAGCTTCGAGGTCAAGGCGTGGACGTTCTCGTTAATGTTTTTGATGAGGCCATCTTTCTTGGAGCCAATGTTGGAAGCATCCACCAATGCAATCAAGTCATTGAAGGATGCAATGGTGCCCTTGACAGTCTCATCAGCGTAGTCAGAGAGGCCGTCCTTCAATGTGATCATGGGCAACTTTTCAATCACATTACCCACGGATTCAACTTCAACAGGCTTTTGCAATTGCTCCTCAGGAGTGGTGTACTTGGAGCTCTGGCCAAATTTACTTTTGGTCTCCTTGATCAAGGTCTCACCACCCTTTTCGATTTTGTGGGCCAACTCGTCAATCTGGTCCTTGGATGGAAGCTTGATGTTTTGTGGAAGACGACCCAACGACTTTTGCAATTGCTGGACAGAGCCAGTCTCAATCAAATCCATCAATTCCTCGGAATAAGGCAAGTTGTTGTCCAAAACAAAGTCCATAACCTTGTCGTTCTTAGTTGCAACGTACAAAGTAGCACCGTAAACCACGGAGGTAAAGAAGAGCGTCTTGAACAAGAACCCCGTGAAAGAGAACTTCTTCTTCTTGGGAGTAGGCTCCTCAGGAGTCTCGTTGATTCTTCTGACTTCATCCTTCACCTCAGGCAGCACAGGGTCCGTGGTGGCATTTGCTTTCACTGGTTGCGAAGTAACCGGAGAACCTGGGCTAGTGTTGACTTGTTGAAACGAACGCATTGAGGTGGTCAACGAACGGCGGGCCGCACATTGCGTGGATTGAGCCACGGCTCTGCGAGCGACAGCACTGAACATGTCCTAGATTTAAATATTCTTCGACTGTTAGCGTTGTTTGAGATCACTGCTGGAGGTTTTTTTCTCGACCAACCATAGTGCGACACTTGCGGTGGACGGGTCTGTTCACCTACTTAAGCATATTTGTTACCGCGAATTGGCTGCAAAAAGTTCACTATTACTTATATAACACCTTTGGATCGTATTGAGCGTCTTGATAAATCTCGCCGCCAAACTTAACCAATCCGGTTTCAGCTTCGTATTGGCTCCAATAGTCGAGCAATTCATCGAGGATCTTGGGCTCCTTCTCAGCAAGATCAATACGTTCGCCTGGATCGGCTTTTAAGTCAAATAACTGCCACTTCTCTGGACCCATGGGCTTAGGAATATACAAAGCTTTCCACTTTCCTTTTCTGATTGCCTGCTGCGCAAATAATTCCCAGCCAGTCACGGAATTTTCGTCGTGGGCGAAATCAGCCTCTCCGGTAATGTACTTCTTCCAAGACAAGCCTTTAGGCTTGACCACAGCTCTTCCTCGGAACTTTGTACCGGGGTGTTCTACCTCCGCTAAATCTAAAATCGTTGGGAGAATGTCCATGACAGTTGCGAAACCGTGCTTCACGTTACCTCTATTCTTTTCAGGAACAGCATTGGGGTGGTGGATAATCAACGGGCAGCGAATACCACCTTCACTAGCCCACATCTTGTACATGTATGCGGGTGCTGTGGCAGCCTGAGCCCATTGATCTGAATACCAAACAAAGGAGTTCTTTTTACCAATGTTATCGTAGCTGTTGTCGTAGTACTTCTCAATGGCATTGGTGAAGTTAGCGTTGCTGAGTGGAAGAGCCTCCATCATCATCCCCTCGGCACCATTGTCGGACATGAATAGAATGAAAGTGTTGTCAATCTCACCAGTCTTTTCCAATTGGTCGATGACACGGCCAAGGTTTTGGTCCACAATGTCGACCATGGCGGCATAGGTCTCCATAATGCGGCTCTCGACCTTCTTCTCGTGATCAGTCAAATCCTTCCATGCCTTGTTTCTCTGAGTGACAACTTCGTGAGGAATCACTCCATCGGGAATAATTCCCAATTCTAAAGCCTTGTCTAGACGCTTTCTTCTTAAATCCTCGGGACCACCATCATATTTACCCTTGTATTTGGCAACCACATCCTCTGGGGCTTGGAAAGGCCAATGAGGGGCAGTATAGGTCAAGAAGCCGAAGAATGGACGCTGATCTCTTTTCTTGTCGTCACCCAAAAACTCCAAAAATTTGTCCGTAAAGTAATCACTGCTGTAATAGGAATCGGGGAGGCCGTAAGGATCAAGGCTCACGCCGTTCTCCTGGAAGAGCGGAGCCATAAACTTAGCTGGCCCACCATTTTCCTCATCAATGGGAAAGTACTTGTAGTGATTGCCGGCGCCCGGTAACAAAGTGAAAGATTTCTGGAATCCTCTCTTAGAGGGCCAATAGTCCTCAGTGAGACCCAAATGCCATTTACCACTTTGGAAAGTATAGTAGCCAGAATCTTCCAAAATCTCAGATAAAGCGGCGACTCTATAATTCAAGTAACCCTCGTAGCCTGGCTTGCCTGCAAAAAGCTGAGGATGGTTCCTGGCGAATTCGGCCATTTGACCCAACCCGGCAATATGGTTGTCAGTACCAGAGAGAAGCATTGATCTGGTTGGTGAACAAGCCGAAGCAGTATGGAAATCAGTGAATCTAAGGCCATTGAGAGCTAACTTGTGTAGGTTTGGAGTCTCGATTTCTCCTCCAAAAGGGCTCAAATCAGTAAAGCCCAAGTCGTCGGCTACAACAACAATGAAGTTTGGCTTTTGCTTAACAGTCATCTTTTCGGCCTACTTTCAAAAAAGCCGAACAGGGGCTAAATTGAAGTATATATACATCTATAACCTTTCATCACGTGAAAAGATGGTGAATTGTATCGTGTGGCTGGCGAAAGGTGTAATAAAGTTGTCTTACATATATTGTACTGGCATTTTCGCATACCTGGCTATAGCCAACGATAACGTATCTGGTCCTGAGCCACAGTTTTTTTATTACCCAAAATGCCTAATCAGTGAAGCGGAAAGCTGTGTAAAACTTTAGCATCTCGGCAATTCGGCATTTTGCATCAACCGGCTACATGCGCCGTATTATGGTATCATTTGAGTTTGCTCTCTGTTTTTAAAACACGCATTGTGCCTTGGAGATGGCATTATACCTGAGGACACTTTTGTTATCTTTCGGCTGACCTGTTCGTGGAAATGGAGATCAAGCCCCTTTTGTCTTCCTTCGTCGCTAACACCGTGTGGTACAACTCCGGCCTGTGCAAATTTCGATATTATCGCACCAACGACTATGGGAGATAGGTGGATCAAGGCTTTGAACCTCCAGCCACATCCCGAAGGCGGGTACTACAGCGAAACCGGGAGGTCTAAACTAACAATGAAATCCGAAACCGGCCTTGACGTTCCATTGTACACCAATATACATTTCTTGTTGGAGGACAAGAACCCTTCAAGATTTCATCGGCTTCACTCGGAGGAAGTATGGTATTTTCACGATGGCGAGCCATTGACTGTGCATTGCATATACCCCAACGGAGAGTACAAGAAGGTGAAGCTTGGAAAGAACCCCGATTTGGGAGAAGTGGTCCAGTTTGAGGTGCCTAGAGGAGTGATTTTCGGTTCATCGGTAGAGATTGGTTGGGCGTTGGTCAGCTGCATGGTCTCTCCCGGGTTCGACTTTAAGGAGTTTCATCTTTTTGAACAAGCTGACCTTTTAGGTCAGTATCCTCAACACGCGAAGATTGTCAAGCAATTGACGTGAGCGTAGGCTTGTTTGATGGTGGGCTCGATTGTTGCTTTTCTTGGCTGAAGGAAATGATTGTTTTGAATAATTCATAGAATGATAGACTTTTATGGTCTTTGATCCCTGATGGCTTAGATATGGAGAATACTGTCACAAAAGCTGTATCGTTTCGTATATTGAGTGATAGTTGCGCATAACCAGGCTATGCACTAGGTACTATCATAATTTGCAGAATGCTACATTCGAGGCACCATACACAATAGCCGCTAATGAAGCTACATATACTAATTTTAAGTTCGCATAATGTATTCGAATTGAAGGGAATAAAATAGGTAAGCGCAAGAAAGGGAAAATAATCTAATCGAGTCTACTCGCAGTGAACCTCGCCATCAGCATGAGTGTGGCATGCATCAGCGTTGGTGGTAGTAGCAGAGTCAGTCTTTGAAGACAGGGTAGACAGGGAGGACAGGGAAGGTGGCAACAGTTCGTCCTCCAAAGGCTCAGTGCAACCATCACCTGGAACGGCAATGTCGTAAGCATAGACGTCCAAAGCAAATAGTCTCAAAGTGGCCGAGTTACGAACGGCTTCCGACTCGTTGGTTTTAGCCAAGTCCAAGCACTCATCGTAAGTATCAGCATAGTGGCCAATGACGCCCTGACCCAACTTGTCAGTGTGCCACAATCTGTGAAGAATGTCTGCAGCAAAAATTTCGGAGTTCTTGGAGTAGGCGACCGAGAAGTTCTGGGAGCACAATTGAGACAACCACAATCTGCTAGTGTAGGAGAGAGGACAGATGTTGGTCTCATCGCTATTGTTAGCTCCTCTCCAGTAACCAGCCCAGCCGTCCTGGTAGCATTTTTCATCAGGGTCGTCGCAACGGAAAAGTATTCCAGTGGTGTTCGCCGAGACGATAGCTTCGTAGTTGCCCACAACCTCTCCAATAGGAGCGTTACCGAAGTATTTTCTGTAAAACTCAGAGGAGTTACCGTTACGAAGAGTATGAAGTTTGGCATGGTTGGCCAAGAGCTTCGTCTCTTCGAAGGCCTGTCTCAATTGATTCTGTTCCACAGGAGAACAGGAGTCGTCAATCTCGAAAGAAGTATCCCATGTCTCAGTCCAAGTGACCCTGTTCACGACAGCAGTAGCATTGGTACGCTCTTCCCAGAAAAATGAGGCAGGAGCAGCAGAGACAGCAGCGGCGACGGCAAGCAAAGAGGTGAATTTCATTTTTGGTTTGGAGGAATCACAGCGTATCCTATGGTCTACTTATAGTCGGAGTCAAGGCAGTCGAACTCGTCAATGCAAAGGCAATACGGGCCAATTACAGCATGGTGATGCCAGGCTTAGCCCACCACTGAGGTTATACAATCTTGGCAAAAATTGAAAAGTTGGCAGAATCGGCTTTGCTAGTGATGCATTCGATGAGAATGCTGTGAGGTCGGGGCCGCGAGGGTGTGAAAAATCTCTGGGGCGTCAAATACGATAAATTACATGCATTGTCATCGCCAGGCACATACATATCAGGCCTTGGCAAACCGCCTGACATTCTGAAAGTTTTTTGCCAGCTCACTTATAAAGCTCTATTTTTTGCTCTGACTTGGTGCTAAACGGGAGCTTCAATCAGACGGTCTTGGACCGAAAAAGGGAAAAGAAGCTACCTTCGTCTCCATGACACTCCGAGACAGTCACTAGCAAGTTATAAAAAGTACGTTGTTCTGCGTGGAAGGAAATTTGCGAAAAGTTCCCGAAATGCATTTTTTGTGATCGATTCGGTCCCGAGATCTCATAGGAACTTCTTGTGGGTTTTCGCAGCCTGGGGCTAGCCTCACAGGCGCTGCACATGGTGTATGCACCTTTCCATTTTGGGACGGATGCAAACAACAACTTACAAGTTCAACAGACCAACTCAATTGCATTGCAACTCTAGGGTCTGTCATGGCCACCCTTGCACAGAAATATATACCGCTAGAGGTTATCGGAAAAGGCTCTTTCGGCACCGTTCGAAAGGTTCGCCTGAAGGAGACCGGCGAGATCTTGGTAAGGAAAGAGATCGAGTACACCTCCATGAGCACTCAAGAAAGAAACAATATCATATCAGAGCTACGCATTCTTCGAGAGCTTAATCACCCCAACGTTGTAAAGTACTATCACCATGACCATTTGCCAGAAGAGAAAGTCATTCACATCTATCAAGAGTACTGCGATGGAGGTGACTTGAGCAAAGTGATCTCCACGTTTAAAAAAAATGGTGACACTGTTCCTGAGGGATTCGTCTGGGAAGTCATGACCCTGACTCTCCTAGCACTACATAGGTGTCATTATGGTATAGACGTGAAAAAGGTTGATCTTTTCCGTGGCCTGGACCAGACCTCTGAACCGCATGTGGATTCTGAAACTGTCATCATTCATCGTGATATAAAGCCCGACAACATTCTCATGCTTGATTCTGGTAAAACCATCAAGCTTGGCGACTTTGGCCTTGCAAAGATGCTCACCTCCCAAAATGATTTCGCCAAAACCTACGTGGGCACGCCTTACTATATGTCACCAGAGGTCTTGATGGACAATCCATACTCACCTGTCTGCGACATCTGGTCACTAGGATGTGTCCTATACGAGCTTTGTAACTTGCATCCTCCATTTAGGGCTTCAACGCACTTGCAATTGCAGGCAAAAATAAAGAAAGGTGTCATTCCAGAATTGTCTCCTCTATACTCCCAGCAGCTTCGCAAAATCATAAGTGATTGTATCACCGTCGACCCCGAAATGCGTCCAACATGCTACGACCTATTGGAAACATTGTCGGTGAAGATGTTTCGCAAGGAGATGGAACTCAAGACAGCTAGTGCCACCCTCAATGAATTCCAAAAACAGCTACTTATTAAGCATGAGGAGCTCAAAAAAACAGAAGCATCTCTTAAAGACATCGAGGAAAAAGTGAATAAAGATAAAGAAGATCTCGAAGCGAAGTTCAGAAGTTTCGAAAGATTAGCCCAAGTACGCAAGAATGAGCTTCAGGACGACTATTCAATGTTGCAAAAGAAATGTGACCTACAGAAAAGACAGTTTGAGGAGGAGCTCACGCTTGAATTTGAATCTCGCAAAAAAGCTATGGATTTGGAGGCAAAGGAGATGAGACTCAATTACCAGCGTGAGTTTAAACATGTTGTGGAACACGAAGTACAGCAGAGACTTTCGGAGATCTTACAACGCAGAAAAAGTCTGGACCCTGAACAACAATTGACCAGAAAGAAGAGTGATTCATCAGCCTCATCATTTGAGCGGAAAGCTAAACCAAGGGGCCTCGTGAGCTTCTTGAAGAATTCCCACAAGGTCAGTACCATATCCAACACGCACAGCATCAATACTACCATGGTACGCCACCTCCAAGCTCTCCAAAGCGTTCACCATTAAAAGCAAAGAACGTTGAATGGGATGCGGAGATGCATGCAAAGTTATCTCCAGTCAGAGCCCAGCCAGCGCCTCTGAATTATAAAAAGCGTGTCACCGACGAGTTTGAACGGTTGACTCTACAAAAGCGGCATGTTCCTGAGTTTGAGGAACAATATCTAAGGAAAAATTACCGGCATTAGGCATATACTTGCATTCCCTTTCAAAAATAATCTATAATTTCACATGAATGACATATTTAATCTTTCCAGGTGTTGCCAGTCAAAACCTCGTACGCCTCAACATACTTCTCTTTAGTTTTAGTGACAATTTCTTCGTCCATCTTGACGCCTTCCTTTCCATTCAAGTTGTTGGATGTCAACCAATCTCTCAAAAACTGTTTGTCGTAAGATTCCTGAGACTTGCCGACCTCGTACTTTTCGGCGTTCCAGAATCTTGAAGAGTCAGGTGTGAGAACCTCGTCAACAAGCACAACATTGCCGCTCTCATCCAATCCAAACTCGAATTTGGTGTCAGCAATGATGATTCCCTTGGTTTTGGCATAATCCTTAGCCTTGGTGTAGAGGTCAAGGGCAATGCTGGCAATTCTGTCACACAATTCTTTGCCAACAATCTTCTCTGCTTGTTCTGGAGTAATGTTCTCATCATGCTCACCCTGCTCAGCTTTAGTGGAAGGTGTGAAGAGTGGAGTTGGAAGCTCCTGGGACTCCTGCAAATCCTCCTCAATGGCAATGCCGTGAATTGTCTTTGACTTCTTGTACTCCTTCCAAGCAGAGCCCGTCACATAGCCTCTGACAATAACTTCCAATGGAATCAATTCCATCTTCTTGACAAGCAATGATCTACCCTGCAACTGATCCTTGTACTTTGGCTCGGACAATTGAGGGGGTAAGTGCTTGAATATTTCTTCTTCATCCGAATGTGGTTCCAAAACCAAGTGGTTGTGGACCTGGTTGAACAAGAAGAAAAACCAAAATTCAGATAACTTGGTCAAAATCTTTCCTTTGTTGGTGATTCCATTCTCCATAATGACATCGTACGCTGAAATTCTGTCAGTAGCGACAAAAAGAAGAGTGGTGGCATTGACTTCATAAATGTCTCTCACCTTACCTCTGTTGACGAGGGGCAAGATTCCGTCTAGTTCTGTTGTATGAAGCGACATTGGGGAGTATAGGTAAGTGTAGAGCTGTAATGGCCAGTGACTCCGACGGATGCACTCCCGTACACCAGATGAGATGAACAATTGTGATCTTGACTCCCGCGCTGCATGGACAACGTTACAGCCTTCGAAAGCATGAATTGCATAGATAAGTTCAACTTATGTCATTGAATGTCTGTTCTTTGAGACTTCTTTAAACGCCAAGCAAAAGCTGTAAGATTTTTTGGAATGTCATCTCCAAACTGTTCTCATTACTTCAAGAATTGCATCTCTTTTGAAGGTATACTTATTCATTGGAGAAACATAATCTTCATCGAAGGCAGTTTTCAAGTTTCTGCCAAATCTTTACAAATTTTGTGGAGCCCCGAATATTCTATCATTTGGTGGATTTCGCAGCCAAAACATTAAATCCCCACAAAAATGTCTATTCATGCGTCAGCCACATGCACAATTTATTTATCAGATTAAAAAGAAAATCGAATTTCAATTAGAAAGCTCATTTATGTTTTACGAGAGCACCAAATCGTCAATTTTACGCGTCAAGACTACCACCAACCGTTAATGCGGCTTAAGCGTCCTGAAGCAAAATGTGTAAGAGAATTGATTATGCAAGTTCAGTCACGTGCAATTGTTGCATTTTTTTTCAGTCAATATGCTTGCAAATAAATCGACCAAATCTTTAGTTTCAATTCTTACGTTTTCTCACCTTTCTTTCCATATACTCGCTCAAAATGGCAACAAACATCACTTGGCACGAAAATTTGACTCACAGCGAGCGTGCTGAATTTAGAAAGCAAAAGGGCGTTACCGTCTGGTTGACAGGTCTCTCAGCCAGTGGTAAGTCTACCATTGCCTGCGCTTTGGAGCAGACCCTCTTGCAGCGTGGATTGAACTCTTACAGATTGGACGGTGACAATATTAGATTCGGTTTAAATAAAGATTTGGGATTCTCCGAGGCTGATAGAAACGAGAACATCAGAAGAATCAGCGAAGTTGCGAAATTGTTCACCGATTCTTGTTGTGTTACCTTGACTTCGTTCATTAGTCCTTACAAGCATGACCGACAAATTGCCAGAGAGTTGCACGAGCAATCACAATTGCCATTTGTGGAGGTCTACGTGGATGTGCCAGTCGAGGTTGCTGAGAAGAGAGACCCTAAGGGCTTGTATAAGAAGGCCAGAGAGGGCGTCATTAAAGAGTTCACTGGTATCTCTGCACCATATGAAGCCCCTGAGAAGCCTGAAATCCATTTGAAGAATTACGATGGTCAGACCGTCGAGGAGTCTGCGAAGGCCATTGCTGATTTCTTGATAGAAAAGAAGTACATCTAATCATACATAGTCAACTTATTTATTTGAACATCAACTCACTTCTTCAAACTGTCCAACCTTGCCTGCAAGTCGTCCTCCTCCAGACCACCAGCACCGCCATGGCCACCGATTGCCTCTGCAACTCTGGCATCCTGTTTGCTGGGGCTCTCCACATTTATGGTATTGGGTGTGTCCTTCAAGCTTGTATTGATGTCCACTCCAATTTCGTCTAGAACCTTCGTCAAGATCTCATCCACTTGCTCATCCTCACCCAATTCCTCATCATCAGCCATGGCATCATCTATAGCATCATCCATGAACTCTTGTTTCTGATCCATGAGATCATTCTCTTTAGCAAACTCTTGTGCAATTCTAGAAAGTTGGGGCAAGTTCATTGATCTGTTCATTCCCAGCAAAAGTCGAGTGGCATCTCTCATGGAACTTCCCATCTGTTGGTTGCTCCTGACGGACTGGATTCTCAACAGGATAGCCTGCAACTGTGCCTTCATCAGGTTGAATTTGACAATGTAATTCTTAGTTCTGACAAGATCTTTGGCCTGGATTTTGGCACTAGCAATCTGACCTTGCTTGGCCAGCTTCTTGATTTCCAGCATCAATGTCTTCTCCTGAGATTGTAGCTTATTAACCTCTCTAGTCAACTCCCTTTGTGTCTTCTCAAGAGCTCTTTGGTTCTTTCGAAGACGCTCTTGCGGAGTAAGCTTCTTACCAAAAGCCCACTCAAATAGCGCTGACATAATGAGTGATAGTGTTCGGATTAATAGAATTTGTTGATAAGACTCGGTGCTGTTAAGCTTTAAACGCCATACGATTAATATGCAGTCCAGAGCTTGGTAAGGGTAGGAAACTACAATTCAATCAATTCTACAACTGAAAAAGGAAGGTTCTCGTGACATGCGAAATTCATTACTGATCAGATTCTGACGGCTCGTTGAGTCTGACTCTTTCTTCTGGCTCAGCCCTGTCTTGCTCACCAAGGAGTTGATACAACTTCTGTACCATATGTTCTGCGTCCTCAGTATTAACATCTTCCATGCCGTAGATGTAAATGGTGTAAATACCAAACACAGCAGCCAAGGCGCAGACCACAATAGCAACATAACCCTTTGGTGTAAATCCTGGAGGCAATGGCTTAAATTGAAGGTTCTCACCAGTGAGATCAAGCCATGAGGCCTCTGTTTCACCGAATTTTCCAGCAGCGTTTCCTTTGACAGGAATTCCTAGCTTATCGCAAGCCTCACGGTGCGAGGTTGGAATCTCGCTTTGTTTTTGCTGAATCTGCTCGGGATCTTCAACCAATACAACGGCCAATCCCTGTTCCAAATGCCAATCAACGTGACAATGGAAAAACCAGACACCAGGGTTGTCAGCCTTAAATCTGAGCTTGACAAACCCATTTGAGTTAACCATAACAGTATCTCTTTGCATTGGATACTCAGGATGCTTGTTGTAGTCATCATTCGAGGGGTCATACACTTCAGGGTTGTCGGCATCTTCCGTTCCCTCGGAACGGAAAATTGTTTGGAAGACATGTCCATGTAAGTGGAACGGATGTTTACCATCGTCCATATTATTCAACACTATCTCAACAATCTCGCCTGGTTGCAATACGTGAGTGTTCGTATTAGATCCGTAGATGGCAACATTGTTGGCGAACTCACCAGCGGAGAGGACGGAGAAAAGTGTTGGGACCTTTGGAGCTGTGTAAGTGACTCCATTAAACAATGCGTAATTGACACCATCACCCAAATTATCCATAGTGAAATTGAGAACAATCTGAACGTCGTGATCTGGGTAAATCTTTTTTCTCAGCAAGGGAATCAAATCAAAATCATCAAATGGATTTAAAGAGGCTTCAAGCTCATCAAACTTACCCTTACCATTAGCCAATGGCTTAGGCTTCTTCACATCACCATGGCCGTATTGCAAATAATTAGTGGAGATGACCTGAAGATCGTCGGGCACCAAATCGAGCATAGGCTCATCGAAGGCATTGACTATGCGGAAAGCCTTGTCTTTGATGTATTTCTTGGTCTTCACGAGAACGCCGTAACGCTGAGCAACACTGATATAAAGCGACTCGGTTTCAACTGGTTCAACATATACACCATCAACTTCGACAATCGTAAACGTGTGGTCCTCGATGTAGAAATACTGACTGACAAACATGCCCATGTTCACAATTCGTAAGAAATAGGTTTTGTCAGTCTCAACATTCCAGGTTACATTTCTTGTATCGTTGAACAAAGAGTTTTGGGGTATGGGCTCGGCACCGGTTGGGTTGTATCTCGACAAGAACTTCGACATAATGTCTTTGCTTTCGGCGTGATAATAGTCAGTGATACTGAGTGGTACTTCCTCATCGAAAGTGAAAGGATAGTCTTCAAGATTCTTCTCCTCAATGATGAACATACCACGAAGACCATCGCTGTACTGAGAGCCGGAATGGGAATGGTACCAGTAAGTTCCTACCTGATCGCCCACGGTGAAGTCGTAAGTAAATGAGTGTCCTGGAGGAATGGGGCACTGTGTAACCCATTCTGGGCCGTCCATGGCGTTATTGTCGGTCATGAACAAGCCATGAAAATGCAAGGAAGTATTGCGGTCGGTCATGGAATTTGTAAGGTGGATCTTGACTCTGTCATTCTTTGCCACTCGAATTATTGGTAGAGGCCACTGTCCGTTTATTCCAATGACCTCTCTTTCATAGACACCATCAGGATTGTGCTTAATAAGGGCAACATCGAAGTTGTACTCATGAGTCTTTGCTAATGCCAGACCAGCCAACGTCAAGAGCCAGAAGAAACTCCAGAACATTTTATATAGACCTTGATACATTTGTATATGGACTAAAAGTGGTAAAACCAAAGTGTTTTATATGTAAGAAACAGGCACTATAACTAGTTTTTTCCGAGTCTGGGACTTGGCATTGTAGCCGTTCCATCAGCCACCTCCGTGCACCGGAGATCACGATACACCCAATCTTCACTCCGCTTCTCATTCCGCAGCTAACCGAAAGTCTTCAATTCAATGGCCGAATCATTGGCCAAATCATCCTGGCTGGAAGTAGAGCTTCTTTTCACCAATCTTTCAGTTTTGGATTTTTGATCTTCGTCGAGGTATTCGTTTACGACGGTCTTGAAGACTTCGGAGTTCTTAGTCAAAAGTAGCACCGTTTTACCGTGTAGGTAGTCCTCATCGATCGTGCCTGCGGCAGCATGTTTTACGAGGAGTGGTATGAGTGCCGCATAAAGGGAGATACTTTTCCCCGAGTCATTCCTGATCGCCTCGGATTGGGAAAACACAATGACAGTTTCAAGTGCTATGCGAAGGTCGATTTTCATTTCTTGCCCATCTCCTGCCAAATGTAACAAAAGCTTCTCTAGAATATTCTTCACAACGAGGGATCCAAGGGGGTTTTCTGATTGTCTCAAAAGAGACTTGATAGATTGAATCCCGGCTGATGCATACTCGGAATCTTCCACCAATCCTAAAATTGCATTAGCTAAAATCCTTGACTCATTGTAATCAAGAGTAATTTCGCTATTTGTGAGCAAAAGAACCACGGTGATGACATGATTATTCTTATTGCTGGTTGAATTGAAAAATCCCTGTTTTCGAAGAATTCCAAAAAATGAGTTGACTAGCGAAGCTTTTTCGCTTTCGATCTTGTTGATAGCAAGTTTCAAATACGGGAGAATAACACCAATTAAGTTATCATCGTCATGTTCATAAAACTTTGCGAATAAGTAGAACAAACAAGAGCTGACGTTGAGTTGAGCATCTCCCTGAAAGCCGTTTAACATTGATATGACAGCAGAAAGCAGCTTTTTGAGAATCAACAAGTTTGAGGCAGAGTTGCAATTCTTCAACGCCACTTGCTGTACGACGTTTTCAGGATCATAATCGTCCTTCAAGAAAGCAAATATACTGAAAAGCGGAAGCATAACGACTCGCAAGAGCTCCAACAATTTGTCGGCACTACTTTCGACTGTAGCTTTCTCCAGGTATACTCTGGATAAACTCAGGGCGATATCGATTACCTCTGCTCTGGCTTCTGTCTCCTCCTCAACGAGAACGAGACGATCAAGCAAATCAACAACCTCACCAAATACCTCATCCGACAAAAGATTATCAACGAGTTCAGGAATGGTTACAAGGCGCTTCACAGACAGAAGAACCCGTGTTGTATTGTGTGACTTAATCAACGACTCTGTGCATTGACAGAAAAGGACAAAGAAGAAGTCTTTGGAGTCATCCTCAAGAAGCTTGGTGACCCTCTCTGGGTCTTGTTCAAGCTCTATAGTCAAAACCTCCACAAAGTTTAGCCAACAGTCCGTGTAGAGTTCAATCTCACGACTGGTAGGTTGAGTGTAGCGAAGTGTTGAAAGATCGTTCAACGCCAAGATCCATAGAGAGATCAACAACTCAGAATATTTGGCAACAATCGAGCTGAATTCCTCATTTGGATCGTCTGACGTGTTCTGCATGTCGATTCGGACTTCGGCCCAACAGTTCAAAATAGAAAGCTGAATCGCTTTTCTGCTGAATTCAGACATCGCTTCCAAGTAAGTGAACTTTAAGAACTTGTTGGAGGATACTTCCTCTAGAAGACAAATCAATGTTTTGAGAATTCTTTGCTTCGAATAAAATTTGATCCTAGGCAAGTTAATGAACTTTGAAGAAAGACTTATCGCGTTAACGATAAGTTTTGCATTGCTTTGTGGTCCATAGCACGGAACAAGTGCACTTATAACCTGGGCTTGTTGTTGCTCCAATATAGAGATGCCAGGGTATACTGGGTCTTCGAGATGGCCAAAGAGAGTGAGGGCCTTATCAAGCAAAGCAACACCCTTCAAATTGATTGCTGGAATGGGGGAAGTAGTTCCGAGGAAGGACATCCGTACAATTTCCTGAATCTTGCTAGTGAGAGAAGATGTAAGCGTCGGACTCTTTTCAGCTGCAGTCAATATTTGTATGATAATATCATACAAAAACAGGCGGAACTCCCAGGTGATTGGTTCGTTCTTGTCATCTGTCTCTTGGCTTTCGTTAACAATATTCCGAACCTCATCATCCTTCAAGTCAATATTGCCGCTATTTTTCTTCTTTTGCCTTTGGGTGAGTGGTAGCAATTTCACTTGGTAGTTAAGCTCAAGGAAGGGACCAGTGAGTTTTCTGGCCGACAGTTTAAAAAGAGCGTTCACCTGTGAGAACCACACCATCTCTGGCTTTGAATCAACCCAGTACTTGATCAAGGCTATCAATGATGGACAGGGGTTAAGTTCCATCGCTATCCAAGCCAAGTTAACATTCTCTTTATGCAAAGTTGATACACCAACTTTAGTCATTTCAAGAAGACTACCAAAAGCTAAATCGTAGAGTTCAAAGCAAGTGGAGACGGGAAAAATAGACTCGTGACATGGAGACGTTGGTCCCAAAAGCCCAACCCCAACTTTGGCATTAGCTTTGACGATCGCCGCAGTCTCGAGATGAAACCAGTTAGTGAAACCTTCAATAAAAGATGGATCAAAGATGAGGATCTCTTGCAAGGTGAGAAGTAGATTTTTCACAACGTTGACATATTCATCAGAGTCGCCACTTCCAATTCCATTAGCAAAAAGGATGAGTAAGTTTCGAATTTTTTGTCTGATTCCGGTATCACAATTCTTAAGCGCGGGACCAAGGGAAGTCACACTATAGGAAACGATTCTCGAATAAGTAGCGAATGAATTGTGACATGATCGAAGATTGACAAGGTATTCATTATCAAGGTTCATGCCAAAATCGTCATTCAAGATGTTGGAATATACCTGCTCCATCAAAGACTTCACCAAAATCTCGTTACCCAAAGAGTTTTCCAACAAAGTGGCAGCTGCATTAGAAGCGTAATGTTCCATGATCGGATTTGGGTCCTTGATGAGCTGAAGTACAACGTCGAGGATGTTAGAATAGCCAGCATGACTGTACTTGTAAATTTGAGCAAGGTACATGATTACCCTTCCTCTCGCCGAAGGTGCAGATTGTGTCACAATCTCATTGACGTAGCGAGCCACAATACTATCAACGTCAGCTTTTGAAAGCATTGTTGATGCCATACCAACTGTTTCTGCATTCAAATTATTGAGCTGTAGATTGTCCAGATCAATTTTCTCAACTGTGTCGATCAACGCAGTAAGTATTTGTGCATCCATTGAAGTGCCTGATTCAATGTAGTATTTAAGTAGTCCATTAAGAGCGAAAGTATCATTGACTTGAATGGCTAACCGTCTCAAAGGGTCTATATTGCTTTGCGTCAAAGATGCTCTGAGCTGCTCGAGAAGCGAAAACTGGATCTTAAAAGTCAAGTTGGGAAAGACGTATTGGAAAAGCTCAATGGACCTATCCACGATTGTAGTGAGTATCTCTGTAGCATGGCTTGTTGATTTCAGTGTGTCTCTGAGAAGAAATGCAGCAGGATCATAATTAAAACCTCGACAAGATATCTCATCTACCTTCACCTCAAACAGTGTAGGCCATCCCAAAAAGTCTTTGTTAGCAGAATTACTGTCCACAGTATCAGTATTGCCAAAAGCTGAGTTTGATTGCGGTGTTGATCCCTCAATCGCAGATCTAAAACCACTAGTGACTCCAAAGTTGTAGTTATAGTCCTCATCTAGCTCAAGTAGAAAAGCGTTGTCATGAGGAGCTCTTCCTTGCGAAGATTTGCTCTTGCTAGTCTTGTTTTTGTCCTTCTTGGCATCTGTCAAGGGCAAACGAGAGAAGCCTTTCGCGTCAGCAAAAACCCTCGTGAGGAACACGACAAGACTAGAATTCACATCACGTTTAAGAGAAGGCGCAAGTTTGATAAAGCCCTGTAGAACAACCTTCTTGTTATAAAGTATTAAGCTTATCAAGCGATGTTGTGGTGGCAATAAATTGGATGTGTTGAAGTTTGAAAAGATGAGGTTGCTAACGAGGTTTGGATTGAAATCACTCTCATTGAAAGGCTGTGCATTGAAAGCAGTCAAGGCACCAATTTCTTCAAATGTAGACTCCAAGTAGGTGAGATAATTGTATGATTTAACAAGCAAAAATTGAAGCAGTCTTGAGAGCTCATTCGATGACTGAACAGACCCAATATAGTTGTGCAAGCATATAAGGCTTAGAGAACGCAACATGAGATTATTCATAACCTCGTTGAGTTGAGAAGTGTCCGACAAATTCCCAATATCTGCGTTAACGAACTGCGAAGTCAAGAGGTTTTTCCAAAACACCAAAAATTGCGACGAGTTTAACTTGACAAATTCAGATGTCTCATTAAATGTCACTAAACTGGACATGATGATCCAACATGCAGCGTTGCTGAGAAACTTCTTGTTAGCGCTGCTGCTGTGTTTCAAATTTTGAGTACAGAAACTTAAAATCTTCGCAATTGTTGAGTTCTGTAAAAGAGTCGAGTCCGCCTGTTTTATCAAGGACAGCAACGCTAGAGCGTAACTTAAGAGTCTTGTAGCTTGAAAGCCGGAGACATTGTTATCCGAAGAAGTGGTTTCTTTCTGAGTCTCCGAATTCAACTCCAGTGTAACCAAGTGGAAAAGTTGAAGAATCAAACTGTTGCTGTGAGACATATTGACATCAGCGTATAGTAAAAGAGATGCAGTAGCACAGTTCCTGATTTGCTCAGAGTCATTGACGAGCAAGGATAGAAGAAGGTTGCTGATGTAATCATTTCCCCTGGCAGGAAGTGCACTGTCCCCGTCAAGAACAGCGGACTGACTTTCGTTTGCTGATTCGAGATCGTCATCATCTTTAGCAGCATCAGGGTGCAGCACGTCCAAGGAGCTAAAATTGATCGCGTACGGGATAAGAAGGTTGATGACTCGAAGTAGGAGGGATAACTGATATGGATTTTTGTATGGCGCGATGAGGTTATTCTCGACACCCTTAGCTTTCAACTTCTTGCTCGATTTGAAGGTGAAAAGCTTATTCTCGTTACGAGACTTCAACAGTCTTGGATCGGGAGAAGCAGATCGGGATATTTCTCCTACCTCGGGAGAAGCAGAGAAGCGATTAACGATATATTGAGCAACGACCTCATGGACCGAGGCACCACTTTCCTTTATCAAAAACTCAACAATTATCATCCACTGAGATAAAACAAAATTCCATTCAGAAGTTGGAATATGACGGCTGTCATCCAATCCACCGAATTTTGCAAGAATCGTATCGAGAATCGTGCAGATGGAGGATGCAATATAGCTCCAATCTTGAAATTGCTGTAATTGCAAGTATAAAACCAATGATTCCGCTATTCCTGATCTTTGATTCTTTTGACTGAGACTAGCGTTGATCAAACCTTCACTATCGTGGATGGAAATGACGTTGTGATCTTTTCTAGTGGGAGAGCCAAGCTCGACATCATTGTCAAGTCTATGAGTGGCTTGATTGCTCCAAATTTTGAAGCTAGGAAGTGGGTATGACTCAAGAAGGTACTCTATCGCACTGAATCTTCCGGTATCAACAAAGTTGTGAAGTACATGGGCCAAAAGGATCACAGTCGCGTGTCTTATCAGCGTGAACTGAGAAGAAAAACCAAAATCAAAAACTTTTTTGTGAGTTGCTAGAAGAGTGGTCTGATATTGGTGTTGTTGGGCCATGATGGCTTCAGGTTTCATCTTCGAGCCCGACGTCGACGAAGCTGAAAATTCAAGAAGATGCTCGTAATGAGACGAAGACTGTAGAATGAGAAGACTCTTAAAACCCAAAAGGTAATATTCCACTTGTTTGACAGAGCCATTGTTCGATTCCACTTCATTTTCTCTGCTCCTCAATGTGCTCAGCATGATGCCCTTCAGGAACAACTTGATCAATTTGGCTTGAAACTTATCATCGATATCAGATTTCAGAGCATTCTTCAAGATTGTGTCAAGAAGATATATTATGTTGGCATCAGAAGAAGAATTTTTCTTAATCAACTTGTAGGTAACAGTGGCTCCAAAATTGAGAAGCGATGTCAAATGATGCGGATAGGTCTCAAAAAGGTCAATGAGCAAAACCGAAGCAACTCGTCCAGCTGCCGTAAGGTAGCCGGTCTCGGTTAGTGTGAGGAAAGGAAGAAGGTCGTTGGCAGTGTCATATATCTTGTTAGTGAGCTTCGCAAGCACAATGATGAGATTCTTTGAAATGAGTTTGACCACATTCAAAGATCCCTTCTGTCTGAGATTTTGATCTTCTTCTGAGGCTTTGGATTTGCTCTTAGATTCGACCTCAGTTTGCTTCAGCCCGCAGTAGCTATGGACTAATCGCGTCAAGTTGGTCCATACTTCTTGGTAGTTGATTTCCTTATCTGCAGCTGCATAATTGTTAAGCTCGAGATACAATTCACTAGCATACTCAAATGCCTCCTCCTTGTCGAAGTTTGCAATGAGTCTATCGAGGTCAACAGGCATTGGCTAGGTTTATAATTGAACAACGATACGCTACTCCAGCCTAAATGGTCAACAAAGTCGCAGGGAGCGCAAATGCAGGAAAAAAGTATAGCACCAGCGGTTGACTGCCGTTCATTATCTATGTACAATCATCATCATCATGCAAAAAATTTCATAACAGTTTTAATTCTGTTTTTCTTATGACGTGGCTTCTGCAGGTTATCTCTGGAAGGCGGGTTATGTAGTGAAGTCTTTAAGGGCGGCATCGCCGGACTTCTCACCGCATTCAGTTCCTCCCGTAATTTGGAGAGGTTCGCTAAGGAAGGAGAGTGGACGAGCTGTCCATGAGTCTCCTTGTCGGAGGGCGGCGTTTGAACTTCGTGATCTGAAACCTGAATTGTTGAGTTTGACTTTAAGCCGAGATAGTGGCTCATTTGACCAACTTTTTGTACTATTTCTTCGGATCTAAGATACTGCTCATGAATTTTCCCCGAGATCCTGACCTCGGTATATTGCTGTTGGGATGAATGGCATCTGGAGGTGCGGATGCAAGGAACTCATTCAAATCGAGAATCGTTCCATCAGCTGTGGTGTCCGCCACGGACATAATGCTTCTTGCAACGCTTTGGCGCTTGGATTTAGGCTTTATTTGCTGCAGATGACGAGCTTTGGGTAGAGGTCGAAGGGTCTCGGATTCAAGATTGGAGATGCGGAGCTTATACTGGGCATTGATTTGCTTCTCTGTCTCCAAATCGCTCTCGACTAATGCTAGCTTCTCCAACAAATCATTATTTAGCAGCTTTGCAAAATGAAGGTTGTTCTCAAGTATCCTGTCGTTCATGCCCATATCATCGTTCAGAATCTCGACCTCGACTAGCTTCTGCTTAAGGGCAAGAATTTCTTTCTCCAACTTGACTTTATCAGCTGCCAGTGCTTCTTGAATCCTGAATACTTCAGCATTAGCGTCACTCAATTGTAATGTGAGTTGTTGTAGCTTCTCATCTTTCGCATTAATCTGCGTAACTAAGAGCTTGTTTTTGTTTTCTAGCTCACTAAGTTCATCCTCGAGAGCCTCCTCCAACTCCTTACTGGATTTTTGAAACTCTAGGAGTTCTTGCTCTAGTTCGAGCATTCTTTCTTGCATGTCATGCTCATCGCTTCCAACGGGATCAAGTGGCATGAGTGATGTGCTTTAAAAAAGCCTGTAGGTGTTGTGTTATTTGTTTTGAATTCACGTGATGTCAAGGTATACACTGTTATGGAGCTTAGACGACTAACGCCAAAGACTGTATTCCTGTTGCTGGGCGTCTTCATCATTAACACCGGAAGAAACTGCAGCAACAGCTGCGTTGGCTATCGATTCTGCGTGTTCAACATTGCGTGCTTTCTCACGTTTGACTAACTGTGGGGTGCGAACCAACCCACTACTATCAGTACCTGTCTCTTCGTATAGGGCCAGTAGAATTTTCGTTAACACTGTGTGTAGCGACAGGTTTTTATGATCCTTTACTTTGCTTTTCATTTTTTCAAAAGCGACCTGGAGATCCGTCGTAGTCCAAAGAAGGTCTTTGTTCTTGGCATCTTTTATCCACTCATGATACAAATGTAGGATATATTCCCAGTCGATACTTTCGAGATGTGGAAAATTGGCCTCTAGCAATCGGGTTACTAGCCAGATCTTAGTATCATTGTCCATCAATTCAGTCCTGGTTATTGACTCGCGTTTGAGTAACTTATTCCACTTGTATCTGCACTGGATTCTTGAGCGCACACCGTTCATCTTCTCACTCACCAAGGTCCAGTTAATAGACATCGGCTTATCTCCACTGTCGTCGGTCATCATCTCTAAGACGATGCCTTTGAGTGTTCTTTCTTCTTCCTCAGACCATTTGTTCAGTACTCTGTTCTCGCCACACTTAATATAATTTCTCCACCTATCACGGCAATCCTCGGGCATGCGGTTCATAGCCTCCCCAATCTTCTTCCAGTTTGTCTCAGAACCCTGTGATAGCTTCTTGAGCAACTCATCTTCTTCTGGGGTCCATTTGGCTCGAATATCAAATATATGAAACTGGCGCCTGACATGCTTATAAATTGATGCTCGAGATCTGTAGGGTAGTACCTTTGTGACACACTCCCAAAAATTATCCTTCGTTCTTTCTGTGGACCACACTCGACGACAGATATCAGCACGAGATAGGTCGTTGAGCCTGCAATATCCATCAATAAATGAATCCATGACACTAATTTCTGCGGAAGAGAAAGCACGAGGACCATTGACGGGTATGCTATTCTGCGATTGATACCACAGTAGAGCCTCATTGGCACACAGATCAACCAATGACTCCAAGGAGATATGATCATATTTATCAGGAGCTGTCGGCTGCTCGGACGTTGTCTTCGCCTCTGAGCTTTTGCGTAGAGGCCTCTTTTTGATTGATGTTCTGGTCCTGCTCTTGGCAGATAATGCTGATGCAGCATGAGCCAACTGGTCAATCGCGGCAGATTCGCCATCCGATCTATTCAGTTGTTGGCTGGATGAATGGTTACCTTGGGTCGATGGAAGTGAGAGTTGTTTGGCCAATTCTCCAGCTCCTAAGATGGCAGCATGCACTAATTGATCATGTTCGGATGGCTCTTCGTCTAAATCAGGAAGATCGGGATCAATATCACTTCCATTCAGAGAGCTTCTTCTTCTCTTGGCCTTCTTTGGAGAAGGTCTTTCGAACTCAGCTGCAACATTTTCCTCGAGAAAGCTATCCCATTGGTAATCACCTATGTGAGACATGATCTCTTCATGATTGAGACGACGCTTATTGTTTTCCCCGTTGCCATTCCCCGCATGGTTGGCCTCAATATTACCATGATGACTGTCACCGCTACTGCGGTTGTGCTCATTTGAATCAGATCCCTCGAGGGTACCTCCCACATATCTCATTACCGCAGCTTCAACGGCATCGTTTAGTTGCTGATTCGCTTTATCTTCAAGCGAATCAGCATCGTTTCTATGATTGTCAACATCCTCATCAACGTGGGAGTTCTGATCATTATGGTGCTTTCCATTATCGTGGTGATTATGTAGATCATGATGAGCAGGATCACTAATCACATCTTGATGATCAATATCATCGTGTTTTGAATCTTTTGTTCCGAGGGAAAGAAGGGCCTGTGCACCTCCGATATCTTGCTGCTGCCCCATTTTATTTGGACTTCAAAAAACGTCTGCGTGGAACCAAACTAAATGGCTGCAAAATCGGTATGTTGTACGCTTGATAAGAAGGGGTTACCCGAAAACTTTTTCTCACTAGCGGTTAAGCCCAGCTTCTCGCATTATGCAGTCTGGGGATACCGCCACTTCACTGTAGCCGACATAAATCAGTGAAAACACTATCGTCAGTGAAGAATTGACGACATGTACTTAAGAATTTGATAACGTCCTGTTTCATCTAGTTTTTTATCTTCTGCCGAGCTATCCCAAGCAGGGGTCTCGATGAATAATTGTCTACGTCTTCGGCTTAACTGGATTTTGTAGGTCAATACGTCCTTTTATGTAATTCAATTAGTAAGACAATGAGAAAATTTCCTCCGTAGATCTATAAAGTCTTGATGTTGAATGGTAAAAGCTGTATGTGTGAGGCTCGCACGACACCAACAGCTTATGGTGCTGCACAGCTGTTGATTTTGAGTCCTCAGTTACTACCGCATGTTGAATTACAATGACAACGACCAGACCATTCTGGCGTTCTACGGTTCCTCAGTTCTAGAACCTCGGTCACTTGCTGATTTCAAGAACCAGAAGGATTTACTTCCCCCAGACAACTTGGATCAATTGTCTCCAGAAGAGCTGTGCGTTGTCTTAGCCAACTTTTTGAAGGATGCGGACAATATAAACGCTTCGGCATATCAATTTGGCGGAGAAGATATGAAGGATCCGTTAACAGGTCAGGACTTGGTGAATCTTTTGTTACGAAAGGGGGCGATCGGCTCAGAGAACGACCTGGCGTTGTATAAGTACGTGGTGTCCTCGCAAATGTTCAATTCCCAATCGTATTTGTCTGTTGTTCATAAGGATACTCCAATGGAGAATCTCGTTGCATCACTCGATATGCTTGACAGGAGCATAAGAAGCCAGACCTCGCAGTTGAAGTCGGTACTTAACGAGAACTATACCAGTTTTGTCGATTGCAAGCAGTATATCGATGATATTCTTGTCTCGTTCAAGGGTTCAAAAACAAGAGCACAAAAGGAAAGCGAGAAATCTAGAGTTTTCAACCCCAATTCAAGATGGAACAAGAAACTTCAGGCTGGCGAGAACATTTCATCGCAGTTGGAGGAGTCAATTAACAACTTGAACTTGTCATCTTCTCTCATGATACGTCCTATCATGGAGCACAATGCTAAAGAATCCAAAGTTGCAAAACTCATTGCTTTCATACAGAAGAATAAGTTCTTCTTCGATCTTCCTAAAAACCTTGTGGAATATCTTTCTGTCCATAACCACGACCAATTCATTGACGACTATAACACTTTTTTGAAAGAGAAGGAATACATCTACCATAGGAGGGAGAATGCTTTGAAGAAAGCTCAAAGCACAAATGATGAATCTGAGGTTAAGAAAGTTGAGCAAGAGTACACCCTATATTTCACTGTGCTTCATCGCGTTTTTGGTGAGATCGAAAAGATTGCTGAAGAGTTTCGCAAAAAGGCATTTCGTGATCTTCTATCGATGGACCATGAGGTGGCTGTTCGAGGAAAAACCAATAAGTCGGCTCTGGATATTAAGTTTATCGACCTTGTTGACAAGTTGCATCGTCTCAATAAAGATTCAGAGAAGACTAATCCGATCTTGGACTTTTTGAATGACCAACTCAAAAAGCTTCAAAATGACTTAAGCTATCAGGATGATAAGTTTGAAACGAAGTTTTCTATGATGCAAAAGAAGCTTTTGGATTACATCACAAGTTTGTCCAATCGAAGAGAGGGAGGTTCCAATGTCAGGCACATTGAAGAGAAATTTGACAACGTCGAAGAGTTTTTCGGTACCTCATCTTCTGTGAAATCTAGTAATGTTGATGAACTGAAGGAAGCCGCAATCGCTGAGATTTTCGGTAGCCCCGATAACCTTGACTTATCCATCATCAATGAAACGTGGCTTGTGTTGCTGAACTACATCAAGTATCTCGAGGAGTTCTTTACAAACGTCGTACAGAAGTTTGTGAAGAACTACGTTCACTATGCCGATCCAAACAATGGTTTCCATGTTGACACTGAGGGTGCATTGAGAACTGCGTTCTTTCAAATGTGCAACAATATGGTAGCTCACGTTGTCAGTATCTTCGAGTCTGAGGCTGATGTCGACCAGATGAAAGTGACTCCTGCCAGTTTCCCCAACTTCCTTCCGCACCATACTAATTCCCTTTCAACAATATTTCACTTGAGTGACATTAACAGTCGAATTGGAAGGCTCCTTACTAAGGTTGCCACATATGTGGCACAAATCGGCAATACTTCTAAAAGCCTTGATACGAACAAGCAAATAAAACTGCTTAAAGAGTCTTGTGCACTTATCGAGCAAAGAATTCTTGAAGCCATTTGTGCCACTTGGGTCAATGACTGCTCACAATTTTATGATCTCGAAAATTGGGACAAATACAAAATTGACGGTAATTCAAAGTCCACGGTCTACACTAAGCTGATGCAGATTATGCAATACTACGAGAGGTACGTTCTCCGTAGATTGTCAATTTTGGTTTTTGACAGGAGCCATATTGGTGATAGCGATATTAAGGTTGTTGCTGCGTATCCAAGCAAACGAACATTGGTGAGTCTTGAAATTCAATTTATACGCAGCATCAATGTATTGATGGATTCTATCATGAAAAAGTTTACTTCAACAAAAGCAGAGTTTAATGTTGTGTACAACACTGCCAACCATGACATTGATAAAGACATCTATAAAATCATGACCATGAATAATTTCCAGATTCTTGGTGATGTGATGTTCCCATCTTTGATAAGAAGATTCGATCAGCTATTCCAGAAGGACTTGCACAAGCAGAATTTGAAACTCTACGCAGATCTTGACAAAGTTAAGATTACAGTTTTGGATGAGATCAGTGAAAATGAGAAGGCCTGGATTGAGAATAAGGTTAAAGACCACTTCGAAAGTTTAGAGAAGAAGGCCTTCCAAGAAGACTTTCAGGTTGATCCTTTCGTGTATGAGTGTTTGATGCACTTTGTCAAGCTTGTCTATATTGTGAAGCCCATTACTGCGGAGCAAATTTTCAACAATATGGTTCACGAATTACAAAATCATTTCTTGAAACAGTTTACCATTTCCATCAGGGAAGTGAAACAGAAGCAACACATCATCGTTCGGATTTTGGGTAATCTCAGGCTAGATTTGGACTATTTCATAGATGTTTTTGAAGCCAGTGATAGTCTCAGACTTGACGATTACTCCCTTTCATTGGGGCGTGTTGCCGTGAATGAGATCAAAGAATGTGAGAACATCTTCACAGACCTCGACTACACAGACAATGACATTGAACAGGCGCTTAACCAAGCTGTTCACCAAAGTCAGAAGGAGTTTGCTTGTTTTGTATGATTACTGTTTGAATAGATATGTTTAAATGATATATTAACGACCCAACTAATTAAAGTGACCCCCATCCTCCCGAAATGATAAAGTCTTTAAGGTAGCCGCTAACAGAATGCAGGGATATTTCAGCATCAACAACTCGATACACTTTCTTCATTGTGTGTGTGTGTGTGTGTGTGTGTTAAGAAAGTGTTATGAATATCTTATGATAGCTGATAGAAGCCTCATTAAAATTATTGACTGGAAGTCTCCACAGTTTTCTCCTCAACCTTGTGAACGGAGTCGTCTTTACCAGTCTTGGATACGTCAGAAGATGATTCTCTGTCTGCTTCTCTAACACCGAAGTCATGTTTCTTGACTTTCTCGAATAATTCTTCTTGCTCTTTCTTCGACAACTCGTTCTTCTTCTTGCCCTTAATGTGGTACATTGGGTTGAGCTCTCTGAGGGTGAGGTTCTTGCAGAAGGGAAGGTGACCACGCTTTTCCTCGAACATCATCAAACCTAAAACAACAATCATGAAAATCCAGTAAACGTTGTAAGAGATCACGGAACCGTACGTGGCAGAGTTTTGCCAACCCAATAAAGCGTTGAAAACATCCCAACCGTTGTCAAGCTCAGGGTTGCAGCAATTAACATGCCAGACGGATTTCGAAATGTCGTAAGAGCCTGGGCCCGAACCACTCTCAGAAGCATCACCACCAGTCTTTTGATTGTAAATTTGAGTCTCAAAGTATCATACACCTCTGGAGAATAAGCCAGCGGAGATCAAGTACAAGATACATGTAGAAACAATCAAACAGACCTGCAAAGATGCAGTGGATCCGAAATAGTATAGCAAAACACCAACAGTGACACCAGCGATCAATCCACAAATAACAGGAAGTGGGAAAGCAGCAGCACCAGTGTGGTCGGACAAGCCGACACCACCAACAAACACAACAGCCTCCAAACCTTCTCTCAAACAAGTGATGAAGGGCAAGACAAACATACAGTATTTGGTGGTCAAGCGACCAAGCCTGAATCTATCCTTCGACACTGCTGGCTCCTTAACCAAAGCCTGGGCAATCTTGGTTCTCCACTTCTCCTTCATCTTGTTAATTCTCAACATGGCAATACCCATGATAGTAATCAAGATGGTAGCGATCATACAAAAAGTGCCCTCCCAAATTTCTTCGGATTTGCCCCAAATGTCATGGCCAAGAGTATAGAAGACAGCGATGAAAGCACATCCAATGCACAAACATATAAAAACGCCTAGAATGGAGCCAACCCAAACTTGAAGTCTGAGTTTCTTGTAGATAGCTTGATCCTGGTCAGGGCCTCCTAAGCCCTGCTTGAGGAAGGCCAAAAGGACCGAAACCACAAGCACGGCTTCCAAGGACTCTCGAAAGACCACAAAGAAGACTTGAACGTTGAAGACGTTTGTCATTTCTGGAGGGGGTGAAGAGCAAAACTAGAGATTTGGGCGGACTTTTATACTACGAGAAACCGCCGAACCGAGATTTTGTGGTGACGCTGGAAAGGCGCAAAACTTAGGGCCATAAGCAGATTTACGTCTAGTGAGGCGGACTTGCATGGACATGGGACCATTCACAGATGCACAAAATGTGAGGTTGAAGCTCGTGCACTCTAGGTTGGATTGGGGGCCAATAGAGGCACTGCGGCACGAAGTGACATGTGCAAGCGGCAGGAAAATTATACGAACGCCACTTGCTAAATCTTGGTCGATGATGGAAAGAGAATTCTGCTATCAATAATGTCCAGTCATTTCCTGTCGTTTTTCGTTCACTTCAAGGCTTGGTACGCATGTCTAATGACAGAAATGTGTCAAGGACGTAAAAAAGTGTCAAGGGTGGTCTTGGCGAGCTTTCACCTGCACCCAGAAAGACGCCTCAACCCACGGACAGGACAAGGCGGACTGCGGCCGGATGGTTACAATCCTTGATTGTGTCTTTGATTGGGCAAGTCGAGCGTATCTTTGAATTCGTTGATGGCCCTTTTCAGTAGCTGCGTCTCACTTCAGCCAATGGCACATGTTAAGCGAACGAGATAAGGGAACATGAAATTAATCTCACAGAGATAAGCGGGCGACAATGCGCATTATCTGATTACATCTCTTTTCAAGTGCGTATTCTGCCTCACGACGCCAAAATGGTGCATAACCGCCGGTTTTAGAGTACAAGGTTTGGTGTTGCAAGGCGGTGAGGTGCACTTTTCATGCGGTGTTCTTTCAAGCGGAGCAGGGGCATGCGAAGGGCCGCCCAGTCGAATGTAGCCAATCCCAGACAGGAAGGCCCAGACAGGAAGGCCCAACAACGTGCCACTTTCCCTCTGACCTTCGAAGGTCATGGTGTCGCTGGAATAGTAAAGTCCACCGTAGCTGTTAAACAGGCATTTCGAAATGGCCGTCATAAATCTTGAACACACTTGTTTGTTTCTTTCTCAAACCAACCCTTTTTCTACATCAGATGTCCAATCAAGAGGGTGCCAATCTAAACGAGCTAGAGGTCCTAACCGCCGGAACCGAGCAGTTCATGTTCCCTGATAGTGGAGGTCCCTCGGGTATTGAAAACGGTTTACCGGTGCCACAAAATGCTCCTCGTGTCGAACCACTATCAAGAGAGCCTAAGCCCCTAGCGCAACATGCCATGCAGCCATTAGCCAACCGAACATCACCTCCGGGAACGGTTATTGCAGACGCTGCCAATAACATGTATGTGATTGATCAAAACGGATATGCCGTCCCCATGAGGCCTGTGCAGCGCCGTAAGCCTCAAACTCCCACAGAGCATATCCCAAAGGAGATACCCCTGCCCCCTAGGGCTCGTAAGAGAAGGGGCTTTTATCAAGCGCCATCTAAACTGGGTGATAACCCCAAGGCAAACAACCTCATGCAATACCACTCGGAGGTGATGCAGGCTGTTCGGTACGACCGGTTCTATCAGGGCTGTACAACCAACCGATATGGCTCACTGGAGGCCTTGAGTATTCAGAACTCTAGCTCCAATACGAGCCGAGGCTCGAACGCATCCACAAAGCTGAGTAATCTGGTGGACCGAAGGTCTAGGGAATGGCTGCGAAATGACCGAACCAGGCGAGACTTGCGGAATGGAAAGCCTCCTGAGCAACTCGCCATGGCTCAGCCTCCTATCCTGACGGACGCAACTCCGGATCCGTCCAATTCCTCGGGCCGCTCTTCTCTGTCCGTCACTTCATACTCCACCTCGTCTAGAGAGGACCCGGGCGGTAACAAGGATGTAGCGAAACCTACAAACAATCCTGAGAAAAGCTCGAAAATCCCAGACAAGAACTCGAAACAGAAAAAGTCTAAGCGACCATCAAAGCTCTCAGTTAAATAAATCACCCAGACATTTCTCTGTAACTGTGCTTCTTGGGCGCTGCGATGATAACTCGCACAGAAAAAAGCGAGATATAGAGTAGACCCCAATCATTCTCAGACATGCCCACTGGTGAGGAACGCTTGGCAGAAATCTCTAAGGAGGAGGAGGATGTTTTCGTTTCAGAGTCTCGAGAGCTATACGTGGAGCTCACGAGCGTTTTGAAGGTGCAACCTAAGATGGACTCCAGTGTGTTCCCCATCTCAAGGAACTCTCCTGTGGAAAAGCATATCCAAGGTGCAATTGCCAGTTTAAATACGAATAAGCTTGCCTTGTTGACAGCAAGGGGTAATGAAGTGAAGAAGCTTGTTGCCATTGTGGAACAGATCAAACAGAACGGCCCTAAAGATGTAAAACAGGTCAACAGGCTCACCCTCCTGCCGTCGCTCATAAATCCCAGTTACAGTTCCAAACACAGTATAGCGAACATACAAGCGTTCTTTGGTGATGAAGTGGAAATGGAAGACCAGGAAAAGTCCGCCAGGAAGGAAATTCAAGGCCATAAGGTCTACGATCTACCGTGTTTGAGCATACTACTCGTGAGGAAGGCCATCGAGGTCCATGCATCAAAAGTTCCTGATTGGACAATTCAATAGAGAGGTCAGGACGAGAAGAAAGTGAAATAATTAAGGCATCATGGACTTGATCAAATGCCATGCTGCCTGGCGAGATCTGACGAGGTGATGTTCAGTGAGACCTGCACGGATGTCAGTGCCAGCCAATCGTCTGCGGGCATTTCGCACCATAGTCAAAAAATCGTAAGTTTCATCAACGCTCAATCTCACTACATCAAACTCGTTCATTTCAGCAAACATGGCTTTGGATTTAGAAAATTTCAAGTTCGACACCCCTCAGTTCGACCCAAGATTCCCATTCACCAACCAGACGAAGCACTGTGCCCAGAACTACGTCGACTACCACAAGTGTGTGAACGTCAAAGGTGAGGAATTCGAGCCATGCCAGATCTTCTTCAAGACTTTCACCTCGTTGTGCCCAGTCGACTGGGTCGGTAAGTGGGATGACCAGAGAGAGGCTGGCAAGTTCCCAATCAAACTTGATTAAAGCATAAGTTACGCATACATACTACATAAACGGTGATGATAATTGTCTGTAAGTCCTATTGACATTTTAAATATTGTTTGAGCTCACCAGAACTCTTCCTCGACCCAGTTTTCATTGCGGAATTCGTTGCTGCTGGCTCGAAGATTCTCTTCAGAAAACATGCTAGCGTATGGGTCTTTGTTGAACTCCTTCTGTTGCTCGTACAGCTTGGCGGTCTCCTTCTCCTTTTGTTCCTGTTGCCTTTGTAGTTCTTTTTTGTCTCGTGCCCATTGCTTGAGGACCTCGTCTTGCTGTTTAGCGAATTCCTCCGTGCTCATCTCCGTCTTCGTTTTATTGAGTTTGTTGATGATGGCATTCTCCTTCTTCGAAATATGAACTCGCTTCACCTTTTGGGGATTGACAAAAGTCACAGTACCAATGTCCATGGACCCATCTGACCTTAGATTGTCCACCGGCGTGTATATCACAGATATGTTGTTGAGCTTATTGGCCTTGATCGAGTTGGCTTTCGTAAGCTGGCCGATCTGACTAAGAAGATCCTCATTGAGCTTGAGGTCTTCAAACTTTTGACTTTGTTCATCGGCACTGAGCTGGATATATAAATGGGCAGAACTATGCTTATCGACGTGGAACCAGAGGTTCTTGGGGTGCGATTTCTTCAAAAGGGTATCATTTTCCACCTTGTCTCTGCCCATGTAAATGGTGTACTCAGAAGCCTCGTCTGAGATAGCAAAGTCGTCAAGATCGGACTTGACGGCTGCTTTGAAGAAGTAAACCATGGAGGTGTAGTGAGATGTCTTGAGAGCGTCTGCAGTGCGATCAGGTAGGTCTCATCGCGTGGTTGCAAAATGAAGATGTCGTGAACTGCTAAGCCAGAAAGACATCTACGCAAGAAGAATTCAATTTTAAATGTCTTCGTTTTCCTGTCAATCTCATATTCCAAGACTTTTGTGGAAGTCGTCTACGCACATTCAAAATCGTACAGCAACGGAACCCTGCCATTCTCAACAGCTGCATGCGGAACTCGTCGCTATCCTTCTTTTCAAGGGCCTCGATCCAAAATCGATCCTTCGTTTCCAATTGATACCCTCAACGTAAGCGATTGGGATCGACATCAGGAGACTTGCGGAAGCCATGGACTGAGATGCTCTGACGAATCCAGCACCGGTTTTACGGCGATTTCCCAAACAAATCTCAGTCATTCACCCAATACACATATCCACGAGACAAATGATTAACAAGTGTTCTACGCGCGGATCACTTTGGCTCTTGCCAAGGCTAGTCCAACAGGGTTAGCTGCAAAGATCCCTCTGAAACAAGCACCTCGTCACTGTGTTTTGGCTAGGAACGCTTCTTGACGACGCACTCTGACGTCCTATGTTTGCATTCGCCAAAGCGCGCTCCACAGGCACCCTCTACTCACTTTGAACCCACCTCTATCTAATCACCTAACTTCATTTGTCCAATTATTACGATTTCATTGACGAATATTTCGATGAATTTACACAATGCTTTTTTCAAAGGCGTGATGACATCTGTATGGAATCCAGGGAGCGTCAAGAGAACACGCGACCTGCATGTGCCTTCTCACGGTTACCCCTTTAGGCAAGGACCTCCAGCCTTCTTTGCCTTATAAGGTAGAAACTTCTGGCTAGTCCAGGGGACCCTATTCACAAGAAAAGCCGTCACTTACTCACTTTAGTCACTCCTTGCTATCATTCCCTCTTTTCAAAGAACCATTCACGAATCGAAGAATCTCCCGGCTTTCGCTTCCATTTTTCAGAATGATCTCTGAATCACTCTTGGAGTTTGAAGAATCACTTTCTCAAGTGTCCCCTTCGAAGCAGCTCTTGCTAGATCATTTGGATGTCCAGAGCGAGCTCAACAGATACACAGACGGCACGCCCCTTAGTGATGACATTACGGAAGAGTCTTTCGACGCCATCTTCGAGAACCACCTGTACTGGTTGGACAATCTCACCTGCTGTGATAGATGTGGGCACCCGTTATCTGAAATGAACTCCAGCTGCTGTGCTCGATTCATCCAAACCCACCGTCGAGGCTGCAGTTCGGAGACTGAAAAGAACTACTGGCTTGCATTCTTGCAGAATCCTTACAAAACTATATTGATGTTGCCAAACTATACACTCATGGTATTCTTACAGAAGGGAATTCCGTTCCAGCTCCGCCCCATGATTTGGCAGAAACTCATTACAGTCAATCAAGAGAATCATGGCTTTATACCTGACCTGTGCTCCATGCTTTACAAGAATTTCCAGCACTCTTACAATGCCGGAATAGCGAAGCAGATAAACAAGGACTTGAGCAGAACCTTCCCCAATCTCGCGTTTTTTGAGCAGGCCGATACCATCAAATCGTTACAAACCGTGCTTAACGTGTATGCCAACTACGACCTCGAGCTTGGTTATTGTCAGGGCTTACTCTTTTTGGTGGGGACCTTATACAGCCAATTGAGGGACGAAGAACTCACTTTCCACGCGTTGTGCAAGGTCATGGATTCAGAACCTGAATTGAGACAAATCTTCATACCTTCCACGATGTCATCCACCTTAGAGAAGTGGTATCAGCAGTTCATGACCATCCTTGAAAGCATTGATCCAAAACTTTCATCGCATTTAGCTAGTTTCTGTGACTGCAAGGTGTTTTTGTACCAATGGTGGTTGTCGTTTTCTCTCATTCATGCTCCAGATTTGTCTATCAACAATAAGGTCGTTGACTTTTGCCTCATTGAGGGGTGGAAGGTTGGTTCGTTCAAGATTTCCATTGGTTTGTTGCTCAAGAACAAGCCTATTCTTATGAGCTTCGATGAGGGCGATGAAGAGGTGGTCTACCAGCATCTTTTGAATGGTTCCAAATGGGGCAATGCAATCAACAGCTTGCCATCCTTTTTCGGTGATTTGTTACTTTCTTGGGACTACACGAAATTTGCAACTCTTGCCCAGCCAACTTCCTCATCTATGGGTCCAACACACAAGAGCGCTCACCTCAAGAGGAAGAAGACGCATAAAAGAAACATATCTGTTATGGAAAAGCTCAAAAACTTTTCCATCAGCACATCTCAAGAACTCACTCCACTCACGACTTCGCTGGCCGAGTCCATTGGATCGGAATCCTCAACAGATTTGTCGTTTGACAAGCTGACACACACCGCTAATTCTGCCCTGTCTGTGTTTTCGGGCTCAATGAAAGCGGACATTGAGTCTGTCTATTCAGATCTCAGCTCTTGCTCATCGGAGCAAAACAAGTTGTTTGTTGAAGTCCCAAGGACCACGATGCATAAGAAAGTTATGAGTGATCTAGGGCCAATAGGAATGGATAGCGCGTTTGATGACCTCGTTCTGGAGAACCAGATGCTCAAATTTTACTTGAGAAAGGCCATGGAGCATATTGATGATGAGTCTGTGAAGACTGAAATTAATCAGGCATTGGATTGGTAGGCAATTATATAGGGCATGAATGGAATAGCATGAATTACACGTCGCAATGCTACCGTAATAAAGACATTCTAGGCGGATCCATAATCAAACTTTTACAATCTGCTAATTCGACTCTTTCTTCGTAAGAGTTCTATAAACAATCAATTCTAGAAATTCTAACTTTAAGAATAATTGTAAAGTTTCTCGGTACGTGATGAAAACTCGTGAATTCGCAGCCATAGTGCACTATTGAGAAACGATACACTGGCTCGTTTTGATAAAAAAATTGTTCAAATCATTACAGCCCAACTATGTGACCAAAAGAAAAAAAAAAAAAAATGATGTTATGATTTGAGTTATCGTTCACAATATCTTTTGATTTCCGATGGTTCGTTCACTTGAAAGCGAAAGCAGGGTTGTCCACGATGCCGGGTAACCCCACCGCGAACCTCACTCGCCAAAAATTTGTGGTAAGTCTTATAATACATACATCAAAGGCATATTAAACACCCCTTTCCATCGACTGTAAGTTCTTCCAGGAACTAAATACATTTAATCTTGCCATACTGACATTATAGTCGTTGGAATCAATTGCGAGTAAACCTCACAATCCGAAATTTATATCACCTTGTCTTGGCGAATTCAGTGTACTAGATCAAGCACAGCTACACTGGCCTCAGCTGAGACAAATCGTCAATCAGAACAGTGACTTCGCAAACGACAAAAGACCCCCGGGCCAAAGGCCAAAATCAAACGTCTTCGCAGTCCACTGAACCTGTCGAACGCAAAGCAAGAACCGAGAGAAACAACGAAGTCTTAGAGGTAACTTTATTGCAGATAGGAATTTTACTTACCACCGCTGAGCACTCCAATTGGCAGTCGAATCTCAAACAGATAGATTATATCATCAAACAAGAGTCAGACTCCTTGTACTTGCGAACATATTTCTACGAGAGAGTCTTCAAACTAGCATTTGCCAAACCCTTTAGTACGACTGTTGAACCACAGGAGCATATTGCTGCATCACTTTTCGATCGTCTTTTTGTTGACCCAGCTTCGCATTTCTATTTGGCGATAATTGCTGGTACAGTCAAAGATTTTTCATACTTCGACGTCTTCACATTCGTATCGAGACATCACTTTGATCCCGTTATCGAATTTGCACTTGTTGTTCAATTTGCAAATACCGCTCAGAACGACAGAGTAAACCAGTACGTCTCGGACAAGCTAATTGTTGTTTCAGAACTCGTGAACACCAGAACCACCGAGGAAGATAAAACTTGGCAAAATCTTCTTCTTGACTGCGTTTTAATTTACGACAACGTCCCATTCCTCCACAAAGTTTTAACTCTCGGATTCTTCGACGCTTACGAACTGGAAATTCACCCCGTGAGACAATTTTTGAAATCAGTCTTAGAAATGTCTTTTAAAGATCTTTTGATAGAAATTGGTGCTGAGAACCTCATCCCGAGAAAACTCTTACCATCACTTCTAAATCTCAAGCCCTCAGAAATTGATAATAGCGTGGCCCTTTTACTTGCTGAGGTATTAATTCCTGGATCTCAAGGTCTTGCGAACTCAAATGGTGGCGTGACCGCTCTCACGTTTGTCAATAATTTACCGGAGGCTAATGCCAAAGGTGCACAATTGCAGGCGTGTTTCAAAAATGTCGATTCGTCGGCCAACATCAATTGGTTCAATGTATTTGCCCATGTTCAGGATTACCTTTTTGAAGCATCAAAAAGAAACAGCCAGCCCTCATTGGCAAGCGTCACTCAATTTTTGGCCGCACTCGACTTCAAACAAGGCCTAGCTGACATCTTTTTGACTCACGACTGGTGGTTTGATAAAACACTTTTATTCATCTTGCAATCGATGCCAACGCAACAGGGCGCCTTTGATATCCTTGCCTCCCAAAATCTCACCTTGTGTTACGAGAATGAACAAGATGACAGAAATCTTCTCAAGTTTGTGAATATTGCAAAACTAGAGGTTCAAGTTATGGCTAAGATTTCCTCGCAAACGGCGCAACAGAATCAACTGCTATCTGAAGGGGATAAAAAGTTTGACTTTTGGCTCGCTCAGATGTTTGAGATACATTGTACATCTCAGCCTTATCACGTTATTGCCGGAGCTTTGGCAATACCCGATAAGTCTCCATATATCCTTGATCGTATCAACATGTTGTTTGCGATCATAATGGATAAATCTGGACAGGATGAGAACTCTGGGCACCTCAATGAAGTCTTAAGCAAGTTCAAAGAGCTTGACGTTAACCTTGCCATCACCCAGCTTATTGCATACTACAGAGGCTCAAGGAAGCCCGAAGCACTCACAAAGGTCATTCTGGTAGCTACATCTTCAGGATTGCTAGATGAACTTTTGAAAACCGCCAGGTCGATTGACTATGTTCTCTACTTAAACTTCATCATCGAAGCGACAAATTTTGGGTATGATCTCAGACCAGCCTTTGAAGCTGACTCCAAAGACGCAATTTTGCGCGAAACATTTTACAATGCATTAGTCGAAATATTGGAAGCCAGAACTGCTCACGATTTTGAGAAGGGTCAACAAGATCAACAGCAACAACAATTGGCGAACGAGACACGTCCTTCTGATGGCAGTAGGGCTCTAAAAGTGTCGATTGTGTTTCGTCTACTTGAAATCATAAAGAGTTCACAAGGTCTAGTGGATGCGGATCATCTCAAGAACTTGCAATTATCGCTCCTCACAACTTACCCCAGGCTCATAAACTTTGGAACTGGTCATGACGAGGCAATTTTGGCAAACGAGTCTCAATTTTCTAATGTCTTCCCCCCTCAAGTTGAGCAAGAAATGAAGGCTTGTTACTCCAAGATGTATAATAAAGATGTTGAGATTAAAGAAATCGTCGACATGTTGGCTCGAATGAAACTGAGTGACGTACCTCACGATCAGGATGTCTTCGCGTGCATGATTCACTCATTAATCGACGAGTATCGCTTCTTTTCGGAGTACCCCCTCACCGCATTGGCCTCAACGTCGCTTCTTTTTGGCGCTCTTTTGCAGAAAGACCTCATTCAAGGAACCACATTGACGGTCGCTCTCAATTTCATTTGGGAATCATGTAACCAGCCTCAAGATTCGCACTTGTTCAAATTTGCAGTGCAATCCTTATACAACTTCAAATCGAGGCTTCATGAGTACCCGATGTATTGCAAACATCTACTTACTTGTCAATCATTGTCAGCTCATGCCAAGATGTACCAGATTGTCAAGGATGCCTCGGTTGGAATACCTTGTCCCGACTCAAATGTGTCTCAAGGAGCTCGCGGAGAGACAACCACACCCGTCAAAGATGAACCGAAAGTAGTGTACAATTCGATTGCACAAGTTTCTAAGAATGTTGGTTTCGCTGCACAGGAAGAACCCGATGAGAGTACATCTGACAAACTCTTGTTCTCAGTCAATAATATGACAGCTGACAACGTTGCATCTAAGATACCCGACATCAAGGGGCTACTTCAGGAGAAGTACTTTTCGTGGTTTGCCAGGTATCTCGTTAGTGAGAGAGCCAAGACCGAGCCTAACAACCACGGCTTGTATGCATCTTTGATATTCGCTTTAGAAGACATAATCTTTTATGAGACCGTTCTAAACACAACGTTGTTAGAAGTGCAGCGTCTTCTAGGCAAATCAAAGGATACGACGATGGAAAGAACTCATGTCAAGAATCTCGGAGCCTGGCTTGGTAAGATCACTCTTGCTCATGACAGACCCCTCAAGAGAGACCAGATTGCTCTCAAGTACCTTCTACTTGAGGCCTTTGATTTCAGCACTCTTCATCTCATTATTCCGTTTGTCTGTAAGGTTCTTGACCAGGCTAGCATTTCAAAAGTCTTTAAGGCTCCTAATCCATGGGTCTTGGGAATTGCGAGTGTGTTACTAGAATTATATGAATGTGCTGACTTGAAGTTGAACTTGAAGTTTGAAATTGAGGTGCTTTTGAATTCATTGGGATTAAGCGTGAAATCCATCGAGCCATCGACTCTCGTGAGGCAACATAACCCCAAACCTGAAGCTTTGGCCGCATTATTTGGTGTCAGACAGGAGATCAATGGCCTACCAGGCGGGTTTGGACGAGCTTCAAATGAGTTGCCTGAGCAAGACTTGCAGTTGCAACAACAATTGCAACAGCAAGCTGTATTGATGCAACAACAACAGCAACAACAACAACATCAACCACCACAGGGTCTCGTGGGTCAGTCCCAAAGACAAGTGGAGGAAGAAAGTGTTCACCCCTCTGCCGTGAACCAATTAGATGCATCTTTCAGCAACTTGGCCGGCAACACAGTGTTCACGCAAAATCCAAATCTTAGGCGTGCTCTTCAAGCGTCTCTAGCTCGAGCAGTTCGCGAGTGTGCGGTCCCAATCTTGAGTCGTGTTTCGGAGGCTGTCTTGACAACCACCGAGGCCTTGGTGAAGAAAGATTTTGCTACTGAGGGAGATGTGCTTAAATTTAAGAAAGCCTACCTTATACTTGCTCAAAAGCTTACGCATAGCATGGTGGTTTGCACCGGCCGCAAAATTTTGGTCGAGACAATCGAGGCTACAATGCTCCAATTGTTGAGCAACCAGGTCAACCCTAATGAGCTTCCATTGAATGAGCTTAACATCGCAATTCAAAGTAACGTTGATTTGTGTGTGGAGATTGTCGAGAAGTTGGCTTCAAGCAATATTGGTGAGTTGATTGAAGAACGTATGAGATCACAGGTACACGCGAGAGAGATGAATCCCACAGGTGAACCCTTCCGCAGTGATAATGCATCAGAATACGCCCTCCAGTTACCACCTCCTTTAGGTTTGCAACAAGATGGGTTGCATGAGTCACAATTGAACATTTACTACTCATTTGGCTCAAACACTGTTGGGCGGGCGGAACCGCAAGGTGCTCAAGGACAAACTCCTCAATTGTCAGTTCCGCAGCCGCATGTCCAGCCTCCATCTGCGCAAACACCCGGTACCCAACAAGTTCCTCTTAGTGTTCCACAAGTCGCTCCGGAAGGTTCATCGGGTAGAGGAAGCGTTCCCTCTCAGATCACACCTCAACAAGCCTCTGCAGTCATGCAATCCGACGATGGTGCCACGGTGGACCAGTTGTGCGCCATAATAACACAAATGTGTGAGAAGATCATCCAGATGTTGGGATCAGTGAAGGAGAATACATTAAGTGAACTCTCAGCAGATCACCCAGTTTTGCAGACTGTGTCTCAAGCTTTAAATTTATGTCAAAGTAATGCTTTGAAGCATCCAGATCTCCTTCTCAAGGTCGCACAATATGCTGTCAACTGTTTGTTCACGCAAACACACGAAAATCCAATGAGCAGCGAAATCTTCGTTGTCATATTAGATCGTTTATGTGAGTATTCGCCCTCTACAGCGAAAGACGTTACTTGGTGGATGGTGCATTCAGTCGATCAAAGAAAGTTCAATATGCCAGTTATTTTCTCATTGATGAGAGTACAATTGGTCTCACCAACGAAACTCGATGGTCCAATTGGTAAGCTTATCCAAGAGTCTCAAAGCCCCGTCTTAGTCAAGTTTGCAGCAACCTTATTGTTGAAGGTTTTCAGTGCGGATGAACCTCGTCCTATAGCTTTAAGATCTGATTTCGCCGTGACGTTGTCAGCTCTTTCCAAGTACGTTGGAGATGATGGATCCACTGAGGCCATACAAGCTACGGCTGCCAGAGACGAATTGTTTGAGTTCCTCAAAAAGTCAACTTTGCCTTCGCTTCCTACTATTGCAAATAAGCCTCCAAGCATGTACGTTCAGAGTGGGTATTTGTTTGCAGAATGGACAAAGCTTTTGGGTCACGGTGACGAGACAGTTGCTTTGCAAAAGAATTTTATTGACGCCCTTTTTCACAATGGTTTCTTAACAGAACCCTCTAAAGTCGAAGTATTCTTCAAGGCCGCTACTGAAATATCTGCCGGCTCGTTTTCCGCAGAACATGAGATCAGAAGTCGTACTCAAAGAGAGGTTTTCTTGGCGGTTGATTGCCTCGCTACATTGATCATTAGAGTTGTTTTGAGGTTCTCAAAGGCTAAAGCCGAGGATGCAATTGAATGGTTGAAAACTGTTATTGGTGTGACTTCCTTAGTGCTTATCGAGGAACACGAACTTGCCAAGGCTAACTGGAACGAAAGAGCTTACTTCAGAATTTTTTCGACTATGTTGTGCTCTTATGCCAGTGCCTCTGTCCGTGACGCACACGCCACATCACATCTAGACGAGCAATTCTATTGTCTCTTGAGTGAAGTGTTTAACAGTATCCAGCCTACCATATATCCCGGATTTGCATTCGCCTGGATACCCTTGATTTCTCACCGCATGTTCCTCCCAAAGCTTATCGAGCTCCCCAACAAAGCGGGCTACACATCAGCTGTTAGATTGTTGACGGCTTTGCTCAAGTTTCAGAACGTGTATTCCCGAGACGAGTCCAGTCATAGCGACGTGATAAGTGTGATCTATCGTGCCATTAGCCGTATCTTCGTCGCTTTGAGCCATGACTATCCAACGTTTGTTGTCGAATGCCATTATCAATTGGTTAGCGCCATTCCCTCGAGCTACATTCAGTTAAGAAATGTGGTGTTATCTGCTACCCCCAAGGGTGTGGTTCAAGAAGACCCGCATAATTTAAGTCTTGGCTTGGAAGAAATTGGCGGTGGGACCACTGTGCCATCAGTATTCTACAACCCGGTGCATGACCTTGTAAAGGTTGGGTTGAAAAAGCCTGTGGATAATTACTTGAGAATACCAGCGCCTGGTTTGATGCGTACTATTCACGCTGGTACCAAATTAAACCATCCTAAAGACTCTGCTGACTATGGATTTGAGGTGGTTCACTATAATGTGAAGTTGATTAATGCTCTTGTCTTGCATGTCACCACATCGGCTATCGAGGAACGCTCCCAGAAAAGCGGATTGCCTTTTGGTCCGCAGTCTTCCCATGCTAGCTTGATAGTGGACCTCTTGAACATTGGATCGACAGAATTCCGTTACCACCTTTTGTGCGCCATTGTGAATCAGCTTAGATATCCTAATGGCCACACGGTCTGGTCCGTGCAATTGTTAGTACATTTGTTCAGCGGAGCTAATTGGAACTCTGACATTGTTCAGAGCGAGGTACAAGAGATCATTTTGAGAGTTCTTCTTGAAAGAGCGGTTGTTAAGCCAAGGCCTTGGGGTCTCACAGTTGTTACGAGAGAGGTATTGTGCCAAGGGGAAAATAACCTCTCTTCATTGCCATTCATAAAAAACGCACCGCAAGAGGTTCGCGTTATCTTAGATACGTTGTTACGAGGATTCAAAGGAGTCACCGGATAGTTGGCAAACTGTCTTGAGTGTGTATACTAGCTATTAATAATAGAAGCATTTAAGCATGGCGGTTAGTACATAAATCCGTTTGCAGTGTTGTTGTGCGCACGACAAGATATCAACGGACCTCCATAGTAGTATGCGATTTGCAAATTTATCAGCTCACTGACTTCAACAAGATGTCTAGAGTCAAAAGAATCGCCAAGGAGCTTGAAGAATGTCGCCAAGATACACAGAGTGGTGTCAATCTCGAACTTGTTAATGAGAGCGACTTGACACATTTGACTGGCTACTTTCAGGGACCCCCTGGTACCCCGTACGAAAACGGTGTCTTTAAGGTTGACATTGTGATCCCCAATGAATATCCATTCAAACCTCCAGTGATGAAGTTCAACACAAAAATATATCACCCCAACATTTCTTCTGTGACAGGTGCCATTTGCTTGGACATTTTGAAGGATGCCTGGACTCCAATCTTGACATTGAAGTCTTCCTTGATTTCTTTGCAGTCGTTGCTCCAGTCCCCCGAACCCAATGATCCACAAGATGCGGAGGTCGCTAAGCACTACATCACCAACAAGAAGGGATTTGAGGACACCGCAGCATACTGGACCAAGCTTTACGCTGCTGACGAAGGTTCTGTTGGAAAGACCGAGGTAAGTGATGCTGCTCTTTACGGTATTTCTGAGGATATTGTCACACAATTCGAAAACATGGGCTTCCAAAGACCTACCACAATCGATGTGTTGAGAAGAATGGGCGTCAAGAGTTTTGATGGAGTGAGCAACAGAGCAGAATTAGAGAATAAGATCCTTGAGGAGTTATTGAAGGAAAGTCAATAAGCAACTCTTGCTGAAGAGATTTATAGTTTAGAAGTACCATTGCAACTTTGGTTGTAGCCCACAATTGCATGCTTATAATACAATGCATCAAGTTAAATTCGAAGAAACATGTGTTCCATGTTATGGCTAGGAGTGTACAACATTGAGCACCCCAACTGTAGCCTATATCCCTTTACATTGTCACCATGTTTACGTTTCGAGTATTTTTTGAACAAATGAATCGATCATTGACAAATGAGACCTCATCGCTGTCGTTTCTCTGTTGGATTTAAAGGTGAATACCAAACAAGACTAGTACTTAATTCCAGCACCTCACTGGCGATGTCATGACTACTAATACCATGGATAAACCATATTTTTAGATGCAATTGTACACTTTTTTCAAAAAAAAAAAGAAATAATTATAGGTGGTTGTTTCTTTGGCGCGAGGTGGAAATTTCTGTTCGAAGTTCGGCGCTTGTGTGTCGCACTGCTCCAAATTTTTTTTCCAGAAACCATTTCATCGATTTCAACAAGTCTTGTCATCCTAATTCCCGCGAGGAAAGCCAATCTTCCCTTTGTTCTCAACTTCGGTTCATTTTTATACCACGGAACTTTGCGCTTATTGTTTTATCTATTAGCACACCAATCCACATTAGCATCCCATAGATCTATCATAGAATGACTGTCACTGAAAGCAAGACCGAATCCGTTTCCATTGAAGAAATTGGCTGGTTGTTCGTGAAGAACTACTATGGTACCTACACTTCGGACTTATCAAACTTGTACGCTTTTTACGACAAGAACGCATCCCTTTTGCATGATGCCTTCCCCGTTGAATCCTCCGAGTCTGAGACCCCTGTCCCAAAAACCGTTCACCTTGCCAATGGAACCGATTCAATTAAAACCCACTTCACTGAGCAGGCCACTGTCGCCGAGAAAAACAAGATTGTTATCGAGAGAGCCGACTTCCAATCCTCTGTGGAGAACAGCATCTTGATCGTGGTCTGTGGATCTTGGAAGCGTGGCTCATCTAGCCTCTGGCAATTTGTCCAAACTTTTGTTTTGAAGCATGTGGGAACCAAGATGTTTGATGTGGCCAACGACATGTTGAAGTTTGTTGATCTTTCTGAGAATTTCGAGCAGCCACTGGTTGTCATTCAACAAGCCAGTACTCCAGCTCCAAACGGTGATGCTACCAAGGCTCCAAGTGAGCAAGAGACCGCCACGGTTCAAGCTGATACAGAGAAGAAGGCTGTCAAGGAGAGTGTTCCTGTTGAGGAGAAGTCTGAGGAACCTGTTCCTGAAGTGAAGTCCAAGAACACCAAAGAAGAGAAGCCCAAGAAGACTGAAGCAGAGCCGAAGGAGGCTGAAAAGAAGGAAGTTTCTCCTGCCCCACAACAGCCAGCTACACCAGCTGTCAAGCCCACTTGGGCAAACTTGGCTGCTATGCAACCCAAGGTACCTCAGTCAAAGACCGCAACTGTGGCTTCCCCAGGTGCTGCTAAGAATGTTCCTGCCCCATCTCCTACTGTGAAGAAGGCTGGATCTCCCGCTCAATCAACCCCATCTGTTCAGCAACAGCAGCAGCCACAACACACTAACTCCAAGAACAAGAAGGAGGAGTGGTACCCGATTTACATTAGGGATGCTGATGTGGAGGAGGAAGCTTTGAGATCTGCATTGACGAAGACTTTCGGTGAAATGAAGTACTTCAGGAAGAACCAGAGAGTTGCTTTGTGTGACTTTAAGGAAAGAGAATTCCAACAGAGAGCATTGGAGGCGAAGGAAATTCTTGTCGGTAACACTGTGGTACACATCGAACCAAGAACTCACAAGCAAAACAACAACAACAACAAAAAGGATTTCAAGGATAAGAAGGCGACGAAGAAGAACAATAATAATGGTACCGGCCATAATGGCAAGAAGAATTAGCATACACTAATAAAACCACTGGATTAACGACTATAAGTATACTCAACACTCTTTGGGTAGATTATCTATTTACAAAACTAATATCCTCTTCTCTTGGCCTCCAGAACCTCTTGCAAAAGATGAGTGAATCTTGCGCCAAAGTTCTTTCTCCACCACTTTCTGTGCTTCTCAGCATGGAGAAGAGCAGGTCTGAGGTGTCTCTTCTGCTGATTTTTTCTGCTGATAAGTTCTTCTTGACGGAGGTTTCTGGAGAGCTGTCTCAAAGCCTGTGTTACGTTGCCGAATCTCACCTCAGCAGTTCTTCCGGCTTGGGTACCTGTTATGTTAAGCTCCTTGGCGACATTTCTAGGATGTTTGGCGGTGTTGCCGAATGCATAGCTGTCATAATTTCCAAAGCTCTGCTCGGATTTCTGCAAATCTGGGGAGTTGGCAATCAAGTCGTCAATATCAAAAACCGTACTGGCATTTTTCTTCGTAGCTGAGTCCAGTTTTCCAGAAGTCTGTTTAAGCTCGTCAAAGACGTTCAAGGCACGCAGCAGAGAGGTGAACAGTCTCGCAATAAGAGGTGAAATCGAAAGCCTCTGTATTGGTAGACTCTTTGTGAGCTTTCCGCTAAGCATGCTTGACAAGTTGAACTTCGTGAGATCGATGCACCTTGAGAGACCAAATTGTGAGGTCGTGTACAGCACCGTTTTATATTAGCAGTTACTTCGGGAGAAAGTAAATTCATTGAAAGCACTTGATGATTCTACCTTTTCAAAAAAAAAAAAAAAAAAAAAAAAGATTGGAGACTCGAATTGTTGAAAAAAATAAAGTTCGCTTTTTCAAAACTTACACTTGTCTTACTGTGAATTCCTTTCTTACCTGGAACTGAGTGAGACGAAGTTGATCGATCTAAAGTTTTTCAGGGAATAAACTCCTTCTATTCAATTTCTCTGATCAAAGAACTCTTGCTGTTTATGAAATTGTATATATATATATATATATATATATATATTGTCGACCCTTAATCCTCCGGAACTTGTTCGCTTAGGTGGACAGGCCCCCTTCACTGCAGGATACCAGTTCTAGATACCGCATAGCGGTCTTAGCAATTGCTTACATTATTCTCAGATCTCATAACCAAGAAAATTTGATATTCCCATTTTTCCATACAATTTGACCGACTGGTTTGACTTTCGCTATCTATTAGACTAGCTGCTGTGATAGAACCAATGTCAATCGTGTCCCACGAACTATTTGACACGCATAATGTGCTGGTGTTCAAGATACCGCCTGGCGAAGTTTCACTCTCTAGGTGGGAAACAAAAGGACCAAATGTCGTCTGGAAAGGCAGTCTTAGGCTAATAGAGGAGGAAGAAGAAGAGGAAGAACATGCGGAAGACGCTGTCTCCAAGAAGGAGCCATACCAACGATTGCGTCTTAAGCTAGAGTTCTATAATAAAAGCCCATCAGGAGAACTACTGGACGACTTTACGGGAATTGGACAAGAACAAGTTTGGGCTGAAGCGTGGTTCAACCCATTTCGTGAGTTAAGTATTGATTGTTCAATAGCGAATGACGGAAACGAGACCATAAAGATGACTCCCGAGTCTCCCAAATACTACAGAGCAGTACTTCAGCTACCGGGATCCGGATACCATCCTTTTCCGCTTCAGAAAGCATCTTCAAAGCAATCCGTGCTACAGGTGGCATTAGGTATGAAATTCGATGATTCATTTAACGCAATGTCATTTTCCGAAAGTATCGGTATCTACCGAAGGCGCTTCAAAGCGTACCAGGAGAAATTTATTTACGACAAACACCTCACGAATCTACAGCACAAAATTATTAATGAGCTAAATATTAGCGAAAAAGAACTGCGAGAGATCACACCGTGCTCTGAAGACGATGATTTTGGGAATTTTGTGAGCTCGTCTTATGATTGAGCATATATATTGCGAACGGACCGATATTTCACCTTTTCTTTTTGTAGTACATCTTCTGAATGAGCGGATGATGCTCCCGCAACTCCTTGTTCTTGTTTTTGCTGTACTCAATGTATGCCATGTCTTCACCGCCAGCCAAGCCAGCAAGAGATCCGGCGCTTCTTGATGCACTGCTCGATTCACCCTTTGGCCTGCCGGCTTTGGGCATGAAGTTAGTGTCCTCATCATCGCCCACCTCCACACCTGCAGCATCTTCATTCTTAAGTAGCACCTGTTGTAAAAGCTCTCGCCTCTCACGAGGAGATGCATATGCTAAATCTGGAAGTTGTTCCATTCCCGATAAATGTGTAATAACCTTGAATGCATAACCCTGGTCAACAAGGAATGCTTGACGTTTCGTGGAGTAATACATCTCCTGTGTGTCCTTCGAGACCAATGAGTAGAAGAAGGCGTTGAAACCCTCGTCATTACGTCTTTTGGCTCGCAAAATACGCCCAAGTCTTTGTGCTTCTTGTCTTCTCGATCCATAATGAGAAGAGATTTGAATCAAGCAGGTAGCCTCAGGCAAATCAATAGATGTGTCACCAACTTTTGAAAGGAAAATTGTGTTGACCTGGTCGTTGTGTTGAAAATTTTGCAAAATTGTCATTCGTTCTTGTTGGGGTGTAGAGCCATAAATGAAAGGTTTCCCTAGCTTGAGAGCATACTCCTGTAATGCATAAACATTGTCACTGAAAACAATGATCTTATCACCTCTCTTCTCGTGGTAGTGGATCAAAAATTGACATGCCTGGAACTTAGTTGGGTTCATGATGTAAAGAAGCATTCTCTTACGAGAAGATTCTCTGAGGTATTCCTGGTAGAATTCTGCAGTCATTGGACACCAAACCTCCGCACATTGCACATTGGCGATATGACCCTTTTGAGCAAGCTCCATCCAGTTTGCTTCATACAACTTTGGTCCAATCAAGAAATTCAAATCGTAAATTTTTTCATCCTCACGAACCAAAGTCGCTGTCAAACCAAGCTTTGCATGTGCAGCAATTGTACTGACAACCCTTCTAAACATTGCAGCAGGAACGACGTGCACCTCGTCGAGAATAACAAAACCCCATTCTCGACCTGTCAAGAAATCCATAACCTTCTGAGAGTCATGTGAACGATTTCTTGTATTGGCAACCATTGAGTAGGTTGAGACCACCAAGCCGGCATCACTGGAAAACATTTCCTTATTTTCAGAAGTGAAGACAGCAATATTTTCCGGCTGAATTGTGCACCACTGCATGAACTGTTGTCGCCATTGCATCACCGAGACTGAGGAAGTACACAACACGATCACAGATTTCTTGATAGTGCAAGCTGCAGTAATTCCCACAAGCGTCTTACCAGCACCACATGGCAACACAATAATGCCTGATCTTGCACGACCATTACCAAACATCTTGGACAACGACTTCTCTTGGTAAGGTCTGATTTGCGTGGAAGGTTTCAAGTCAATCTCCAAATTGGCATTTCTTTTATCGTTTCTGAAATCGTATTCTTCTAGAACTGGGTATTCAATTTCATAAAGACGTTTTTTCACGATTTCGACCGAGTCACTTGCAATTTCAAAAGAATGCACGGCGTCCAAATCATCATCCTCTTCCTCGGATTTCTTGCCGACTACAGAGTCAAAAATAGCTTCCACCTTCTTTTCACCAGCATTCCCTCCATTGACGTTCTCCCCTTCCTTCACTTCAGCCCTTTGTTCGGTACCGTCATTTGCCTTCTCATTCTCTGTGGTGATTCGAAGAGGCCCGATCACAGGGTCCGTAAGAAGCATTTGTAGGATATCAGCTTGAGTACTCTCAACGAAATACCTATTATGCTTAAGAACTAGCTTGACTTTACCAAACTTGATGGTGGCCTGCCGGATGAAATTCAAGAAGGAGTCTGGCACGGGGTTTTCGATAGTCTTGTCAACACTGCAATAATATCATCGGGCTCAAGACCGACAGACACAGCAGCGTACAATGAGTAGGAAGTAATGGAATATTCATGAATGTGAGACGGTCTGGATCTTGGTTCAGCAACTGTAATGAGGAAATCCAGTGCTTGCTCCGCTAAAGGCGAGAAAGACTCGAGAATGATTCTGCCGTCAGTGGGAGTAATCCAGATGGGACGGGAGAAATGGTCAGGTTTAAGCTTGAGGTATGAAAAGTCCAGTCTGCCGAATACCTTAGATACGGCATCAGGCACGTAGTCAGACGGTATTTCTGGGGTTACCTCCACTAACTGCTCATTAGGGAAGTCGTCATCACTGAGTTGGTCATTGATGGTTTCCACAGCCTCCTGAACCTTGACTTTCCGCTGAGCTACTGATGGAGTATCGTTGGCAGATTTTTTGGATTGCCGTTGCCTCGATGCACCTGCCTTTCTCTTCCTGCTCTGTCCACCATACTCGTAATCATCATCATTTTTCTTCGAGTACACCTCTTCGTCATGAGAGTCATACGAGTCGTCTGAAAAATTACCTCGTTCAAGATCAGCGTAGTTGACTCTAGACATGTGGATAAGATGATGACTAAAGAGGGAGGCAACTCCGGTTCAGTTTGATTTCTAATGTGCGCACACTGTGCAGATGCTACAGATAAGTCTTAAAACACCATTGATAAAATAAAAAATATACCTAAGGAAGGCAACTCAAAATAAAAGTTGTTGTATCGGGCTGGTATTTCAGCCATCTATATACTATGCTGTTGTGATAATGCAAATGGTAGTCCCCGAAGGCTCACCTAATCAGTGAACTTGTAAGATCCGGACGCCATAGTGATGGAACCACCTCTGTAAGAGCCCTTCTTCATCTTGTTCTTATTCTTGGTGAAGTCTTTGCCTCTTACCTGCATCAAGCGATCGTTAGCCATTTCTCCCCAAGTTCCGGCGGCTCCTTTGTAAGTGTTATCTTGCAAGACGCTGTCTTCGAAAGAAATCTTTGATCTATCGATTCTAGAGAAGTGCTTTCTCTGGCCCTCCTTGAGTTCAGGCTCTGGGGAAGCGGAAATATGCGACTTCTTCGATGTACTTTCTTCGAAATCAGCCACACGCTTGTTGGAAGGAGTCTCCTGCTGTTCCTTCCCATCCTCAGAGTCCGAGCTCGAGTCCGAGTCTGATTCAGAGCTGGAGCTACTAGAGCTACTAGAGCTACTAGAGCTGGAGTCACTAGATGAGCTGGAGTCACTAGACGAGCTGGAGTCCGAGTCAGAAGAGCTAGACGAACTCGATGAGCTGGAAGAGCTGGAGGAGCTCGAGCTCGAATCAGAATCAGAGTCGGAACTGGAAGATGACTTAGTTCCCTTCTTCTCATCATCATCAGACTCTGAGTCGCTTGAGCTGGAGTCAGAGCTTGAGCTGCTTGAATCGCTGCTTGAATCGCTGCTTGAGCTAGAGCTAGAGCTAGAGCTTGAGCTAGAGCTAGAGTCGCTCTCGGAGTCAGAGCTTGAACTTGAGGATGAGGATTCCTTCTTTTCCTCCTTCTTGGTCTCTGAATCTGAGATCGATTCAGTGACAGACTTGGAATCGTCGTCGTCGGACTCGTCGTCGGACTCGGACTCAGAAGAAGAGCTGGACTCGGAGTCTGCGTCACCCTCAGAATCGGAGCTGCTAGAGCTAGAGCTGGAGCTTGAGTCGGAGTCGGAGTCGGATTCTGATGATTCTCCACCTTTCATTTCGATATCATCCAAGTCGCTCAGTGAAAGCAACGATGCGAGGTCACCAGCCACAGATGGCAATTGGAGCTTTTCCTTCTTCACGTAATCATTCAAAGCTTTGGCGACTTTCCCCAAGTCTTTGTCGGAATTGAGAAATTCGGCCACATAAGCGATAACAGTCTCCCTTCTAGTCATTGTACTTGTGTGCGTCTTCACCAGTGTGTGTGTGCGAGTTTGCGATGCCTGAGATGAGATAAAACTCATTTTTTTACGAGCCTAACTATCAACTATTTTGCAGCCACTGCACGTGACCCATATCAAATTATCTAAAAACTATAGCTTTCAAAGCTTGGGTTTTATACTAATAAAAGGGAACTTCGTTGGTGGCGCAACAGCACGTTTTTTGAAAACGTCGAGAAGTGCCCTCACAGTCAATTCAGGGCTTTCACCATTCATGATATGCCTTTGTCCCGCAAAGTGGATAGTCTCCATGGTTTTAACGTCTTTGGCCAACCTTTCCCTATCTGCAACTGGTGCTGTGTCTTCACCAGAAAGAAATCTTATTACCGGAATTTGAATATACTGCAAGACGGCCCCCATAGGTGGCAACGCCTCTTGGGACCCCATGTAAGTCGCCAACGTGTATTCCTGACTCGTCCTCAATGCAATTTTATCCACCTTTTTACCATAGTGATCTTTAGGCACCTCATCATGTATCATGTTGTCAAGAACAATGCCATCAAATCTCTGGAAGAATGATCCGGTCCTCATGTACTTGTTCACTACATTCTCCCAAGACTCGCCTTTTGGAACGTCGAATCTTGTCTCCAAATACCCCTTGGGCACCAATTTGTCCCTGATGATTGTAACTTCTCTGCCAGGATAACAAACGGGATTAATGACAATGCAAGAGTCAAACAACTGTGGCTGCAAATACGAGACATAGAGCGACATCATACCACCCATGGAGTGACCGATGATAATGTTCTTCGAGGAAGAGTCTAGAAATACATCTGTTTCATTCTCCACGACTTTGAGTATATCATAGGATCCGTCTCTCCAATCGAAACCCTCGCCCAAATATTCTTTATTGGCTTCCGCTGATTCTCCATGATTCACAGCATCAATGGCTAGACACGTATTGATGTATACTCCTGACGACTTCGCTTCATTGTAGATTTGGTCGATGAGCGAATGCCACATTCCCTTATTCATACCAGTGCCATGGTGAAAGACAAGATTGAACGAGGGTAAATTACTTTCATTAGAGGTGGTAGCCTCGTACTTTCTGTAACACACTTTAAGAATGTTCTTGCGAACGCCATCTTTAATAGCCCTGTAGACTCTTGGGAAGGATGCAGGGACTGTTTTTGTCCGAAATGTGTATGCTGATGAGCTTTCGGGAATCATCTTGGAAGTTGCAGAGATAAGGGCTCACTCAATGTTAAATATGTAATTTCGCGGGGTATCTTATCCGTAGCTTGCAAAACCGAGGATTTTCGGAATGGATAATACCGAGGTACGCGGAATTAGTAAAAATCAGGACTTTAGATGTGGGTAACACCGAGCCTATATTATATACAAGCAGACATAGCAAGTCCTAGTAAAAGGGACCTTTCTCTTCTTCGGCCTTTTCGAATGCCTCGTCATACTCCTTTACCTTGTCGTCATAAACCGACTTGTAAATCGAAGTGTCTTCATGCCTGTGTTCGTCCTCTATAACCAGTTCTGACTGGCCGAACTTCTTGCAGAAGTCTGTACCACTGCGAATAGCACACCCCACATTTGTATTGGAGTAGCCAGGAACGCCGTCCTTGAGTTCGCCTTCCAGATTGAGCTGGGGTAAAAATGCACTCATGTCGATAGTGGCTATTCCCGGTGGCTGCAAAAAGAGAGACTTGTCGGGCACATTCAAGAGTGCGTTGAGAATGCCCTTTACTTCCACACGATCAACGCTGAAGTCAGAAACTGAAAATGCAATGGACATTTTGTCTTTCACTGTCCATTGGCCATTCACGATATCGAGTCCTTCCATCAGCCAATCCGACACTCCATTAGGGATCAAGGCATTGACACCTTGACAGACAGCATATGGCTTGTCGATATGCCAGGGGTCAATTGGGACATGTAATGAGAGGAATCCCGAGATGTGTGATACTTTGAACAAATACTTCGTTTTCCTCTCTCCGTCAACCGTAGTCTCAACCTCGTCTTTGGTCACCACTAAAAGATTGGGTCGGTAGAAGGAGGTTCCACAGCCGCAATGTGTAAGATGAGCTCGAGCAAAGCCCACGAGGACTTCACGTCCGCGAGGAAGTATCTGATTGAGAGGGACATTTTTCTCTCTTAAAAGGGAATTGACGCTAAGAAGCGGAGTGCCACCACGCATCTCACCAATATCACCGTCTCTTTTATACAAAACCTCACATTCACCGGGGTTATCAACCAAGTCACACTTCACAGCGGCAAGGTTTTTGACTTGAGTAATGAAAAGAATGGATTTGTCGTACCCACCGCTGTGTTGTCTATCAATGTCGCTTATCACGGGAGTCCAATTTTTGGACTTCCGGGGCCTATCAACACCCTTAATTCCCAACTCCTCCGTCCTAACGAAAAACATCTCATTAGTAAGTGGCCTGACCTTAGTTTCCAACCCGCCCTTGCCTTTTTGAAGCTGGAAAAGTCTTGACATAAACATGGAGCGATATTTTTTGTCTTCTTCCTTGCCATTTATATCTTTGGCCATTTTGTGGTGTTCAGCGTTGAACACTATGAGAGGCTCTTCGTAGCCATCAGGGTTTTTGATAAGAATTACCCTTGGGTCTTCCGGTCCTAAGTATTTCACCTTCGAGGTGCCGTAGTCATTGTAGAAGGGCACTGGCATGAGGCGAGGAAAACGGTAAGAATGGAAATGCTGGCCATCTGATTCGAAACCTGGGGCATCAGGATCGCTTAATTTATTTGTTGGAAACACCAAACGGACATCTTGAATTTCCTTCCAATTCTCATCAAAGACTTGAACCAAGACAAAACTCGCCTTGGGGTTGTTTCTGGCCTTATAATGCGAATAAAGAAACCTCAGGACAAGCAAATGGACATTGTGATCCTTAAGCCAGACAGATGAGCCTGATAGACGATACCAGAATGCGCTGACCAAATCTTTTTCAAGGGCTATACGGGTACTCTTCATAAAAAGCGGAGCAATCTCCTGATAATATGGGTCCTTGTAATCGTCGTGCTCTTCTAGAAGCACCTGAAGGATATGTGTGAAGTTTCCCGGTAGCGTCTCTCTCGAATTCACTTTCAACGAATCCACCGTTGAGTTGAGCTGCTTGTCACACTGGTCTTCGGGCCAATCTTCCGCCGAGTGGTATAAGTTGAACGGCTCATGGGGCACAAACCTGGACCTCGAGCGGTCCGGGCTGCGATCCAGGCTCTTTTCTGGCTGCACCATCGGCCAATGCCTGCTGGCGGTATTTTGCAAATGTCTCTTGACCGTGGCCTCGTCGAAATTCCATCTAGCCGGTAGAAGAACGGACTGATGGAGTGGCAGCAGCTCTTGTTCAATGTAGGCACCCGAGCCGAAGCCGCTCATAAGCTTATCGGGGCCTAGGGAAAACGATGCTTTTTTGAACGCATCGGTTATGCTTTGGTCATCATAGTCGGCTAGCTGCCATAGAAGAAGCACTAGCGAGAAGGCAGCCACAACAAGAAGCACAGACTCGTGCTGGTGCCGAAGACGGGAGGACAACATCTGGGGAGGACAGGGACGAAGCCAGGAGGTAGTAAAACAGCAAGATATAAAATACAGAAAAAAAAAAAAGAAACGGAGAAAAAACGCAAGCAGCAGACGGGTTACTTTTAAGTTTTTGGCTTGAGGCAGGGAGGCCGAGCAAGAGGCTGTCACATCGCCCCACGTACCATACATGGCGGTCCCAAAGTAAAGCAGCAGATCAGCGCAGCAATAAGTAGCGAAATGTATTAATAGCCTGTTTAAGGCTAAAAAAAAAAAAAAAATAAAATAAAAGAAAAACTTTTTTTGCAATTATAAAAAACATTCATCGTTTCGTTTTTCAACTTAGAGTTTGGTAGCTGGCACCACGTGGAGGGGCTGTCGTCTGTCAATGACAAAGCTCAGATGGCTGAAAAGGAATTGCCTCAGACTGATGCAGGCGGCTACAGTGCATTTTCGTTCGCTACAGAGGATCTCTTAACTGCCCGCGCCCAGCACCGCCTTGATGTCAGGGCTGCGGCGTCAGCGGGCGTTTTTGGCTTTTTTTTTTTTTTTTTTTTTTTATTGTTTTTGCAGGACGATCGAATTAGGTTGCTTTGATAAGGCCCGATATCAGAAGGCGTGTGGGCTCAATGAGGCACTGGTCGATAATGCGAGGTGCCTTGGGGGTTTGACGTCTCTGTGTAATGAGGCAGTGAAAATTGCTTCATGACTTTGTGTGTCGCCTTGTGCATGTGTGCTTCCATCTTTTTCTCCGTTCTGTTCCTGGTGCCTTAAGAACATTAAGCTGCCGTGCATCAACGTCCGAAATATTTCTTCTCAAATGGACGTATCAAATTGTAGCCGACAAAGGCAAACACGATATTAAGCTCAAACAGAATGTCACCACCCGCAGGTCCAAAAGTCCGGGCAATCACCAGCTGGTACCATGTTTGGTTCATCAGCAAAACTGTGGATGCCACCCCAAATAGGAAACCTGTCACACCAGCGTATCCGACAGGAATGCTCCTGCGATCGTTGTAGTTGCTCACATCATAGCCCTTGAAGCCTTTTCTGTAGATGTAGTGCTCGGTAAGCGAAATGCCGAGGTAGATAGCAACATTGTATCCAATGATACTCAAGAAATTACTCATGGTCTCGGAAAACACGTAATATGCTGGGATTGCAAGACCAAGTGACACAAAATTGCCAATCAAGCACCAGCCCAACCTGGGGAATCTCGCAAGCGGCAGCCAGATAGCCTGAACAGCCAAAGCAAGCGAATAAGAACCTGGCAAATTGTTGGCAATTGAAGAAAGACCAAGCACCACCATGCAAAAACGGCCAAAGCCGTGGAGATTGTTCACATTCAAGATCATGTTGACCAACCCACCCACAGACCCATCGTCAAAGGCAGCTTTCCATGTAGGGTCCGTCAATGTCCCCATGGCACAAGCAGCGCCAAGCGTAAGGGTAAAGATACATGGCGTACTCAAGCCAACCACCATACACGCAAAGATTTTCCACGATGGGGTGTCTGAGGGCATGTAAACAAAGTAGTCCGCTGAAGAAGGCGACCATCCAGCAGTAAAGCCAAACACTGCACTGATGAAACTAAGCACATTGCCCGCTTGCTGTGTTCCGCTTTCCATGGTGCCCCAGGTGAAGTTCTTCGACATGGTCAATCTGGCAATTATGACTAAGTAGATGATGAAGTTTGGAATCCACGAATAACGTTCGTAGAGATGAATGGCCTTGTAGCCGAGTAATGCAACAATACAAGTGAGGATCACGAAGATTAAGCATCCTGCCCATGGTGGAAGTGGTCCTATGGATGCAAGCATCTGAACGGAGGGAAGGATGTTCACAGCGTTCCAACCGCAGCAAGAGATCACATTAAAGAGGGCAAATATCCTTCCCATGATATTACCTGTGAAGTATCTCGATAAGATCTGCTGTCTGAGACCAAACTTGGCACCAAAAGTAGCATAGAAGCCCACAGGCATCGAGCCAATAATGGACCAGAACACAATCACCAAGACACACGTTCTGAAGTCAAGATTGTAAAACGTTGGCCCCAACATGCCCGTACTAAGAGCGGCAATCGACATGTTGGGAGAAAGGAACATAGTGAGTGGAGAGGTCCAGTTTCTATCAACTCTTTTGTCTTCAGGGACTCTTTCCACACCTCTGATCTCTGCTTTAAACTTGAGACCTATGCGATCCAAGAAGTTGGTACCTTCTTCAAGTCTTCTCTCCCTCTCATCGTGCTCGTACACCTCCTCCACTGGTTGGCTCTCGAGGCTTGTGATTTCCTTGGTGTCATCTGCAAGTGGTTTCTCGGCCGGTTTTGACATATTCACAATGGGTGATTTTCAACTCGCCAAATTCGAAAAATGACGGGCCTCTAACGAAGATAGGCCTTATCTTAGCTTAATTTACCATGGAAAATTTTATCTCGAATGCAGCTAGAGCCGTGCGCCGCTGCATCTCTGATGATAGCATGCAAGTAGACGGGCCGAACAAAATTTCCATTTGAAGGAAGTGAAAGATCTGCTTCAGCGGAAACTGGAAGCGGGACATATTGTAGCAAGTGAAACTAAGGGGATTCAATTTTTATGTTTCAACGCTATCCATAGTGGGGTGTCTGATAAGGCATTAGCATGGAGCAGGTGAGACTCGCACGGCACTTCCGTTCCACGCATTAGCTGATATGCCAACGACAATGGCACAAAAACGCATATATTTTTAGATTTGGGAGGCGATGCGCTCTTGAAGCTTGTAGCTTACCATACTGGATCTTAAAGCTTTCTCGGATGCAAAAAGAAACAGAAATTTGTCTAGTGAGATCTCATCCCGATAAGGGTTCCTGAATGTTAGATGTACTGCGGAATCAGGGCATCCTTCTCGGAGAGAAACGCCCCACACGATCCCATGAAAGGTTTCCATTTTTAATTAGAGTTGCTAAATCTTACAAATTATGTGATCTCTTCCTAGGCGGTTTAACTGGCAGCTAAATCACACCAGCAGAAAACTGTCACTTCTGGAGCCAAGCGCTTCCTGGCCAAGAGGTCTATCCAACTGTGATCTCTATGGCCTTTTCGAAGTAAAGCTTTCTTTGATTTCTGATTTCAAACCAAACGCAAATGTTTGGTGTTTCGGCTCCGTCTCTCTTACCTCAGGTCTAATGGCTGCGAATTAGTGCGCATCACTTCCTCATCACCATCTATCTGCACCGATTCAAGACTGCCATGTCCTCCGTTCCCGAGCAGGACCTATCGCTCTTTGCCGACCATTCCATACTTCCTGATTCTTTCCTCAAACTCAAACCTTCTCAATTGGGCATTATAGGCCATGTTCAGGGAACAAGTCCAGCGTGGCTCGTGAGTTCGCTCATGGAAAATGCCATTTTGGGCACCGCCATCACCACTAATAGAGATATCAACAAGAAGATCCCCAATAGGAGCCATGTGGTTTACATCTCATTTACAAACACAAAGAGCTTTGTGGTGAAGAATAGCAGGAAGAATGGCATGAACTTGGACAACGAGAAGAACTTCACCTTCATAGATGGTCTCACAGACCTTTTCACTAAACACGTCCCGAATGCTAGCAATAGTAAGTCATCCATCGACAAGTACCTTGATGACTTGAGGGTAAAGGTAGAGGAGGTACAGCATGAGCTGAGGATTATCATCTTGGAGAATCCCGAGATCCTCCTCGCTGCAACAAACTATGACAGCAATAGCTTGATTTACTTCATGCTGTCTTTACAAGCCATCAGCAATTCAATCTTCGTTATTATCAACGCCGAGCCATCGCTCATTAACTTTGACGCCAACATGTCCGCAGAGGTTGTTCCAAAAGTGACCGACTTCTTCGTCAAGCTCTTTCACAAATCCTCCATCAACATCAATCTCCTGCCACTTGCTACTGGTAGAGCAGAAGATATTACTGGATGCTTGACGATATCTAAGGGCGCCATTCCATCTCCAACGGCTGTGGCTGAAAATGAATTTGTCTACAACATCACCAAGGATTCCAATGTCAAACTTTTCTTCCGTTAATACCATTTTACTTACTTTCTCCGCTTCCGGTGGAGACTATACAAGTCATCCAATGCAAATTCGATTGAGCACCTGGTCCAAAGAAGTGGGTAGAGAGGCCACACCGACCGCTCACCCACAAGAATCCAATAGGGTATATTCTCCATTGTTTTGTGGACATCAAAAACACGACCAATGTCACGAAGCAAATATCTCAACTCAGGAACAATGGTGATCTCTCTTGAATTAGTTGAAAATTTAGCAGTTGAAGGCTTCTCATCGATGCAAAGTCGCTTAACGATCTCCGGCAAGAGTCCCAACTTGTTCATGACGTCAAGTCTATGCTGGATTTCGAGCCCAATAACATTCTTGAGGTGCTTTCGGAAATTGTAGGATGAATCCTTTGTAAGAACATCAATGTGTGAAGCCGACGATTTGGGTTTCTCAAGCTTTTTCGTATCGTCATTCCAGAATATATTAAGAGCGTCGTCGCTGAAGCGAAGTTTTCCGTAGGCATTATGATGCTTGAGGTCGTTGCTTATGAGGGGTGCAAGGTAAGGCCTTACCAAACTGGTGATGAAATGGTTCACGTTAAAAAGCTCCGTGAGTCTGGTATAGGGTGAACTTTCTGCTGGTGCAGAGAACAAACTCGTTTCCAGATCTTTCTTCTTGTGACCAAAATAGTGCTGTTGGTAGCTGACATCCTGTGGTTTCAAGAACGAGATATCTAACTCTGGAGCCATAGGAACAATCTCATTTTTAAGATCTTTGACGTAGAGCTGCACGCTATCCGAAAGAACGCCTGTGCCGATGGATGCGTAGATAGCTGTCCATATGATAACGTTAGGGGCAGTGATGTAATTGAGTAACGAAGGAATGGATGGATGAGTTGGGTGCACCACAATATTGAGGATCTTTTCCGTCTTTAAGTAAGCCTCCTCGAACGTCAAGTCACCTATGGTGTCTCTGACAAACTTGAGGAAGACAAGGATATCCTGGGAGTACCCCTTACGGACAACATTCTCAATAACGTTGCCGTATCTCTCATCAACATCATGGTTCAAGGTATCAACATTGCCCATAACATCGGTGATGGACACCAAAATCGGTATAAGTTCCACATCAGTGAGAGAGCACACTAAGGCTGCTACCGCGGCTCCAACAGCACTCCCGCCGATAACTCGAGGAAGCAAACCTTTGAAGTACAATGCACGAACAACGCCAAGGTGACACAAGCCGAAGAGGGAGCCACCTTGTAAAATCAAACCGGTGCATCCAAAGGACTGCCTTGCGTCATGGAAGAAATCGAGCTTGAGCTGCTTGCTGTTCATGATGTAGTCGTTACTAGCACGCTCAGCATGGATGGAGTCATTGAGGTAGTTAAGGCAGTCGAGTACTTCAATAATATACTCTTGGATCTTGAACTTGGTGCCCAAGTAGGCTTTCGTGTAGAGCCTCTTCTGGGCAATACCACCAAAATTGCGGAGAAGCCCGGAACGAAGTAACGACATCAAAAGGGATGCATCCTCGTTAAGCCTAGCTTCACGAAGCAACGACATCCTTTCATTCACGAGCATATAGTCGTAGTGCTTGGATATAAAGTTCTGGCGCCAGATGTCCATGTTCGTGAGTCTGTCTATCTCGGTCACGATGGCTTTCCACTCATTATAGTTCTCCACGGACTTGAGCTGTTTCAAGGCTTCATTCAAGCTATCTTTTCTGGTGTGCCAGTGATAGATCTTGCGGACCCAGAATAACCACACATCGAGGACGAAGTCGATGAGTACCCATACAAAGCCGGGGTATGGTTCACGACAAACGCAAATATCGGCAATACAACATAGCCTATATAGCGCCGTAGCATGGTGTTGTGTGTTAAGCGGTAGTGAAAAGTGCTGGTCTCGTAAAATGTAAAAATACTTCTATTATATATTATCTAGTTTGGCCGAGGCCATGTGACAAGCAGCTGGAACTGATTTGCATACTTCCATTTATGCGCACCACTTGCAGCCAGCATCGCTTAATGAGCCTTATGTCTGTTAAAGGACAAGAAAGTGGCCAAAATACCGACATCGTAGAGCACCTTCAAGGAACCAGCCATGATGAATGTGATCCATTGAACACCCTCGCCGGTCAAGTAACCCGCGATTGAAGGACCGAACATCTGTGCCATTGTCTTAACAATGTTAGTCCAGCCGAACACGGCAGTTCTGTAGTCAGCAGGCACCAAGGTGGCAAGGAAAACGTGCTTTGGAGCAACATCCATGGACTGAGTGGAGGCACGAATTAACATGATGGCCAAAGTGATTGACAAGGATTTTGGAATAGGAAGCAAAATCAACATAGCCGAGGCTGGCAAGTGAGTGACCACCATGGTGACGACTGGACCCAATCTCTTGGTGAAAGAGGTACTCAAGAGAGATGCAAAGCCAGCGATGAAAAATGTAATGAAAAAGATAGTACCGAGCGTAGTGGAGCTAACATCGAACTTATGTTTGATATAGTAAGTGAGCCACGAACCTTGCACCAAGGAGGAAGCGAAAGCGTCAAGTCCAAAAAGGAAGGACAATTTGAGAACGATGGATACAATGTCTTTGCTCAACTCGGGGAAGAGTCTCCATTTTGGTTTCTTCTTTGGAATCAACTCCAGGGTCTCATTGGACTCCACAGGGCCATCCTGTGTTTCAGCAGAGGAGGCAGCAGCCTCGCCAGCAGCCTGTTCAACTGATGGCTTTGGCTTGTGGGTCACCTCCATTCTTGGTGTCAAGAAGAGACACGACAAGAGGCAAATGACAGACAAGACACCAAAGGCAGTGAAAGCGCCCTTGTAAGCCTGCAAAGCAGTCAAGTGCCATTGGTCTTGCAACAAGTCGACGAAGGAGCCACACACAAAAGAGCCTAAGGCAGATGAGAAGGTTCCCAAGAAAGTGTACCAAGCGTAAATGTCAGATCTCTCATCGTGAGGCACCAAAGAGGCGATGGCACTCTGTTCAATGGATCTGAAAGGGCCAACCTCACCGCCTCCAGGAGTCAAGATACCCAAGGCAGCGACAACAGCCAAAACATAGAAGTTGTCAAAGTAGGCGATACCGAAGCAGGTGAGGGCCATAAGAGCGGAACTCAAGATCAAGGTGAACTTTCTGCCCAACCCATCCGCAATCAATGAAAACAAGAAGGACTTAATCAAGTCACCAAAGAACGCTAAAGTCATGAAGTAGCCGATGGTGGCTTCATCAATACCGAGTTCTTTAAGAAAGATGACCAAAATCAAGGAGGTAGCACCGAAACTCAATAACCTCACCATTCTCATGAAGATGATGAGGTAGACGTCTAGGCCACCGTTGACCAACGTCTTGAGTCCGACCTCGTCCGCGATGAATTGCAAGCTTCCCATGGTTGAAGTACTATGTTGGAATACTCCGGCGAGCAGAGATGTATTTATACCGGCGAAAATTCAGTATAACGAACCGAATGAGGGCAACCGCTGGCCAAGGCTCATATGCACCCGCAGGACAGATCTCCTGCACCAAAACCCGTCAACCGAACCTGTCTGTTGCTCCCAAAACGGCCTAAGCACCGAGATTATATCAATGCTTTAGAAATCCATCGAGGTGGGAAATGTAGAATCAGGCTCTACCAAGATTAGCTGTTCAATGGCAGCTTTCATGTCCGTCCACTTTCTCAAGAAATTAGCCGCTCATGAGGCTCAATCAATAGGGGTACCTAGTCACATCCTTCATAACCACCTACCACAAAGACTGCGAAAGATGCATCTCGGACCACGATGCCGAAGCCTCATGTCCATTCGCGCAATAATTTTTCTTACAGTCATAAACTAGTAAGCAGTTGAATGGCCACAATCCATGCGGCGCCTCTGCAAGACACTTTCTTTCTGTCAAGTCAAAAATTAAATGAGGTGATGAAGTTTATTCAAAATAAAATACGATAACGCGATTACTTTTGGTGTTCATTCACTCCTTGGCTGATCCTGTCAATCCCTCATTTGAAGGCTACATGACTCCATGTCCACGCTTTACACATCATTTGACTTCTTCCCTCGTTATCAGATCTTGACCAGAGCAGGGCTATCCACGCGATGCCCATCTTAGGTCAGCGTCACGTGCGTCTATACACGTGCGAACGATGCCTGGAAAATTGCCTGCCATCGAAAAGACCTTTTGATAGAGGCAGCATTACAACAATTCATCGCCATGTCGTCGTCCAGGCAAAGAGTGCAGCAGGCGCGTGCGCCCGTGTTGCCGGCTAAAACGACCCCAGAGCAAAAATACTGGCGTGGGTTTTTGAATCCACAGCTCATCAAGGAAAACCATCCCATCACCCACATTCACTTCAACCCAGTTTCTCCACACGACTTCGCCGTTACATCTTCCACGAGAATCCAAGTGTTTTCTTCTAAAACAAGACAAGTCACGAAAACCTTTTCGAGATTCAAAGACACCGTTTACTCGGGTGAGTACAGATATGATGGTAAGCTTTTGGTCGCGGCCGATGCCCTGGGACTAGTGACCATTTTCGACGCTTACCAGCCTCGTAATCTCCTTGTCAGTCTATCACCATCATCACATCCTTCTCATGTGGCTAGATTCCATCCTACAATCGGTAACCAGCTTGTCACTGGTTCGGATGACCGAGTAATGAGAGTGTACGATATATCTCAAAGCACAAGTGGGCCTTTAGTTGAGTTCGATGACACTCACCACGACGATTATATCAGAAGCTGTGCTTTTGTTCCAGGAAATCCCAACTTGATTTCCACTGGTTGTTACGATGGTGTTGTCAGACTCTTTGACACCAGACAACCTGATCCAGTCGCCAAATTCGACCAGGGGAGCCCAGTAGAGGATGTTTTGGCTCTTTCACCAACCACTCTTGTCAGTGCTGGTGGTCCGCAAGTCAAGGTTTGGGACTTGGCGAGAGGTTCACAGATCCGTGAGTTCACAAACTTCACCAAGACGGCGACTTCTTTGCACGATGCTGGAAACAGAGGTTTGCTCGTTGGTTCGCTTGACGGTCATGTTAAAATTTTCGACTACAGCTCGCCAAATTGGGATGTCAAATTTGGCTGGAAGTTCGGAAGTGGTGGTGTCTTGTGCACTGCCGTTTCGCCTAACTACAAGCATTTTGCAACAGGATTGACGTCAGGTCTTCTTTCCATCAGAACGAGGAAAACCGAGCCCAAAATGGTGCAACAGAAACAAGAGCATAGTCTTTCATATGCCAGAGCCATCAAGGGTAATGACTATACCGGAGATGAAGGTGCTCAAGTTGTGTCTACCGCAGGTACTGGTCCCAAAAAGATCACTGCTTACGAAAGAAACCTCCGCGCTTTCAGGTGGGCTGAAGCTCTAGATGTCGCTGTTAGTGGGGATTATCCAAAAGACCAGGTTGTCACTGTTTTGCATGAATTAAAGAAGAGAGGTAAGATTAGGGCGGCATTATATGGTAGGGATGAGATTTCCTTGATGCCCATAGTGCAGTGGTGTATCAAGAACCTCGAAGACGTGAGATTCTTCAATATTATCTGTGATTACCTTGCTGTTATTCTTGAAAGTTACGGTCACTTGCTCAGCAGAAGTGTTGCTCTTGAGGAGGCTTTCAACACGTTGTCACAGCGCATAAGACTAGAGGTGAGGAAATGCAAGGATGCTAAAGAAATGAGTGGCATGTTGGAGTTGTTGGCGATTTGATAATAAATAGACGGCATAATGGAAAAATAAGAGACGTGTTCCGCTTAGATCACCAATTCTTCCGTTTCTTCTTGTTCTTCCTCTTCCTTTCGGAAATGGCCTGCACCTTTTGCCGGCAATCGTCAGAACAGTACCATTTCTGTGTTGTATACTTGAGCGCCTCGACACGGTTGAGAAGACCGACACATTTGTAGTGAAACCACTCACCGTTTGGACACTTCTCATTGTCACAGGCTATCATATCTCCGAAAGACGGCTGTTTACAGAAACAGTAGGTCTCCTCGGGTTCTGCTGCGGGCTCAAATGCTGCCTCGGGTTCTGGCTCTGGCTCAGGCTGCGGGATAAGCCTTTTGAGTCTGGGTTTAGGTTGTTTAATGTTAAGCCTCGACGGCCTTGACGGGACCTTGGCATCAGCAGTTACGTCTGAGATACCTCGTAGACTTGGACTTTCATCTTTCCGGGGCCTCCCCCTCTTTCGTATAACTCGTCGCTCATCGTGTTTTGAAAGCTTGAGAATGAGCTTGATTCCTGAAGATTCCAGCCTCTTCTTCTCTTTTCGCAAAGCCTCCGTTTGAGAAGGAAGGGGGTGATTTTTGTAATGTTCTTCAAGCTGCTTTCGTAGTGACTCGGCACTAGAGTCATCTTTAGTAGCAGGTGCCTCGGCGACCTTCTCGAGTTGCAAAATCTCATCTTTGAGCATACCTTCGTGAGACCGTAGTTGGAGATGCAAGGCGTTCATTTCCTCGGCGGCCTCTTCAGATAAACTGATTATTCTTTTTCTCAGCTGGTAATATTGCCCAGCACTGACTCTCTGCGTTTCGTTCCCATGCTTTGCGAATAGTTGATTCAACTTCTCCTCCTCTTTTTGAACAGCCACATTACAAGACTGGACTAGCCATAACGATCGAACGATATCACAGGGTAGATGATCTACCGTCGAAATATATGTGCTGTAAAGGGATCCCGAATTCAGGATCACCAGGGACATGGGGGCCAGTTGATAGATCGCAGATGTGTTTACCTAATCGCGAACATAGATCTTCGCGGTTACAGTACTACACACACAAGTTGAGTATACCTATGATTAAAATATACAAATCCTAGAAAATGGATCCTAAGCGCGCTTAGTTCTCCAAGTCCTTCTTCAAGGTACCCAAGAAAGCTCTCTTCTCGGCTGGGGTCTGGAATCTACCCTTACCGAACTTAGAGGCAGTGTCGATCCACTTAAGGTTGACCTTCTCAAGAGCTCTTCTGGAGGTGTCAACGTACAAGGACTTTCTCAAGGTGACAACTCTCTTCTTAACACCTGGAATAGAACCCTTAACCATGACGAAATCGTTGTTGACGTTACCGTATCTAACGAAACCACCCAATGGGTTGATGGTCTTGGCGGTTCTGTCAAACTCGGTGGAACCAGAGTTCTCCTCGGAACCGTTACCAACTCTGTAGACCTTGTGGTTGATAGAGGTTCTGTGGTGGTAACCGTTCTGACCAGCTCTTGGGACAGTCCACTGAACGTTAGCTGGGTGCCAGGCACCGATACAAGCAACCTTTCTCAAACCTCTGTGGGTCTTTCTTGGCAACTTCTTGGTACCCCATCTGTGGGTAACACCCTCGTAACCGTGACCCTTGGTGACAGCGACGACATCGATCATCTCGTTCTGTTCGAAAACGGAGTCAACGGAGACCTCCTTCTCGAAGTGCTCCTTGGCCCAGTTGACCTTGTCCTCGGTGGAACCACCGTTGATCTGGATCTCAGCGAGGTGAGCCTTCTTCTGAGCCAATGGGGTCTTCTTGATCTGGGTGTGAACAAGAACTCTGACGACAGTAGCGTACTTGGTGATTCTAGCCAACTCCTTCTGGATCTCCTCACCGTTCTTAGCGTACTTGGCGGAGTACTTGGTGAAGGCCTTCTTCTTGGACTTGTACCAGTTCTTGTAGAATCTTCTCTTGACCTCCTCAGAAAGGTGCTCAGCCCAGACGGTGGTCAAAGATCTCAAGCCTCTTGGGGTCTCGACGTAACCGACGACACCAACAACAACCATTGGTGGGGTGTCAACAACGGTGGCAGCCTCGACGACCTCACGCTTGTGCATCTTAGAACCTGGTCTGTCCAAGTCTCTGACGATGGTGGTCATACCAGCCTTGTAACCCAAGAAGGCGGTCAAAGCGACTGGCTTGGACTTGACATCCTTAGGGAAAGACTTAACCTTACCTCTAGAGTTGGCAGCTCTCTTTCTTGGGAGGAAACCCAAGGAACCGTGTCTTGGCTCTTCGTACTTTCTGTGAGACATTGTAGTTGTGTTGTGTTGGAGTAAAGAGGAGGGAAGCTGTGTGAAAAAAAAATTTTATACAGTGAGGGTACTCGCAGAATTTTCCGGCCGGGTAACCCCAAACTTGTTTTTGAAAAAAATAGTCACGTGAAGTCGTGCGAATGACAAAGTCTAACCTTGAGTACGATAGTGGCCATGGATTGTGTGGCTCAGCAGCCTATTGTGAACAATAAAGCTTCCTCTCGAATCTCATAGTATGATTTATTTAGACGCACTAGCTACATTCATTTGTTGTTGGCTCTCATCAGTAATCCGTAGTCTAAGCTATCGATGCAGCTGAGCTGCAAGGCAGTACCTCTTCTGCGCATTGCCATGCATATCGAGGCATTGAAGCGAGTTCTGCTACAAGAGATGAACTAGGGTTATGGAAACAGTAATAAGAGATGATATATTACCACGTAATCACGATGGTATTTTTTCTTCGGTCTTCACAGTAACGCTATGCTCTCAAATAGCGCATGTAATCTTTTGGAGGTGAGCTACAGAGCATTTACCGCTTTACAAAGAACGAACTTAACGATAGTGTATTACTTTCCTCTATTGAATGCTTTACGGAGGGCTGCACGAGCATCTCCTTCGTCAGATGACGAGCTCTTTGGTGACGAGTCTTGAATTCCAAGTAATTCCCGGGTATCAATAGCATGCGCCAGGCCTCCATTGAGTCTGGAATACTGGTGCATATCCAATTGGGGATTCAAGAAAGATTGTTGCAGTGACAAATTTCTTTTCTGCTGTGGTGAATTGATATTCATCATCAGATACATCATGGCATTGAACTGTGGTGTTAGGTTGAATGCTAAGTCCCCGCTAGGAGCACTGCTATCCGTTTGCATGAATATTGGGGTCTCACTGTAGGCAATCCCACTGCTTTGAGGTGTCTGTGGGACAATGAGTTTGTCAGGCAGTGGATCTGTCTCCGACCCAGAAACGAGAGTGGCATACGAAGGCAATATGGGCTTCACAGGTTCTGAAAGCTTTCTCTTGTTAAAGTCAATTGGCACCTCTTCCTTGTATGATTGGTGCCATGCTTCAATACCGATGGCGGTGTTCAGGTGTAGCAAAGCGGAAGGCCGAGTCATTTCATGAGGAAGCTCTGCGAGATGGTCTGAAATTGTCTTCGACCCAGACATGCCTTTATTCGACAAAGCGGCTTTTCCCTTCTCGTCAACGACAAGCTGGAACAGAAATGAGTCGTCATCTACGTAGCTCATAGTACCAGACAGTCTTTCCTTGGGCTCGTCCGCATTGGTCTTCTTCTCCTGTGATGTCCTGATGATTTTTGCGGTAAGTTTCGCCAGCGAGGTACCGTTTTTATCATATGGCTGGTGTTTCGGAGGTGTAGCTAGCGAGCAATTTGAACTAGGATGCTTTTTGGAATCACCCTTTGTGATGAAGGACAAGTTTTCCAAAGTCTTAGCATTCACGTACAGGCTCGGCCCACCGTTGACTGATGACAAGGACATTGGAGTTAAAAGCGGCTCTTCAGAACCCAAGTCGGTGCTCTGGCTCGCCACAGACCGTTTGCTGGGCGAGTCGTCGATGTCCGAGTGGTAAGTACTCTTCCGTCTGCGTTTCCTTGAAGAAGGGTTAGACGGTGAAACTTTCATCAATGGGGTGAAAGCGTCTGGTTCGCCCATTTTCACCATCATATTCGAGTTGGACTCAGCAGTTGGCGAACCCGAGTCAGGGGAGGTCTGGAACTGCAACGTGAGGGTGGGAAAGGCTTCAGGCAGCTTGTTATGCTTCGGGGGTCTTCCACGTCTCCGTTTGATGGGCTCTTGGGGCCTCATTGGTGAAGAATCTGGCATGGAAGCTAACATGTAATATAATCAAGTATAGGGGGAGTGGAATATATTCAGGGTGTATGCAACCGTAGGAAATGAACTGAAGAAGTAAAAGACTTAGCAGGTTGTGGTGTTTAAGGGTAAGCAAAAATAAGTCAGGTATAACCTCCAGTAGGTGAATGAGACAGGGGATGAAAATGCAGCTTCGACTGTGGTGAATGAAAACAAGCCAGGCCGCCTTGTGGGAAAAAAAAAAAAAAAAATAACCCTGGAGAAGCCGATTCAGACGCCGGAGTGCACAAGAGCGGACGTGGAGCTAGACCGTAATAGAAAAAATTGCAGAGAATGAGACCTCTCACAGTGAATGGCCCTTTATGTCGAGCCGCCTATTTGAGTCCACATGCGCTTTGGCCATAACGTCAAACACCCGGTAAAAAACGTTCGAGAACCAAGTCAGGTGTGCACTTCTATTTAAACGTATGCGCCTCTACTACGTCAAGCGAGTACGGAACCAATCGACGGGATTGCGAGAGAGATTGGCCATGCTATATTAGGATTAAATTTTGTGAAGTCTAATCTCTTTAGAATTTGAAACGTTCCGAAAAATCCAGGCAAAGTCTTATCTTTGTGGCTCCATGCTCGCGAAGAAACGTTGCTGTCATTGCCGCGCCATGCACGTAATTTGGCTGTATTGGGAAGGGATATGATTTTCTCCTGGGCGAGGGCCCGAAAAAAATTCAAGATAATGAACTCACAAAAACAGCCCCTTTAGAGTCACTGAGAACAAGAGCAGGGAAGATGTACCACAAAAGCGAAAGTCAAACAAGGGAGAGTACGCGACATAGCAAGCTCTTTGTCTCGTTCTCCTCTTTGTTTTGCTCCTCTTTTCGGGGACATCCCACTCTTGTTTAGTTCACATTCCTTCAGATTTCCCAAACAGTAAAAATCCCTTCGCGTACGCTGGCCATTCCGAGGTTGTCGCATTTGGCGTCTCGGTCATTGTCAAATCTCAATACACATGTACCCCTTGGTGGTGAACTTCAGATATACATACTAAATTTTTTTCACCACTTGCCTTTAGTTTTTGTGACTTTGATTTCTTTTCGTCAATGATTGCTTCAATGACCACGCATGTCGCACACGTCGTTTTCTCGCTCGCTCTCGTTTACTAGTCGCATCGCTTAGCTCGTAAACAGCCTTTATAAAGCACCTGAGACAAGCTCACTTTTGCCAACGCCAATGTCTAAATTGAACCCCGTCACCCAACACAAAGAGTTCTTCGGCGTTCCAGGCGCTTTGGGTATCGCCACATTTTTACCGATCATCTTGGTGTTCTTTTACGCCGTGTGCAATGAACAGTACTCCATCAAGGGCATCCTGCTCGATCTCGACAAAGTCATTGAGCAGATCCCCCAGAATTGGGCAGAGTGGAAGGAATTATGTTTTGACTCGACTGTGTGGACGGCTTATTTGACGTGGTTCTTCGTACTTGCCGTGCTTGATGTCTACTCCCCAGGCAAGGACATGGATGGTATCGAGCTTCGTGATGGCACGCACTTGCCATATAGAATCAATGGTGTCTTCATGAGTGGAACATTGATTGTCTTGCTTCTTGCAAGATTGTTTGCATCTCCGGACTACTTCCTTCCCGAATTACAATTCCTTTACGACAACCAAGCCAAATTGATCTTCGTCACCATCATCTATTCGTTCATCGTGTCCTTCTTCGTGTACTTTATTTCATTCATCCCATTGCGTGAAAAAAATGGTCTCGGTACCAAAGAAAGAATTCTTTCAATTAATGGAAACTCTGGTAACCCCATTTACGATTGGTTCATAGGTCGCGAGTTGAACCCCAGAATAGGCGCTTGGGATATCAAGTTGTTCTGTGAATTGAGACCAGGCATGCTTTTGCTTTTCTTGATTAACTTGTCTTGCATTCACAACCAGTATCACAAGTTTGGCAAGATTTCAAATTCATTGGTTCTTATCAACTTCTTGGAAGCGTTCTATATCTTCGATGGTGTGCTCAACGAAGAGGGCTGCTTGACCATGATGGACATTGCCACAGATGGCTTCGGTTTCATGCTTGCTTTCGGTGATTTGGCATGGCTTCCCTGGTCGTATTCCTTGCAATGTCGCTACCTCTCGTTGGAAGGTAATGCCGTTGATTTGACCCCAGTACAAATCGGCTCCATCTTGGCACTCAGCTTCTTCGGATACTACATTTTCCACTCTGCTAACCAACAGAAGTCTGATTTCAAGCAAGGAAAGCTCGATCACATGAAGAGTATCTCCACTCCAACGGGATCTAAGTTGCTCGTCGATGGCTGGTGGAAACTCTCGCAGCATATCAACTACTTCGGCGATTGGCTTATTGGGTGGTCATGGTGTTTACCTACCGGTACCCAGACTCCCTTCACATATTTTTACGTGGTTTACTTTGCCACGTTATTGGTGCATAGACAAACTAGAGACGAGGCCAAGTGCAGAGCCAAGTACGGTAAAGCCTGGGAGGAATACGAGAAACAGGTTCCTTACAAAATCGTACCTTACGTTTGGTGATATAATTATCTAGATACTAATTTACTCGGTCTTCTTCTCATAGTCAACCTGCTTTTCGAATGACTTGTATGTCACTTGGATAGAGGTGATCCATCCAAGCGCTGTGTTCAACACGTATACCAAGAACAAGGAAACAATCAAGCACAGCCAGATCCCTGGGGTGAAAAATTGATATTTGGTGAAAAGGTTTGAAGTTGTGTTAGCGTTGACTTTCGACTCCTTTATTCCAGAGGAGATTTCTTTGTCGTCAGCCAAAGCGGTCACAAATGAGTCGCCCTCCTCGTGAGCAATCATGGACTCAGCGGCTCTGAAAGCAGACTCAACCTCCGCGTATGCTGCAACATCTTCTTCGGCATCTTCCTCCTCTCTTTTGGCCCAGCCTTGTTGAAAGTCGCCCATGTATCCCTTGATGCCTGCCATAAATGAGCGAGACTTTGCGCCAGAGGGTTTGCCTTGAACGATCATCTTGACCCCTTTCTCGAGAAGCTCATTGGGGGTGTATTCTGTTTCATCATCCAAGTCGGCAACATAGATGTTGCCAGCGGAAATCTCCTTTGGGAGGCTGGTGCTGTAATGTACCTGGCACGAAGAATGCAATGCTAAGTCCAATTGCTTGGATGATTCATATCTAACATTCGTAGATACTTTTGCTAAATCCAGAGACTTCTTAGAGAGATGCTTGACACGAGCAATTATCAATGGAAGGTGTTGCAGGTCAGAACACAACTCTTTAGTGAGGCTGTCCACTTGCGAGGACACATCATGAACATCCGTGAGGTAGTGGTCCTTGAAGAATGCCTCATTGGCATACATAGGGGCTGTGTTGACAAATGCCATTGCAGCGCTTGCGCAGAGCGCAACACTGGTGATAAGCTTCATAGTTGTTCGGTACCGATACTGAGCAGAAACATGTTGATCAGGGAAATTGCCAACTGCCATGGAAGTCACGTGACCCTAATTTGTTGAAGCCATATTCAATACCCTAGGCTACAATTTATTTATTTTCTTAAAATGTTGAACATTATTGATCTTCTAATTCACTCGTGAACGAGATTTCATGTTTCAATGACCTTTTGCTTGAGGGTAAGACCGCTGTTCTCTATACTGGAGTGCATAGGCGCTTCCCGATAAACTACTCGGTCTTCAGTCAGCTACACTTCCTAAACGAACCTTAAATATGGCTGTCGATGTCCCAGCGTATGTCAATTAAATTTTTGTGATGGTAGAAGCGACTGCTACTTCCACTTTGTGTCACGAAAACAAAACTAACAAGCAGCTCAGTCGTGAAGAAGCTCCTAATGTTCACCGCCGCCATGGTCTTCTTGCCACTTGTAACGTTTTTCACGGTTCAGTATTTGTTCAGTGGTAATCCAATAGTGAGTGGTGGCTCTGCAGCTGTTGCTGCAAATGGTGTACTCATCGCATACATTGTTGTCGCCTTCTCCGAAGACACCTCTGACGAGTCTACAGAGAAGATTGAACCCAAGAAGGACATTTAGTGATGTTCTAGTGTCACCTATGTTTCCACTTACGTTTTGTATAATAAGTAATATTAAAGAAAGACAGGAAAAGGTTCCAGGGATTATAAACAGATGTAGCACTTAGACAAGAACTTTTGCACGCTCGGGATTACAGGTAAACCCCTTTTTATAGTCTCTACGTAGAAGGGTTGCATATTTTTGATTTGTGTTATCAAGTACATGGTAAAGTAATTAAGGATGGATTTGTTTTTACCAGACAGCCGTGTTCTCCTTCCAGTTCACAACTTTACAGGAAGATGCAGAGTTTTTGCCAAATATCAAAATCTTGTAAATAAAAACTACTTCAAACCCAGGCACCAACTTCATTGTAATTTCAGAATTGATGAACTATCGATGACACTAAGTTAGCCCGATTTCATTGCGAGCTCTTTGCTAGATCTAGTGATATTCGTCTTGTCTGGGGTATTGAGCGCGATACTGAACATTTGAATTCAAACTACTTCACTCCAGCCATGGTTCATCAATTACTACTATGTGCTAGCATTTCACAACAGAATTACATTCAGACAGTATCCACACTTCAAGCTCTTACAGGAGTACTTGATCCGCAAGAAACTGCGACGTATACCCTCCTAACTAAACCTCATAACATATTCAAGCCCAAGTTTGAGCCAGGGAAGGTCAATCAAATCGAGCAATATTATATGAGATGTACGACAACATGGAATGATTCGGCCGCTCAGGAATTGAACTTGTCAAAGCCCATTATACCCGGAAAGTCAGATATACGCGTGGAGAGACTCTTCTCCGGCAAAGAAGTGAAACACTGGACATTACAAGTGTCAGATATACCGAATGCCGGGAAGAACCCAGTGCTGGCTCAAAACTTTTATGAGAGTACTTTAGTACATCACCACACAGCTAGGCGAGTGGCTGAGAAAGAAGAGAGCAGAGACATTGCACAGAAAAAGGAGGGATCGCAAGGCGAGAATGCCCCACAAGCCAAGGATAACGAATCTGATCTCATGGAGATTGATCCTGAGGATGTCTCAAAAGGCACAGACTCCAAGACTACGACCAATAACGATGCGCAGCCTCAAGATGGACCGAAGAAGGAAGAGCAACCTATCGACGTAAAAGATTCATTTCTCCAATTCCTCGAGGAACTTGGGTATGATGTTGTCAATCAATATTGGGCAAAGGGTATAAGATTCTTTCATGGAGACATTGTCATTGAGATATTTAAAATATTCGTGAGAGACGACGACCCAGAGGCATCATCGGCCGATCTGGGCATCAAACTCAAGCTCTTAGACGAGTCTAATACCTTCCAGATCAAAGCATTCATCAATTATCCCAAAGGTACCAGTGTTGACCTAATTAATCAGGGAACAAAGAGCTTGGTGAAGATGAAAGAGCTCTTGCACAATCTTTTTGAGCTAGATGTTCCCGACAGGATGTTCATGGATGCCCGTGTTAATAGAAACAAGTAATGTACAACCAGTTCACTTCCCACCAAACTTTATGGTATTGCGAAATGCCTCATGATTGAAACCTGTTTCTCCCTTCTCGGGGTCAACTTGTTTCTTCACTTGCTCAACTTGCTTTAACAAATGCTTCAAAGTAAGGGGCTCTGGCGCCTGATGATCAGAAGCTAAAAGTCTAAACATTCTATTATTGTTGGCACGTCTCTCTCCATGGCTCATTCCTGGATCGTAGAGTTCATCAATGAAGCCGACCTGTGTTCTCAATGCATCTTGGATCTTCTCAAACAAGTCTGGTGAGACATTGTGAGGAAGGCCAGACTGCTTTAGAAGTTTCAGAACCAATTCTGGAGTGATGTCTTCTTCAATGGTGTCGGGATTTGGGATTGCTTCGCTCACATTCCAGGATGGTGTGTTTATGAGTTTTTCCAAATCTTCATGGCTGTTGATCTTTGAGTAGATCTTGCCACGAGAAACAGTTCTTGATGTAGCTAGATGTCTACTAGCGTATCTCGAAAGCATTGTGGGATGGATATGTGTGGTTAAATCAGCGCGCTCTACAGGTCGCAATAATGAACCTCATTCGATATAGTATACATGCTTCTTGATTGCGAAAGCTCTATTTCTTGTTCAATTTCTCCAATTGCTTCTTCGTCTTCTCGATCTGCTTTCTCTTTTTGGTCAACAGTTCAGTTCTGTTGTCCTTCTTCTCAATACCGTGTTGCATCTTGTTGTACAACTTCTTCTGTTTGTTGGACATCATGATCTTCTTCAACTCCTTCTCCTCCTCTTCAGCAGACTTAGCACTTCTCTTTCTCTTCTTGTCTTTCTCCTCGGATCTGTCGGAGAACTTAACACCTGAAGCCTCCAACTCCAATTCTCTTTGTTCACGAGCAGCCTCATCTTCCTCCTCGACGTCTTCTTCATCGTTTGCATCCACCTCTTCATCAGACTCCTCTCCCTCGATATCGTCAGTGATAGCGGCATCAGGGTTGTAAGCACCAGAATCACCCCATGGGGACATATGGGGTGGAAGGGTTTCACCAGGTCCGTATTCATTGACTGGCAAAAGCTCAGCTTTGTTGATGGAATCGAAAACCCATTGAGGTTGGACATAGGTGCGGCCTGCCACCTTAGCATTAACCTTTGGTCTATCGACAATTTGATGTGTAACATTGCTCAAATCCAACTTTGAGTATGCCTCTGGTTGGTTGACCTTCATCTCATCCAAAGCAATTTCTGAGATCAAGTTACCACCAGCTGATAAGATGCAAAGCTCCAAAATGTCCATTGGAACCTCACGACCAATGAAAAACAAAAATTTGGAGAACAAGGTAGAAGTGGGATGGGAGAACTTCGACGGCTGAGCCAAAACGTCACCCGTTTCCTTGTTTGTTGATGCAAATTGATCTAGCTCGACAGTCTCGACGTCCTCGACCTCTTCGTCTTCTTGAGCATCCTCTTCATCAGCTCTTTTAGCCTTCTCGAGCTCCTCAGTCGACAAAGTTGTGCCTGGAGCAGACTCGTCAGTCTCTTCGGTCTCGTCCTTAGAGAGAAGCAATTTGTTAACACCTTGGTCCTTCGACTGCAAGACGTATGCGGACAAACCGCCAATACCCTTCAACTGCTCCATGTTGATTGGTGGAGGGTAGACCAAGCCAGCATCATTGTACAACTTGAACAAGACGAAATGCAACAAGGTGGAGTAGAATTCCAAGAAGGTAACCATGATTCTGAAGTCAATATCGGAAGGAATGTTGGAAGGGAACTTGAATGGGACTAACCATCTGACCTCCTGGCCCTTAACTACAGCCTGGTAATAGACACCCTTGATGGAGACGAAAACCTTCTTTATGAGTCTCTCCTTAGCGCAGTATGCGAGCCACTGGTTAGTCAAGGTTTGAGCGTCCTTGACAACCCTATGGCTCACACCCTTTGTGGCAGGCATGTTGGCGAACAAGAACAACATATTCAAGGGATCGTCAAGATCTCTCAAGGCATCGACGAAAGAGGGGTACCTCTCCTTGACCAAGTGGTTGAGTGTGTATTTTGGTCTGTGCTCCTCCAATTTTTCAGCATCTGCAATTTCGTTTCTAGTCAAAGCTCTCAGCAACTTTTTAGCAAATGTCTTGTGCTCTCTGAACTTAGCCAAAACAGGTTCGTGCATCAAGTACTGAATGTCTTTACCATAGTAAAAAGTGGTTGGAGCAGTTGAACCTCTGTTGGCTTTCCTCTTGTTTCTTGGTTCTCTGGGATAGATACCCTTGAAGATACAAAGACGACGGAAATCAGCAAGAGTAATCTGAAGCTTTTTCAAAGCCTTCGCTCTAGTGACAAAGTTCTTTGCATTTCCAGTCTTTCCCTTTCTCTTTATTTTGGCCATGGTGTAAGAGATGGAGTTGAGTTAGATACTCATTTTTTTGATGCGATGCGATGCCCGTACTGCAGCAGGACAGAGATGGACTTAGCCGGGAGAGCAGATACATCAGACCAACAAATATCCCTTCAGGTAATTATTTCGGCTTTTTCTTCACATTTGAGCTATTTGCCTAATCTTGAAATGAATCACTTCATCAAATCCTAAACTATCATTAGCGCATCTCCAGGCCAAGGATCTATGTATTTGGGTGCGAATGACTGCTAATTGGAGGCAGGGTAAATAGGGAGAGGAAGCCAAAATCTAAGACATTATTGCCGATGCCTATATTCGTATTCATAGTCACTCCAATTCGTTATAGGCCCTATTGAGCTCACAAACAACGGGCCACACACTATTGAAGCGATCAGTCCACCAGAAGTCAAATTGGTGTTCACCACCATTGACAGGCACAAAGAAAATGGATTCAAATTTGGTGGCAATACCGTAGCATATCCTGCTTATATCTGTGAGCGGCATTTCTAAAAGCAGCCCAACGGGAATCAGCTCTTTGAGAATTCGAGCAGCATAGCCTACGACTTCCCGAAACTTATTGAAAATTGCCCGGTCCACTTTCATATTGGCTTGGAGCCCAAGAATTCTTATCATTTCCAATTCAGTGAATGAAATTTCTTCTTTCAAAAGCAAGTAGATCATGGTGGTGTCTCTGGCACTGGACAAGTCATATCCGAGGAAGTCTCGAACATGATCGAGAGCAACTTTTCTCTTGGACATCGTAAGTCGATATTTGTAGACAAAGGGATCGAAGATGTCACCCGACGATGCATTTTGAGGCAGACAATCTAGACTGGAAGACATGGGGGGGGAGAGACTTATTGTGTCAGATTTGATGGTTGCAAAAAGCTCATAGGAAGACACAAACGCATCAAACATTACTACCACCACCCTTCAAAAAGTCCGATGACACTTGCCGAGGTATACGTCCGCCAATTGGCCTCAAGAAAACAAATAAAAAGCGAAATGACTCACTTCTTTTCGAGACGGCTCTTCAATGCTGATAGCTTCGTCCACGTGGACCTCATGAACAAAGACCCCAAAGACATGCTTCCAAACCTCATACCACTCACAGATGCAATGACTTTAAAAGTTGCCTTAAAAGATAGTCTAAGAGGCGATTCGATCGACTTCGATGAATTCAGAGACGATAAAGACTTAAGGGCTCTTGAGCAGTCTAGTGGGATAGAGATCACTCCCTTTGATTTTGCGGACTACAGATCGACATTTCTAACTGAACTTCTGGGGCAATGGACGCCATCTCTCTACAAAGGCTTGGGTCCATATGCTCCTTCAGAAAAGCAATGTAGACGGTTCGTAGCCTTCGTCCTGCGAGCGAGAAGAGACTCTTTCAAGGATACTCGATTTGCGTATGAAGAGATCTTCAATGACTGAAAAGAAGTCTTTGTCAATAAATGATAAGGCCATGTGTAATCGTCGTAATATGAGTGGGCTACACCTCATTAGTCGTGACGTATGTTCTCCACGTTTTGGGTGCGAAATGTATGGGGCATATGTATCTAGGCCGCGAAAGAAAAAATTGTGATCTGCTATCGAGGCCGAAGAGGGTTATGTCTTTTCAAGATGTATTGAAAAGAGGCGACGACTTTTTATCAGAATATCCCAGGACTTCGCCACTTTGGAACTATGCATCTCATGCGACGTGCTTCCTCATCACCATGAAGACCAAGCTTCTTCTCAACTTGCTATACAAACCTCATCTTCATTGCGTTGAGAAGCTAGATGCCGCTATGGCCAAGGCACAGGAGGAGAAAAGATCCCTTCTTACTGTGATGAACCACATGTCTGTTGTGGATGACCCTTCATTTTACGCTGTGTTGCCACTTAGATTCCACACAGACGTCGATATCATCCGCTGGGGGTTCGGTGCCCATAACATTTGTTTCTCCAACACCGCCTTTTCGTGGTTTTTCAACCTTGGAAAGATCCTTGGAACTAAAAGGTTCGGCGAAGGCCCATTTCAGGGTTCCTTGGATGCGGCAATCCGGGTTCTTTCACCAGATGATACCTTGGACTTGGAGTTCAGCCCGTGGGCCAGAGAACAGGACAAGCCAAACTTGATTCAAGAGTTTTCAAAGCTTAACGTTTCCGATAAGACAAAAGATTTGGTAAATTCGGTGAAGCCCTCCCCTGCATCAACTAACGTCCTTATGTCCAAATCTCCTTTCATCAGAACGAAAACCTCGTGGTTTCATGTCTTCCCCGAGGGTTTCGTGCTTCAACTAAAAGAACCACACAACAATTCCATGCGCTACTTTAAGTGGGGTGTATCAAGATTGATTCTCGAGAGCACCCGTACTCCTGTCGTGGTGCCCATCTTCGCACATGGATTCGAGAAAGTTGCACCAGAGGACTCCGCTGGCGAGGGTATAAAGCGCTACCTCCCGAGCAATTTGGGAGCTGAAATTCATGTCACCATCGGCGACATGATTCCAGACGACTGTCTCGAATTTTACAGACAAAAATGGAGAGACCTATGCGAGAAGTATATCGACCCAAAAAAGCCAACGGACCTTAGTGAAGAATTAAAGACAGGCAAGAGAGCGCAAAAGCTTCGATCTGAACTTGCTGCTGAACTCAGACAAAAAGTTTTAGACATTAGAGAGGGACTTGGCGTATTCAGGCCTGAGGATCCACGCTTCAAAGACCCTGCTTACTGGACCGAGTACACTAAAACTGAGGGCTTGAGCGATCCTGAAGTCAAGTTTATTGGTAAGAACTGGGCAATCAAAAGATTGCAACTGCACTTGCCAGAGTACGAAGAAGACGCTTAGTCGAGAAAAATTAGATACGTAATTTTGTGTATAGAAAGTATCTACAATTTGCAACCACTGCGCGCCTGGGTAATTTTTCATGCACATCTAAGGTAAGCTCTGCGGATGTCATTTGCACCATGTTACGCCGATCCATAATACAAGCATGCCGAACTCGAATACGGCTCTCCAATCCGGTTTACATATGTGGGACCAGTTCAATAAGGCACAAAAGCACATTGTTTGGTGATGCCAAACGGTCCAAGAGAGGAGATGGTTCACAAGATCAAATGATAATAGAAGAAGGAAAGGCTGACTACGACATACAAGGCACATATATAAGTGACCTCAAGCACTACCTCAAAACAACTGAGATTCCCACCAACCTCAGAACTCGCATTTTGACCACCAAGCTTACAGAACTCATTCACGAGGTACCCGACTTTGCATCAAAGACGGCTAATCTACAGACGATAGATAACGTCTTCAAACACCTATACAAATTTCATGACAATCGCATCGAGAAGGTTCTTCCATTCGGTGATCTACTCACACTTTACAGAAAGACCTCGTCTGTTCTTCTAGCAAAAGAGGATTTCAAGCTTCCTTACTACATGATGATCCTAGCTCAACAGCTACTAAGCCTAGACAGTAAGGTTCCAACAGATATATATGCCATTACAGTTGAGCTAGGGGCTTCAGTAAGGTTCAATGGGGTCGAGAATGCTCTCTCGGTTGTGGTGCATAATTCAGCGCTGATTCCGAAGGACTTCACCGCCGCAGTTCTCAATCGTTTCAAGAATAAGAACCAATTGGCTCTTCTGACATTCGAAGCGTTCCTTTCATTCGAGCCGGATGCTCGGAAGAAGATTGTCAACGACGATTTCTGTGACGAATATTGCTCATTTATCGAGCTGTTATTTGAGAATCTGGACCCAAATGTTCATGAATACGAGAATCTTGACAAAAATATTTATCGTATTCAGGAGCTTACCTGTGAGATCTTTGGATCCCTATCCTCGTTGTCAGTTGAGTCCATATTAAAACTACTCAAGCTATTCAGCGATCTCAATTCGGTGGTTGAATACAAGGATAAAGAAGAGGCAATCAGAACCCTATTGAAATCCATAAGCGAAAGGTCAATCGAGGAGGTCGAGCTGGCGCTCATGAAGCAGAATATTTTTGATGAGGCCCAATGCCAATTGCTTTTGTTAGAGCTCAGCAAGGTTGGCACGTTCCCCACTCTCCATCAAACACTAGCGGACATAATCATTAAGGATGATATCAAGTACTCAGCTAGCTTGAGACTACAGGCTAAGCTTTCATCACATTTGCAAAGCAATAGCGAAATAAGTGCGGATGAGCTTTTCGAATTCATTCGAAATTCTGTTACCTCGTCACCAATAGAAGACTTTGACAATGCTCAGGATAGTGTGGTGGAGGCAATCATGGCTTCTGGACTCGTGAGCCCCGACAACGAGGTGTTCAAACTACTACAAAATTGGTTCCGTTCGGAGTATGATGTTGTTCCGAGTATAAAAGTATTCCAGTACAGATTGGAATCTGCAATCAGCTTATCAGATAACTCGTTGGCTTCTCACATCTTCGAAACGTCCCTTAAATGTGATAACGTCCATTGGGAACTGGACTCTTCTCCAAAAACACAGCTTTTACTCAACAAGCTACTCCGCGTTGTTTGCGATAACACCACCAGTATTATGGATGTGTTCCCCTTTTTCCAGAAGGTTAAACAGCATATGAGGTCTCCGTGCAATGCTGAAGCCCTCGCAGCTCTTTCTGAAAAAATGGTTGCCGAGGAGTGTGTTGGAGATTGTATTGAGCTTCTCAAGCGTGAGCTTCCAAAAATTAAAACTGAGTCACCTAAGAGACTTTTGGTTACTCCAAGTTGGGCATATGCACATAGAGAGCTTTTTGAAAAGCTCTACGATTTCACAGTCGGATTCACAAACGAGGAAACCTTCGAAACAAACTGGGTTCTTTATGGAGAGCTTCACAAATATTTTGCCGTGCCTTTTGAGACCTATCTTCCAACGATGAAATTCTTCTGTGAGAAGGATAGATTGCACGCTGCTCTCGTGATCTTTCAGCGTGTTAAATCCCTTAACGAGCTCCACGGTTCGCATCATCATCTTCCTCCATCTCGTGAAATGTATATGTATCTATTCAGAACATTTGGTGATCGACTTTATGAAGAAGGTGTCATTGAAATTCATGAGTACCTAAAGATGGACATCAGTCTTCAAGAGAACGATATTGACCTCCAAAACTGCCTTCTTGAGGCCTATTCCAATTTGCAAAATATCGGGAAAGCTCGTGACTTGTTCCTATCAATGTCATCAAATCCAAAAATTGAAGGCGGCGTCAATGAAGAGACAGCTCGAATTATGATCAAGACGTATACCTACAGCGATATGATCTATGTCAAAAAGTTTTGGGATAATCTCTCTCAATTTGGTGTCTACCCAGACTTCGCTGTATTCAGACAATATGTCATTGCGCATGTCTATCATGGTCACGTAGATGACGCCATAAAACTCATTGACGACATTGACGATTACAACCTTGAGTTTTCTTCCGACTTGCTTCTTGCTATGTATAACTACTGCTTGGACCCCGAAAAGCAGAAACAGGTTGCTCATTGGGCGCTCGAAAATCACAAGGAAGAATGGCTGGAAGTTTCCCAATCACCCCTTTTGCGAACAGCGTCCAAGTACATGCCCGAAAGCAATCTTTTAACGGGTGGTGAGACGAACTAATGAAATCTATCACTGAACTTTTGTTCTGTTGACCTTCGTAGCAAATCTGAGCGAATTGATCGTCTCACCAAAATTTTTCAATAATGGCAGGATATTGACGAACATTAACGTCTTTGAATCACCTTGCAAACTGTGTTTCAAGAGATAGGTTAGCTTCGAGTTCCTGAATGGAACATGTCCACTTTGCCCGCCATTTCTCTTTCTCGATATACTATAGATTACATCACCGAGACATGAAAGAGACTTATTGATGGCTTGGGTTTCCTTGAGTCGGGCTCCTGTAGCATGCGAGTTGCTAATACGTTCCGAACCGGCTAGATCGACGAGGTGAAGCGTTCCATTTTTTTGCGCTCCTGTCAGTGAGTTGGTGCCCTTTATCCTGATAGTAAGCACCGAATGTGATCTTGAGGACCGCTCGTTTGCATCTGTTGCTGCGGTCGCTCGTCTCTTATTAGCTTTTAATAGACATTCAAGCGCTTCTGTAACACCATTCATAATGTTTGTCTTGAGGTTAGTGACAACAGTTGTGCCAGTGGTGTCATCATGCTTGATTTCATGCTTTGCAGGCTTGACTGAATCACTAAACAAATCCACGATAGTTTCATTGTAAATTTCGATAAAGCTCGCTTCCACTTTATGACTCCATCCTTGTGCCTTGAGCTCCTCGACATCGTGAAAGATTTTGCTGATAGATGATGGTATCATGCCGTCGCCTTCATTGGACATTGTGTATGTCTTGCCTGATCCAGTTTGACCATACGCAAATACGCAAACGTTAGATCCATCCAATGCGCATTGAACCAATTGACACCATTCCTCAAATATCTCCGAATTCTTTGTTCCGATATCGAAGATTTTATCGAATTGAAATGAATTTGCATCGTGACGTACAGCATTTGTGTAGCTCCACAGTGATGTGGGCTCAGATTTTGAGACGATAAGGTCCTGCTTACCGTTGTCACCAAAAATCTCGGGAGAAGAAGCCTCAATTCTCGCAGAAGAGCCACTATCATCCGGGCGTATTCTGCAAAATACCCTAATATTTCCCTTGAGGTCATGAAGTTTTGCGTGAAGTACTCTTCTCTGTTGTTCGAGCGCTGGAAATTGCTCACTGATTGCAGTGGCCTCTTTCTTATATCTCTCAATGTTATCGATGTGACTAGAGATTGAGTTTCTTTGTTCCTCAATCTCAGCAACTGTGTCATTAATCTTCTCTTGAATCCTGATCTTGTCCTTCTCCATGCTCGTGAAGTTCTTTTCCAACGCTGTCATTTCATGTTCTAGTGCAGCTTGTTTGAGTTGCAACTCGCTGCCGAGGAAACGCTGTACATCCTTTATTTGTGAAGTAACAGCGGACGAAGCTTCGCCCAACTCGGAAGATCTTTTTCTTGTCTCATTCGCTTCGTCATCTAACTTGGTCAGTAGCTCGTGTAGTGCTCTACCATGGCCCTCTTTGATCAGGATGAGTCTTCTAGTTTTCTCCTTCTGTGTCAATCTTATCTTTTCCTCGAAGGCACTAAGGTCCTCTTGTAGAGCTCGCCGTTGCTCTTGGTCTCGTTTTGCAACCGCTTCCACTGTCAGGTCGATTTCACGGGACAAAGCCTCTTTCAAGTCCATGAGTCTCTTGTCGTGATGAACTTGCAACTCCTTTTTCTTGAGATCAAAGTTGTATTCAATCTGCTTTATACTTTCTTGTTCCGCGTCATCCAATTGCTTCACGTTTGCTTCAACCTCTCGGAGGTGCTTCATCACTTCTCGAACCTCGTCCTCCAATTTCCTGTTAGTGAGCTCCATATTGAAAATTTCAGTCTTCCTCGACATGATCTGTTTCTTATAAACAAGAAGCTCCTCATGTTTTTGTTCAATCTCCTGCCGGAGAGGGTGTTGTCGTAGAAGATAACCCATAGCGCTATCTGATCTAGGTAGTATTTCTGGAACTGAGTAGCGTTCGATTAGTAGTGTTTTTTTCAGGGGCAGAAAGTTCTCTACGCCCAACGACCTTTTATGCCGCGGTTTGGAGGGACTAGACACTTTTATATCTCCAGAATGGCTCATGATCTCAAGCTAGTCTCATGCGTGTGTCAGACCTCAAACATAAACAAACGCTTGCAGTATGATCGTGGTGCACGGGTGCACTCTCCAGCGCCATAACTTTAACACATGAAGCCTATGAATTACTTAGGTTCTATTTTTTTTAGAAAAAAGAAATTACTATTTAAATTAATGTGTAGAGATCTGGGTATTTTGAACTAGGATCCGCTGTAACCAGAATTTTAATAAAGCAGGCTTTTGGAATCTAGATAAGGTTGCAGTCGTAGTGTAAGCTCTCACGACGACTAGAGTTATTTTTTTAGAAATTCAGTTTCTCCATAATTTGTCTAATTAAGATGCCAAACGTTTCATGCTTTGATGCCCTAGCTTCGTGTTTTAGAATTCATGGTTGGTTGCAAATTTCCTGCAGAGATCTTCGCTTTCAAGCCCATCTCTGATTGTAGAGAGTACTCATCGCATCATTAGCACCATGGGAAAATCCACTAAGGCGCAAAAGCAAGCAGTTAAACAGAAAGCAGCAACGCAAGAGGAAAAGCCCGAATTGAAAAATGAGAAGGTTCTGCCCTCTAACGAGTCCGATGTTCTGGAGCTGGAGGACGAGGATGAATCTGACGCCGATTCTGGTTTAGACGATGAGTTTGATGTTGCCAACGTCCCATCGGATGACGATGAATCCGAGGATGATGAAGAGTTGGATGACGAGTTCCCTTTGAGGAAGAAGAAAAAGGTTAGCACGGACGGTGGAGATCAATTTGCCAGTGCATTCAACGCTATCGTTGGCTCCAAATTGAAGGCATACGACAGGAAAGATCCAATTTTGGCCAGAAACAAGTCCACACTCAAAAAGTTGGAGTCTGATAAGTTGGAGAAGAAAGCCAAGCGTGAATTGCTTGCGGAAAAGAAACAGATTCAGGACAAGGTTCGTATACGGAACCTTCTTCCTTCAGCCAGCGAGCCTGAAAAGGTCCGCGATATCATCGAAAAGGAGAAAAAGCTCAAGAAGGTTGCCCAGAGAGGTGTGGTGAAGTTGTTCAACGCCGTCTTAGCTACACAAGTCAAGACCAAGGAGGAGATCGGTAAAACGAAGGTCTCTGCTGGTAAGCAGGACGAGATGTTGAATGAACTCTCTAAATCCAAGTTTTTGGACCTTGTGAAGGCAGCAGGCAATACTTAAGTTCATTTCATCACAAGAACCTTATCCCAGAATATTCACCGGGATTGACTTTTTAAACCTCCAGATGCCGCGATGCAGTGCAGTTAAAAAAGAATTCCCACAATGTTTAGCACGGCACAGAAAAGGCCTTCACTTTAGGGGTGAGAGGTGTCAGCGGCATTAACCAAACTGCTTACCAAAATGTCCATTACAAGACATGAAGAGGCCCATGTACGGGCGGAAGACACGCTTGACGAGCCCCTGATCGCTCCTTCGGAGACAGTCAGGGATAGACCATATGATAGACCACATATAGTGACCAGAGAGTCGAACTTGAACGTCACCAGCCTCGGTCAAGTAAACAACCCTTCAACTGTTAATACACAAGCTACTCCCATCAATGCGAATAAGGAGGCAATGACCCTCCGTAATCCCGAGAGAAATCTCTGGAGAGTTATTGCAGTGAGCATTTGGTCCGCTTGTGGAGGCTTTTCAGATGCCGCCCCTGGTGCCCTTTTGCCCTCTATGGAAGCCCACTATGATATCAGCTATGCAGTGGTTTCGCTTATTTGGATGTCAAATGCCGTGGGGTTTATATTAGTTGCCTGCTTCGCCCACAAGATTACTCCGTGGTTTGGTAAGAGGTGGTCAATCACCTACGGTATCATCCTGTCGGTTGCTGCATATTCTTGTATAGCAAGTGGCGGGCCATTTCCACTTATTTGCATTGGTTTCTTTTTGGGCGGTATCGGCTTGGCAACGGTTTTGGCTCAGTCGAATGTCTTCTTATCTAAGCTTGACAAACAGTCGAAGTACTTGGCCATTTTTCACGCGAGCTATGGTGCTGGGGCAACAATTCTGCCTCTTGCAGCCACAAGTATGGTTGGACGTGGAATGAAGTGGAACTACGTTTACTTGATTTTGCTTTCTTTGATGGTGATCAACTCTTTCAATGCAAATTTGGCCTTCAAGGGTGCGGAAGATGACTTGAAGCCATGGGATCACGATGAAGAGACGGAATCATTGATTGATAAAACCAGAGCTAGGGAGGAAGGTATCGAGCTTCAAGAGCTCCTGGAGTCTGGCCGTGCTAGCCGTGCTGAACGTGCTGAACGTCTGACCCCCGCTAAAACCCGAACGATATGATTCTCGCCTTGAAGAATGGCCCTACTTGGTTGATCGCTCTATTTGTGTTTTGTTATCAGGGTTCCGAGGTGTCGATTGGAGGTTGGATCGTTACCTACCTTTTGGACTACCGTAAAGTTGGCACCAGCTTTGGTTATGTGTCGTCTGGTTTTTGGGCAGGTTTGACCATCGGCCGGCTTGTTTTGACACGTCCATTACACAAAACGCTTGGTCTCCGCAAAAGCATTGTTATATTAGCTCTTTTGGCCATTGGTATGATTGTTTTGTCATGGGTGGTGCCAAACAGTATCGCTGTGGGTGTTTTTGTCGGACTTGGTGGCGTATTCATCGGTCCCACGTACCCATTGATGATAACAGCGGTTTCATTTATTGTTCCAAGAAAAATTCAGGTTGTAAGTTTGACCATAATGACCGCTTTCGGATCCAGCGGAGGAGCGCTCCTTCCTTTCTTTACTGGTTTAATTGCAGAGAGTCAGGGAGCCTACGTTGTGTTACCAATATTCATCGCCACATACAGTGTCATGTTAATATTCTGGCTCATCTTGCCAAATGTCGAGCGAAAGCCTGATCAACCTAATGATGGAAAGTTAAAGAGATTCTTGCACAGAATTTGGTAGTATATAGTGGAAAGTGAAAGAAGTCTCCCCACAGTGTGTAGTCTAGTGGGTGCGAAAAACCATTTCGATCTAAGAATTCTCCAGGTCACTCAAACCAGATGGCTGTGGAACTACACATTAAGCACGGCGATGAAGCTGTCAACAAAAAGGACTTTTCGGGCGCTATTGAGCAGTACACCTTAGCTCTCAAAGAGAACCCAGAAGCTTTCCTAGGCTACATCAAACGTGCTGCAGCTTATTTGAAAGTCAGTGAATACTCCAATGCCAGAGGTGACATTGACAGAGCTATTTCAATTGCCGACAAAAGAGGGAAAAGAGATGATAAGGGACTCTGCTACTACAGGCTTGGTCTAATAAACTACGCAGAAAAGCACTACTCGGAGGCATTGACCAACTTCAAGAAGTCCAAAGAGCACCTGTATCTGGAGCCAGCGTTGGATATCTGGATCAACAAGGCGGAAAGAGATTTGAAAAGAGCAGGCCAAGCGGCTGAAGAAAAGCCTTTGACTTCTGCAGAATCACAGTCCAAACTGACTAGTGCCGATGTCATCAACAAACAAGCACCATTGAAGGTAAAGATCAGAGACGACTGGTATCAGTCGAACGACACAGTGACAGTCACGATTTACGCAAAGAATGTCAAGGAAGAATCCTTGGGTGCTTCGTTCAATCCTCGTTCCGTGGCGCTTTCATTCCCCAGCGGCGATAACTCTGAGTACAACTACAATTTAGAACCTTTGTATGGCGAGATTGACACTGCTGAGTCCAGCTGCAGGGTATTTGGAACAAAAATTGAGCTCACATTGGCCAAGAAAGTCAAAGGTAAGTGGGCTCTGCTTGAAGGTGATGGTCCCATCAAGCCTGTGGACACCAAAGAAGGCCCCACAGAGCAATTAGCATACCCTACATCCTCGAGAAAGGCTGTCAACTGGTCCAAATTCGATGTGCAAGAGGACGAGGAGGAAGAGGACTTCTTCGCTAAACTATACAAGGACGTAGATGACGATACTCGCAGGGCCATGATGAAGTCATATGTGGAGTCAAATGGCACTGTGCTCACGACCAATTGGTCTGAAGCGGAAACCAAAAAATTTGAAACCAGTCCGCCCGAGGGCATGGAAGCGAAAAAGTGGAATCAGTAGACTCGCCTTATCTGGTTCTGGGCATCAGAAGAGCAGATCCAAATGTGGCCGCGCTGCACTGCGAGCCTCCCTATTGTGCATAAACAAGGAGAACACTGATCCGGATGCCTCGGCGGAGACCTGGCAACCCTTTAGCAATTTCAAATGAAATTTTGAATGGCCATAGTCATCTATCTGGCTTAGTCATTATGAATGCTTGATTTTTTGCAAATTTTAAAAAGCTTGCTTATAGATGCGGTCATTATGAGCTGCAGCATGATGCGTACAGGGTTGACCGACGTGAGGCGGGTGGTTGGATTCCCTTTCCTTGTATGCGAGATTTATTATTAAGACAAAAGTCCGTCTCGCTGTTGTTCCTACTAAAAATCTTTTAGTTATTTTGAGACATGCCTTACTTTCATAGATTTGTCTGGTATGTGCAATCATTTCCTGTGGTGATCCACAGGGTAATCTATTAGTGATCTACTAACCCAAAGGCCCGTTTCAAGTGGAACGGAAAGTGTGGTTGTGACAGGTAATTTCGATAACTGGTCTCTCAAAGATGGTGTTTTGAAGAAAGCCACAGATGGTGACTTTGTGGGAGATATCCGTGTCGATGAACCACAACGGTTGATCTTCAAATTTGTTGTCAATGGCTCCCAATGGATCACTAGTCCTAAGTACAAGATCGAACATGATCTCCAGGGCAACGCCAATAACTACTTGGAACCTGAAGACTTGGAGAGAGACGAACCCGAACAAAAACCCGCGACTGAAAGCATTGAAAAGCCCATTCAAGATGAAGATGATAACGTCGAGGTGTTTTCGTCCCCGTGTTCGTACGCTGCATTGTCAATTCCAAGCGAGGGCTACGAGGATCTCGGAGTTGAATCCGTCGAGGGCGTCCCAGAAGAGCGACAGTCCCCGCCCGTGTCTGAGCCGAGGCATCGTAACGCCCCTATTGACATCCCAGCAGCCCATCCAAGCTCGCAACCAAGACCATTTCAGCCCAACCACACCACCTCCTACAAAAGTTGCCACACCAGTTCAGGAGACACCACGCCTACCAACTCCGTCCTCACCAGCGGCTTCTTCGAAGCCAAGCAGCTCGCCACCCCACCCAGCAAGAGTCTGAAGTATCGACTCTTGGCACTCACTCTCGGAGTAGCTCTTATACTGCTCACTCTCAGCAAGGGCATAAAGATTCCCTGGTTGTGAACGCGCTTGGTCTTTTACCTGAGCCGGCCAACTCGTCCAAGAAGAGAGATGGTGTAATATCCCGCTTTATCGGTTTCTTTCAATAATTACGAGGCTCATTTCCATTAATTAATGCTATTTGATTGGATTCGTTCATTTCTTCTTTCCCTTCTTCTTCTTTTTGCTCTTCGACGACGGAGCTTGTGGAGTCTTTTCCTTCTCTTCAGGAACAGGCGTCTGTTCACGAGTTGGTTCCTCGGCTTCCACCTGAGGTTCCTCAAACTTGTTATTACTCATGACGCTGGCCACACCCACAATCTCAGTCTTTTGTTGTTTCTGAGCAGGCTCCTCTGTAACAGTGGCCTCTGCTTTTCTCTTCGTACTAACTCCACGAGGACCGAAGTATGTTAAAAGTCTGGACAATTCTTTTCCCTTCCTCGTTGAGTACTGAATACTCTTTCCCAGCTGGGGCTCAGAGCATTTGAACTTGACAGAGTGCACTGGAGCAGCATTGTCTTTACTCTTTTTTGTTTTGTTGGAATAGGTGATGGTGACGGTGGCCGATGGGAATGCCTCGAAGAGCTCGGCCAGGCTTTCTATGAAACTCTCCATGGCTTGTTTAAGACAGTAATCTGAGAAGTTCTACTCGCACTTTTCATAGTCGCATTTTCTCTGCAGCGCCAATGTGGGTTCGCTTAAGCTCGACTCCCTTCAGAACTGCAAACAATTCTGGTGAATACTTTTCTATTTCACAGTGATATAAATCTACCTGGCAATCTGCTCACGGTAATGCTTTGGCGGTTTAGTGGACCGGCAAAGCTTTCATAGCTATGTTCTAAGCGAACCTACAGTGCGTTCCTTTGTTCTATAGATTATCCTAGTATACACCTTATGACTTGAATGACGTCTTTTTGTCATGTTCACCTAGAGAGGGACATCATAGCCGAGCACCCAGCTGCCTATGAGCACAATGTTGAGCAACGTGACAAAACTCCATGAAGTAATTGCAAAGAACGTCATCCAAGGACCATTACTCATATCACTGTAACCCTTGATACGGAAAATATCCTCGTCTGATGTGTCTATGGAGTCCGGATTAGCAGTGTATGAAGGTGGGTTTGTGGACTCGGTTCTCTGAGTACTTGCAAGTGTAGGGAGATGAGCGCCCGATCTGCTCTGCTGCAGCACCATGTTCTGGCGTTCATGACTTTCATCATCAGTCTCGTCTTCCCAGCCGACACATGGATGTGCCTTCCTGAGGTCCTGAAGTCTGATGGCGGGCTCGCCAACAGAATAACGGTTCCGCTGAGGGACCACCGTGTTCTGAGTATTGGAGTCACTGCCAAAAGATAATTCCTCCTCGAAAATAGTGTCCACATCTTCATCGCCATCTCTCACCAAGATGGGGACACTCATGATTTTCTTGGAGCACGTAAAGTAAATCAATGGAGCTGTGACAACAGGAAGCAAAATAGACAAGACAACCTGCGAGGCATTTAACGTCCTCGACAAACCATCTCTTCCTGTAAACGAAACAACCATTATGCAAGGAAAGATCGCCAATGCTCTAGTGACAAGACGACGAATTACGGGCGGGAAGCTCCACAGCAAGAAACCCTCCGATACCATCTGGCCCGCAAGTGTACAAACAACACCAGCAGATTGACCGGAGCAAAGAAGAGCAAGCACGAACACGAATCCTGCCGTTTGAGAGAGATGAGTCGAAAGAAGATTGTAGATGGTGAATAAATCAGCATTGTCTGAGCCTTCATCATCATCCGAATCGGAATCTTCGTGGTCGTCATCACGCTTGCTTTTCGTTCCCACAGTGGCGCCGGCAACAATCAAAATAGTTGAGTTGACAAACAAAGCCACAGTGAAAAGTGAAATGACAAGCTCTGCAATTGTGTATGCCATGGTGTCGTTAATGGCATGAACTGAGGGCCTGTAGTACTCTTCTTCTTCTTTGGCGCCAACAGCAGTGGCGTATTCCTCTCCGGTTAAGTTTACTCTCTCTTCTTCAAAACTTTCAGGAGGTACCTCTTCCACCTGCTTAGGTGGTGTATAGTATCCATGCTTGATGTCAAAGTCCTTTAGCCTAGCTTGCACTAAGCCTGAACCGAGGTATAAAGAGTGAGGCATCACGGTGGCTCCCATAATTGCCAAACTCAAGAAGAGGCCATTTCCGCCTTCTCTCTCGCTGGTGTCAATAACCTTCTCATTAGGTAAGAAGCCTTTCAAAACTTCGATGAACGAAAAATTGGGTTCTTTGGATACTTGGAACAACTGGATTGCAAAGCAAACAACCGTAGCGCCAACAAGGACTGAGACAAACGACTCAAAGATGCGGATGAAAAGTAAAGGGCCGTTTGGCCTGTAGGCCATGAGAACAATCAAAACGTCCACCATGGTGATGATGACTCCGAGAGCCAAGGGAATGTTAAACAAGATATTTAAAGCGATGGCAGTACCCACGACTTCAGCCAAATCTGTGGCGATAATAGCGATCTCCGCCAAAACGTAGATGAAAATATTGAGTCTGTGGGGTAGATTCTCTTTGCAGTTAGCAGCCAAATCCAAACCAGTGACAGCACCGAGCTTGGCCGACAAAGTCTGCAAAAATGCCGCTAGGCAGTTGGACAAAAAGATCGAGAATAGAAGTTTGTATTGGAAAGCTGAACCAGCAGCCACGGCGGTCGAATAGTTACCAGGATCCATGTAGGCGACAGAAACCATAAGGCCAGGGCCTATAAACCGCATGTACTTGCGTAGCACTCCCCATATTCCTTGTAGCCCAGGCATGTTAGGCGTTATGATGCTGAGGGGTTGTGCTTAAAAGCGTGGTTGTGATGTGTGATGAAGTACCAAAAGTCGTGGAATGTTGGTGGTCACGACAACTTCTTAGTGATGTAAGACGAAGGGATGTCCTTTCTTGTTCTCTTGGGACAGTCAGTTCAACGAGACCGTGTATGCTGAAAACAGTTGGTTTTGCTAGAAGCTATTAAAGGTTTTAGCTAAGGTGGTTGCTTCTATAGAAATTCTCAGCTGCGCCCAGGAAAAGCACGGGTGCGAAAATGCTATAGAGGTCTCGAAAGTAGCAGGGTCCGAGGCACAAAATCACAATACACCTAGCAACCAATAACGAGAGACAAATGTAAATTTCTTCGAAACCGGTGGTTTTAGCGATTATCAGGGGAAGGATTTCCTTTCTTGTCATTTTTTTTGGGTTCTCATGAATTAGGTTTCTAAATTGATCTAGATCCACCTACTTACATGCAAATAATAGCTGCGAATAGACCCTGTGAAACGACAGTGGTGACAGAACCGGCGGTAAAATACGAGTTTACACATGGACCACATATTTACTCCGCATCAGAAGAATATCATTTCAAATCTGGTAATATTTTGATGAATAAATGTAAAACTTGAAGATTCAAAGAAAGAGAACGATGGCTATAGTGAACAAGGTTGCATCAGATCGCCGAGCAGTTTCAGGTTTTCGCCTGATGGGACGCTTTTTTGTTCAATTATCACATTGAAAAAGTGAGCTGCCGGGTTTCCAATTCATTTTCTCTTACCAGACCCCACAAAGTAATGTCACCTTCATGCCGATTTGCGATGTATAGGCTCACATCACAGAACCCAGACATTTCTCTCACTGAGACACACCAAAGTTTCTCTAAGGCTCAATGACAACCATATTTTTCATCACACTGTCGGGAAGCTGTGTCGTGGAACCAGTTCATGTGGTATCCCGGAGAACATCGGAAAGCCGCACCCGGGCAGCCGTCTACTGATAAGACTTCTACACAGCAACAATTGCAAGAACGTTCGAGTAACTTATTTCAATGGAGTGCTTTAATCATTGGATGTCCGAATCTAAGAGAATAGGGTCAATTCATTAACGAATGTTTTTGACTCCTTGAGCTCCGGCGTTCGCAAATAAAGCGATCCAGAAATTGAGGCATTGCCGAGGAGAAATTCGAAAAGGTATGGGTTGCATTTTAAGGTAAGCTCTGAAAATACTATGATATTGTCAATTTCATGGTTTCAGTTCCTCAAGTCCAATTTAAAGTCACACTTTGGTGCAAGTGCCGAGTCCGGTTTGACAGATTTTGCACCCAATGTTCGGAGATGTCGCGCCCGTTCGGTGGTCAGAGTCCGAAGTATGCACAACTCCATCAGTTCTACTTTTTTGAACCTCAACTTGTTCCTTCTATAAGTCGTACATCTACGAATTACCTACAATCCCATGTTGAGGTTTACGGCTACACGTGCATCACGCCTTGCCCTGGTGTCTAGAGCTGGCCGAGTGGCTGTCTCTAGAAACTTCCATATTCAATCTTTATTGCTTGATGCTCAAGTGTTCAAAATGCCTGCCATGTCTCCCACGATGGAAGAGGGAGGCATTGTTGGTTGGAAAGTGAAAAGTGGCCAAGAATTTGCTGCTGGCGATGTGTTGCTTGAGGTCGAGACCGACAAGGCCACGATTGATGTGGAGGCCCAAGACGACGGCATTATGTGGGAGATCTTGGAGAATGACGGTTCCAGCGGAATTGCTGTCGGTAAACCTATTGCATTGTTGGCTGAGCCTGGCGATGATTTGTCGTCTTTGGAAAGACCTGACTTGGAAGCGGAGACACCTGCTCCCAAGAAAGAAGAGCCCAAGAAGGAACAGCCGGAACCTGCAGCAGAACCTCCTAAGGAACGCAAGACTGAGTCAGCGCCAAAGGAGACTCAACCAACAGTTGAATCCAATCAAGGCTCAAGCGAGGTCTTCACGAAGGCCAACCCACAGCAGAAGCTCACACCAGCTGTGGAACTATTGCTTCACAGCAAGGGTATTTCCGCCGAGGACGCAATTTCCAAAATTCCAGCCTCCGGTCCTAAGGGTAGACTCTTGAAGGGTGACGTGTTGGCCTACTTGGGCGAGATCAACAAGGGAGCTGTCGAGAGAGTTGCCTCATACATCAAGAACAAGGAACACTTGGACTTGTCCAACATCAAAATTGCTCCTCCAAAGGAAGCCGAGAAAGCCGAACCAAAGAAGCCAGAGGTTGTGAAGCCCTCAAACGTTTTAAAGATAGAATTCACCTCGGAGTTGGGCGAGGGTGTTTCGGAGTACAAGTTCCAATACGCTTTTGAGAAAGCATTGCATTCTGCCGTCACTCAGACATATGGCACAAGATTCCCTGAGTACTCGAGAGGACCATCTCCATCGGCATTGGAAGTTGATGATGTCTTCGACGACTTGCTCGTTGCCCCCGTGTCAAAGAAGAGATTCGATGTCTCCGGTATCCAGTACAAGTTCATCAACCTGGTGCCCACAAATTCTGGTGCATTCGCCGCTGCACCTAAAGACTCTTTTGATGAGCTTCTAGGACTCGAATCTACTCCGGCACCAATCTCCGGAGATGTGGAGGGGCCTGTTAGCGCTAATGTGACATTCAATGTTGCTTATGATGAGAAGTTGGTGGATTCCAAGGAGTTTGTTGAGGAGTTTCAAGAATCTTTGCTTAGTCAAATTCCAGCAAAGCAGCTCATCATCACACAATTGTGAGCGCTTCATACAGCAAGAATCCGATGAGAGACGCTAATCAAGAGGGTACACAAATAATATAGGAATGTAACATGTAAAGTAACGCATCATATACGTCAATGACGAAGAAATCCAAAAATTCATGCTGAGCACAACCTTCCCTACAATTCCACACACGCAACGTTATCAGTGGAATCATCATCGAGTTCTGCGCAGAGAAACCTCCGCGCATAACTTTTTTTTTTTTTTTTTTTCCCTTGTGCGGTCTATTTTTTTTTTTTTTTATAATCTACACATACATTTCTTGCAACCATTTACAACAACCACACTTTAAGTCCATGAAGTTTATTTGGAAACTCTAACCATTCATTGCAGCCCATTTAATACCGCAACGTCACCGGTTTCCAATAGCAGCCATCGATAGCTCATCGATACCATTATCAGTCCATCATGAGTATTCCATACAACATCAACGCTGCAAAACCAGCTGCCACCATGGAAGGCTCCCTCGAAAGCCAAGAGAAGAATAGGCGAATTCCGCTTGTTTATGGCTCGAGAAACGGTTCACCAAACCCCCAAAATTATGCAATGGGCACCCCTTCTCCTCCACTCACTTCTCTACTGAACAGGATGTTGAACAATTCGATGGTTCCATCACCCCTCACGCTTCCACCTCAGCAAGGAATGAGAGCGAACCACAACTCCATGCTTTCGAAATCTTCAGAACAAACGCAACACAACCAGATACAACACGCGCATCAAGGCTCAGACCAGATGCATCGACAACAGCGAGGGCCCACTCCACAGAGTTACCAAGAATACCAGCAGCGCTCACAGAAAGAAACCAACTCAATGATGAACGTTGGCGATTTTCAACACAACCAGCAACAACACCAGATACACCAGAACCACAACTCACAAGTTCCTCACTACGCGAGCCCGCAAATGTTCAGCAAGCAGGGTCAACAACAACACTTGGCACAAGGCCATCCGCCCTTTGAATATGGCCAATACCAACACATACAGCCACTAGGACAACAGATGGACCAGTCTGATTTCCACCAATATTCTCAACACCAACAACAACAGCCAAACCAGGACACGCACCAGGTGCAATCGCAATTTGCAAACCATGACCAAAAATCTCTTGGGGCGCTGCCTCAAAACTCCGATGAATCTGAGGGCAAGCACAAAATAACAATAGTTACCAAGTTTGTTCCCGCGACTGAGGATGATGGGTCAAAGAAGAAGAGAGGACGTCCCAAGAAATATATCTTGGATCCTGCAACGAATGAGTTCATCGATTCCTCCCACGAGAACTTCAAACGTCTCAATAAATTACTCAAGGAGAGTACCAAAACAACTCTGAAGAAACTTGGCGATGCCGAGCAGCATGTGGGTATCGTAAAAGGAACGTCTCTCAAGTCCCTTAATGATGTGGCTGTGCAACAGCTTTTGGAAAAGAAAGATAAAAGAGGACGCCCAAGAAAATTCCCAATTGAAAAAACCGGCCTCACCATTCGTGGTGTGAGGGTAAGTGGAACTGGCCGGGGGCCATCTGAGAAGGCTCAAGTTACAGCTTCTAATGTTGCAGCTGATACGGATAAGGTCAGCAAAAAGAAGAGAGGAAGACCCAAGCGCGAGGAGAGTGTGGGCGCCACTGTACAATAGTTTTTGATAGGCATTCGGTATATGTATTTATAATTTTTGATAGCGGGGTATACTCTTGGAACTGAAGAATAGACCATCACTTATGGAAGCACGTAGTCCTGTTAAATATCGTATACAACACTCAATTGACTGACGGACAAAAAAGTATACTTCAAGCAGCACTCTCAGTCCTTTTTTGATATTTGAAGATTAGCTCAAAGAGTTTGAGACAGCATGAAAGAAATTCCTTCGATGCTCGGTTACTTATTTTCCGAAAGTACGCTGTCTATTGTGGTCGCTCGCAAGAAATTGACTGTGAGGAAGTCCTCCAAAACTGGTCAAAGTCACCGCAGACATCATTAACACTTTAAACGGTTCTCTTAAGCTACACTTCTTCGACTAGTTTCTTTCTCATTGCAGAATTTAAAAAAAGATGATTTTAATTCTGTTTTGTGGTATGATTTGACCTTTACAGGTGATTCGCCCTACATGCAGGACTGCTGAGTTTAAAAAAATATATTTAATCTGCAGGTGTAAATCGTTGCTTAGTAGGAGGGTTGGCCGAGTGGTCTAAGGCGGAAGACTTAAGATCTTTTGGACGTTTGTCCGCGCGAGTTCGAACCTCGCACCCTTCACTATTGTTTACTTTTTACAACCTTCCACAAACCATCATTACTGCCGTTTGCAAATAATTTTTTCTGCTCCATGTCATTGGCGAAGCTGATCGTCGTGGGGAGAGCTATTGCAGAGTCAGGGCTTTTAGATCCTGTTCAATGCTCAGACAACCTGCAAGTAGCCATAAACAACTCCGACCATTTGACCGTTTTAGAACCCAAACTACCCTTGTTACACAATTGGATTTCAAATGGTGCATCCGCTGGACTGAAAAAGAGCACGATTGATCCTAATGACCTCTATGACGTGAGAGGAGTTTTTAACATCGCAGATCTTGAACTGCTCGGTCTCCAAATCTTCTCCAAACTACTCATCGAAGATGGCGAGGACCGATTCTCTTTTGGCAGAATCGCAGAGCCATTGATAATATCGCATGCCTGGTCTCCAGTTGATGATTCTACACGAGATTGCTTCCTTGGAGTATTATTCAACACAGGCGAGGTTCTTGTCTTGAAGAGAACGACTCAAGATTCAGGTCAGTACGATGTCGTCATAAGAAGCTTTACAAGTCTCCTTGACAACATGAACATACCTCAAAATAGATTGACCAGTGAGGGAGACATCATCGTGACCAATGCAGAGCATCTTGAATTGAAGATCACTAGTTTCACATTTGGAAAGGCTTCCAATGGCGCTTTGTATATTCTACTAGCGCACGAGAGCGGGCTGGTTTCTATTCATTCATTGAGTCGTGGATTGCCTGAGGTATCGAGGCTTCAAGCGGGTGGAACTATCGTCAAAAGTGCCTGGTCACAGGATCTATCTACGACGGCATTGCTTATGTCTGATAATTCTGTGCATACCATCTCCTTAGATGACAGCATGCAACCTAAGAGTGATACCCAAAATGTGAAATCGGCCTCCAGATTTCTTGTTTCACATCTCAAGTTCATTTCTACGGACACCCTCATTGTGACCGACAGCAAAGCGCTTCATGTTATCAAGGGCGGCTCGATTCGAGAGACGAAGTTGCCTTATAGATCCACCATTCTGGGGGTTTCATTTGCTAAGTCATCCGCTGGCTTCACAGCATTTCTTTCATTTGAATGTGGCCACTTCTCGATGCTCACGATCACTGAAGAGGGCGAATGCACCCTCCGACCACTGCCTCAGACATGGACGAACTTTGTCAATCGCACTCTCCTTCAATTTCAGTATGCTTGTCTTAAGGAACAGAACAAGGCACCGTCAAATGTTTTCAAACCTTTTCTCAATGATAAGGTGGATGGTAACCTAATGATTCACGGCTCACATCACAGCTCCAACGGTGACCTCGTTTTCGCTTATAATGTCGTGCCCAAAAATGTCATCCATCATGAAATTCGCTCAAAAGCTGAATTTAAAGTAGCTGTTGTGTCTGCACTTGAACTCGATCCCCAGATTACGATTGATCAAACTCTTGGTACCTCAATCTCACAAATCCATGGCATACTACTAAGAGACTATCAGTCTTTTCCAACACCTCCTTCGAACGGTAAAGAGGGCATTACTGAGTTTATTCGAGCTATTCAAGAGTGGAAAATGCATAATTTTGTTGACTTTGGCGAGGTAAATCTCAACGTTTCACCTCATGAATCATTAAACAAAACATTGTCAGAGGAATTCTTGCACAATAACTCGATACGAGACTTGCAGAAGCTATTTACTTTTAATTCAGCATATATTGCCACTTTAGAGGCACTTGAATCGAATGAAGAGTTGGGTACTGTTACCGCTCCGGCGAAGGAAAAAGTGATCGATGAACAGGAGATGATTAAAACCAAACTTGCGACACAACTTCGCCAGGCAGTGCTATCATTGGTGAAGTTCAGGGACCTTATTACTGAGGCAGACAAGTTTTTGTATCTTTCGTTTGTCAAAACTCTTCCGATTGACTATCAAAGCCAGTTTCTGAACTTACCCGCGGAGGTAAAATGGACGGAATCGACAGACTTGGTGACGGAGACGTTTCGAGTGGCCATAAATCAAAAATATGACAAATCGTTCGAGAGATTTGCTTTGTCGGACTCGTCTCATTCATGGCGCCGTTGCGACCTTACCTTGTTTCCTATCTTGAGTCTCAACAATAAAGCTGACGAGTCGAATACGTTCGTTTATTCAATCGCGGAACACGAACCCGATGGTCTCGCCTACACCTTACAGACCCAACTCAACTTCTGCGTTTACACTGGAAATAGAGTGTTCGACCTAAAGGTGGGTCTTTAATGCTATATTAATGATGAAATATATAAGAACCAGGAACCGGCTGGAAACCCTCATCGCTATCGGCAAACAGTCCAGACAAAAGATCGAGCTCCTTCTCTCTGTTCCAGACAAGTTGCGAAGAGTTCCACTTTATGAGTTGACTGACCTGCTTTGGTGGGGGGTCTGTAATTTTTGTAACGAGATATGCAACAGATGATTCTGCAAAACCGTAGAGCAAGAGACCAATCCAAGGTGCTCTGCGAATGAGAAGATAATGGCACAATCCAAAGCCAAAAAGGAGGCCCTCTCTAGATCTAATCCACTGATCTTTCTCGGATTTGGTGAACCGGACTCGCGAGAAGTAGGGAGCCAACAAGTCGTGAAGCATACTTCTTGAACCCCAGTACGTCGTGAGGAATAACACTGCCCAACGTTTTGGTATGAGTTGAAGTAAACCGAATATGACAGCTGCATTGACAGTGCCGATCTTGCCATCCAAGTTCAGAAATGAAATAAGACCGAGGATGACGGACCCGAAGAAGGGTATTTTACTCACAAAATAGGCGCCAACACTCATGAGAGTCCGATTAATGTGTCTGCGCATGAATGTCGAGAATTCTTGAGAAGTAGCCCATTTCTTCTTGATGCTGTCAAATGTAGGCCGGTTATCAGTAATTCTTTCATCAGTGCTGAGAGCAACAAGATTTTCATGGTAAACACGTTCCGTTTCGGGATGCTTGGCCTTACGAACCTGGTCAACAAATTGCAAGCTTTGCAAGAATAGGTCATCCAACTGTTTGTTGAAGTATCTGGACCCTGAGATCAAGAAAACAGAAATGTTAAGCACATTGAACTGGAATGACTTCAAACTAGCCACAACGTGATCAAGACCTTTAGATTTCGTGGCCAATGCAGCGACTTTCACCAACACTCGAAGTAAAATGATTGGTGACCATATGAGACCCTGGATCACAAGCGACGCTTGAATAGCTATTAAAGACTGGCGATAGTACTTTTGAGTAAGGAGCGAAGGGTTCTGAAGAGTTCGGTAAGCACCTAGTATTGCCAACTGAAACCCTCTTAGGATTGCCAAAAGTGAGAATCCCGGTGGTGGGTTCGAGATCAATATGGGAGATGCCATTAATGATAGACTACGTCTTGTGTCGTGAATGCTTCAGGTGAAGGCCATCTCGACATACTGCATGGTGGGGTTGCCCTACACGGTGATTCTGGGAGACCGGAAACCATCATATGTGGTGGAAAAAAAAAACGTTTTAGTGTAAACACAGAAGGCACAGAAACGAGAAACGGCACTGTCCGGTGAGCCATTACTTATGCCCAGGAGACGCCAAGTGTAGGAACAGGTGATCATAACATAGTACGGAAAAGCATTTCCGCAAGACTGGGCCCGCGCTCCTCACTATGTGGCGGGAGCCGTTTGGAAGTCCATCTCCATTTCGCAGCCATGTCTTACTGCGGAAATGCACTTCCGCAACCACACAAGGCAATCGGGGCAACTTTGCCTAGCCATAATAGCGCATGGCCCTAGTATGGCTGACTCCTAGCCGCTTCGCGTAGAGTATTAAAGCAGCGACGATTGCCATTTTATATGGTTCATCAAGGAAAATGTTGCAAGTCTCCGAGACAGTGTCCCAGGCCCCAGCAGTACAAACCTCCCTCGTGGAGGTGACTGACTTGCTTTCATCCTCTAACAAACTTCCATGTCGGGTGTTTTTCAAGAATGAAATTGAGCAGCCATCAGGCTCATTCAAGTTGAGAGGAATTGGTCACTTGATTCACCAGTCTATTCGCAAAGCCAGAAATGGGCCCAACAGCCACAAGCCAATTCATGTTTTTGCATCCAGTGGAGGCAATGCCGGGCTTGCTGCCGCCTACTCCGCAAAGTTTTACAATGTCAAGTGCACTGTTGTTGTTCCTACCATTGCTATGAAGCTGGTTGTGGAGAAGCTTCGGCAGTATGGTGCAACTGTGCTTTTGCACGGCAATTCCATCAGCGACGCTGACAAGTTTGCCAGAAGCCTTATGGCCGACGCTGAAACCGAATTCAATTGCATTTACTGTCACCCCTTTGACAACCCATTGATTTGGCAGGGTCACTCGTTGCTCGTTGATGAAATGTTCCAGAACCAATTATCCCGCGAGGATGCCAAAAAGGTGAGAGGAGTTGTCTGCTCAGTGGGTGGAGGCGGCCTCTTCAATGGTATTAAACAGGGGCTCATGAGAAACAAGAGCAAGGCCGACTGTGTCTTGGTGGAGACGGCGCAGGCGCCTACTCTTTCCAGCGCTGTCAAGGCAGGATCAGTGGTGACCTTGAACTGCGTCAGATCACTCGCTACATCTTTGGCCTGTTCATATGTTTCTGGTCCCACATTAGACTTGTTCAACGACCAGTCCACGAACAGGAACCACATCACCGCCATTGACGATCTCGAGGCTGTCAAGGGCTGCATTGCATACCAAAAAGACTTTGGCAAGATGGTAGAGCCTGCTTGTGGCGCTGCCGTTTCTGTCGTTTACAACCAACTCAAATACCTCAAGGAGAGTGTGGGCAACTTGACTAAGGACGACATTGTCATTGTCGTTGTCTGTGGAGGCTCCTGTGCCAATGAGGCGGTGTTGGACCGCTACAAGAGCATGCTTCGCCTGGAAGCTCATTTGTAAGTTATACAGCAAATATTAATGTCACATTTCAAAAGGTCACATCGCTACGTAGAACCCACTTGACGCCGTCCTTAACGATTTCTGCTTCATGCTGTAGACAGTCATCACCATGCTTGTGTAGTAACGCTAGCCCCTTACTGGGATGCACATTGATCTCCTTCTTGCTGTTTGAGTCCGGATAAAAGATGGTTCCACCACCAACAAATTCATCGCCTCCTGTCAAATAAATTAATAGAGTCCACCTAGTAGTTCCCATTTTGGAAGGCTCATGCGCTAGTGGGCACTTGACCGAATCATCGTAATGCTTTCCAAAATGGTGGCCCTTCGTGTACCGATATATTCTTAATTGTGGGTTTAGACTCTTGGCATCGGCAAATGTTTCATGAATATCCTCGAGCTCCTCGTCCTCATAATCAACCTTCTGGAGTAGGATCTTTTTGAGATAGTTCCACAAGGCATCAGCGGCCTGGTTGTCTGTCAACGAGATTCTATCGTTATAGCGAGCGGCATAATCTTTGCTTTTGATAAGCGGAGTGGTCTCGAGTTTGAGACTAGATTCAAAAGAGCCTATCAATTGGTTACAAAGGTCATCACTGAAGAAATGCTCCACAGTGACTATTTGACCTGAAATGATTGATTGCGGCTGAGGAGTGAAGAACAGCTTTTTTAGATTTTCAGATTGGTTAAAGAATTGTTGCGGGAATTCATATGCTGTAGGTTTTTGTTTGGTCTGCTTCTTTGGGGCCATGGTGATCTGTACTACTGAAAGATGCGCGCCGTATGTATCAAATATTTACAACTGCAGCTCGAGGTTCACCAACAAGCTGTAGGTCTCGCGAGGCATTCTATACTGAATGAGGCCAGCGTAAACCATGCAATTCTTGGCGATTTTGCGGAGTGATGTCAATTCGTCTCTTTCACTACCCAAGGAGCCGAACCGCTTGGATTTAATTCCATGTGTGAGTTGTGCAACACTCGTCATCACCATGACTAGCAAGGAAGGTATAACACGCACGAGAGCGACATCGTAATTTGTCAATGATTCAGCAGAGTTTCTGATCTCAACAAAGTCGTCGCTATTAAGTGCGCTTAAGAAAGGCAACTTTTGAAGCGCAGCTAAACTCACACGCCAGTCCTTGGCTGCAAAAGTCTCACGAATGTCCACCACCGTTAACAACGCATCATTTACTCTTTTGGCACCGGGAGAAATTTTGTCCAAAATGGAGCTATTGTTGTTAAATGTACCCATGACATGCTTGCTGAGGAGTATGAAATTATTTTCAATACTCTGCTCTGGCTTATTTTCACCTGTAGCAGTTCTGTAGGTGGCGCCAGACAAAAGGGGCTTGTCAAGCTCGGACATTGACAAAGTCTCACCAACAAACTCGTTTATAAGGCGAACAACAACATCGTAGTCCTGACTCAACTGATAGAGCAAAAGCGCATCAAACACTCTCCCTTCTTCTTCACATCTCGAGGCACTCACATCCACAATCGTACGCTGAAACTTGGTTAAGTCCGACAAGTTGATAAGCGGCCTCTGCTTCTCAAGAATACCCGGCAGTTTTTCCCCAGTGACATCGTTGAGTTCACCCAACAAAAGGGTGAACTCGCGAGTGATAAGAATGAGCTCACGCAACGCCTCATGGCATTTTGCAGTCTCTTCTTGAGAGCGACCGCCTTTAGCCAAGCATATAAGGATAAGATATTGCACAGTCACTTTTGGATCACTGATCTTGAAAGTTCTTGTGTAAGATCCGACAAGTCTGCTAAAATTGATTTCATGCTTTTCAGACGAGTTGATGGTTATCAAATCGTCATTGGACACACTTGAGACCCTAAGAAGTCCGTAATAACATAAACCGATCGCAAGATGAACTGCATCACACTCATTTATAGTGTCATAAGCGAATTTAACGGCGAGCTCGTACAATCCAAGCATTATTAAAGTTTTGAGGTACAGTGGATTGTTAGATGACGCATTAAACTTTGTGGGACCGAGAGACAACACTTTCTTCTGCAAGTTCTCAAGTCTGTAGTTTTCATAAATCAAACTCGAGGATGCATCAAAGTTGAATTCATTGATGAGGGAAAGATGAAACCACAACCAGTCCTCGATACTGAGGTTGACGGCAGCGGGAAGTGTCTTTTTGGCTAAGTCGCATTTGCCAATCACCTTGTACACCGCATATTTATATGGGTCGAAACCAGGAGATTTTTCATCAAGAAATTGGAACGTTTGGTTGAAGTCCGACGAGAGTCTTTCTTGGAGATCACCAGGTAAACCGCAACAGTCGTTTTTGACATAACTCGACAAGTACAATGGGAAGTTCTTGTCAAATTTTTCAAAGAGTTCTCTTCTCAGGTTAGCAAACTGAACAGCGTCGGAATAGAGACCACTGCGCAAGAGGTAGTAAATCAAAGCCCACACGGGAACGCCGTTGACCTGAAGGGTTCGTTTCAAAAACTCGGCATCATTGTTATTAGTTACAACTTTGGTGATGAAATGTGACACCTTGTTGATGTTGTTAGGCAAACGGTGTTCAGGTAGTTTTGCGTCATCTTTAGTAAAGCTTTCATCCATATAGTCAAAGAACTGCTTCTCCAAGCAGGACTTGGAATTGATCACAATACGCTTCTTCAACGATGTGTTGTCTGGGTTGGCTTGGTACTCCTCGAAGAAGGCCTGCTCCTGGTCAAGTTTTGTAAATTTTTCATTTGTTAAAGTAGCGATCACTTTCCATGCATCAGCCAACTGCTTAGCTTTGAGGTCCAGGTAGGACTTGTTCAACTCTTCGAAACTCAAGGCAATAGGAAAGGGCTGCTGCTTCAAACGAGCCTCATTCAACAGGTATACAATTTTTGCGTGGCTCTCAAACTTTTCTCTTGTAAGTTGCCTGACACTGGAAGATGATGCAGCCTTATTTTTCAAAGGTGTCAAAATGCGATAGTTGCCTGGTTGGGTCTGGTTCCATGTAAATGACTTCGAAAGTTCTTCAGGGCTGATTTTCGTTTTGACAGGAATGCCGAGTGACTTTTTCAAGTGGTCTTTGCGAACTTTCCAATCGATCGAAATGTTCTTCGTTATGAAACTGTCAAAATCACGAGAAGCAGCGATAAGAGACAGTTCAATTGCATTCAAGATATTCTCATCCTTCTTAGCTCTCAAGTAATTCTCTATGTTGTGGATGCCTCTGCCAGTTTGACGTGATTCGGAGGCTTTTCCTGCCTGAAGCAGTCTCTCTTCGTGGCCCAATGAGGCTTCTCGGTCTTGTTGCTGATCTTTCGGCAGCAGAGGCTGTTGCTGCTGTTGCTGATTGCGCTGATCCAAAGACGTAGGGGGACCACGAAGGCTCTTGAGCTCCATCTCAATATCGCCAGCATTCATTCCACTACCCGAGAGCAAGTAGTGGGCCTTAGTGAAACCATTAGAGCCGGTTTCGTTCTTCCTCAACAGCCTTGTACGGTTTTGCAACTCACTCAATGGTAAGTGAATTGAGCCGACATTGATGTTGTCCAAGCGAGGCAAGTTGCTGGCAGATTCTAACAAGTCCTTCAATACCTTACCTGAGGATCCATCAGGGTTTATAGAAGTAGCTGTCGTGGACACATTATTGCTCTTTTCAAACCCAGAGGTTTGCAAAGTCAGCGCATTGGAGTTGTTAGCAGGCTGGTTTTGATTTTGCTGTGTCTGTTGGCCGAATTGGGCTGGCTGTTGAGGTTGTTGATTCTGTTGATTTTGCTGGGTGTTTTGCAGAGCACCACCAAAGGAGAACCCCAATCCTCCAGCAGGCTTATTAGCCGCCGTGTTGTTTGATCCAAAAAGAGACATTAATTAGCTTTGGTAGCTTCGTAGACGCGGCGATATGGTACAAATTCTCTTTGAGGTTAGTGTTTATAGATCTGTTTTCAGAGTTTCGCAACATGCGGAAGTTACCCGGCGTGGAGGAGCGCATCGGCCTGGGACATATATAAATGAGAAAATCCTGTCTGACTTTTTTCTTCATTAACTTTGTCCAAAAGTATCCATCACAATAGACAGTGCATCTCTACAGCTGGAAGGGTGCCTTGGATAGCGGGGCAGTTTTTGTCTTGTGTCCTTTCCGTACTCGGCCAGGATCTGTTGTAAGTGTATGCGATAGATGATGGAAAGATTGACTGAATCCATTAAGAACCTGTCTGGATCGAGAGATCTGAAAGAGAGGTGTCAGAGGGCTCATACATGTCTTTAACGTAGCGAAAAATGTATTACTAGTGGTATTTTGCCAGGTTCGATCTCCTGTTGAAGAATTGAACAAATGTATAATGCAAAGTCTAGCATCTCTATAAGTCGGTGAGACACACGTCTGGGAACTCTTCCTCTTCGTTATTCCCGAGACCACCTGCGAACAGCTCTCTGCAAGAGTATTTTTTGATGGGGAAGAACCAGTAGCCCAAAGTAAAGATGAGGTATACCGCATACACCACAGAGACATAGTTCATGGTACCGGCTGTGACGGGCATGAACGTGGGGAATGAGTAGAATACCAAGGCGAAAATAGCCCAAGCGATAGTCATGACATTGGCGAAAAGGCCAACTTTGCCGAGCCAAAATGGTCCATGCTTGATGTTGTTACGACCTCTGTAAAGCAAGCATCCTGTGGGGACCAAGTAACTCAAAAGAAGGAAAGTGATACAACCAACGACCATGGAGTTGAAGGCGGTCGAGGAAGCTAGGTACAAGCAGCCCAATATAGCGACCCAGAATGAGGAGAACAAGTGAGCGTTTAAGGGAACACCTAGGTTAGGGTCGATGATGGACAAGTACTTGGAGAATGGCAAACCGTTGTCTCTGCTGAAAGACCAGCAGAGTCTCGCCTGCCAGGTGTGACAAGAGATGGTACAGCCACATGCCGTGAAGAAAATAAGAATTCCAAGACAAAGGGATCCTGCTCTGTGGTTCAAAGCTTGGTAATAGATGTCCAAAATGGGCAAGCCGCTTCCGCCATTGATGATGGCGCTCAAGTCGGTGATCGAGAAGAACATAGCGATGGAATAAGTGAATGAAGTGATGAAACCAATGGTGACGGTTCCCAAAATAGCGATAGGAATGACTCTGTCAGCGCCGTGGACTTCTTCGGCCAAGTGGGAAGCAGAATCAAGACAGGAGAAACTCCAGTTGGGGTTCACCAATCCGACGATAAAGGCAATACCCGATGTGGTCCAGCCAGTGTTGTTTTCAAAGTCTGTGAACACAAAGCTGGGCGAGGCATAATTGCCTCTAGCGCAGACAAGGACGGTAATGGTAATAGCACAGTAGGAGAACAACGAGGTGTACAAGGCGGCATTAGCAATGTAGGGCAAGTATTTTCCGTAACAGTTGAACAAAACCAAGATAACGTTGACCAACTGGTAGACGACGAATGTTTGCCAGGACTTTGTCTCATGCTCTGGATGCATGTGCACCCAGAAAGCCATGACTGTCTGGGCCACAGAAAGAGCCATGGAAGCACTGGTGAAGAGAGAGCCAGCCCAAGCCAAAGAGCCACATAAATATGCGAGAAAACTGGAGTATTTCTTGGGTGACAAGACTCTGGTCCACACATACTGTCCACCAGCTGAAGGAATCGCTGAGGACAACTCTGAGAGGGTGATACCAATGCAGTAAGAAACGCAAGCAATAATGATGATACCGTAGACAATCAACAAGGGGCCACCTGACTGGATACCAGTGATGAGAGAGGCGGAAATTCCGAACCACGAGTTGGTCAAACCGAAGCCAATACCAAGCACCGACCACACCGAGAAAGTTCTTTTCAACTCTCCTTTCTGGGCCATAGAGGACGTGGAATCGCTATCCCTCTCCTTATCGGATAGTTTGCCCATAGGTAAGTCTGACGAGAGAGCTTTCTCTAAAGACATGATGAATGAAAAGTGGTTGGAATTTAAAAAATCACGCAGACAGAGAAAAAAAAAAGTAAGGCTTACCGCACAGATCTTATCGACGCACTCCATGCAGCTGGAGAGAAGCTTAACAAGACTAATTGTTCACCAGAGGCTAGAAGTATATTTACAGAAGAGGGGATGGACTTATTGGAGATTTTCCGATAATAGTCTTTTTCTATACGGAATGTGTTTGAAGTTCGTACTTCTTCAGAGGTAGTCCAGGATGCTGTATACGGCACTGTGGTTGTCCACATGTGTAACATCGAAGTTCACAAGGCGATTTAGCATTGATCGGCAAAATCTCAAATTCAAAGCTCCTTCAGTTGTGGATAAAAGAAGTCGTGTGATACTAAGGCTATCGAGGAGTGATTGTGCATCTACCCCGAGAAAAAGACAGCATGCTACCGGAGTGTTCCGAGGTGTGATTGGCATTTGCATTGGCAATATATGATCAGCTAAGTAGATACGGCGTTTCGATTTTTACAGCTGCGGGTCCTGATAAGGAAATTTTCAGCCTCAACGTGCGATGGTGGATGCTGTATGGATGGCTGCAAAACGGGCGACGAGTTAGCCGAAGGCCTGTGTGAGAGTGCTAGGCAGAACATTTCATCGAAGGTGGAAATCTTTTTCTTTTTAGCGTGCGGTGAATAAGATTAGGCTTAAAAATGATGGAAGACTCGAGTATTTTCTTGATTTTTGCAAAACTCATGGTCTGGTCCAATCATATGTTTCTTATGGAAAGCAGGGAACGAGGACTAGTCCAGATGGGAAAACTCAGAGTATAACTGGTAATGGGCATTTTATTTCAAAAGCGATGGGCCTGAACTACAGTTGAACAACTATTGTGATCTATAGCATTCACAAGTCGAACTCTTCTTCCTAAGCCCTCAAGCCTTCCTTTTCGAAGCCCGAGCCTAATCTAGATAGTATTCTGTTGTTCTCATTAGAGACATTGATGCAACTAATCCCAAATCAGTTTAGTGTAGTAACAATCGCAAGTATATCTTTTCAGGCACTGGACCCTGCAATGTCTACCAGGATAGGTTGTTGTGCATTTGGTTGCGAAACTAGCTTACTAGCCAAGTAGCCTTAGCACCACCTGCTTCTGATCGTTGTATCCTCTAAGTGGTAAACAAATAGTACTCTTTAAAGCTCAAAAAATCATCAGCTGAGATTTTTCCCACAGAATCTTGAGGTGTTCGTATAATTTCCAAGAAAATTCGCCTTCCATGCCCTTCGGATTGCTGTCCACGAAAGTCCCCTTCACATCACGCTGCTATAACCCACTATATATTTAAGAAATCCAAAGTCACTGATCAATTTCACCTTTCAATTACAACTCCATCCCCGCCCAGCTTTGTCTTACTTCCTTACCAGGTAAGGCCCATGCAATAGGCCTCGGCTTTAGTACAGGACCACCTAGTGCGGTTGCCCTCCACATCCATACGAGACCCTCAAGAAACTCCATATTCCTCCAATGCAATACGTCGGAAGAGTGGGAGACTACGTCTACAACCAGTGGAACTCCCTAAATCCGGCCACGCTTTCGGGCGCTATTGACATCATTGTCATTGAGCAACCGGACGGCACGTTCCACTGTTCCCCATGGCATGTTCGCTTTGGCAAGTTTCAGATCATCAAACCGCTGCAGAAGAAGATTGATCTATATGTCAATGACATCAAGACAGACTTGCCGATGAAGTTGGGCGAAGGAGGTGAAGCTTTCTTTGTCTTTGCCACCGATTCTGAAGACTTGTCTCAGCTGGTAGTCACATCCCCCGTCATTTCAGCTGCACTGTCTCCTTCCGGCTCGCCTCGTTCATCCCCTCCTGGCTCTCCTGGGGCCTCTCTGATTGATTTAAATAAAAGTGAACCTGAGGTATTGGATCTTAATGCTTCGGGAGATATTGAGCTGAAGATCGCTCTTGACAAAAGTACCCCACCCCCTAAGAGCGCTGGCTCACGAAGCGAAACGCCAACGCTGATTCTGCGGATGGCTTTCGAGAAAGCAAAGAAGATCACTCAAAAACTCAACATTCCCTCAAAGATTGACATCAATGGTGACATGGTTCTAGACATGGACGGTTATAAACCCAACTCGCAGAAGAATATAGATGAGTCTGATGAGCTCGTCCAGCAAGTGTTCTTACGTGAAATGAACAATTTACTCAATGGCAAAGAATTCCCAATTAGCGACGAGACTGACGCTAGCGAATTCGGCCTTCTAGAAGGCGTGGTCTGCAAGGACGAAGATGGCAAGATCAGAATTATCAACAAAGAGGGTGAAGAGGCAGCAGAAGGTGATCTCATGAATACTGATAATCTCTCTCTTCTGAGCGAAGAAACTGCCGGCGCCCCAATCACTCACACTCCCAGCGACTTGATCGACCACAAGTACCATGATCAAACCTATTTCAAGACCTTGCGTTTGACTTCTGAACAATTGCGCATGATGAAGCTTAACTACGGTCGGAACAAACTTCGGTTCAAACTCAACCAAGGCAATTCGCAAGTTGTGTCAGACTTGTACCTTTGGAAATCCACGACACCAATTGTCATATCCGATATCGACGGTACAATCACGAAATCGGACGCCCTTGGCCACGTTTTGAACATGATTGGTAGAGATTGGACTCATCCTGGTGTTGCCAATTTGTTCCAAGACATTGCCCATAATGGTTACAACATTGTCTACTTGACTGCAAGATCGGTGGGCCAAGCAGACACAACTCGTCAGTACCTAGACAGTATTAACCAGGACGGCATGAAACTTCCAAAGGGCCCGGTGATTCTCAGTCCAGACAGAACGATGGCGGCATTGAGACGAGAAATCATTCTCAAAAAACCAGAGGTTTTCAAAATGGCATGTTTGAGAGATATAAGCAGCTTATATTTCAGCAAAAGTGGGACATCTGAAAGCGTTGATGAAGCTGACCAGAGAACACCATTCTATGCTGGCTTTGGTAACAGGATCACCGATGCAATCAGTTATAGAAGTGTCCGAATCCCCTCGCATCGTATCTTCACCATCAATCCTTATGGTGAAGTTCATATGGAGTTGTTAGAGCTTGCTGGTTATAGATCCTCCTACTTACGCATTGGAGAGCTTGTTGATCAGTTCTTCCCTCCTTTGAAGCTCATCAGTGAAGTGAGTCCCTACTGGAACGAGGATCAGTTCAACCAATACATCCACTCCAAAGACGATGCGGATAATGCAAACTCCCCAGGTTCTCCTAGAAGCATTTCCAGCTACAACGAAGTGGTGAAGCCAGATGAGAAGTTCACAGATCTCAATTACTGGAGAGAACCGTTAGCAAATCTAAGCGATTTCAGCGACTTGGAAGATGACGAGGCGGAACCTCAGTCAATGAAATCAGGTCCAAGCCTGCCTAAACTTGGCTCGGTGCCTCCACCTGGTCTGCCAGACTTGTACTCTGTGAGATCTTTGGATATCGAGAGAAGCAAGACTGAAGCACTGTCACCTGAGAAACAAAGACCCATGTCGGCGTCCTTCACGTCACCGCTCAAGAGTTTCATGATGTTTAACAGCGGAGACAAGTCAGAGAAAAAGAAGGATGAAGACGAGGAGGACGACTTTACTGATGATGACTACGACGACGACTATACTGACGATTATGAAGACGACGATGACGATGACGAGGAGTTTGTCGATGGTGAGGATGACGAAGCTGACGGCGACGATTACGATGAGGCAGACGGGGACGTCGACGAAGAAGATGAAGATGTTGACGACGAGGACATTGATCTCGACGATGGCTTGACGCCGTCGGGACACTCCTCTGTAGTTCAGCCCCACCTGCAGAAACTCAAGGCCGGCCAGCGGGCAAGGCAAACAGACGAGGACGTCAAAGTAATGACTGCTCGCCAAATGCTTAACAACATGGACCTCGGCTCAGAGTCCAAAAACCAGCCCAAGTAAGCTTATGCACAAGAAAACACGCGAAAAAGGTGTTCCAGTTTCGCAGCCAGACCGCCGCGTAGATCGTTCCTGAATTTCTGTACACTCTTGAACCCACGAAGAAGGAAAGCCTTGTTAACTGTGAAGGAATAATTCTGACAGAAAGCCAAGAAGCGTTACGCATCATTATCACCGCGAGTGAACTACAACTTTCTTCTTAAGAAGTGTACTACCAAGCTCTAGCCAAGCAGAAAACCACGACAATGGCCAGGCATTACACAAGATATGGGGCAGCCCTCCTTGCCCTTTTTTTTCTCTTGTGGCATCTCACATATGGTCCCCACTTACCGTGGTCTACGGAAGTGCCCAGACTTCGACCTGTCAAATCCAGATTAGTGCTCCCCAGCTCAATCCCACTTGATATATCCGCAGTTCCCGACTTTGTGAACGATACTCCAAGTCTTAGAGACAATCCCAACTACATATATGAACATGTCGAGAAGCATAGACCAGAGAGTAATCCAGTGAAAAAAGAGGTTTTCCACAAGCATCCGTTCCAGATATACGACGCTTCCCATGATATCAACATGGATTTGCATCGGTGTGAACAGCTCCAGAATAACGTGTCCACCGAGGTCAGCGAACCCACCAACTTGCACACGCCATTATGTGACATTGTGCTGAGACTCATTCGGACCATTGACCGTGGTGACGATGAGTATATCAACGAGATGGCGCCATATTTCGACCTGCAAATTCGTTTGCAACTCATGTACCAAATATGCCACCGCCACTGGTTTCGGTTGGCTGGATCATCAGTCTACCTAGAACAGTATGGCTATCATCTCATGGTGTCTCGTTTGGCTTATTCTCCTGATGGAAGCCGTGGCGATCCAAAGTTTTCCTTTGCATATGCCCAGTTATATGATGAGAACTGGCAGGAGGTGAGAGATATCAGTCTTGTGATACCTACAAATAATGAAGCTGCCGGGTTCTTTGTCCAACAACAGGGCTACACTGTAGCCCACTATCCCCTGCTCATCCCTGTACCTATGTTCCATAAGTATAAGGACCCTGGCATGCGGTATCTAGGCCCTGAGGACCCAAGATTGATCCTTGTGAAGAACAAGAACGGTTACGAGGAGCCTATGATGGTGTTCAACATGCAGCATCAGAAGTATGCTTTTGCCGATGATGATGAAGATGAGCTACTTTTGAAGAAACCAGGAGGTTACCGTTCCATGTGGGTCAGCTACCCTTGGCAATTCCAAAAAGGCAAACAGAATGTTGATGAGATAATGGAATCTCCTACAGACAATTCAACATACACCAAGTCAGTTGAGTTGCGCATAAAGAACATGCCTCGTCAAGAAAAGCAGAAGAATTGGACGCCCATGACTAGTGATGCGGACCGCCAGGAACACGGTTACGATAAGACAATGCTTTTTGTCTATCGTTGGGCAAGTATGCAAGTTCTTAAATGTGATCTTGAAACAGGCAAATGTGGATTCATATTCCAGCAGAATGAAAACCTCAAAACCTCATCGTCCATTGGTCCTTTCCGAGGAGGTACACAAATGGCCAACATTCGCCATGTTCTAAAAGCACAAAAACAAGACTCTTCGATACTTCAAAGTATCATTCCACCTGGTCGAGATATCTGGGTTGGCTTTGCAAGAGCACATTTAGTGAGGTGTGGTTGTGGAAATGACCTCTATAGACCCAACCTAGTGGTCGTCGTCAAGGATACGATTGAAGTTGATGGAAAACCTCAAGAAGTGTTCAAGATGAGTCATGTCTCCTCATTCGTATCACTCAACATTGAGATTGTTCCTTGGGATCCCCTGAAACCTTACAAACTATGCTCCGGTACCAACGCCCTAATTCCGAATGGCCTTTCCAACTGGCGAGTCTTTACTTCCCCAAACAAGCAAGGCATGAATGTTTATGACTTCCAGGATGAGCTCGTTCTTGCGGTTTCTGTCTCTGATACCACGGTTTATAAGGTGAACATACGAGGACTACTAAAAACACTCGTTACTGATGATTCACTCTTCCTACCTGCTGGCTCAGCAGAAAAAGCTCTAGATAAGAAAAAGTTGTTGATTCCGTCAGAGCTGCAGTTCAAGGCAGGGAAGATGCCAAGTTACAATAACGATAATCTTGTCTGTGCCATGCTTGCATCCGTGAAGTTCTGCTCGGACTACGGTAAAGAGAAGTTGGCGATAGAAAAGGATCACATTCTTGATACCATCTTTTTGGGCAACACTGATGAGGAGGATGCAAGAATGGACAATTATCATGATCATTTAGAGGAGCTAGGACTAGAACTTGTATAATTTTACACAAATAATAATATCGCATGTGCATCTAAACTTTGAATCGTCGGTGAAAAATGGGGTTAAGTTGCTTCTACCTTGGCGTAGAAGATAAGGTTGGCAAAAAAAACTCCGATACGGGGAATCGAACCCCGATCTGCTCGGTGAGAGCGAACTGTGCTAGCCATTACACCATATCGGACTTGTTGAAAATTTCTAATATGCGCAGTATATATTACATATGACACCTTGCATATAAAGGATTTGGCTACTAACTTTGTCTGATGTCTTGCGGTTTAGAGAGAACTTCCATCAATAAGGGGAGAAATTTCACAAAAAGGTTTTGGCCTCTTTGGATGGGTCCATTAACGCAAATTGAGGGTACTTTCAATCGAAATATCAATTTCAGAATCCAGTTTGCGTTGAAATCAAAAACTTCATACTGCTAAAGAGGCTCTCAAAAGGGATGCGTCAGTTCACATCAATTCACTTTTTTGGCTTATTGGATAATCGCTAAACAAACATGACAAGAACGAAGGCTTGATTGCAAACAAGTTGCTTCTCCTTCATTTCTAGTCTGAATAAGTATATGCGGCTCCGAAGGGAGTTGGTTGCGGCCCATGCAGCACCTGATGAGGTGATATTTTGAAACTACTTTCAGGAAATGGGGTTGAGTAATTTGGAGCTGAGGATCAGCTAGACCCATTTAAAACTCTCTTAAAAGAATTGAAAAGACCTCGTCTTCAATAGCTATTGTTTAAACTGATACACAGTGGGGTCGTGGGTGTATCAAAGCACGCGTTAAAAGGCAAAAAAACTACCGCACATAAAACACTCCATCTAACACTTTACTTTTTACAATGTCTGATACCGAACAAGACCAGGCTCCTATCTCTCCTGTCGATGATGCCCCAGTTGAGGATGCTCCTATCAGCAAGCTTTTTGTGAGACCCATTGGTTTTGAAACTCCCCAAGAGGCTATTGAGAGCCACTTCTCTGCCATTGGTCCCCTTGTCGAAGTTCAAATTATGAGAGGCTACGCTTTCGTGACTTACGAGAGTTCTGACGATGCCAACAAGGCTATCGACTCTTTGGCTGGTAGTGACTTGGACGGCCAGGCCCTCCAGATCGAGTTGGCCAAGGGTCGCAAGGAGGAGACTCGTAACAGAAACCGTGTTAAGATTTCTGGTGTCCCTGAAAACACCGCTTGGCAAGATTTCAAGGACTACGTTCGTGACAGGGGTATGGAACCATCTTTCGTCAAGGTTTTCCGCGACTACGACTCTGGTGAGACCATCGCTGCTCTTGAGTTTGAGGATGGTGAGGCCCTTTCCTCTGCCATTGAGAACTTGAATGATGCTGACTACCAGGGAGCCCCTTTGCGTGCTGAACACGACACCAGCCCTTATGTTCCTCGTAAAAGAGGAAGAGGCGGTTTCAGAGGTGACTTCCGTGGTGGCCGTGGTGGATTCCGTGGTGACTTCAGAGGCGGTCGTGGTGGCCGTGGTGGCTTCAGAGATGACTTTAGAGGTGGCAGAGGCCGTGGCGGTTTCAGAGGTGGCAGAGGTGGCTTCAGAGGTGACCGTGATGGTGGCTACAATCGCGAGGGCGGCTTCAGAGGTGGTAGAGGAGGCTACAACCGTGGTGGTGACGGTGGATTCGAGAGAGACTCCTACAACCGTGACCGCTCTCCTACCCGCTACTAAACGTGCTGACGTTTGAAATGTTTGTTTTTATTCTACTTGAAATATTCTGCTCCCATGATCTTTTTCCCGAAAACTATCTATGTGGATTTACTTCTATTTGACAAAGCGCAATGACAACGAAAGATACTTACGACTATCGATCTCCAGTTACTATAGAGGAGACGATCCCTAGAAATTCTTGACTATTGGTGGAGCCAAAGCAATCGGCTCGCCCACGATTTACTTCTACTGCTGTATTAATATGGATGACTGGTGTTTCAATCTATTGCTGGATTTCCTCCAGGAACAATTACAATCATGACGGTTAGTTTGGGTGGTTTTGAAAACGGTGAACCTGTACATATATGGGCGCCCTATAATGAGGCTCGGTATTTTATAGACATGCACGGATAACGATCATGACTCAAGTAGTGAGGTATGGGGAAGACCCATTGCAAACTTTGAAAGCATTCAATTACAATCCACAAAATCAGAAGACTTTGATTTTCATTCATGGTGGTGCGTGGAGAGATCCTAATAACACCTACGATGACTTTGGAGAACTAATAGATCAGCTCCCCCGAAATGCCAATTACTTCAGTTTAAACTACCGTCTTTCTCCAAAATCAAAGCATCCAGATCACCTCCAAGACGTCATCAATGCTTTGAAGTTTTTGGAAACACACTACAACTTGAAACGTGTCCTGTTAGTTGGTCACTCAGTGGGAGCGACTCTAATCTTACAAATGCTAACGTACAAAGCACTTTTATCTGAAAATATGATAAGTCCTCTTAGGATTCAACTAGAAAACTTATACTTCTTGGATGGCATCTACGATATTGTCGAACTTCTAGCGGAGTATCCCACTTACCTGCTGTTCGTGAATGAGGCTTTCGATAGTGAGACTGGTTATGCCAATGCGACCGCCGTCAGTAGGCCAGCCATGAACTTCGATTTCGATTTTGGTCACATTCTTCTTCTACATTCCTTAGATGATGAGCTTCTAAGTGAAAGGCAACTGGATCTTTTCGCTCATTATCTCAAACAGAAGGGTGTAGATTTTGAGGATCGCAGAGGACACTGGGGAAAGCACGAAGAAGTCTATCGCAGAAAGGAAATTGCCGAAGTTCTCAAGGATTCAATTCCACTTATATAAGCAAATTAGAATTTTTCACCCTCCTAGTATTCTTCACCTGGTATCCAGATCCATTGGTTGCAAATGCCCGCTCCAAGTAAAGCGCGGTCGTGCAGACTGCACTAAAATTTTTCGCTACTCAAAACCCATTACAAGGCATCGATAAACCCTACAGTACAGCATGTTTCAGTCGTGGGCAGATGCCGAGGATGACATCCCCGTCCCGGAGTTTACCTCGAATCCAGATGGCACCAAGACGGTGGTGAGCTATAGACTCAACGCCAAGGGCCAGAAAGTGAAGATCACTCAGAAAATCAAGGAAGTGAAAGTCAAGGAAAGAGTACACCCATCGATAGCGATCCGTCGAAGCTGGGCTAAGTTTGGCAAGGAGAAGCACACGCCGCCAGGCCCAGACACGAGAACAACACAGTTGGGTGAGAAGATCGAGTTGAAGCTCGGTGCTTCTTGGAAAGAGCTTGAGAAGAAGGAGGAAGAGGAGAAGATGGAACAAAAAGTCAACTTGGTCAGCACGCAAAGACTCACATGTAGAACATGTGGTGGTGACCACTTCACATCCAAGTGTCCTTTCAAAGACACGCTTGGCGCGGAGACCGCCGCCCCAGGTGGTGGAGGAGCTACTCCAGAGCCTACCGAATCTTCTAAATACGTTCCAGTGCATAAGAGAGCCGACGCTCCAAGCAGAGAGTCCAGAGATGACTCTTGTACGTTGAGAATCTCCCAGTTGAACACGATTGTGGACGATCAGATGTTGAGAGAGGAGTTGCTCGGAAAGTATGGTCCATTGCAGAGATGCTCGCTTATCAGAAACAGAGAGACGGGCGAATCCAAGGGTTTCGCCTACGTGACTTTTGCAACCGAGCTGCTTGCCCAGAGAGCGTTGGACGAGTTGAACGGCAAGGGTTACTACTCGTTGATCTTGCGTTTGGAGTGGTCCAAGAAGAAGAAGACCTAAGGCATGCGAAACAACATAGAGCATTTGCCAGCGTGCCAGCGTACGTTGGGCAGGGTGTGACAGGCGACGTAATAAAAGCAACAGGAATCATGGTGTAGATAAACTGCTATTAGGCTGCTGGTGGCCCCCTGAGAGAATGCGTAGTAAAATTGTCAGGATAAGTTCTGGGAAACACAATTCATGGCGCAGTAGGGCGACGTAAAGAAAGTAGTGTTTCAATTGACATGCGTCTAAAGTTTAATGAATCACCCAAACAAGACCCGCCGCTCTCCAAACGTTATCTTAACTCCAGATGTTTATCCGAGGCATCCATGATCGATGCATTGCCGCCTGTCAAATAAGGTGCCGAGGATCCGAAGACGCATTGGACGCCTAGTATACGGAAAAATAGCGGGCCGGATGGGTCAGAAGCCGAGGGTCCGAAGGGAGCTCCGGAGCCATTGACCGCTGGAAACCGGGAGGAAATTCACTCAAAAGCCAGCGTACCGAGGCCTCAGGCGGGTCCGACAATACTTGGCGTCGAAACACAAAGGCTCGTGGACTAGTCTCACATTGTCTGATGGAGCCTTGATGTACGCGGTTTTCCTTCACCACGTATGACTTACTTGATCGGGAGGCCCGTAGCTTCTGGTATACTGTTGTGGTACATCTAGGCGTTTTTCGCAGCCATTTGGCGCCGAGCAGGGGATCATGACCCAAAGCCCCGATTCCAGGATGCGAACTCGCTTGACGAATAAAGCCTTTTCTGTAATGCATGCACCGTGGATGAGCCCGCTGGCGCCTCTTCGGCTTTGTCATCTTAATGCCTGGGGAACCAAACTTTCAATTCTTGACTGTCATGGACAGCAACAATGGATTGGCTAATTTGGCACCTCGGCTGCGGAGTCAAGCGCATTTTGCAAACTTTACTAGAATACAGATAGGCGGTCCAGCGTCTCGCAATCACGGTCACCATTGCTCGTTGACCAGTCTCCGCAGCATTTGCACCCATACAGTGCGTCTGCCCCTGGACCTTCTGACGAGCTCCAGTAGAGCCAAAAAAGTTGCAGCACTGCTCACAGAATTAATTTTATAAGCCCGGGGCGCAACCGTCGTTTCTGCTTAGCAACGCTGTCAAGCCTGTCAGTCTTGGCTTGCACAACAATACAAACCACCAAACACCGGCAGGCCTTTCGGAGCACCTGGTGACGCAAATAAGGTTTTTCCCGTCGCAAGCTTCAACAGAACCTTGGGCATGGAGATGCAGGCGTCTGGCGCCCGGCTGTAAAGGTAAAACTGTTTCTGGATGCCGCGAAAAGTCGGTTGCTAACTTTGCGACTGGTTGCAAATGGAGATATCACCTTCTCGGCCATTGTGCTGCGTGTCAGCGAAAGAATCGCTGCCAAGCCCAGTGGACAGACCAGTTGGAGGCTGGGAATTCGTAGCAAAAGAAAACTCTCCGAAATGGCCATACTGTTTTTCTTCGCTCTGGCACAAACCGGCTCCATCAGCGCCAAGTGGAGGCTGCTGGGAAACTCCGGTATGCTCCTGCCTGCGCACCCAGGAGCCGTTTTTCCTGAAATAGAGCACACCTGCTCCCCCTCTGCTCCTCTGTTTTTTTGCTCCCACCATGTCAAAAAACGAAGCGGGCGGCAAGAAACGTATCTTGCTGAAGCTCTTCCGCAAGAAGTCCACGCTGTCGCCGCCGTCGCCCCAGCTGACCTCCACCGCCTCCACCTCCTTTTCCACAACCAGCCCTACCAAGGAACCCCCAGACCTCACAAGTCCCTGGTATCTAGCAATTCTGGCGTGTATTTGGATGACGATTTCACTCTGATCTTCAATCATGCTGACCAGCTGGCTGACGACCTCAATCTGCACGATTCCCTTGATATCTTATCCAATTACACTTTAGATGATTACCATGACGACGAGTTTGACAGGAGTGGCGAGCAGGCCTTTCCGGTGCCTGAAGACTCTGCAGCAGGTAATGTCCCCTGGGCCGGGCTTACCGGCGAGTCCATGATTTTTCCAAAGCGTATCAAGATCAATAAGCGCAGCAATAAGAGCCCGCGTATGCTCAACAACTTATTTCTAGCACAGGAACTTCGTTGCGGTGAGAAACGAGACGTTGAAAGCGTTCTCTCTGACGTAGAGCTGAGCAGCATTGACCTTTCCGAAAACACGTCCGCCTCCTCCGAAAATGAGTCCGCTTCCATGCGAAGCAACGAGATCTTGGTGATGGAGTTTAGCAGGGACGGCAAATACTTGGCTGCCGCCGGGCGTGACAGCAAGATCTACATCTGGCACGTCATCTCGTCTCCCTTGTCTAGGCTCCAGTACAAGAGCCGTGAGGTCTCTCGGAAGCAATCTTCCAAGCTGAAAGTGTTTCAATACGCACCAGTTTTTCAGCAAGAACCCTACCTCGTATTTGAAGGACACACAAAATCGATCTTGACATTGGACTGGAGCAAGAACAATTTCCTCATATCGGGTTCCATGGACCGCACAGTCAAGCTTTGGAACGTGGAGCGCTCCGAATGTTTGGAGACGTTCAAGCACGATGACTTTGTCACAACTGTGAAGTTCCATCCTAATGATGACAGATTCTTCCTAAGTGGCTCGCTCGACAATTATGTCCGTTTGTGGTCTATATTAGACAATTCCATTGCATACAGCAAAAACTTGGGCAACGATGTGCTCATTACCGCTTTAGCATTCACCCCAGTTGGTAACAATTGCATAGTAGGGGGCTTCAATGGTTCCCTCTTTGGCCTTGAAACACAGGGTCTTCATGTCTTACACAGGGTTGAGCTCAAAGAACGCTCTCTCAGTAGCCCATTCGGGCCAAAGCATGGCAACAAAATCACTGGTATCAAGGTTTTTGAAAACGAGGCTGCCCCAGAGACCTCAGGTACTCAGTTTGCCAAATGGAACTTACTCATTACTACTAATGATTCAAAATCAAGATTGATTGATATGCACAGAACCCGCTTACTCACCCGTTTCAAGGGAGCTACCAACACGAGTTCTTCTATTGTCTCTTCCTTGAGTGATGATAATCGCTTCATTATAAGTGGCTCTGAGGATCACTGGTGTTACGTCTGGGAGAACAATAATTCGATCATCAACAACAAGTTAAAAATTACCCTTAAAGAACTTTACAATGAGGGTAAGCAAACTGTCAATCATACCCACAAAAAAGTCAACAAACTTCTCCATGATAACAAGATCTGGAGAAAACTCAGTTTGCAACGCTTTCTTGAAGACAGTAGTGGCCAACATTATATTCCTAACGAAAACAATTCATACGCATGTTTCCATGCTCATCATACGAAGGTCAATTGTGCACTTTTTGCACCTGAAAACACCAGAAGACTTCTTGCATTCTCCGACGATATCATCTATGATTTGGTTAGAAGAGCACCACAACTAGACGATTATGGTATTCTCGGCTCACGGAAAAAAGAGATCGGCTACGCTGAGACAGTAGGTTTAGATGCGGGCCACATTATCGTGACTTGCGATCAGACCGGACTCATCAAAATCTTCCGTCAGGATTCCGCGTACAACATTCGCCGTGCCCTTGTCGAGTTTAGGAAAAGCAACAAATTCAAGTGTCATCCCTCTCAAAAACCTGAAACTACCCCCAACAAAGACAACTTGAAACTCGATTTGAGTGGACTCAACATGCGTTCCGTGAAGACAAGAAGTCGCAGTCCAGCATTTGAGCACACTCCTTCCATAAAAGCCAAATTTCACTCCCAGTTGAGACTGAGACTGGGCACCTCAGCCTCACCAAGCCGGCCGCCACTTGGATCCAATAGGACGTCTGCTAGAACTATTAAGGGTAATCCTGAAGTCGTGACGGCTAGCTCACAAATCAGCATGAAAAAACTTCCCAAGTCTGGTGACTTACATTCTAACTATGTCACTTTACCAATGAACCGCAATGATCATGAAGACATCCAAAGCTTATCTGATCATCTGATTTTCAGCGGTGACGATGTGCTTACCCCTAGATCGATGTCGTTAACCAACGGTAAGCTGAACGATAGAGGAAGAGGGTTATCAATGTCACAAGAAGCAACCAACTCTACTAATCACACGGAGCTTCCTCGTTTTGTGACCTCAGTGCCTAACGATGAAGGACTCCGCAGTCAGATCAGCAAGTCAGACAGGGAAAGGTTTTAGTATATTTATTAATCTAACGAAATCACGAAACAAGAGTAGTTTGTTCTTCGCTTGTGCGTATCTCATTCGCTTCCGTTGCATCGACAGCGATTACCTCTGAGGGTTCGTCAGGGGCGTCCACCAAGGACACAATGGTTTTGAATGTTTGCCCAAGTTTTTCGCCGTTGAGAGCGAAGCGCTTCAAAGAGCTCGGTGACATAACTTTAGCTTTCCAGAGCCCAAGTAGCTTCATCGACACTATTGAAAGATCTCTCTCTTGAATCCAAGTATCCCTCTCATGCTTTGCACTCTGCATCTTAGATTTGGCTAGTTCCTTTGCTTCCTTTTCTGCGGCCGCTTTGGCTATTTGTGCTTCATTCTCGTCATCTTCTTCATCACTTGAATCGAATCTCGTAACAATCTCTTGAGCGCTCACATCATCAATCTCGCCATCTTGGGCGGCATCGAGAACAAATTCCTCGAAGTTGACATTTTCATTCGCAGTTCGTGTCAAATCCTTACCAAGTAAAAGTGCTAACTTTGCTTCCTTGATGTAGAAGACGTTCATAAGAGCATTTTCTAAAGTGTCGGGAATATCACCCATCACATAGCCGCCAAGTTTCAGGGCGTCCCGGAACATGGCATCGTAATCTCTAAACCGATTTGATGCATGCGTCTTATCATAAAAAGCCTTGATTGATGTCAAATAATCAACGACCCTTATACCAAAGTTATAGTAGAAGTCTGCTAGCTCAATTTTCAAAGAGCTCGTTACGCTCTCAGAACCAGAAAGATCGCCTTCACCAAATGTCACCTCGTTCAAGGATTTGAAACAGTCGATAATGTTGATGAACAAGTTGCACACATCCTCTAAAAAGATGTCCACATTGATCGTTTCGGCAGTTCCATCGTTCAAAGCATACATCAAATCCTCAAGTTTCCAACATAAGCTGATTAGAATGAAATCAAGCAAAGATTCCCAAGCTTTGCTCACACTCTTCATAACTTTGTAAAGGTTTCGAGGCCAAAGCTTAACGAGCAATTGAAAATCTAGTTTTGATAAAAGTTTGACCGAGATTTGCTCTAGGACACTCACCTTGTAATCAAGAATAGGCTCACCCACAAACCGGATTATGCTTATCACATCTCCTATGATACTCAATTTCATAAGTGGATTTGAAACATCAATAAGTGTGTTACAGAGATCCTTTTGATCACAAACAAACGGATCTTCCTGCTCAAATTCAGCTTCAAATATGTCGGTGGCCAGGCTTTTGGCATTGAATGCTTCGACTACCTCTGTCAGAAGCGCTAGGATGGTATCCTCGATTTTGAGATAAATGTTGGGGTTAATGAGCTGATTATTATCGTCGTCGCTGTTTGAGTGTCCATTTCCGCTTGAAGTCAACAAAAGCGAGTAATAAGTTTTGTATAAGTCATTAAGATCATCTGACAAGGTTTCACACTCCAAGAAGAACTGAAGAACTTTTGCATGCAATTGATTATACCCCTCCACGTTGTCTGAGTGCTCGAACACTGACTGGATGGGCTCCGGTTGGAAACTCAAAAGCGTTGTCCAAATTTTCAAGAAAATAGGGTACATCGAAACATTTTTGCTCAGCAAATCTTCCAAGTCATGAAGCTTGCACGCCAATTTGGGTATCAAAGTAGCTGGTAGATCACTTGAAGACGCTTTTTGCCCTTTACGGGCTTTCCTGTTCAATGAGCTACTCACAACACCTGACAAGAGAGCGATAAAATTGTGCTGATCTGAATTGGCTAGTTCAAGACTTCGGCTTAGTTCTTCCGTGTCACTAACCGAGAATCCTTCCGATGGAATTGCTGACACATCAAGCATCAAGTATTGCAATATGATTTCCCAATGGCTAGACCATTCAGGTAATAGATGCATGTCACCATAGATTGCGTCGATTAGTTTCCAGAAGCTGGGCCCGTCTGTTGTGAGTACAAGTTTTGATCGCTTCAAATCGTATTGTTGAAATGCCTTGTTGAGGACATCGCTGAGCACCTTATATCGAAAAAAGTATGCTTGCTTTGAGTTGTCAAACACGCTCGATATAGAGTCAGTGTAACCTGCAAGCTTCTCCGTCAAGCTGTCAGCATCGTGCTGTATCACAAGGGTGAGGAATCGGCTGGACTCGGTCTTCAATCTATTGTTCGAGGTACTGTGAGTCGATTCAAGCTCTGCAAGATAAATGATGTATGAACAAAGATTGATCTTGTCCTGGTCTTGAAGGAACCCAATTTTTAGAAGCTCGATGTAAATAACAAATAGGTTAATTTTGATGCTTGTTAAATTCTCTTTCCAGATCATATTGATGAGCTGCTGTTGGAAGCGTTTAGTAAACTTGCGGAAGCTGAAGGCCATGTTTTCAATTGAGCCTTTTGGAAATCTGTAAAGTTTAGCAAGAACTTTGACAACCTCTTCTCTCACTGCATCAGTCGGGTCCGAAAGAAGCCAACCAAAATAGCGTAGATAGGATGACAGAAGGAAGTATGATGGATTTGCGACCATCCACTCACCCAACGCATTTATGCAACTAACGCGTATAGCGCTGTCAACATCTCTGTATCGATGTACAAACACAGATCGGCTGATCTCGTCCAAATACTCCTCAATGGTTTCTTTTCTAAAACGGGTTGTTTCGATATTTTTGGTCATCCATTGTATCTTTTGAAGTTGATTTTGGTTATTGCGCTTAGACTTGTTGTTGCCTTTCGCGTTACTCAATTGGCGCTGCTGTCTCTCGAGTGATATTTCGAGGCTTGATGCCTGATGACAGAGTTGGGTGACCACATTTAAAAGAATGACAGTGGAGACATGACGAAATGGGCGTGGTGTACTTGAACTAAGAGCTGTGAACCACTGAATCACAGAGTTCATGAAGTCAGAAGCAAGCAGAGACTGGTCTTCCTCAACGCGACCTCTGTATAAACAGCCCTTCTCGTGGGCAAAAAAGATGACTTCGCCAAAAAACTCAATAAGATTTTTTTGGAAATGTTTAACATTCTTGTTCGTTGACGCGAAGGGATTCTCGTGGTACTTTTGCTTTTCGAAATGGATGACGAGCTCATTCACTGTAGCAACAGCCGAGTCAGGACTCGTAAGATCGTGTGCCTCAGCAAGAGTCTTACAACCCACAGCTTTGAGAACAAGATTGAACATATTCTTGAATGAGTCCACACTGCTGTTATCCTGGTCTTGTAAATATGCTTCCACCCAATCGAGAGCAAGCTCTGACACGGCAGCAACTGGACTTGATAGAGCTTTAAATAGCTCATTCTCCTGATCCAGTGAAGTTTCTGCTTGCTTTTGAGCTTTCCTTGGGGCTGATCTCTTTTTCGGTTGTTCTTCCTCAGACTCGTAGTCTGACTCGCCAGTTTGATCAAAATCTGAGCCCTCCGATGATGGGTGATCCTCATATGTTGGAGGCTCTTGCAAATTCCTTTTTCTTTTGACTGGTACGACCATTATGTCTTGTTCCAATTGGGGAATAGCCAAAGGCGGATCAAGATGCGAGTGTCAATCTGTAAACAAACTTCACGCGTCTCTCATGTCGCACTTCCAAGCCGTTGCGACATATTTTGCAGCCATTCCACGCTACCTACCGAAAGCAATGAGATACGGAAAGGAATCGTAAACTCAATCTCTGCTGAACCTATGGAAAGCATCTTTTGAGTTTGAGGCGTTTGTAACAGCAGATAATTGATTCAGAAAGCCCATGTGGCTATAGGCATCCTTTGGAATTCTTTTTGGTCGCATATAGATAGCTCATCATGATCTCTCCTTCTTTGGCCAAAGAGCTTAAACTACTGTAATCTGTGTAATTTCCAAAAGCACTTATTTGTTATGCATAATGACTTTCAATTATGGCAGTGTGAACATCCGCTGCTCCAAAACTGTGCGCAACGCATACAAAAACTCAACACCTCTAAGGATCATTGAAAAGCGAAATATTCCCTTTGCTTCAAAAGGGAATTCTGTTGATCGAATCTGCCTCATAAACTTCTTTTTAAAGAGCAGTATCCAAACCATCTCTTGCCATAGTTAACAACTGTCGTGCCCAAGCAAAGTCGTGTAAGCACAAAAAATCAAGAAGCTAAACAAGTCGCTACACCTTTTCACCAATACATCAATCGTGTACATCATGTCTGCCGAGCCCACTGACTCAAAACCAGAGACCCCTGTGGAAGACACTCCAATGACGGGCACAGAAGATGCTGGTTTGGAGCAGACAACCGAACCTAAAGATGGTGAGAAACCAGCTGAGACCGAGCCTGAACCTGTCGATCTTGAAAAAGTTAGAGCAGCTTTCCAGGAAACGGCTAAGAACTACCTTATTGAACAGTCAAGACACGTGGTGATCCCCTCCTTCTCCAAATGGTTTGACATGAACACAACCCACCTGATCGAAATGAAACTGTTCCCAGACTTTTTCCCTGCCAAAACTGAGGAAACCCCATCCACCTACAAATCCCCAGAGGTTTACAAGAACATGAGAGATTTCATGATCAACTCCTACAGAATCAATCCAATCGAATACTTGACGGTGACAGCCGTTCGTCGTAACTTGGCTGGTGACGTTGCCAGTATAATTCGCATACACCGCTTCTTAGAAAAATGGGGCTTGATCAACTACCAAATAGACCCTAGGACAAAGCCTACACTTGTGGGCCCCCAATTCACTGGCCACTTCCAGGTCACTTTGGACACCCCACAGGGTTTGGCTCCATTTGTGCCTGAAAGTGTCAAGCTCAAGGATGCTTCGGAAACACCAGCCGCCGAAATCGAAGGAAACGGCAAACCACAAGAGGTCAAATCCGAAAAGACCGTCAAGTTAGAGGAGAAGGCTGACGGTTCGATCCCACTCAATTTGGAGGTCACCAGAAACATCTTTGAGGAGTCCACGAATCAGAAGGCTCCTAACTCTGTGCTGTACTTTTGCAATGAGACGTCTAACGATGTCAGCAAAGTCAGATATCACAATCTTAAGAGTAAGGCTCTGACGAGTGGAACGTTAGGTCCCCTGGTTATCAGTAAGGAAGTTTTTGAGCAAGGCTTATTTCCCTCCAACTTCACTTCTTCTGATTTTGTCAAGCTAGAGCAAAGTTTCAAGCAGAAGGAATGGACTGAGCAAGAAGTGCTTCTTCTTTTAGAGGGCATTGAGATGTACGCTACCACAGATTTAAATAACCAGACCCTTTTTCTCAACAACAACGGCCAGTGGGACAAGATCGGTGAACACGTCGGATCAAAGTCTCGTGATGAGTGCCTAATCAAGTTCTTGCAGCTTCCTATTGAAGAGAGATACCTCAATAACTTGATTAAGCCTGACGCTGAGAAGAAGAAGCAACCAGACAGCCTCGACAAGGAATCTATCATCCAAGATGTTGTGAGAAAGTTGGTGGAATCTAGAGAAGGTAAGGCCACTTTGCAAGAAAATGCTAAGAAGAACTTGGAACAAACTGTTCTTGATCAGACCAACTTGGTGAACCAGGTCATTGAGCTTACTTTGGAGAAGTTCGACGCTAAGGTTAAATTAATCAACCATTTGGAGGCCGATCTCATAAAGACGGAAAACTTGCTCAATTTGCAAAGAAAGCAAGCACTCATCGAGAGGTGGTTGAACTTTGAGAAGGTCAGCAAATTTAAGAAGGAGAACAACAACCCTGAGTTGGAACCATTGTTGAATGAGTTGTTAACCCCAATAAACATCAACGAGATCAACAAAAACTTCAACAAAATCAACTTAGATAACTCCGAGCAGTCAAAGACGGATTCAGACAAGGAGAAAGTGGAGGAATCATTGCCTATTAGCGTTGTTAAGCCTAAGGCCTATCAATTCTGGTCCGCATAATGTTAATGTGCGTATGGCGCCTAGTGCGCTTATCCACTGATAATAAGTCTCGATGTTGCGAAATATCTAGCCTGATGATAGACTCATCCCAACTTACCCATGGCTGAAAGGTCATTTTGTACAATTATAGGAATAAAAATACAACGAAACGCACGAAGTGTATTCATTTAGATAGAAGATGCATCGCTGCGAAGTGCATACTAAGCCCATCGATCCAAAAGTCTTAATCATCAAACCACCATTTTTCAACAACTCATGCTTATACGATCCATCAGAAATGGCTTTCTACGACCAGGGACGAGGTTATACACACAAGTTTTCGCACAAAAGCTAAATCCACATCCATCTATCCCGGAGCCTTTTGCTTATCCTCAGTCCAAGCCTGACCCACACGATGATATATATGTGGCAATGAGTTCAGGTGTAGACTCTTCGGTCACAGCTGCCCTACTTTCGTCAAAATATAAGAACGTGAGAGGCATCTACATGGCCAACTGGTCACAACTGGCAAAATGCACCGAGGGAGAATGGGCTGCTGTTCAGAAAGTATGCGAGCAGTTGCAAATGCCCTGTGAACGAGTGAACTTTGAAAAAGAATACTGGGCTGATGTGTTTCAGCCTATGATAGATATGTATGAGCAGGGACTCACGCCAAACCCGGACTTAGGGTGCAACAAGTTTATCAAGTTCGGAAAGATGATAGAGCATTTGGCTGCAAAGTATGATGGTACCGAGCTGAAGTGGTGGTTAGCCACCGGCCATTATGCCAGAGTTGAGAAGGCGTCGAACCATTTCAATCTTCATAGAGCTTACGACGGAAACAAAGATCAGTCTTACTACTTGGCCAGTATACCGAGGTCTGTACTTCATAGACTACTACTTCCCTTGGGTCACCACACAAAAGTTGAAGTGCGAAAGATGGCGGCTGATTTGGGTCTCTACACTGCTTCAAAGCCTGACTCTCAGGGCCTTTGCTTTGTGTCGCCAGATCATACAAAATTCCGTCATTTCTTGGATGAATTTATACCCCCAAAGCCAGGCAACATCATAACAGAAGATGGCAAAATCTGGGGTAAGCATCTGGGTATTTGGCATGCTACAATTGGACAACGACTGGGGATCTCAATGCCTCAGGGCGATCCCAAATACAGCGGTGTTTGGTTTGTGAGTGAAAAAAGAAGAGATACCAACGAAATCGTCATAGTCAAAGGTGGCGCCAACGAAAATTTATTTTCAAACAAACTAAAAACTTCTGGGTGGGTGTGGCTTCAAGGGAAGGTGCCAGATGATCTACAAAATATCAGCTTCCAATATAGATCGCTTCAAGATCCCATTCCTATCGAGGAATTGACAGTTGAAGGTGACGAGATCACAATCACCGCCAAGACCAAGCAACGTGCGATGGCACCGGGTCAAAGCATTGTTGTATACCAAGGAAATCGTGTCTTGGGTAGTGGTGTGCTCTCTCAAACCTACAAATAATTAACCTAGATGTAAATCACATGTATGTATATAGAAAAAATACCTGAGCCCAAATAAGATCTTCGATCGTAACATTTAAAGAAAGAATTGAAAGTTTAGTTCATCAAAGTCATAGCACTCCTCTCAAACTTTAAAATGCAGTGATCGTTGGGTACAAGTTTTGCTTGCTCTTATCAACCTTGGCATCATTGTCCTTGCGTTCTTGCTTCTGCTCCTTCATGTTGCGGCTCATGACAGCCAACTGCTGGCACACGAAGTTGATCATTTCACGGTGCTTCTTGACAGTTTCAATGTCAAAGTTGTTACCATCCTTGATCGACAACTTGTTGAAGTTCTCCAAAACATCGGCGTGGTCATCCTCAGTAGTGTCCTTGGAGGACTCTTCATTGAGCTTCTTAGCCGACTTCTGAGTGTTGCTAACAGACTCGTATTCCACAGAGCCGTAAGGGTTGGCGCCGTACTGACCGCCATTGAGCTGTCTGTTGACCTGTGGGAATTTTGGAGTGTAGCCTGAGCTGTGGTTGTTGACAAAGTGGCTGTTGTTGTCGTAAGACTTGTTTTGGTATTGAGGCAACATTGGGTACAACAGGGACTGTGGGCCTTGCTGTGGCTGGAATTGCTGGTTTGGAGCGGCACCCTGCTGCGAAGCACCTGGACCCATCATGCTCTGGTATTGCATTTCGATGGAAGACGACAAGTTGTTGAAGAACTTTTCGGCCTCGTAGAAGTTGGCCTGTGGGTTGGCGCCGTAGGAGTAGTGCGAGTTAGGGTTTGGAATCATGTTGTGGTTGTGGAGGACAGAGCCTTGGCTGCTGGTGGAGGAGTGGTTGGAGCCCTGCTGGTTGTTCAAGAAACCATCCAAGTGGTTCAAACGGTTGTAAACCTCCATGTTGTACTGAGGCTCAACTTTTGCTCTCTTGTTGGAGTCCTGGTTACCGTAGAAGTTGAAATCACTAAGGATACCGTTCATCATGTGCATGTTGTGGTCCAAGCCTCTCTTCTTGGTGTCAGCAGCAGGCTGCTGATGCTGTGGGTGAAGGCTGGTGCTGAGGTCGAAAACTTCCTGGCGCTGAGTCATCTCATTACCCAAGGTAGGGTAGTAGGCGGTTCCGACATCGAAGGGTCCGTGGTGAGGAGGCAAGACTGGGACTGGGTAGTGCTTGTCGCCCTCTTTTTCGTTCATCTTTTGAGACTTCTTCAACTTTCTTTGGTGTTCGTCTTCATGAGTTCTAGAGTGTTTCTTCAAGTCCTGAGGTCTCTTGAAAGACTTTGTGCACAAGTCACATCTGTATGGCTTCAAAGGAACGTGCACACGCAAATGTGAGGTGATGTGGTCTCTCTTCACAGTGGTGACACCACAATTGTCCCAGTCACAAGTCAATGACAAGTTGTTGGAGGATTTACGACCAACGTGCTCATTGCACAAGTGGTCGTACAATTGCTCTGGGTCTCAAAAATAAGGGAACAGCCACTCCACTGACAGTTGAAGGGGCCCTTCATGTCAGCGTCTCTTACCTTTCTGTAGGTCTTCTTTGGCTTCTTCTTTTCAGCTGGAGCAGCTGCGCCGGTGGCATCGTGGTGGTGGGCGTGGGCATGGTTGTGTTGATGGGTGTGGTTCAGTTGATGAGCATTTTGCTTCATTGCCGGTTCGAAAGCGGTACCGGCAAAGCCGGTAGCACGGGCGCCGAAGTGAGCGTTGGTGAATTCCTTTCCAAAAGACGAGGTCTGCAGCACAGGGGAGTTGGCGGAAGACTGGGATGTGAAGGAAGTTTGTGGGGAGCCGTTAGAAGACTGAGTAGTTGGGGAATTTGTGGAAACAGCGTCAGAAACAGCGTCGAGGTCGAAGTCGACTTCAGAGTCCATCACCTTTTCAGCTGTAGCGTTCAAATAAGTCACTGGATGGAGATTGTAGTTCAGTGACATCTTTGGGGTGGGTAGGGGAAAGTTCTTTTTCTTGTGTATTTATAATTCGCAGCAAGCCGTATCGGTAGTCACGATAAAGGGTCTGCTGGGGAAGATAATACTAGTGAGTGGTGCGGTTGGGTAAACGAGGGAAGAAAAAAAACCTTTAAGATATGACGGGTTTGCGAGCGGTGCGAGAGATATATTTATGGAGGTAGGCTGTGGCAGAGGGTCATTTGATTATTACATTTGCCAAGAAGTTTTCCGCCAAGTAAATGTCCTGCATGTGGTAGGGAAATTTAAAATGTGGGCACCATAATGTCAAGAAAAAAAAGAAACAGGACCGGCTACCACGAGCGAGATTGTGCTGCAAAAGTGCGGCAAGAAAAAAGAGAAGTGGGAGCCTGTGCGAAATTTCCTTGTCCTCCTGCAGATACGGCGCCATCCTTCCTCGGTAGCAGTGCCGAAGTCATCTGCTCCATCTCCGCGACGCAATGGCGTCCACTTGGCGTTGACGTGCGTCGAGAGTGGTAAACGGGTTACACATTTGGGTGCATTCCGAGACCTCGCAAAAATATGAAGGTTCTTGGAGGTAAAAAATGATGCCTTCAGCCAGATTCGAACTGACGATCTCCTCATTACTAGTGAGGTGCCTTACCAACTTGGCCATAAAGGCAATAGGATATCTCCCGGGGGTGAGTCGAACACCCGATCTCAAGATTACAATCACATTACAGTCTCGCGCCTTAGCCAGCTTGGCCACCGAGAGGATATCTGCATGAAAGAAACGCGGGTCTTATATATGCACTATTCCGGCACAATTCGCGAAATCAGGATATTTGACCTCTTTGATAATCTTTTGACACTTCGCAGATCACATCTCTCCGGCGAAATCGTCTAAAACCCAAAACTGACGAAATTAGCTCGATTTCAGCTCTTTTGGCCAATCATCTCTCGAAATCTCCGGAACAGCATGAGCAACCACCGCTGGCACGTCAATCAAAAGCAGCTGCTTTGTTCATTGTCTATTGAGACAGGCAGTATAGTTCCCCTTCCTGGTATGCCCCGCCTTAGCAGACTGGGGAGCCGTATAATGGGCCATATGACGTTGCTCTTTATGGAGGTGGGCCTGAAGGGTAAATGCTTGGCTACCACGATTTCTTGGTTGACGTAACCCTCGCAACATAAAAGTTCCGGTCTAATAGTGGTCGCGAGACAATTACTAAATGTGTGGCGCCCTGCAAAGGCCAATCGGTCCACAGGAAGTGAGTCGATTTGAAATTCTCGGAGCTCTCGCTGCGGTTTGAGCTACATATACGATGTGATGAGGTGGACCCATAATTTCTCGACTGCCACGGCCCCATGTACCAAGGAAACTTATGCTGATTACACAACCTCGCCGTTCTAGAAACATAATGAATATGCCATTGTATTGTGCTAATGCGATCGGCCTCGGTAAAACAAGAGAACGATGGTGTTTATGATGGAGCCAAGCGCTGTCCGTCAACTACGTAGTTTCTCCGGAGATTTCAATGAGGTCATTTTTCCTTCGATAGAACCTCCTTATCTTATCTTGTAATGAGTTTGGGTTTTCATTTTGTTTTTTTTTTTTTTTTTTTTTTTTTTTTTTTTTTTTTTTTTTTTTTTTTTTTTTTTTTTTTTTTTTTTTTTTTGGACCCTGTGACGCAAGTTTGAGGTGGAGACCTTGTGGGTGAAAACCCTCTTCACAGTATGGACGCAATCTGACTCCTGTAGTTGTTTATAAGTCCGGTCCTCTAGAAGAATCTTGTCATGCTGTAGCTGCAAATTACATTTCGTAACGTACGGAGTTATTTCTTTTTTCATTTTCTAGGCCAATTGCAACATGTTGCATGCATTCGATGGTACCTTAAAATCGTAATCTTTTGTTCTACCGAATGATCTGCCAAACAATCAGGGAGGCAGTCATTTCGCGTCTTTCTAGTAGGTACTTAGGGGCTTTTTGCGTCCTTGAAAGGCGAATGGCTGCATGCGTACCCCACCGGATTTATATGGGTCTCTGGTAACCATGCCAACACATAATACGGAAAGAGGGTTCCCGTGTGAGATGGAAATTTGATTTTGGAAGCTAAACCAGGAAATGTCTGTTTAAAGTTAAATTTGTGAACCAGACGTTAAGAGCGCCAAGACCATAAGAACCCGCATTTGTCCGGCCACACCAACATCGTCAAGGATTAAAACAAAGCACTTCAAGCCCGCTTGTAATTGCTCATTGATCTATAACTTTGCTCTACAGTGTGTAAATACTAAGAGAAGAAGATAAAAACTGTAGTGGGGTTGGATTGTAACAAGTTCGTCCAATCAATTGCATATGAAGGGCATTTCTAAGTTCCCTCTTCGAAACTTATTTCAATAAAATCTCAAAGGCCCACCAGTTTTGATTCGCAATGTTTATGAATCAACCTTGACAGTCGGGACGTAAAATCCCGCTCCAGTTTTGAAGTATAAAATTTCTGCTTGACCAATGGTGATTCAATGAGTGTTTTTGTTGGCCAAGTACTATTTTATGGAAACAAAAGGCGCTACCTTTGTCAATGGCATCACTACTTTATTTCTTAAAAGCTACAGACGGAATGTTTACAAAGCTTCTAAATAGAACACGAAAAAACTTTAAATGTAGTCAGTAGCGCATAGGAGTTCGCTTCCAAAAGTAGCCCAATACAAACCCTACGTCTCAAAGAAGATGGTCCCGCTCAATTTGCGGTGAATGATTTTTTTTTTTTAATAGAATATGATGACCAAATATTGCTTTGTAGTAATTTATCCGCTGGTATTTCCATTGCATATTGAATGAGGCTTACTTTTATGTTATTTTTTTTTTTTTTTTAACGATTATTATATTAAGAGGACGCCAGAAAGAATAAATTCTTTCCAACAAAACCTATATAGTTTTAAGACCTACATAGTAAACCTCTTAATGTGTTATCAACAGAAGCTGACCTTTTTATGCTATTGTTCCTAGGAGGCAAGCTGGATAGATCTGGGTGTACGGGTTTTGGTCGTGTGAGGCTCACACAATTTATTGATGATCTAAATTTTTCACGACAACAGATCTGAATATAAAATCCGATATGGTGTAATGGCTAGCACAGTTCGCTCTCACCGAGCAGATCGGGGTTCGATTCCCCGTATCGGAGTTATTTTTATGACAAAGATCTACAGACCAGAAGGGAGATAATAATTTTTTCTCGATCTTAATTTATTTTTGCTTTTCAAAATGGGGTAAGAGAGTGGGGAAGTGAAGGTACTTTAACGAACTATGGTATGAAATGCCTGAATTTTGACCCCATTGACGTTTTTCCCAGGGTACAGCATAACAAAATTCGTTTAGAAGCCTCTGTTTACTGAGTTAGTAAGAATACCTTTCCGAAAAATGCAAACTTAAGCCAGATCGGGTGATCGATCCGTATTGGTATATTATTTTCCTTGCACAGATCTTAACCTTCACCTTGGCGATCTCTCTCAAATGTCTTCCTAGTTGGGTTAAGAGCATTCCGCGACCCCGACCAACTTGCTGCAAAATATGAATGTGGCAGTGATATTAAAAAAAAGCCGAGCAACGAGGATTGCTGGACCAGGTGAAACTTCGAGGACGACATTTTTCCTTACATCAGAAATTGGTGATCACAAATTGCTGTGAAGGGGGAAGGAGTGCCCAGCAAGGGTTGCTTCTCCTGCAGGCGCAGCAAGCTATAACCGAACCGTGCCTGGGTTCATTTCCGTTTCCATAGCTGTTATGAACATTCTGGAGCTGGCATCAAAGAAATAAGACCAGTATTCACTTAAAATGACAATAGTTTAGACAGAAGATTCGTAGTAAAGATTGACTCAAGAAAACTACAAGGGAGGTCACATGACCTTCTCGAGGATCACTTATCCTGTAACTCTATCAGCTATCACCTAAGCATGCCAGAAAGACAACCACAAACACAGCTGCAAACGCAGACGCAGGTAACAGCGCCCGCTCCAGTTTTACAGCTTCGACCTAAAAGCGAAAAAGAGAAGCAGAAGAAGAAATCAAGGAGTAAAGTGCATTGGACAGACGATGTAGTTGATAATGAGCACATGAACAAGAAAAAGTCCAAGATTTGTTGCATTTTCCACCCACAGAGAGAGTTTGGTGAATGCTCCAGTGACAGCGATAGTGGGCTGAGTGATTCGTCATCAGATGAAAGCGGCGATGAGAGGGGCCGTCCTTGCAACCATAATCATGACCACGACGAAGAGCATAACCATAACCACGGCAAAAAGAAGGCAAGGGAGTCGAGTCCCAACGCCTACGAGAAGCAGCCACACTATAAGAATCTAAGTAAAGTTCCTGAGGACTCATAGATTACGATGTGTACGAAACGAAATACAAGCAACTTTTTAGCTATGTATGTATTATGCGATTAGTGAACGATTAAAGCAGGGCCAAAAAATGGCCTTGCTATTCGGGGTTAGCGACATGCAATATACGGCGAGAGTAGTCGTTCTCGTCGGCAAAGGAAAATTTAGATGCATTGGAGTTTTGGAACATGGTCAGTGGGTCCAAACGGTTGTCAAACTCCAGAATTGGGAACATGATGGGCCCGCCAGTGTCCGGAGCAGGCTCCTTATTTGGATTGAGCTTCTTCTTTGACATGCTGCGGCCGACATGAGAACCAGCCATGCCGTTCGAGCCTGGGTTGAAGATGGAAAGGATCGACTTGCTCAGATTGTCTCTCTTTAGGTTTGAGCTGCGCAGCGAGGATTTGGAGTGATACTGCGCTCCTCCAGCCACCACAGCCTTCTCGCCGTTCACTGATAGCTCATCCGAAGAGTATTGATTCTCTTCGTCAGAGTAGTCATCGTTCCGGCGACCTGCGCCGAAACAACAGCAGTATAATAATGTTCCCAAGGCGCCAACTACTACAACACCCACGGCGGTGAAAGTGCCAGCAACTTTGCCGGTGGAATCAAAAAATGACTTTTGTTCATCGCCGTTTGCGTCACCGCTAGCTTCACTCGAAGCCGAAGCCGAAGCCGAAGCCGATGAGGAAGAGGTGGATGCAACTTCCGTAATGTAACGGGTAGAAACCACCTGTGATGCAGAGCCGTCAGCAGTGGCCGTAGAGTAGACGGTTGTAGCCTGAACGGAAGTGACCACCAGGGCCTGTTCTGCAGGGGCAGATGACGACGATGACGAGGACGATGAAGATGACGACGATGAAGTCGATGTAGACGACGAGCTGGAAGTGCTGGAGCTAGAGGCGGAAGAACTTGTGCTTGAAGTCGTGGTCTCGCTGGACGAAGGCTCCTCGTAGGTCAGGGGAGGGACGGTAGAGGATGTGGAAGTCAGCGATGGTGTGGAAGATGTCGATGGTGTGGACGATGTCGTTGGTGTGGACGATGTCGTTGGTGTGGACGATGTCGTTGGTGTGGACGATGTCGTTGGTGTGGACGATGTGGAGGTTGTAGGAGGGTCCGAAGAGGACGATGTGGGAGGCGACGTTGACGAGGACGATGTTGACGAGGACGAGGAGGACGAGGACGTCAGGGAACTCGTGGACAGGCGCCCCACGGTTCTGGACGGACTTTGAATGAAAATGTAACCGTAGTAGCCATCGCCACCGCAGTTTTCCTGCTGAGAGTAGCCAGGGCAGCCGGTGTTGCAGTTATCCAGATCAGAAGTGTCTGCTGGCACATCGTTTGTGCACCAGCAGCTGAATTCCTGAGTTATAGCGACGGCATATCCGCCGTCCTGACAATGGTCGTGGCACCAGCCATTGGACATGTACTTGTTGGAGGCATGGTCGGAACCGATATTTTGCAGGGAGCAGACGTCGAGATCGAGGCCTGCCGCTGAGGACACTGCTGCCAACGAGAGGAGCAAAAGGCGTAGCATCGTTGGAGCCAGGGCCAGATGATTTTGCAGAATCGAATCAGCGCGGAGGGCAGCCGATTTATATCGGCAGGCGGTGCAAAAAGTCGCAACACCGAGTTGCAGGGCGCTGTGCGGTTAACACTGGTGCCAGGGAGAAACCTGCTCAGCGGTAAACGACCAGTGGGCCAAGGGCGGATGGTCGGCTCCTACGTATAGACAGAGGCGAAAGAGGGAGAGGGAATTCTATGTTTTTTTTGAAGAAAACAGTTGAACCGTCGGTCAGGGTCCATGATGTGGAATTTCCAAAAGGAGGTTTTTTCAAGACGGCTAAGGCTCGGCCGCCCCATTCTGTAAGAGAAGCCCCAAGGCGACCCAGGCAGGTCAGCAGAAACCCGCGGCAGGGCGGCAGTGTGAGACATCGCCTGAGCCATATGACAACAAAACGGACGACATAAAGGCCTCTTACCGTCTATTTTGCACAATCCTTGGCCAGCGCTTTTTTTGTCAAAAATGACAGTCGCACTTCCGTAGACCAAAATTTCACCTTCTTGTAGATTGCTGCGCCGTGCAGAGAGTTGCCTTTTTCGCAGCCAAGGCATCGGGAGGGGCTTCCATGCTCGAGCGTTATTGTTAGAACTGGTCCCCCAGAGCAAAACGGGCAACCTTGTCGGACCGGGCTCCTTGGAGACGGACAGGCCGAATTATTATTAGTAGAAGGAGCAAACGTTTAGCAGACCCAGTGACGCAGAACAGCCAAATCGCTTTTTCTGCCCGATTGGTACCGTCCGCTTGGCCCTTTATGGTTGCGCCGTTTCTCCCGCCATGCTGGTAACGGTTGCGCAAACTGCCTCACCACAAGGTCCACCCCCCTAGACAGCGATCTGCCCGAGCTTAATTGCCTCAAAAATTATAAAGTTAAGCCTAATTCCCCTGGATCTGTTTTCGAGACTGTTGCTAATTCTGCCCGCTACGGAAGGTCCAGGAAGTTAAAGCAGGGGGGTGGCTTATGGCTCGGCTTGCCGCTGTGCGTTTTCCCTCTACAGAAGGTCTGTCGCTATATCGGGTGCACAGCGATCGCACTTGTTTACATCAACATGGACGTCCAGGGCGAAATCGACGCTCTACGGGCTGAGATCGCTGGACTTCGAGCCGACTTGGGGCCGCTTCAGCTGAATCACGATACCTTGTTTCGTCAAGTGGCGTCTTACGAAGCCAGCAATAAACACCATCTCCAGAAACACCGGCCTAGAAACGTGCCCCATGAACCAACGGTCTCCCTCGACTGCTTTGACGATTCCATCCGACAATACTTCAAACCGGCCCTGCTGATCCCTCAAGCAGCTGCGCCGCCTGCCGAGTCTCTGTCAATCCAGGAACGCACCCGCCAAGGCACATACTCGCTTGTGGAGAGTGTCCATCGATTCGGCGGCATCACAGCATTCCCTATCAACGACGCCTTGTACGATGCTCTGGACGACGCCTTGCTAGGGCTCCGATTCGACGTGCTTGCCCACTCCTCCAATGCCTTCTTGCCGTCGCATTATATCATTCTTCGGCGGGTCATCTCCAAAGACGAACGTCACAATTGGCTGGTCTTCAGGTACACCACGCCGGCGTACGTGTCGCTTGATTCCTACAAACACCACCTTTCGCATCCCGATGAGGCGCTAGGGCTCCAGAAGTTCTGTGAGTGCGTGAGGGCTGCCTTGGTTGCAACCCAGGCCCGCCACGACATGGTCCAGGAGCTCAAAAGCCTCACTTTGGAAGGAGGCAGGGCTTTCGCAGCCATAGAATCCGACATCCAGTGCCGTCGTGTGGCCCTAACTTTGAATCTGGGCCAGTCCATTGAATTACTTCTTGGGAGCCGCCTGGTGGATCTGGTCTCCTCCACCCTCCTGCCTTCACTAACGTTGCATGTTTCTGCCTTGCTTTCCGGTGCATCGATTGAAAAACTTCAGTCTGCATTCACCCAGGTCTTGAAGTACATACAATCTCACACTGTAACATAGGGCCGATGAAACAATCTGCAAGGCGATCTTCATCGACATGGCATCCCAAAGCGGCTGGATTCCGATCCATTGTCGCTATTATCAAACGATCACCACGACACAATAAATTTCCTTCTCATGGCAAAAAAGAATGTTTCACTTGCACCCGGACCAATTGGTTCATAGACAATGGCTCAAATCTCTTCCCCCTGCAATCTCTCCCTGCAATCTCTTTCCCTTGCATTGTGATGCGCCGCATGGCCACCCATCGATATGCATTTCTACACTACACTTGCACCATTCAAATCAAACTTTTGTCGTCTCTATTTGCAATTGTAGCAGGACTGCTAGACTTACCCTACAAAGTCACGCGGCTCCCGATTCTTGTTGCGATTAAAAGGCATTGCCGAATCCAGCGCCCGTGGGCTGGTATCCCAAGCCGGTGTTGTTCATTCCCAAGCCAGCACCGCTCGTGATCATCAATGGCTGCCCAGCAGCTGGCTCATCATCTGTCTTCTCAGCAGCTCTTCTCTTCTCTAAGTCCTCGTAGACCTCGTTCAACTTCCTCTGGTTCTCGTACGCGACAGAAATCTCGTATGGCTTGATGAAGTTGCCCAAGTTGTGCAACCAAGCCAACTCAATCACATAGTCGTACTCAATCAAAGAGTAGGCGGTGTACAAGAGGGCAACGAAACCCTCGTGGTTACCAGTCTCAACAAAGTAATCCAAAAGATCGTGCGCAAGCTTGGTAGATTTGGAGATGGCAACAGTCTTAATTAAGTCAGCCCACAACTTGTCATTCTTCAAGATTTGAATAGACTTGGCAAACTTCTTGTTCTTGGTGTACAAGGTGGCGGAGATCTGGCGGAAGAAAATGAGGTCATGGTTCTCCAATCTCTCAGCCAAGTCCAATGAGTTGAATCTGTTGCTCGACTCAGACTCAATGGCAGAACGCAAAGATTTGTAGTCCTCCTCTTCAATCAAAAGATCATGGTAAGCGCCATTGACAATCGAGTTGTTCTTGTCAAGCACAGAAATCAAGAAAGGCTTGATCAATGGAAGGTTGTCAGACTTAACAAACATTCTGACAACTCTTGGAAGATCAAGCTTTGGAATCAAGACAGACATCAAGTCCACGAGGAGGGTTGGGTTCTCCTTCAAGTAGAAGTTGATGGCCTTGTAGTAAATCTCCAAGTTGGAAACCTTCACAATGATCTCCTTCAAAGAACTGTGGTCGAAGGCAACCTCAGACTTGTCCATCATGGTCAAGGCAGCGTTGTCCCACTCCTCGTAGTGGCAATACAAGAAAATCAACTCTGGGTAAAGGTGAGCGGATTCACAGGCGGTCAAGACCTTTGGAATGTTGATACGAGACCAGAACAACTTCAAATGCTCCATCACCTTCTCAGGCTTGTACTTGGTGTAAAGAATGGCAAGCTCGGTGAACATTCCCATATGAGCTCTCTCCAAACCCAAACCGCTTTCGAAGAGAGCAATAACCTCGTCGAAGTAACCGTTGTACTCGTAGGTCTTCACCAACTCTGGCAACTCCTCAGCATCGATGATCAAGTTCAAACCACAAATCTGGGCCAATCTGAACTCCTTGTTCTCAATACAGGCACTGTTGACCTGCTTCCAAACCTGAGTGTTGGAAGCCTTTCTGGCGCAGTCAACAGCAGACTGGTAGTCCTCCAAATAAACCAAGGTGGTGGCCAACTTGGAGTACTTTGAGATGTTGGAGTACAAAATCTTAGCGGCCTTGTAGTTCTTTGCCTCGAACAACTTGTCACCGATGTCTTCCAAAACAGCCACATTGGGTCCAGCAACAAACTTCTCGATGTCAGTCAATCTGTTGGCGTTGGCGTAGCAGTTGATCAAAGCATTGTCGATAGCTGGTTCCCTCAAAGTCTCTCTAGCCATGTCCAAGAATGGAACCAACTCCTCCTCCTTGCCAGCACGTTCAGCGATTTCAATAACCTGCTCGAAGTTCTGTGGGTTTTTAGACTTAATGTACGAGTCGATAGCCTCGGGAATTCTCAAGCCGTTCAACTGAGCGGTACCCAACTGGTACCACAAGTCCGAGGTGTCGTGCTTCTCGGCGTACTGCTCACCTCTATCAAGCGACATGATGTCCTCAACCAACACCTTCATAGCATCAGTTCTTTGTTCAAACTTATCGTAGATCTCGAATGCTTCCTCGAACAAATCATTGTCAATACACAATGGAGCGATTTCGTTGGGATCGAACTTGTCGAGCTTCTCAATGTAGTTAGCAACTCTGGTTGAGTCGGCCTTGATAGCAGTCAAAAGCAACAAACCCTGTAAGGAAGTGTTGTCGTTGAAAGGAGATGGCTCTAAGATGATCTTTTCCAAAAGTTCAATCAACTCCTGTGGCAAGTCGTTCTCCATGAATGCCTTCACAGTGACAGAAATGGCCTCAGGATCACTCAATTCTGGAATACCAGTAGAGACAACCTGGTCAATCAATTGCCTTCTGTACTCGTTGTCTGGGCTCAACACCTTTGCCCACAAGTCGAAGTCAGATTTAGCCAACAAATATCTTGCCTGGTACTTGTACATCTTGTTCTCGTTAGTGATGTTAATCAACTCGTCGTCGTTGTTACCCTTGGAGTAAGCAATGTAAGCCAAGTATGGATCACGCTTCTCACAGTATCTACCAACAGACAAAGTATCATATTGTTGATTTTCTTGCAAGAACTTCTCAGGGCTGTTGTTGGAGTCAATGTAAATCTTGGCCAAGGTGTTGTAAACCTCCTGGTCAGAAGAGCCACCCTCTAAGGTCTTCTCCAAGAATGGCAACAAAATCTTCAATCTGTTTCTCTTTTCAACTTCCTCGACCAACTCCTTAAGAGGAACTCTGCCCAAAACGGACATCAACAAGCTTTTAATGATGTTCTCATCACAGTCAACGTCCAACAAACCTGCGATCACCTGGGGAGTGTTGGCAGAGTTGACTTGCTGGACATAGACCTCGATAAACTTGAAGTACTTGTTCTTGTACAAATACAAGATCAAGTCGTGAACAAAGTTGAACCTGTCGCAAACAATAATGAGTGGCAACTGGTCTTCCAAGTTAGCTTCCTTCAAGAAGTTCTTAACCTTTTCACCATTGTAAACATTGTTATCTCTAACAACTCTCTCGATTTCCTTGGTCTGATTCAACTTGCTTGCAGCTTCAATGTACTTGTAAACCACATCTGGGTCCTGTGTCAAGTTAACGATAGAGGACAAGTAGTAGTACTTACCTTCGTTGGACTTGTAGGTTTCGAAAAGCTTGATCAAGTTGAGAGGCCCAAGAAGATCAGAATACTTGGTTGCCACCTGGATCACAATTTGCAAGTTCTGCTGCAAGTTGTTGGTCATTAATTCGTTCAAGCAGGCCATGGACTGCTGAACATTTAACTGGCCAAAGTATGAAACCAACCAGTCAGCTGGCAACACGTTGGTGTGGACAATGACTCTCTTGATGTCCTTCAAATCGTCGTAGTGCTCCAAAGCTCTCTGGAACAAGCCAGACTTCTCACACAACTTACCAATGCTTGGCTTGTCGTAGTGGCTGAACATCTGGTTGCCCAAGATCGCGTCAGCAACTTGAGGAGCGTGCAACAAGTTGGTCTCCAAAACCTTGGTTTGCAAGTGGCCCTCAGATGGGGTGTCACTCTTAAGAGCATCTAACAAGAAAGCGGTACCCTGTTGGATGTAGTTCTGGGAGAAGAACAAGTCAGCAATGTTCTCGATGTTCAAATTAGCATCGCCGTTGGCCAACAAAGAAACAGCAAATTCACTGGCCTTATCTGGGTTAACGCGGACCAAGTTTTGAATAAGATTAGTGTAGTCAGGGTTGTAACCAACCTTCTGGCAGTAAGGAAGGATCTTTTCAAACTGACCCAACTCGGCCAAAGACGAGACAACCTTGATATTAACGTTGGCACGGACGTAGACAGCTAAAGCCAAAGCAGTGTCGTAAGACTTGACAATGTCACCCAACTCCTCACTGGAAGTCAACTTGTCCTCCTTCAACCACTTCTCAAACAATGGTTTACGGTCTTGCTGCAAGACTGGCTTGGCGAGCTCGATCGACTCGTACTTGTTAAGAGTACCTCTGTCCAACAAGGTGGAGAAGTATTGCAAGATTGGAGAAATCTGTCCTGGAGAAGGAGTGATGTGTTTCAATCTGTTAATAGTATCCTGGGTTCTCAATTGCTCAGAGGAGGCAGCCACCTTGGCAGCATTGGTGTAGTCACCTTGGCTCAAGTAGTTTTGGAATTGCTGCTGGAACAAGTTTTCGGCACCAGGGAAACCACCACGGGAGGAGAGCGACAATGCCAAAGATACATCGGACAAGTTGTCCAAAACGTAGGGAATGATTTTGTCCTTGGCGATCTCGACAGCCAAAACTTGGCCCGACTTGTTAATGGTGATGAGACCTGTACCGTCGTTGTAGGGGGCGGCGGTGAACACAGGCTCAGCAGTGATTCTGTTGACAAACAAGTTGGAGCCGGTCTCGATGTCGTACAAGTGGATGAAACCATACTTGGTCAAGATATAGATAATTCCGTACTTGTTGGAGGTTTGCAACGAAATGGGGAAGTCATTAGTGGCATCAGGAGGGAAAAAAATCTCGACAGTCTTCTTGGGGAATGGAGGGTTGCCATCGACGTGGTCAATTTCGATAATGTGCAAGTTACCCTGGCCAGAGGCAGTCTTGTTACCAATACAGAAGACCTTGGTGGGGTTAGCGGCACCGCTGAGCGTGATCTGGGCGAAACGAGATACATGACCCTCAATTGCCTGTGAAACGCCTCTAGACTTGGAGAACAACTGAATGTGGCCAGCAATTCTGCCATCTTCCTGAGCGATACCAGTGACAGCAAACCAATTTAGGTCTGGCTCAGCAACAAAGTTTATGATTTGACAGCTGTTGAGCGTGTGGTGTCTGTCGGTAAGCTTGACGGGTCCGTCGTTGGTTCCATCGAAGATATTCCACGTGTAAATGGTGGATGCGGTGACAAGACCCAATACCTCGTTGGTCAACCACTTCCAAAGAACAACGGGTTGCTCTAGCGTGTGGGACTTCAATCTTTGTTTAGTACCCAAGTTGAAGACCTGCAAAGCAGTACCATTGGCTCTCAAAGCAATCACATTCTCAGTAGGATGCATGATTGCATTGTCAGCAGTCATGTTCTTTCTGGTCACCTCAAAGTTGTTTTGAGCATCGATGATGGCGACAGTGTTGCCTTGCTGAGTGCTTTCACGCACACATATGTAGCGATCAGATTCAAGGGTGGTTGACTTAAAATCAAGCGACTGCTGTTGAATGCCCAATTGGGTCAACTGAGCCAATTGGGTGAAATTGATGGGAATGTCCGTCATATTTAAACCAGCAGCCACACGGGGATTGAAACTTTCAAAAAGTAGGGTTGTGTGTGGGGGTTGGTGTAAAAGGGGACGGTAGCAAAAGGTGGTAGGTGGTTTTTGATCTCGTGGTTTTGTTTCCTAGGTGGCCTCGTTGGATTATGTAAGCGGGAGGCACGGGTGTATAATAGCCTGGGCTTTCCACCACTACTCTGACTGAAATTTGCGATATTTTCGCTGCTGGAGAGACAGTTTATATAAAATTTTAAATACTTATCCAAAAAGATGAAGTCTTTTCGAATGCGTTGCGTAACTACAATGAAAGGGGGGTGATTTCGGTTATCGCGGCCTGGCGACTCTCGGACCGTATCTGGAAGAACAACTTGTTCAATACTGGCTGAAAAAATGAGCATTTAGGTCACAAATTAAAAACCACTCTCTTGGTGAAATGAAGAACAAGAGATATAATAAATGAAGTGGAGGATATTCGAAATTGACCACTGTGTCTCAGTTGCGCCTATATGTCTCACGGTCTATCTTTAGCAATCACACCGAGGGCCTGGTACCATTGGTCTCTTTTGAAGCAGATTAGATAAATTAAACTCAATTGCATCAGACATCTCTCTATTATGATGAATCTCAAACGCTGAAAATCTCCAAGCCCCAATGCACGGTCTAACCACACAATCTCATAGCACTATATTGGAGGCTGCACTGACAACAAAACATCCTCAACTAATGGGTTGGTGAATCCAGTCGTCGAGTTTTTGTCTGGTTTCGAAGCATTCTTCGTTAAGTAATTTTCAACGTGCCTCCACTCACTTCCAAACCAATCACCTGTGAGCATGGAGATCTCCATTTTTTTCCTATAATCATCTTTTTCGCCAGTGCCACTAAAAAGAGGGTTTGTTTCCCAATCTATGAGCCAGGATGTCACCTTTCGAAAGGCAACTTTGACATGCTCCGGCGTGACAAATAGTCGTTCATCGTCGTCAGATCTTGCAACAACTAACGCCTTAGCCAATAAAAGAACATTTTCTCTCGCAGATAAAGGCGGTCGACTAGAAAGCGGAGCTAAGGAGCATAATCGATGTGATCTGGCGAACACGAACAATGAGAAGGCGTACTCTTCAACAGTGGCCTTCACAAAAACGGTCTCTAGACTGCATCTCGCCAGCAAGATGTCTTTATTACTTGATTGTAGCTTTAACTCGTCGCCGTCCTGGGGGATGTATAGCTGGGAATAGAAAAAGCGGCTCTTGATCTGCGGGTTTATCTTTGGCATATGAGTACCATTGACAATGATGGGAACCAAAATACAGATTGGTGGCTTTCTTACCATCCGGTCGCCCAATTGAAAAGGCTCATGGTCAGTATTTCTCGATGACACCTTGCCGTACCTCGATAACTCATCCAAGACTCGTAGAAGATTGCGTTTTTTATCGAAATCGAGCTTCACAGTCTCTAGATTCTTCCAGATGACCATACTGTAGACAAAACCCTCTGGATTAATAATGCTTTCCGCAATAGCATTGAAATCAACGTCTAGAGCATGGAGATCAACCTCCACTATATCATCAATGTTAAACCTCTCAGTGGCCAAGTATTTTAGGGAGTTCAAACACTTATGGTAATCAGTGGTTTGTATGACAAAGTCTTTCTTGGATATGAGGGCAAGCTGGAGCGCTAGCCCCAAATTCTCCATAGTTCAGGCAGAAGCTTTGTAGTGTCGAAGTGAAGTTGATGACTGCACCTGAGAGTGAGATAGTAGGATATGGTTCGGGTGCAAAATGATTGAAGCCCTTATACACCCGTCACCAACACCAAGATAGAGTTTCTCAATGGGCCTGTTCTAGACAGATTTTATGTCTCCTTCATTGGTTGTTGAGTAGTTTTTGATATCATGGATATTCAGCACGTTATTGACCTTAGAAGCCGCATTTTCCGTTTTTTGAGTGTTTGAAGGCCCGGAATCGATTATTCAGAACCTCAACAATCCTAATTTGATAATAAAGGTTGACAGTACTGAGATCCATTTTTTAACTTTAAGTTCATATATACTTGTGTTTCCAGTATCATCCACAGCGACTTCGTGGCCAAGTTGGTTAAGGCGTAAGACTGTTAATCTTAAGATCGTGAGTTCGACCCTCACCGAGGTCGTTTTTTTTCGAAGTCAACTTTTACAACCCTCTCTTTCTTTATTTCATATTTTTACAGTCAATTTGAGACTCATACAGCGCCGTGTAAGGCAGGCAGCATTGTTTCGCTCATCCCTCTCTCTTTTGTAGTAATGCTAGTGTGCTCTACTTTCGCACCCATTACGACATCTCTTCCCTCACTACATCATTATGGCACCTCCCATCTACGTCAAAGGAGGACAATGGACGAATGTTGAAGATCAGATTCTTCGAGCTGCTGTTTCCAAATACGGTCTAACTCAGTGGGCTCGTGTGGCCTCGCTCCAACCCAAGAAAACAGCCAAACAGGCCAAAGCTCGATGGAATGAGTACCTCAATCCAAGCATCAAGAAAGACGAATGGAGCCCTGAAGAAGATGAGAAATTGTTAGGTTTAGTGAAACTATTGCCTAATCAATGGAGGAGCATCTCCCCGATCATGGGCCGTACTCCCACGCAATGTGTTGATAGGTACCAGCAGCTTCTAGATAGAGCTATGGGGAACAAGGATGAGGACGAAGAGCTTGACGATCTTAAACTATCCGGTCATGGAATTGAAACGCTACCGGCGTTGGGAAATGCATATGAGAGTTTGCCATCTCGTCCAGATCTAGAGGACATGGATGAAGATGAACTGGAGATGTTGAGTGAAGCCAAAGCCAGGTTGGCCAACACAGTGGGCAAGAAGGCTAAACGTAAAGAGAGAGAGCGTATGCTTCAAGAAAACCGCCGAGTCACGCTTCTAGAAAAGCGGAGGGATCTCAAGGCTGCTGGTGTGAGGATGAGTCTAGAGCTGAGGAACAAAAAGAAGCGGAACGACTTCGACTATAATGCTGATATTCCTCATGAGCATGCTCCTCCTCCAGGGTTGTACGATACTACTGGTGAAGATGCTGTGAACGATAGGGAGCGTTTGAGCTTTCAGGAGCGGGTCAAGTTTAAAGGTGTAGATGCACCAGAGGAAAAGGCTAAGAAAGCAAAACCAGATGGTAGTGAGGAGAGGGCAAAGAAGAGACAGAGGCAAGAGCTTTCGGACGCTGCAAAGTTATTTTCGGATGCCGCTGACCAGGATCTCAAAAGGAGGAAGTTGGTTCTACCTGCGCCAGGCACCACACAGCGAAATGAAGAGCGGGTGAAGGAATTGACTTCTGGGGCCAGCCTGGGCTCTTTGCGATCAAGGGAGGATCTGGTGTCCAAAAAGAGACTTTCGGAGCCGATACAAAAGTCGTCTATGAAAAGGCTTCGAGAGTTCATCAAGTCAATGTTTTCCAAGATACCGCCGCCAAAGAACAACATCCAGCCCAAGCTACCTCAGATTGACAAGACTATTCAAGCACTTGCAGCAGGTCTGGATATCGATGAGGATCTGGAAGACCCAGGCTCGAAATCGGAGCAATTCCGAACTCTGGCATCCATTCGTGGCTTGGCGGCTCCAAATCCTCATTTATTGAAGGAGATTGACCCCAAGCTTTCTGAGACAGAGAAGGCCATTGCAGCAGACTTCCAGGCTCTTATCAAAGCCGATTACAAGCAATCCGTCGATACGACGTATGATGCAGATTCTATCACCCCGCTTGGAAAAACGGATCATAAAAATGTTCTTTCCCTTATTGACATAGAGTTGAAGAACAGCAAGCAGGAAAAGTTACCACCAAGTGACTTTTCTCTCCCCAAATCAAAAGAAGCAAAAGCCCAAGTACTTCAGACAATCAATGACCTTCATGAATCATCTGACAATATAGATGCTCATATCGATCGGAGATCAGCTGAATACAATGGCCTGGCTAGAGAGAAGTACGACGCCATCGTCAATTTGGCTCAGCAACTTGTCGATGAAAACCAAAATGTTGCAATTTTGCAAAAAGTTTTGGATCTTGAGGAGATTGCTTTGGAGGAAAGATCTGCACAACTCCATGATCTTGTGGAATCAGTAGAGTTGGCCCGTTCTGAACTTTAGCTTTAATGCGACAGCCATAATTCGCAGCCATTAGTTCGCAACGACAAAGACCGATGCCAGTGCGCGACTCCAACATCGATACCCCAGATAACAAAACAGGGTACCACTTCACGCAATGTTCAACAACTTGATACAAATACCCTTCCGAATATGCGATGCAAAGCCGCTTCATGACATTCTTGCTGATTTCATCAAAAGAGACTATTTTCAGCCGGTGACGTCATTCGGAGATGACCTCAAGTACGCACAGCATCTTCAGAACAGTTTAGCGGTGTTATCACGCGAAGAAGCACCCGACATTGAGCATTTTGAGAGCACCTTGTATAATTACTACCACTTCCTTTCCGATGTCAACAACAAATTCATGGATGACTGTGTAGAGTTCGAGTGGTACGGCACCCTTCGGTACCAGCCCAAGCATTGCTCCTTTACTTCGTGGAAACAAGAGCAGCTTCAATTGATCTACGAAATGGGCGCTTTATACTCTTACAAAGCACTTCATGAAAACGCATATACCGATGACGGTCTTAAGCTGGCTTGCACGTCGTTGAAAAAGGCTGCAGGTTTCTTTGATGCTTTGCTTAATCTGAATAAAGAATTGCTCCGTGGTGTTCCTGACTTTGACGACGACACGCTTCAGTGCATCAAGATAATGCTCATTGCACAGGCTCAAGAGTTAGTATGGCTGAAGGCTGCAATGGGCAAAACCGTGAAAGACCACTTGATAGCTCGCTTATCAAAGAAGGTTTCTGAATTATACAAGCAAGCAGCAGAGTACGGTGCTGAGTCGGATGCAATTACTCTAGATTGGATCAACCACTTCAAGGTCAAGGGATATCACTTCGAGGCTGCCGCCCAATACCGTATGTCAGTCGTGGCATTAGATGGTTTCAAGTACGGTGAGCAAGTCGCCCACTTGAAAGTTGCTTCAAAACTCTGCGATGAAGGCGCTAAATACAAACGCTACGTTACTGAACCCGTTGTTGAAGATCTCCAGGGCTTGACGGATATGGTCAAGAGTACACTTAAAAGTGCAGAGAAAGATAACGACTTGGTGTATCTTAAGCCGGTTCCAGATTCCAAAGCTTTGCCAGTTATCACGGGTGCATCAATGGTCGATGCGGAACAATCAAAACAATTTTTCGAAAAGTCCTCTGAGAATGAGGCCTTCCAGCGTCTTGTTCCGTTCTCCATTATCCAAGTTGCCCAGGCGTTCAGAGAACGCCAGGAGGTGTTTGTCATTGACCATTTTTACGAGCCACTAAAAGCATTGACCAGGATGTTTAACAAGTTCCTTGCTGAGCGAGACCTTCCTGCTTCCATAGATGCGATTCAGAAGCCCGAAACTGTACCGGACTCATTACTTCACCATTCTCAGGAAATCGTTTCCATGGGAGGTACAAAGCTAATTGACAGCTCCATGTTTGAGATTGGTAAGCTCGCAAAGCAATGTCAAGATCTTGTGGACGCTTGTAATGAGAGACTCTCGATGGAGAGGTACGAAGATCACTTGATGAAGGAGAAGCAAGGATCTGATAGGTGGACCAGGGAGCCCTCAAGTGTTGCGGCGTCAGAACTTAGTACGAGGGTAAACAAGATGGCATCATACCTTGATCAAAGTCTGCAGAGTGATTCGCTAATCATGGACCTGTACCGTGCTATCAAAGAGGTATTGTTGGTCTACTGTGGAGGTAAGCAAAAGCTCATTGGTACAATTCCACGTTCGTCGCATGCTCAAGTGAACTCCAGCGTTGGTCAAGTTATTGGACAACTTCGAGAGCTACTAGCAAGTGGAGACAAAATTGAACAGAGCAAGCAGCGTTTGATCTCGTCGGTTGGAGTCAAATCTAGAGACCATAGCATCTTTCCTGTTATCATGAGCCAGTATAAGAAAAACCTGGAGAAGTTCCTAGATGAAGAGGGAAAAATCAGCCATCGAAAGTTCGAGCCGGTGTATGAAAGTCACATAAAGGCCTTCAACACCGACCTACAACTTGTCGATGATCTCAAACAGAAACAAATGGACCTTGAAAAGAAAATACATGAGAAGAACTTACAGCTTCTCGAGGTGCGCCAGTCCTCCGCAAATGCAGCTCATGACAAAAGACACCAGGCATTACAGAGCTTCGAGGAAGCATACGTCCAATATCTTGACCTTGTTTCCAACCTCAATCAAGCTTCAAAATTCTACGCAGATTTCTTAGATAAGGGAAACGCTGTGTTGCACGACGTGGACCACTACTTGTATGAGAGACGAGAGGAGGCCAGAGAGCTCCTGCTCAACATACAAAATCAAGACAAATTACGAGACATTGAAAATGCAATGCAAAATCAAGGAACACCATTAGCCGCTCCTCAGAGCCAAAGAGCATTTAGAGATCCATCACAGGATATGGACCACCACTGATGCAGTCCGACCAGGCTCGCAGTGAGTACTTCACAGTGCGATGATGTTGATGTACATCCATCGCCAGATGAGCTCATGATATTAAGGTATCTACGATATATGAAAAACTGTATCATGAGCAAGCCCAAAAAGAACGTTATCGCCATTGTTGGTACCACTGGTGTGGGAAAATCGCAGGTACGTGTTATGTGAAGCATCACTCAGCGCATCTAACAGTATAGTTAAGTATAGAGCTAGCGAAGAGAATAAACGGCGAGGTGATCAATGCCGACTCGATGCAAGTGTATAAGAGAGCCCCCCTTATTACAAACAAACACCCTATAGAGGAACGAGAGGGAATCGCACATCATGTAATGGACCATGTGAACTGGGGCGAAGAGTACTTCATCCACAGATTTGGGGAAGAGGCCAATGCTGCAATTCAAGACATACATGCACGAGGAAAGACGCCGATCATTATTGGTGGTACATTTTACTACCTACAAAAGCTCTTGTTCAAGAACAAAACTGCTGGGGACAAGGAAGAAAGTGCTAAACTACGAGATCTCACCAAGGACGAGCAAGCACTACTTGATGGGCCAGTTGAAGAGACCTTCAAAAAGCTTCAAGAGGTTGACCCAGTGATAGCTGGGAAATTTCATCCTGTGGACCAGAGAAAGATCAGACGAGCCTTGGAGATCTACTTGACAACTGGGGAGAAAGCCAGCGACGTTTATCGAGAGCAGAAACTCGATGAATTTGAAGACTCGTGTCTCAACTATAACACTCTTCTTCTATGGCTTCATTGCGACAAGGAAGTCTTGCTGCATCGACTCGATGTTCGTGTAGACAAGATGATGGAGGATGGTGCGTTACAGGAGATCCAGGAACTATATGACTTCTATAAGCAACAAGACCCGGAGCCTGACTGCAGTCGGAGCATTCTACAGGTGATTGGTTTCAAGGAGTTCTTGCCTTGGCTTCAAAGTGGTGAAACTGATCCCAAGCTCTTTGCCGAGGGAGTTGAAAGAATGAAGATCCGGACGCGGCAATATGCAAAGTATCAAGTCAAGTGGATCACCAAGATGTTGGGCGTTGAGCTTCACAAGGAGGCTCGCTTTGATTACATGTATGGAGGGAAAATGTACCTTCTAGATGCTACAGACTTGAGTAATTGGGGAAGCTTGGTGGGCGACAGAGGGGTGAGAATAGCGCAACAGTTTTTGAAATCTGGTCCATCCAAAGTAACAGAGCCTGAGGCACCAGAGCATTTGAAGCAGCTTTTACCTACATCCGAGTTTTTCGACTCCTTCAAGAGTAACAAACTTAAGGAAAGCAGTGCCAATTGGAAACACTTTGAGTGTTCGGTATGCAAGGATCTGGAGGGGCGTCCGCTTGTGGCTGTGGGAGAGACAAACTGGAAGATCCATGAGTCCAGCAGACGTCACCGGAAACAGCTTGCCTACAACGAAAGAAAGCGTACTCACGATGAGGTTGTTGCCAAATACAAGAAAATCAAGGAAGAGAGGGAGGCAATGAAGGCTGAGGGTAATGTGAACTAACGGAAGCTACAAACCCACTTATCCTCACGCCAAGGTTCAATTGCGTGATTACTCAAAGGCCACTGTAGGTTATTCCGTGCGGTCGGCCCGGGCTCCGAGAGCCGGGTATATGCCAACGGTATAAGATGGAAACCATGACTATGGTGACGGAAAAAGAGATCGAATTCCTTCCGCACCGAGGCAAAATCAACCCACAAATCACCCCCACTTAATTAAACTCTCAGATGTCGATCTTTGGAAGTTTACACCCATTCCGCCAGGCAAGCGGCGCGCACCGGTTGCTCTCGCTTGAAGATATTCCGATGTTAAGACGCATAATTCCATGGGGCAATAATAGCCGTGCTGACCACGACCAGAATTATGGTCATATCTATAAAAAACACGGTTAGTTTCAACAAGATCGCCAAAGCATGTCGTCAAACGGCGTCCTGCAGGATGGTGCTAGAAGGTAAGCAAAAACGGTCTGCCCCAGATATCCCAGTCAGGCCGGTCTGTCTGAAGGTAACCGAGCATACTCAGGAGTACACGGCGTTACCCGCCACCAGAGCATATATAACAATGTGAATAGATAATTTTTAGTCTAGTTTCTCGTCACTTTTCTTTCTTCCCTAATAAAATCAAATTGTACTGCTCCACTGCCCACCTCCCAATACAAATCGGTGGTTGGGCCAAGGCGAGGTGCACGGGCCTTTGTGCAGTAAACCTATACCCAGGGAGCTCAAGTCTCGCTCACGTTTTTCACCCCCAGGTGTCTCTAATCCACAACCTTTATCATTTGCCCCCGCTGTGAAGTTACTACAGCTACCGAAGGCGCTGTTGCATCCACCATATCCCCATTTCTGTTCTTTACAGGCGCAACTACACCAAAACCGGTTGCCGCAACCACCAACCAGTAACCAACCATACCAGCGCCTGCCCCTCCCAGTCAGTCCAGCAAAGCACCTAACGTCATGTCCAATCAGGGAGAGGTTTTCACAGGAGGTGCAACCACGTCTCAGCACGTGGACGCCGAGGACGACGACCATTTCGAAAACACCACGTTTAAGCTAAAACGGACCCGTTCGCTCGGACTCTTAGACGAATTCATCGACCCCAGTGAGCAAGAGAAGAAGATCGAGGCCCAGGCAGAAGCAAAGGAGCTGGATAACGCTGGCAAGGACGAGGAGCTGTCTCAGGGTGGGACGAACACGGGACTCAGAGTCAACACCGATGCCCCTCGGAGTCCAACAACCCCCATTCTCCAACGGCAGCATCCACCACTACGCCAACGCCACCGTTCCTAACCAGCCCGGAACTCATTCCTCACGACGACACTGACGTCTCCGCTGAGCCTTCCAGACATGTGGACTACCTCTCGCACCAGTGGGATGTGGCCGACATCAGCAAGTCGTGGAGGTATGTTATCTCTCGTAGGAAGAGTGTTGCCAATGCGGCTCGTTTGGAGAACGCCAGTTGGCGAACGTGGGCTCAGCGGCGCTCCAACCTCAAGACCATCAGCCCGGAAGCAGTCAACTGGTCTAAGGAGAGCGATGTCACTTGGCTCTACGGACCCATTCTCGACGATGATGACCACGACCATGGAGACGAATCCCGTCCAGCATCTGAAACTGCCACCAATGCCGTGGCCGGCGATGTCGCCATTGCCCGCAGAACCTCGGGCCCCAAACCCATCCTCAAAAAGCGTACCGTCGAGGACATGATGATCAGCCACCTGAACTTGCGGAAGCTTGAGATTGCATCGGCTCGTGCTGACCAAGAGCAAAACCGTCGTGAAGAAGCTGAGCATCAGGCTAGGCGAGAAGCTGCCGTCAAGGCCGGTGTGTCAGAGAGACCACCAGAGTACTTTGACTATAATGCCATTTCCGCCAAGTTGAACTCACAGTACAAGAACTTCTCCCAAAATAACTCCCAGAACAACTCAAGCGCCGATTTGCCGGAACTTGAAGCCACCGCCTCGCATGCCTCCGACCACTCTGAGGCCTCCCAGTACGGCTTAGAGAGACTTGTCTCACCGCAACACGACGCCCATGCATCTCCCTTACGATCTTCCTTTGCTCATTCACAGAAGCTTCCAAAACAAGACCGCCATGTCAGGTTCAACGGCGAAGTCCGCCAATGCATTGCCATTTCCGACCCATCAGCACCCACAAGTTATTATGCTGATTCTGAAGATGATGATGAAGAGGAGGAGGTTGGGGACTACAATCTAGGCAGCGAAAGCTACTATGAAGATACCGACATGCACTCATTGGACTCCGAAGGTGAGGACGATGACGATGATGATGATGATGATGATGACGAAGAGGGAGGCTTTTTCTTGAAGGTGCCCTCGTCTTCAAGTGCCAGCCACCATCCCGGCTTGTACAAGAGAGAGGATAATAAACTTGAGAGAAAGGATACGCCACACCCCTCGACCCTCAAACGCTACAGCACGATTGAGTTACTTCCATCCACATCATTGAACTACGGTACCTCTGACGAGGAGAGTGATGACGAGAATCCATACACATCCAGTTTATCGCATAATGTGGGCAACTTCAGTAATAGAGGCTACGACTACCACTACGATTACAATACAGTTTATCAGGTGGATCCCAACCATGCCATTTATGGCTCGGGCGGGAGAGACAGGGCTCCCGACGTGGTCGACGTGCCAGAAAATATTGCATTGGGATCCAACTTCGATTATGAAATTATCGAAAACGAGGATATCCGCAACTTTGATAATGCCCTCTTGATGTCATTAACTGTGGTCATGACAACAACAACCCAAACGCAGAAAAATTGCCCATTTCTTCACTTGACGACTCCGCTGCTCCCACCAATAAACCAAAGCCAAATCCATTCTCTTTAGATGGGAGTGACTCGAGCTCTGACAGCGATAGCGAGGAAGAGGGACTCTCAATCAGCGCACGCAACTCAAGCTCGTCGCTTGCACAGCTGGTGTTTGGTGGTGGCATGACTGCTACAGAAAACAAGCAGGACGAATCCAACTATCCTGAACATATTAACAAGCCTGATGAACCTCTGGAGGGTCACATTTCCGAAATCAACCCAAGGCATTCTTCAACAAGCTTGCTGAAACAGCCACATTCTTCGAGTTCGCTTTCTGGCCAATTTTTCTCCGGATCTGGCGGACTTTCGAAGACAGAGTCCAGGTCCGAAGAGCCAAGCGCATTATCGGACATGTTCTTCAACCCAACGCCGAGTAATGCAACACAACTGTTAGAGCCAGATGCAGCGGACAAGTCCCGGAGAGGCGAAGGAGCCACACTGCCTCCGCTTCAGAGAAAGGCATCGCCATTGCCCCTCACACCACATCTGAGAATGCGTTTCTGGGAAAGGCATCTCCTACTCCACCCGTCGTGAAACAACCATCCAGAGGTGGATTTGTGCTTGAGTCGGACTCTGACTCCGACTCGGAGGTTGAAGATGCCCGTCCACCATCCGAAGGCGCGAAGAGTCCTGATAGCTATTCCTCGTTGTATAAGGTTGCTGGTGAGAATGGCCTCAACGTCTCGTCGTCAGACTCCGATGAATCCAATAATCAAAGGCGAGGTAAGGGCTGGGTGTGGCGAGTTTCCTTGGGAGCTGGAACAAAAATAGCAGCTAAAGAAAGAATAGATTGGTATCCCATGCACCGGCACGGTGCTCATTTTATCGCTTACGAATATACAAGATGAACTACATGTCTCAGATTTTAGATTATACGTCTTTGCAGCCATGTGGGTGCACCCGTACACCACGCCGTGTATGCAACTAGCATCACTAGCTTGCTCGAGGTTTTGTGACTAAAAACCCCACCAATCCACAAATCTTATTTATTCAACTTTTTCTTTAAAATTCACAACTTATGTTCACACTTCCGGGTGCAACATCGCTTGCGGGCTTTTTGGCAAGCACGCTCTTCATAGAATCACAGGTGACAAGGTCCCACTCCAATGATGACTCCGATGGCAAATGTGAGCTAGTGGGAACCTTTTCCCTCATTACTCAGGCATTCCTAGGCCTTCTTTGCCTTCTGTCACTTCTTATCAAGCGATTTTATGAGTATCCAGTCAGAAGAACCTGGCCAGTCTGGATTTTTGATGTTTCTAAACAGGTTATCGGAGCTTTTGGGGTTCACGTCTTCAACGTTCTACTATCAATTATCAAGACACTGCCAGAAGATTTGGTCAAAGCTGTCGAGGATGAGAGCGGGGATCCTTGCGATTGGTACTTCCTAAGCATTGTATTTGATTGCACCATTGGCGTGTACATTCTTTATCTAGTCTTCCGGTGCTTCAACTGGTTTTGCAAGACCCACCTCCACATGACACAGATTGAATCTGGTCAATACGGTCCAGACCCACACAATCCTAGCAGACGGGCGTACATGAAGCAGCTTGGTATCTACTTCAGTGCGTTGATGGCGACTAAGTTCATCTTGTATGGGCTTGTGGAGTGCTTCGAGACGCAACTCCTATGGATCACAAGCAAGATTCTTCTTGCATGGCTCGACGAGTATCCCAACGAATTTGAGATTTTTGTTGTGATGTTCTTGGTACCCATCTTCATGAACTGCTTGCAATTGATCTTGATCGACAACTTCATTCAAAATCAGGTCATTTATAGAACCAACGCTCGGCGTCATAGAGGTGACAGGGAGATCGCCACCAGTGCTGACTTGGAGAGAGAAGGCGACAACCTTTTGCCAAAACGGTCACTTCAGGCAGATCAAAACACTCGTTATGGGTCTACAACTTAGCATAACTTTCGTTTTTCTTCTATTGGGTCAGGCCCTTGCTATATACACTAGGCTTTATATTTACAGGAATAAAGGATCTTTTGGGAATCTATTTTGTTTCAAAGCCATAGCCTTTCATACAAGTCTTGTACTTCTGGATCAACTCATCACACTTTCCGGACTCCTGTCCGTTGAAAAGAAGGCACTCGTCACGAGTTTTCTTTTCGTCTAAGCAAACGCAACATGGCTTAGGCTTGTTTTCGGTTTTGGCGGGTTCAGACATGAAGAAGGTTGAAGTGAAGATGTGATTTGTAAGGCTCGCATAGTTTAGGAAGGACCATCCGAGCGCACGTGACCATGGCGTCAGTTCCACTGGTACCACAATGAAATGGTCAAGTATTTTACGTAGGCTCGAGACTAATTGATTATTTGGCTTTTGTGAGCGTTTGAAACTATGCCCCTATCACTCCAGACGTTGTTCCAAACTGTTTTGTTTCCCTTGGTCGGTAATCGACTACAAGCCCAATTGGGTTCCAAAACTGACTCTTTTGTTGATTTGAGCAAATTTCGAGGCTATTTGAGAACTCAGCTCTTATTTTGCTTGGTAAAAGAAAATCATAAAAATTCTCGAAGATTTTACCATTTCTAAGTAGTATTTACGTTTTCACCATGCTCATAAATCGGCAACATCTTTTCGCAGCATTACTCCATATCGGACTATGCATGCCAAAAGACGACCAAAACGTAAATACATGATAACTTCAAGAAGTAAAAATATAATACCAAAGATTGTAATAATTCAGTCACTTAAGTATACCGCAACTCCATATTTTGTTCCTTGAACCAACCTTCTCTGGATGCCACCTGGTGGGTTACCGCATGCCTTCCTGTACCGACATATCAAGTGTCCAAGAGCCAACAACACCCTTCTTTAAACCTAGCCACACCATGTCACTCGACGGAGATCATGCTACTCCGTCGGCACGTGCATCCATGGACACCACTGTCAACATCAATGAGGACGTGGCAAGTGAGCGGTCCACAGAACTGGCTAGAAAGCCTCCAACTGAATCGGTTTACCTGAACTTTCGGGGGTCTACCGGTGAAGACAGCATTATTCTGGCCTTCAACATACTCAAATTTGGTCTGGGTGAGGAGGAGGCTGCTCCAGATGCATTCCTGCCGTTGGGGCCCAACTCAATCTTCGAACTCACCCTGGCGTCTGATGTGGCCAGGGTCAAGCTGAACAAGCCGTTGAAGACATACCTTCTGGTCAATGGCGGTGCAAACACAATCTACAACTTGACCAAGCCCACGTCAAAAGATATTCCACAGATCCAGCTCCAATCGCTTAAGCATAAGGTGTCATCAAAGCGAATGAGCCAAGAGTTAGTCAAGGACATGATCGCAGACTACAAAAGCTTCGAGCAGACCAATCGGCATTTGACTGAGGATGTTTTGAGTAAGCTTGGAGGATCCACACCTGATAATTCTTCCGACCACATAGATGATGAAGATTCGCAAATACCAACAGTGTTCGAAAATCCTGACTTCCACCTAGACGACCCAAGAATCTTTCGCCAAGTGATGGAGAACTCCCAGATATTGCCTGATCCGGACTCTCATGATAGCACCCACATTGTACATAACACAGAGGTCCAGGAGAAGCTTTCCCAATATTTAGATAGAGTGGAGGTGGAGCTTATCCAGGAAATTTCCAAAACATCAGACTCTTTCTTCAGCACGTTAGGAGAAATTCAAGGCATTAAGGCGCAATCAGCAGAATGCATCGATCAATTCCACAACATACAAACAAAGCTTGGAAGCATAGAGGAAGACCAAGCCAAATGTGGCTTGAAGATTTTGGATTTACTCGATGAACGCCAAAATGTGTGCCACCTCGAATCATCTGTCCTTCAATTGAAAGAGGTGGTGAGCTGGTTTCAAAAGGCCGAAAAAATGTTTTCGGAAGGTAGGCACAGCGAATGTCTCGATAGTATTTTAATCATCGAGCATCTCATCAACGGTACCACTCGTGAGGACTATCCTGATCCTGACACCTTCAAACTTTATCCCTCGTTTGATTATCCATTAGTCGATCTTACCAGAGTTCCTGCCCTTACTTCAATCAAGAACAAATTGAATCAGTTGAAGCTGGCTTGCAGCAAGGGCTACATCGAGTCATTTGTCGATTTGCTTCTAGAAGATCTCCGGTCCCATTACAATCTGGTCACACCAAAAGATACTATGAATCGTATCTATATCTCAATTGATTCTAGCAAAACATTTGGCACCTCGCTGAATACTTCATACACAAAAGTTCCTACAGAAGTCAAGGAACAGCTAATTATCTTCATCAAAAACTTATACAAGTCGAGTCACTTGGTTGAAGCGTTTGGTGATTACCAGAATACGATAATCACAGAGGTAAAAGCGATCATTAGAGCCCATTTGCCGCTGGCCCTGAGCAAACTCGATCCTATGCAACTTGAAGCTCTGTCCAATCCTGAGTCCAGAGACTCTTCAGTGCCACCTGATGCATCTCAGACCGCCGAATCGACGGCTATGGCAAGCAATTCTTTATCTTCAAATATCAAGGGTCTTACTCACGAAGAGTATGTTCTCATGATGAAGACCATCTTTGCCAGCTTGTCTGAATGCTTACGAAGACTTACTATTCATCAAAAGCTCTTGTTGGATTTGTCGCTCTCTTCGCTTTCCTCGAATGACACACTTGATGTCATGTCTTTGGACATTACGAATGCAATTAACAGAGCAATCGAATTGACCCAAGTTCGTTTGGTTAAGATTTCGAACGTGCGTCTGGAGCAGCTTTGTGACTCTTCGATTGAAGAATACCTCAAGCTCTTCTCATATTCTTCAGCATACCTACTGGAGTGCGAGTTTATCAATCCTGGCTACAATGCAACTGGACCTGGAAGTTCCTTCAATGACTGGGTTAAAAACCATGTCGGTTACTACATACATCGCTTCCACCTGAGCTCTATCAAACGCTTTGTCGCCAATTGCGATAAAGAGATCTGGAAGGAGTTTACTAATTCAGATTCTTTGGCTGTTGCTCAAAAATACTTGGACGAGGTGCTTGAATACAGTAAATTCCACGAAACAGACGGTCAGAAAGGCTCGAATGGCAAGCATTGGTCTAACCTACTAGTGTTTTATGAAAAGGATGCTTCACCAGATGAAGAAAAGCAACAAAGTGTTTCTCAGCAAACTAAGCTCAAAATCGGTGACGATGAATATATGGTGCCTAAGCTTATTCTCGATGTTGTCAAGAACATTAGGGACTACATAATTATCTCATCGATCTTTACATCCAGGGCACCCACAATCAAGGCAAATGTTTTGACCTTCTTCAAGGTAATGAACTCAAGGATTTCACAGGCTATTTTGAATGCTGGCGCCACAAGAACGGCAGGCCTTAAGCATATCACAACAAAGCATCTCGCTCTTTGCATACAAACAATTGAATTTGATCATGCCTTCCTCAGTGCCGTTCAGTATATTTTCAAAAATCAGGAAGAAGAGAATGAGCCAAATCAACAGGGCGAGGACCTCACATTTGCTAAAATCATCTCAAACTACAAAGACCACGAGAACGAGCTATTTACCAAGCTCGTGCTGATCATGAAGGATCGTACGATGAATCACTGTAACTCCATTGTGAAGATTGACTGGTCAGAACCACTCAAACCCGGTCAACAATGCCATCAGTTTATGGAGACTTTGGTGAAAGAAACCAGCACAGTCGCAAAGGTACTCTCGAAGTATATGCGCGAAACCGAATGCTCCCTCATTCTACTGCAAATCTTCGATAATTACAAAAAGTTGCTTTTGCATTGCTTTTGCACCGAACTTCCACAGTTCAAAGACTTTAATGAGAAACACTCGCTTCTCAAGGATATTGACTATTTCAGAGTGAAGCTTGGAGAGCTTCCAGGATATGGTAATTCAGGTCAGGTCATTTGGGAGAATGTCAATGCTCTTCCTACGGTTGAAGACGCAAGAATGGAGGAGATAATGAGAAACAATATTGAGGGAGAGAGAGCCGAGGCAGCAAGAAAATCTTTAGAAGTCAATGGTAAGTCTGATAAAAACGGAGTCAGTTCTGCTCCAGAGAGTACCGCCAAGAAAGAGGAAAGCACTCCACAACCTCAATCTGATGAACCATCCAAGGAGACCGCAGAAACCTCGAACATAAGCGGCGAGGCCGAGCAATCTACAACTTCAACTAAACCTGAGGAGGATCAATCGGACAAGTCTCTGAAGAATGAGGATGTGAGCATTGCTGCCCAAGAGAAGTTGGAAGATCAGCCGGCCGCAGAGGAGAAGTCAACGGAAATCTCAGAGGAAAAAGACAAGACTGTCGATAAGATTGAGGCAGAAGATGAAACCAACCCCAAGGATGATTCTGGAAAGGTGAACCATGAGCTGAATCAAGAGATAAATGAAACAAGAGAGAGTGTGGACTCAAATCAAAGTGAAAGCGAATCAAAGGAGGAAACCTCGGCTGAAACTAAGGAGGAGTCCAAGGGAGTAACGAAGGAAGAGCTCAAGGAAGAGTCCAAAGAAGGGCCCAAGGAAGAGCTTAAGGATGAACCGAAAGAGAACAAGCAGGCTGAGACTGAGACTGAGGCTGAGACGAAGGGAGACGCTAATGAGGCGAAGGACGAACTGAAGCAAGATGTTGTCGCTAACACTACTGATGCGAAGAAGGACGACTAAGGCTGAACTTCGTGAGTGCTCATGATATCGTTTTTGCAGCCAAACATCTGCAGTCGCGACAGCCTTACATCCCGAGATAAGCGTCACGTGCGCTTATAATGACTTAACTGTGGCTCTTTGAAAAAGAAGTGACCCCAAAGCGAACATATTCGGACATTGCTTGTCAAATATGTCTTTCCGTCTGATTCTGGTTCTTGACTTGGAGAAAGCATTTGATCCAGCAACGAAGCCGGAATTCTTAGCAGAGCTTCGCAATTCACTCATCAATGTGGGGTTCTTGCTCCTAGTGAATTATGAGAAGTACGGGCCTTCAAGACAAGATTTCGAAGATATCAAGAATCAGCTGTTTCACTTTTTTGCTTTACCAGATGAAGTCAAGCAGGATTGCGAGATGATTCACTCTCCACACTTCTTGGGCTACACGAGATTGGCAAATGAGATCACAGCTTCACAGACTGATTGGCGTGAGCAAATTGACTTGGCCACTGAGTTGCCTGCTCCAAAAGAGGGAGATCCGATCTACAAGAACATTGAAGGGCCCAATTTGTGGCCAGACGAGCACCACATCCCAGGTTTCAGAAAGGTGATCACAACCTACATCGAGAAGATGACTCAACTCAGCACTACATTCAGAAAGCTTGCTTGTGAAGCAATCGGACTTGCTCCCGAGGCGTTGGATGGGTACTTCAAGGAGAATCAGCAGTGCAAGATGAAGCTCATTGCGTACCCCGACTCCGACCAGCTCCAAGGAGTCAAGTCTCAAGCATTGGATGATCTGCCCGAAAGTGGTCAAGGTGTGGGTCCACACCGTGACTCCGACTTGCTCACCTACATTTACCAGGCCACTGAACACCAGAACTCTCTTCAAGTGCAAAACTTCCAGGGAAAGTGGATAACAGTGGATAATATTCCCCATAGTCTCGTCGTTAACGCTGGGCAAACTCTCGAGGCCATCACGAATGGTGTGTGCAAGGCTACGATTCATCGTGTGCTCAACCCTGCGGCAGGTTCAGGAACTCGTATCTCGATTCCATTTTTCCAGACCATTGACCTCGACTCGAGGAAACTGGCTGTTGAGAACCTTCCAAACGAAGTGCTCAAACTTAGAGACGAGCGGGATAAGGCTATTGAAGACTGGGGTGTGGATGTTGGATTCCAGTTCACTCCTGACATTTCCCAGCACGCCGTGGGACATGCCGTTTTCCGTAACCGGATCAAGTCGCATCAAGACGTGGCTGAAAGGTGGTATCCTACAATTCTCGAGGAAGTACGTGCTCTCTACTCTCACTAGTCTGTATAGTAAGCGGAGTTTCGAGTACTTTCAATGCCGCACATGTACCCCAACTGTTATCGCACTGCACAATGTAGAAATCTTGGTCCCCAGAACCCACTCCTTTTCTTCGATGGTACCGTCGTACGAAAGCATATTCAAGGACGTGGTCGAAAAGACACGTCTAGGACAGGATAAAGAGCTCGTGTATCTCATAGGGCAGAACCAAAATACAACGTCACCTTTGCAGCAGGAGGTAGATCAACTAATAAAGGATCTCAACCTAGTGGAGTTTAAAGTAGCTCAGCAGGTTGGCCACAGCATTCATGATCTAGCTCCCGAGGAGCTTTCGAAAAATTACAAACCTCTACCTTCAAACGACGAAGGAACGCAGCGCAGATTGTCTACTGAAATAAGGAACCTTACTCAGGGTGAAAGTGCAAATAGAGGCGCTGCCAGCACGCCTGCTGCGGCAACAATCAGTAACTTCAGCGTTAATTCCAGAGTTACGAATCTCGAAAACCATGACTACACCCCTGTTCCTCACAAACAACCCACGAAGGGAAGCATCAAGAAGACATTGAAGAAGTATAAGGCGAAGCTTCAACACCCAGAAGTGGAAAATCAATCGAGAACCGTGAGCTCTCAGACGGTCAAGGCCAGCCGCAGAGCATCATTGGTGGGCGAGGTATTGCCTGAATACATTCGCAAGCAGCTCACTATCAATGATCTGGAACAGAATGACAGAAGAAGTTTGTCAACAAATGAGTCGCTACGAAAAAGTCCCAGCAGAAGAGAAAGATCAGAGAGTTTAACCACGCCAGAAGAACACAGCCAGATCCAATCTCTGTCGCTCCGACGGCTCGAGAACAGCCAAAACGACAGATTTAGGAACGTGTTGGTGAACTCACTGTCCCTATATGTGCGCAAGGACGACAACAGTGCCAATGTCTCACAGGAGGGCATTGAATCCGCGGTGTCGGATACGGACAAGGAGTACATTCTGCCCAGTCTGTTTACGAGATCCGTGGATGGCATGAATGATCACGATGGGCTTTTGTACCACCATACAGATGACGAGGAGGACGAGGAGGAAGGAAACGACGAGGATGAGGATGATGGAGATTATCTATTTAAGCAGTAGAACCAGTCTATAACATTATGCAAGGGTATTAGGTTAGAGAAGGATGCGGGCTTTTCTGGTAGCGCTAATGGAGTACTCGTAGACGAAGACTGAAATGGCACTTGTAGGCGCTGTCTTCATGAGCGACACGAGGAAACCACGGTAAAACCCAAATAAGCCGTGGTTTCTGTAGTTTGCGCTGAATACTCTGAAGCCATTCCGCTCGTGTGAGATTTGCATTCGTTTTCGTAGGGTGTCCAAGGGAAATGTGATGGCCTTGGCTGTAGAGCCTGCAATGAAGCCACAGACGGCTTCAACGCCCCAAATGCGGTACCCGAATTGTTCGTGGATTTTGTCTGTAGTGCTTCTGGCAAGGGAATACGACCAGAAGAAGAGGCCTGAAGAGGCAACGATCGAAAGGAGGGAGGGCCGGATTCCTGCAAAGAAACCCAAAGCGCCTTTGTCCCTGTAGATGTCCTTGGCGACTCTTGACATGGACAAGAACTGTTTAGCCTCGCTGGCGGCTAGTCTTGTTCGAAGCATGTCGAAAGGGTATGTCAACACGGTACTTGCCAAGCCAGCACCGCAGCCCACAGTAAATGTATGGAGCAGTCGACTCATGGAAAAGCCCAGCGAGTCCTGAAGGTCACGAAGGCCGTTGTTGAGCATGGAGTATGACGTGAATTGAGATGCGCCGTACAAGACGTAGAGGATCTCGGCAGGGACGTTTCCCTTCCACAACGCCGTGACGCCCTCCCTTCTTAGAAGCTTCTTCACAGTCAGGGATAACGTGCTATTCTTGTCATGCGTGAGCAGAAGCTGTAATCTGATCTTGATCGTGTCCAACGGAGCAGTGATGGCCCTGAAGTTAGTATGAATTGATAGGTCGGGATACTCCGAACATACCTCGCCACGGCACCTGAGATGGAGCCTGCCACAAGGGATTCGACTGCAGAGACGTCTGAGTTTTTCAGGAGGTGGTCTTCCCTCGGGCTGGCTGATTTCATGAAGAAGACGTTGTAGTAGGCTGCATCAGACGTGCAGGCGATGGCTTCAAATGCGCTCCAACTCCGAGACTGTGGTAGATTGGCCACAGACAGGACTGGATGACCAAAATGAAGGAATGAATTGATGAAGACTAAAGTTTAACTGGATTCTGCTTGATAAACAATTGACAATTTAGGGTGGTTCCTGAAAATCCGTGGGGTTCGACTAGGGTCGGTCTGCTTTGACTCCGAGCAAGTATGCACTACGCTCAACAGTCTTTAGACTACCATCAATGCTACTATGATCAAACGCCTAGACCTGGAAACAGCGTCTAGGATACGAGGTGGCACGGTCATAGAGTCACCAGAAAGTGCAGTCCAAGCGCTAGTCCAGAACTCCATGGACGCTGGTGCTAAGCATATCGCCGTGAAGCTACATCTAGGCACGTTGAGTTTATGTGTTCAAGATGACGGCCACGGCATGACCAGCGAGGAATTGGATGTGGTTGGATCTTCTTACTTCCTGTCCAAAGGTGAATCAGGCCATGGAGAATCGCTCAGCGCTTTGGTGAGTAGCTGCTCCAACGTGGTGATTCTGACGAGGAGGAAGCAGGACAATGGGTGGAACAAGAAGTCTTTCAGAAGTCAAAACAAGCTAGAGGTTCTGACTCTCGAAAGGTTCTTTGAGCCAGACTATTCGATCAATGGCACAGTCGTGATGGCTACTCGTTTGTTTGGTTCTACTCCCGTGCGGTGGGAGATTGCAATGCAGAACCACAAGAATATGATGGAGTCCATAAGGATCAAGGTTTTTGAACTACTAGCACACAGAATTGATGTTAGGGTGAGATTGTTTGTCAATGATGGACTGGAAGGTTTCAAAAAGATCATGGATACGGGCGAGTGTGGAGATTTGACCGATGCTTACGCTGCTGTGTTTGGCAAGAGGGAGTTTCAAACCATTGAGGGGATTGAAAGTGGATTAGATGTGACAATGTTCATCTCACTGGAGCCTATCCAGAACAGCCGCCATCAGTTCGTGTTCCTCAACAAGAGACCCGTCTATCTACGAGGCTCTGAAAGAAGGGGGATATCAAATTACATCCTGAAGTTCAAGTACCCATCCGTGAAGGGATATTTTGGGAAGTCTGTCAAAGGCTATCCAAGTTTCATTGTGTTTCTAAGGAGCAAAGATCAAGATGACAGTCTCGATTGCCATGCTACGAAGGCGATTCAAGGTGCGATACTTCGACTTTTATCATCTCACCTTAATGGTTTCCAAAGCGTTCCAGAAACTCCACGAAAACGGGTAAAATTAACTAGGTCATATGGTACCGACTCTCCCTTGTCACTGTTGACTGCATCCCCCGAATCGGCACCTGAGTCTCCCAGGCTTTCCCAAATCACAAATCAGATATTTCTAGACGATTATCAAATAATTAGCCAAGTGTCGTCCAGATTCATCCTCTTTGTGAACCGGGCCACTTTATACATTGTGGATCAACATGCATGCGATGAACGAATCCGATATGAGCAAATTCTTCGAGATTTTTTGAAAGACATTCAAGATCCATTTATTGACATGCGGGTGAAGTGCGATAACCCGCTCTTTCTCGACATAAGTCCTAAAGATTTGAAAGTTTTCACCAAGCATAGGCAATATCTCCTGGAGTACGGAATTGGTTTTACCATTGGGGGCGACTGCGTTCATGTTACGCACCTTCCAGCGATTCTTATGTCCAAAGCCAAAGATACTTCATCGTTGAAGTCTTTCATGATCGGCTGGGTGTCAGATCTAGAACAACGAAATACCGATATCAGCCCCTCACAAGACTGGTTTATGGCAATCCAACAAATTCCTGCTCCTATTCGCGATTCCTTGATTACGAAGTCTTGCAAAGATGCCATCAAATTTGGAGAGCAGCTTACACTAGAGGAAATGCATCATTTGATGAGCGAGTTGAGCAAGTGCCGACTTTTCACCCAATGCGCCCACGGAAGACCAACGATTGTACCAATCGGGGATATTGAAAACTTTGGAGCTTTTGAACCATTTCGGGATGACTATAACCTTTGAGGTGAACCATTTTGCAACTATCTCTCTGCATAAACGACGACCTCTGCTGGCAAAGGCTGACGTAACTTATTTATTCCAAGAAAGCAATTTAAAGCAACGCTATAGAGATCATCACACATGGAAGAAAAATCAACCTCTAAATTAACCTCTCTGTAATCTTGACTGTTGATACTCGGCCCTTCTTATATGGCCTGTCCTGCAAATAGCGCAGCAGACATCTCGCTCTCACTCAGACAGTCTTCAACCAAAAGCAAAATACAGCTTCCATATGTTTGGATCTCCAGAATCTGAAAGATTTTACTCTGGTACGGGCTCTATTATTGACGGGATTAACAATGAGTCGTTTTCGACTCCGCTCAAGCGCCTCCCGAATGCCAATGTGAACCTGGTACTACATGAGATCAATGAAGACCAACAATCACACAAACAAAGCGAACCACAAGCACAACAAAATGCTCCGCTTAGCCGATCATCACAATTTGCGCAGCTCAATGATATGAGCAATTTGTTGCCCTTATCGGAAGCATCCCTCCAGGCATCTCGGGCTAGAATCCCCTTCAGCAGTAAACAGAAAGACAACAACCTTTTCAACCTGGAAGTTGACCACAAACCCAAGGGACAAGTGTTCTACAAACCCTTGTATCATAATAGAAACATTCTTCCCCAGGAATTTCTCCCACCCAAGTCTGCACAGTCAGGAAAGAACAAAATCATCAGACAACAAGAACCAGCATACAACAGAGATGACGACGAGCTCAGCGATGACGAGGATGCACCTACACAAGCACCTTCAGGCGAATGGATGAGTCCAGTGATGAAGGTCGCCTTGAGCAGGCAAGTCAACAAGGAGAGGATCTTCAAGACGATGTGCACGAGCATATTTCGTTTGGTGGGCTTCCATCTCGTCCTTCTCTTTGTTGAATATTTCTACAAGCTCTACCAGCTCAATCATCTGTACTCGCAAGTACTTCGAAAGCATGCGGCCTGGGCCCGCTATGTAGATAGCGAACAAAGCTGGATATCTACAGCTTGGCCCCATGTTCGCCATCTCCAGTGGGTTTTCATAATTGCAATTGCCATAAGCATCGTTAGACTTATATGGCCTCAGGACCAATGCGTTGACTTACCTCTCACGGAAAAGCAGAGGCAGCTTCTAGGACTCAAATCATTGGCCGCAGGTCAAATCGATGATGATGATGGAGACGATGGCTTTGCCTTCAAGAAGCGTCATTTTGAGCTGAAAACCAAAAAGCTGGTGCTTCCGCCCCGCTACCTGATTATCAATGGATTGATCTCGTCAGTTGACGAAAGTTTACCCAAGCCACAAGAGGTTGAGCCTGAAATCGCACTCTCTAACGTGATTCCCTCAAGAACTGCGGCCCTCCAACATTCCCGCCGTTTGCAAACCGACGAGGTTAGCCAAATTTCGAAAGATTTTCACAACAAGTTCAGCTAGAGCTTTGGCTACATATATTGATGAACTAGATATCTTCATTTGGCCTAAAAAATTACCATGGTGCTAGACTTTTCCCAAACTAGGCCACGAATAATAAACTCGGATTAAAGCAAGCTCCGCCCTTGAGGAGAGCTTGGCGAGTTCGGCAGAACTTTGTTCTATGGGCCGAGCCCCATACTCAAAGCGATGTATCTCGGTCTAAGTCAACGCACATGCCGCCTGCACGTGAATCTAAAACTCGCGTAACGTCCTCTCGAAAAACCAGTGCGGGGTGCTCGGACCTTGTCTGTCTGCTTTCTTAAATAGCCATCTTTGCACCACTCCACAACTCATAAACGGAGCATACAATGTCACTTGCTCCTTCATCTGATATGAAAAATGAGCCTGGAGATTTCGAGGAGGAATTCCGTGTAATCAAGGTCAACCACAACACCTGGGTCGGTGCTCATCCGTTGAGGCTTCCGATTGCCGGAGCTAGAGGTGTCTATGGAGGCCATACGTGTGCTCAGACGCTTTTGGTTGCCATGGAGTCGGCTCCAGGTTTCATTCCACACGCCTTTCATTCTCATTTCATCAAAGCCGGGTCCAACAAGAGCCCTTACACGTTCAAGGTGACAAGGTTACACGACGGAAAGACCTTTTGCATGAGGGAGATAAAGGTGATTCAGAAAGATGTGATAATCTACACGGCATTGTGTTCGCTCAAGAAGAAAGGCGCCAAGGTGACATCGGGCGACTTGAACATCATGCATCCACCTCCAAACTTGTTCAAGAAGTACCCTGATCCAAGCAAGCTTCGGAAGATCACCCATACTGACTTTGTCAGGAATGCATTCTCGCCGGAGTTTGTTGACTACAACCTCACCCCAGAGGAAGACAATTTGAGGGCTGCCGAAAGGTGGATCACTGTGTGGAGCGGGCTCCAACAGCCAAGCAAAGATGAGATGAGAGATCCCAAGTACAACTACGTCGGGTTGGCAGATATTTCAGATTCAGCGTTATTGACGACGTTGGCTCGTGTTTTGCACCTTCATTGGAACCCCACAGTGGACAATCCGTATGAGAGTTTCGACGAAGATAAGGATGCCAGAAATATCATGAACGTTACATTGAACGCCTTGCATATTTTCCACTATAACGCAATGTCGCTCGACCATCACCTCTACTTCCATGGCGATGACTTCAAAGCTTTCAATATCGTGAAGGACTGGTTGACCTTGACTTATCAGTTCAAGGTTTTGCGGAATAACAGAGCATTAGTCCGTGGCTATTTCTACAACAAGGAAGGCAATTGCGTGGCTACTGTTATCCAAGAGGGACTCACCTACATGCGTCCTGGCGTTCCGAACAAGCACAGAATTTAGCCAGCAGTAATCTAGCACATGGAACAATAGTAAGGCTGAAGTACCAATGTAGCGCGCAATATCCAGCAAATCTCAGTAATTCTAATAGAAGCTCTCCACACCTTGTCAGCACATCCGTACACCACCAGCCTCATGCGCATGAGGAAACTGATAACCTCGGTCTCAGTACGCATCTCGAAAATATAAAAAGCAGAAAGTCTGTCGGAAAAATCTTACACATATTCACACTAGGCATATGAGTTTTGAAGAGCTTTATGCGAACGACAACGTTTGTCGCTTGGAAGAGAAGTTTTCCGTGGTGAAGAAGCTGGAAACGGAGTTCGAGGGGAAATACCCGTTAGAGTTGTTTAGAGAAGGTGCTAGAGGTGTTTATGGAGGTGAGTTTGCTGCCCAGTGCTTGCTGGCTGCTTATGATTCAATTGACGATCCTGACTTCTCTCCACACTCCTTCCACTCCTACTTCCTCAAGGCCGGAAGCAATGAGTCCAAAATGAGATACGAAGTAGAGAAGACATCACAGGGTCGGAACTACTGCTCCAGATTGGTGAAGACGTACCAGCTGCACACGAACCAGCTTTGCTACATCATGATCGCATCTTTCACAAGAAACAACCTGATTGACAAGAGGAAGAAGGAATTTGCTGGGTTAGACGAGCAGAAGAAGTACCATCCTAGAACAAAGGTGCCCTTGGAGTTCACCAGTAGCCCACACCCTTGGTTTGACAAATACGTGGACCGTCTTGATGAGCTTCCCTCTTTTGAGCATACAAACGGTAATCTCTTGACGGTACTTCCCCCAGAGGTTATGAGAGACAACCCCAAGGACGACGAGCTCTCTGTTGAGATTCCTTACCGCAGATACGGAGGTTTTTTCAAGGTCAATGACCGTCTCGACTTGGCTAAGAACCCAGCGAAGCAAAGACACATTGATCTTACGTTTGGATCCGATTCGTACTTTTTGGTCACCATGGTGAGAGCCCTTGGCATTCCTCTCATGTCCAAGGGTGCTCTTGATTTTTTCAGAGTCTCATTGGACCACACGGTTTACTTCCATGACAACGATTTTGATCCTACAGACTTTTTGTTCATGGACTATAACTTTGAGCGGTTGTCGAACGACAGGGTATTGTGTGCGGTGCGTATCTATGGTCGCAATAGAAAGCACATTGCCACAGTGACCCAGGAGGCCCTTACGTACGTCCCGCTCCCACTTGCCGATAAATCCAAGGGTGCTTCGTACAAGCTCTAGGCTTTATTTATTTTATGAATTATGCGAATAACTTAATGTCGAGTTGTTGTATAGTAGGGTAGTGAGAGCGAATGTAATGGCTGCAAACCACAAATCTCGTGGACGCAAGATCAGATTCAGCTCAGGGGGGCTAACATATCAATACATGAAACCAATGCAATAACAAGAGACCGGGAAATCGCTCGAAATCGGTATGACCGTGCTAAGAAAAAAAGACGGTTCTAGGCAGCCTTGAATGAATGGGCCTCACGCTCACAACTTGCATCCAAACGCAATCGAGATCTAACCACATCTTGCATGATCAAGAGCAATTAGGATGTAGTGGTTAGAGGAAAGGGATGAATGGAAAGAGCAATGTTTCAGGATAGAGGTTACTGGCAGGTTTTGGCAGGCCAATTGCTGCCTAATTTGGTCCAGCTGCGAGGACGGAATCTGTAGATGTATCTGGTGCATCAAGAATAGATTGCATCAATGGTCTCCTAGGTTCAGATTGATCAGAGCCAGGGATGAAGCATTGGTTTGAATAGTGTTTCAGGAGAGTAGGTGCAGATTCCAGAGTTTGCAAAAAGTGTCTCTCTTCCTCTATGGAGCACTTCTGTCTCAAATTTTCCATCGGTACACAAAAAAATATCTAGCCGATACGCATACCTAGGCTTTTCAAAAATGGACCTTTGGTGATGTGGAAAAATTGCCAATTGTGAAATATCATACCCCTGCTTCCCCTCCTTATCAACTCCAAAAAATTTCCATCACATTGAAGGCTGGCTATGTCGATGTCACCGTTAAAGGCCAAGTGAAAAAGTCAGACCCCACATTTCGCAGCCGACCGACTCACTCATATTCTCCATCGGGGCCCGATCTCAAGGCACCTGTTCCCACTACAATGGCCGAACAAACTAAAACAAAAAAAAAAAACCAAAAAAACAAAAACAAACCCAAATTCATTTCGAAACCCCCACGCATCACGGCAAATTCGGGATACTTGCCGCTGTTCTTCTCCGGTGCTTAGCTCCGGAGCCGCAACTCGAGACCGTTTTCCACCACTCACCCATGCCTCGGTTGCACCAAATTCACGATACTTTTGTCACCAGAAAAAGCTTAACTAACACTGTGGCCCACTAAGTAAATCCGAATTTCAGCCTCGTCCCGTCATTGTTATCGGTGCACTTCCATATGAAAACGGTCCTTTCATTCTGCCCCGCCGGGACCGCGGTACACCAGCCGGCATAATCCCCCAGCCTGAGATAAATACCACAGGGAAGTCTGCTAGTGGATGTATGAGTAAAACACAGCAAATTCCACTTTCAGACATCTACGCCGAGCGCATGTCTGATTTCGAGGAGGCATTGGGCATCAAGGAGGTCCGGCCCGAGGGCGACATTCACGTTTTCATCCTGAACCACAAGTTGACCAAACCCCAGAAAAACAGTAAAGGTGTTTATGGAGGCAACTTGGCGGGCCAGGCGCTTCTTGCTGCGATCAAGACGGCTCCTGAAGGGTTCACGCCGCATTCGCTCCACTCCCATTTCGTGAAAAGTGTCAGTGATCAGCAGAAGGTGAAATGGACTGTGGAGGAGGTCTCTAATGGAAAGACGTTCTGCAACCGCAGTGTCAAGGCGTGGCAGGATAAGCTGATTAGATACATTGCGAATATCTCGTTAACCAGGACGAACTCGTTCAAGCAGGCGGAGCGGGAGTATTACGATTACGAAGAGAGACAGGAGAAGTTGAAGAAGGAAGCTGCAGCCAGGGGAGAGGAATACGACCCAGAAAGCGAAGACGCCGAGCCAATGAAGCTCAAGCCGTTTTCTTTCCAAACCCCACTCCCCGCTGGTTGTTGGAAGAACGCAAAGAGGACATGCCCGTAGACAAGCGCTCTGCTAACAGATACATCTACCACAAAATCCCCCATCAGTTTGTGTCGCTAGAGGACACTAAATACGAGGACCATGTGCCTGTGACGGAGCGCAAAATGTCGTTCTTTGTTCGTTTGGGCGACGGGTCGCTCAAAATCAAGGACCCTGCTTTCCAGTTTGTCGGACTTGGAGTGTTGCTGGACTCGCTCTTTTTGACCCGCCTTGCGAGAGTGTTGAGAATTTCTACAGTCAACTTGAACAAGACGGGCCACTATTTCTCCGTTTCGCTCGACCACGTCATCTACTTCCACGACTCCGAATTCGATTGCACGCAATGGGTAGCCTTCGGGTTCAAGGCGGTGCGCTTGACCAACAACAGGGTACTTTTAGAGGCTGAGATGTACAACGAGGCCGGCCAGCATGTAGCTACCATCATTCAGGAAGGCCTTGTTCATTTCAACGGGCTTGAAAAGCTGGCCCATCTTTAGACGATATACGTTTTTTGCAACCACTTACTAGTAGCGATTTTCCTGCACCTCTTGTTATCACTCACCACCTACCATGACAAACTCACCCCATGAATTGGGGGCGTCATTGAATCGAAAAACAACTGAAAATCTCTTCGATGTGTTAAGGAAGATACATACATCAGACAATTTGTTTGTTTTGAGCCGAAAGCTCTCACAGGAGTTGAACTACCTCACCTCCTTTCTGGAGCTCAAGTCCAGAGGCAAGTTCGATAGATTGGTTTGGCTCGAGACTTTAGCCTCGTCGGATGACGTGCTGCAATATGTATCTGGATACGGTGGCTTGATTGTTGTACTTGAGGATACCCATGTCAGTCTCGACCTTTTCAGCAAGATATGGCCGCACCTCAGTCGCCAAAAAGTGAAGGTGAGTCTCATCGTGAAAGATCTCGGTCGTGCCTTCTATTATGAGCTTGTTAAGATTTTGGGATCGCCTCCAGACGACTTATTCAAAAACGCCACCAATGTCGACTTGACTCAGAATACAATCCGCATCAGCTCATTCGTTCGCTTGATGAACTGGCAAACCCTCCCCTTGTGTGTTGAGGACTTCGTGCTTACGCTCAACATGGAATTGGGTGGCCTCCAACTGTACTTTGAAAACCCCATCCCACAACTTTCGCTTCTATCGGATGCCTTAGTTCAGATCGTGAACTTCACAAAAACAAACGAGACCATAAAGTTCAAGAACTTATTTGCCAAAGGAGACCATTCAGCGGCTCTTTCCAACATTTTCATGAATGACAAGCTATCGGAGTACCTTGCATCGGGGTTTAGTCCGAATGAAAGAGAGTTTTACACCTCCAAACTTCGAGGCAACACCGACTTGGTCGTTCTTGAGAGAAACCTAGACTACTTTCCGCTCCTTCTAGATCACATGAACTACCTGGGTCTACTTGATGATTTGTTTGGTACGCTGGACGAACTAAACAACGTTCTAGAGCTGGGAGACAAGCTCAATGACGAATTGTACGAGAACATCAAAGATCTCAACTTTGCTTCAATTGGCATGAAGCTTAATAAACTTGCACGCTACATTCAGCTGGAACTTGGCAACAAAGACAATCTCCAAGAAATCTCGGAGATCAAGGAGCTTGTGAAAAACTTGGGTAACTTGACTTCAAAACAAGAATTAGTCAGGAAGCACACTGCATTAAGTGAGGCAATTCTTGAAAAGATAAAGAACAACAGGCAAGGCAATTTTAAGCATGACATTCGTGAATGGTGGCTTGAACTACAGAATGAGATTTTCAATCTCGACTACAAGAGACAGATTGCAAAATTTCAGGACTTGATTAATCAAGGGTGCACGGAGTCGATGGCTTTGAGCTGCGCTGCATTAATCTCGTTGATCAACGATGGCTTCAAGCATAAGGATTTCACACTTGTGGAAGAGCAAATTCACTCCTACTTTGGCCTAGAGGCGGCATTTGCTTTCAGGAAAATGCGTGATTTGAAGATACTCAAAGCAGTCAACAAAAGCACCGACTTTTTTAGTGGCTTCACATTTGGCAAATCGGAGATCGAAACTACCACCACAACAACATCGTCAGACATTCATGGAAAAGACGACAGTACGTTAACTGACAAGACATATGATGACATAAACTCTTTGGGTATAACCGGCGGTCAAGATGTCTACAAATCGACGTACACGCTTATCAGCAAATTTTGGAATCTACATCCTTTGGAGGAAGAGGGCGAGGAGCCTATCATCGAGACTCTTTATGATTACCCCAACCCATCATTTGCATATCCATCAGCCACTGTGCTGTTGATAACTCGACTTATCGAGGCGCTCTACTTTCGTGATTTCCTCAAGTACAAGCCCGTGAACAACGTATACCGTCGACCAAATTGGGAGAAGCTCAACTTGGACGCTATGTTCAGAGGCCAAACGATCGACGAAAATATCTGTGATGACCTGGATAACCGCAAGAGCGAGGCTTCCAAGAACTCCAGACCAGAGTATGTTCTCGCAGTGTTCGTGGGAGGCATCACAAGGGGAGAGATCGCCGTGTTACGGTACTTACAAGGCAAATTAGCCAAACAGAATAAGACACTTTTGGTTTTAACAAGTGGAATTGTGAGCAACCACAAGCTCATAAGCGTGGCTAATCAATGAGCCGATGCACTACAGGCATTCAAGTGGTGTAACGTTTATTGATGCAAAAGAATGGAAAAAGTCGATGACCTGAGCACGCTTAGTTCCCGAGCTGTTTAGACAGAGTCCTCAGCCTCCTTCTGGGCTTTCAACTTGGCGTAGAAGGCCTCTCTCTTCTGGACCAAAGGCTTGTGCTCGTATTGCCAGTAAAGACCGGCCAAGACGAAACCACAGCCAAAGCCGATGGTGATGTCGGAGATGATCTTTCTTCTCAAGGTACCGGTGATTGGGGCGATGGCAGACATGCTGGTAGTGATGTGTTTCTTTATTGAAGATGGTTGTTGAAATTGAGAACCAATGGGCGCTTATCTACAGGCTGCCTTGGAAAAGTGGTACAACAAATTTGTGAGCAATGGGTGCAGCACCAGCCAATTGGAGCGCGGTAATACCGTGGAAGCGTTGGAGTGGTGCGACCCTCAGGCTACGCAGAGGGCGGTGTACGGGTTTATCATCTATGAGCAGCGAATGGCTTGATTTTAGAAAAACTCAAGTAAAACACACACAACGAAATAATGATCGCCAGATTGGGATTGAGAACCGCCAGACCAGCAAGAAACTTCCAGACCTCTGCCAGAGCCATGAACAAGGTGTTCGGTGAGCCTGCCACCGGTGTCTACTCGAACTTGCCTTTCAAGGTGAAGAACGTCAAGATCCCATTCGGCGTCAAGTGGTGGGGTGTCTTTGGCTTCTTCTTCTCCTTCCCATTCATCACTTCATACGTTCACATGAAGAGAGCCGGTAACCTTTAAGTGTCTTCATTTCCATCATCATTACACCTGGTGCTTTAGTGGCCGGCTGTATATATTAGAATCAAATCTATTCGTGACATGACATTGTAGCTGTTTTGTATCTATACATTATACATCAAATCTGACACGTTTCACTACCTTATCCTCCGCCATACCTGGTCTTTTGAGGCTTGACTTGCCGTTGAAAGGCTTGGTCTCTGATGTCTCAACAGGGTTGCCTGTAATGCGCTCGAAATCGGTGTCAGTCACCATTTTTTCGGGATCGTAGCCAAACTGATCTTCGTCGTCGTCGTCATCGTCGTCGTTATTCTCGTTCAACGAGTGTGATGGGGATATGTGGGTAATCTCGTTCTTCGGGCTGCCCAAGAATGAGTCCGAGAAATTGAATGAAGTGACGTTGAGGCCTAGTTGGGAAGCAAGAGACGTATCGTCCTTTGGAACCTCTTGCACCTCAGGAGGTGTCATTTGTTTTTCTTCCATTGCAACAGCCTCTTCCTTCTTGACAATCGGTAGGCCCCATCCTTTGACAAATGCGTCGAATGCTAGGTCCTCATCTCCCGCCAATACCTTGAGAGGATCAAACTGCTTTGGAATTAGAGTTATTTCAATTTTCTTGAGATCTTTGTCCAAAGCACTCTGCTTCTTCTCTAACACGCTTCTGAATAGAGCCAGCTGTTGAAAGCTTTGGTCGTCAAGAGCTCTTCTGACTTGTTGCAACTCTGCTGCGTAGGGCTCCTTTATTTTTTCGAGATCTGGTTTTGAACTCATCATGACTGTTTCACTTATGCTGTTGATGTTTAAAATAAGTTTGTTTCTGACGCCGTGGAACAGGTGTATTTGCGTCTTCTTGACTTCATCAATGAATGCTTCTTCATGATGTCCGAAACGTTCAAGATCTTCGTCCATAGCAATGACATATTGAAGCAAGTAGTTGGCTTCTCTTAGAAGCGTATCTCTGCTGATCCTTACATTTTCCTGACCGGAGCTGTTCAATGACGTCGCCTTGATGATGAATTGCTCAATCTTCAGAAGCACATCATGTGGAAAAAGCTCAGCTCCAGTAGTTGTTCTACCCGTGAGCCATGTTTTGAACAAATTGATCAAGTTCTGCCTGGTGAGGGTGTCTGTGACCACGAGGTAACTTTCAGTGAAGATTTTGTGCAAGTTTCTGGCAAAAAGCAAGTTGTATGGGTTACCAATGTTCTTGACAATGGAGTCCATCAAGTAGAACGTATGAAGCTTGTACTTCGGTATTATCTTTAGTATTCTTTCCTCGATGAGCGACACAATGATGGTAGCCTTGTCGATGTGGCGTTCAGCCAATGCAGTGAGTTCTGTGATTAAAGCCCTGGAGTTAAGAGTGAGCGAGGATAGTAGGTGCTGGAAGTACTCCGCACTGAAGGGCTCGTCACTCATGTTACAAGTATTACAGTGTGTTGCTTGTCACACGAAATTGGCCGACCTGAACGAGTCCTGGAAGAATCACACGATGATGATGGGGGGTCTACGAAGCAATCGAGTGGGTAGCACAGAATTAGCTGATACTTAGCGGGGCAGCTGGGGTGGCTGATGAAAAGAAGATTAGTAGGAGAAACAATCTGTTCTCACAAAAATCGGTGAGCTAAGGTCGTGGCGTGTACGTGTGCAGGTCACACACCCGTTAGCTTGAAGCCCTCTTTTTCCTCAACACCATATGCGGCCGTGCAGGTTGAGTAGATCGAGGAAATTTGCAGCCATCCTGACGAAACTGACTAAACTGAGGTATATCTGACAAGACTTTTCTCACCGGAGGTAACTTTTTGTGCTTCATAAGATTTCTGTTTTCGACGCGTATAGGGGGAAGTCTGCAAGGCTGAAGGGGTGGACGTCCTGGACGATGTTGGGGTGGTGCTGTTCCAGCGGGCTGAGGGATTCGGTCGATGTTGTATTTTTTTGGCCTGGGAAGGAAGTGAGAGAAGAGCTGCCGTTTCAATCTGCGGTTTTTCTGCTGCAATGATTGAGTTTCCACGCGTAGGTACAAGAGCTCAGCCATCAAGCTTTCCCCTTTCGACATACCCATGTATGGAGCCCTCGAGCATGTTCGTTCGTTGACTGCAATTTGTCGAAACGAGTCTATGGGGCAGTAAAACTCGGAGAGCATGCCATTGACCACCTTGAGTGCGACAGATAGAGACATGTCTTTAGAAACCTCGAGATTTTCTATATTTGGAGGGGTTCTTTCTTGCTCCCCTTCTTTATTCACTTCATTTGCAGAAATTGTGCATTGAACACATCGAGCTTGGACTAGGGTTAGTGTGGTACTTGACCATCCAGGGTCTCACAAACCTTCATTCTGACAGGTGCCGCACAAGCGATATCTGGCAGTGAAAACCAAATCGCTGGAGGCATTGCAGTTGCAAACGAAACATTTATCTCTTGTCATGAAAATAGAGTAGCCACTCCAGAAGTGGTGGGGAAAGACACCTGCTTTTATACCTGGCGGTCGCATGGCTGCAAAAACGGCAGGCACCCTCATCACGTGCACAGTGAAACAAGCATAAACGTCAATTTCATGGTGTTTCTCTAAGCCCGAATCGATGAAAGATTTCCCAATCTTTTGCAGCTGACCTATATCCTGACTCCGTTGGTGACTAATCGCACCTTATCGAGGCCGATACCGGGAAGCCGCGGTGAGGTCCGGGCCGAAAAAAATCGATAGTATAAGTTGAACCAACCTCACCACTACTAGCCGTGCAACATGATCCGTAACATTCGCCAGTTTTCAACGTCCCGGGCGGCGTTGCAGAAGATCAAGGTCAAGAACCCCATCGTCGAGATGGACGGTGACGAAATGACCAGAATCATTTGGGCCAGAATCAAGGACAAATTGATCAACCCATACTTGGACCTTGACTTGAAGTACTACGACTTAGGTATCGAGGCCAGAGACAAGACTGAGGACCAGATTACCATTGATGCTGCTAACGCCATCAATGAGTACGGTGTGGGTGTCAAGTGTGCCACGATTACCCCAGACGAAGCTCGTGTTGCGGAATTCAACTTGAAGAAGATGTGGTTGTCACCCAACGGAACCATCAGAAACATTTTGGGCGGCACTGTGTTTAGGGAGTCAATTATCATCCCCCGTATTCCTCGTCTTGTTCCAGGCTGGGAAAAACCCATTGTTATTGGAAGACATGCCCATGGGGACCAATACAAAGCTACGGATTTGGTAATTGAGGAGCCAGGCAAGTTGGAGGTTGTGTTTACCCCCAGCAATGGCGGAGACAAAATCACAAAAACGATCTTCGACTACAAGGGCCGCGGAGTCGGGTTGGCGATGTACAACACCGACGAGTCCATAAGAGGATTTACGCATTCGTCGTTCAAGATGGCATTGGCACAGGGATTGCCCTTGTACCTTTCTACAAAAAACACCATCTTGAAGAAGTACGACGGCCGCTTCAAGGACATTTTCCAGGAGATTTACGATGCCGAGTACGCCCAGCAGTTTGAGGCCAAGGGCATATGGTACGAGCACCGTTTGATCGACGACATGGTGGCCCAGATGATCAAGTCCAAGGGAGGATTTGTCATGGCCTTGAAGAACTACGACGGAGATGTGCAGTCGGACATTGTTGCCCAGGGATTCGGATCGTTGGGCCTCATGACCTCGGCCTTGATGACTCCCGATGGAAAAGCGTACGAGAGCGAAGCGGCACACGGCACTGTCACCAGACACTTTAGGCAGCACCAGCAGGGTAAGGAAACATCGACCAACTCGATTGCGTCGATTTTCGCCTGGACCCGAGGCCTCGTCCAGAGAGGCACCTTGGACAATACACCTGAAGTGGTTGAGTTTGCCCGCAAGTTGGAGCAGGCCACGGTGGGACTTGTGCAAGAGGACGGTATTATGACCAAGGATTTGGCATTGGCGTGTGGCCGTACGGACCGTGAGTCTTATGTGACCACGACGGAATTCTTGGACGCCGTTGGAGACAAGTTGAAGTGAAAGAATGGCCGGAGATAAATCCGAACAATGATCAGGCGATATTTGTTCAAATCCGACGGGTGGTGTTGTCACAAAGCTGAACCGTGAAAGTAGACGAGGCTCGAGCAGTCTAGAATTAAAAAAAAAAAAAAAAAAAAAAAAAAAAAGACAGAAAGCCGTAACCACCGGAAATGTTGCCAAGCACCGCATTTATCATCAGAGTCGTAAATGACCTGCCAACCTGCCACGTAGACAATGCTTCGACTTAATTAAGGTGATGCAACATGGCGCCCTCCATGATCAACAGATGCGAGGTCACCAGTGCTATCACCAAGAAGGCGGTTGGCGAGGGTGAAAAGAAAGTTGACCGCTGGGCTTTTTATTTAAAAAAAGAAAAAACCATGGCAATCAACCAAAGCTGCGACGAGTTCCCAATCAAGGCCGACTCGTGAACTTCTGTAGCCGATGTAATAGGGCACCGGCTTTGGAGACAAAGAAAGGCGCCGATCTTTTCCCAAGGTGTTTCATTGTCGATAGCAGGGTCCACTGAATACGGGTGGGAGTTTTTTGAAGTCAGGCACAAATGCCCACAGACATCACAAGTATAGACGACAGTGGCATATGAGACAAACAATCAAAGATCGACAAACAAAGGCCGCGTTGTCAGGGATGAAGCATGGCTACGCAAGGTTATACGCTGGGCTGAGTGACCGAGGGGATTTGGAAAAAAATTTGAGAATAGTGATAGTGGAATGGTTTTGGCGATTTGGGGGGGGGGGGGGGGGGGGTGGGAGCCATGGTGTTTGTGAGAGGGTTATGAGTATTGCGAAAAGCGAAAAAAAAAAAAAAAAGAAAGAAAACCCAAATGACGTCCAATCATTCGGGTGACCCAAAAGAGCCCGAGAAGCAGATGCCCCTGAACGCGAAGGATCGGCACGCCTTAGATCAAACGTGGGGTGCATTTACTTGTTGATGTCTCGAAACAAGTAGTAGGCCGAGATGCAACCGGACTTGTTTCTAACTAGCTGCGGCGTTGGTGCCTAAAAAATAGAAGCCGGGCTGCATGACCTCCTCTTGTTCGGGCAACTGTGTAATGCCCAAGCCACCCGTGGCTGTGAGCGGACAATGCGGCTGAAAACACCACGCAGCGCTCTGCAACGCTCCACGCAACGCAAGCGACCCCAGCGCAGGGGCTGAAACGGATCGTATGACGGTGAAACTGGGTACCGCCAGAGTGAGCACTTACAACCAACGATGTTGCACGTCGCCCTACGCAAACGCTCCCAATACCGGGAGGCCTAGTACAACTCCGCCTGACAACAACAGAACAATCAGATCGTTCAAACAATGGTCGCATCGAGAAGCCCGGTGGGCCAAGATGCCATTGTCCGTTTGTCTCACTGTACCCGCGGCAAACGTGGAACGTCCACCGAGTCACAAACACAACCCGACACGGAATTCCAAAAAGTTGGGTCCCTTGTCTCTAGTAAAGCCGAGGGCACCACCTCCACCACCTCCACCGAGTACCACGCCGCAGCTGTTTCTGGCAATAAACAGCTCCTGTGGGTCGCTGCAAGCGCACGCATTGGGCCTTGCCTTAAGGCTACAGCTTGGCTCTCCCACTACGAGGCAAGCCGGGTATACTAGCTTATCGGGCTGCAGAGCGCATGGGGGAGTGAGGAGCTTGGCGGTTGCTGGTTCTCATTTTCATCGGTGGGCCGCTGGCGGTGCTTTCAGCTTGTGGTGGCAAAATGCAAAGAGAAGACGCCCCCTTGCCTTGCAAATCTCGCTTGGGGCAGGATCGTAGCCCTCGAGGTGGGAGGACGATCGATGTGTGGGACCGCCGGGCGGAGTTGCCATGGCAACAGGTGGTTTCTAGGCAAGGAACAAAACGGAAGAGGTTAACGGATCGGGGCCTCCAGGCCGATGCCACCTGTGCGCCTAACCATGCCGTGAGATCTGCATTGTGTGCACGCCCTGCACAATTCGCTGTGTTCTCTGCGCAGGTTCTCCTGGCCACCCATGCGGGCTCCAATGCGACTGCCCATGCGGGCCACCTGCGCGTCCATGCGCCGTCTCGAGGAAGACTGCCACCGAAACGTACCTGCAATGCATGTCTGCGGCACCATAGGCCGCCCGCACACAGGCCGCCGTGCGGCCCATGCACACCCTGCACTACCCACCCACATGCGCATGGGCCCGCTGTCGCACTGGTTTTGGGTCGCTTCCTCCTAACCAACCTGCTGCTACAAACTCCCACTCCGCCGTACCCTGCCATGGCAACTGTTCCGCATGTACCCTGTCCCACCCGGCACGTGTGACGTACATGCTGCATGCGACGTCACCGGCATTAGCCCCACCCACCCCAATCCTCCTCCCTCATATATATATGTGGCACCTCCCCGTCACCCTCCGTCTCCATCCACCTGTTTTTTTTCTTTACATTTGGTTTATCGTTGTTGGGAAAATCCCTCTGATCCTCGTTCGACGCCTCCTCCAGCCGGACTCCCCCTGCACATCTAGCCGCTGCCTTGAAGCTAGTCCCGGATCTCGTCCATCACTTTTTCGCAGCCGTTCTCTTGCTGCCCCCTGCTCCCGCCTAGGTCTCGAGCAACCCACCTTTCAGCAACTACCTATTCCTATATACTTGAGGCCCCCCGGCCAGCCTGACCTTGTCCTTGCCCAGTGCTGCCGTCCACAAATGTCAAATACCCTTCCTCCGGTGTCCCACCTCACCTCCTCACTAAACGTGCTCCCTCCCAACAGACCGCTTCCCCGGTCTACTACAGAGCTCCTCAGCACTCAATTCCTTCCCAGCACTCAATTGCGCCCCAGCACGTCCCCCAGCTCACCTCGTCCGTGCCAGTGTGGGCCCGCTTGCCTGAGCCTTACTATGAGCTTCCTCCTCCACAACACTACCCGGGGCCTCTGCTCGTGCAATACTCCTTGAACCAGCCGCCTGCGGCTCCCCGAACCCACGACTACCGTTTTGTCGACGATCACAAGCCCCGCAAGAAGCAGCGCAAGGAGCCTCACACCCTGGTGTTCCGCTTCCAGGACTCCTTCAAAGACTCGTACAAGCACGGCAAGCGCCTTTTCCCCGATTCCCATGAAAAGTACCCTGTCACGCCGCTCCAGGATGCATTGCACGCCGTTCCACCCCAGCACGCCCACGAGCTCCAGGAAAACGTCTACCCATCCATTGTCACCAAGAAGTACAGTGCCTCTGCTCTCGGGGCAAACCGCTCCCACTTGCTAGTGTACGAGTACCCCGTGGCAACGCAATGGGTCATCTGGGACTACGAAACAGGCTACACGCATCTCACCGGGTTGTGGAGGGCGGCTCTACACGAACATGCGCTTCATAAGAACAAGAACGGCGTGGTCCACGTGAAGCCCAACGCCAAAGCCGATATCGTGAAACTTCTCGAGTCCACCCCTCAGGCCTTGCACCCATACATCAAGCGGGTCCGTGGTGGTTTCTTGAAGATCCAGGGCACCTGGGTCCCTCACAGCTTGTGCAAGCGCTTGGCCAGAAGCTTCTGCTACTACATCCGCTACCAGCTTGTGCCGATCTTCGGCCCCGACTTCCCAGACCTCTGCCTCGGTCCAGACGACCCGGGCTTTGGCGAACTCCGCTTCGATGCCTGTGGGGACGATTTCCATCTCGACACGCCTGCTGGCTCAGATCTGTGTCCCATCTCCCCACCCTGGCCCCGGACCTGGCTAGCACCACCACCCATTTCGACAACTATTCAACCAGGCCCAAGACGGAACGACTGGGGAGCATCCTGTCGCAGCCGTCATTTCTGCTGGCGTCGCTGGGTCTGACGAACGCGTCGCTGCCTGACCGGCCGGCAGCGAAAAGAGACGACGAGCTGAGAATGTCCTACGCTGACATGGTAGATATTGTGAATGCCTCCAAATGCCTTCAAAGACTACGCCAGGGTCTGGGTCTGGGAAGCGACCAGGAGTGACCCGACGGCTCCCACGGGCTGGCCCGTATCCATGAGCCCGACGCTACAGCGAGTATTTGTGATTTTTCTCTGTTGAAATAGTTAATGATATGAGGACAATGAATCCGTGTGTAATCTTCCTAGCGATGGCTCTGCACACTGCACCCTTCACTTGCCGCAACCTCCACTGTGTGTACTGCAGGCTGCTGCCAGGTCCTCTAAGACACATGAAGATCGGCAGACTAAGTGCCAGGCAGCACTAACGAGCTCTCTTTAGATCTTAAGATGTTCATAACCAAAAACCGAAAAACAACCTGTCAGCCGATCCACGAGGCCATTTTACAAGCCTTCCCTCCTCGAACCTAGCCATCGCTCCGCCACGCTTGCTCTCCGCACAGCAACTAATCCTAGGTCTAGATACCCCATTTTTTTCAAAAGCCTTATCTCTCCATCTCTTGCATGTTGTCTACCATTCCAAAGCAAACTCTCACCCACGGCCGCTTTAACCGCTACGCACCAGCAATAAAAATGCTTTTGTGCTACCCCATCCCCGGCACTATTTCCATATCGGGCCCGAGTGATGTGGCTAAGTTGATCGCCCCTCACATGGGGCTTGTTTAGAGGCTTGACGATGCAGCGCAAATGCCACAGTACAAGCTACAGCCATCGGGCGACGGAACATGTTCACCGTGCTGCAGCTTTGAGGAGGGAAGCTTCCCTAGGGCGGCGTAACAGGGGAATCTAGGAAGTTGCAAACGGGCACGTGATGCGGCACGTGACACTGTTCTCCACTACGACACACATAACCGCCACGTCATCGGGAGGCACAATCCTCTCTATTAGTGTCCTCTCTATACCACCTACTCTGCATTTCGCACCTCTCAGGCAATCTTGGCCCAAATGGAGTTGGTGTCTCAGATCGACCAGACCACACCCGTGCACCATATCAACAGATACACTTCTCGCTACAACCTCTTCAACGAACAAGCACGATGGATTTCGTTACATTCGAGTCGTTTTCAAACGATGAGCATCTTCCGCTGCCTCAGCCGTCCCTCCTGCTCCCCCTCAAGCCACACATCGAGAACTTGGGGCTCATGCTGAACCTCTCAAATCTCAAATCCCTCTTGAAGCTGAAAGACCAGCATGTTGAGGGCGAGACAGAGGCAGCAGAGGCGCATCTTGCTGAAAAATACGCGGCGTTGTCTTTGAAGCTGTTGGAGTCGAATCACGAGACTGACTCGGTGGAGGTACAGGCCGATTCTAGAGTGTCGGCCTTATCAAAACGTTTGGCGAGAGCGCTCAATCCGTCCTTGACGGATGCAGAGATCAGAGAGCTTTTTGGGTTGCTAGAGAGCAAAAACACAGACATTTCAGTCATTACAGACCCAGGTGTGATGGGGTCTGTGGCTCGGAAAAACGCCAGGGGAGAAGTCGAGGCGGATTTGATCAGAAGCCACACATTGGCATTGGCAGACTACGGTAAGGTTGTTCGTCAGCTCGAAAACTTGGGCAGTCGTGTAACTTCGTTGGATACGCTTGTTTCTGACGTGAATCAGAGGCTCGAGTCTGACCAGAGGAGCGCTTCCCACATATCAAAAGACATTCACCAACTCACGAACAAACAAGCAGGTTACAGGATCAAGAAAGAGCTCTTGGCCAATTTCAAACGCACATTTACGCTCAATGAGTACGAGCAGCATTTGCTCACTTCTGGCGACATTAACGCCGAGTTCTTTACTGCCTTGGCTCGTGCCGAGGAAATCAACAAAAAATGCCTGATCCTTCTAGCGCTAGACGACCCTACCCTAGGTCAAGGTGTCATGGCAAAATCCACCGAGCTCATTGAGCGTGCTGTCAATAAGATTCTCACATTTTGCAACCGGTCTTTGACAAATCTTTACCTGATGAACGATAAATCTCGGACAGAGACCTTGCACAAGTGCATGAAGTACCTCAAGTCCAATTCTGTCAGATATGCAGCGGTGATAGACACATATGTGGAATCCAGAATCTCGGGTGTGCTTGAGGAATTTGCAGCTCAAACCAACAGCAAGGCAACCACTAGCCACACCTCCAAAGAACCCAGGCCTGTTTATTATACCTCGCATGATCCTGTCCGGTTTGTTGCCGACATGTTGGCGTACGTGCATTCTGTCGTGGTCAATGAAACAGAAATCCTTGAGGGTTTGTTTCAGGACGACTCAGATGATTTCAAGGTGACCAAATCGGACATGATGAGCCGGATCCTAGGCGCATTAGGCAGGCCCGTCAAAGCCACGATTGACCAACTCATGTCTCTGGAAACAAAGCTCTCGACGATCTACAAGATCTACACTAATCTCGAACTCTATCTTTTAATGTTTGAGAAGCTAGATTTTGCATCCCTGCTCGTAGAGATCTTGCAGTCGCTTCTCGGTGCTGCAAGGTCACGAATCACCACTACCGTGAGCAATCGATTGGCAACTGTGGCGTCACTGAACTCGGCGCAAATGGACTTGTCTGCCGATTTGCAACCTCCCGAATGGATTCTTAATTTCTACAGCGAATTGTTGCCAATTCTCGATGCAATGATGAGTGAAACGATTCTCCTGTTGCCAAAAAAAGAACACGACGAATTTTTGGATATGGTGGTGGACAAGCCGATCGAAATCTTCGAATCTCACTTGACCGGAGTTGTCAAGACGCTCAACAAAGAGGAGGTGCTTATTTTCAAGCAGAATTTTCTCGATTTGGTACTTTCGAAAATCATGCCACTTGCGTTTTTTAACGACAAGGTCTTGGAACTCAATCGGAAAATGCATGGAATTACGAAGGAGGTAACGCAATTTCACTTGGAGAAGCTCCTCAAGGAATGCCTGCTTTTCGATTTCTACAACATTGTCAACATGATCTGCCCCGTGGATGACGAAATCTTCGATGCTGATATGTACGAGGCGATTCAGGAAAACAAACTTTTCAACGAAACCACCATTGCCAGCGCAAACGACACGATGCAAGAGGTACTTCCCAACGCACTCCTCGATGTACAGAACAGCCTCATGAGTCTCAACCTGCCTAGTATTGTGTCGGAAGTGGTTGAAGAGGTGATGGTCGGGTTTACGAGCTTCTACCAGTACTTCAAGGAGATTGTGGAGAAGTTTTTGGGAGAAGGATTACTCACCTGGCTGGCGGTTGAAATAGCAACATTGTTAGGTGTGGAGAATGTTGTTCAAGGAGGCTGAAGAGTGCTAAAATTGGAGCAATTGATTTCAACATGCAGCGAAGCTGACCCGTGGAGGCTGCATATCCGAATCGAGGTGGTTCGAGGGTGCTGCACGTCGAGGGATAATATGTGGGGGCGAATGCATCGAGAACCCATGAGAAAAGATGGAGCCTCGAGGGCGGGGCCTCGGGCCAAGCATGTGCACTAGTCTATCATGCATTGCATCGCAGAGCGCATAGGGATGAAATCGAAGCATTCCAAAAGGCGCTCTGCAAATGCACCATGCAGCAGCGGACGCAAAATTGACCGTGCTAGCGGGCACGCAATCTTCTCCTTCGCCTGAGGCCCAAAGCCTCGATATGCCGGTGAATTTCGTCCATGCATAGTACAGCATTATGTGCGGCGCGAGCCTCCTCGGTGACACATTGGGCTAGCCGCCAGACAATTGCGTATCGAAAAAGTACGCGACCTCCACTGGTTATGGTGCCTTGATCTGTAAATTCTATTCCTGAACATGTTGGTTCACTGTTGTCCATTTTGCCGATCGACGTATGGAACAAAGCTCCACTGCTTATCTTGAGATTGGTCATCTTGCTCCCTGAAAACGGCTGCGATCCTCAGGGATGTCTCACCCGCTCATTGTCCCTGATCTTCCTTTCTCCCTTCCACAATGGCACCTTATTGGGATGCCAGACAAGGTGATGCAAAAATGTGCCAAGCCGGAACCACATGGGGACCGCCGACTTTCTCGAGAGAAGGGGCGTCGAGAAAAAAATTGATATGATTCTAGCCTTTGTGTTGGCAACTTTAACCTCGCCGAGGCTCTATTGTGTCAGAAAGCAAGAGAGCTCGAAATGCACATATCTGAGACACACATCTGGTGAGACGGCAGGCACATACCGCCAACGCCTTGCACGAGGCGTTTTCCGAAAAATTCCTCCGTTAACTATATACATTAGTCCACAAGCCTCGGTGGACAAAAGTCGAAAAAATGAAATTCATTTCACTTAATTGGCCTCATTCTTAAGCCACAGAATGCAGTTCCTCTAGGAAGTTCGACGTACGATCACTTTGAGATTGTCTTAAATGCTCAGCGGCTGAATGCTGGAGAATTTTCCAAAATACCGTACGCAGCCCAACATCGGGAATTGCCACCTTTCCGTAACAATAGACTCGAGAGCGCAGTCTCATAACGCTCGTAAACAAGTTCCACAAAACAGGTGATTTCGAAGCAAAGAAGCATAAAATGACAGTCCACTGATGCAATGCCTGCAATTGAGCAACACCAGCAGGTCTTTGATTGATTTTTGGCAAAGGGTGGCTGGTGCGGTATCTGAACTCCCCTATGTTGCCTTTACGGGAAGCCCACTTCTGCTTTTGAAACTTGTGTTGCTCAAGATGGACCTTGCAAACATTTTCACACTTCCACACTCACACGACTAATCTCTGGCAGGTACATTTCCCCTTCCGTAGCCGTCCTTCCGGTAGTAGTCCATGGGATAGTAACCATCCTGCCAGCGGTCGCCGCCTATCATAACCATAGCCTCGTAAGGCGTTAGCAAAGGCTTTTCGAACGCATAGCCCCAGTCAATTGAAAGCCGAGGACACGCCACTTGCACGAAAGCATCCACATCGTCAAACATGGCCAATTTCTGAGGGAAAATCTCACTCAAGATGATCTTCACCGTTTCCACGCCGACTTGTGCAAACCCTTTCTCCAAACGGTCGAGCGTCTGTGGATTTCCCTGCCGTCCCAAGGCTCCTAATATGAGACCAACCTTCTTCGCCTCCTTGGCATGCGAAATGGCGTCCTGACGCACTTGCACCATCTGTTGTTGGTCGTAGCGTTCTCTGGTGAACTTCCGCAGATACGGATCGTACCGATATGCTGGAATGTCGGGGTTATGTATCATGGCACTCTCGAGGTGGAAACGGCCGTCGCCAATGTACACCATGGCGTCTATGTTCTGGTCTAGACGGGCCGAGGTGCACCCTAGAACCTCACCTTTCGATAGAGGCATGGTTTGAGGTGGGATGATGTAGATGGGCTCTTCTGCGGCTTCGAGCTTGCCTCTGATGCTGTGAATGGTAGGATTGAACTGGATCGTGCCGAAACAGGCGATGGTGCTGCCCTGTGTAAAGTTCTTCTGGATAGTATTGATAAGGTGCTGCTCCTCGATGTTGATAGTGACAAAGACATAGAGCACCTTGATGGCGGTGACATCGATCGGCACCAAACAGGAGTGGGCATAATGAATAATGAAATCACAGTCCAAGGCTCTGGCGGTGTAGTCGTCGATACAGCATGCTCCATAGGAGACATCTCCCATCACTACAGTCTCCACCTCACAAAACTGCTCCAAAATGTCCGAGATGACCAAAGAATAAATAAGCAAGCCCTCTGGCATCTGAAGCGCCACCCGCTTGGCCTTGTGCTTCCGAATATTCCAAACACACTTGTGGATCTCAAAGTTGTAGTTTGAAGGAAGTAACCTGATGGCCTCGTTTAACTCCTTATCGTCAAGGATATCCTGGGGGATCTGGTTGACTGCTCTTCCCACGTGCCTCTTCACCACGGGAACCACCGACCCGTCGGCCGCCCGCGTGGTTTTCCTGCCCACAAATCGTCTTTTGGGTTTCTCCATGGTGGTTGCAACTTAGTTGATTTTCTCATCGCGCATGGTGATGAGGTAATGCTTACACCTTATTTCACCATCGACCAGAACGACGAATATGTCTTCATCAACGTGAGCGTGTCGCATGTGAGATTCAGTGCTCTGGCCATCGAGATGGTGGTGGACAACGAGGTTTTCATTTTTTCCCTTAGTCCCTACTACCTCAGGCTCAGGCTTCCATATGCTCTTGTGGACGACGAAAGGGCCCATGCTGAGTTCGATCTGAAGGAGGGCATTGTCAAAATCAAGGTGGCCAAGGAGACCAAGGGCCAGCTTTTTCCCGATTTGGACCTCACTGCTAAACTCCTAGCGAGGAAGAATGTTGAACCGAAGAAGCCTTTGATCGAGGACTTGGATGTGGATAAGACAGAGGTTTCCTCGGGTGTGGAAGGAGAAAAACACGATTGGGAAATTGAACAGGTGGAGGCCAAAGCTGAGGATCCTCTTACTGTGACCTACGGCTTCAACAATGCCCATTCAGGCGTCATTGGAGTGTCCATGTCGAATGGAAACGATATCAATGAATTGGGCAACCCTGAAGCTGCCCACGGTCCCGATCGGGTTCTTGAGCGTCTCATCAAGGAGAACATCAAGTTCGATCCCGAATACTACGCTGCTGATTACATAATGGAAAAGTACCCTTCTCCTGATGACGACAAGAGCTTTGTGGGCATTCTCAAGTGGAAGCTGCCTGCCACAAGGATGTTTGCCAACTGGTACAACAAGAACCAGGCACTTCCAGCTGAAGAACGAGCACAAGTAATGCCTGTGGAGTTTTCCAAAGAGGAGCAGGAAAAGATGCTCCAGCTTCCAAGAAAGAACTATTTGGTTGATGAGGCTGTCAAGCCCCAGCTATACGTTCTCATCATTTCACTTCTTTTTGCATATCAGTTCGACCTACGAGAAAACGAGGGAGAGCACAATATCGAAAGTGCTTGGACAGTGGGCAAATTGGTGCCCCAGTTTGCTTTCTTGGATTCCCAAATCCACATTGCTAACGAAAGTTCCAAAGACACAATCCTCAAAGCTGCTATAATAGCCTCAATTCGCCGTGCACTCTCCTACCCGTTCCACAGAAACTACAAGCTTGTCAAGGCTGCATGGAACGATGTCTACTATACGCTTCGAGGGGGCAAGCGTATGGTTCTCAAATGTCTTCTTGACCTAAAGGAGCTTTTCCGCTATCATGACGTGTACTATGTATATGACAAGATATGGCTTGAGGACCTCTGTCTGTGGTTCATCGGCGACCAAGTGAGTGAGACCTTGATCAGGACGCTAGCCCACGACTTGAAAAAAGAGGTCGATGCGTTGCAAAAATCTGACATCACCTTTGAAAAAATAGACGATTCGCAGGATGGCGACGAGATGATCGCATTAGATATCGGTGAGGTTGAGGTAATGGCCGAGGACTCGTTTGCAGCGGCAAACGGTGCTTAATGCTAAATAAGTTAAGGAAGTGAGCGAGGCCGAGACTTGTGGGTGAAAGCTTTGCGGTGAGCTTAAGGGGTATAAGAACAATAAATTAGCCGTTACCGCAGCACTGCCTTAGTGATTGCATTTCGTAAATCGTGTTTGACTTTTAGCTTTAGGAACATCAACAGACTTGCGATCGATTTGCCAGATCGGTAAGCCAGTTGCGCTACCGAAGTAGGAGCGTAGATGTCATACCCTGAAGACACAGTTCGGGGCCGGTTGACGCTTGCGAAACACAGAATGCATTAGACGGGCTAATTTGACAGGAGAATGTCGTGAGGAAAGCGTCCCAGTGACTGAGACGTTTCACTGTTTGTGTCTGTTTCGTGTTTTTTCGGAGGCTCCTGCAATGTCACATCGCTGGTATCCATCAGAACGTCTGGGTCTTCACGCTTGAAGTTCGTCAGATCCGTGCTTAGCCTTGAACTGTGCCTGAGGTGGCCCAAATCCACAGACATGTCGCCCGACTTGTGTCTTTTATGAGATCGTTCTGGGCTCTTTTCAGGCTGACCTGGGTTTTCTGGTTTCCAATGGTGGAACTGTATAACGTGCTGGAACGACGTCATTGATTCTTGCGATGGAGGCTGGGGCATACGAGCTTGTTTATGTAGAGGCTGAGCCGGAGAAGGCTTTACCTGAATGGAAGAAGTTGCCCCAAGGGCAGCTGGAGGTGGCTTTTCGTCAGCAGTCTTGTTCTCGGACCGGAGCGCTCGCTGGATCGATCCATGCTTTTGGGAGTTTCCGCCGGCATCGAGAAGTGCCGCTGGTGGGCCAGAATCGTCTTTTGTGCTGGTCTATATGGAGTTATCGGGTTTGACAAGTTAGCCACCGCTGCCGCGCCGATTTTCGCTGGCGAAAGCGGTCTTCTGGAGCCCGAGCCGAACCTGTAATTTAGTGGCGCCACGGGGCTGGCATTATCGTGGTCCTGGCGGGCAATTCCGGGCCCTGTAGGCGCCTGAGAGGTGTGGCTCTGGTCTGGAGCTGCGAAGGTGTCCGAGGGCCGTTTCTGGTGATCAGGATAGCCACGGGATTCGGGAACGGACCCGACGCACATGGACGGAATCAAATGAGGAGGAACTTCGTTTTGGATGGCGGTCTGGAGGATGGCGAGGTTGCGCAGGGCGAGCTCCAACCGAAGCTGTTCCTGGCGTGAACGCTCCTGTTCCGACCGGAGTCGTAGCGCCTCTACTAGATTGGCTTCTGTGAGCGGAATTGATGCAAATTGGGGGCCCAAGACCAGGTCGAGCGTGGCCCTGGGCGGGTATGGCGGGTGTTGTTCGAAATGCAGTGGTCTTTGGGGCAGCAAATAGGGAGCTTGCTGGAGATGGGGAGTGGATGCTGAGGCAGGTAGCCTTGAGGTCCCTTCGTCCGGGCGTGGTTTCTCTTGAGGCTTGGCGGGAGACGCCAGCCTGCTTCTGGTATGGCCCGGATGCCTAGGATGCCTCTGGTCTTTGGAGGGTTCATCCTCCGAAAACTTGTCAATGAGGGAATGCACGCTCATGGATCCAGACATGATGTCCGGACATGTACCGGCCTGAGCTTTTAAGTTGGGCAGGATCCTAGGACGGATCGGGTCTTCAAAGTGACAATGAGTCTTGGGGTAAACAAGAAGAGGGAGAGGTTGATGATGATGTAGACGATAATCGGGGCTTGGATCTCCTGCAGAGGCCAGGGGCCCGCGTCGTTGATCTGGCTAGGCCATTCCGCCATTCTGGGTGCAAACTGGAATTTGTGCCATGGCAAGGAAATTTGGCTCCGAAACCGCCTCTGCTTACTACGAGCAGCTAATTTTCCCGAAGGGTTTTGGGCGTATGCGTGGAGAAAGCGTTGTTTGCAGCCATCGCTTGCTGCGCGGCTACGTCTGGGCGGTACTCCCAAATCTGCCGCCTGAAGTGACTAAATGCAGCTCACGTCAAGCTTTGCCGCAAACGCCCCAAAAGTAAATTAGCCTCACAAAAAGAGAATTAGCCTCACATAAACACTGGTGGACATCTCGATGGGGCGACGTTTATTTCCCATAATGCTCAGGTGCCATGCTCTCAAGTCTCGAGACTCGCCTCACCACACAGGCATACTGTACCACGCCTTGTGGTTCCCTTTCAACAACAAATAAGCTCTGGCGAGTGCCTCTGGACTGCCATTTGCTTGATAAAACCGTAAATCAAACTTTCGTAACAAATCATTCATGGTGTCATGGAATGCACGCTGGTGCGCTAATAATTGCTGATATCATCACCTCGGCCATTGGACGGCCTGACATATCCCATCGGCTCTTCGGATCCAGTTTATTCTTGAATTCGACAATACCGCTTCATTCACATACCCAACACATTGCGATATATAATGGGCTTGTCCAAACGGCCACCTTTGTTCAACAAGCCGCATTGTCACCATGCTGCTTGTACCGAACTGCCGATCCAAAACACAAAACTAAGTTCCGTGGGTGGCTGCATCTCCGAAGTTTATCTAAAAGTTCTCAATTTCAAAAACAACCTGTCCGTCATGCTTCTTCAAGTTGGCAATGTGGTTCTTGAACCGATTCCGCCAGTCAGAGACCTCGGAAATTGGGAACTTCAACTCTCCCTTGAGCACAAGACGCAATCCCTCTTGTACCCATCTCTGCTTCACTTCCAAATCGAATTTTTCGTAGTAGCTGTATTTAGCCACAAATTGATTGGCGAATCCTTGCAGCCACTTCAGTGCCCACGGGTTAAATACGTCCTTGCTAGTGTGATCCACGAGTTGGGTAATCAGATAGGATGGTTCTGACAAGTTGAACTTGCAGAAAGAGATGAATGAGCATCCGTCAGCTTTTGGCTTCATGAGCTTCTCGAAAAGAGGACCCTTTGATTTACCAAAAAGCGTTGTCAACTGCACTCCAGGAGCCAACCTTTGCTTGAATGGGAAATTGACCTCATCGAGGGCGCTCATTGTCATTGAATGCTGGAAAATTTTCTTGCTTCCAATAATGTCAATGAACAAATCGATCTTGCATGTGTTTACATTTGATGAATCGATGGAAGTGCTTTCAGGGATCCCATCAAACATAGCTTCGATAAGCTCCGAGGCGAAGAACGAAACCTTCTTGTAGTTTACGGGTGTCTTCTCTCCTGGAAGCACTAGGTCCTCATTGGCCATATCGTACGCTAAAACATGCACTTTGCGTGTGCCTCCACTGCCGAGCCTTTCAGCAACATTTCTCGTCTTAGCAAGTGAGCTTTCTTTTACAACCAAAATCACATTGATTCTCTCTAAGATCTCGGAGTATGCACTCGAGAACAATGTCTGGAGAATCGTATAGCCCAATTGAGTATCCCCACCATTGATGAGGATGTTTGCAGACCCCTGACGAGCAAACACTGAATCCATGACCAGAAGTGCCAGCTTAGCTCTGCAGTAAGAGCTGCCAAATACCGACAATTTAGCCAAATCGGGCACCTCAACCTTTGCAGGGGTATCCCTGATGTCTGTTTTCTTGGAAGGAGCCTCATTTGTTTGAGGAAGGTCCGAGTTTGACAGGAAAAGCTCCGAGGATGAGCTCTTTTGGTCCTGAGTGTCGTCACCAGAGCCTACTTTAAATGATGATGCTGGCTCAAACGACAAGTTGACGTCCACTGAGCCCAATTGTGCAAGAACTTCCTCCGGAACAGCTACCAAGACGTCTCTAGCCGGAGTTACAACCAAAGCAGACAGTAAAGCACCTTTACGGTCGTCGGGATTCACAACACCAAAAACAGTAGTCCCTGTCTCGAACTCGGAATTCTCGTACCGAGAGCCCGGTCTGATCACCGTACCCACAAAGTCGAAACCCAAGCCGACTTTCGTATCGGAGAGGTTCACCAAGTACTTGCTGATCTTGGAGATGTCAAATGACGTGAGCGAAGCATACTTTATGTCCACAAGCACAGAATCGGATTTGCAAGGATTTGGAGTTTCCCAGTAGTTGAAGTTGAGCTCTGTCTGCTTGTTAACCACAGAGATATCCTTCACTGCCACACATCTTCTGTCTCTCATTTCATTAAAAGGCTTGGCCTTGACTTTTGGCTCAAACACATTTTCAAGCACTGGCAATGGTCGGGGACCCTCGGGCTTGGAGTCCAAATAAGCTAGCTCGGGGGTATTTTTGAGAAAGGGTTACTCTTCTCCTTGTCCTTTCTTCTCTCGTCCAAATACTCGTGGTGTTCTTTGAGGTCTTCCAGAGGCTCTGGAGCGAACCCTACAGATTTGCGTTTCTTGGGCTTTTCTTCTGACTTAGTGGAGACTTCATCTGTAGGCTCGGGCCTGTCATCTTTCTTGATATGATCTTCGTTTGCTGCAGTTTCCGTTTCAGCTGGCATCGAAGGATCGCCCGCTTTCAGAACTTCTGCCCCAGATTCTTCATTATTATCCAATTTCTCTGTCTTTGGTTCCTCTTTCTCTGTAGGCTTCTCACCGTCTGGGGCCTCCGAGGCATCAGTTTCCTCGATTTTCACAGAACTGTCAATTGCAGGCGTATCTGGGTCATGGGGCTCACTGTCCCTGGTCTCGTCAACTATAGTCATTATATCTCGAAATTGTGAATTTCTCAATTCCTCAAGTAGTACAATGGGCTTATCAGGATCAGCTGAACCCCGGACCGAACTTTCCTGCGCACATCCATACACCACTATCATCAAGACCTACTACTGTGTCCTTGATTGAACACCAAGGCACATAATTGATGTGGGTTTTTTTGCTACTATGCTACGTCCTTGCGGGCGCCGTCTCGCTTGCGTTTCTTCAATACCATATCAATTTGTTCCACCATAAGGTCTACTTGCTGATTCCGTTATTCCTAGCAATTTACATGCCACTATCGATCACCTTCTTCTTGCCGGTTGATTATGTGAGCCACAATCTGGACACTCCCATATTTGGTTTCAACATAAGCGATAAAGCCATTTTGGTATTGTGGAAATCGAACTATTGGAGTACATTTTTGCTCACTTGGCTCTGGCTTCCTGTGCTTCAGGAGTTCTACAGATCAGGTCACTTCCATTGGCTTCCGAAACTAAAAGACGCCTTCAGGGCTCACCTCAAGTTCCAGGCAATCGTCCTCTTGGTAGCCATAGCAGGTGCCATCTACTTGATGCTCGAGGTCGGTCTTTCTTTCGGACACTTACGGTCCATGATTATTGCCTTGTCGCATATTTATGCTTTGATTTTAGCGCTCTGGCTCATGGCACACGGACTTATTGCCATTCCTCGAAACAGGTGGTTGGAAGGCAATCTCATGCAAGATTTGAATCACCACTACTTGAAAGTGCCACGGTTAGTGGATGCGCTCGAGGATAGTAAAATCGCTTTCAAGGAGGACCTCCTTCAGGTCTTGGTGTTGGAGATGAACTACACCTCAGTGTCAGTTGCAGAGAACTTCGAGTTTAGAGATTGGATATTCTCTCTCTCAAATCAAATTCCACCAGACCTCCGCGATAGCGTGTCACAGCAATACGTATACGACCTGGCTCACGCAATTACTCGAGACCGACTCAATGTGACTTTCCTCAAAAACCTCACCTACAATTTCCAGAACCATTTGTACAAGCTTACAGCTTACGAATCGGAATACAATATCTTGCTCGGGCAGATCTCGCGCTTGCAGACTTTGCTAGCAGCCAAGGCAGCTGAAAACGAAGCTGAAAGAGATCAATTAATGCTGTCATTATCCTTCACTCCATTTCCTCCAAAAATTGACTTCTACTTTCAGTGCTACGTTAAACCAGCTGCTCGCAGAATATTTTCGGTCTTCCTATTCGCCATTTCCGTCGTTATCGTTCAGTCTGAGTTTTTCCATTCGACGAAGTTGTCACTCATGAACACCTTAGTTTACAAAACCGGTATCCACAATCACAACTTCTTGCAGGCGGTACTTTCGATGGTCATATTTCTGTACATGTTGTTCTGCTCGCTTAACTCCTTGGCTAAGCTCAAGATCTTCAATAAGTATCACTTGGTGCCTCGTGATAGTGATCCGGTTTCTGCCGCTTTTTACGCATCGTACATCGCCAGATTAACCATTCCACTTTCCTATAACTTCATCACCTTGTTCACCAGCAGAGACTCGATCTTTGAAGAATGGTACGGTAAGTCTATCCACTTGACTGGTTTGTTCAACTTGATGAATGACTGGATCCCAAGATTGCTCCTTATTCCTATTGTCTTAACCACTTTCAACGTGTATGACATTGTGAAGAAGAAGTTGGGTCTTCTGTCTGACTTCTACGGTGCATGGGGTGACTTTGACAATGACGAAGAGTTTGGTGATGCTGAGAACAACCCTGCTAAGCGGAGGGATTTGGTCATTGTTGAAGCAAAAAGAATCGTGTCCTTGGAGCTCAACCGTCGCAACCAACACGGACAGCGCTTGCCTAATTTTACTGAGCCTGCAAGCCGCCAAAGAAACGATGCACAGTTTCAACAAACGTTTACCAGCAATACGGACCAGACGTTTGGGGGCGCCTTGTCAAACAGAATTGACGCCTCATATCACGATGAAGAGTCCGACTCTGGAAGGCTGTCGTTTGGGGACGTATGGAACAGATTGGGTGGCACATTCAATGGACTTAGGGAGGCTGTGCTGACAAGATTTGGCAGACAAGAGCCTTCTTACAGAGACGATCCAATTGATTCGTACGACTACGACGATGATGCCAACGAAAACTTGGTGCTATAGATATCTTATAGAATATGGGCCACACAGGCACTATGGGTACACAGTTTTGTAAATTAAGCCAACAATAAGGCTCCTTCGCATCTCAAACCCTCAAATCTTTGGTGGTCTTCGATCCACTTTGCACCCATCAGAGTGCGTCGACACCCGTACACCACGTAGTACTACTACTTCTACACTCTCTGAAAAGCTTTCTCTGCAACCATGTCCAACGTTGGTTTACAAGTTAGGAAAGCAGTTCCGACCATTGATCCGGTCGTCCAGGATTATGCTGTTGGCTATGTGCAACACGTATCCAACAACACAGAGGATTCCGTGACTGCCCAGCAAACTGATGTAGGGAAGGAGCTCGGGTTCATCGAAGAGTTACTTCTAGATGCTGGTGGAAAAGAAGGTGATGTTCAGAAATTGATTTCTGCACTTACAGAGGAGCTTTCAAAGAAGCTCAAGGACAATATGGCTAAATTGGAGATCACAGGTGACAGATCCAAGAGGCTATTGGATGTGAATGTTTTGCAGAAGAACACCAAAAGGGACATTAACTCTTCCTTGGCTCTCCTTGGAAGCTCTAGAGATATCACTCATGCTGGAAGACAAATTGAGAGTAAGGTTGATGTGAAGAAGTTGGAGAAACAAGAAAGAAAGATCGCTAAGAAGGTGGCCAAGAGAAACAACAAGTTTGTCAAGTACGAGGCTTCGAAGTTATTGAACGAGCAAAAGAAGGAGGACTACGATTCGTTCTTCTTGGAGATTAACCCACTTGACTTTGGCTCCAGTGCTGGTAAGTCGAAGGACATCAAGGTGGACAACTTTGACTTGTACGTTGGTGATGGCCAGCGTATTCTTAGTGATACTTCCCTTACTTTGGCATATGGCCGCAGATACGGTCTTGTTGGTCAAAACGGTATTGGTAAGTCCACGTTGTTGCGTGCCTTGTCAAGAAGAGAATTGAATATCCCCAAGCATATTACCATTTTGCATGTGGAGCAGGAAATCAGAGGTGATGATACCCCAGCGTTGCAGACTGTTCTCGACGCTGATGTCTGGAGAAAGTCCTTATTGCAAGAGGAGGCTAAAATTAATGAGAGAATCGAGGAGATTGAAAAGCTCAGATCTGAGTTCGAAGAGGGTTCTAACGAACAGACCAAGTTGGATAATGAGAGAGGTGACTTGGACAAGCATTTGCTGGAGGTCAATGAAAAGCTTATGGAGATGGACTCCGACAAGGCCGAGAGTCGAGCCGCTTCGATCTTGTATGGTCTTGGTTTCACCAAGGAGAGTCAACTGATGCCATCTAAATCCTTCTCTGGTGGTTGGAGAATGAGATTGTCGCTTGCTAGAGCGTTATTCTGTGAGCCTGACTTGTTATTGCTAGATGAACCATCGAATATGTTGGATGTTCCATCCATTACATACTTGGCAAAATACTTGCAAACATACGAGGGTACCGTGTTGGTTGTTTCGCACGATAGAGCGTTCTTGAACGAAGTGGCCACCGACATTATCCACCAACATTCCGAAAGACTCGACTACTACCGTGGTTCTAACTTTGACTCCTTCTACAGCACAAGAGAAGAGAGAATCAAAAACCAGCGTCGTGAGTACGAGAACCAAATGGCTTACAGACAGCACTTGCAGACGTTTATCGACAAGTTTAGATACAACGCAGCCAAGTCGTCGGAGGCCCAGTCGCGTATCAAGAAGTTGGAGAAGTTGCCAGTGCTTGAACCACCTGAGGACGATAAAGTCATCACATTCAAGTTCCCAGATCCCGATTCGATCTCTCCACCCATCTTGCAAATTCAGGATGTCACATTTGGCTACTCGCCCGATAAGATCCTCATGAAGGATGTCAACCTTGATGTGCAGATGAACTCGAGAATTGCCTTCTGTGGTGGTAACGGTACCGGTAAGACTACGCTTTTGAAAATGCTTTTGGGCCTGCTTAGACCACTCTCTGGTTACATCAATTCCAACGGCCGTTTGAGAATTGGCTACTTTGCACAGCACCACGTCGATGCCATGGATCTCACACTTTCGGCTGTGTCTTGGATGTCGCAAACTTACCCAGGTAAATCCGACGAGGAGTACAGAAGACACTTGGGCTCCTTCGGTATCACCGGCTCGCTCGGTCTTCAGAAGATGCAGCTCTTGTCTGGTGGTCAGAAATCGAGAGTTGCATTTGCCGCTCTTTGTTTGAACCAGCCCCACGTGCTCATTTTGGATGAGCCTTCTAATCACTTGGATACCCAGGGTTTGGATGCTTTGGCGGACGCCTTGATCAACTTCAAGGGTGGTGTGCTTATGGTTTCGCACGATGTTTCTACTATTGAAAGAGTGTGCAACGAGATTTGGGTCAGTGAGGATGGCACAGTCAAGAAGTTCCCAGGTAACATCCACGACTACAGAAAGCATATTCTCAAATTGGCCGACGCCTCCGGTGTTGTCAAGCAGCACTAGGTATATAGGAACCCCAGCATAGACATTTCGTGTGTAGTACCAGAGCGGTGTATTTTGCACCCATCGCGAATCAACCAACCCACCACTACCATGAATAAACCGCCCAGGTCCCTTCGACTCAAGCTAGGGCTTGGAGCTTTGGTGGCATATACTGGTTTTGAAGCGTATATGCATTTGAGAACACAGCATATCATATCCCGAAGGAAGAAGGACTATGAGGCCGCTATCCAACTGGAGGACATACTGAGGTTTAAGTCTGCTACGGTCAACGGCATGTTTGTAAATCCGTTCGAGGAATACAGACCCCAAACCGGATTCGAATTCTTATCGGTTCGAGTCATGGAGCTCTTTGAGAGTTTCTACGGGAACAAGATCGAGATCCACGATAAATATCCTACGCCGGAGGGAGACTTCAAAGAAGTTGACGACATGCTCAAGAGCTTTACGCCCAAGTATGAGCTTTTAAGAGACAACTCCAGGATTTTCCAGGATTGCATCGCCCTGGGTAAGTTTGCCACACTCAAGGAGAGAAAGAACGGTGTTGCCTTGCATGACCAGTTGCTATGCACCTGGCTCGGCCAATCGTGCTGTCTTGTTCAGATATCAGGTATCAACATACTCACAGATCCCATTTTCAGCGATCACTTGTTCACTCCGCACATTGGGCCCAAAAGGCTCGTCAAGTCTCCCATGACCCTTCTGGACATAAAATACGCTACAAACGGGAAACTAGACTTCGTGTTGGTTTCACACAACCATCCGGACCATCTTGACTTAGATGCTGTGAGCCGTATTGGCAACAATGCAACATGGGTGGTTCCGTTAGGCCTCAAGCTGGTGCTTGCAAAGAGAGGGGTTTTCAAGGTGATCGAGATGGACTGGTGGGACAAGGTGTCCCTCAATAAGCACATTACGGAAAGTCCTGATTTTCCAGACGATTACGAGATTGTGTGTGTCCCGGCGATGCATTGGTCTGGTCGCCATGTTCTGGACTCCAATTTGTCTCTTTGGGGCTCCTTCATCCTCAGGCGAAACGACCAGTCGATCTTATACCACGCCGGTGATACGGGATATTGCCGGGAGCTTTTTCAAATGATTGCCAAAAGGTATGGGCCAGTAAAGCTTCTGATGCTACCAATTGGACAATACTGTCCAGAATGGCACCAGCTGCCCAGACATATACTGCCTGCCGAAAGCATCAAGATTGCGCAAATGTTGCAGACACAGTTTGTGTTGGGTATTCATTTTGGCACTTTCAAACTCAGCTCGGAACCCATTCTCGAGCCCAAGAACAACTTGCTTGATTTGGCCAAGCAGATGGGCAAGCCGGACGACTATAAGGTGCCTGAGTTTGGTCTCACCTATTCCTACCATCTTCACAATGGCAACCACATAAAACACTTTGAATAAATATAGAAATATAGACGAAAACATGAGCAATGATATTTGTGTTCTTTCTGTAGGGTTGCCGTGAAGAATGGATGCCTTCACCCATTAAACATTTCAAACGTCGATAAAGTAAATTCTAAGTTTCCTCATTCACTACCAGGAGGGCTTTCTGAAGCAGATTTTGTTAAAGTCGACTACTTTCCAATTTTTCCTCTGTAAAGGTTGTTCTAAGGTCGGGACCATTCTTGAAATGCTGTATGATAGTAAAACATTGCCTTATACAAGGCTTCATCCCATGTCTCTACTACGCTCAAGTTCTTAATAAAGAAATATGAAAAGATGGTAAAAGCATGCATTATAGAAGGCACCATATTAGGCCATTGCAACTGCTAGCACACATCAAGAATTGATCATGCACCCACACGGCAAATCTACAAATCTCACGACATCAATCCACCTTTTCATGTACATTAATATTTACAAGGGAATTAGTGCTCGAAGCCGTACATGTTTCTCAACCTCTGCTTGTTGGCAAGGAGCATGGCCTGCTGAGTGGTCTGGAAGCCAGTGTCGGATCTGATGACAGAACCAATCGACATGAATAAACCAAAAGTGGCCACAGAGCCCATAATGTACTGGCCCAAAGTTCTCATGACACCATTAGGACCAGCACCATGTTGCAAAATGGAGAAACCGCCAAAAAGCACACCGACACAGACACCAACAGTGCTGCCCATCATGGCGCCCATTTTGAACTTGTCGAAGTTGGAAGGCTGCTGGTAGTGGACAGGCATTTTTGAAAAAGGACGAGATCCGGGGTTCAGTGTATGACGATCTGGCGCAAAATCTGATGGTCGTAGTAGTGCGATGCACATAAGTGCCGGTTTGGTCAAAGGTGCACCTCCAAGAAAAGTTAGATTTTCGAGGCTCTAGGGTGCAATAGCCTTGCTTAAGTTCCGTCTCAAACTCTATTGGCAAATTTCTACTAGTTGATCCGGAGGATTTTAAAGAATGGTCCGCATTTACCCACCCTAACTTTTATCAGTGACAGAATTTGTCATTTTCTTCACTCAGGAACCCTGTTCTACTTCAATCTAGCAATCTTCAATTTTTACTGAAGTCCTTGACACTGCTTCCTAGGACTCTGGTAGCTTCCTAGGACTCCGCTAGCTTTCCTCGGCCTTTATGTGCCTCGCACGACCGTGCGTCCAATGGTGTGTTTCTACAAGTCTCATAGTTAACTATCCACAAGATCCAGCTCTAAATATGGGATCCACCGCATCGAAGCCGGAGACCAAGGTGTTTACGCCCAATGCTCCTGTGGATTTCAGTGCGTCGTTCTTGTCGCATTTGGAAAACTCCCAGGAGTCCGATTACACCAGAGCCCAGTACACTGAAAAGTACATTCAAGACAGAGTTGCTTCCGAATTGACAAAGTTGGAGAGGGAGGCTTTAGAGAAATTCCAGAAAACTACTGCCGAATCGTTAGACAAATCCAAAGACACCAAGCTCTCTGTGGCTCTCTCGAACGAGAAAGTGCAGGGCTTGACTAAAGCGTTGCAGGACAGTGCCAAATTGATTCAGGTTGAATTGAGCGACGAGGTCAAGAAAGCCCGTGGCGACGTCATTGCCTGTTTGAAGGACAATAAGGGACGCGCTTTGAACTGTTGGGACGAGGTTGAGCAGTTCAAGACGTTGGTGAATAGCATGTAAGATTAGAAAAACATAGTTTTTATACAAGAGCAATACCGAAATCGGCCTTATGCCGAGGTTTACAAACCCTTGGCCTTGTAGAAAAGGATCAATGCAGCATCACTCTCACCACCTCCGGCAAGCATCTCGATCTTCTCTCTTGGAACGTTAGAGACTTTGTTATCGTTGAACTTCCACCACTTGTTGCCTTCCAAGTCGTTTTCATCTCTCACAAATGCTTGGTAGTGACCGGAGTCTGCGGACGAACCCTGGTGTGTGACAATGGAGCTCAACTCGTACACCGAGGATGGGTTCTCAGTAGTTTTACTTAGGTCGACCGAGTCCGACAAGATATCCTGGAAATCATCCGTGAACTTGGATTTGATAGATGCCAACTTCAACTCGTCCTCCTCTTGCTGTTGCTGAGGGGTTAACGAAGTATCCTTCTTTGCCTTCTTGAAGTCCCTGATCAATTCGGTGTTGTCCTTCTCGATCTTTCTCAATTGGTCTCTAACCTTCACCTTTTCTGACTTGATTGAGTCGTCAAGCATCTCTGCAACGTCTAATTCAAATGGGAATTGAACCTTTCTTAGAATCTTGGACTTCTTTTGCGTGTCTCTTCTCCAGAAGAATCTGACAAAATGAACAGTCAAGTACTTTGGAAGACGGGTAATTGTCTTGCTCACCTCATAATCGGTATTAGACTGCAATGTATCGTTGTACTTTTCGATGGTGTCCTTCAAACCATTCAAAAGACCGTCTCTCAAGAAATTTGTCTTGATATCTATGTGGCAATTGAGCTTGAGGGCAGTGTCAACACCTTCTTTCTCGCCCTCGTCAGGCAATGCCAAACATTTCGTCTTCGACTTGAAGTCCACTCTCAAGTAGTCCTCCACATTCAACGCAGAGCTCAACACATTGAGAAGTTGCGAGTAGGCCTCCTCAGCATCCTGTTGCTTGTAAAAGCCCCTATCTTGCTCGGCAAACTGAGGAAATTGACTTCTGAATTGCATGAGGAAGAATGTCGGGTTGACATCTTCCTGCTTCTTGTTCATGGCAGAGAAGATCCCCTTCAAGCTGGTCACAAGCGAATTGCCACCCAGCAGACCCACGTACTCGCCGACACGAGATGCAATGTCTTTGTTATTGTAGATTGCTTGCAATGAAGAATTCAAATAACAAGTGTTACCCAAGTTCACCAATCCAGAAGGCTCCTGGGATGTCTTTGTCAACTGATTTTCATTCAAATCCTCCAAAAATACCTGCTTCTCAGGAGCCTTGACAGGAAGGTCCTTGTCAGGGGTACCCAAAACCATAATTGGAGTCTTGAGGTTCAATTTGAGCTCTGCAACAGCAGCATCATCTGTCAATTTGCCTCCCTTGACTAAGATCTTCTGACGTTCTTTAGGAATCTGCGTAAGCTCCTGGATCTTTTGCTTCAACTCAGCACCAGTCGAAGAATCTTCTAGCTCTATATCGTACACCTTGCCGGCATTTTTAATTTGGACAATGAAAGCCATGTTGGTGTAAGAATACTAATTGATCGTGGTGTATCTACGCAGTGAGGTGTCTGGGTGCGCCACCATATGGTTGCAAAATCTACGTTGAGAACAATAAAAAGCATAGATTATTTTCATATAAAATTACAAGCTGTTGACAAATTTGTAGACAAGAGAGGTGATGCCACCAAAATTGTGCCACGCACTCCAGATCAGGCCAGGGCCGTTGACACTGACGTTTCCAGTTCTGCCGAACCAGACCTTGTTGTTGTATTGAGAGACAGCGGCGCCCAAGACATTATCCTTCTTTTCCTCGTAAGGTGGGTATCTCACCTTCAAGGTGAAATCCATCTTAAGGTTCTGCTCCATGGTGGTTCTCTCGTGAGTGAATGCTCTGAAAGAGTAGTAACCGTGGTAAGCACCCTGACCGGACTGACCAATACCACCGAATGGAGCGTTGGCCAACGAAACGTGCATCACAGCATCGTTGACAATAGTGCCACCAGATCTGATAGCAGTACGGATGAGGTCCACCTGTGGATTCTTTTTACGGTCGCGAGGACCAGAAGTGAAGATGTAGGAAGCCAATGGCGTGTCGTGACGCTTGATAACTTCCTGGACGGCCTCCTCCAAGTCAGTGTAGGCCAAAATAGGCAATATGGGGCCAAAGATCTCCTGCTGCATGGTGGAATCGTCCCAGTTGACATTGTCAATGACAGTTGGAGAGATGTATCTGGTGGCAGCGTCGGTGTCTCCGCCAGCAACAATCTCACCCTTGCTCTGCTTGATCATCTTGGACAAGTTCTCAAAGGCGCGCAGGTGGATGATATGGGTATAGGTTGGGTCCTTAGCATCCAAGCCGCTGTAGAAGTCCTCCTTGATCACCTTGACAATCAAATTAACCAACTTAGCCTTGACCTTCTCGTGAGCCAAGACATAGTCAATGGCCACACAGGTCTGACCAGCGTTGGTGAAACGGGCCCAGACAATTCTTCTGGCAATGATAGCGAGGTCTGCGTCAGTGGCGTCCTCAAGAATGAAAGCAGGAGACTTACCACCCAATTCCAAAAGAACAGGGGTCAAGGTCTCAGCAGCCTTCTTGGCAATGATGGTGCCGACCATGGTGGAACCAGTGTACATGATCTTATCGAATTTCTGGTCCAACACCGTGGTGGTCTCGGGGATTCCACCGTTCACCATGGCAAAAGTGTCGGGGTCGAGCACCTTGGTAAGGATCTTGGTGAGAAGCTGGGCAAAGTGTGGGTTGAGCTCGGAGACCTTCAAGACCACGCAGTTGCCACCGGAGATAGCGGCGACAAGAGAACTGAGAGCCAAAAACAATGGGTAGTTGAAAGGCGAGATCACGAGCACGGTACCCAATGGGATACGCTCAATGTAGATTGGGTTGGACTTCATGATCAAGGGCAAGTGCTGCACTGGCTCGGGCTTGGCCCAGTTGTGCAAGTGGGACATGGTGTGCACCAATTCGTTCATGAATGGGTTGATTTCCAAGTTCTTGGTCTCGGAGTGGGATCTGCCAAAGTCCTTGTACAAGGCCTCACACAATTCGTCAGCATTGTCCTTCACAGCAAAGTAGACGTTTCTCAACTGGTTCAATCTGTACTGCAATGGGTGGGTTTTTCTCTTCAGGTGGAAGTTGGAACGCAATCTGGCGACAGATGCCACAATCTCGTCTTGAGGAGTGTAGTCCAAGATGTTTCTTGGGTCAGCATCCTTGGGGACATGAGGTGCAGCTGGCTCTTTAGCTGTGGAAGAAGCAGAGTTGACGCTGGCATTGGAGGGAAGTTTCTCCTCCACTGTGTCGACAGCAGCCTGTCCTGCTTTGGCGACCTTCTCGGCGGCTTTTTCGGCTTGAACTTTTCCGTTTTTCGAAGGCATCTCGAGAATACTAGTTGTACTAGAATGCTGGCGCCCCCCATATCTTATATACTCGGTGCGAGACCATGCACTCCCTTACATGTGAAGGTTTCCCTGGACAATTGGGTGCCACAAAATGGACCCCAGCATCAGGCCATTTGTCGTGGAAGGGAACTGAGAAGATTCGGAATTTGTTGTAATTTCAGGTAGGGCGGTTGAATTTAGTTCATGGCTATACGGAGTTAACCAGTTTCCGAGGCCCATTGTGTGGGGAAACTCGGACCCAGATTACAAATCAACTATTCTTCGAGATTTCGAGGTCTTTGCAAAAATCTATGCAAAATCACACTTATGCAACATTCGCCTTCCTCGTGGCGATCCTGCTTTGTCAACTTTCCTACTGTAGAATGCGAAAGTGGGGCATACTCTGGGATAAGAGATGGAAGCTTGTGCAATACAGCCTCCTGCGGAGAAGCGCACCTGTCAATGCACGGTAACGGGTTTGTTACCGAGGACAAGCTAAAACAGAGATATTATTTCCGATCTAAAGTTCTGTAGAGTGACTCTGTGAGAGATCTTAAAAGGCGAAATGATGGAGGTGAAAAAACGGTCAATTCGGCTGTTTCTGGAGGATGTGGGGTGTGTGACCGGGTACACTCAGGGCTAACAATGAGATAGTAGGCTTGGAATCACGAACTCCGTTTGGGATACTTCTGGTGAATACGGTGGTCAATGGGTGTGGAAGTAGTGAGTGAACATATAAGCGGGTTGCGTATTCGTTTCGCAGCCATCGGCGAGAACGGAGTATTGAAGCAGCAGTACCTCTGATCAGTAAGTATCTTTGATATGACAAAGTTTGGAAACCGTTCTGGACAAGGGTGTCATAACTTTTTTCTTTTCTTCTTTTCATGCCTGATAACGTTGTGGGTTGGGTGATCGTCATCGCCCAAAAAACTAAGGCCACTGTCTAGGAATCTGATCTATGCTACTTCGTAAGACACCAATCAATTCTAGGCTCTTGTGTTAGTATGATGGCTCTCTCGATCTCGAATTCACTTACTACCTGGCCTAGCGTTCAATCACCGAGACACCGCAAGCACGCTGGGTTGATTAGACACAGATCGCTACTATTCCCAGGAACTCTAGAATTTTGCTTCAACTGACTTCACAACGTGCTCGTGAATTTTCATGCTTGAAAACCCATAAAAATTGTTTTTCAAGTTTCATTTCTCATTTTCTCTTTACCACTCCTTATCGTACGTTTTGTGATGCGCCCCATAAATCGCACTTATCTCACAATAGTTGTCACTTGAGATAAACTGCGAAATTCCCACTACAATGTTACGTCTAGACGCCATTCCCAACATCGAAGCCAAAGAGCTAGACATTGCTGGCATTAAAGTCAAAGTCTTCAATACTGAAAGTTTACATCCTTATGTCGAAAAATGCAATAAGACGCCTGGCACCGAAGATATCAAGGTGAACGTGCTCTACTTGCTACACCAAAGGGAGGCGACGAGTCATACACCAGCGCCATTGCCCAACATGTGATTGAATCTGTTGCAAAAGAGAAGGATATTCCATTCATTGCCGTGACTTTCGACCTCCGTAACCACGGCTCCCGTATTGTTGATAATGCTAGAAACGACGACTGGGCCTCTGGAAACGACACACACGCCATTGACATGATCTCTGCAATTCACGGAAACGTGGCCGACTTGAAGCTTATTGTTGACTTTTTGCCCGGTCTTCTTGACTTGGAGAGTTTGAGAAAAGATCCAGATATGCCAATCAAGTTCAACAACATTGTGGGCGGCTACTCTTTGGGAGCTCATGTGGCCATTCGTTTTGCCAATGCCTATCCTGATGAGGTGTCTATCATCAATCCAACCATTGGAAGCTACGACATGACCTCTTTGCTTGTGAACAGGTTGAAAAAGACCAGCAACTTTGACAAAAAGTGGTTTTACTGCAACTATGACGAGCTCGAGTTGAATACAGAGGAAAAGAAACGTTACCCAGAAGCATTGCATCGTCTCGTCAGCGCTGAGGACATCCAAATCTTTGAAAACTTCCCCTTTGCCAAGGTGAAGATGTTTGCCTCCTTCTACACCGATGATCCGCTTGTGCCTTCCAGAATCTCGTCCCTTTGGGCCGACATGTACCAAAACGACAACATCGCCACTGTGACATACTACGAGGAAGGACGCGTTCACGATGTGACCCCAGCCATGATCGCCAAATTTTCGGAATGGTTGGCAAAACAGCTCTAAATTCTTCACCACTTAGAGCCTAATTAGCCCCTAGTGCAGCGGTCTGACTAGTCTTCGCGATAAGCCTGACGCCCCAGGAGGCGCCACAACTACAGAATCCATCGCCTTCCATTGTAGAGTCTCGTATAATGCTTTGTTCTTCTCTTGACAACGACCCCTCCAAAGCCATTGCCCCACATTCACAGGGCTCTCTCCAAAAACACAGAGTTGGTGCACGGGTGTTCTAGGCCTAAACGGCTTCCCTGCTGCATGGCTCTGCTTGCGTACTACTTTATCGCAAAATTGACTTCTTCCAGTCTTACCCCTAATGTTGAAAACCTCGGTCGCTGGCTCTCCAGCGTACATGAACTTGGCTCAACAATATCAAGACTCATTGCCCCCTGGGGATGATCGTCTGTCAGCCTCCAATCAATCGCACCATGCTGACGCAACTGTCAAGTACATCACATTCAATCAAGACTCCTCGTGTGTAGCCGTTGGTTTAAACAATGGCTACAAGGTATACTCAATGAAGCCGTCGCTTGCCAAATGCCATCTGTTGAAAAAAGAGGAGGCGGTGGGCATTGTTGAGATGTTGTATTGCACTTCCCTCCTAGCGATAGTGGCATTAGGAGATGAACCCGGGTCACTGCCTCGCAAGCTCAAAATTGTAAACACAAGGGACAATAGTATTATATGTGACTTAATATTCCCTGCTACCATTTTGGCGGTCCGGCTCTCCCGCCACAGGGTTGTGGTGCTCCTAGAAGAGCAGATCTACATCTACGATATCCTCAGCATGCAACTCCTTCACACCATTGAAACAAGTCCCAATACAAACAGGTTATGCGCTGTATCAGATGACTTTGAGGAGGGTTTAACGCTGGACTCGGCAATTGATTCACGTCCCTCCAACTCCTTCTTGGCCTACCCGTCACCTCCAAAGACTGTGGCCCATGAGTCGCTTATTGCAAGTGGAAACGCTGCCAACACAACCTTGGCTAGTACGAATGCACAGGCGGCAAGGGCTCCAAAAAGAGTAGGAGACGTCATAATATTTGATCTTCAAGCTCTCCAACCGGTGGTTGTTATTGAAGCACACAAGTCAGGTTTGGCCGCTTTGTGCCTCTCCAGAGATGGTCACTTACTCGCCACAGCTTCCAATAAGGGAACAATTGTGCGTGTTTTTAGTGTGGACTCGGGTGAGAAGCTCTACCAGTTTCGCCGTGGAACATACCCAACGAAGATCTATTCACTCTCCTTCAGTTCCGATAACAAGTATGTGGTGGCTACAAGCTCGAGCGAAACGGTTCACATTTTCAGGCTTGGCGAAGACGAACTCTTAGCCAATAAGCAGAAGCGCAAGAGAGAGTCCAAGACGAAAAAGATGCGCCTTAATCCAGAGTTCACGATAAATGAGGAGGACGAAAAGTCTCTTAAAAAGGCCGAAGAGGATGATGATTTTCTCGAGGATGATGGTGATGACAGTGATGCGGAAGGCGATGGCGATGGTGGGAACATTCAAAATGCTATAGAAGCTAGCAGTCAACGGAAGCTCTCCCAAGGATCCACCAACTCACTCAATAGCGGGATGTCGAGCTTTTCCAATATCAGTGGCACTACAGACGACAAGGAGAAAACTGAACCTGTCATTGACCAGAGTCGACTTTCTGTCGCTAGACTCATACGTCGCTCGTCGCAAAACTTGGGTAGGAAGGCTGCGCAGAAAATGGGCGACTTTCTTCCCTCTCGATTCTCTTCCATTTTGGAGCCAACGAGACACTTTGCATCCCTCAAGATTCAGACAATGGATAAGGACGTCAAGTCGATTGCCACGATGAACGGCGATATCCAGGAGGACTTAGTTCCTCCGAACTACATGCTCTCAAAAGATGCAGTAGAGGCTAGCAAGGGCCAGCAAGTTGGCTCACCAACATCCAACTCTTCCAACAAGGATTTGGTGCTGCTTGAGCTCGTGCATATCAATGTTGTTACTTCAGAAGGCTACTTCTACACGTATGGATTGGACCCAGAGCGTGGAGGAGACTGCATTTTGCTTAATCAGGTTTCATTACTCGGGGATTAAATAGGGTACATAGGTAAGAGTTAACGAAAGGATTCATTGTCCACAGGGTAGGCAGGTATATTGACACTAGATTTAACGAGATGAATTGCTGCTAAAAGATGATGAGTTGGAGATAGGAAAATCAATGACAACACGAACTACAAGATAAATTCTCTCCTGGAGAACAGAACGAAAAAAAAAATGATCACGCCCAGGTTCGAACTGGGGACCTTTTGCGTGTGAAGCAAACGTCGTAACCAACTAGACCACGCGACCAGTATGCAAAATTTTGCCTGTGGTCGGTATATCAACTAAAGCTTATACACCTGCATATAGTTCATTTCTCACGGTGTACATATAAGGCGACCAAAAGCTCATATACCCACAGGATGTCCCAACTATAAATTCTGGTCGCGTGGTCTAGTTGGTTACGACGTTTGCTTCACACGCAAAAGGTCCCCAGTTCGAGCCTGGGCGTGATCAAGAATATTTTTTTTGAAACCTATTTGCTTCAACAAAAAGAGTAGAGTTACAATTTTTTATCCATGAGATCATGTTCACACCTGACAAATCCCATCTCATATTGTGTCGTTATTCATGATTGGAGAGTCCAGCTCTCAAGGGGTTTCATTTTCAAGACTTGACGAGTGATCAAACCCACAAAAGGCGATCTACCGGGGCACGAGTTCAAGATTGAACAAAAACTACGAAGAGAAAAGAGCCACACATTATCCCTAATCGGTTGTATTCATGCTAAGAAGAGACTTATGTAAATGAGATTCCCGCGAGATGCCTTTATAACACCACATTAAGTTTCCCTATCACTGTCTTCCTCAGCACTATCGGCTTCTTCTTCTTCATCCTTGTCTTCGTCATCAGAATCTTCGTCTGAATCAATATCGTCTTCATCGTCATCTTCCTCAAGATGGCTGCCACTGTCATCGTCTTCCTCATCTTCATCAACAGGGTTCACCTGCGACCATTCAACGTAGTTTTTGTCAATGATTTTCTTTGAAACAGGGAGGACAACTGGGTCAAATGGAAAGTATGCCTCTAAGTCCAAAAACTCCTGCTTGTGTCTAAAATTACCGACCGTCGAAGGCATTTTAGAATTTCCTTGGATCATTCTTTCCCTCTTGTTGTGCTCAATGATCGAGTAGCAGTAGCAGACATTCAACTTGGTTGCAAGTTTAGCGAAAATGAACACCACTGTCTCATCGCAGTACTTCAAGGGGTTGAACTTAGCGATAATGACACGCTGGAAAAACTTGTCAATATCACACTCCCACTGGCCCTCGGTATCCTTCACCAACAGCTTGTGTCTGAAACAGAAAATGTAAAGAAGGGTCTGGAAAGTAGCATAGAAAAGCTTGAACCTCTCCATACCGCCTGAAGAGGAATCGGAAAATTCAAAAACTTCGTGTTCCCTTTCAGTGATGTATTTGTTAATCCAACCAATGAGGTAGCTCACGATGAATACAACCTGGTGTTTCGTGAGGTTATTGGCTCTCGCGATGTAAGAAGAAAGGTACTGAAGAGCCTTAAGGCGCTTCTCTGTGGTTTCTTTCTGATTGAATGCAACGTCTATAAGCATGACCAAAAATGAGTCCGCAAGCTCCGGCTGGTACTGAGAAATGTGGAACATGAGGAACTGAATCAGCTTAGTGAAATGTGTAGGCAAGACATGGGTCTTGAAAAGTGATGCGAGGGTATTAAAAAGGTGAACACCTTTTCCGTTGCTGATTTCCTCAGCAGTGAAGGAAGGCTCAGTAGTTGTGAGAAGGAACTCCATAACCTTATCGAGCTTAGAAACCAACTGCTTGATGTTTGTGGTGGATGCAACATCATAAACCTCCACTCCATTCTCGTCAGCGTCTTCCGCTTCAACTTCGAGAACCTCATCATTCTCATCTTCGCCGTTGATAAGCTCCTCAATGCTATCGTCGTCTAGATCGTCAAGCTCATTCTGGAGGTCAACGTCCATTTTAATGCAAAGCTCAATCACCAGCTGCCAGATCGAGTACTGCAAATCCAGGCAGTACGAAATCACAGTAACTGCATTCCTCACGTAGTTGTAAATCTCGGTGGTGGTGGATGAAGTGTGATGTGGGGCGGTGGCGCTTAAGGCCCTGGGTATAGTATTGATGCAAGTGGGGAAGTATGAAATGAAGCGCTTAAGCACTTTGTGGTGTGGATATGTGTCGGAGCTCAAGTCGGGGAACTCGTTTATGAGCTTTGTGAGAACCTCGTTTAGGTATTTGGGAAATGAGGAGATGAGCACAGTGAGGAACTGCGAGTAAATGTCCACAAATGAGTGGAATGCAAGCTTGCCCTGGGTGGCCTCCGGGATGCGGACCTCCAACCAAGGATAGCGTAAGATGGCGGCTATTAGTGGCGCACAGGCTGATTTATCTAGCTTGGCGATGTTTACTGTGAGGCTTTTCAAGACTATATTAAGATTGGACAAGCTCATGGCGTCCTTGTGAGAAAGGGGCAAGTTGATCTTGGCTGTGAGTGTTTTGATTTGCATTGTATCATTCTGCTGTTAGTCACGAATTTGAACGATGGAAAACTTTGACATACCTTTTCTAAGTTCTCAAGGGCACTCTTAACAAGCACCAGGTACATTGTATCGGAGAAGGCCTCCGGGTGATCTATGTCCGGACAGTGTCTCTTCATCTCCAGTACACTATCAGAGCCTAGGGCACGTTTCCTACTTAGAGGCTCGTGAACAGACATGATCATGGTTGGAGGGATGAGAAGAGGATAACTTTTTTTTTCTAGGGGACTAGTTGTGCTTGTATGCACACCCATCGGTGCCACAATCCACAGGCCTGAAAATGTAGCTTCAAGCGGTTCAATTTTTTTTTTTCCGATATTTGCTTAATGCTTGCACGATTGCTACGGTGTCAAGCTTCCTTGGTTTTTTAGCAAAATCTCCGAAACAATGATGTGTAGTGTGAGCTTAAGGAGTGAGGGGTCTATTAATGTCGCACTAGGTGCTGAGGCTGGTTATGCGATCTTGTAAGACACCAATACCGCGATAGACAATTCTCCGCAAAAAAGGGGCATCTAGTTGTGAACTCAATTATCGTGAATAAGAAAGCTTCAATTTGGTGACAAAGGAGTGTACTATATCGAGATCACAGCCGAAGAATAATTGTTCCCGGATTGTTCATCGTTCCATGTTGGTCCAACTAAAAGCGACGGCATTGTACGCCATACTGGACCAGACGTCAAGGAATACCCTGGTTGGTGTATTGGTTGGAGAAGAGAGAGAAAGCTCCATTGTGGTGGCAGATGCGTTTGAGTTGAAGTGGCTGGCACACAAGATCGACTATGACAATTTGAATAAACGGCTCAGGTTACTTCTGGTCGTATCACCACAGGCATCATTGGTGGGGCTATTCCTGACAGACCAAGAAGCTCCTCAAGCAGCAATTGATGATTTCAAAAAATATGGCGATAGACTACCGCCCATATATGTGCTGCTTCGGGGCAAAGATCTCAAGTGCTACTCGTCGTCGAATCACACGGCTGTTCCTCTTACGATAATTGCTGAAAGTACAGAAGCCATTGCAACAAACACGATACACTCACATGCAAATTATACCAAAGATGAGCCAGAATTGACACAGGTGTCAGAGGAGGCTGCGGTTTACTCGTTGGAACAACTAGAACGCAGAGTACAAAGGCTACTTGAAACGGAGAACTTGAGCGATAGTGCAGAGAAGGATTTAGTCTATCTAGCAAACAAGCTATCGTCGGCTCCGCAAAACGATGATGGTGACCTAGAGTTGGTCTCCTCGAGATTGGCCATACTCACTAATCTGTTATCTACCAGCAGAGCCGCCAATGCTCATTTTGCTCCAAGAGCAACAAGGTGAAAATGAAGAGATAAAAACATTAACTCGCCGAAGAAATAGAGGAAAAGCATTGGCTTTGCAGCCACCTAGTAGAGGGACATCCCCATGTATGTACCATATTCTGCGTTTCAGCTCCACAATTTGACATAAGCAAATATTCATTGACAAGATTGAAACTTGAATCACAGTGAGAGCCACAGACGTATTTCAAGGCTAATAGAGGAGCTTACTCCATGGCTACATGACATGCGAAAGTCCACACCACCAACAAGAGTGTGCAACACCAATCACTTTTTGCAAAAGTATGATTTTGCAAAAACATCTTATCAAATACACCACTTCGTGAAACAGATAATTTGAAAAAATAATGACTCCGGCGTGATTCGAACACGCGCATCTTACGATAACAGAACTTGAGTCTGCCGCCTTAGACCGCTCGGCCACAGAGCCACTTGATATATGTTGGAAAGTGCTGCATATATAGGTTAGCACATTATAGTGCTCATTTTCTTCCTAACTCGACCATTTTTAGCGACGTTTTTGAAAGTTTTTCATTTTTACACTCAAAGTTATCCCAGGAAATCACTGGACGAGTTTTCAGCGTGCTAAAACACCCTTGGGCTGCCCGAATGGCATCTACCGAATTGTTGACCCTTGTTCGGTTTGAAACTAAGGTTTCCCTGCCATAATCTCTCAAAATAGCATCAGGCTTACTAAGTTTCAGGATATGACTTATCCATTTGACTACGCCCCTCTTCGACTGACCTTCTCTGCAAAGAACCAGGCGCAGGCCGAAACAACGACGATTGGACGCCTGCCTAACTAGGCTTGATTTCCCACAAGATCTACTGCTTGCCTTAATTTCAGGGGTTCAGGCACTATGTTCTGAAACCAGAATATCCTTGGGAAACCTGAAGTTTAAGGTCTTGAAGGCTCACAACCCATAGACACCAGTATGCCCAAACACCTACTAGCCCCAATGGAGACCCACCTTCAACAAATCGGAACAAAGAGATCCTGAGGCTCCCAAGTCCAAAAGTAGCTTTCGGTCACACACCTCTGATCATGCACCTCCCTTGACCGGAATAGACTACAGCTGCGTTGCCCGGTTACGAGGCTATGAGAAAGGCTTGGAGGCGGAACTTCTCACCGAGTATAGGATCGGTCTCCTAAAGATGACTCTACATATGGACGCATTGTTAAAAAATGAAGGGCCATGGAGCCCTGGTCGGAGTGTGGAGAGCCCTGAGATGCCTAATCCCTGCGTCAAGCAGAGGCAGTGGTTGCTTGAGATAAAGAAGAAAGGAAGTCACCCCACAATAGCCCGGGCGTTTGTACTTGCTAGATCTTCTGTTCATGCTTCCAGCGCTTCTCTAGCTTCTCCAAGGGGACTTGGAAAACCAAGTCCCGATTCGCAAAGCTTCAGTGGCATGCTGTGGAATGACGATCGGGTACTAATGTAGAGAATCACAGATACGCGGGCTCCCCGGGGACTAAGCCATTTTGTTTATCTGATTGCACAGCCCTTTTGGGAGGGGTTACGCTTGACAGACCCTGGTGCCGATCTGCTCGCGGCTGGCATCGAATACGGTGTCGATCTGGATCGATGGAAGCCGAGCCCTGCTGGTGGGAGCCGGGGATCTCCCCGAACCACCAGAAGAGGGGCCGGCGCTTAGTTGTTTTTGGACAATGGCATAACCAGGACCCTTGGCAGTTGGCCCCAGTGGGTGCTAGTATTGGCACCAAGAAATGAAATTTTTACGAAGCGACGGGCGGAGGGGTTAGAGGAGCGGCGAAGTTATGTAAGGCGTTTTGGGGTTTTTTTGAGCAGCAACGGCCGAAACCCAACGGCTGACTTTTGCACTCTTGCCATGCTTTTCGCAACAGGATTGGTGATGATAGCCTCGAGAATGGGAGACGGCCAGCGACGGCAGCCAACACCGAGCACTGAGCTTCTAACAATAGCAGAGAATGTGGCTCATCGGCGGACGCCGGCCAGTTTTCTAGAAAACCTTAAGCATAGGCGAGAAGCTTAGCAGGACGAGCGAGGAGGCGTTTACGACGGGGAAAGAGGAAGCGAGTTGGTGATAAAGTCTGACGCTTTCTTTGTTTGAAGAATTGCACCCAACAGATTTTTTAGAGTGTCTGCGATCGGATGGCTGCGAACGCGACGCACCCCTGGTGTCGAAAGTAGGGGCACTTTTCGGAGCGGTGACGCACGCAATTAGACCTGGCACCGAAAAAGCAGTTTTACGTCAAAAGCGGCGTAAATGCCTACTTGACCAAGATCGCTAATCGCCGTGTCTACAAGATTCCCGCAAGATCGTTCCTGCTTCGCCGGCTCCGCGGACGCAGATCCCAGCCCAAGATCGTTCTCGTTAAAGCGAACAGTCCCCAGCCGCGTGCGGTGTTCGCCGAGGATGGCTCATTTGCGATGTCGGTGGCAACCGGATGCAAGTGATATAAGAAGGGCGGTAATTTTCTGAAACTGAAGCCGTTCCAGGTTTTAAAAAATAATCACATTTCTCAGACAGGCATTTTATTGTGCTGCCGTGCTGGTCACAGACTTGAAACACTCATATTTTTTACCGCCTGAGCCGCAGCACCTTTGAACCACAGCTCGCCCATCCCTCTCAGAAGAGCAATTTCTGAGATCCCACCAAAATTTTTCTCGTCAAGGCAACAGTGAACCACATCCCCACCCACTGCCTTGGCTGCCTTATATTTCAAGACAAACTTCACTGTTTCCCCAGCTATCTGCCGGTGTTTGGCGTTTGGCTGCGTTTGAGTGTCCGGTCTAGAATTCGCACTGGCCTTGTTTCAGCTCGGCAGGATCTGAAACACGCTTGGTCTAAGGGCACTTTTTATATAGATCGTCTTGTTCGGTCTACCTTCACCCACACCGCTTTCTTTCTTTCAGGACATTCCCTCGTTTGCAAAAGGCTCTGAACTCGATCCACCGTTCATTGCCTCTCAGTCCATCTGTCGTCCCTCGATCTTCCTTACCATGCTGAAAGGTCCTTCATCATCAGTCTCAGACGACGTCACAGAGTCCTTGAGACTCATTGAAGACTTGAAGTTCTTCCTAGTCACAGCCCCTGCCAACTGGCAAGAAAACCAGGTTATCAGGCGTTACTACTTGAACAACGATGAAGGTTTCGTCTCCTGTGTCTTCTGGAACAACCTATACTTCATCACAGGCACCGACATTGTTCGTTGCATCTTGTACAAGTTTCAACAGTTTGGCCGGACCATCACTGACCGCAAAAAGTTCGAAGAAGGTATTTTCTCCGATTTGAGGAATTTAAAAGCAGGCACCGATGCCGTTCTCGAAGAGCCCAAGTCGGAGTTCTTAGACTTCTTGTTCAAGAACTCTTGTCTTCGAACGCAAAAGAAGCAAAAGGTCTTTTACTGGTTCAATGTCCCTCACGATAAGCTTATGGCTGACGCATTGGATCGGGATCTCAAGCGTGAGAAGCTCGGTCAGACTCCAACATCAGTGGCGTCCAAAGAACCAGCCTTGTCTTTCAACTACGAAGAGGACACCAGTGCATCGCTCTACGAGCAGCTCACCGCCCATTTGGATATGACAAGCCAATCCATAGACGTGCCGGTCAAGGGAGATCCTGCTGAATCGCCTGAGTATGTCTGTCATCTGAGGGTCCCAGGATATGAAGACGAGGTCGCCGACGAAAACGAAGACGACGACGAGGAGGATGATGATTTCCCCCTCGACTACATCCAAGAACCCCATACTGCTCCTGGTGAATACATCACTTTGGATGGTGCTTATCATTCGGGCGCCTACATCAATGCGCTTGACAATGACTTTGACAGCATTGATGCTAGCTTCATTCAAAGGCAACCTGTTGCCACTAACATTGCCTCGACTGATGACTATTTGATCGAACAGACACAGCCAGCAAGATCCCTTCAATCCGAACCAAAGCTGATGTTCCCTCGCTCTGCTAACGAGGAGACTTCGTTCATGTCACTGTCTCCTGCTCAAATCCACGCTCAGTACCCCACCAACATTCCATCTGCAGCCGTATCTCAATATTCTGCTCAAACGATGGTGCCTTACCCGATTCCCACCTCAGCCGTGATGAGTCAGTTCTACGATCCAGGCTACGGCATGATGCATGAACAAATGCCATCTTTCTACCAAGAAGAAATGTATGGTCACCCCATGACTCAAATGGGATCTATCGGTCCTGTGGTTTACGAAGAGATGAGTCCATACAGAGGTGCTTTTTACGGTGGTCACGATCTTCTGTTGTATAACACTCAGCCTTCGCTACGGCAAAGAGAGGTCAGTTTCAACATGATGAGGAAACGCCAACAACTACAGCCTAACAAGGTAACCAAGCCTCGTTCTCGGAAACCTTCGACAGAATACGAGAACAGAATCTACGCCCGTGCAAAGCGTGATCTGTCGCTGCTGGATTCCACTGAGACATTGATGCCTACTCCTGAATCTAGTGCAAATGTTCAAACAGATGACACGCTTCATCCTCCAAGACCCGAGAGTGCGGGAAGAGTATGAAGCTACGAGAAAGGTGTTTTACTACTTGTATATTACATCGGCTGGTCCGGCCTTGTCATTAGTAACTATCAAAAATTCTCCCATCAATGACTGTAGTATTCCACCATCTTCCGTTGAGGTCCCGTCATACTATCCAAAATTTCATCAACGAACCTGGATTCCTTATTGACATTGGACAGGGTGATGTTGCTGTCTGTAAGCTCGCTTACTCGGGCAGCACGAAGTAGCTTTCCATATGTCTGCACCACATTTTTTCGAATCTCCACCTTCTTGTGGCCGATGTAAGATTTGAGAATTCCATGAAGTTGACGCAAGAGATCGTCGGTTATTGACAATACCATTGTCTTCTGCGCGACAAGCTTGAACAAACAACGGAGTACGTATGTGAGCGTCGTTTCAGTCCAATCACTGGACTGCTCACAAATCGTCTTTACTATTGTCTGTGTCATGTCAGCACTTGAAAATATCCCGCAGAGTGCTTCATCAAATGCCTCGTTAATTGCAACTTCGATCTCATGGGCCGCATCTTCGCTAAGAAGAACAAGCGTTTTCCAAACCCTCAGGAAATTGATATTTTCTCTGTTGATGAGAAGTTGTTTCAAAATTATCAAACCACTGAGCTTGTCGCGGATTACAGTTGAAGTCAAATGCTGATGAAGAGAGTCCTCGATCCTGCTCAATCCTTCTTGCACGAAATATTTGTCGAAGTCTGATGATTGTTCATTCTGCAAGTATCTCAACAAGCTGACAAACTTTTTTCCACTCAATTCACCTCTAAGGTCTTCACATAATTGGTCGAACTCAGCGATTGTGTAGTCATCAAATTCCTTAGCTTCCTTGTCGAGAGCAAGACGTGCCACCAGAAAGTTAAACCAATTTAGTTCGGTGTAGTTATATTCCTTCACTTTTTGAGGCGATCCGCTCACTTTTGTATCCTCAAAAATTGAAATTGGCCTCGCTTTGCACGAGACTTTGCTCAAAGGATCAACCTTATCGATGAAAGATTGTATTGAGTTCAACCGATTAGTTATCTTGACTTGCGCAAAGTTCTCAACAAGATCGCTCGGTGGATCTGGGTTTAGCCGATTATAGAACTCATTTCTCATGGGTGTTACCAGACCGGATGCAAAGATGTTCGGGTTAGCAGATTTTTTGGGAGAAAATGATTGAGCCCTGCTTGCAAAGCGATCAGCCGGTATTGGTGAAGGAAACTCCATGGGTTTGATATTCTCCACAACCTGCTTGGGTGAACTTGGGCCCTCATTCTGTCGACTATTCTCACTTCCAGTAGCACTTGCAGCGGCATTGTCGTTACTCGTGGGACTCTTGTCCTTGTCTTCACAATCCATCATCTCGTCATTTACCTTCTCTGCCCTCGTGTGTTCAGCATCCTCACCTTCGCGTGGCGATTCCTTCCCCACCACATGATCAGAATCAATCAATCTCGAGTGAGTCGTCAGAGTCTCATTGCAAACGCTATTGGCTTTCTCCTCTGATTCCGTCATTGGTTCATTGTCTTGCTCCATGTCCTCATCGCTGACATCTTTGCTCGCATGTTCTGCTTCCTCGACAGATGACTCTGCAGAAACCTGGCGATCATGCTCAACTGATTCCTCGGAGTCAACCTTATTTGTTTCTGTGACTGTATTTCCATCATCTGGAGTCAGCTCAGTGGCAATTGGGTCTGACAGTGCCTGATGTTCGACCTGCTGAGGAGAACATCGTGCAAGTTCCGGTGTCCTGTTCTCCACAGTCTCTGGTTCATTTTCCACCATAGACTCTGCTGCGTTTTCCTCTAATCTTTTTGGTTCATTCTCCAAGATACCTGGCGTTCTCTCCTCTATACCGGCAATGCTTTCGATCTCTCTCTTGCAATTGCTTGAGAGCTGAGAGGAAAGTTTTCTGAACAACCTCTCATTGGTGTGATACAAAGATTTCACCAAAGATTTGTAGACATCATATCCAGGCATCGAATGAAATATAGCAACGAGTTGAAACAAAGGCTTAGCAAGTAGTTCAAAGCTATCGTCGCCCACTGGGATCTTAGTGGTGCACTCGAGAGTAAACTTGGCTAACAGTTCAAGGATCTTGCTCTTGTGTTTAATCACTTGAATTGCCAAATGCTTCTCTCCAGCTATGTGGTCGAAATCTGCGATATATGTGAAAATTGTGCCCACTGACTGGTATACTTCACGGTCTGATAAAGCGATCATACGATCGACAACCTCATCCGAAACAGGTAAAATGATGGAGCATACGCGCAAGATGTCCTCCTGAGTCATGAGTGTCCAAGTTTTGCTAAAGATTTCGGGCTGGCTTTCAAGGAGTGGGCGGAAGCATTCAGGGTGAGTATAAGAGACCTTTCTCAAATAAAACTTGATCTCATCTGGAAACATTTCCTCAACAATCATGGCATACTTCAATAAATTGATACCCTCTTTGATGGTAACTTCATTCGAGGATGACAAGAACTGAAAGATGGGATCCGCCGTTGTCATGACCCTTATAGGAGGCGTACTTCTGCCCTGAACATTTGACGACGAGAAAGTTGTAGAAGCGACCGATCGCAAAGCGGGCTTCTTTTCAGAGTCCTTGCTATAATTATGCAAATTATGGAAGCTACGTTGCTTCAATAATGGCTCATGAGGGGTGTTGTCCTTTTTGGGTAGGCTGGAGGCGTGGCGTCTAGTTGATGGGTCTGACATTTGCCGACTCAGTCCCTTTCGTACGCCAAATTCGATGCCGCTTTCTGAACGCTGAGAAGAGTTTCTGGAACTCAGTCTCGAGTCAGCACGCTTAGCCAGAAGCTCCTTGTTCTTTGCGATAATTGAGTCCTTTATCGAGGGGCGAGATGATTTTGGTTGCGTCAATTCTGGTCTTAACTTTCCAATCTTCGCAGGTTTCGAGCGCTCCAAGCCCTTCACGACATTTGCATCAAGGCGAGTTAGGAGCCTTTCAGCAGACTCTTTGGAAATAGCTTGAAGAGACCAAAAAGCTTCCTTGGCAGACTGGCGAACTGGGGAGATCGGATCAGATAGAAGACGACTGAGTACACGTTCAATAATCTCAGTGTGTGGGAGGGAGCCATGAGAGCTAGACCGAACAACGAATATTTTGAGCCAAGTACCACAGTGTGTTCTGGTATTGCTGCCCTTCTCCGATGAAGCAGTCTGAATCTTGTGAAGGAGCTTTCCACCATATGAGCAGTTGGCCATAATTGCGCACATGGCAACATGAGCATTACTGGAAGTCATCAGCTTGGTAGAGGCATTGAGTTTTATGAGTGTAGGAGTGAAATGATCGATTAGCGGGTCAAACTTATCTCCTAGAAGAATCGCTGCCTCCTTCACCAAGGAACATGCACTCACGCTCAAGGTCGTACGAAGGGACAAGAGTCCCTTACAAATGCCCTCTGAGATATCTTTCAAAGCAAGAACAAGATCTTCGGGAAACTCCGAGTGAGCATTTCCTCTTATTAGTGACCTTAGAGTTCCGATGTGAGTTTCCCTTAAGGTCCAGTTTCTTTCAGTTTCCTTTCCGTCAAACGTTGATATCATGCTGGATACATTGCTGTGAAGAGTATCCGCGTCTTTGCATCTCGTGGGCAGCACTTTCGAATCAATTCTATAATTTTGAAGGCCAAATACAATGTCATCAACAGGTGACGAGAAAGAGGATTGATCTTTCTCCTTTTCGTGGCTCACTGCTTTAGGTTCCTCCTTGGCTCGCGATATATGCGTAGATGCTGGCCTGGGTGGCTTGATGCTAGGAATAGGTAGTTTAGGGGCATGATCCACATGTTCTGGCTTATCTCGTGACTTCATTACATGGTCTGTTCCCATAATTGACGTTCTTAGGGAGGTAGAAACCTTGTGCAGCTCTAGTATCTTCTGAAGTTCGAACTTATGGAGTCTGTTTTGCTTGAGATCATAGTAGTTGGCAAACAAAATCTTGATATTCTCCACTAACAAGTTGTTGTTTTCATACTGGACGAGTATTTCTGCAAGGGCATTCATGAATGGATTTAGACTAAAGTGACGGTTGACCTCTGTAAGAATGGTGTTGAGCCATACGACACATTCGTTTATGATTAACGGAGATCGATTTCTGAGCCCCAGCTCCACCAATGCCTGTTCGACCTTTGTAGGTGCTGTGAGCCAGTATGCTTCCAATGCTCTTTTAGCTGATATTTTGATGGATGCTCTTGGATCCGCTATTCTGGTAACAATTATGTGAAGCACTAAAAAAGAATGGTCATGGAGTAGAGTGGTTCTGGAATCCTGGATGCTAACACGCTTCACCAAATGGCATAGCAAGCTGAATGTTGTATTTTGTAGGTTCTGGTCGGTCAGATCCATCAAAACCGATATGGCTTCAAAATAAGCCTGGACTTGTGTGAGATCCACGTTTTCCTTCTTGACATGGGTTTTTAAATTCAGTACAGCTTCTAGCTTTCGTGAATTAGGCTCATTGGAAACCACCAAATTGAAGAGAACCGAGCCAGAAAATGCCATTCTCGTAAACTCTCAAGTTTGGGTTGTGAGTACTAATAAAAACAAAGAGTGCGTAGTAATGGCGCGACATCAACAAGGGTGTATGGGGTGCGACTTACAAAGTCCGTTACTGTTTCGAGTGTGCAACGTGAGTGTAGGAAGATTGGCATTCTATACATTAAGGTTTGGCAAATGTCCAAAGGAGACCCAAAGCGATAGCCAGCACAGCTGTGATGATCTTGGCCTCCTTCTTGGTCACATGATGCAATTGTTTCGTTTTGTAACCTGAGTCGCTGAAAGATGCGCTCAAGGCTTCGTAGTGGGTGGTGTTTTTCGAGGACTTTTGGGCCATTGGAACACTACTGATGGTCTCAAGAACACCCTGCTCCACTTCGTCTAACACAACCTCTTGGACATTGCCGAAAAAGTCCGTTAGAAGAACCTCGTTCACGTCTCGGTTGAACAAGTCTGTCCTGATACCTGGGTTTGAATGGACATTTTCGTACGTGTACTCAGCAAAAAGCTTGTCCATAGTGACGTTGGAGTTCTTCTCAACTTTCTCTAAGAAGTCAAGAGTGTAATATGTGAATCTGTCGATAACAGCCACCCCGACATCTAAGTCGGAATGATGCGAGTAAGACGACTCATCCAAGCGAGATGAACCAACACACAATATGTCAGGAGAGTAGATTCTCTCGTACATAGTATTGGCCTGGCACGTGTCGATCATGAAGAAGATCTCGTTGTACCTCTTCTTTGAATGCATTTGCTGGAAAGCATGCGCAAGATCCCACGAGCCGATCTCCTCAGCATCTTGGAATTTCAAAAACTCATTTCCGCCATGGCCCGTGAGATAAACAAAAATGTTTGAATTCTCGTCTGTGAGAAGTCTTTTGCTTCTAGGGTGGTTCTCGTCCCATCTATCCGTGAGCAACCTGATGAAATTCTCCACAGTCACCTCGTAACCTCTATAGTCGACTTCAATATCGTCACCATAAAGGTCGATGGCTTGGTCCATATTGTTGAACACCGTTCCGGGGAAGGCATTTCTTGGATTACATGCGATGTCGTCAGCCAACATTAGAATGATTTGAGAGTCCGGTATTCCCATCCTCTTCACTGTTCGGTACAAGCTCAAAGTATTAGCCATGTGTCTATAGTTGAACCAAAATCTTGACGTGGACACAAGGACTGCCCAGTTATTGGTATGACTTGACGTGCTGGTCTGAATGATTTTAGCTGCCTCATCTGTGTCGACCACACGAGGCTGGTTGGCGGTATCCGCTAGTGCTAGAAGCGGAAACACTGAAAGCACTGTCCAACAGAGCTGGAAGATTTTCATTAAATGTGATATACAAGTGGAGTGTTTGTGGTTAGTAAGATATGCGTAGGCTATATGCTGCACTGCCAGCGCGCCGGTGCAGTGCTCTTTTACCAGAAGATTTCGATATCTGGAATCCACTTTAGCTTGAAGGCGATTCCGGCTTCGACGAAGGCGATGAAGGTTCTTCAGAAGCGGAAGGGAAAGACTTTTCAACAATTGGAGCGCCTTGAAATTGAGGGCCCTCAGGTAGATACTGGTCGGATGCTAGCTTTTTATCAACCTTATTCAATCTCTTCTTCATCCTGAGCTTGGTATTCTCGCTGTAGCCAAAAAGCCTTGCAAGCTCCCATTTGACCCAAAGACAATTGACAGACACCTTTACCGCAAAACATAAATTTGCAGCACGGATCATCCGCCACGGCTTGAGTTTCTCGGCAAGCTCTTCTGGAGTCCCTCCATATAGCAGCTCCACTTTATTCTTGAGCTTCTTGACAATGAATGCGATTTGTTTACTCGTAGCTGGCCTTTTCATATGCTCCAGTACAACAAGCCTGCTGTAGAGCATGTTTTCTGCGTCTAGTACCAACTCTTTAATGCTTTTCGATTGGCGAATAACATTTACATGTGACCGATGGGCCTTGAAACCACTGGCTATCAATCTGCTCATGGTCGCATAGCTCACCTCATAAAATTGAAATTGGTCAGGACAACGCTCCAACATAAAATTCTTTTTACCAACAGTAATGCCCCATTGATCATATGTGAATCTTGCCCAAGGAAGTTTGCTTTCCCTGATGATGCGGTTTATGTCCTCTTGGACCTCTTCCACGTCACCTCTCCTTTCGATGTCTGCAAACCCTTCTATCGTCTGAAAACTCAATTCCAAGTTACTGAGTTGCCTTTGCAATTGAACGATGAGGTCCACCTTTTTCAATCTGGCCTTCTCTCGAGGATTATGCAAAATGGTGTCTTCCAAAAGTCTCTCCATGCTTTCATCGATCTGCAGTTCGGACTTACCTGCCACTCTCATAGCAGACTCCATTCCAAGTAGCGTAGGGATGGTATTGAAGCCATGTTTAGTGGCATCCACCATGTCAATTACGTCGCAAACGTCTTTCTCTTGGTGAAGCCTCAATCCTCGTCCAATCATTTGTATCAACAAATTTCTCGACTTTGTCGGCCGTGCTAAAACGAGGGAATCGATATTCGGTATGTCGGTCCCTTCGGTGAAAACAAGAACATTGCAGAGAACTTCAATCTCACCACTGCGGAAATCGTCCAAAATTGCCCTTCTTTCGTGATGAACCGTCTCACCAGTTACATACTGAGCCTTGATACCATTCTTCCGGAGGACCCCGCAAAGTGTTTTGCAATGCTCAATATCCACGCAAAAGATCAAAGTGGATTTGTAGTTGTACTTCTTCTTGAGTTGCATGAATCCCCGAGTAACCATGACATTTATGTCGTCTTTGTTGACAGCTTCTGAAAGGTCTTTTTGAACAAAGTCGCCCCCTGAAGACCGCACTTTGCTCCAATCAATCGAAACCTCTATCTTGGATAATCTGACGTCGCATAGCTCTCTTGCCCTGATCATGGTTATGAGATTCCTTTCAAAGACAATCTCCTCGAAGACTTTGCCCAAGCTCATGCCGTCGGCCCTCTCGAGGGTAGCAGTAAATCCAATGGTATATATCTTGGGCTCTTTCTCTAATGCACCAAAGTAGTTGAGAATCTTCGTCCATGAATTAGCAGTGGCATGGTGGCACTCATCTAAAATTATAGCCTTGAAATCCCCCGGCTTATACCTTTCTAACCTGCTTTTGAAGACCAATGTGGGCACAGATGCTACGACAACATCGATGCTTTCTAGATCCGGCTTGGATTGTGCCATATCTATACAGACTTCTAAATCGGGATTGATTCTCTGAATCGTGATAGCTGCTTGCCTGACGAGCTCTTGCTTGTGAGCCAAAATAAGCACTTTGTCACCTGTGTTCCTGCTTGTGATCCGTGGTATAAGGTCGGACATCACCACCGTCTTACCCCTCCAGTGGCTAGTACCACCGCTGGTCTATTGACACCGCGCTTGATGGCATCTAATGTATTCTTCACAGCATCTATCTGGTAGTCTCGTAGTTTAATTGGGTTCTCGGTGGATGCTGATTCACTGGTAGATATATTAGATCGCTGCCACCAAAGTCTGTTCAGATGGTACCTTAAGCTAAAATGTCCAAAGAAACTCCTTCGGCTTCTTATCATATGCTAGGTAATGCAGGGATTGCAAAAAATGCTTCTGACTCTAAGGTTCTAGGATTTGTCCGTGGTAAATTAAATATGATGATGTACTTTAGATACTTTCAATTATGCATTTTGATGCCGCGCAGTCGCGTAATATTTGGCTTAATCCGTGTATCAACTTCTCAAAATCTCAACTCTCGATCTCTTGTAAATGTTGTTGTAGTAAAGACCGTTAGAGTTTTCAACTGGCTCAACATTGTCTTCACCCTCAACATCTGGCGGTGAAACACTAATCACAACATAACTACCATCCTCCTTGCTGGGATCTTTGTGAGCACGTACAAACTGGCCAGGGTTAATCACAACGACACCTTTGATCACTTTGGCAAAAAACTTGAGCTCAGAAGGTATCACCAAGATGTCTGGCAAGGAGTCTCCCAATTCCGCGAGACCCAAGTATGGCACTTCCAAACTCGAACCACCAACTTGCGTCTCGGCTAAGTCTTCAGCATTACCTCCATCTGCAAGACCAACAATTTTGTCTTTATCATCCTTTGAAAGTGCTTGTCTCTTCACAGACCCTGGAGTCATTGGGTAGAATCTTCTTTGTTCGAAGATGTGGTTAGCGATTCTCTCAAACCTGTTGGAGAACAACACACTTTTATCTGGAGAAACATTGCTCTTGTAGACATCTTTGAGGTCCTTGAATACGTCCGCGTTAGACGCGCTTATGACAACTTCATTAATCGAAAAGGTGGAAGGATTAGGAAAACACTTGAAGTTTTTCGGGAGTCCAATTTTCTTCCTATCGAATGCAGATTGTGGGTATGATGTGTGTTTACTCGCGGAGTCACGCAACGATGGAACCAAGATGACTTGAATACTGCTGTCAATCTTTTTCAAGATTGGTGTCACTGTAGCCCGAAGGAGCTCATCAAGATCTCTGGGTTGTTGATTTGCAGGGAGGCCAGGTACTTCGACTTCACCTGAAGCCACCGCAGCGTTCGTGATGTCAAGGAGAGGACCGAACACCACAGCAACATGAGGCTTGACAACATTGTTAAGATGTTGCACAAAGCTCTCGAGTTTACCAAAATTGAGATTGTGGTGATTGGAAAAAGGGCCCGAGGTCATCACAACCTTGAGGCTCTCTCCATTTGAAGATTCTTTAATGTCTTGAAGCTCTGCTAAGTGAGTTACAGGTGTCCCCAATTCTGGCAATGATAAGACTTCATGCACCACGAAAGCTCTTCCGGTGGGGTTTCTGCCCTTCAAGCCGACAATTTGGCCTGGAAAAAACGAGTATTCTTGCAAGTTGGACAAGTCAAGAGGCACCCTCTGGCCAATACCACCAAGACGAGACGTCTCGAGATATAAAGATTTGTCGTTAAGAGTTTGCGTAATCATGCTATCATAGTATGGTGAATCTGGCACAATTCTACCACAACACGCAATGTCAGATTGCGAGTTCATACATGGATTTCCAAGTTCAAGGCCTTTGCCCTTGAGTTCGGTCGAAAATTTCAGGCTGAACATATCGATCTGATCGTCCAAAACGTCAGCACTTTCTAGTAACTTCATGGCCATCGTTCTAAACTTGAACTTCTCGGGATCAAAATTGGCCGAGAGTCGAGGAGAATGATCATTCAGTTCCGTGGCCTCAACCGCTGGGTTCAAGCACTCCAACACCGTGTTCGACTCGTACAGCAGGTCCGCCTCTGGTTTTCTTGAGCTCAGAGAGAGCATGGTGTTATTAGCGGTGGCGAACTGCGAGGGGCTCGAAGCTAAAGTAGTTTCACTTGGAGGTTCTGTTCTTTGCTTTTTGAATTGCGGAGTGGAGGGCATCCCAAAGCCAGCACCTGGACTAGACGACAATTCAACATTTGAGCGAATCATGGGTCTTCTCTTAGCGTCCGAACTCTTTTTGTTATTAATCGTCTTTTTCGTTGAGCCAGCGTTGAGGCCTTTTTGGGCCCATTCCTGGAATCTGTCGACGTTGGCAGCAGTTACATCTAATTCACCGTTCTCTTGCGTTACCACAAACGCTTCCCACTGAATGTACAAGTCATCTCTGGAGTAATTGAAGATGTCTTTGACCGAGACGAGCCTATCGGCGGTCTCATCATCGACAGCGCCAAATTGCGAATTTATCCATTTTTTGGTCTCTTCGTCCGCCATTCTTGTGAAGTAGCGATGAAATATTGTCGCGATATTTATCTGTTGATACTAGTAGTAGACGCGTTTCGCGCTCCCACTTCACACTCTACTACTATAGCATCTCTATGATCCATTATTGCATTCTATTTGGTGCCCAAGTTTTGATGTATGCATCCATAAAACATTCGTTATGTAAGCTTAGGCTTTCGTTTCTGACTCTCTCTCGGTGGCCTCCTCCTTAGAGGTTTCCTTGCTCTCTTCTGGAGTATCCTTGGTTTCGGTGTCCTCAACAGCCTCCTCTACAGCGGTGCTATCGCCGTTAGTTTCGGTTTTCTCGTCACCCTTTTTCTCCTCTTTACGCGCTTTCTTGTTGTTGCTGTCTTTGAATGAGGATCTTCTCTTGGTCACCTCGTTGACGCCAAATCTCTTACCAGACTCTTTCATCTCTCTGAATCTCAAGAGTGACATTTTCTTCAAAAGATCCTTCTCCTCAACACCCTCAACAACACCCTGAGGGTAGCTCACGTCCAACTTTAAAAAGTGCTCCAGGTCCTCCTGAGTCTTGAACTCGACGTCAACAACGCCCAAGAATTCCCTGGATCTGTTTCTGTTCCTACGAATAGAGGCAAACGCCTGTTCTTTTGGCAACTGAGAAACAATCTTCTCGTTGAACCACTCTTCCAATTGTTCTTGGGAAACATCGCTGGGGAAGCCCTCAATGTGGACAGAGTTTCTTCTTCTGATGTTCTTCAACTCGTTGTGGTCCTTCAATGGAGCCTTTCTTCTGATCATGTCCTCGTTGGCGGACAAAACAAGCTTATCAGACTCCTTCAAAGCAGCGATGACGCGCTCCTCTGGTCTGTACTGTCTCATTCTGCCGAAGGTCAAGATGGTTTTCAACTCAACCCAGCCGTCATTAGCCTCGTAGATTCTCCAGAGAAATCTGTCTGTTTGGAGGTTTGAGTCAGAGAAGTAGAATTCCACTTGCTTTCTGACTTTGGCGTCAAAGTCTTCACCTGTGTAGACGGAATCAGACATATTTCAAGTCTTTTGTTTGTGTTGAATATGTCCTATTGATCTATTACCACCAGTCCAGGGTCAACTGCATCTTGAGCCATCAATAAATTTTCGGCATCACTAGCACACCCGTACCTTCGATTAGGGCTCCGATGGTGACTTAGCCAATTTAGCCAAGTCTTTTTTACATTTAGGTAAACGGTTCCTGATCTTTTATTTTCCTGACTTGAAGCCGCTCACTGAATTTTTGCTGTGTAGACTTGGAAACTTGGTGATGGATAAACTCCCTTTGCATTTCGCAACCAGAGAATATGATCAATGAACAGTCTTTCACTTTTTTTTTTCCGATGAATAAAGCGTAGAAGTCATTTGTTAGAACAGATGCAATATCCTAATTGGCTATTGCAATGCTGGAATTCGCTGGTTTAAGTATCTTGATTTCATTGAAGGCTTAGCTACGACATTTCATCCAAGAGCTATTTGAAGACGAGCTAGCAGATTCTACACAGCTGGAATCATTTCAGCCATACAATCAGAAAGTTGAAACTAAATACCAGAAAATCAAATTTTAAATAAACTGGGTTTATTGTTGAAGCCTAGTTGTCTCCACATTTTGGTTGCGAAAAGGAACCGGTCGGACTAACACCCATAAAATTCCTAAAATTCCAAGCCAGATTGTAGTCACAATTAACTTTCGTCAATCCTGTGGAAGAAGGAAAACAATCCAAAAACGAAGTAATTGAGATTGAAAGTAAATCAAAAAAAAAGCTCCGTCATTGGTGCTACCGTTCCAGGGAATATACTCCGATCTTTGGTGTACGGATGTGATGTTCCAAGGCATCACACTACACGGAATTTTGCAGCATGCGTTCTTTCCACTGCAGAACTCAGGGAATCAGGAGGTTTTTGACCATGACTGTTGAGAAGGCACTGGCTGAAAGGTCAGCGGAATTAGCTTCCAACTACGATAAAATCTGGCAACAGGTCCAGACCACAGCTAAGGGAAGGCAAGTCAGATTAGTCGCAGTCTCTAAGCTTAAGCCGGCTTCAGACATCTTGGCTTTATACGAGCACGGTGTTCGCCACTTTGGAGAAAACTATGTTCAAGAAATGATTGGCAAAGCTAACGAGCTTCCAAAAGACATAAAATGGCATTTCATCGGAGGCTTACAATCCGGAAAGTGCAAGGATTTGGGCAAAGGTATCGAGAACTTGTATGCTGTTGAAACGCTTGACTCACTCAAGAAGGTCAAGAAACTCGACAATGCAAGACAGAACGCTAAGCTTCCTCCAATCAATATCTACCTCCAGATTAACACCTCCTCAGAGAGCCAGAAAGCTGGCTACAGTCTAGATAATCTCCAGGAAATTTATGAAACGGTTGAATATCTCAAGCAAAGCGAGTCATTGAAGTTGGACGGTATCATGACCATTGGTTCTTTTGCTGAGTCGACCTCCGATGCCGGCATCAATCAGGATTTTGCCCGCTTGGCTGACTTGAAGGAGCAATTAGACGAGAAATACTCCATTGATTTACAGTTGAGTATGGGCATGAGCAGTGATTTCGAGGCCGCCATCGAGCAGGGGTCCTCAAGTGTCCGTGTGGGCACTTCTATTTTCGGAGCAAGGCCTCCGAGAAACGGTCATTAAAATAAAGTAAAGTGTATTGTATTGGGAAAAGAGAAAATGGTCAAAATTTAAATCAGTAGAACGCAGTGAGGTGAGCAATTACTTCCTCTTCAACAAGTTCTTCAAACTCTTTTTTCTGGACGACCTCTTGCCGTTTTCGTCAACACTCGAGTTGTCGGTGGCCCTGGTGTCGGTCGACTTCTTGCTGCTTGTGTTCTGGCTTGAAGTCTTTTCGCCCTCGGCGTTGTTAGTCTGTTTCGAAGAGGGTGTCTTTTCTTCAGCGACAGGAGCCTCAGAAGAGCTTTCGCCGGTAGCGGCACCAGCTCCAGCACCGGCACCGGCACCAGCTCCAGCAGCAGCAGCAGCAGCTTCAGCTTCAGCAGCCTCGATATCCTCCCCGTTCTCTTCGTCTTTCACGGTAGCGACAGGAAGCTTGGTCTGTTCGGCACGCTCAGCAACAGGTGCAACAGTGCCCTCCTTACCAGCAACACCTAGTCTTTCGGCACTCTTTTGCAGGATATGTTCCTTGTTGAGAGCAGCCCTAGGGTCATTACTAGGGGACATATCAGCGACCAGGGGAAGACCTCCCAGGGACTCGTTGCTCTTTGGCTTGTCCAGAGAACCCTTCAGAGAAGCAGCAACAGCAGCACCTCCAGCAACAGCAGCACCTCCAGCAGCACCTGCAGCGGCAGGAGCGGCAGAAGACAGCTTACCTTGAGCCTCCTGAGAACGAACTGCAGCGGCATCGGTATCAATGTGCTTTTCGTAGTCTGTGCCAGAAGTTGGGACATGCGAGTTGTCGTCTATGATGGCGTTGGCAGACTCGCCACGAGTGTTCACGGTGTCGATGATGGAGTCTCCTTTCTCGGCACGTTCCTCCAACTCTTTGCGTTTCTCCTCCTGGAGTCTCTCTAATTCCAATCTCTTCTTCTCCAAAAGTTCCTTTTTGTTAGTCACAGAGGAGTCACCGTCAGAAGCAACAAGACGAGAAATACCAGTCAGAGCACCGACAGCAGCGATAGTTTCACCGATACTTTTGCTTTGACCTTGATCTTCACTTTGAGGGTCTTCACTTTGAGGGTCTTCACTTTGAGGGTCTTCACTTTGAGGGTCTTCACTTTGAGCTGGGACGTCCGCTTGGCTCTTCTCGGTCTGGCTGTTTTCGGTCTGGCTCTTTTCATTTTGAGGCTCAACCTCGTGCAACTGGAGGGACTTGACCTGCTGAAGAGCACCGCTAGGGGCGTATGAGGACCAAGCGCTGTCATCAGGTGAGGCAATTTCGGGTACTTTCTGCTGGGAGAATTGTTGTCTTCTCAAGATGAGGGTGTTCTGGAAATTGTCGTTTTCAATCTCTTTCTCCGACTTGTAAAGGTCACTCAATTTGCCGCCAATGAAGTACAACACGAAAAATAAGTGTTCAGACAACAACAAAACGGTGACAAGACCCACAGTAGATCCAACGTTCACACTAGCCTTGTCGAAACCAAAGGAACCAAAGTTCTTGGGTGGTTTGGCACCATGGCGGTAGAAAGAGGCAACGAGTGGCGAAACAATAGATCCGAGCCAAGCCAAGAAGAAGAAAGCAACATTCCATGGGTAAATGGTGTCAATTTTTCTAGCCACAACAGGTTTGAAGTACTTTCCACTCGACAATCTCCACTCTTCCAACTTAAAGGTGAGCACATTGAAGAAGATGCACACGAGAGGAGCCAAGGTCCAGATCGAGCCGAAGATGGTGACATAACCGAATTGCAATGCAATGTCTCTAAAACTGTCGTCAACGGAGTATTCTGGAAGAGCAACAGCACGACGCACGCGCTCCAAATATGGTTTCTCTTCTGGGTTCTCCTCAGCTTCGACCTTACCCTTGTTACCTCCAATGATCTTCTTCACAAACTCAATAGTAGGGGTCAAGATCAATGGCAAGCCGAATTTCAAGACACTGCCAATGACTTGGTTTGTGACAATGAAGTAAAAGTATTGAGAGTCCAATCTGCCCTGATTGATCTGGAAGCTGTCCTCAGACTTGATATTTGTCAAGTACAGGTAGGCGTATCTGTCAGATCTAATTCTGCCAGAGATAGCTCTCTTGATGTAGATCAATTGGGGTTGGAGAAGGTGAGCAAATGGCAAATAAATGAAGGCACTGATGAGAAGCGGAACGTAACCTGTCATGATGCTCAACAAAAATGACTTAATAGCAAAAGACTGGCTGCGAGTAAGATTGCTCTGGTGATTTTCCCAGTCGATGAACTTTTCAGTAGCCAGGGAGTAGACAATTGTGAAAACTGGAACAAAAGCACTCAAGAGAATGGTAGGAGTCAATGTCAAAACCAACTTGCCTGGACCATCGTAGATCTCAGAAATAAAGATCTCCAAAACGAAGCAGCCACCTTGGACGGCGAGCAAGATTGCGCCAAATGCAAGGGCAACGGGTACGAATAAAAGTTGTTTGACGAATCTGGCCTTGTCAGTCTCGGACCTGTGTTCTGTATCTTGCAAATCACCGGAAGCACCAGCCAACTCAGAACGGAACCTCTCCAAATCAAGAGCGCCTTGAACACCCCAGGTGTTCGACAAGAACTTGGTTCTTCTTCTCCACAAAACGAGCAATCCGGCGCCCCAGATCAAGTTAATGAAAGAAAACGCAATTGAGTAGTTCTTCGACTTCAAGTAACCAATAATCCCGAAAACGGACAATCCAGCCAACGCCACGGTGTAGAAACGCACAAAGTCGAAGTACAAAGCCACGCCGGGGCCGTAGAGCTCTCTGAACTTTGCAGTGTAGAAGCTAGGCAGCAAAAGCTCCGTTTTGGCTTGTTCGCTCAAAGTGCTGTCAGCTAAGTAGCCTTCTAAAGATGTAACTGATTCCACAAATTCCCATTGTCCGATGCCTGGAGTGATACCCACACCACCAAGAGCCTCCAGAGAGGTCAAATACTCGTATATAAGTCTCTGCTTGTTGTACGAGGCAGCATCGTCATCAGTGAGACCAAACTCGAAGTTTCTAAGCAAATCCTTCTTGACGAGATCTTCGTAAACTTTGGAGACGATTTTGACAAAAACAATGAGTTGAGTGCCAGCATCGGAGCCAGCACGCACCTGAGCCTTGAAACCATACTTCTCCAAAGTGTCGAAGAGCAACTGCAAATTGGAATCGTCATTGGAGGCTGCTTGTCTGGCCTTTTCGTCCTTTGCAGGCAAGTTGTGACGTTTGATGCCAATGGCAAAGTCAGGCTCGAGACTCTGAAGGGACATGCTTGTGCTTGAGGTACCAACAGAAAAAAGAGCTAGTTAAAGAAAACTTGAACTTTTAGTATTCTGTATCTTGGGTTGCTACAGATGCCGACTGAACATTTCCACAGTCCGGTGTACGGGTGTATTGGCAAGGCACCGGTTATTTTGATTTAATTCTGATGTGATGACCGTGATGATTCACGTTCGTATTCAGCTACTCAATAACTTTGATTTCTTCTATTACTGTAACATTCAATATTTGTTGGTGTGCCAGGAATCAATGTTCTTCGACTCACTCATGGCAACTTATCTCTAGGATAACTCAGGTTGCATATGTAGTGACACTGCGAGCAGGGATCCGCTTAGTCTCGGCAGTTCGGCATGGTCAGCAAATAGTCGTACCACTCAAGGGTATGTTTTCAGCTTGCAAATCACATGTCATAACGCCTTGCGCCCCAGCCACTCACCGCGTCCTATATAGCCTCGCCTTCTCTCCAGATGACTCGGTGCCGAAACCGCGCCATTCTGCAGGTTTGCTGTGCCCTTGCATTCTTCGGTGCGTTACATAGCCTGCAGTGTCTCTAACAACACCATCACCATCCGACAAACTGTCTGTCAACAAAACGGAAGACACGCAATCTTCCTGACTTCAAGTCATTGATTTTGAACGACTCCTTCTTCACAGCTCCAGAATCGTCCGCATCAAGCACCCGAAGCTTGTCTTTCTTATGATCAATTTCAACGATGACACCATTGAAAAACTGGTTTCCGTCACCGTAGGTCACAGTCTTTGTGCTCAAGCCACCAAGCCCGTGTGCGGTAAACTTAGCATGCTTCATGCACAAGATATCTCCCGGCTTGATGTCATCGTATTTAGTCGCCGAGCCGTTCTGGTTCTTGTAGACAGTAACACCGTAGGACTTGTTGCCAATCGGGCTCAACAAAGCGCCATCGGTTGCCTTGTTGACCTGTTGGAACACGGTATTGGCAAAACCATTGCTAACACGGGAGTTGACGAGACCCTGTGCAGCGTTAACGACGGCCGATCCATATTGACTGTGGTATCTATCGAGAACATCCCTTCTGTTCACGACCGGTGGCTTGACGTAGGCATTCGTAACACTGAGGGTAGTTCTTGGATCATCACTTTCGTATTGAAGCTCCAACACGATTTGTGACAAGTCGTGGAACAAGATGTAGTAGTCCTTTAAGACAACTTCTCTTCCTCCTCTCTTAGTAAGCTTTTGACGGTCAACCTCGAAGATGAAATCGGTGCCAACATTTGCTTCCATGGAGTCTGGAACAGCATCTTTGATCCACCAGCCAGAGCTCTCGTTGGCCTCATTGAGTTCGTCTTGCAAAACTGGCAAGTAAGTGTCGGCCTGGAGCTGTTCAGCCTTTCCTATTGATCTCAGACGAGACAAGTCAGATGATCTTCTCTTGTGTGACTCAAATGACCGTCTTGTGGAGTCTGTTGTGTTGGCTCTTGAAATTGGCACTTGTGGGACAGAAGGTGTGTGTGAAAACGTTTGCACTCTCTCCGGGGCCCTGGACTGGTCCGGAACAGTGTCTCTAAATTCGGTCTCATCGTCCGATGACTCTTGTTCGGCATCTTGACCCAAAGGCTGCTCGGTTGGGATAGGAGGTGGAGGAGGAAGCTTCGAGGTAGGTGGTGCATCTCTTGGTGCTGGTGGAGCTTGGGCAGGAACAGGGGGCTCTGAGGATGGCACCTCGGGGCGCGTTGAAGGTGGCGCTGGTTGCTCCAGAGGAATTGGTGGTGGCGCCAGAGGAGCTCCGGTAGGAACTGGAGGAGGAGCTCTGGAGCCTGATTCCGAGGGAGGAAGGGAGCCAGGAATTGGGGGCGGAGCTCTTGAGGTTGGCTCAGTTGGAGGAGCAGAGCCAGGAATTGGAGGAGGCGCTCTGGTGGATGGCTCGGATGGTGGTGCAGAGCCAGGAATTGGTGGTGGAGCCCTTGTGCTAGGAGTTGGAGGTTGCGAAGCAGGCGATTCTGGTATAGCGGCAGGTGGCTCGCTTGGTGGTAATCCACCTGGAACGGGAGGTGCACCCGGAAGTTTCAGTGGCAGTGGGGGCTCGTTGCCCCCAAGCAAATCCTTCGAAACTGCTCCACGGTCAGAAACGTCTTCGTCAGCTTCATAGCCAGTGACTTCACCTTCGTAGGTCGAGCGTGGTCCGAGATCAATTCTCTCATCTCTGTCAATTTGCTCGGGTTCACTTTCTGACAGCTCCAAGGTAGGTGACTTGGGCTTGCTTTCTTCGACCTGCTCGAAATTCTTCCTTTCATTGGTGACAGGCACGTTCTGCTCGTCAGTGTAGTCGGACTCAGCAATAGAGGAATCCTCTTGTTGCGGCTTTTTGAGAGCTGCAGTGGCAGTGTTCAATGGCTTCTCTTCCGTCGGCGTCGAAGCTACCCCAGGTTGAGTCAAGCCTGGAATCGGAACAGCGGAGGCAGGAACAGCAGGTGCAGCAGGCTTTTCCTCCTCCACATCCGGCTCCTCAGTGGATGGCGCTGGCACATCTGTAGCCTCTGAGGCCTCAGTTTCATCAACAGACTTGGTCTTGGTCTTCTTTGGTTTGGAAGTAGCTGGAGCACCAAACGGCGTTGGCATGCCCATCATACCAAACATGTTACGACCACCAGAAATCTTGGCCATTCTTTCGACCAAGCGGCGTCTTTTGAGTTCCTCCTCGTCTTCATCCTCGTCTTCATCCTCTTCCTCCTCTTCGTCAGCACCAGCCCCAGCATGGTGCGTCTCCTCTTCTTCTTCCTCTTGGATACTGGGAGCCACGTCGTGACCGGGAACTGAAGGCACACTCTCAGCCAATGACCGTTTATCGGCTATCGAGTCTACATCCTCTCCCTCGGATGCATGACGGTCTAGTGAGGCACCAGTGCTGGTGGCTGAAAGCGCTTGAGCCTCCTTTTGCAGCTTCACACGCTCTTTTTCTTCTTCCATTTTCTTCTTGCGTTCTTCTTTTCTCTTCAAGGCAGCAGCCTCTCTCTCTGCTTCTTCCTGCTGTCTCTTCTGTAGAATGGCGATACGCTCCTTCAAGCTCATCTTGGGCTCGTCTGCTTCCTCCTCCTCAGGCTGTTTGTCATGCTCTCTCACAACTTCAGCATTCTTGGCCACGTCGTGATGGGCATGCCCCACAATGTTGGACTGGTCTCTTGGCTTAACCTGGGGAACATAGGACGATTTGCCTGCGCCTGCGAATTGCTTCTTCACAGCGTATGGGTCGTCTCTTTGCAGACCGGGGCCGGGGAGAACCGCTGGTTTGGGAACCTCTTTCTTCTCAATTGGCTCTGGCTGGTGCTCCTTGATCTCGGGCTCCTTGGCAACTGGTGGTTCCTGTTTTGCAGGTTCTGGGTGTCTTGGTACAGCCGGAGTAGCGGGCTCTTCCTTAATAAGCTCAACAAAGTTCTTTGGGAACATCCCGCTTTCGGCACCGTGATAACCGGAGTACCATTCGTCGTCCTCCACCTCGGTCACGGTAATAACCATGCCGGGAGCGAAATTCAAGTCATCCTCATGCTCAGACTTGTACTCGTAGAGTGCCTTTACTTTGAAAGGTACTTTATCCATTGGAGCTTTGTCAATTGGGTTTTTGGGGGGATGGTAAAGAGTGGTTAAGGGGTAGATGTGTGGAAGGCTCAGCAAGTCCAATCTGGCATCTCTTATGTGGAGGAGAGATAACCTGTCACGTGGAGTCATGCCGAAAGAGTTCTCTACCGGAGGCATTTGATGAAGTTTGCATCATGAATGAAGCGGAAAGGTGAGAGAAATTAACGTAAATTTCTAGGAAGTGTTACGCCGTTGTTTGGCACCTTCGATAAGACCGGCTGTTTCACTTCCGGGGTTGAGATCTTGGCGGATAAGCAAGCTAGTCGAATCAAATGGAGAGGTGAAATTGAACTGTTGATTTGGAAGAAATTAGAAAATTTCGGTCAGAACTGGTACTTTTCCACCTTTTCACCTACCATCGGCTTAGATCGGCCGGCTCGGCTGCAAAGCGAGGGCTCACTACTGGCTGGAAGTATGCCCGAGTTGCTCCACACCGTGGGAAGTTTTCTCTACGGGGTAAAATAAACAAAAAAAAAAAAAAAAAAAATCATTAATGATGAACTAAAATCAGAAAACTAAGCGATTCTCAAGTTTTTGAGCAAATTAATTGATGCGGGTGTTGGAATCACCGTTCCCTTTATCAATTTGCAACCATCCTGATAACCCGAATTTTCCACGCATTTTTTGTCGCTGGAACAATGTGTACATTACCCCAGTCGCCAACGGAGCGGAAATAGCAAAAGTGGCAAATCAGCTTCATCATGGCAAAACACCGTCGTTCGAAATTCCAGGCATGGTTTAAGCAATTGGCAGCTCTCTATGCTACTCTAAAATGATGAAGTTACTTACCATTTCTAGAAGTTGGGCTGTTTCATGAATTGAACAAGGGGCCACCTCAACCTCCTGACTCTATATTGCTCTTATGTTCATGATTCGCAAGTAAGCTAATCTCTAACTCTACATCTCATGGTCCTTCAAAGATCTCTTGAAATACTCATTGAGTTCCCTCCACTCATCAAGAATATGATTTGCTCTTTACCTACTTTTGCAAGTTAAATCAATCAACATAAGACATCTTTTTTTTTTCAAAACCCTCAAATGAGCTTTTTCTTTCAATCTTCATATCTACCCACTGCACAACCACGCTACGCGCATATACGCATCTTTTCACACAAACTTCAACCAGACATGTCCAAAAAAGCCCTGACTACGGTGGCCATCACCGATAAGGTTTTGCTGACTCTCAGGCCGGCTAAAAATCTCAGTCATCACGACGGCGCCTCGGTCACCAGCCTTGATTTCGATGACTCTGGCCAATTCCTCATATCAGCTGGAGTAGATCGTCTGATCCAGCTCTACGATTGCCACAAGGGTACGAGTGTCAAAAAGATCCAATCCCAGAAATACGGAGCCCATCTAGCCAGATTCACCCATCACGATCACTGCTGCTTGTACGCATCCACTCCATCCTCAGAAACAGACGCAGATCATTCCTTGCGTTACTTGTCGCTCAACACCAAGTCATACCTACGCTACTTCAGAGGCCACAAAGACCAGGTCACTGCATTAGAGGTGAATCCTGTTTCTGAAACCTTCCTAACTGCTAGTGCTGACCACACAGTGAAGCACTGGGACCTAAGACTAACAACTCCTCTGGGAAACATCAACGCTGGTCAGGCCGCCTTGGTGGCCTATGATCCCCAAGGCATAGTGTTTGCCATTGCGAGCAGTCCAGACGAGTCGGGCAATGGCAGCGTGGCCTTCTACGATACGGCCTCATATGAAAAGGGCTCTTTCGCCAAATCAAAAGTCAGTTGCACGCCTGGTCAGAAATGGACAAAGCTCGAGTTCTCAAACAACGGCAAACTATTGCTTATAGGCACAGACTCGTCTCAGCATTACGTGCTTGATGCTATGCTGGGTAGACTACTAACCTGCTTGAGCGCGGTCGACGAGCCACAGAACGGATGGCTTCGTTTCAACTACGCGACTTCAGGTCTGGTTACATTCACATCTTGTGGCAAGTTTGTTTTTGCGGGCTCTCCCTCGGGTCCAGTGTCTCTTTACGATGTATCCAAAGTGAAGGCATCGGAGTCCAACGAGCCCGTCATCAGACCCTTCAAAGATCTTCAAGGTTATGGTGTGTCCAAAATCGTAGCATTCAATCCAAAACTCTTGAATGTTGCAACAGCAGATGATCTGGTGGTGCTTTGGTCCCCAGACGTGGATGGCGAAGCGAGCTAATGCGTAAATTTTGATGATGCGCATTCTCAATCATGTCCCTACTCCAGAAGCTACTAGGCCAACTGACGAAGACAAGGGTCCAGGTTCTATGCAAGCCGCCTGATCCAATCCCTCCAAGGCTGGTAGAGCTACGTGCCCTTCAAAAACCATCGTTTCCTCATTACGTTGAAGGAGCATACCGCTCACACTACCCCACAAGATACTCGCAATGGCCACACATAACCAATGAAGAGCTACCGAAAAAGCCAACGGATATCAAAGGTGTTGATCATCTGGTTTACTTTTACCGAGAGAGAGCACGCATCTCTAAGCAAATACCGTTGTTGGTGAACAACGCGTTCATCAGATTGAGGTTCTTCCCTTACTTTCATCACCTATCGCGGGCCAGGAAGTCCAACATTGCCTACACCTTCTCTAACAGAGGCGGCAGTCCTTTGAATGATGAAGAATTGTACGAAGCCTTCAAGAAATATCGAGGGCCTTATTCCCGAAACATGTTCTTTAAGACCACACCACACCCGAAGGACAAGGCAGTCGATCGAGTCAAGTTTAGGAGATTGGTAAAGCGAAGTCTATTTGATGCCCTCCATGACGTGGTTCCTTCCAAGAAACTCGATGTACTCAAGGTAAGCGGGATCTGGTTCTTCCAATTTGATGCCTCACCATGCACGGAGGATGACTTCAGCATAGTAAAGAGGGACATCACGGCCGCTGTGAGACGAGTTTACAAGGACAAGAAATTGCAAAATGCATTGGAGACGCAGCTGAAGAAGCACAATAAACAATACAATTATGGTGATCACCTAATGAAAACCGCGTCTTTGGAGAACACCCCCGGCGCAAAAAATGTCCCCGGCTACTACCCAAAACTTCCATTCGCTACAAATACATCGGAACTTGTATGATATCATTGAACATAGATTATTTAAAAAAAAAATACAGGTATAACGGAGAACCAATTGGCAATTTTCGAACTGAAGATTTTCAATCCATGTTATCGTTTGCCTACGATGACACGGGTTTCAAGACGTTCTGAGCCTCCTGGCCAATAACGTTTCCAACAGGGTCGTACTCACAGACAATGTACAAGCCCCAGTTGTTCAGACGACAGTCTTTGTAGGCGCAGCCAACCTTCTTGGATCCCTTCCACACAACCTGAGTGAAGTGGTTGTACTCGTTATGAGAGGAGTAGTCGTAACTTTCACCTTCATCAAACCAAGCCTTCACAGCAGAAGGACCGTTGCTGAATCCAGCGGCCAAGTTTTCACCATACTGACCATGAGTGTGGGTAAGAACACCAGAGCAGTCGTAATCGTCAGCATTCTTCTTAGCGTACTTGTATGGACCCTCATCCCATGACAATTCGTCAACACCGTGTTGAGCTCTGTACTTATTGTGAGCATCCAAGATGTCCTTGGCAAATTTCTTGTCAATGTCCTCGGAGGAGTCGTAAATGGCATCGTAGATACCACCAGTGCTAGTCGAGTCCGATGAAGTCGTGCTACTCTGCTGAGCAGTGGAGGAGGTCTTGGTGTCGAACCAGCCACCACCAGTGGAAGTGGAGGATGGAGCAGAAGTAGATGGCTGCTGGGTGCTAGCAGAGCTAGTGTATGAGTCGTTTCCGGAGTCAGAGTTGTCATCGTTACCGAAAAGACCCTTGAGCCAAGAGGAGAAGCTGAAGCCCAGGCCAGAACTTGAGCCGGAGGTGGAACCAGAACTTGAGCCGGAAGTGGAACCAGATCTGGAGGTTCCGGAAGAGCTTGAATAGCTGCTCAACCAGTTCAGCAATGTGGACCAGATTGATGAGCCACTAGATCCGGATGAGGAGGAGGATTCATCGGAGACCTCACCAGTAGCAGCGGCAGATGCAGCCACGGCCAGCGTAGCGTCAGCAGTTGGGTTGTAAGAATACTGAGAGCCATCCTCGTATGTAACAGCAGTGGTAGTCTGATACAAGGTTACCGGAGCTGCCAAACTGACATGAAGTAAGGAAAGAAAAAACACGAGCACTTGAGCTGCGATCATAGCGGGTATGAATGAATGTGTGTTGCTTCTGGTGAGATTGACCAAATTCAAACAGCAGCGCTTGGATAGATTTTATAACAAAACACAGCACCAACAAAGTTCCCACACTAGGCAAGATCAGAATTTGGCACTGGTTGCAAAAAGATAGCTTCTGTGTGCAGGGGTGCATAAATGGCGTTGCCTATTGGGGAAAATCGCATAGGACTCATTTACCCCGATCAGGCAAAATCATTGTGCACTCGAGCCTATAGCGATCTGTGCACTGCACTTATTCGGTTTACTACCCATAACAGGAAATGCATTGGAAACTCAAGGCAGCATGTCAACATAGAAACGTCTTCTCACACGGGCAGTGCTGGTTTTTCTGCCCCGCTCGACAGGGTCTAGACGGCGATGGATAGCTGCAACTTCTCGCCTAGAACATGTAAAAGTCTAAGAGTTGGTGACGAAAACCTCTTCCAAGCTTTGGAAAACGACTTCGGAAACTCCGCCGCCTGTGCATCTGACAGTGAGGTCGAATTGTCTTCCGTCGGGATCCAAACTTTTCATCGAGACAAGAACTCCAAAGTTTGCAGTCGAAGTGTGTAGGATGCCGGCAGCCATTACAAGGATATCCCCGATGATGAGTCGGGCGTGCAATGAACGACGGCAAACCCTAATCTTTGGAGCGTACGCAGAACGTTGGACAGGATGTACTTGTGATTTGCCTTAATTGCCTGTCTTGCTTCGCCTGCGTTGCTACCTAAAGCTTCCCCGATCTGAAACCATCTCCGCTTGAACTCTTCAGCGGACAAGTTGGTTGCCGAAAGTGTCTTCAAAATGACCACGGGCACCTTGAGATGTAAGGTGTTGAACGATCCTCCGCACCTATAACTCAAGGAAAGTACTGGGCTTTCATTGTTCTCGACAATATTTCGAATCGTGGCGACGAGTTCCATTGTAGTTTTCGTGGCAATCGTTGAATCTGGAACTTTCACAAGTCTGATATAATAGTTTGGATCCTCTCGTTTGCCTGGATTATGCAAATCCAAAACAGTAAAGGCGGTGATGTCAGTGTTGGCGTTCTTAGCAGCATTATTGATGACCGTGAACTGGTAATTCACATTTGCTGTGGCCTTCACCACACGATACGTGATTTTGACGAGCTGGTCCTCATAGAATATACCAGCATCGTAATGAAGCATTCTGTGGTAGCCGCTGTACCAGTTTGGTGATAGCTTCATCACCGACGCTCCCGAAGAGTCACCAAATGGATCGCTACTACTCTCATTGTAGTCCTCGTCGGCATCACTCAAATCGCTCCCGCTAGTAAAGCCTGCTGTTGTAGCCTGGCGTTCGCCCTTGGGCTTCGGAATCTTCAGCACGTTCACCGTAGATCTAGACTTAGCACTCTTGAGAGCTTGCAAGCTTCCGAGATGGTTCAAAAGACTGTTTTTCTTAACATCGAAGGGAGGTATAGCTTTCACGATGCTTCTAGCAAACTGTCTATCACTCTGACTGCCGCTAGCAGTTAGACTTCCCACTTTTAGGTATTCATGGGCTCTCGTTTGGATTTCCAAATCAAGCGATAGTGTTTCTGCCTCAAACAAATCAAGAATTTCAGGAACGAAATCCTCATTTGGAAAGTTTACCAAGAATTTCACGAAAGACGACAAAAGGAGTGGCCGAGTTGGGATTTGTGCCCTGAAGTAGGCCTCGTAAAGCATCTTGAACTGAGAAAATGTGCTGAAGTGGCTGTCACGATCCTCGCCCTCGGCAGCTAAGTGGCCATAATCGCCTAGGATCAATGCACCGACTCGAACGAGACTGTCGGCATTCATACCTTCGCCTTTTCTAAGAAGGTTTATAATAAGCTTGCAAGCTTTCTTCTGAAGATCCTGGTTGTTTACAATAATTTGTACAATTCTTTCCCATACCTCCCCTGAAGAACCCAGGCCATCACGATGATCTGCTCTGGCAGTCTTGCCACCAATCGAGAGAAGTCGAAGCATGGTGGTGATGTACCAAATGGAGTCTGTAGCAAATCTTTCTGCCAATACAGCTATTTTGATTGAGATATCTGATTTCAAGGAAGACTCTGTGAGTGGATAGTAGTCGAGTAACTTTGCAATGATTTGAGTGTATGAGGATTCATCACAAACAGTGTAGAGTAAGTCAATACTCTTTTTTCTCACTGAAATATCCTTGTCGTACAAGGACTTGTAAATCTTCTCGAGATGATCCTTGAAATGAGCAGTTGAATCGGCTCTTGCAGAAAGTTTAACCAACGCATCAAGAACAAGATATCTATTGTTAGTTTCTGGAGATGTCAAAAGCTGTACCAATGCATAAATTGCGCCTTCAATGGCATCTGGAGAAGCGTCTAGGTAGACAGCCAACGACACTGCCTGGAATAGTATGGACGACTGTGAGTTTCGGCTTGGTTGGCCCTTTACCGGTCTGGATGCATTTTGAATCAGCTTAGCAACCGCCTGTCTAAGCTTGGAGAGTGTTCGATCATCGATATTACCCAAAATCACAACTGGGTTTCTTTGATCTTCTCCGAGAACAAAGAAGTGTTCGACTAGCTCGAACAATTTCACCACGAGCCAAGGTGCTGGAATGTCATAGTAATAGTAGTCTTCTGGACAACGCTCTTCCACCAAAATTGAGTGAAGTCTATTTGCAATGGATGGTAGAAGAGACTTTGAATAAATAGGTTTGACATCAACAAGAAGCTTGACCAAGGGAACAACAGAGAGCACAACACTGATCTCTTTGTCGTCAACCAAAGCTAGCAAACGCGGTATCCAGTTGTCGTTCGCCAAGATCATCTGTGGGTATAGCTTGAGCAAGACGTAAAATGCAATGACGGCCTTCTTCCTAGTGAAGGACTTTGTCGTAGGTGAGACACACTGTTGGTAAACTAGACTCATGAGCTCCTGCCACTGTGAAGCCGGATCATCTGCCTCAGTCACAATCAGCTCTGTAATATGAAGATCCTGGTGAGACACGTTAAAATTGGAGGCTATGAACAGCAAGGCCAAACAGTTTACGTCCTCCGAGTTGGACCTTAGGTCTTTCATGAGGTTCGGCCATATCAATTCGAGCAAGTCTTCGAAGTAGCTTTTAAGCGAGGCCGAAGATCGACTGTATAAGACAGAAACCAGGATATATCCCACCAGCTTCTCGCCGTAGTCGTTTGATGCAATTAGGGAGAACGCCTGTTTTAGGCCGAACTGTACCTCGTCCGTGTACCCCATGAGGTATATGTACATGAGCTTGCATATGTATTTCTTCTTCTGGTAGGAATTGAGGTTCTGGGAGAACTTGGAGCGTACGTTGCTGATTTCCAAGTTGATTCTCTTGTGCTCCTCTTCGGCATCTTTGGAATTCCTCAAGTCCACGATGAACTGGGTCAAGCCCTTCATATTAGGAGCCATGATGGACGTTTAGCGATTGTGTGGAGGAAAAAGGAAGTTATTGGTGATCTGAATTTAGCGTCAATGATCTACCATTCAATGGTCGTTACGCACAGTTATTTAGGTAGTCGCGCTAGCTCTTCTGGGACAAGTCTCGATCTGGCAAGAAAACCCGAGTTGGTGGATAAAGAGATGGCGGAATTCTCGGAATGGATCTTATCGAGAAGTTTAATCCAGAAAAAATGGAGTTGATATTTTTACCACGGTTGCGGATCTAAATTGTCGGCACTATGGTAAAAATGGCTGCGAAGAGAGACCCCTATGGACCGCGACTTATACATGAAGTGATCTACGACGAGGTGGGTTAAGCAGCTGCAATGAAATAAACTTTGTTCAATAAAGAAACTGATGGAAGAACTGTTTATTTACTCGCCAGGGTTTTGTACTTCTGAGGTTGAGGTGGTGGGATGTTCCATGCCATTTCTACATCACCCTGCCTCTCTAGACCCTCACCTTGAATACTTGACCCTTCAACATGCCAGCTTTGACTTTGTATCGAGAAATACCGGAGATCCAACGCCACGGCCGGTTGTGTCCACTGTAACACCAGATTCAATTTAGTCACGTGATATTTTCAAGAAGCCGGAATCTACCAGCAATTATTCCAGCCACAATTCTCCAATTCCCTAAAAAGGCTTTTCAATTTAAAATTTACACATTCATTGAATTACTTCACGTCCACTGTCCTTCAATCCTCTCTCTTGCAAGTGCACCGGGGCTGACCCTGATTGGCCAATTGGAAGCCCGAGCATCCGCACTAGCACGGTTTGCGCACACTGCACCGACCAAAAAACTCATACCTCAACCGTCTTCAATCAGAACAACCTCGATAAACAATGTCTGTTGCTAAGAGTGCTGCCACCAAATTGAACTGGGCTCAGGTCATCTCCTCTTTGGATTGACCGGCAAGACTTCTGCCAGTTTGAACGCATTCAAGAAGAGAAACGACGAGGCCAAGAAGGAGCACCTCGAATTGTCCAGCGAGTCCACTGAGGTTGACTTTGCCCACTACAGAAAGGTGTTGAAGAACCAGAGCGTTATTGACGAGGTTGAGAAGGCCGTCAGCTCTTTCAAGCCCGTTACTTACGACGTGTCCAAGACCTTGAAGACCATTGACATCTTTGAGCAGAAGGCTGTTGAGAACGCCAAGTTGACCGAGAAGTCTGTCTTGGAGGAGATTGAGCAATTGCAGGCCACCTTGAAGGACATTGAGGGCTCCAGACCATTCGACCAATTGACCGTTGACGACGTTGCCAAGGCTAGACCTGATGTCGATGACAAGGTTAACTACATGGTCAAGAACGGTAAGTGGGAGGTCCCATCCTACAAGGAGAAGTTCGGTGACTTGACTGTCATGTAAGCATCCACGACGTACAACGACTCTTTAGAGGTTTCAATATCATACATTCATGTGCATTCGTGCCAGGTGTCCTGGTACTTGTAGTTATGTCTGCCAAAGGCCACGATAAGGTCGAAAGTTTGGAAAAATTCGGACGGTAGTAGACTGAGATGATGTAGCTTAGAAGGGTCCGCAATGGCCTTGAAGGGCTTGTATCCTCTTTCGTATTCAATGTCCCATCCGGTGACGATCACATTGCACTGGTAACACTCCTTTAGTTCGTTCAACGTATCTCTCAACTTGCAGTAACGCATAGCTGTTAGTTTCTCTCTCTGTAGGGTCCAGAAGAAGCTCGAGATGTTTTCAATCACCAAAGTATTCAAGTGCAAGTCTCTGATCTCTTCCATTTCATCAGCCATGATTCCTCTCAATTGCAGGAGAAGCTTATCGAATGTCGCCACATGATACACACGACAATCTTCAAGGTTCAACGTATCTGTGAAGCCTGCTCCACAGTCGAACATTAGAATGCTTCCATCCCGTTCCCCGAGCTTGTCGTAAAAGGCTCTCTTCAAGGAGATGTTTCGGAACAAGAACACGGCGCTCTCATTTTCCAACGTTTTATCCTCCCAGGGTAGATTGAGTTGAAGCTTTCTCTTACGTCTAGTAATAAGCTTCCGTTAGTTTTATTTTTGGTCTATGCTGTGGGGTACATACATCGAAGAGTGAAACTGTAAGCATGGGTGGTAGCTTTCGCGCACTATCTAGATCTCGTACTTGATGTCCTCGTCGAAGTCGTCAAGCTCATCGTAGACATTTTTGAAAAAAATTGTTCCATTGAGCTCATGGTCGAAATTGAAGTTGATGCCGTTGATAAGCATTTTGTTGATTCGTAAGTTTGTGAATCCATCGTTCTCGTCACCTTCTTGGCCGATAAGAACGTCTTCAGCATCACCTCGATTAAGGTTGATCATTTTTCTGATCAAGTCATTGAGGAAATGTGATACCACGACCGAGTAGTCGGGAACAAACGTTTCTTTACGAAGGAACTGGCAGTCATTTTCGTGTTCTTCCGCATCAAAAAACCGTTCGTGTGATTCTTTCAACTCTGCCTTCTCATCTTCAAAGTCAGCCATCTCATATGTCTTCACCGGCAAACACATGAACGGAATGGAGAATTTGCTGTTGTGAAAGTTCCAGTTCATGTTCCTCAAAGGTCTGCGTAGTTGAAACAAGTCCCCATAGTTTGTGTCGAACACCACACGGTCTGCTAAAACCTCACTCATCGCTCTCATCAATTGGACCGTCAACACATCCTTGTAAACTTGCTTTCCAAAGCTGTAGTATCTGTGATAAAGAAGGTAGTCGTCGAGCTTCTCTAAATACTTGTCACAGTGGTCACATTTGCAACCATTCCACATAAATGTGTTCATTGGTTGTTCGTAGCAAGAAAGACATGCAACCAAATTCGGAAGCATCAAATTTACCACATGTTTCTGGAGGGTTGCAAGAAGATTCGGAAGCAAGTTTGTGTAAAGCTTGACCTTTCTGAGATAGTTGCCTTCGAATCCATCGTCAATCACTCCATCGGGAGGCACATTGTGCCGAATGGAGAGGTAGATCAAGGTGTCGGAGCTTTCAACCACCAGTTTGACAAAATTGAAGACAGCCAAGTCCCAGATCTCACTATAGCGATGATTGTTGTGGATATGGTGGCTGTTCTGGATCACCGCCAAACGTTTAAGTTGAGTAAAGTGAAATTGGGATAAGCATGTTTCCAAACAATCCAGATCACAATTTCCAACATCGTCACAGCCTAGAGAAATTTGGAAGTTTTCGAGACTCAGAAAGTCCACATACGGGTAAGTGTGCTGGTGCTCGTGGCAATGGTATGCTGTGAAGGTCTTGAGTTTGTTCAACACAAATGGCTGTTGTTTGTAGAGCAACCAAAGAGCATCAAAAAACCTGTTTGAAACATCTGCTTCAGAACTGACTATGAGGTGCTCGATCTTCGTGAGAACCTGAACGTGGCTTGCATTCATGGATGGATCCTTCTCAACATCGGCCACCACGATCTCGTGAAGCTTTGGAAAATCTTTGAGGTCTGCTATCTCCAGAACACTGTCAACGCAAATGGATGTCAAGGAAGGGAATGATCTCGACAAATCGATCCATCCGAGTCGTTTTCTTAGGCCCAGATCTGATATGTATATCTTGGTGATTTCATCGGCAAGTGTGCTAAGAAGCTGGAGCAATTCATATATAGCCTTCTCGACACTGTTGCTGAAACTGCCTTCTATCTCTATCAGCTCTATGTACTGAGCTAATTGTGGATTCACTTGGATAGAGGTGATTAGCGTTCTCACTCTCGCCTCTACCATCTTCAAGTGTGCCTGTCTTGGTCTCTCAATATCGCTCAATCCTGCTATCACCGTCGCTGAAGACTCCACAAAATCGTCTCGTCTATAGTGAGCAGGAACGGTGCTTGCTGATCTCAAAGCCGGGTCAGTCTGGATCACCAATCTCTGGTAAAGTCTCTTGAGGCAGGGCTCATAGAAGTGGAAATTCGTCAAGGCCAAGTTGAGAAGCAGGTCTTGCGGTAGGAAGTAAAGGACGTTATTGAGAGCATCGCTGGGAAACTCGAGTAACAGGGAAACCATGGTATAGCTTGAGTAGAATAGAAGGGGCCTTGTGGTGGAGAGATAATTCTGATAAGACTGCACAATGAAGGAGATTCAAAGAAGTTGGGTGGGGACAACGGCCAAGACTGATGGCCCCATCATCGAGGGACTTTCGTATAATAGGTAGTTTCGCAGAAGAATTAGAATCCTTTGATTAGAGTTTTTTTTGTTTTTTCGATTTGATGTGGCAGTATTTAGTTTCATTGTGTAGAAACCCAACGTACTACAGCCAACATATGCACCCACGAGCGCATGAATTTTGCACCCAATTCAGGATCACATTTGAGATCAGTTGAAGATGGGTGACGAATCACACGGTTAATGAAAAATTTCATCACCACTGGTTTTAGTTCAATGTTGTGAAGTCTTGCGAAATTGTTAAAAGTGTTATTCTACTATCAGTCGGATCTTAACCACATGGTCGTTCACATTGAATGAGTACGATTCTCTCATGATTTGTGTGATCCCTCATATATCTGAGGTATCCAGAATTATTCAGCAATGTCCACGTTTGGGGAACAAAGAACACTCTACAGCCGTCTTTAAAGCCAAATTAGGCACAAACCCAAAGACATGTGAAGCCCAGTGCAGTGAGTGCTGCTCTCCATGGCTTCATGTCAAAATCGGAGCTCACGAATACGATCTCACAAAGCATTGCTATGCGAAATAGATCCCAACAAATGCCGCTTAGCAGAGACCTCCTGAGTTCGAAATGTTCCTAGGCAAGGAGAAGAGCAGGTCGTTAGATAGGACTGAATTACGAAAGGGAGAGCTATGGCTAGTACACGAGGGATGATAAAAAACCTAGTTTCGGATATCGTCAAAAACGGTTTCTTCTCATCTGATCTGGAGTCTCATGGCTGCTGTGTTCATGTCGCAACAGACTTCAGTACCTTGGACGCCTTCAACTGTCGCAAGGTTGCAGTCAAGTAAGATCAGATCCAAACTCGTTAAAAGCCTCAGGTCTACTGGGCAGTCACGTTGATGCATTCATTTTCTATGTAGCTCCGTTGTCTTTACTCGGCCTTGATACCAAAGAGGGCTCTGCCAGTGTAGTACAATGGAACAGCCGTGGACACGGTGAACAAGGCGTAGAATGGGTACACCAAAGCCTTGGAGCGGGGGCCTCTCAACCACAACCTCTGGTTGGAGTTCTGGTACAACTTTTGCAATCTAATAATTCTCTGTGGGTCCATGGTTGAATAGATGGGTTGTAGCTTTGTCTGTCTGAAAACATCAGCGCACTTTTTGAACCAATGGAAGTATAGGTAATGTTTGGTAGCGCGCACGACCACACCATTTCTCTAATCTGGCTCCACATACTAGACAGAACACGCCGCGCATATTTCGCAGCCATTGCTTAGTAGCGGTTCGCCTTTAATCCAGATCAGAGTCCACGACAATGGTTCGGCTTCGCCGGCTTCTTTGTGTCTCGGGCTCTGAGTCACTAGCAGCTTCATTTCCTGATGATATGTCTTGAATTGACCACAGCTGATTGTCACTCAAATATTGATAATCATCTAAGTCCTGGTCGTGTAGACGTCTTACTGCCAGCTCCATATCCTCTGCGTCGCTATTCATCTCATCAGCATTAAGGCCGTAACGACCACCGTCCTCTCGAAAACCTCCCCACAGGTCGCTACTCTGGCTTCGAAGGTCTTCATCTTCTCCTGATGATAGTATTTCGTCCCCAGGCTCCACATATCTCTCTCTCTGTATGTCGTTTAGTCCACGAGAGTCAACAAAACTGTCTTCTGAATCGTACGCATCCCGTTCATCTCCATAAAGTTCAACCTCTTCCCTATCTTCGTTATATGCATCGCCGTCTTCTGAGTCAAAGTACAGATCTTCTCTTGGGACTCTGAAACGAGCTCCACAGTGTAAACATGTTGATCCGTGAGCTTCCCAATGGCAGTTACCACATCTAGGCACTCCATCAGAGTTGTCGACGAGAGTTAATGCACTATTGAAGGCCTCGTCAAACAATGATTTTTTCTTCTTGGCCTCCTCAAAGTCATCTAATACCGACTGTCGTGCGGTTTCGAGTTGTTCTTTATGATGTGCATCTTCCATCGTCTCTATCACGATGTCTGTGATGTTTTTGCTGATATCTTTGAGTCGTATGTTGAGCACTGGAGCCTGTTCGAGTTCTGATCGACAGGTCGGACAGTTCACCTTCGTGGCAAACCATGCATTGAGACAGTTGTAACAGAAGGAGTGGCCGCAAGAAGCAAGAAACGGCACATGCATCACCTCTGAGCATATCAGGCATTCTAGAGACGATATAACCTTCAAGATTAGTTGATCTTTCAAGGCATGATCTATGTTAGCCCATACTCTGGCATCGTCATAATATACCAGCATGGCAAACTAGCGTGCTGAGCTCACACAAGAAATGGCAAATCGGTACCAAGGAGTAGGCAGCCTGTTTTGGTGATGTCCCCGCAATGTGCAGTAGATTTGGAGAATGCCCATGACGATATCAAAACAACACGGCTGGAGTCTCAACTTTGAGATGCTTCGCTTTTATAAAAGGTCTGGAAAGCAAATACAAATCGGCTCCGCTCGTTCTGAGTGTTTTAGCTTCTCGTCAATCTCCATAGATATAGGGAAAGCGATGTCTCTTAGCTGCCAAGATCCCATTGCACATAGGCGAACGTAGTCAATTATACTCTCCTTATTATGTCTTCTAGCTTTACAAGCTCCTCGTTAGTGGCGACCTTGTTCTCCCTTGCAGTCTCGATGTCTTTATGTACATCGTCAACCGTCTGTTTGATTGCAGCGAGTACAGACCTCAATTTCCTTAGATCCTCAATCTCTTTCGTTTCCTGGTACTGTTAGTATAAAGAATCTCTAGTCATAGGTTGGATAACCTACCTGTTGGGTGGACATGATGAGGAAGTGTTGTTTGTTAAGTTAAACGCGCTCAGGAGCAGGACATAGTTAGTTAGCTGTGTGAGTACACCAAAACTAAGTAGAAACCCGATTGATATTAATACCTATTTGAACCTTTCATGTAATTAATTTTGAAGTTATAAAATCACTTCTAGAAGATTCACCTGCTGGACACTATCATCGTGGTGTACATTCTGGTGCGCCTAACCTCAACTTTCAACTATTTACTCCAAGTAAAAGAGAGCTATGGCTGAAGAAACCCTTAAAAGAAAATTGGACTCTGAGCCAGAGGCGGAAGCCAAAAAGAGCAAAACAGAGCTTAATGAAAAAAGCTCGACCGAGAAAGAAACGATGGGAAACAGCAATGATTCGAAGAACGGTAGTAAGACTGAAAACCCCGAGAACGAGAAGAAGCCTGAGGAGAAGAAAGAATCCGTGGAAGAGGAAGACAACTCAAAGAAGAAAGGAGTCGAGTCTGAGAAATCCTCAAAAATTTCGTCTGAGGAGAAGAATTCCGTTACTCCAAAAGATACTACACCAGTGTTTGGCTCGAAGAGTTCCTTCGGTGATGCTTTTAAGAAGTCAAAGGAGAAGCCCGACATCTTTGCTTCCGCCAATGATGAATCCACTACTTCACTGTTTGGCTCCAATGTCCTGCTGTTTGGCTCCAAATCTAAGTTCGGCAATGCTTTCCAACAAACATTGCTGAAGCCATCTTTCCTCGATAGCCCGGAGCCCACAGCAGAGAAGGAGGATTCAGTGGACGAATCCAAACCAAAGACATCACAACAGTACAAGCAAGTAGATCTCGAGGAGAAGACAGTTACGACAGGTGAGGAAAACGAGGAGTCTGTTTTCTCTGCTACAGTTAAGGTGTTTGAGCTAGACCTTTCGAACATTAAGGAAGGCTGGAAAGAGCGGGGTGTTGGTCCTCTACATTTAAACCAATCCAAGCTGGATTCCAAGGAGGTCCGCATTGTGATGAGATCTCAAGGACTTTTGCGTGTCGTGTTGAACTACAAGATCACCCCAGAGACGGAGCTTATCAAAGGACTAGAAGCAAGTTTGTCCCCAGGCAAGTTTCTTAGATTCAACTCTGTTGTGAGCGGCAAGCTTGTGCAATATCTTGTGAAATTCTCTAACGAGACACTTAGAGACGGCTTGGTGAATAAGGTGAAGGAGCTTCAAGAAAAGATCACCAAGGAGGATAAATAGAGTCTTTTGCGATCTTGTATAATACATGCTATTTCTAAAGTTTTTCAAATGCTATGGTACAGATGGTTGAGCCCTTCTGGCCACCAAACTGAAACGAGGGGTATTCCACGTTTTTGAATACCTTGAATTCACCTGCTTGAGTAATGATTTTTGTCAACTCCTGCTCTGTGAAGTTACATGATGTGATTATTAGAAGTGATCCGGATTTCACCAATTTGGCAACTTGCAAGGGGTAAACATCGACTCCAATCTTTCCATCAAAGCCATCAACAGGATCGTTATTAAGAGCAATGGCATCAAGAGTACCCTTGTCAAAAATCACGTCGAACTTTTCCTTATTGTCGTCCAAGTACTGGCACTGTTTTCTAATGAAGTCAACTTCCTCAAAAGTATACGACTGGTTTGAAAATCTCTTCAGGGCTACCTTTTTGGCAAACTCCACAGACTCGGGCGAATAATCTATACCATTATTGAGAAGCTTCACAGCGATATCCTGCTCCTCAATCTCTTGGTTGAGTTCGAATAGGAAATGACCGTTTCCAGTACCCAAGTCTAGGATGTTCAATTCGTCGGAATCAAACTGATCCTCTTCCACCATGTTTATAAAGAAATCAATGACTCTTCTTTCAGCATCTGAGTCATCGAACCAGTTTTCGCCAGTGTCCTGGTCGTTCTCATCGAAATTTTCAATCTCCTTCTGGTAGAACTCATTCCAGCTAACGTTAGTGAGAACACTAAATACCCATGTGATACATACTATTGTTTGGTCCCAAGCTTCGAATCGTTAAGTCTGATTTCCTCTTCCATAGTCCCGATGTAAGCTGCCTTTCAAAGAAGAGTAGTCCGAAATTCCGTCACGTGCGAAATCAACAACTTCTTGAACCGATACACAGAAAGATCGTAACAACACTTCATATCAATTCAATGTCTCTGGGAGCATCTACCCCTGTGCTTTCCTACAAAAAGCGTACTCAGCGACAAGATGGCAAGAACACTGGTCAAGATCCTAATCTAGGGTCCAGGCTGCCACGTATTAGCACTCAGTCAATCTCCAGTTCTGCACCAGAATCACCATCAGCCCCTAGCACGCCTACTCTAGGGAGCTCTAGAAAAGTGTCATCCAGAAGAAAAGCATTGCAAGATTTCTACAAGCTTCATCAGGAGAAAGCCGAGGGCACTCACGAAGCACCTGCCACTCCTTCTGAGCCTAAAGAGGAAGACGAAAAGACAACAGAAGAAGCCACACTGGCAGAGGATCTCGATGATCCGTCTAATATTGAAGAATTTATCAAGACAGCATCCGCTTCACAACTCCTCAAAGTTCGCAACAAAGCCAGTGGGAAGCTTAACTTCCACGACTCCGAGAAGAAGTCCATCATCTACGACAACTACTATGAACTTATCAAACTCAATCAGGTGCTCAGTGATTTGAGTGGGAAAGAAAGAAAAAAGCCCGTTTTGGATGAGGAGCAAAAGGATGTTGTGACGGATGAGCACTTGCAAGAAACCATGGATGAACTCACGGCATTTTTGAACGACAAGGCTTCTATATTCAACCAAGACTTCACCCTGGTGGTGAACAGCTTCAGCACAGAGTCCAGGCGCTCCGATTCACTTGCCAGCATTCAGGCGATCAAGGAGACCGATTAAGTAATAGATGAGCTACGTTGAGCAAGCAGCATACATAGACTGGGTCAACAATAATGATGAAAAACATTTACATGAGCTCTTGACATATTCTGCTTACTGGTTCAAAGTGTGTATCCCCAGTGCACCAAGCAGCTAGTAGACCATCGCATCCACTCATTTCCTTGCCGAATGGAAACTATGTAGCCCTCAATTGATTTACTAGCAGTGTTTTGGAAGCCATTTTATAAAATTGTTTGAATCTTTCTCTTTTTCTTACTTCTTATATTCTGCATTGCTTTTTTTTTTTTCAAAATGTCTCCTCGAGATTGAATAGGTCCTACTCCACAGTGCGATGCGTCTTTTAGACTAAACCGCGTAACGCGACTCAAGAACAACTTCAGTAACAACACCCACAATGCACGCCGAAGATGCAGATATGTCTGATGTCGAGGAGCATGGAGCTATCGACAAAGCCACACAGCAACGTTACAGAGTCTGGAAAAAGAACAGTCCCTTCTTATATGACTACGTCTCCACCAATTCATTATTATGGCCTTCGTTGACCGTTCAATTCTTCCCGGACTTGGAAACAACTGAAAGCAACAATGCAAAGGTTCCTCAATCGCTTGTTTATCAAAGGCTTCTTCTTGGTACATTCACTTTAGGCCAAGGAGTAGACACAGTGTCAATCTGGCAGCTACCGTACTATAGAGACTTTCATGAAAATCTTAATGTGGATCAGCTAGATTATAATCCTGAGAAGCACGAGTTCGAGCTTCCAGCAGTCTCCAAGAATAAATTAAGAAATATCCAGTCGATCAACCACTTTGGAGATGTCAACAAGCTTAGGTACATGCCCCAAAACCCAGACGTCATTGCAAGTTCAAACAACATGGGCAACTTGTCAGTCTACAATCGTACCAAACACTCCAATATCAAGACACTCGGAAACGAAAACGAAATTAATGAACCCCAACTACGTTTAGTGAACAAAGCCAAGCCATCTAATGAGGATATATTCGCCTTTGACTGGAACAAGCAGGCAGAAGGTGTGATAACCTCAGGTAGCATGGACGGCACCATCAACATCTACGATATCCTGTCGGGCTATAATAGCAAAGATGACACATCTATTGATGTCATCAAGTATTATGACACCGGGGTTGGCATCAACGATATCGAATGGATACCAACACATAATACCGTATTTCTTTCTGCAGATGATTCAGGCAGTCTCAAACTTTTTGACACTAGAAGTGGCAGCTCCAGCCCCGTTGCTGAGCATAACATTGGCATTGCCTGTAATTCGCTTTCAATTAATCACAATGGCAGAAGTGTGGCTTCTGGTCACAGTGATGGGTCTGCTAACATCTTTGACCTCCGTTCCATGAGCCAGGGCAGCATATTCAACTTTAATCCCCATACAGACTCTACTACTCAGGTAAGGTGGCATCCAAAGTTCGCATCCATATTGGGAAGCTCCTCGACGGACAAGCTGGTCAAGCTTCATGATCTAGGACGTTCCGAGCACAAGGATGGCCTCCTCTTTAGCCACGAGGGGCATATGCTCGGTGTAAATGACTTTGACTGGTCACTACACGAGGACTGGATGGTCGCTAGTGTTGCCGATGATAACTCTCTACACGTATGGAAACCCGCTCACACGGTTCTACATAGCTGAAGGAATATATCTTTAGTCGTTTTGATTCGTTCTACGTAAACTAATTTAAGCCTTGGCGAAAACCTTCTCGACCTCGGCAACAGCCTCGGCCAAAACCTTGTCCTGGAACTTAGGGTTCTCGACCTCCTTGTTCACCTTGTCCAAGACAGACTTGAGCAATTGCTCCTGCTCCAACTGTCTCTGCTGCTGCTCGAATCTGACCCAGGAGTCCAAGGTGGCCTTGGCCTCGTGGGCAACAGCAAGCTTCTGCTTCAACTCGAAGGTCTCGGCCTCCAACTTGGCAGTCTCTCTAGAAATGTCGAACAACAGCTTGGTGGTGTTGACAACCTCCTTCAACTGGGAAACGGAATCAATTCTGCCCTTAACAGCGGAAACATGCTTGTTCTTAGACTCGTTCAAGAGGTCGTTGACCTTCTTGATCTCACCGTCGGCCCACTCGGTGTACAATGGGGCAACGAACTTGGCGCAAAGAGCGACGAAGGTGGAGAAAGTGACCACCAAGATAGTCTCATCATGCAAAACAACCAACTCGTTGGAAATACCGTACACAGCGGCGGCGGCAGAGGTGGCCAAGATACCAGTCTTGGAAATGAGGTTGTTACCTGGCAAGGCGTCAACGATGGAGTTGGCCTTCTCCTTTGGCTCCACTGGAGTAGACAAACAACGGATACCAATTCTGTTTGTTAGTATTAGTTTCAACGGCGTGTTCCGGATCTCGAAGCGTGAATATATGACATGTGTTTCTGGGCGGTCAAATATATATGTAGTAATTGGTCAATTGGGAACGAAATTAGGAAGGCGGGAATAAAGAAATGGGGCCCTTGATATATCAATTGGTCGGACTATGGCGTTCGGATTATATTTTCTTTCATGGTCTGGCTTCTCTTTCGATTTGTTGGATTGTGGATTATGACTTGTTCAGTGAACCGGAATCGGCGAAAATTATGTTCAGATTGAAAACATACGGGTTGCGGGCAGCCATGAAGGCTGGACGGGCAGCTCTGGTGACAATTCTGTTGATCATAGCCATTATCGGGAAAGGAGGTACCTTGTAGTTCTCTTCTGAATAGTTTTTTTTCGACCACAACCGGTTCCAACTTCGCACAATCTTCGGTGTGCGAATTCTGCGATCTCATTGGAGGCCCTCGACTGCCCAAACGGGAAGGCTGCGCGCTCTAAACGTTCCGTCGCTACAATCTACGCTAGTGATCTAGAGTTAATAAACCTTGGAATTTATGGTGAAAATATTATGATTGTCTTTTGATCGTTTTGTTCGGATCAAATTCGAAGTTATTATGATTAGTATCGGTTCCACCCGTGGTTTAGGTATTTTGCAACCATTGTGAATATCTTGAATCCACGCAAGAGAGGCCTCGGGCAATCGAAAACATATCGAGGTTTATCTCGGTCGAATCAATTGTTGTCAAGTTGTAACCTGAAAGTGCCAGATTGGTGCAGTTATATTGAGGCCCCAAACACATTCCCCAACCATTTCCCTGCTAAAACGTAGCCTCAAACGATACCATAATTCATTTTATCAAAAATCATCTTCCACATACTTGCCTCTCAATTATGTCTTGGGGACCTCTTGTGCCTGTGCAGCCTGCTGCTGTGTTTCTTGATACCTCTTCAAGATCAATCTATTCAAAGCAGCATCGGTCTTCCTTTCAGCCTTGGCGAGTAATGGAGCAATGTCACGCTTCAAATCACTATTATAGCCATTGTCCTCTTCCATAGCATCATCGGATGTCTCGTGCTGGGGCTCTTGCGTCCCATCATGAGGAGCTGATAGCGTTTCAGTAGCACTACCAATGCTTTGGTGCCCTATTTCTGGTACCGCAGAGTTCCCAGAACTTGCTTTTACGTCATCACTTGGCTGACCATTTCGCTGTCTTCTAAGTTCGGCCAATCTTGCCACTCGATCTGACATTATTGAATGAAAATACGTAAAGTGAGATCAGATGTTACATAGATGCACCCGTACACCCTATATAGAGACCTGCTCTATAAACCATTCATGAAGTATTTGCTGATAATATCAACCAAAAATGCGTCCAGGAACCTCATGTGATTATCTTCCACGGTAAGAAAGTCAATCTTATCCTCTTTGTGGAGTTGTCTCGAGCCTATGAGATCTTCCTTGTAGAGTCTTGTCTGGCGCATATCCACAATATAGCCTCCCAAGGGGTCTACTTCTTGAAAGAACGCACTCTCCTTGGGCACAAGTGTGGTATCCTCAGTGAATTTGATCAAAACCAACTTCCTCAATTTAGAAAACCTCTCTTTGGCTGCCACACTAAAAGAATCGCTGCGCTCGTTATTGATGTCAGCGAGGAAATTCAGGTATTTCAAATAGCGGTCGTAGTCTGAGGTAGCCCTAAAGTATTGAGCTGGAATGATTGACTTTTGAATTGTGTCATACCACACCTGCTTCTTTAGAATCTCGTTCCTCTTCTTACAAAGCCAGTCATTCTTATCGGCACACATGGGAAGCTCCAGGACACCCATATGTGGTGAGCCGAATGTGACAAGCGTCAGAACTGACACATTTGAGCACCTTTCTACCAAAGCTCTCAAGAAAAGGCCTCCTTGAGAGAAGCCCATGGCTGCGAAACCGTGTTGCAATTCGGGAACAGTGCTCAATTCCTCACATACCAAGTCTAACTCCACATTTGCGTCGCCCACCATAGAGCGTCTCTCATCAATGGAGGGATCAAGATCCACTGCCACGTTGTGAACATAAACCTCGGGCATGAGTTGGTTAATTGTTTCCTTCACATGACGCATCCCCAGAGAGTTGTAGTTATCGCCCAAGCCATGCCAAAGCACGATTGCCTCCGGTTTCACAAAATCCGATGGAGGGCCCCAGGCTTGATCAATGGGGAAGAGCCCTCGTTGTTAGAAATGGAGGGAGTTAACACGTTCTGGGTTTGAAAGAGTGATCCTAGCCCAGTGCTAAGATACAGCGACAAAAAGCCAGAAATGTTGATGTACATGATGTTTACAGCAGCTTGGGCAGTTTTTGGAGGTATTGGTTGAGCAGTGCTACTCTGTTGAAAAGAAAGTGTGGTATGGATCTGTCTTAAAGACTGTGGGGCTGATACAGGCTATCTACAGGCCAGACGCTGTGATGAGATTAGGTGCAAATTCTCCGAGACAGCACCCCAGATTTCGAGAAAAATCCCAACATAGAATGTTCATTCTTGGCGATGAGGCCAGGGAAGAGGCCAAGAGGTCTATAAAGGGTTTAGCAGCTCATGCAAAATCCGCCGATGAGCACCATCACGACGCTTTGTACCTAGTGCTCAACACTAAGATCCATCTCGTGAAGGAAAATGACCAAACGCCCAGAATCATTCCCTTGACTCACAAATTGCATGATATAGATGAGAGACGGATGTGTCTTATAACAAACGATCCTGTCAACTTCTATAAGGACGAGCTACAAAAGAAAGATCTGCCTACTGAGGACCTCTTCCGTCAGATCATCTCCTTCACCAAAGCTAAACTGTTTGGGCATAGCAAAAAAGCTCTCATCAGGCTATTCAAAGAGAACGATTTGATCCTTGCAGACGCTCGTATTCACAAGAAGTTGCCAGACGTTCTAGGGCCCCAATTCTACGCAAGAAACAAGAAAGTTCCCTTCGTTGTCCAGATGGCCAAGCCAGAGCCTGGCCTCAGAACCCACGGAAAGAGAGAGCAGCGAGTTGATCCCAAGTACGTGAGAAGTCAGGTTAAGGCCATCACAGGAAATACCTACTATATTCCTCCCGCAGGAGGATTTTGCATCCATATAGTTGTCGGCTTCACGGACTGGAAAACCCTGGAGATTCTCCGAAACATTAACGACGTCATTCTGTACCTTGTCGACGAAAAGTATAAGCCCGTGGGCGGGCTCCTCGCAGGGTCAGCAACTTGCACAGTGTTCTTTTACGGACGAGTGACAGCATAGCCATGCCGGTTTTGAAGAAGAAAGCCGACGATGCCGAGGAAGACGATTCGGGTAGCGAATTTGACTTTGAATAAGATCAATTCAAACGAGTCGAGTATTTTCCGCGTTGTGAGCTCTTCCCCAGGCATCGGCTATGGTCCAATGAACCCTGCGTAAATGCCACTGTCCGAGTTCGCCTGCGAGAAAAAAAAAAAAAAAAAAAAAAAAAAAAAAAATAGAAACAAACTGTCTAGCCTGCGTCTTGACAAACACCTGCGTTTGAAGCTAAGAAATTTGCAAACAGGCTTTCAATCCTGATAGACTTCCCACTGCTAGGCATCCGTAGGCTTTAGAGGCTCGACGTGCATATATTTAGCCCCACGTACACTGACTTACGTTTCTGGGTTACTGCGCTTAACCGAATTATCGCATTTCCTCCGCAATCTACTTAATAGACTGAAAAGCTCAAGCTGGGACGCCTCTTTTCCTCATGTCCACCGACGTGAACAGTTCGCTGCCGCCTTCGTATTACGAAAGCGGCTTTCAACTAATACGCGACTCGGCCCCGGCTCATTTGGTAAGTCATCTCCTCGAAGATGATAATGAAGAAGAGCATGTGGAACACTTCATGTATAAGCAGCAGCTTGAGCGTAAGCTCACTGTGATTTCGATTGTCGGACTTGGTTTTTCGTTAGTTGGTGTTCCTTTCGGTTTGTCTTCCACGTTGTGGATTTCGTTGGTCGATGGTGGTAATGTCACTATGCTCTATGGCTGGCTTGTCGTGGGTTTCTTTAGCATTTGTGTGGTGTTGAGTCTTAGTGAAATTATATCAAAGTACCCCACCTCTGGTGGTGTTTATCATTTCAGTGCTATCTTGAGCAGCGATAAGTACTCATCGGTGAGTTCGTGGTTCACAGGCTGGTTCCTTATCATCGGTAATTGGACATATGCCGTGAGCATCATGTTTTCGGGATCGCAATTCATTCTTTCGATCTTTGGACTCAAGGACGTTTATTATAAGGAGGATACTCTTCTTGTGCTTGCCGTTTACTTTATCCTCCTAACATTTGTGGGTTTCGTCAATTTTAAGTTCTCTGGGTACTTGGACTACATTAACAAAATGTGCATCATATGGTCCATTGGCACTGTTCTCATGATTGACATCATCCTCCTCATATTTTCCAAGAAAACCAACTCTGCGACCCACACGTTCACAAACTTTGACAATTCCAGATCCGGATGGCCCGACCCTGTCGCATTCATGGTGGGCCTTCAAAGCTCCTCATTCACACTCACAGGCTACGGTATGCTTTTTTCCATGACCGATGAGGTTAGAAATCCCGAAAGAAATATGCCCAGAGGTGCTGTGAGTGCTATTTGTATGGCTGTGTTTCAGGGCTTGATCTTTATCGTTCCTATTCTTGTCATCTTGCCAGCACTCACAGTTATCCTTGATGACACACCGGAAATTATGCCCATCGACTTGATTTTTAAATCGGCTACCGAATCCTATCTTGTCTCGTTTTTGTTGGTTCTTCTTTTAGTTGGTACGGTCATGTTCCAAGCTATTGGCTCCGTGACAACTGCATCGAGATCAACATATGCATTTGCGAGAGACGGAGGCCTCCCTTTTAAAGACATTTGGACAAGTGTCGACTCTGTCGAGGATGCCATTGTGCCTAAAAATGCACTTTTTTTATCTATGGGTGTCTGTGGTACTTTTTCGCTTTTGGCGTTAGTATCTCCGTCAGCATTCAATGCATTCATGGGAGCCTCTGTCGTCTCTTTAGCATTGGCCAATGGCATTCCAATTCTTTGCTTGATGTTAAACAAAAGACAAAAGATCAAGGGTGCTGCTTTCAGACTACGGTCTTTTGGTTGGGTTGTTAACGGCATATCTGTCTTCTGGGTATTCATCTCATTTTTCATACTTTGCATGCCACCAGTCGTCAAGGATTTGACGTGGACTAATATGAATTACGCTTTCGCTGTCTTACTCTGCTTGGCCTCATTGGCAGCAGTGGGATATAAAACCTGGGGCAAGAAGGTCTTCACGGGGCCACTTATAGATGAAGACTATTTCGAGCTTCAGACGCTTGCAAAAAATGAAGAAAACTTGGGCAACTTTGTTGTTGGTGATGAGGAAGAAGACTCCGGGATTAAACATGAGCAGGCCTCAAACAAAGAATTCTTAAGCAACGAGGGTTTGAGTGTACAACAAGAAAAGGTGAGAAAGGCAGACGATCCGAGCAGAAGTTCGAAGATAGATGGTCCTGAGGACCAAGAGGAATTACTCTTAGATGTCTCCAAATCTGAAGAGTAAATCATATACACATATATAGAGTATACATTAGATGCGCACGCAAATCCACAATGTATTCCGATTTTTGGATGCAAAATTCAAAATCGCACATATTCTGGAATAGTTTCACAGACATAGAAATACAACAGCAAACGAATTGTTCGATTTGAACAGAAACCTTGATACTTTACTACAAGGTGTTACCTCACTTATTTGGTCGTTACTTTCTTCGTTGTTGGTACCTTGATATCAACGACCCGTGAATTCTGAGTCCCAGAAAGCGAGAAAAAAGCAGATATCCGATTTTATGAGTCTTTCAACTTGAAGACATGCTTTCCTTGGAAACAAAAGTCAGATTACATATTATCGTTTAATACTAGGTGGGTCAATATTATGTTGGAAAGCAGCCTTTGCATTGTGCGAGCAACTCCACCTGCTGCGGAAGACAGCCAAGCTTGTTTACGAACATCGCCATATTCAGAAGCGAGGAAAGTTTTACAAAAAATCAAAAATTAAATTCTATCGGGTGCTATCTTTTGGTTTTATGGCCATCGAAGATGGCCGAGTCAGAGGCCCCCTGCATGAACAAGCAAAAAGCTGAGACCGAAAAAAACGTCTGAAAAATATATAACCGAACAAGAAGACCATAGAAGATCATGTCTGACCATACGAGAGATCCTTGCCCGATCGTGATCGTTAGTGATTTTGGAGGTGCCTTTGCTATGGGTGCCTTTGGTGGTTTGATCTGGCACGGTATCAAGGGTTTCCGTAACTCTCCATATGGAGAAAGAGCATACGGAGCCTTTGCCGCCAGTAGGACCAGAGCACCCGTTGTCGGAGGTAACTTCGGTGTATGGGGAGGCCTTTTCTCCACATTCGACTGTGCCGTCAAAGGTGCCAGAAAGAAGGAAGATGCATGGAACGCCATCATTGCTGGTTTCTTCACCGGTGGTGCTTTGGCTATCAGAGGAGGCTGGAAGGCCACGAGAAACTCTGCCATCACCTGTGCCTGTTTCTTGGGTATTATCGAGGGTGCTGGTATGATGTTGCAAAGGGCCATGGCGCAGCCCAACATAGCGCCCAACTATGGCGAGGAGCCCATGGCTGCTTGAGGGATAATGACAAGTTAATGACCGGGCCAGGCAAGCTGGAATCTTGTACATACAATAAAAGTATAAAGAGAAGATTGTAGGGAGGGGTGTGTTGAGTGTTGGTTGGTTCATTTGGCTAGTGATGATGTCTGATCATGATGGATCGTGACCGCCAAAGGTCAAAGAAATGGAACTGCCAAAGAGGAGCGCCAAAGGGGTGAATGCAGCCTATCAAAGTGATGACGATGTGAAAGCTTTAATCACCAAGTTGCAGAGGTCTAGTGATTAGTCATGGTGGGCCTTAGTGAGAGCACATCTAGGGTTCATAAGCACCCTCTGTCTTGAGACCTAGTCATTTTAGGCACCCTGACACCCATCGAAAAAGAGGAGGCTTATATCAAAAAATAAGCTTTTGAGGCCGTTTTATGACCACATCAGTGGGCAACTTTAACGGAAGGATTGGCAAAGCACATACTGCGGGCATCACCCATGACACATAATAAATATCGGCAACTTCCGCCGTATTTATACCTGCTGAAAGTCACCCAGATGAAATTGCTGGCTCTATTTGGAAAGTGTGTTATCGGCGCCAATCTCTCAAAATTCGATCTCTATCTCATATGAAATCACCTAACAAGGAGCTCCGTATGCGGCGTCGGCTATCGGCCCCTGAGTAAGCCTACAAGATAAGTTTTTTTCAAAAAAAAAACGCCCAAATCACGCATCCGCAAGAATAATTATTCTCAATCTCCTACCCCCCTCACAGTAGCCCGCACCCCTCCTGATCCATTGGGATCTTTATAGTATGCACTGGCGCTTTTCTGGATCTGGATGTACCTCTCCACATCCGGGAAGCGGCTTCATCTGAGGCACGCGGATGAGACAACGGAGAAATTCGGAGTTTGGATGCTATGAAAAATGCAAGATAAATTTTTAAAAAAGCTCGTGCCTTCTGAAATTGTCCTTCCGCCTGAAGAGCAGATTACAGGAGTGGATTGGGGCCATTGTCCCCTTCCTGCACGATTCGCCCACTCGGGAAACACCAGACCAGGCTATCAACCTCACGCCTATGCACTACGCTCCATACTGCCTCCTCCAGTCCAGCATTCCAACCTCTGGTCTCCTCAACAAGGCAGAGACCTCCGGCACCTCAAAAACCCCATTCACCCCACCTCAAAATTGTAACAAGCTTACCCAGTGTTGAAGAGGCCCTCCTATGTCCTTCAATTTCCCGAACCACAGGCAAGCGTCCCAGGATCCGTGGCCGTCCGGTGGCGATACCTTCAGACCCCAGAACATGAACGCGTCGTTGGGTCTGACTCCTAATGCAAGCTCGTCATTGGGTCCTGACTCGGAACAGCCGCCCGGCTTCAGGAACCCTTGGTACTCGCCTAATCAGCAAATGGCCCCACAGTTGAGCGGACCTCCAATGGGCACCTCCATGAACCACCTGCCCCAGCAGCTGCCTCAGCTCTCGTTGCTCCAACAGAAGAAGCAGCCGTCATTTGCAAATCAGCTCCAAACAACATATGAGAATGCTGCGCTGCAACAGAACTCTCAGCAGCCAATTTTCTACCCTCCCCTGAGGGCGGACAATCCTTTCAACCATTACTATACAAACCAGGAAGTGCTGCTTCATCATATGCCAGATAGGCGAATGTCGGCGGCGGTAGACGGGCCGTTGTACAATCCGTACGGAAATGCCATGAACCTTCAGCAAAACGCTTCCGCTGCCAACGCACACCTTTATCCGCCCAATACGGGCCAAGGATCACTTCCGTTTGCTCCATCGATGCCATATAATTCGGCTCGTCGCTCGTCGGTGGCTGCAGGTGCCAATTCTTATCAGCGGACACCTCTTCATTCCCGGTACTTCAATGGTGCCAACGCTCCACCGTCAGCTTCATTTATGGGTGCACAGCCTCCTGCTGCTGTAAAAACGACTCCCAAGATAATGAAGGTCCGCTCAAAGAGCGATCTCAAGCCCAAGGTTCATCATCAGCCGAAATACAGAAGACGCTCGATCAACTCAATTCACATTTCTCCAGTGAATGCGCTTTCAGTATACTTGACGGAATCTTATTCCATGTGTCAGCCTCAGAAGTTCCGCTATTCCAAGACATCGAACCCAAAAAGGGTGCTTACGAAGCCACTGGAGCCAAAGTTCAACAATGGCTACGATAACGTCGATTCTGACTACATCTTATATGTGAACGACATGTTGGGTACTGAAGAGGGAAGAAAATACGTGGTTCTTGACATCCTTGGGTCTGGCACCTTCGGTCAAGTAGTGAAGTGCCAGAATCTTAACAATCAGTCGGTAGTCGCTGTCAAGGTCATAAAGTCGAAACCGGCTTATCTCAACCAGTCACTCTCAGAGGTTAAGCTACTAGAGTTTCTTAATCAGAACAGCTCGAGCAGTACGTTTATCTCGCTTCTTGACACCTTCATGCATAAGGAGCACCTCTGTTTGGTGTTTGAGATTTTGGCTTCCAACTTATATGAGCTCATCAAGCAAAATCAGTTCAATGGACTCAACATGAAGTTGGTGAAGTCATTTACCAAGCAATTGCTTGAGGCTTGTGCACAATTGAAGAACCTACAAATTATACATTGCGACCTCAAGCCAGAGAACATTTTATTATGCCAACCCGACAAACCAGACATAAAAGTGATCGATTTTGGAAGTGCATGTTTTACCAGACAGACGATTTATTCATACATTCAGCTGAGGTTCTATAGATCTCCAGAAGTCATATTGGGTCTACCTTACACTGAATCGATAGATATGTGGTCACTCGGCTGCATTGTCGGTGAGCTATTCCTCGGACTACCCATGTTCCCAGGAGCATCCGAGTACAATCAAATTTTCAAGATTACAGACATGCTTGGTAACCCTCCTAGACACATGATAGAGGTGGGTCGCAATGCCATGAACTATTTCGAAAAGTGTCCTTCGTCGGACGCGAGCGGAAAGCCTAGCTACCGTCTCAAATCACACGAAGATTATCTTGAGTTTTTAAGGCAAACAAAGGGCAAAGACGAAGTACGCAGAGCGGAGCAACCAAACAAGGAATACTTTAACGACCGTTTGTTGAAAGACATCATTCTCAATTACAAGATGCCTTCGCGCAAGATGACCCAAATGATGATAGATAGGGAGATGCATGATAGACATTTGCTAGTTGACTTTTTAGCAAAAGTCCTAAATTTCAATCCGCTTGAGCGGTTGACTCCGCAAGAGGCATTAAAGCATCCGTTTGTGAGCGAATCCACGCCTGCCGCACACAAGACTCCGCTTGACTCGCCCAATCCGGCGACTATGATATAGCCACTAGCGGTTTTGAAACATTTTCTGATTTTTACGATCATAATCATTGATGCATTATCATTTTGGTTGCAAAATGTAGATAATAGAGTGTCGTCGTGCGCGTGCAAAAAAACTGATATAGACGTGAAAAGTCTCACGAAACATATAACCAACGACTGTCAAAAAAGCGTTGGTTGAACCTACTAAACAAGTACCTAGCCCAATCTTCAGTCATGAACGTCAGTACTAGTGCTCTCGGAGTCCGCAGGAGAAAGCCAAGGAGCCAAAATATTGACGATGAAGAAAATGCATCCTTGTTAAAACTAGGGCCAGAATTCCAACTCACACAAATAACTAACTCCGGAGAGCAGGAACAGCTCATAGCACTAAATTTATCTGAAGCCAGACTTTTGATAAGAGCTGCATTGAAGGAGAGAAAAAGCAAACAGGAAGCTAGACAGTTCGAAGAAGATGATGAAGAGAATGAAAGAGAAGACGAAATAGCCAACATAGAATTAGCAGGACCAAATTCAAATGAGGTGACTCACAAAACTTTGAACTACCTTTCAACGTTCAGCAGATTCAAGAACTCTTTCTCCACCGAAACTGTGGAAAAGCTTTTGAACGATTTCAACAGTCAAGCCACCGAGCCACTACACCCATTTGAGTTGGCACAGTTGGGTAATTTGGAGTGTGAGGATGCCGAGGAGGCCAAGTCTTTGATTCCCAGCTTGGCTAACAAAGTATCGGATGTTCAGCTCAAGACGCTCTTGACTGAATTGAGAAAATACCAGACATTATCGTAATGCCTGTGATCAAGCAAAGGTTTAAAATAAGCATCAACGGAATCTGTTTTTGTAACAATAGTAGTAACGACATTGACTAATTGTAGAAGTACATCGTTTGGCTCTCGATATGTATGCGACTAGTTCATCGCACTCGATGTAGGAATATCAACTACAACCCACTATGGACTCAGATGACGATGACTTGTACGATGAGTTTGGCAATTTCATAGGAGATGCCAATGACTCTGATTCTGGCTCATCTGCCTCAGAGCTCGATGATCCTGCTGAATATGAAGAAATAGAAGAGGATGTCATTGAGGAAAGTGAGGAGCCCGCAGAGCAGGCGTTAGTTCAGAAAGAATTCGACCTGCGTTTTGCAGGAGCCGAGACGGTCGTTATAGATCCAAATCAAGTGCCTGAAGAGCTGCCTGTCATTCAGCCAGTCCTGCAAAATAAACTACATGTTGAATTTAAGGCTGAGGCCGAAGAGGACCTACCGACTACAACATACTCACGAGAGTATATGCTAAAACTTGCCAATGACCTCCCAGAAAGAATAAGAAACGTTGCCGTGGTGGGCAATTTGCACTCCGGCAAAACAAGCTTTATAGATGCGCTTGTGCAAGAAACTCATCCAGAGGTGACCAATTCCAAGAGAAACCTCCAAGAATTCAAACCATTGCGGTACTTGGACACTCATGTGCTTGAACGCAAACGTGGAATGTCAATCTTTGCACACCCGATGACTCTTTTATTGTCAGATTTAGACGACAAATCGTATGTTGTCAACTTCCTAGATTGCCCAGGCCATCCTGACTTTGATGAAGAAGTGCAAACTATGCTTGATGCTGCAGAGGGAGCTCTTTTGGTGATTGACATCGTCGAAGGGCTTACAAAGCGCGATAAGCGTTATATCACGTCCCTTGTTAAACGAAACTTACCCCTAATGGTCGTCTTCAATAAAATCGACCGTCTTATCATAGAGCAGCGTTTGCAACTATCAGACTTCTACTTGAAGATTCGGTATGTCTTAGATGACATCAACGCTTGCATCCACCATAATGAGTTTGCTCTGACCTATTCCCAGAAAAAACTCATCAGTCCTTTGGAGGACAATGTCATATTCTCGTCGAACAACTTTCGTCTCTCATTTACCCTCAAATCTTTCAGTGACAGGTATGCTAACGAGCTAAATTCTTTTGGTATCCCCAACTTGGAGAAGTTTTACGCTCTCCTTTGGGGTGACATATATTACATTGAGAAAACTCGAAAGTTCACCAAGGATAAGAGGGCCGGGAAACGCACTTTCGAACACTTCATTTTAGAGCCTATCTACAAGCTCATCACATATTCGATTACCACCGATAGTAAAAGCAAGGCTCTTCCCAAGCTTTTGTGGGAGAATTTTGGACTAAATCTTCCAAAGTCTTACTTTGAAAAAGATCCACAAGAAATTTTGCGATTGGTACTCTCCGAAACCTTCGGCTCATCCAAGGGGCTAGTTAGTCTGATCGCAAGAAATTTGCCACGGCCCTTGCTGTCTCATCCGCGTTTTCCAAATCTTTCGAATATACCCGACAACCTGGTAGTTGCAGAGGTCATCAAAATCTCCTCCTCTGCGGACTACAAGTCTCAAAGTGCTCTTGTGAAAATTATAAAAGGCACTTTAAAGACAGGAGATAAGCTCAAGGTGGTCAGTGGTGGCTCCCTGGAGAACGATGCTAAATCACTCATTGCTAAGAATCTCCTGATCCCGGCTGGTCGATACAAGGTGAGAACTAATGACGTCAATGCGGGTATGTTGACATATGTGTCCATCGATGAGTATGATGTGTCAAAAAGCGCCTCCCTTTTTGGTGATGGTATTGAATCTAACTTATTGCAACCGTTTCATAGAAACAGTTCACAAGAGAGGTCTGTTTTCAAAGTTGCAGTGGAGCCCGAGAAACCTACAGATTTGCCAAGGTTTGTCGAAGGTCTTAGAAAATTAAGTGAAATATATGGTGCAGCCGTTGTGAAACTTGAAGATAGTGGTGAGCATGTGGTTCTCGCTCCTGGTGAGCTCTATTTGGACTGCTTCTTCCACGATCTCAGACACTATTCCGGGGACTATCTTTCCATCAAAATTAGTGATCCAATGGTAAAGTTTAGTGAGACGTGCTGTGAACGTTCTGCCACTAAACTCGCGACCTATGGGTCCTCCAAAAAGACTCATATTTCCATCACAGCCGAGCCAATGAATGATAAAAATTTTAGCTCGGCGGTGCAAAAGGGCCTTATTGATCCATTAGAGTCACAACGAAGCCTAGGTAAGACGCTCAGAAATGACTACGGCTGGGATGCATTGGCTGCAAGATCCTTATGGGCTTTTGGACCAGAAGATAAGCAAATGCCTTCGGTTCTTCTTGATGATACCTTTGATGGGGAGACTGATAAGGAGCTTCTAAAAAACAACCAGGAGTCAATTGGCAAAGGTTTCCAATTTGGTATTGAGGAGGGTCCACTATGTGACGAGCCCATAAGAAACACCAAATTCAAGATCCTTGATGCGGTTCTCGCCAGTTCGGGTGTTCGAAGTCACGGAGCACAAACAATAACAATGACAAGAAATGCAATTCACACCGGTTTGCTTACGGCAGCTCCTCGCCTCCTCGAGCCTGTTTACCGTGTGAACATCATTTGCACCACCCGCAGTTTGCAAGCTACTCAAGTTATCTTGGACAAAAGAAGAGGCTGGGTTGTGTCTGAAACAGCAATCCCCGCAACCCAACTATATGAACTAGAAGGGTTTGTTCCAGTTCTAGATGCCGTCGGGCTAGATACTGACATGAGACTTCAAACGCAAGGTCAAGCAATGTGTTTAGTTGAGTTTGATAGATGGAAGACAGTTCCTGGCGACCCGCTTGACAAGACGGTACCATTACCATCACTCAAGCCAGTCCCAAGAGAATCAATGGCAAGAGATTTTGTCATGAAAACGAGGAAACGAAAGGGATTAAGCGGAGAGCCAAACTTGCAAAAGTACATCGATCCAAGTTTGTACTCTCGCTTAAGAGAAAGCGGCATCATTGATTGAGATTATTATATAATTTCTTACCTGATCCAGCTTCATACCAATCGATATTGGTGTAGGTCTCAATCTTTATAGCATAGCATTAAATGCTTAGAATAATATTAAAAAAAAAAAAGGAAAAAAAAAAAAAAAAAAAAAAAAAGTCAAACGCTGCAACTTATGAGTCCATCGAATGCCGCAATTGCTTCACATTTCTCTCCTCTTCCATAGATATGGAGCGTTTGCGGCCCACCTCTCGAGAAAGTCTATCAAAGATCGCCACTGGGCTCTCGTCAAGACTGAGAGTTAGTGTTAGTGGAGTGTCATCTTCGCTTCTTTTCGTGACGTAATTTTGAGTAGCTAGTAGTACCTCAATAAGATCGAGATCAGAGGTACGATGATCCCCTAGCGTAACCGTCAATAGATTGTCAAACGATACATTCAAAAGATCGTCTTCGTTAAGAGGCTTCAAATCTTCAAACACATCACTTTGGCGTAGGGCGTTGAGAAAGTCGAAGAGCAGCCAAGATTCGATTTGCTCTCTCTCAAAGAGCCATTGAAGGTCAGGATACTCAGCCGCATCCTCAGATTCGGCAATCAAGAGATATTTGGCTTCGGCTGTCTCGACGATAATGGGACTTTGAAGGGATCGGGCCCGATCGTGTGTGCTGGGCGATCCGTTAACCTCTTTCGTTAAAGCTTCGGTTTCCTCAAGATTTTCAATCTCGTCTTCACTGTCGATTTCAACGACTGATATCTGCCTTGAACCGATTAGTTCAACATCCTCGTAATCGTCATTGTCGTCGTCATTGTCGTTGTCACTTTCATTGTCGTCATTGTCGTCATGGGCGTCGTCATGGGTGTCGTCTTGATGCTCTTCTTGATCCTCATCATAAATTTCACCCTCAAGCGAGGTGTGATTCCAAACTTCCTTCTGTTGTTCCCCTTCTGTGTTTGATGGGTATTCAATTTCTTCTCCGAGCTCGCCAGTTTCGTCAAACGTTCTTTCTTGAGAACCGTTCTCTTCTTCTTCTGCCTCATTTCCGATCTCTAAATTAGAGCGCTTCAACTCAGGAGTTCCAGATGCTTTCTTTATTTCATCCTGCTCTATAATGTCATTAATATCACCAGATTCGATTATCTCCTTGGCAGATTCATTTCCACTCGCTTCTATTCTGCTAATGTTTGGTGTGCTATTACTCAGCACGTCACCCTCATCCAAATCACTCAAAAGCCCTGTGGATTCTTCAAGAAGGCTCATGATAGCGTACTTATCTACCTGAAATGTTAGCTCAACGTGTCAAGTATACTTACTAGTGAAAAAGATGTAATGTGTATGTAATTGCAGTTGTGATTTACGTGGGGCGCGAAATGAAGTTTGTCTTGTATGAAACTAATATTACACTAAGAAGAGGAGTGCGGCATTCTGAGAAGGACCCAGGTGCTCATCTCTTCTGAACTCATCATTTTCGGAAATAGTAATGCTTACGCATATGTCCGCTATGGTACCCAAACCTTAAAGGACTGAGGCGTCTTTATAGACAAAGGCTTGACCGTAGATTCAGCCGCCTGTGCCTTTTCGTCACTTTCCTCAGACTTACTTTGTGACTCAGCCTTCGAGTCTTTCTCCTCAAAGGCCAGTATCGTTGGCTTATAAAGCAATGATTGAGCATCCTTGAGAATGTCCTCAATGTTTTGTGCCTTGTCTTCTGACACAGAGCCTTCTGCTGCTTTCGAGGACTTAAGGAGCTCGAGCGCCTCATTAAGCTTCTTGGAAATATTGACCGTTGATCTTGTCAACGCAAGCCTGTCGCAAAATATTTCACTTTGAAGACGTGATAAATTTGATCTTTCTCTTTGGAAGATCCTTTCAAGCTCATTCACCTTGTTCATTTTAACGTCGAGTTTCGTGAGCTCATTGTTCAATATGCTTGATGTCAAGCGCTGCATCTCTCTCTCCTCATAGTTGGCAAATAAATGACTGCGACCACCCACGGCGCCCAAGACACCAGTGGCAGCATCTTTGATATTGTCACTCGATTCAGACGCTTCAAAGGTTTGCTTCAAGTCGTCGCCGAGGGATGGGTCAACCGAGTCAATATTAACGGAGCCATTGGACTCTGAACTCTCCTTTTTGTCCTCCGACTCCGATTTGATAGCTTGTGCCTTCTCGACCCTTTCGAAGAATCTCTGATCCAACAAGTCTGAGGCACGTTTCGTAGCAGCTTTCACCACATCCGCGTCGACGAGATTCGTCATGAAGACAAGATTGCCAATGATTGGATTATCAATAGACGAGACTGGGAAATTTGCGGCATATTTGATTATGCTTTCGTCCTTGGTGTTGAGTGCGTTAAACCGATCTTCCAAAGGCATACCGAGAAATTTAAGGATACATTCTTGAGGTGTTTTGTCGTTGCCAACTCTCTTCGCAATTTTATACCAGTCATTCCTGTCCTCTTTTATTCCAAGAACAAGCAGCGAAAGCTCTTCCGTGGTCCATTTGTCATCAACTGCGTCCTCAATCTTACGCTTTTTCAGTGCTGGCTCATCATCAAGTCCCAAGCCATCAGTAAGGATATCATTAGTGTGATCCGATGAGCCATTGAGTGTTTGGTCAGACGCGAGAAGAGCTTTTAGCTTTCCAGCATTCACGTTCTCTGGGTTCACCTTGTAAGTATCGAATGGGAACAAACCTCTAGGGGTGTCGTATTGTACATGAAAGTCGCCAGTGTATGGTAATCCAACCAGGGATCCGTTAGGCAATTTCTCTAAAGCGTAAGCGGGTTTGAGCTGAGGGTTCACTTGGTAGTTTATGAGACCCCATTTGGTGAGAAAGCGGTGAACCCGCATCAAGGTACCCACATCGCCGACCAAGTTTCGGCGGCATGAGGTCAATGTCAAGTACTCATTGGGGTTTAACCTGTAAACGTTGATCATGAAATTTCTGTAGTTGGCGTAAATCTTAGGGGACTTGGAGGGATGCGACGTGTTGAAGAATTCGGGCAACGAGTCACGCTCAATTTGGTGAATCTTCTTCATGTTAAACCATGATGCGTAGGAGGGGATTATTATGGCGTGGGTTTGGCGAATGCGAGACTTGTTGTCGGTGTCCAAGTGGCGAGAGTCGCCCAACTTCTCAAACACGTCTTCCTCGAGCTCTGAGTCACTCTCATGCTTCTCCACTGTCGCAACGGGCTCTTGCTTGATTTCTGGCTCGTCGTCTTCTATGCGAGGGGCATTTTTTCGACTCTCCTTATCGCCTTCTGTCGTGACAGGCTTTTCGGCTTCGCTTTCGGTCTTCTCGACTGCTGGAGAAGCAGCCGATTCAGGCGCAGCCTTCTCGGCTTCTTTATCGGTTTCGCCAGACTCCTGGTCCTTGGCTTCCACGTTTAAATCCACGTCCATGTCTAGGTTTGTGTTTGTATCCGCGTCATTCTCCTCCTTTTTATCATCGTCAGCGTTTGTCTCCTCGTTGACAGGCTCATCTTGTTGTAGCTTCTCGTCGTCCTTGTCCATGTCCATATCGAAAAACTCGTTGGGCTCGGAGGTCATGTTGTGCAAGCCGTCGTCCAAATTGTCACCCAAGGCCGGGTCCAACATCGGGTCCAAAGAAGGGTCCAAGTTGTCGTTGTCGAGGGAGCCAATGTTGCCGTTGTCACCTTGCAATTCTTCGTTGGGCTTTTCTGAAGGTAGCGGTGTTTTTTCTGAGTCTGACATGGTGGTGATTAAGGTCAAGGAACGTGTGGACAAACAATTAAATACGGCGGCGCCTTTCGGTCGGCGTGGTGTGCCAGCAGTGATACGTTAATAAAAGCGTGTATTGGTTCAGGCGAGTGCAACCAATTTGATTGTTCTCTGGATGTTTGCGCTCTAGAGGTGTAGCTCGTGGGAGTTGAGTCTGGGAAACAGGGGTCGTGCGGACCCCATACTTTAGCCTGAGGGAGCCAGCCCGGTGTAAGAGGAAAGAAAGAAAAGAGGATACAAGAAGTGAAAAGAACAGGGAAACCGGACTTTTAAAAGGCCCGGCTGCATGATCCTGAAGCAGGAGAAAGAGAATGGGGTAGACCGGCTGCGAATATGTAAAATAGGCAAAGAAACGACAATTACGAGTCGGGTGCGTGGGCAAGAAAACACAAACGCAGTTGAGCCCCAGTGCTCAAGCCACCGTGCCGAGTGCCAGGGAAGCCAAATTTTAATAGGCAAGCAAATGTGCCGTTTTTATTTCCCTGATAAATTCCCTTTTTTTCTTAATGCTTCGGCTGTCTGAGTTATTCAGAAAAGTTTCCTGAGATTCCGTCGTGGCGGGGCCTGGGGCTGGGTGCATTTGCATATCCATGGCCTTTCTGCACGGATCCTCTCTTATCTTCTCGAGGCTCGTGCAGCACGCAACAATACTAAACCGCCCTGTGGCTCAAGCCCGCAATGCCCTTGGTGTTGCTATTCTTGTTGGAATTTTTTGGGAAATATGTGTTTTGTTGCTTGGTTCGATGAAAGCTCCTTGAAGCTGCCATACCATGAGATGATGCGGTAGCCTGTGGAAAACGCACGGCAGTAATTAGACTACGTAATAATTGAGAAACAGGCAGGTTGGTGGAACGGGCAGAAAACCAAGCAGGTCTGGCGCAAGAACGGAAAACGGCAGCACTAAAGATAGAAGGGGTTACCTTGCCATTGTTGCTGTGTTCCTGCTTAGTGCTGGGTTCGGAGATCTTCAAACCTGCTCTTTACCCAAAATTGCAACGTTTTTTGGGAGATTCCATACTTTACTTTTACGAATTAAACTGACCGATGGTGTTTCAAGCTGGTACCTGTTCTTCGTGAACCTACAGCTGCGACGATGCCCCACCGGCCCCGCTGTAGGAATACATATTTGGAAAAGTTCGTTAGACATCCTAGAGATTTCGAGTAACTTTTCTAGTCATAGCTTTTTTAAGAATTCCTTCACTGTTCTCTCTAGGGTGGATTTCTATGGGAGGACCGTTTTATGGTGCGTCACGTGCGCAGGGCTAGGGCTCAGACCTAGGTGCTCCAAGGTGCGAAAGTGGAGTTGAGTGCACTCCCACGCAGTCGCACACTGGTAGAGGAAAAAAATTTCAAAAACTCTTTCCCACCACAACTCCATCGACACAGTTACCATGGTTCGTTACGCTGCTTCACCAGTCAACCCAGCCAAGTCGGCCTCTGCTCGTGGTGCTTACTTGAGAGTCTCTTTCAAGAACACCAGAGAGACCGTCCAGGCCATCAACGGATGGAACTTGGAGAAGGCTCAGAAATACTTGGACGATGTCTTGGACCACAAGAGAGCCATTCCTTTCAGAAGATTCAACCACTCTATCGGCAGAACCGCCCAGGGTAAGGAGTGGGGTGTCCAGAAGGCCAGATGGCCCGCCAAGTCCGTCAACTACGTCAAGGACTTGTTGCAGAACGCTCAGTCTAACGCTGAGGCCAAGGGTTTGGACGTTGCCAAGTTGAAGATCACCCACATCCAGGTGAACCAGGCTCCTAAGAACAGAAGAAGAACCTACAGAGCTCACGGTAGATCCAACGCCTACTTGTCCCACCCATCTCACATCGAACTCATTGTCTCTGAGGAGGAGGAGCAGATCGCTAAGGCCACCGACAAGGTCCAGCCAAGATTGAACTCCAGACAGAGAGGTAGATTGGCCCACTTGAAGCGTATCGGTGCTTAAGCCCCCTGTACATCTAATAAATATCACGAGGAGGAATCATGTAGTATCCAGCGATATGCGAATGTAGATTGTCGAATTGAATGTGAAGCTGTTTGAGGCGTAAGTTGCTTCGTGCTTATAGAGGTCTGTGACTGCTTTCAACTGGCTAACGATGCAGCGGCTCGAATATGACAGTTCGTACTGGGCCTGACAGTTCGTACTGGGGCAATTTGCATCAGTCGTCCGTATCAACGACGGTTGTAGCTTTCACACTAACAGGTCGAAATCATCTTCAAGATATTGCTCTCGACGTAGAGATCAAAAAAAAAAAAAAAAAAAAAAAAAAAAAAAAAAAAAATCTTCAAATGAAACCGTTTGCGATCCCCGATGGTCTCGCGCCGAAATCTGATCTGGAGCATGGCACTCCAAGCACTCTATAGGGTATATTAGTCTATAAATAAGGATAAATATTTCTGTTATTGGTATTAGGCGGTGGTGTGTTTTTCAATTTATGCTGTTGGAGCGGATCACCTTCATCCAGAGCTGAAGGTCCGACGCCGCCTGCTCTGAAGATTCAATTACACCCTCGAATAGTAGCACCAATACAAGTGCAACGTTAAACACCTGCTGCGAAGCTAGGCGGGCCCAACTGAGGCCGAGTTCCAAAGACTTTTTGGCGGTATCAACGAAAAACATATAGCGAACGAATGGGGTATGTGGGGGACTCAAGCGGCCACCCCATGGTTCTTATACGGGCCGGATTAATACCGGAGCTAAAGGCTGGGATGCAGCGAGAGTCCAGACTTCGTGCGCAATTGCAGCCGAGCACTCCCAGCGAAAAAAGAGACAGGACGGCTGCGAAGACACAAAGTGGCAGTGAGGAAAAAATAGCGGTCCAGCCCTGACTTTTTTTAAACGATGTGGACTTTGACGAGCTCGAAAAGTCTGAACAACATGTGAAAAAGAAAATTATAGCCAATTTCATACAAAACTTCTGCCCAGAGGGCTCTGTCGCCTGTTATTGGCATGTGATGTTTTATGCAAATCGACGATAATTGCTGGACCGTTGTACGGCAAGGTGCGGCTGCCGCCAGACATGGTTGTTCCGCCCCTCCTTTCGCAGCCACCCTGGTTTTTTCGTTGCAACGGCGCTGGGAAAAATTCGGAAATTCATGCACTTGAAAGCATATGTGAATCCGGCCCACCGTGCAAAAAGTGGCTTTTCCGCTGCCGTCTAGACCGTTGGAACGCACAAAGCAAGCTCCGTGCAACTCAAGAACAATGGCACAAAGCGCCCTCGGTAAGAGCTCGAGTCAGGAGTTAGTCGGGCTCCGGGAATAATTATTTTGGCCTGCGCAGGCAGTCGTTGTCTGACACTGCCATCGAGGGCCTTGGCGCTACCGTGTATAGGCCTCGGGGTGGCTTCCATTTTTGGCCTCAACGACTTTCGCAGCCTATAGTGAAGATGCACTCAGCCATGACATGACCAGGACGGGTGGGTTTTTTTCCTTCGGGAAGGATTCCTGCCGTTTGTGTTCTGGTGTAGTTTGAGCTCATCTTGTAAACGGCAAAGACGGTCTAGACGAATGTGGCCCGGTATGCTTGTTGCGTTGCCAGGTGGTAACGGGTAACTACGTGTTTTTGTTTGGATTGTTTTCGAGTGTTTGCTGATGGTGTTTCCTACATTGGTCGTAAGGGCATTCGAATTTGGAAGGTGTTGTTAGTTAGCGCAGAGATCTGACGGATTGTCTCACATGTGATAGTTGCACATACCCGCCAGATGTTTTAAAATAGCCTGGTAGGATAAAGTTTTTGAAATTGACGCCCCTTTAGTTTCTATATAAATTCATCCCTTAATTTGAGGTACGGTAAACTCGGCCTTCTTTCTCGTTGGATCACTTTTGCCAATGTTACCCACACCCGTGCGCCCCGAGCAATGAACAACATGAACAAAGCTTGCATACCAAATTGATCGACCCATCCGCCTTTCAGCAAAAACTATCCTTCACATTCCTTTCGTTTGCTAAGGTGGATCAGGTTGCCCGCGTAACTTTCGTGTCCCGCGTAAAGTCCAGCACGCTGCGCAGCCAATTACACCAGACCCTTTTCTCACTTTTCAAGTCACAGCGTTTCTCAAACCACCTAGTATCATCAATAATGGCAGGACCTCACGCTAAGACTTACATGGGCTGGTGGGGAAGCATCGGCTCCCCCAAGCAGAAGTACATCAACATGTACACTGTTTCTCCTTACGCCACCAGACCTTTGAAGGGTGCTTTGCACAACTCCATCTTCAATGTCTTCAGAAGATTCAAGAACCAGGTCCTCTTTGTCCTCATCCCAGGCGCCATCGTCTACACTATCAACTCGAAGGCCACTGAGTACAACGAGTACTTGTACACCAAGGCTGGTAGAGAGGAGTTGGAGAGAGTCAACGTCTAATGCCACCACCTATTTCATAACCTCGCATCAATACACGGATTAGAAGAGCAATGTGTAGAAATCGAAAAGCTAGAAACGCGCTGTGTTTAGATATTCAGCTAATTGCTGGGTCTATTTACTTGGATCTCTTGTACACCTTACTCAAGAAAGAGGTCAAGACCTCCTTCTTCAAACCTCTGCTTTCATCAAGGTTGTCAATCTGGGTTCTCAAACGACCCACAACATCCTCTTCGTACTCCTGGTAGATCTTTGGAATCTCGAGCTCGTTGAACAACTTCTTGACTCTGGCTTCGCTCTCGTCGTCCTTCTTACCATAGTTCTCGTCCAAAAGCTTACGCTGCTCAGCGTTAGCCTTCAACAAAGCCTGGTTTACCACCCACGAGCACTTGTTGTCCTTGATATCGGTACCGATCTTGCCGATCTGTTCTGGGGTACCGAAGCAGTCCAAAAAGTCATCTTGGATCTGGAAGTACTCGCCCAATGGAATCAAGATGTCTCTGGCCTGCTGCAAGTCCTTCTCGGAGGTGACTCCGCACACGAACAAAGCCAAGGCCACAGGCAAGTAGAACGAGTAGTAAGCAGTCTTGAAGATAACGATGAAAGAGTGTTTCTCCAAAGAGAACTTGCTCAAGTCCACGTGCTCCTCGTCAGCGGTCACCAAGTCCAACAACTGACCCAACTCGGTCTGGAAAGTAACCTCGTGGAACAAGTCCAAAAGGTCAACGTAGTAAGGGTCCTCGCGGAAGTGCTTCTTCAACAACATGTAAATGGCACCCTCCAACATGAAGGAGTCATTGATGGCGATGTTACCCACACCAGGCTTCAAGTACCAGCACGGCTGACCTCTTCTGGTCTTGGACTGGTCCATCATGTCGTCAGCGACCAAGAAGTAAGCCTGCAACAATTCGATGGCCCATCCCAAAATAGCCACCTTCTTGTATTCTTGAGCCGACAAGTCCTCAACCTTGACATTCTTCAAAATACAGTAAGTGTCAATTACAGAAAGACCTCTGTTCAACTTACCGCCTGGAGTGTTGTAGTACAATGAGTTGGTGAACCACTCAATGGCCTCCTGGGGCATGTTATAGTTGACCAAGATCTCCTTGAGCTCGGTCACAAGGGCGTCGAATTCGCCGATGAATTTCTGTTTAGCAGCCTCCTTGTCCATCTCGGTGTATAGTTATCTCTATTAAGTAGGGTCCACGAACCTCAATTTTCGCTCTCGTATAACTCGCGTTTCAGACCCGCCAAGTGGTCCAGCCACGAATAAAGGGCCTCATACCTGGTGAAATTAAAAAGACGTGAATTTCAATGAATTATTGAGCCCATTCACATTTTCAAATCAGACAAGTCAATCTCTACAACCAAAATATTACGGGTGTACATTTCGTGACGTCTTCTATCAATTCCTATTTCGCAGCCTAGTGCCCTCTGTTACGCTTGCTTTTACCGGGCCTCGAGCCCTTGCCCTTGCCTTTCTTACCAAGGTTGTATATGTCAGCAGACGAATCGGCGTCATTCTTCCTGAGACCTCTCTTCTTACCGCCGAAACCGTACTTAGAGTCCTTCGCCAAACGTTTACCATTAGGCTTGTTTCTCTTGGTGGGTCTGTCGTCGGCAGCGGCCTCTTCCAATGCAATCTGAAATTCGTTGTCGTCTTCAAGCTCGTGTGCGCTTCTCTTCTTCTTCAAAGACTTGATCTTGTCAAGAGTCTCTCTCTTTTGTTTGGCCCTCTGTTGCAAAGTCTCATGCTGCACCTGCTTACCAAATTTCTTCAACTTTCTCTGCTTCTTGGCGTCCTCAGATGCCTTCTTGTCAGCAGCCTCCTTCAACAATTTGTTTTTCAACTTGTCCATGTGCTCATCAGACTTCACCATCTCTGCAAAGTAGTCAAGAGGACGGGAGAATGGAACCTTCAATTTCAAAAGCGTGGCCCTGCCTTGCTTCACGGCATCCAAACCCTGCTTGTAGAATGCAAGCTCCCTTTCTGTGTCGTCGTATATGTCCTTGATGCCAGCGTCAGTGTTCTCTGCACTGACAACAGATTGATGCTCAATAAAAGAATGCTTCTCCCATGGCAACTTGATTCTCACAAGAGACTCTTTCAATGCAGCAATATTGTTGATTGTAAGCTTGGAATGAGGAACAACATCAGTGTCGGAATCAAGCTCCGCATCAGACAAAGGAACGTCCTCGGCCTCTGGGTCTTCCTCTTCCTCGGCATCTTCCTCCTCTTCCTCGGCACCTTCTTCCTCTTCCTCGTCATCATCTTCATCATCGTCCTCACTTTCAAGTTCACTCTCGCTTTCGGATGCAGCTAGCTTCTCAAGATCCAATTCTTGTTCCTCGTCTTCCTCCTCTTCAGCTTCACTATCAGCCTTCTTGGCCTTGGTCTCAGCAGCTCTTTTCTTCATCAATTTTTTCAACATTCTCTTCTCCTTGTGGGACAAGGGGGCACCTTCGTTGGGAAGATCCGCGATGTTCTCTTCAACCTCTTCATCGCTCTCTGATTCCTCGACTGGAGCAGCAACCTCCTTCTTTGGCTTTTGTTCCTTGACCTTAGGCTTAGAAGCAGCCTCTTGCTCTTTTTGGTGCTTCAAAGCAGCCTTCAATTTTCCTTTTCCCATAGCCTGCGAGTACCAGATTCAACTTGAATAAATTTGGAATGCGATGAGCATTGATAGTATGGTAGTGCGCAGTACATAAATGCACTAACCCTCAGCGGAAGGTGTATTCCGCCTCATTCAAAAAAGTCTTTCCACTACCGTATCTCCACCATCTAGGAATGCAACTAGGAGGTCTTACTTCCATTCCCTTCAATGGCTCGCCATCGAAAGCTTTGTCTCGGCAAATGCATCTTCTAGCCATGAGAACATCTTCCGATGTGGGACAGCCCATGTATGGGGCATGGTAATATCCAATATCCTCAAAATGATAAATCTCGTCTCTATCAAGAAGCAAAGACACACCAATTGTGTGAACTGGAGCATCACCCCACCTTTCGTAGTAAAATCCTCCGCTCTTATCTAAATGATCAAAGTACGCACCGTAAGCCTCACCTCGGAAAAACTCGAGACTAGCGATCTCAAAGTTAGACCAAAAATGACACAAGTTGTAGAGGTGCTTGTGTGGATTATCAACTCCAAAGAAAACATCTGTTTCATTTGTAGTCAAGAAATCGTATGCATTGTTAGGGTGGAGATGTTGCGGATACTTTTCGATGAACTCCTCCACTGTCGGCCATAGTGTCGGTATAGTATTCTCATAGTCCGGGAGAGCTAGCACAAAACCGTAAACCTTTTTGTTTTCACGCATGACAGTGAAGGGATCGTATTGAAAGTCACACATGTACTCCACATCCGGTTCGACTCTGAAATACCATTCGTAATTGAGTAGCCGTTTCTGTCTGTAGAAGTAGCCTGAATTGAAGTGACACATATTCCTATAAGAGCGGGACGGCCCATATATAACGTCCCAGGAGTTTCGGAGATTGTGCTCAAATTTCTCATTATCTATATGAGCAGGCATATTCCAGTCTTCCAGTGGAATTAGCTCATAGTATGTCTTTCCGCTGGCCATCATGGTGGTCTTGTCGATGAACTCCTGATCAAAAGGCACATCATTGAGGAAGACCCAAGGGTACTTATAATCCTTATTGAAGCGGTCCTCGAGAGATCTCATCAGATCTAGAGCTCCTTTAAGCTCCAGGTTCCTGACGAGCATCACGATGGTGGCATTTTCTCTGCCTATCTGCTGCCTATCTTTACCAAAGTGAACCTCTTCAAAGAAGGAATTGGAGCTTAGCTTCTGCTGGCCAATATTAGCAGGATTATATTGGTTTAAACTTTTAAGTATGCCATCTTTGGAGTTTTTTGCCGGACTCCACGTCTTTATCTTCTCCCATATTGGAGGCTCGTTCACTGGATAGAGTATGCTATTGAGCGCATTGTCGTGAAATTCATGGAATTTATAGGACTCTCTCGGTATAAGTAGAGCGAGTGCTAGAACGGCCACCGAGATAAAGGTAAGGTAAACCATCACAGTGTTGAAGGCCTAAAAGGTTCGAGTATGATGGCTTGAATTCGCACCAGTACATCTTGGAAATCATGAAGAATGAATTCTTCACCTTGATCAGCCTCAAATTTTCATTATAGGAAAATCAGTTGCTATTTTCGTTTCTATATCTTTCTAGGGGCTCAATAATTGCTATCACCAGTTAAAGATTCATCGTTGACTACAATGCTTTGAAACAACACGAAAGCATTCGGACCTGTCGTGTAATCGAAACTATATTCATAAGTGTAGTTTCACATAATCCAAAATTCAAAAAAGTCTCACATTCTTCTTGCCGATAAGTTTGATTGTCCACGGCGGAACGGACGCTGCCTGGGAAATTATGGTTTTTCGCAGCCAAGATGCCAGAGTCAAGTCCGGACACCGAAGATAACCCAAACAAAACGACGTCAAAATAATTTAAAATACCATACACCTCAGGAATTTGAAGATGTAGTCATTTTCCTCGAGAGATGATTTTGTGTGCTTTCTGGCCCCAGTGCTTGCCACTATACATCCAATACGTAACGTCATCGATTGTTATCACGTGACCGGTTTCTTGTTTGCCAATTATAATAAGCAGTTATCTAGAATTAGCCGAAAATAAACAAATATTACAGGCTTAAACCCTCGATAATTTCAGTTGATGCAAAAAGAGTTTTCCACATTTCATTTTGTATTGCTCGAGAAAGCCGTCCGTCAACTGGCCAATGGCAGCGCAAGAAATCCAATTACACAGTCCCGCACGCTAGTACCAGTGAGTGGGTAAAAAAGACAAAAAAAATAGTGTACTTGCACCAAGCTAACTACTCGGCTCCACACCTTTAAAATGCTTCGTAACTTCAACAGAAGTGCAAAGAAACTTAATGTCAGATTGTTGGCTACCGCTGCCGACCCTCTGGCCAACCCTAACAGAGTCCATGGTGGCTTGAAGGACCAGGACCGTATTTTCCAAAATGTCTACGGCAACTATGGTCACGACTTGAAGTCCTCCATGAAAATGGGTGACTGGTACAAAACCAAAGAGATTATCTTGAAGGGAGACAAGTGGATTTTAGACGAGATCAAAAAGTCTGGTCTTAGAGGAAGAGGTGGTGCTGGTTTTCCCTCTGGCCTCAAATGGTCATTCATGAACCCTCCAGGATGGGAAAAGAACGTTGGCCCCAGATACTTGGTCGTGAACGCTGATGAGGGTGAGCCAGGTACCTGTAAGGACCGTGAAATTATCAGAAAGGACCCCCACAAGTTGGTTGAGGGTTGTCTTTTGGCTGGTAGAGGCATGAACGCTACTGCCGCTTACATCTATATTAGAGGTGAGTTCTACAACGAGACTGTCATCTTGCAGCAGGCTATCAACGAGGCCTACAAGAACGGCTTGATTGGTAAGAATGCTTGTGGCTCCGGTTACGACTTCGACATCTACATTCACAGAGGTATGGGTGCTTACATCTGTGGTGAGGAGACCGCCTTGATTGAGTCTATCGAGGGTAAGGCTGGTAAACCAAGATTGAAGCCTCCATTCCCTGCCGGTATTGGTTTGTTCGGCAGACCATCCACCGTCACCAACGTCGAGACTGTCGCAGTTGCCCCTTCCATTTTGAGAAGAGGTGGCGACTGGTTTGCTTCTTTCGGTCGTGAGAGAAACTCCGGCACTAAGTTATTCTGTATCTCTGGTCATGTGAATGAGCCATGTACCGTCGAGGAGGAGATGTCCATTCCATTGAAGGAGTTGTTGGAGAAGCACTGCGGTGGTGTCAAGGGTGGCTGGGAGAATTTGTTGGGTGTTGTCCCTGGTGGATCTTCCGTTCCAATTATGCCCAAGGAGACTTGTGACAACATCTTGATGGACTACGATGCCTTGAGAGATGTCGGTTCCGGTTTGGGTACCGCTGCTGTCATTGTCATGAACAAGCAGACCGACATTATCAGAGCTATTCAGAGATTCGCAGCATTCTACAAGCACGAGTCTTGTGGCCAGTGTACCCCATGTAGAGAGGGTACTACGTGGTTGCAGAAGATGATGGACAGATTTGTTTCTGGCCAAGCCACCGTTAAGGAGATTGATGAAATCTTTGAGCTCACCAAGGAGATCGAGGGCCACACCATTTGTGCCTTGGGTGATGCTGCTGCATGGCCTGTCCAGGGTTTGATCAAGAGTTTCAGACCCGTCATGGAGGAGAGAATTGCCGACTACCAAAAGCAGCGCAATGTTGAACTTGGTGGCTGGGTACCATCTGGTAAGATTCTTGATGGTAAGGTTGTCGACAACCCTATTCCTGCCCACCACTAAGCTTGTCATTCCGCTCGCACTATTCAGCACACCACACACTGGTACCAATGGGGTTCCTCTGGGGTTTGGCAAAACCTCGACTTGCATTCATTAGAACGTTCTTCTGTGTATATCTAATCACCACTTTTACGTCAAATCTTGTTGTAGTCCTTAAGTCCCTTAGTCCTTCATGTGCGCACATCACCTATGAGCGCAACGACTAGACCTCTTCTCAGACGCTGATGCCTCTGATGTCCGTGAAAAAGCCAGACGTTGGAAACAAGGATGATGTGTTTCCAAGGACTAAGGCTAGAAGTGGAAAAATACTAGAAGATCTCGATGATGATGTTCTCAGGGTGAATAAAATCAAGAAGGAGCTCAAGAAGAATCATCAGGTCAAGGAACCCACTGAGGAAGATGACCAGTCCTGGCTCGAGCAGTCTGAGTTTTACAAGAATATTGACACAAAGTCTTTCAGGCAATACGATTTAGCCTGCTCTCGTGTGAAAGATTTCTACGAAGAACAACATGAAAAGCAGACAGTAGCATACAACATTCAAGCGAGAATCAACTTCAAGACTAAAGTGAGGGCGAAGATGTCAGTTTGGGAAGGATTAGAAAGACTCAATAAGCTTCTCGATGAAAGCGACCCGGACACTGAGCTTACACAAATCGACCATGCTCTACAGACTGCTGAAGCCATAAGAAGGGATGGTAAGCCACGATGGATGCAGTTAGTTGGTCTTATACATGACTTGGGTAAGCTTCTTTACTTCTTCGACTCCAAGGGACAGTGGGACGTTGTTGGGGATACATTTCCCGTTGGGTGTAAGTTCCTGAAAAAGATCATTTTTCCGGACAGCTTCTCCAAGAACCCGGACTTCTTTAATCCGCTTTACAACACCAAATACGGAATTTACTCCAGGAACTGTGGTCTAGATTCCGTCATGCTCTCGTGGGGTCACGACGAATACATGTACCACATTGCTAAAGCAAACTCCACGCTACCGCCAGAGGCTCTTGCCATGATTCGATACCACTCATTCTACCCTTGGCACCAGGAAATGGCTTACAGCTACTTGATGGATGACCATGACAGAGAGATGCTCGAGGCGGTGAAGGCATTTAACAAGTACGATTTGTATTCGAAAACGGATGAGCAGTATGATGTGGATGAGCTACAGAAGTATTATGAAGCTCTCATTGACGAATACTTCCCCGAGAAAATCATTGAGTTTTAGGAAAAGGAGGCTATAAAAGGTTGGCTGGGTTCATTGAATATTTTATTTCTTCATATTATTGTATAAATGCTAAGTTATTTTGATGCAGAAGGTCGCTGTAGAAGCGGAAGATAAACGAATGTAGAAAGTTAAAAGAATCCAATGACTCCGAAAGCCTGTTCAATACCATATGGACCAGGGTTCTTCCAGTAGTCGTTGAAAGCACTCAAGATAGTGCAGTCGCCGTCAGTGGCATCCACAATAGACTTGAGAGCAGCATATTGGTTTGAAAGTGAAGGAACGTTGTTACCGTGCTTGATACCCTTGGATGGGTAGCCTGTCTCTGTGATGACCGTCTTCTTAGAGCAGATCTTGGCGATTTCCTTCTGCTGAGAAGCGATATACTTGCCAGCTTCGTCAGCATGCAAGTTGGTGTTGAAGTAGGAGTGGGAGTTGATACCGACGAAGTCGATGTCGGAGTCAGTACACAACTCAGGGTGTTTTTTGTAGATTACTGGAGGCTCGGAAGTAGTAACCTTACCCTTGTAGCCAGCATTTTGCAACTTCTTCTTGACACTCTTGATCTTGGAAATCAAGTTGGAGACGGTGTCGTAGCCCTCAATAATGGCCTCGTTACCAATGGTGATGTAGTCAAAAACATCCCAACCGTTCTTCTTGGCGTAGTCGATCAAGTTGGTGACAGAGTCGTCAATGGAGTCAACACCTTGGTTAGAAATCCAGAAGCCCTGGTTAACAGTGAAGCCCAACTTGGAAGCGAGTGGAAGGACGGCGCTGAGAATGTTGCAATCAACACCGTAAGTTCTAATCTTGGAGAAGCCCATCAGCTTGAGGAAGATCAAATCAATCAGAACCTCGGCGTAAGACTTGCAAGAGCCATCGTTGGTGTATGGCGAGTAGACAATGGCACCTGGTCTCTTGAGCTTGTTGAGCGACAGAGAGAACTTGTATCCGCTTTGGGAAGCAACAGACAAAACGTTGGCACCGCCTGAGGCAGAAGCCAGTGATGACTCAGTGGTGGAAGCAGACGTACTCACCTCAATTGAGGTAGACGAAGGAGCAGCAGTAGTCTGGGAGTTGTCATCGTTGTTACTGGTTGAGGTAGTCTGAGCAGCAGACGAAGTAGAAGCAGCAGACGAAGTAGAAGCGGTAGAAGTTGGAGACGAGTTCTCAGTAGCGGTGTTCTGAGCAGAAGTGCTCTCTGAGATCTGTTGAGTGCTCTCTGGGGTCTGTTGAGTGCTCTCTGAGATCTGTTGAGTGCTCTCTGGGGTCTGTTGAGTGCTCTCTGAGGTCTGTTGAGTGTTCTCTGGGGTCTGTTGAGTGTTCTCTGGAGTGTTCTCTGGAGTGTTCTCTGGAGTGTTCTCTGGAGTGTTCTCTGGAGTGTTGTCTGGGGTGTTCTCTGGGGCGTTGTCAGTGGTCTCGGCAGTGGTCTCGGCGGTGGTAGCAGTAGTGGTCTCAGCTGGACTGTTAGGCTGAGCATTGTCAGTGTGGGTGGGCTCTGGCTGATCATCACCGTCTTGCTGGCCAGCAGCGTAAGATGTGGTGGTGACTGGAGTAGTTGCCCATTGGCCCGAAGTGATAGTAAACGTAGTGGTGCAATCACCAGAGATAAGCACCTCAACAGGGGGCAACCACACAGTGGTGGTGCCAGTGGTGTAGAGCAGGGTGGAGGTGACAGCCTCGGCAGTGTGCCAACGAGTGATGACGGCAGGGACTGGCACACCCGTTATACTTTGGATGAAGAATAAGAACGAAAGAATGAAGATCATTTCGAAACGAATGTATGGGGTTGGAGATCTTTGGTTAGGAAAAAATATGTGAGTTTTGATGGGAGGGGGGATGCACCGAAGACTTTATATGTCATCCGGATCATGCTGGGCCCATGGCTTCAAGCTTGGAGCAGCCATGAGAGCCAGCATCATTTGATTCTTCCTCAATGGCATCAATATAAATCTGTGTGCCATTTTTTTGGCTGCGAAAAAGCTGCAGCACCACCTTCCTAATTTGGCCCGCTTACCCAGCGACTTGCGTCTATGTGCAGTACTGCACCAGCATTAGCCTTTTCTCAGATCTTAGTTTTTCCCTGTCAAACGTGCTGGCGTCCTAATCCGGAAACCCTTCAGCTTCTTTCGAAATGAGCCCACGACCAGATCTTGGATCTCACCCAAATCGGTCATAGCCAGCAAACGCCCCGTTCCTGATTTGCTCTCCAAATGGACCAAAATGGGCATAATTCCTGATTCAAGGGTCTTGGTACTGTAAGAGAGTTACGGTTCTCGCCAAGTGAATACGCTTTGACTAAGACTTCAACATTTCGCCGAGAGGTACATCCAAAAGCGTAATCTTATATGACTTATTTGGAAGTTTCAATATAAATAGCTTGGTTTGTATTTCAGTGGTGTGCAAGTAGTATGTTACGAAGAGCGTATTCATTGAGAGTGCATTTGCAGCCAGATCCACTGCGGCAAAGAGGATGAGATACGACATTACGCTTTTCGTATTTTATTTTATTTGATTACACACATTTTGTGTTGAGACAAGTAGAGTAATTCTGGTAAATATATGAATCGGCTTTCCAAGAATTAAATGTTCCGTGTGCAGCTTGATGATCAGTTCAATAAGTCGAGAACAGTTTGCAATTTTTCTTCGCTGAGTTGACCGGAAGTATGCAAGTACTTCACTAAGGCCCGGGTCAACTGGAAAATCTGGGCTGTGGTCAAGTTGAATACGGCCATTTGCAATATTTTACCCAAGCCAATATTGCTTGACGAGATAAATGTCTGGAAGTACAAGTAGGAAAATGAACCCATCAAGAACTGACAGTCAAATCTATCAGTGATACCACCATGGCCAGGGATTGTGTCGCCAAAATCCTTGATACCAAAGGCTCTTTTCAAGCCCGAGGCGAAGAAGCCGCCGAATGGAGCAATGAGAGAAGCAAAAGTAGCAATCACTGCACTATGGAAATAAAGGGGCTTGAAGGTGACGGTAGTCTGGCCCACCCACTCCGCGACATTATCTGGCAATTGGTAAATTTGGGGGATAAAAACAGGATTTGGCTCACAGTGAGGGTAATTGTACACTGTGGTGGACAAGTTGGTGGCTGGGCAGATCAAGTAGTCTGACATGGACAACAACCATGCGACCAACACTGCGGCAGCACCGGTACAAATCCATGCACCGAGGAAACCCTCGACCGTTTTCTTTGGAGAAATTTCAATCAACTGAGTTCTGCCGAAAGTAATACCGCAAAGGTAAGCGAAGATGTCATTAACGATAACAAGGGATGCTGGGACCAACAACCAAATGATACCGTTGAGGATGTTCTCAATGATCAAGTGCGACTGGAAGACCACTAGAAGCAACGTCATGTGGGTAGCACACAACTGAGCAAACTGGAACTTGTAAAAGCCCTTCTTCAAGGTGAAAACAAAGAAGATGAAGCCTGCGATGTAGAGAGAGTAGGCAAGGAACTTGTGACTCTTGTAGAAGAAAAACAATGCGTTGGAAGAAAGAATCTCGTCCTGGAGAAATTCAAAGACCGATTCACCGTCGTAGTAGTAGACGGTACAGATCAAGAAGTACCAGTTCAATGACTTGTTCCAAGGGATGTTCTTATCTCTGGCCGGCTCTGCCGTCAAGGCAATGATCTCTTTGAATGTGAGAATCTGACACAAGATGACAAAGCCGATGAGGGGCAAGTGGCCGCTTGCTAGAACGAAAAGAAAGCCCCCAAGCATGACGAGAGACCAGATTGTTCTGGTGATGAGGGCTTGTTTCTTCTTCTCATGGTCGTTGTACACTGTAGGAGGTGGAGTCGCCTCGCTGCTCAGTTTCTCCAGAGGCTTGCTTCCCTTTGTAGTTTGCTTTCTATCCTTTGCCATAATGCACTATTGTGGTTTGAGTTTCTAAAGGAAGGAAGCAATTGTGTTGGCAGCACGATAACCCAGACAGCAGTGGAATTAGATTTGGAGACCAGATGATTTGCCGGTTTTGTTGAACTCACTTTTGTCGAGTTTCCTGCAGATGCGATGAGAGAATGCCAGTGCGCCCGTTGTGTGAATGGTAGGGTGAAAAAAGTTTGGAAGCGATAATCTGCAACTGGTTGCGGGAGAGTTCCTGAAGAGGGAATTTTGACAGTCTGGCGAAGCAACGGCCAATAAATACACGCGAGGGGTGTGAGCACGTCCGTGATTCTCCGCAGGGAAGACGGATCAAACCTGCAATATTTCCTCGCTGTATTTGCACATGGTTTTGCAGTACCTTCCCGTACTAGCGATGTGCATTATCGTGCCGACCTGACGGCAAGAGCATCACATAATTTAGCGGAACGGGTAACTGAGACGTGTGACATGGAAGGGAGAATATTTAATTAAAGGGTGGCACATGTTTTAAGAATGGGTATATAAGACATCGTAGGAGAGCCGCTGAATGTAGTGGAAAACTGTTGGTCGTTGCTATCTTTCGCAACCGTTGGATCTGCCGCTGATACAGGGATAGATGATAAAAGAAGAGGGGAGGATTATTCGTGTGGGCAGACACGTCTAGATAATATCAATTCAAAGTTGTTGTGGAATTATTTTAGTTTTTCATCGAATAACTATTTACGGCAACTGGCGTAGAGTTTCGGGAATTTACGTCTTTGACCTGATAATGCGCAGTCCATGAATTTCTATGAGGGGATCAGAAAAACCACTAACAAATGATTCTTCAAAAATAAGAATCACCATTAGCAAAATCATGGTGGCAAAATTGCCCAGAGCTTGTTTGTCACGGAATTCAAGTCATGCTAACGACATATGACCCCCTTACAGCATTTCCTTTGGTTTCTGCGACATTTTGGCACGACATGTCGCACTTTCATCAGGTCAGCTAAAAATTCCTATCTTTACATTTTCATCAACCGAATAAAGCTCAACCAGAGAACCAACCACCCTTTTATGTCTACTATCCAAAACTTAAACTCTTTCGGTATGTACCCTCATTCCCATGCGCTATTTTTTTGCTCCTACTAACCCCAGACCCATTCGCCGACACTGGTGATTCCGAAGCTCAAGCCACAAACTACATCCATATCCGTATTCAACAGCGTAACGGTCGTAAGACCTTGACCACCGTTCAGGGTGTTCCTAATGAATATGACTTGAAGAAGATTTTGAAGGTTTTGAAGAAGGACTTTGCCTGTAACGGCAACATCGTCAAGGACTCCGAGTTGGGTGAGGTCATCCAGATGCAAGGCGACCAGAGAGTCAAGGTGTCTGAGTTCTTGATTACCAAATTGCAGTTGCCAAAGAAGAACATCAAGATTCACGGTTTCTAAGTGAGTTTACCAAGATGTCACTGCTTTTGGTTGTGTATCTTAATACATCTTCGGATGACTAATAAAGAGAAATACGTAAAAAATGTAGAAAATCGACTTTGACTCGACAAAAACGGAATATTAAGAGTTTGGAGAGTGGCGATATTCCAGATTCTGTGAGACCCTTACCTTATCTCATTGATTTGAGAAGCCGCGCACATAGTATACTCTTCTCAAGATGCCAGGAGATTTGAATTTGAAGAAGTCCTGGAATCCAGCACTTGTTAAGAATCAAAAGAAAGTATGGGAGAAGGAGCAAGAGGCCTTGAAAGAGCTCAAGGCAATAAAGGAACGGTCCAAGGAAATTGAGCAGGAAAGAGAGAAGGAGGAGATGATAAGACTACAATACGGTGATGACCCCAATGCCATGCCCCACGACAAAAAGATTGAACTAAATAAGCTTGCTTGGATGTATGAGCATGGGCCAGAGAAGGACAAAGACAAGTTGAACGAATCTGGCTTTCGTGAAGTTGAAGAGGACTTCCTTCTGAAGCTGACCGATGTGGACCAGTTGATTAAAGGAAGCGTTGCGGTGAAGAAAAGTAAAAGCAATGCAACGAGTTCGTTTGATCGAATCACAAATGTGGGAAAGTCCGCTCCTTCGCTGTCTCTCTCCGATGACCCGCTCTTGGCCATCAAACGCGAGCAGAGGAAGCGTACATCGGATACTAAGAGCAAAGATAGATCAGAAAGACATTCTAAACACCGTCATAGAAGTTCAAGCTCTAACAGAGAACGCTCACCGAGCCGAAGACACCGTGATAAGGAGACTGATAGACACAAACACAGAAGGCGATATGAAGAAAAGCCTCATCAAAGAAGAGATGAACCGAGACACGCTATAAATTATTGATTATGCTAAAGATATGCTATATCGATCTCCATGCTGATTATGGATATCCCCATCGACCGACCATTCGTACCAAAGCTTGGTATTGTCACTTCGTCTCGCCATTGTCACCGCCATCCTGGACTCAACCGGCTTTATAGGGAATATCATCGGATACCAGGAAGAGCAAACATAGGTACTGGCATCCACATACATGTTGGATATGCTGATGTGCCCATATAGGTCAGCTTTGAAATACCCTTGAAGTGCATTCGCAACATCTGGGAAAAGAAAATCAAAGTTAGCCAGCCATACTTGATCAAGGCTGTATGATCCAGGAAAGTCAAAGTGGAAAACCGATGAAGCAGCTCCCACAACAAACTCCTGATCAGATTTTAATAAGTATGGTCTTTTGATATTTTCATCCACCAATGAGCAATAAATTGGTCTGAGGAAACAAGTGATTGTTTGTGGAATCATGATGGCACGTTCAAATCCGGTTAGAACCTCAGGACAGGCTTCATTGCAACCGAATGAGCCTAGTAATTCAGATATGACCATGTCAATGTGACCGAAGGATTTTGAGATTGACCTAATGTCACCCTCATAAATATTAATCTTACCTTCCCAGAGCTTGGAATTGTCTGATTTTAGTTTGGAAATACATTTGGTGTTTCTCTCGACGGCAATAACACTGGCTTTATCCCTATATTTTGCAGCCATCGCAAGAAGAGGACCCCGACCAGGTCCAACAACTAAGATTGTGGGACGATTAGACGTTTGGTGCATCAAGTCCGCAAAAGCTAAGTCAATTGCCTCGTCATAAGCTTCGTATTTTGATGTATCTCTCTCGAAAGTTTCATATACCTCGAGCAGCATTTCCTGTGTCAAGGGCTGTAGAGGGTCGATGAAATAATTCAAACATTTTTGCTGCCTCAATTGACTGGAGATGTTTCTTGCTAATTCTTTCGTCTTTTCGACATTCTCAGGATCAAGATTTTCAGGAAAAAGAAGTAGGTCTGGTTCATGTCCTTTCATGGCCAACTGCTCGCAGTGTTCATTAGCCACAACTGCCAGATATCTGAGACACATATAACGCTGTATCCAGTTGGGCTCTATCTGAGTCGTCTGGATCAAGACATAGTCAAACAGACTCTGAAAACGCCGTAGTAAGGTCCAAAAATGCCAATCCTCGACTACAGGCACTGCAACTACGAATGTGGCATCAAGTTGGGATATCGTCTCGAGGAATCTTTCCGGAGGGGTGTTCAAGGGGAGGTTGATTAGGAATGACGTCTCATGAAGCGGTTCAAATTCCGTCAACGATTGTAGATACACATGCGACACCTTTTTGGAAATTGATGTGGCAAGAGGTAAGGTCGGAATGAAAAATGAAAAGCTCTTTTCTTGAAGTTTACTTTTTTCGGTAACAACAGCCCCAACTCTAGTCATGGTCTGGACCCAAACAACCTTCCCTCGATTGGTAATGTGCCTGAGGGATCTCTGGATGAGGGAGACGCGATCGCGGTCACGTGACATAAGAGCGTTCTTCAGACCTTTTTTTCCTCCGAGAGGGAGAGTCTGGCTGTAGCCGAACTTGCCTATTCTTTATTACCCAATACCAACACGCCTCAATTGCTAACTATCTCGGTTCACCTACATTATGAGCAGGCCAAGATACTTGACGGACGCGGAGAGAGCCAAAGTGCTCGAATTTCTGGACATGATTCACTACAGTCCTAGATATAGCGACGACTCGAACGAATATCGACATGTAATGTTGCCCAAGGACATGTTGAAGGTTATCCCACAGGACTACTTCAACCCAGAAACAGGAACATTGAGGATCTTGTTGGAGGAAGAGTGGCGAGGATTGGGCATTACCCAGTCCTTAGGATGGATGCACTACGAGACACACGCGCCAGAGCCACATATACTACTTTTCAAGAGACCCATCAACTACGAGAGTTAATGTAAATAGAAATGATGAGCAATGATGAATGCTTCCCTGTAGCAACGTATGGTTTGTATGGATGTTGATAGTGCGCTCGCATCAAACAATCATCATCCTACCGCGATAGGCGATACTACAATGACAAATGCATATCTACGAACAACGCCCGAGGAGTTGACGTTATTCCTAGACGACGTGAAAAAAAATGTGACATCCGATGAGGATACCGATTTTAAAAAACTCCTACTATACCTCTATGGCTTTGCGAATGCCAAGTTAGAGGCTCTACGGTCAGAGAAGACCTCTGGTGGCCCATCTCACACGATGAACCTACTGCTAAGGCTAGTGGACACCATTGCATTGGTACTCTCCAAAAAGAAGCACCTACTCAATGCTGAAATCACACCAGATGAAGTATCACTGGTTCTCCTAGATACCAAGACGGTACCTGTTCCCTTCGGTATTCAGAATGTCTACGAATGGGGCATACATTTTTCCATGAGCTGGCTACTGCAATTCTCAAACAATATGGATGTCACGAACATAATAAAGCTGCTTCTTATCGGCCTCATCAACAGTGTCACTGTTCATGTTAATGGGTTCAAATACGCCAGACAAGTTCAAGTGGCCTTGATGCGGATTCTCAAGGAAAATGTCTCCACGCTCTTCAATGGAGTAAACCTATTGAGGAGTCAGATAAACACTTTGAACGCTACTGTGCATTTGTTAAGTATAGTTAACGACTATGACGTCCAACGAAAGCTTCTACTCACATCCAACGCGACCAAACTTGAGCTTGAAGGATTCACGAAACGCGTATGTTTTGTGCTTGATGCACTCAATTTCCATGACAAAGACGATGACCTTATTCCTTTGGCTGATAATCTCAAAAGTGTACTACTATTGGGCATAACAAGTAACCTTCTATTGGATGAGAGCCTTAAATGGTCACAAGTTACCTTCCTTATGACCTGGATCCACAAGCATCTTGAAAGTTTTAGAAAGAACGGAAAGATAGCGTTCCAATTTAAGCATTTCAACAAGGCCTTGTGCTCATCTGTCATGAGGATTTACGTCTTTTGCCGTCGGAAAAGCTTACTCCATAACTTTTTCAGCACCTTTGATATTACCGTCTTCGAAGAGCAGCACACGGTGAACAATATCGAGGAAATATTATCAGCTTCCCGATTCCCACCGTCGATAAAGAAGATGTCCCATTTGCTTTTGCATCAACAGTCAGTCATCACTCAAGTGCCACTTCCGCCGAACGCAGCGCTTCTAGCATCCCTTCCATTTGTCGACGCCGAGCTCGACAACCTTAGAACACAGATCCTAGATGAAGACCGAGCTGATATAAATAAAGCTCTCTACTTCATTACAGATCCACAAACGTCTTTCAAAAGATATCTCCAATCACACAGCCAAGATAGTCAACCTAATATGAAGCATTGGCTCGATTACGTTACATCACTCGCTCAAATGACGAAAATTCAGTCTGAGAGGCTGCCATTAAGTGAAAATTCATCATTGCTTACCTTCATCAATGCTCTTGGAAAAGCTTTTGCGATTCTTTCTGAAAATTTCAGCTACAAGAATTGTGAATCGATTGCCTTTACGAAGCTTTGTTCCCGAAACCTATACAGCGATATTTCGCCAGATCGACCTTCACTCGCGGATGTGTTAAATGTTGATATCATTTATCGAGAAATCATTTGCGACTTACTTCTCGACATCGAAAGAAAGGCGATCATGGAGGATTCTTCCTTGCTTGTGGGTTTTTTACTTATCTTGTTTGACCTCTTCGCGTTATTCAAACCATTGACGAAAGACATCGAGCAAGAGCCATGCCACATATTCCTCCTTGAATGCGTCACCACAAGTCCCTGTCGTGAAGCTCGTCTTATTGCTGCGAGGGTTCTTCCGCTTTACTTAATACACCGTCAAGATGACTTCCTGGAAAAAGTTTTTAAAATCACTTTTCTGGCGCTATCTAGGATTAAATTCAGCGACCGCCATCACATCCACCTTGCAGAATCTACCTTAATGGCGCTCAGTGAGTTGGCCATCGTCTGTGAGGGTGAATGGTTATGTGTCATCTTCATCAAGATGATTGACTGTTTTGGTGAAGTAAATGAGCAACACGTCAATCTCGCTTACAACTCACTTCTTTACGTCGCAACGGCGAAATCCTTGACTCCCTATAAGCTTCTTTCTCCATACTTACCGAGTATCGCCGAGAGAATTGTGAAAAAGCCTAGAATGTTTTCGAGAATTACTGGAATATTAGGAATATCCAAAAGGTTCTTTTTAAACCAAACAAGAGACTATACAACTCCACGACTTCTTGAATACTACAAGTATGATTTTGTACAAGAAATTGCTGATGCCTGCAACATGGATAAGACAAAATTGGTTGCCAAAACACTTCCAAGGATCATGGCAACCTACCTTTGCAAAGACGAAGTCATCAATTCAGAATACATTGTCAATGTTTTGAGCAATGCAAGTCCACGGTATCAACATCTTTCAATAACTGATTTGATCCCGAATATTGGAGAAGTTTTATGGTATATTCTTCTCCAAATCCAACTCGACGAGCAGGGGCAAATTGTCAACGAAACGAAAATCTTTGGTGCCATCAAGTACATCGCAAAGGTCAATTATGCTAAACGATCAAATCAGAAGCCTGACTCACAAAAGTTTGACTATGTTAGGTACATCTTGGGTGAACATGTTCTCGAACTCGTTCAACGATTCTCAGAGAATGTACACCACATGAAAGGCATCAAGCCATTTCTTGAAAAGGTCAGCTCTCTTAATGCCATTCATTTTTTGATTACTCGAAACATTGAGGCTGCCGCTTCAGCTTTGGGGCAAATTTCGACATGCTTGCAGGCCTCGCTTGAGAATTCCTCTCTTGAGGTGCCAGCTATACAATGTTGGAATGTACTAGTACAAAAACTTGATTCGGAAAGACTTGTTTCATTGTTTGATATCACAATCTCATTGATTTTCCAGAAATTTGATACTTTGCAACACAAATCAAAACAGATCGCAGTGAAAATTCTTGAGAAGTTGTTTCTTGAGCTACGGGATAGATACAAGAAGTATGCGCTATACTACTTCTCTGTTCCATTCATCAAAAATTTGGACAAATACTTAATTTTGGATGCGACCTTCATCAGTTTGATGAAACCAAGATCAAAATTGAGTTACTTCCCTGAGTTCACAAGAAGACTTCAAACAAACAACAAGTATGTTGTACAACAAGCTCTTGATGATCTACTCAATTTCACCACGAAGTATCAACTCAACTGTCAACGAGATGACTTCAAAGATTCTACATGCGAGGATGCAATCTCTATTTTAGTCAGAACACTTCTTGATGTCTCAGTGCAATTCAAGAACAAGAACCCTCTGATTCCCAGCAAATGCGCAAAAGTATTAGCAAGCATCGGTGCTTTGGACGCGAATAGGTTCAATTTCAAGACGATCGATTCAAGAATTGTCATACTTTACGATTTTCAGGATTATAAAGAGAACGCGGAGTTTTTGAGTGATTTTATCCGATCCCGAGTTATCAAAAATTTTTGGGCATCAAACGATCCGATCAGACAATTGTTCTCCGCCTACTCGATGCAAAGATTCTTGAATGTGATGGGTTTAGACACCTCTGTCTTGGATTCCTCTAACCTGGGTATTAGAGCGGAAGTTTGGAATTCATTTTCTGAAATTGATAAATCAACTTTGACACCTTTGCTTTCATCAAAATATTTTGCTCCAGAACCTCGGTATGAGCCACTAGCATTTCCATACTTCAAGCTCGGTATGAAACACGACAAATGGCTCGTTGACTTTACCACGAATCTTTTGAGAAGGCCACTTCACAATAGCCTCAAGCAGCACGGAAAGATGATGTTGGCCAAGACTGTCATTTTTCAAACCTGCTCATTGCTCATCAGGGATGACGAAATTTCCATCGCTCAATACTTGTTGAAGTACGTTGCATTAAGTCACATAGTCAATGGCGAACAACAAGCGAGAAAAGATATTCTTGATGAAATCCTCACAATACTCAAACTCGGTGTCGGTCAAAATTTGACAACAGAAAGGATGGAAGAACTCAAGGCATGTTATCAAGCTGTCTTCGAAATCATTGATTATTTCAATGAATGGGTTTCTTCTGCAACGCATAAGTTAAGTGATTCAACGCTTCCAAAGGCTGATGCATCCATCCTAAAAAAGAGTCGTGAACATGTCGAGAGCTTACTTAATGAAATTCCAATGGAACTCATAGCGCTCACATCTTCTGAATGTGATTCCTATGAGAGAACCATTCTTTATCTCGAAAAATGTTCTCGAGAAGGCAAGGTCAAGACCAATAATCGGCTCGATAACCTTAGCATCACTTCAACTTTGCAATCCGTTTACTCAAACATTGACGATTACGATGCCTTAGACGGTGTGTTAAAGAAGTTCTCCACTAATAACTTGGCAGAGAAGCTAGACACATTTCAGTATAATGAAAATTGGGCAATTGCGCAAGAGTCATTCGAGGTCCTCAGCACTATCGGTGGTTATGACGATCGCATTGAGTGTAATACAAAGCTACTTAAGTCTTTGGCAAGTCACGGACTTTATGACCAAGTGATTCAGCGTTTGAACTCGAAGGTGAAGAGGATCAGTCAACTTCCACCACCTTGGGGAATGGTTGGTCTTGAAGCTGCAACTGCCATTGCAAACACGGAAGAGATGAAAAAGTGGCTGAAGCTCACCAGAATTATCGGAAGTGGCTCTGACGTGGAAGATGTTTTCCATTCAAAATTTGCATCAGCACTTCTTGCGTTGGAACGGGGTGAAATCACTAGCTTTGAATCATCGATCGAGGAGATATATTCTTTATTGGGCCAGTCGCTTTCGCTGTCTAGATCGTCATCGTTCTCAAGGAATTCGACATTCATGTTGCAGCTTCACATACTATACGACACCTCAGCAATTGTCCTTAATAACGGTAGCCCTACCGACTCGAGTGCTGAACAGATATTAAAGGAACGGATGAGCAATACTGACTTATCCTTCGATAGCCAGTGGACTGTTCTATCTATGAGGAAAGCAGTGACGGTCGTGACTGGAAACTTGGACAAAGTGTCAGACATCCTATTGGATTGCTCTCGGATTGCCCGTCGAAGTGATAGGTTAGACCTTGCCACCAAGTGTATCATGAACGCAATGACTCTTGATGATAGTGAGGCGAATATTGAATATGCGAACCTTTTATGGGATCAGGGCAAACAAACCGAGGCTATCAAAACGTTGTCGGATAACCTTGCCTTTCAAAAGTCACAAAAACCAGAGAGACAAGCAAGAAATCAGTTGCAATATGCAATTTGGCTCGACGAATCGAGTCACTCCTCGTCATCAAAGATCATTGCCGAGTATTCCAAGGCCTACAAGTTAGATCCTTCGTGGGAAAAGCCCTACTATGACCTTGGAAGATATCATAGTAAGTTGATGGAATCCCAAAATGACACTTCCGGGTATTTCGAACAACAAATCATCAGATACTTTTTGAAAGCATTGGCATTGGGCCCTTCCTACATCTTTGAAGCCCTTCCCAAGTTCATTACAGTCTGGCTTGATTTTGCTCAACGAACCAATAAGGCTAGAGATGCCGAGAGAAAACTCAACCAAATTGTTCATGACATCAACACCTATAAAAATACGATTCCAATTTATGTGTGGTATACATCCATCACACAAATACTTTCGAGAATCACTCATCAGCATCAGCCAAGTGTCGACCTCATGCAAAGTATCATTGAGTCTTTGATCGCAGCATATCCAAAACACAGTTTATGGTATGTATTGTCGCATGTTAAATCGAAAGATGCTGTAAGACGGCAGCGTGTTTTGAAGGTTCTCAACACTTCAAAAGCGACCAAGCTGCTAGCCGAAACTATTGTGAGTGCAAAAAGTTTGTTTGAAACATTGGAAAGTGTCGCTGCCAAAAAAGTTAAGAAATCCCAGAAGAAGCGGTGGCTCTTGACGGAAGATTTTGGAGTAACTGATTTACATAAAAAGTATGACTCGTTAGTCATTCCTGTTAAAACCAATTTGGAGATCAAGCTTCCGGCAACACGTCATACAAGCAAACCAGGATCTGCATTCCCAAAGTCATCCTCAATTACGTTTGATGGTTTTGATGAAGAGGTCAACATCTTTCACTCTTTACAAATGCCCAAGCAGATTACAATAAGAGGTACGGATTATAAAGCTTACAGACTCATGTTGAAGAGGGACGATACGCGCAAAGATGCAAAGGTATTTGAATTCTCCAACATGATCAATAGGCTTTTGTCGTTGAATAACGTTGCCAGAAAAAGAAATTTAGTGATTGAGAACTATTCGGTTATACCCTTGGCCGAGGACATGGGAGTTATTGAATTTGTTCAAGATGTCCAAACGATGAAATCAGTTATTCATGAGCAGCAAAAGAAGCATGGAAAAGTTCCTCACGATCGAAAGATATTTATGAAACTTGATGAAGCACAGAAGCTTGTCAAAGCGAATTATGCGACAGACGAAAATGCCATGACCGCTTTAGTAGGCCTTTTTGAGAAGATTTGTGATGAATTCCCTCCAGTGCTTCACCAGTGGTTTATCGATCAGTTTTCAGATCCAGCTTTCTGGTACCTTGCTCGTAAGGCCTACACTAGAACAGCGGCTGTGATGTCCATTGTCGGATACATTATTGGTTTGGGAGACCGTCACTGTGAGAATCTTCTATTTTTCAAAAGAAATGGCGCTGCGCTTCATATCGATTTTGACTGTCTCTTCGAAAAAGGTCTTACCCTACCCACTCCAGAGATAGTGCCATTTAGATTGACTCAGAATATGGTTGATGCGATGGGAATTACAGGAATTGAAGGAACGTTCAGAATCACTAGTGAAGTCACTGGACAAATTTTGAGAGAGAACGAGGCTTCTTTGATGAATATCCTTGAGACTTTGATCTATGACCCTTTGTTGGATTGGAAGACTCAAGAAAACCCACAAGATCACTTGAGAAAAGTGAGAAGAAAAATTCGTGGTCTTCTTGACGAGAAGGAGGGGTTGCCCATGAATATTCATGGACAAGTTGACGTATTGATACAGGAAGCCACTTCGAAGGAGAACTTAGCTCAAATGTATGGTGGATGGGCACCATACGTTTGATGAGAAGAAACCATGTATATATATATATATATTGCTATAATTGGAGGTTAAAGAGAGGCCTCAAGGACGGGGTCCTCAGGTGGAGGTTTGCGATGTAGGGTAGACTTGGTCCTCGACACAGTGGATGCAAAATCAGTATCCTTGGGAACCAGTATCGATGAAATTTCGGGCTCTAGAGTGCTAGTCGAACGCTCTTTAACATCGCTCGTAGCTTCAACATTACCAATTGATGGGTTACTGATCGTTGCCCTACCTGGCGAGGGAACAGACTTGTGGCCCAAGATTTTTTCGGGTACTTCTGAACCAAAATCGTATGAAAAACCACCACCAGGGGGCGAGCTCTGCACCTCTGTAGCAGTCTTCTCAGTGTCGGATATTTGACTCGCAGATGACTGCTTCCTGTTTGGTCGACGGTTGGTAATCATTTCGGGACGTTGATAGTTTGATTGCTTGTTGTCGCCATTTTTGTCGTCTTTGTAGTACCACTTTCCAAGTTTGCGAAGAGTATTGCTTTTCAGGTCAGTTGTTAGATGCTCTTCTTGTTCATCGAGGGTCAACCCGTTTACACTTGGAGTGTCCGAAGCGGACGGCTCCATCAATGAGCCATCTGAGAGGCAGTTTGTTTCATCAACACCAAGCGTGTGGGTAGACTTTGCCTTCCTTAATCTCTTAGATAAGTCATTGATTGTGGAAGATAACCGTGTTTTGGTCAGATTGAGTTGAACAGGAGTTTCATTAGTGAGATCTGCTTTGACTGCTAGTGATTCGTCGACCTCAGGGTTTGTAGAAGAAGTAAACGAAACCCCCAGCGCTGAAGTTGTCAGCTCGACCTCGGCACGTGAAGGACTTAATGATCCAGATTGTGGTGAGCTCAGTGCCTTCTTCTCCTCGCTTGCAGTCTGCTCAGTGCGTTCTCTTCGGAAATCTTTGTCCCACACACCTCCTCTCACCAATTCATTTTCTGTGTTATAGAATGTGAAGTCGTCCCAATGTGGAAGCACAATGGAGGTCTTGACAGATTCCTTAAGCTTCTTTTCAATAGAATTCGTGATGATGTTATACGACATTTGCCTCGAGCTAATGACTGGCTCGATTTTAATATTCATGGCTGGTTCAGTTTCAAACGTGTACCACATTCTGGCTGATGGCGGTGGCTTGATCTTCACAAGCATAGGACCTTGCAATTTCTCAAGTGTCATGGAAAGGAGGACATCAACTTCTCTAGGTTTGAACCGAGAGCCCAAATTGATGTTCACCTTTGTAGCCAACTGGACGGACATCTCACCGAAGTAATGAACATACAACGAAACGAGAAGATCACCTTCGGGATTGATCTCTTTAAGGACTGGGAAGGTAATGAACGGAGCACCATGTCCTGCTCTTACCTTTGTGATCTGGAATTTGTCAAGAAACCCAGGAGTTTTCATCTTGTTAAGCTTTTTCTCGATCTTGGAAACGAGGTAATTGTGCATGGCATCAGTATGCTGAAGCGAAAGGAATAGACGGTTTATTACGGCATTAAACCACTTCGTATGCAATTGACCCTCGGCACTGTAAAGGGTCTGAATCAAGCCCACCATGTGACGAGTTTCAAAGTGAAGCGTTTTTGCCTGAATGCTGGGATCAAGAGCTGGAGGGGTATCGGACCCTGTTTTGGAGGCTTTGATCAATGTGAAATACCAGTCTTCTTTCTCGATATTGAAGTCGGTGTATATGAAAAAAGATCCTGGTGGAGCAGGAAGGTTAGATTTTTTGTTCAAAACATCCTGTAGAGTAATTTGTTCGGAATCTTCCCAGTCAAGGTCATCCATAGTAGTTGTGTTGTCCGAAAGTCTTCTCTTTCGCTTCCAGTCCTTACGCAACAAGGCAATTGAAGAATACTTGGTGAACAACTGACCCTCGGTGATATTCCTTGGCCATATTGAGACGAAAAAATTCAGAAGGACAATTACATGCTTGACGTCTTTGAGCCTTTCGTCTCGGTACAAGAAGAGGTTCCCATGCTTAAGCACAGCATAGTACCGATGTTTCTTATTGCCACCTTTGGTAGGAGTACCAACGGTTGGGGCTTGCGTGATCGAGGCAGCATCTGATTCACTTACCGACGAGATCTCCCCATTGGGGTCCTTCGTTTTTGCCCCGAATTCTTGACAAACTTGTATAGTGAGGAATAGGCCAGCTTTCCTTCCTGAGAGTCGGCAACCAGTTGGGTCGAGGAGCTTATGTGATCCGGAGACTCCAAAAACTCATGAGTGACGATAATCCATCCTTGTTTGTAGGCATCTAAGCCGGTCAGGCATTGCTCTTCTAACTCCCCGGCTTTGAGACCTTCTTCTTCGTTATCCTGCGGACTCTTTGGGTGGAGATATAGAAATGCCAATATAAGCAACGGAATGAATGTCACGCCTCCCAATAGATAGGCATATATGAGATCTAGAAGGTACATTGCCGTACCCTGTGATGATGGAAGGAAGATATGGTATACGTAAGTATGGGGAATCAGTATGAGACTTCCGAGGGCGAGCAAAGGACAGTAACGTAACCGAGAGGTATGGGGCTCAGGTCCACGTGACTTCCGAGGGTACCGGTTATATCGCTCGTCAGTTTGAGAGCAGCATCTACAACTATAGAAATGTATTCTGTTAGTCAAATTATATATATACACTTGTAACACCTTAACCAAAATGAAGTAAAGTCGAGAAATGAAGCATATCCGGAAGGCCCGGTCAGTATTATAATTACAAGAAAAAGTCGTTAATCATGAGTCTCGAGGTACCCACCATCTCGCTAGCCTTGCCTGTCATAACAGAGCTTGGGCTCAATATTTTAGACATGTCTTCTGGCTCTGCCCAAGCTTTTTGGTCGCTCAATGACAAGTTCAACTTGTCATCACGCCTGTAAAATGACACATTGGGAAGCTGTGGCATGAAAGTGGCGCTGGTAGGAGGCAATTCCTCGTGCTCCAGGTCTGTGGGAGAATTTGTAGCTTCATCATCATCGTAGAAAAGATAATCTTCAATAGAATTGCCAAGTTTGGGTTGGTTGAAGTTGACATTCTTGAAAAATGGCACCTCTCTGGCTTTTTGGGGCAAGGCAGCTTCGCTGCTTGCATGCTGGGACTTCTTGTTGAGTATGGAGAAGCTTGAGTTGTCGTTGTGAATCTCAATTGGGCTCTTGTACGCAGAGAGGTAGTATGAGCGCAAATTGTCAGTGATGACCTTTGAAAAATCCAACTCCATGTTGGGGTATGGCGAGTTCAAAGGAGAATCTTCATACTCATATGATGCAGAAGCGTCCGAAGAGACGGATGATGACGAAGTGAGAGACCTTGGGGAAGAGGGCTCGGATGCAGATTCCTCGGCATCCAAGTCAAACAAGATATCGTTGTTGAGGTTAGTCAAGCACAAGAGCTTCTCAACGGGGTCAATCTTGTCGTCTTCAGCCAGGAGCTGGGTCATAGACTTTGACTTTTTCGCTGTTGTCTGTTGTAAGTGCAGCTCATTGAGCGGCTCCGATTTTCGTTTCCGGGAAACGGCATCGACATGTGCTGCTTTGTTAGTGTTGTCCAGGAGGACCTCCTTTGCCTTTAAGGTAGGAGTACGAACGCGACAAGACTTACGGGTCATCAAAGCAGAATTGGTTGTAGCTGAGGAAGTGAAACGAATTGAAGGCGTGAAATAAGCGTTGAGCTTTCAGGCAATGCGTGTGGTAAATTTATGAGCTGTTGGTATCAGCTGTAAGGGAGCCAGTCCTGGGAAGAAAGTAATCTGGGTGAAAACACAAAAATTGAGGATCCCAAAGGGAGGGGAATTCAGCTCGAATATAAATATGTCCTTGCCTCTGGAAAAAGGGAATGAAAAAAAAAAAAAAAAAAAAATTTAATCGCGCCGCAGACGCCGCATAATTGCTTTGTGCTGTGCAGGATTCTTGCAGGTCGATGATGGATAGGTGAGAAGAAAGAAAAGTGAAATGAGCAGCAATGGAGAGGAGTCCCCTCAGTGGGGGCTACTCCTGCGGTAGACAAGATCCTTACTTCGATTTGCCACCAAACGGGATCTTGATGGAAAAGCACCACCCAAAATGCCGCTTCAACGGTCTCGCATCCGACGCACGTTCGGTGCCACTGCGGCGTCTGGGTGTCCGCACATACGGTGAGAGTCTCCAAGAGAAAAGGAGGCAAGGGAAGGAGGGAATTTCAGCGCAATGTGGATGAGATTAGTGATGCCCACGAGGAGTGGTAGAGAGAAGAGGGGATGGAGAGGGTTGGGAAACTTTTTTTTTTTTTTTTTGGTGAAACGGGTTGGCATTGTTCCGATAATCTTGGAAAGCTGGTCTCCATTTTTTTTTTTTTTTTTTTCTTCTTTATTTGTGTATGTGTAAGTGTGAGGCGATTTGAGCGGTGCTTTTTGACGAATCACACTCTACTCAAATGTAAAGTCTCATAGAAAAAAGATAGAAAACCGAGAGAAAAATGCGGGAAAAAAAAAAAAATCCAACCAGGAGAGGCGAAAAACAAGGCGCCGCATGCAGGCCCGCAGGACAACTCCCAGCATTTTTGGCCTTGTTAGCTGCGGCGACCGTCCACGCAACCTGCACTTGAGCTCTATAGTGGAACGGCATCTGCACACCGCATATCCTTCGCCATTTCAGGCTCTCCTTTGGTCTCAGATTCACGGAAGTCCTCAACAACAACGAAAAACTCTGCTATTTTTGCAGGCCCCATTTTCCGCTGGTTTATTTTGCCATGTTCACTTATGCAGCGATTCGTAGACATGGCCTAGGTTCTAGCCGTGTTGTTGCTTGCTTGCAAAAGGAAAGAGGACCTCGCTGTTGCATGATCTCAGCGAAGCTTCTTTAACCGCCGGGCCAGAAGTCGTCGGCCGTTGCGCCAAGTGACCCTTTGGTATCGAAGCTTTCCAGAAGCAGATACGATAATGGCGGGTCACACTTGCTGCTTGGCCCAGGTGGCAGGTGGGGCTTATCGGAAGCACCCCATGAGCTAACTTTTGCAGGTCCGAAGCCGTCAATTGAGCCCCAGCCAGGTGACCTGTCACGTGCCAACGGCCAGCCAGAACGGCCTCCAGCGGCTCGTTTCGGGAGCTGTCCAATTGGGGAATTTCTGCCTGTGGTTGGGTCTTTTCAATTGAAGGACGGCTTTTCGGCAAAAGAACTGCCCTCTGAAACTAGAAAACTCACCGTTTCGGTCGGAACGGCACCTCCGAGCAACTCTGCAAAATACCTGAAATTAGCCGGCGGCTTAGCCCGCTAAATTCCACCTCACAGCGTACCCCAAAAAGTCCATGCTGTACCACGAATTCCACAATCTTGCTGTTTCATATCAGCCGTAACAAGCTGCAGCCGACGTGGAAGTTTATTGTTCGATCTGCAGAGCACACGGGGCTACCGCCTTATCAAACAATGACGTGGGGTATACGGCGAGGGCCCACGTCGTCAGGGCTTTGTGACTGGTGGCTCCTCATAGAGCTTTGCTGAAAGCGGGCGTCTGACTTACGAACCACCCACGTTATGAGCTCTTTGCATCAGGTGGGTGGAGTATTTTGTTGAGTTGCCTGGTCTCCATACCACCCACTCCTAACCATCGCCTCCCACCAGCATCTGGATTTTGGGTCTTCCAGTGATCTAGAAGGAATCTGTCCATTGCCATTTGTTCAAATTCGATAATTTTCTGGTCCCCCGTCTGATCCACTTTTTTTCACTGCTTCACCCAAGTATGCTGTGCCTACTACCAGTGTGCGCGTACCACCATATCAACCACCCCAGTTATGCTAGTCCTCCTGCTAGCCCTATGGTCAACATGTGTGCTAGCATCGGTGGGTGATCGTCTCCCGCAGTATAAGGAATGCACCTCCCAATGCATCGAAACACTGTGCTACGCAAACTTGCCATATCTACCCCAGTACGACATCAACATCGTGTCGAGATACCTACTTCTATGGTCCTGCCCGCTGGATTGTGACTACAAATGCAGAAGCCACGTGTCTAACATCAGAGAGGCACAGCTGCTACCAATTGTACAGTTCCACGGCAAGTGGCCGTTTGACAGGTGGTTAGGAATCACAGAGGTGTTCTCGGTGCTCTTCTCCATCGGGAACCTCTATGCCAACTTGATCAACTTGGTGAAATTCAGCAAATTGATCCGTGGTCTTGGCCAAGGCAAGAACAGCCAGGCCCGTGGGGTCATGTTGTTTCAGTATTGGCTCCTTCTAGCCGTTTCTGTTGTCGGCTGGCTTCTCAGTACTATCTTCCACACAAGGGACATCCCCCTTACAGAAACACTAGATTACTTGGGCGCTGGAGCAATCATAATGGCGAACTTCAATGCCATCAGCATACGTTATTTTGAGTTGTTCAGGGCCGAGAACCAGAGGAAAAGGCAACTATATCAGTCGGGTTTGCTCTTCGTACTTCTTTGCCATTACCTCAAGCTCGCACGCAGATGGGACTACCAGTACAACATGAAATACAATGTCGTCATTGGACTAAGTGCTCTGGCAATGTGGGTGGCTCACTCGCTCAGAGTTTACAGACGCTACGATGGTCAGGTTTTCAACTCGATTCAGCTTTCGCCGTACGAATCGAAAATACAGCAAAAGCTCGGCCCCTTTTGTAAAGTACGGTCAAGGCTCATACCCTTAATTCCCGTTGTGCTTAATGTTTACCTTACAACGTCCGTTTCACTCGAACTCTTTGATTTTGCTCCAATTGCTCACCTTATAGATTCTCATGCACTCTGGCATTTGTGTACGATCTTCCCACCGCTTATTTGGTACGATTGGAACTTATGGGACTTGGAGCTTTCTATGATCGATAAAATGGCATAATTCCTTCTTGGGAGCAATGGCCGCAAACCCTTGCTTTGTGTAACTTTATTGGGCAAATGTGCAATACAGCGAGGCCATGTGCAAACCGGCCAGCTTCGCACGGCCGAAGCCTCACAAAAACAGAAAAAGGCAAGCTACAGAAACTAGAACAGATGAGTGTTTATTAGACAAGATTTGTCGATGCAATGAAGTAGTGGTATGCTAAAAGTAAGCTCGAGCGGCCGGCTCGAGACGAAGGAAAATATGCCATTGTAACGTGGGTAGTGCATGACGATGCCAATTCTCAGGGGACGGCATCGATTGGAAGAATGTGAATATATTAGGGTACCCGAATCGAAATTAGTGGAATTAGACCATTTGATCGGTCATAGTCTTTGGTGATGGCTTTGCCGATCTCTTTTTGAACACGGCAAGGGCAAACTTGGCAATTAGGACGCTGATAGCGACGGCTCCCAAGAGAAGTGGGCCATGGTACTGGGGCAGGACAATGCTACCAGAAGCGTCCGAGCGGTCGTAATAAGCATGCTCAGACATCAACTGGTGGTCGTTTTGTGCGTTGGGAAGCATTACGACAAATGAGTCTGTGACGAGGAAGAAAACAAAGCTGAAGGATGACAGAAAGGAAATCGGGCATATATAAGCAGAGGAGTGGCTTCAGGTATCTTGCTTAAAATAGATGCAGGGCGCTGAAAGGTTACCGAAAAAAAAAAGTGCGATTGCGAGCAGATCAGGGTTCAAGACAGGGGATTCCTCGGGATTTCAAGGCCTTTAAGGGCTGTACCGATTTATTTTTTATTCCGTCTACTCCGATTCGGAATTTCAGTCGTCGTCTCTACATTGTTGTTCCAGAATGCCTTGGAAGGCGTTCATGCGAGTAATTTACTCAGCAGTGCGGAAATGTAAATAGAGTACCACACTTGTACAGGATGGTGCGACGCAGCCGCTCAAAAGAGCAAGTGCTTCAAAAAATCGCAATAACATAAACAAGACATTAAGTAATCCTACTTACGAAGCCGAGAGAAAAACCCATGCCTCCTCTTACTCGAAACGTTCTTATCAGCCTTCTTTGGCTTAACCGGCTCTTCTGCAGGAGGCTTCGCTAACGGTTCTTCCTTGCTGGGCGCCTCGTCCGGCTGATCCTGGACATTTGCGATAACTAGCCGTTGTAGCGCCATCATTAGGAAGTCGTGCCACACATCCAAAACATCGTTCACCCCGTCCCCGCCAAAGTAGTTTATCTGAAGATTGCTGCAGATCGTTTCAACAAGCACTTTTATCACCTGGTCTATTTTGGCCGTTACATCCTCTTCGGGGAAATAAGCTCGGATCAGCAGCATGAAGGTGTCTCGGAATACCTTAGCAAGCATTTCGAAATAGGCGTAATCCAGGTCGTTATAATAGTAGAAGTACTGCCTAGAAAGAGTGCCTTCTTCGCTATCGCTCAAATCCTGTTTGGCTTGGTCGTCCACTTTGCAATCTAGCACATGGAGGTTGTAAAGAGCGTAGTCGGTGAGAGTAATGAAGAAGCGTTGCACGAGGTCCACCGGAGGTAGCCATTCGTTGTAGTCTTCTGTGTGTGATGCAGAACGGGCGTCGTAGAAGACATTGTCCCAGAATGCCGAGGTGTGCCATAATTTCTGGATACTGGTCTCACGATCGGGCTCGTCGTCGTACGTGTCTACCTTGACTCCATCTTTGAGAGCATGGTACGCAGTTCTTCTGTCCTTCATATTTTTCTTGACAAGTGCTTGGTCAACCACTAGAAGATTTTTTTTGCAAGATGCGCCAAAAAGATGGCAGTGGTTGTACGCATCGTAGTCCCACACCTTGGACCAGTACGCCGGCTTCGGCAGCAGATTGAGATGTTGGCTGATGGAGTCGTACGAGTCTTCGAATTTTTCAAAATAGGTGTATCGAAGGATGGCGATGCTTTTGGGGTTGACGAAACGTTTATCTTGGGTTTCGTAAAGATTGATAGCCTCGTTCTGCGGGTGGTTCCATACTTTGTTGGCGAGAACATCGAGCTTGTAGTCGAATTCCCACACTTTTTTATCGAAAACCGTCTCTAGCTGCTCATCGAGTGCCTTGAGCTTTTTGGCGTCGTATTGACCGGCCTTCACCGACAGCGAACCACGGATTCCGCTTCCCAGGGAGAAAAGTGATTGTTTGGATCTTGTCGATCTTGTCGATCCGGTTCTCGTCAAAGCGTAGAGGTCTTGTTTCGAATGTTTCGTTTTGCGTGGAGTTTCCTTAAGCAAACGCTGTTGCCCTGAGGCAGGGAGCATAAGCAAGGCAGACATTTTGGCCATTTTCAAAAACGTTGGGCAGGTAGGGCTTTTATGCAAAGGGAACGGCGGGAGATAAGCCACCGGTTATTTTAATTAGCGACTGTGTGGGTCCTCGGCACATGCGCTTGTCCGTAGAGAGGTGGGCTTTTTCAACGTATGGCACGAATAGAAAAGAAAAGAAGAAAAGGAGAAGCGCCACAAAGAGTTTCAAACGGTATTTCCCCGGGTTCGTGCCACCCTCCAAAATCCAAGTTTTGTGCAACTAGCGTAGAGGCGCCCAGCATATTGTTCTGATTACGGCAAATTACCTCAGGTCCAGAGCCGTGTGCTGCGGCGGCTAAGCACAGACCAGAGGAGGATACCATTGTAGTCAGGTACCGAGACGCGTCTGCATTGTTTGAAGTCTGGTGTAGCCTGGCGTTTTTCCAGATGCGATAGCGAGGTTGAAAAATTTTGAGGGGTCCAGGGTCCCGCAGGAGTAAGAATTATACTTTCTGTTAGGAGCCCCTCGGCAGACGAGTCGCGTGGTGATTAAGCGAGATCCGGGTCAGGGCATCTCTGAAAAAGGTTTTGTCCTCAATGCAGAATACAGTAAATTGTACACCTCTCCAGCCTATGAGCAGGCTGAACCAGACGTCTTTATTCAACGGTGCAGATGTGCCGCACGAGCGTTGTTAACAAAAAGGCGTCTCGCAAAGCTAGCGAGAACGGCATTCCTTTTTTGCGCTCGGTAAGGATTTACCTCGACTATAGAAGTTGGACGATTTGCGGTTAAAAGTGCCTTTTTTTCAGAATTGACAAACTGCGCTCGAGGCATCTGGCCGACAGACTTGCAAGATCGCTTGGCGTATGCAGATATTGCAAGTGGCTTATGGCAGCTTTCAGCCAAACAACACAATTAATGGCGTACACACGTGTGGCCGTTTGATTGTACATATGAACAGATGAACACGTCGGTATTTATTCCTATTGTGAATGAATGTAGTTGTCCGGCAATACCCGTTGTGGGTGTGCATCGCTTAGGTGGTGACTGGAGACGACCAACATAACGTCGTGTGGGATTGCAGCTCAATGAGAGTGATTCAACGCATGCTTGCAGAACCTGAGGCTCACAGAGGTTAAAAAGAAAAAATAACTCCGATACGGGGAATCGAACCCCGATCTGCTCGGTGAGAGCGAACTGTGCTAGCCATTACACCATATCGGATTTGTTGAAAATTTGAAAGTGCGGGTGTACTAAGTTTTGCATACCAATGGGCACTCTTCGCTCTCTGGTTCGCAGTTTTGCTTCAATGGAAGATTAGATTACCATTTAGTGCTACTTAAAAGCTATGCAATAGCCTGGGGGCGTTTCAGCACTTGAGGAGCTGTCTGAAATTTGCTTTCAAGGACCTGTATCAGCGGTGCTTCTTCGTGGTCCTCTTGGAGACTATGATCATCAAGTTGTCTAGCATAAGCTCAGCCATACAACCTTTGGGACCCATTTAAAAAAAAAAAAGAAATGGAAGCTCACACCGATCCCTGTCTGCCAGGGGTGTATTTCAGAAAATTAATGTAAGTTACATGAATCTTCAAGCTGGACCGGTTCCAGGTTTGTCCTTATTTTCTATTTGCCAAATATCCACCTAAACCTCTTTCAACTTTCTCATCAAATGTAGAAGCTTCCGTTACTTGTATCTCCTAATTCAGCAGAAGAAGTGACTTCGTTACCTTTGTACAAGCCAATCCCCTAATGGCTCTTTCCAACCTTCAGTTGCACCCAGTAGCCTCCGGTAGTGTAGGGCTCTAGCCCTAGTTCACGTGGAAGTCTCGCTGGCACGCGGCCACCACCTTGAGCACTGTCCTATATGCCGTCGGAAGCGAAGAAGAGCTATAGTGTAGGGTAGGAAAAAATTGTATGGGGACCTGCACCTAGACCACTGACCGGCCTCCCACCAGTGCGACTCACTCGAGTGTAGGAAAACTGGAAAAAAAAAAAGAAAAATTTGTATCCCTACCTCAACAACCTTCAAGTACTCCACGCCAATATGTTGATGCCAAAGGACGACAGAAAGAAGATCCACCAGTACCTCTTCCAAGGTATGTAAATTATAATTCCCGAATTCCCCAGTTCCCATTTGAGCCTTGAAGCTCCATTGCTCCATGAGATACCAGAAGATGTGAAGCCGTCGACAAGCTGATTGCTGATCGAAGCGGAAACACTATGAATCGTTTCGATTCAGTCTGCTTGTGAATCCCGTGGATACTTATTCCATCCACTAGTCAAGGGCAGCTTCTATAACCCATCTTCAATTTCATGAACCGGTAGTCTGGGTTCCCCAAACTTTATACTAACAAAACAGAGGGTGTTGTTGTTGCTGAGAAGGACTTCAACAAGCCAAAGCACGAGGAGATTGACACCAAGAACTTGTACGTCATCAAGGCTTTGCAGTCTTTGACCTCCAAGGGTTACGTCAAGACCCAGTTCTCTTGGCAATGGTACTACTACACCTTGACTGACGAAGGTGTTGAGTACCTCAGAAACGAGTTGAACATCCCAGAGGGTATCTTGCCTATGACCAGATTGAAGGGTGCTCCAGCTCAGAGACAGAGACCTGTCTCCAGAGGTGGCCCTCAGAGAAGATTTGGTGGTGACTCCTACAGAAGAAGAGCCAGAGATTAAGCATGCATCATACGGACCATACCGTATCCTGGCTTGATGTTATTTTGTATACTTTCCATTTCTAATAAAGAAACTTAAGAAATGAAATGTAGCATATGGTAAGTGTGAAGTTGGTGAAGTGTGGGAAGAGGTTGATGAGTTAGCCATGGGGAGCGTATAAACCAAAAACCAAGTGTGATCCGTATGAACACGAATAACTCTTCGTTTAATGGTGCCCCACAAATACATGATCTAACAAAATAGCGACCCCACCGTTCTTTCCAAAATAAAATCATACCAGCACTATAATAGAATTAATGAATGGCGATAAACAAGTGCTGGAAGCTTTTGCCGTTCATCCCCAAGGCGAAGAAGCACATTCGTCAATAGACTCAAAGAAGCTCTCCAATGTGCCTGGCCTTACCCCAGCAGCCGCTTTGCATTCCCAGTTGAAGCAATTACAGCATACATGATACTACCGGCTGACATTTCGTCAAATAACACTCACTCGACTCTTTATCTTGAAATCGGTACTGTTGCATTTTATCACTCGATAGCTTACGCTGCAATACTATGTGCCCAAGCGAGTAGAATGAGAGCATTGTGCTCGCCAGCCAGACGCGTACCGTGTAATGCAAAATATCATAATTTGTGGAAGTTTTGCTCGAAGGAGGGCTTTTGTACCGTCATGCCTCTTAAACGGTATTTCATGTTGCAATGCTGAACCGGTCTCGCCAACTTCTATTTTTATGTGCTAAGCCTACGCTGGGGGTCTCGGGGTCTGATAGAGCGAGACTATGTGCGAGGCGTATTTCCTAAAAAGGAAGACAACGGCGGCACTCCAACCAAAGAACAAAACAATATACTTTTCACAATACGCCAGTAACTCCACCCATAGGCATTTTCTACATATTCTTCCCCATCAATATAGCAGACTGCTTCTACCCCGGCGTATCTTTACCCATGGTGGCCTGCACAGACCATCTATAACACGCTCTCTCACGCACGCCAATTCACGTCTACTACTTTTCTTCCATTTCTTTCAATCCACCATGAACTCAGACGACTTGCCGGTGTATCCAACGCCCCAACAAGCGACATATGTTGTTGGAGGCAATCAGCAACCACATAGTCTGTCACATCAGCTGTCTGGTCGCAGAAACCACAGTTCGTCTCAGCAACCCCCCAGACACCAAAACCCGCCCCACAACTACAAGAACTCACTGTCGGGCCCGCTACCGGCACCAGGCCCGTATTCTACACAGCCAGGCCTGTCCTACCTGTCATATCCGCCGCCATCTCGCCCTGGTTTTCAACAACCTCCTCCTCAGCAGCCTCAGCAGCAGTACTATCAACAGTACGCCTCGCCTCCGGCTCAGCAGCCATACACACAGCCCCAGTACTATCTGCACCAGCAACAGCCCCAAAACTATAGACCTCAATACTCGCAGTCACACCCGCAGCCCCAGCCCCAGCCTCAACCCATGCCCAGCCAACCTCTGTATGACCAGTACATGTCGCCCCAGCAGTCCCACGCTGCCCCTCCACAACATCCACAGCAGCAACAGCGTCAAGTTTCACTGAGCCTGCAGCCTCCAGCCCAGCCGTACGGTCATTCGTCGGGCTCGCCTCAAGTTGCCAATGCGTCTACACTGAAGAAGGCACCGGGCCTGTGGCAGGGCCAGAACCGCTCGAAAGAGAATGTACTGGAGACGCCAAAATTATCTAGCAAACAGCGTCTCGAGGCCGAGTTGCGTTCCACATTCGACAGAGTGGACGTCAACCACCTGGGTAGAATCTCTGCTCGAGAATTGTCTATGGCACTTTTGAATTTCGATAATACTCGTTTCCAAGAATCGACCGTGCGTCTCATGCTTAAACTCTTCAGTTCTGGCTCTTCCACCTCCAAGGGACTCAACTTCGATCAGTTCGTTTCCTTGTGGAAGTACTTGACCGCCTACAAAAAGCTCTTTGTGGCTGCTGATCTGAATAAATCTGGAGACATTTCTTTCGGTGAATTCCAAAGAATTCTCGAGCAGATTGGCTACAAACTCAACGTGGATCTTGTGCTCCACCTCTTTCAGAAATTCAGTAACAAGGAATCATCATCAGATGGCACTTCAGTCGGAAAACTCAAATTTGACGCCTTTATTGAGTTACTCGTCTATCTTCGGAAGCTCACCGATATCTTTAAGCAGTATGACAAGGATCTCTCCGGTGTGGCCACAATCAGCTACCTGGACTTCTTGCTCGAGATCAGCAATCTCAGTTAATTACTCACTGCAAACCTTCAATCGACTTTTTGCATTAGATTTTATATCTGCTGCAAAGGTTGTACTCTGAAGGACTGTATGCTCGAACAGGGCACATACTCGCGCGCATACTATGCCTGAGTCATGGTGAAGAGTCTCTAATTTTTCAAACAACCTACAACCTCTGAACACTATGCTTCAGCACGCCCGTCTCTCGGCGTCTTTTCTAAGAAGCGGGGCATTATCACTTCGCTCGTGTACTTTAAGAAATACATTTACAACCTCCGCATCTGCGGCCCAATCCAAATATCCAGAACTCAAAGATGTCGAGTTCGATGCGGAGGGTAATCCAGATTACACCAAATTGATCTTGACATCCAGAGTATATGATGTTGTCGACAAGGGTGGCTCTCCTTTGACTCACGCTGTCAACTTATCACACCGCTGCAACGCAAATGTCCATCTTAAGCGTGAAGACCTTTTACCCGTGTTCTCCTTCAAGTTGCGTGGTGCCTATAATATGATAGCTAAATTGCATTCCAATCCAAAAATTCCACTTAATGGTGTCATTGCATGCTCTGCTGGAAATCATGCTCAAGGTGTGGCCTACTCTGCAGCCAAGCTCAACATCCCATCCACCATTGTCATGCCTACCGCTACCCCTTCCATCAAGTATTCCAATGTCTCGAGACTTGGCTCTCAAGTCGTTTTGTACGGTGAGGATTTCGACTCTGCCAAACAAGAGTGTGCTAGATTGAGTGAGCTTGACAACTTGACCAATATCCCTCCCTTCAACCATCCTTACGTCATTGCAGGTCAGGGTACTGTCGGATTGGAATTGACAACCCAGCTTATCTTGGATGATTTGGATGCTGTTTTCATTCCTGTTGGCGGTGGTGGTTTGATCGCCGGTGTTGCCGCTTATTTGAAGACTGTCGCTCCTCACGTCAAAATTATCGGAGTTGAGACATTCGATGCCGACGCTTTGTACCAGTCGTTGAAGAACAAGAGACTGGTGGAACTTGACTCCGTTGGAGTGTTCGCCGATGGTACCGCAGTTAAGATTCTTGGTGACGAGACTTGGAGAATTTGTCAGGAATACGTTGATGAGGTTGTCCGTGTTGATACTGACGAGCTTTGTGCGGCAATCAAAGACGTTTTTGAAGACACTAGGTCCATTGTTGAGCCATCGGGTGCCCTTGGTGTTGCTGGTATGAAGAGGTACATCACAGACACTGCTGGTAAAGTTGACCACAAGAAGAAGACTTACGTGCCTATCCTCTCGGGTGCTAACATGAACTTTGACAGATTGCGTTTCGTGAGCGAAAGAGCTGTTCTTGGTGAAGGAAGGGAGGTCTCTTTCGTCGTCTCGATCCCAGACAGACCAGGTGAGTTCGTCAAGCTTCAGAAACTCATCCATCCAAGATCCGTCACAGAATTCTCCTACAGACTCGTGAATGCTGACCATCCTGCCAACATCTACGTCAGTTTCAACGTTCTTAACAAGGCTAAGGAGGTGCCTGCTATCATCGAAGCCATGACAAATAAAGAGCACAACTTCACTGTCCTTGATATCTCCAACAACGAATTGGCCAAGACCCACGGCCGTTACCTTGTCGGTGGAAAGCCAACTGATCACACCCTCAAGCCCGGACAAGAAAAGTTGTATCAATTCGAGTTTCCCGAAAGGCCTGGTGCTTTGACAAGATTCTTGGAAGCGTTGAAGGATAATTGGAACATCACTTTGTTCCACTACAGAAACCACGGCAATGATGTGGGCAAGGTTTTGTGTGGTTTCGTTCTTCCAGAGACAGCCACAGAGGAGGAGTTCCATGAATTTTTGAAGCAAATTGGCTACAAATATCAGGACGAGACAGACAACATCATTTACAAGAAATTTTTATGTAACTAATTCGTTTGGGGGACTATAGGGGCTAATAAAATTTTATCGCACTTATTCTATTCACAGTGGCATCTATTTAGCGACGTAAGAAAGCCTGGTACGCCTCATTATTAATATGAACACGTCCTGAAGCCTTCATTTGTTTTTTTCCTTCCTTCTGCCTCTCCAACAATTTTTTTCTTCTAGAGATATCAGCAGCATGTAATCTCTGCGTGACGTCCTTCCTCTTTGCTTTGATGGTCTCTCTTGCCACGACCTTATTCAGAACTTTAGCTTGGATCGCAACTTCGAAAAGTTGAGATTTTAGGAATTCCTTGAAGCGAGCAACGTATTCCCTTCCTCTCGATTGGGACTGTGATTTGTGAATGATTTGCGTCAAGGCATCTTGAGGCTCACCATTGACACAGAGCTCCAATTTCACAACGTCTGAATTCTCGTAGCCAGCATCTTCATAGTCCAAAGAAGCGTAACCTTTGGTGAGACCTTTGAGCTTTCCGAAGAAATCCTCCACGAGCTGTGCCAACGGAATGTCGTATTTGAGAAGAACTTGGCCTGTTTGCAAATATTCCAACTCCTTTTGAACACCTCTGGAACTCTCGCAAAGGGACATGACGGTTCCCACATATTCGTCAGGAATCGTCATGATGGCCGTGACAAATGGCTCCTGGACCTTATCGACGTTTTGTCTATTCTCGACTCCTGGAAATTCAGAAGGGTTCGAGATAATCTTCTCTGAGCCATCTCTGTAGACGATTTTGTAAGGTACAGTAGGTGCCGTCAAGATGATTTTTGCACCGTACTCCTTTTCAAGTCTTTCCTGGAACACCGATGCATGGAGGGATCCTAAGAAGCCTAGTCTCCAACCTAGTCCTAAAGCGTTGGATGTCTCTTTCTGCAAGGTGACAGACCGGTCATTAAGAACAAGATGCTCGATATGGTCGTTCATCAGTTTGAATTCTCCACCATCAGCAGGAAATGCACCAACAAACACCATCGGCTGAGGTTCCTCAAAGCCTGGAAGTGGCTCCAACCCTTCATGATTGCCATTTTGAAAAAATGTATCTCCAATCATGGCTTCTTTAGGGTTACGCATACCAGGAATGATATATGCAACCTGACCAGCTCCGACTTTGCTCATAGGTAGCTTATCCGGGTACATCACACCAACCTCCTTGACCTCATACTTTTTGTTCGTGTGGGCTGAAACCAATTTCATGCCCTTTCGGATACAGCCGTCCTTCACATACATAAGCATCACTACTCCAACGTAAGGATCATGCCATGAGTCGACAAGTAGGCCTCGCAACTTGCCCTCTGGATTCCCGTCTGGAGGAGGAATATCTCTCACGATGGCTTCTAGAATATTGTCAACATTGAGGCCGGTTTTGGCACTGACGGGAATGCAATCCTCTCTATCCAATTCGAAGGTTGTCTCGACCTGGTCCATTGCACGAGGAATATCTGCGGCATCCAAGTCAATTTTGTTGATAACTGGGATAAGCTTAAGTCCCATGCTATATGCCAAATAGAAGTTAGCCACAGTTTGGGCCTGAACGCCTTGTGAAGCATCCACTATCAATAGCGCACCTCCACAAGAAGCGTACGATCTAGACACCTCTGCACGAAAATCTACATGACCAGGCGTATCAACCAAATGCAATAAGTATTCTTCTTTTGTTTCAGGATGTTGGTAGAACATCATACATGTTTGGGCCTTGACGGTGATGCCTCGTTCTCGTTCCACATCTAGCTTATCGAGAACTTGCTTGTTGGATCCTGGCTCAATGACGCCTGTGATCTCTAGAAGTCTATCTGAAAGTGTTGACTTACCATGGTCCACATGAGCAACAATACTAAAGTTTCTGTAGTTTTCTAGTGGGATCTTGTCAATCTTGTCGTAGACCCACTTTATATGATTGTCTTTATCTAGACTGATCTTCTTGTCTTGCGTAGCTGCAGTCTTTGGAGTCGATAGTAGAGCTGTTGAAATATGGAAATATTTGGGAGCCGACTTTCTGAAGGTGGCCTTGAGCGACCCTCGTAGCATTTTCAGAATCATCGCTACTTGGATACACTTATGCAACTACATTTTTCAGTGCGCATCTACATTTGCACCCATCGATGCCTAAAATAATAACCTTACTTTAAATACTCTAAGCCTTGTGGGAGGCGGCAAATTCGTTGATGCAATCAACCAAAAGTTCGACACTATGGGTAGAAACGGCATTGTAAATCGAGGCTCTGATACCGCCCACAGATCTGTGGCCCTTCAAACCAGTCAACTTCTTGTCCAGGGCCTTCTTGAGGAACTCTTCAGTCAACTCCTCGGTAGGCAAAGTGAAGACGACGTTCATATGGGAGCGCACAGCATGATTCGTGACAGGCAATTTAAATAAATCGGCGTGTTTGTCCAAAGCACCGTACAAAATCTCTGCCTTGTGGTTGTTCGTCTTTTCAATAACTTCAATTCCTCCCTCCTTGATGAGCTTGTCAGTGACAAGCTTCAAGATCTGACATGTGAAGATAGGAATGGTGTTGTAGGCAGAGTTGTTTGCGACGACAGTTGGGTAGTGGAAAGCAATGGGGCACAAGGGAATACCAGCCTGCTTCAATTCGTCGTCAGATGCTTGTTCAAGTAAAGACTTCTTGACAATGTAGATCGTCAAGCCGGCCAAACCGAGATTCTTTTGGGCACCAGCCATGATCACACCGTACTTGCTCACGTCAATGTCCTTAGACAAGATGTTGGAGGACATGTCAGCGACCAACTCAACACCTTCGGGCAAGTACGAGGCGTCTGGAGTGGACTTGAATTCGTTACCGTGAACAGTCTCGTTGTCGCAGAGGTACAAGTATGCCGTTGACTCTTTGTCAATTGGCTTCCATTCCGAAAATGGAGCAATGTCGCCGAACTTCTTGTCCTTGCCATTGAACACAACATCCACGTCAAATCCCAAACGCTGAGTCTCCTCGGCAGCTTTCTTCGACCAGCCACCAGTAACTGCATAAGCAGCCTTGCCTTTCTTGAGGTTGTTCTTCTTCGCGTAATGAGCCATCAAGTTGTAAACGATAGATGAGAAGCCAGTGGTACCACCACCTTGCATAAAGAAGATTTCATGGGTGTCTGGAACATTGATAAGCTTCTTGATATTGGCTTTAGTGTCGTCAATGACTTTAATGGCGGGCTTCGAACGGTGCGAGATCTCACCGATACCCAAGTTCTGTCCATCGTAGGAGATCAAGTCCAATGCGGCCTGTTTGAGGACATCAGATGGCAACAAAGCAGGACCAGCACCGAAGTAGTGGGGTTCTTCACGCTCCAAAATTGACATTGTGCTGAAACTTCAAGTAGGTAGTATTAGAATAATTAGTGCGCGAACGAGTCATTGAGTCACCCATGACAGGTACCGGTCGCATCGCTTATGCTAATCCTCCATATCCCTAATCTTGACCCCACTAAGATAGTAAAGTACTTCAACGTCGTCAGTGTCGTCGAGTAAACAATGTAGCACACACGCCTCCTGGTGGCACATGAGAAATATGATGGTTTTGCAGGTGCTGACGATCTTGGATGCCATTTTCCAATCTTTAAGCTTGACCGCGACTTCCGTGTCTTCCGTGTCATCTTGATCGCAATTGTCGTCCTCTGGCTCAGCAAGCGCCTGGGCTCGAAGGCTGTCAGTGTCTAGGTCAGGAACTTTCGGCTTCTGGACATCCAATTTGTCGTTCCACCGAATCGTCACTCTAAACTTACCCTCTTCGTGAAGAACGAAGCCTAGGTAGCCCCTCGTCTTCTGCTCGCCTTGATAGTGACTAGATCGCTTGCTAGGTTCTTCTTGAACTTATCGAGACGCTTGTATGTGGAGGAGAACTCGTTGGGAAGGCGCATCATGAGGTCCACCTTGGGGAGCTCAGGCTCCTGTAGTAGATCTGAGGATCCTTTGAGAATCTTGACGGGAATTCTAAAGGTATGATTGATTGTGTTGGCTGTAGTAGTGAGATCTGAGTAGTAGAGAGCCAAAGAAGCTGTTCTGCCTCCCCCACTGGTAGTACCATCCGCTGATGCCTCCTTCCTCTGAAGCCTGATGCTCAAGTCATGACTGTCGGCCTTTTCAAAGTTTTTGAGTGTTTGAAGAAATAGCTCAATGTTTATCTCCAAGAGGACCACGTCGTTTCGAAGACTTTGAACCTCGATCTCGTTGAAGATGGCCAGCATCTTGAACTTGCACCATACCTGGGGTTCTTGGTTTAGAGACGTGTCTTTCACGGAGATTGCTAAGAGTTGCTCTGGGCTAAACCTCAAGACCACGAATTTTCTAAGGCTGCTAATTTGGGAGAAGCATATTTTGAGTGTTTCAGTGCTTTGTGTACGTAGTTTGAGCTTCATACTATCTTAGTTTTCCAGTGCGCCCTGTGATGTACGCTTCTGTCAATGTCTACAATAAGGCTATGCAATACAATAAGTTTCGATAAACAATTTAACTATACATCATTATTCATTGCAATGACCGCTGCCTGGAATATAATCAAAGTCTGAAGATTTTGATCGTTCCAGGATGCTAAGGTTTGTTCCTCTAGATTGAAGATGCTGAGTCAGAAAGGATTGACGTGATTCACAGTCTTAACCTTGGTCTCTCAGATATGTCTCGCCTCTGAGAGGTTGGAGCACTGGTACATCCCCAAATAAGTTGTTGAACGATGTGACATGATATGGGGTCACTTCGCCAAGTTTCTTAAACTCTTAAAATAATAATAATAGAATCTCCTCTAAGGAACATTTTCACAACATATCTCTCCTTTGACGTGGTCTTGATGACCTTGCCTTTGCTGTTTTTCGTTGTCTCCGTCCAAAGCTCCTTCACGTCCTCTAAAATGAGGTTGCAGTGTCTATCGAATGCTTTCACCTTTGCAAGAAGCTTGTGGTTATTTCTGCAATGTATCATGACGGGACTACCGCTTTTAATGGAGTTTTGTATGAGCGATAATGGTCCATGATTGAATTCAAAATCTTCTAGTTCTTGAATTTCACTCTCAGTAAGTTCTGCGCGAGGACGATCTATAAGCTCACTGTAGTTAGTATTATGAGCGGGCAAATTAGATAAAGTTTTCTTGAAATTGCTAACATACGACATGGTATATATATGGTGCTATACTTCCTTACTAGCGACGATGGCGCACTGCTTGATGTGTATCTCGATATTGCCCTCTATGCACGAATAAAACATACACTCTGGTCGGGTTCATCATTATTCATTAAATACAGATTTTAATGGGCCATCAAGCAGAGACTATTTTTTCTGGGTAGCTCAATGGAGCTGCTAGCGTGGCCCCTCTTTTAACGATATTCTCAACTCTGTCTTTGAGAACTCTTGATCCGCACGCAACCTCGAGCTTGTTGAGATCAACCGTGGCCTCGTTCTTACCTATAGTTATGACAACCTGCTTGCCATCATTTTTGGTTATGGAGTCACCAAACTGCGACTTCAACAAGGAAACAATTCTCTTGATTCTGCTCGTGATAGTACTGTCTGCGTGGGCTCTTCTAGGTGTATCATCCTTCACCATATCTTCATCCTCTTCCTGCTTAACATGGCCATGGGAACAATGCTGAGATGTCATCTTGACGGAGACAGGAGACGAGTCGATTGAGAGGAGAATGGCGACAATGCTATCGGCGAGAGAGTCTCCCATCAAATTGTCGTTGAGCCACTCCACGGTAACGTTCAACGCACCTGCTGACTCCACCTTGTTGGCAGTGATGTAGACGGTGTTCATGATAGTACATTCCCAGGTTTCATTATCGTCGTTCACCACATTGATATAGCCAAACATTTGTTCCAAATGCCATTGGACCAAAGACACATTCGCATGCACCTTGAGTTTTGCGTTCGATTTGACCGTCGATGTCGTGAGCTGCGAATACTCAGGCAACTCGTCAAGACTCATTATATTCATGTCGAAGTCCTTGGATATAAGCACTCCTGAAAGTTTGACGCCAGTATTGATGACCTTTCTATCAGACTCCTTCTCGCTGCCTGCCTCACCATCTTCCTTCTTGTCTTTGTTTCCCTCCTCCTTTTCAACCTTATCGTCAACCTCTTCAATTTTTGGCTTAGTTTGGGCCTCCTGGACCGCCTTCTTTATTAATTTCATGTTGGTCTCTGCAAGGCGTCCAACAACTTTGGCCAACTTTACACCCTTAAAGCCAATTGTGACCTCCTCGCAATTTCTAGGATTAAATACCTTCACTTCTTCGTCCGTTCCCTTCCTGCTCAGGTACTTACTGAGCAAAGCCGATTTGAGTCTTCCCATGGGGTTACTGTCACCATGTACCAAAATGATCTTTTTAGGACTCACTTCATCTATAAAACCCGAGTTCTCGATGAAATCTACATGAGCTGCAAAAGATATCTCATCGACAGTAATACGTCTGGGGATATTCATCTCGGGGTTGTTAATCGATTGGATGGCGGCTGGCTCACGAAGGAGGTCTTTCGCCATAGTTCCCTCCACGGAATAACCAGTCATGATGACTGCATTTTTCGGATCTGGTGCCCACCTTTCTAGAAGCTGACGGGAGACACCACTCTGCAACATACCCGGAGATGCTACGACCACACATGGGCCGATGTCGTGAACTCTGTCCACACTTTTGATTGATTTGATGAACTTGAAATCAAATGGGTTTGACTTGTGAGAGCCAGCTGCGTTCACCTTGATGCTGTCATTCATGATGCTAGTGTATGTTTGGTACACAGCCATACATTTTCGGGCAAGGTTAGAGGCGTAGTATATATTGATGTTCTGGATGTCCTTGTTTTGGGACCAGTACTCCTCCAATATAAGAAGCAACTCCTGAGCTCTTCCCAAGGCGAAAACAGGCATGAGAATACGGCCACCCTTGAGAATTGTTGAGTGAATCAATTTCATCAAACGAGATTCCTTTTCGAGTCTAGGTTCGTGTGTGGCAGTACCAAATGTTGATTCCGTAATCAAAACATCTGGTCTTGTGGGTGGAACCTCCGCAACCTTCAAATGACGATCTTCTTCTCTAGAGTAGTCACCGGTGAAGAGTACCTTGAGTCCTCCAACTTCAACGAAGTACATGCATGCACCGAGAACGTGACCAGCGTGGTAAGCTGTGAAATGGATACCATCAACCTCAATAGTGGAATGGTAATCTATTGTCTCGATCCTGTCGAACGATACCATCAAGTCTTCATCTGTGTATAGATTGGCAGAGCCTGAGGCATTAGTCAAGTTGTTCTCAGACCTAGCTTCATCGCCCCCTCCAGTCATTGATGTCACTCTAACGAAATCCGAAAGTAACCAACGGTAGATGGCTTTTGTGGCGTGAGTCATGAAAACACGACCTTTGAAGCCGGTTTGTTGCATAACATATGGCAACGAAGCAGCGTGATCCAAATGGAAATGACTGATCAACAAGATGTCGACCTTTGATAGGTCATATTCGTCAAAGAAAGGCAAGGAGTTCATTCCACTGAGACCTGGATGGACACCAGAATCCAACATGATGACTTTATTTTTATACTCCAAAATATGGGAGGATCTGCCCACCTCATTGCATCCTCCCAACCCAAAGAATTTGAAGTTATCGGCGGGATCTTCACTTGGGTTGTCGATCGCCATAGTTGTTAGGGGCCAGGTGAAAGATGGTGATGGATGTCTTCAAACTGAGTAGGTGAGTGTTTGAAGTTTGGCAGTGTGCAGGTTTGTCAACGCTTTTGACGTGTTTAGCACAAATTACTTAGGAAATAGAGATTCAAAGTTACAATTCAAATATGATGACAATGAAATTGTTTGTTCTTGTCAAACTTTTATTTTTACGTTAGTGCAAAATTGGTCCACTGCTTTATTCTGCGCATTTGAAGACGCACCATGGTGGGTTGATTGGCTGCAAAATGTCGCGCCAACTACGACAATATTCTACTACGATAGATTCAAATCAATTGTTCATTGTCAATATCGATCATCAACGTAAATACATTTAGTTCTGGGTGCCGCCGTAGCAAGACTCGTTCTGCTTCTTACGGATGTCAACGACATTCAAAACAGACTCAGCAGCCTTGACACCAGAAAGAGCCATGGCACCGAAGGTTGGGCCCATTCTGTTGGAACCGTCAACCTCGGCCAACTCCATACCGGCAATGACCAAGCCAGGAGCGACCTCTCTGGTACCCTTGACAATGGCGTCCTCGGCCTTGTTCATGTCAAGACCTCTCATACCACCCAACTCGAATGGCTCGTTGGCGCTCTTTGGTCTCAAGCTCTCCAATCTCTTTGCACTGAAGGCACCGAAAGGACCGTCGTGACCAGTGGTGGAGAGAACAACGTTAGCGTTGAGGGTGTTAGGGTCCATACAAGACTGGGTGTCGTGGTTCAAGGTAACCAAGGTCCAGTTGGTAACGACACCAGCGATTCTCAATTCGCCAGTGGACTCGTCACGACGAGTGATCAAGTCCTCAACAGCGGTGGCGTTGAACAACTTAACGTTAGGGAACTGCAAAACCTTGGACATCAAGGTGGACATGAACAAAGCAGCGTGCTTGACAACGACGTAGTCGCCCTCGTCCTCGTAAGCAATCTCCAATTCGTCCAAGAACAAGTTGGCTGGCTTTCTCATGACCATAGCAGAGAACAATTGACCACCCAACCAGCAACCACCACCTGGAGAGACAGAGGCCTCAATGATAGCAATCTTCAAGTTTGGTCTGTTCTTGGCCAAGACGTAAGCAGCAGACAAACCGGCGGAACCAGCACCGACAATGATAATGTCAGACTCAGTGTACTTGTCCAAGTCGTTAAAGTATCTCTTAGTCATAGCTCTGGAGACAGTAGACTCTCTGATTGGGGCAAAGTTGAACTTCTCCCAGTCAGCGAAGCTGACCTGAGCGTCGTTAGCACCAGAGTCGAGACGAACGACTGGAGTCTTGAGGTTGCCGACAGAGCCGACAGGCTTCTGAACCATAGTTGGAGGAGACATGATTACTTGATAAAATTTATGAAAAAGAGTAAAAGAAGAGTGGCAGGTGGGCGGAATTTATATTCTGGGTCTGCCCGAAAAATGTCCGAAAACAATTGGCAAGGAGTGGATACCAGCCTCCCGTGTACGTTGGGTTAGCATGGCCGACCAATCAGAAATGCCACGGACCAAATCATTGGGCTAGTTCAGTGAAAGCCTCTTGGATCTGTAAACGCATATGCTGTTGAGCCTAAGACATTTGGGAGAGGACCGTCCCGACAGGAGACCCTGTAACTGCATGAGACGCATGTCAATGGGTGCAAAACGACAATGTGCACGCTGTCGATGCAAAAACCTCCTCAGGGCCCCCGGTAATTGTCTCACGCATAGGCTTCCTAAGCGCATGGCTGCAACTCCCTTACACAAACCTGCTGCTTATCTGAGTCGCCAATGCTACATTCGCTAAATTGCTCGACTCTCACCCTTAACCCTGAATTGCACAAGCGGGGAAGTTGGTTCTAGATGCAAACCCGCCAGGACTTCCGGCTCCCTCAGTGGCTATCGGCCCCGATTTGCTTGCTCTTTTCGTTGAAGCTTTTGAAGTAGCGATCCCGGAAATGAGTTACCTGATCGAGTCGCATGCCGTTATGAGTTATGCCCTTGTACGTCTCATCCCTTTTGACGTACACTACTAGACGACGTGACCATTTGTTGAACTCCTGCTCGAGCACATACAAAAGCTCAAGACGCTCATGCTGGGGGATATGGTGCTCGACAAATTCATCATTGGCAGTGGGCATCCAAAACGCTAGCCGCCCACCTACAGGCATTCTGGCCGCGGCGAACCGGAGTAAGTCGTCCAAAAGACTAGGGAGGTCATAGGGCTTTTTCGATGCAATGTAGTCTCGGCGTTTGAAGCCCAATTCCCCTTCCACCACGTTATTTTCTCTCCCTGCTGCTTTTTCAGGGTCTTTGGCTCCGCAAACCTTAAGGCCCTCGCGCACGCCGTAGGGAGGATCACATACTATCGTGTCAATGACAAAGTCCTCTCTAAGCGCATTATTTGTGAAGTCCATCGTCCACAAGTCAATGAACTGCAGGGCGGTTCCATACTGACGGAAACTCGAAAGAAGATTGTTAGAGCCCTTGCCCCTCACTGACCGGGCGTCAATGTCCGTGCCGATAGGGTATCCTCCGAAATAGGCGCCTGCAACCAAGAAAGAGCCTGTGCCGGTGAATGGGTCGTACAAGACTTTGCCTGGCTGTACCTGTGCAACGTTGCAGCTGACTAGTGCTAGCTCGGCGTCAAAGGACGTTGTGCCAATGTACCGACGTTTTTTGAGATCATATTTTTCCACAACCCCCTCGGCCCTGGCGCTGATTTCAACCTGTCTCCCAAACCAAAGGTACTCGGGCTTCTCCGCTCTTTCTTGACCAGACACAAAGTACTCTTCTAATATGGCAAAAATCACCTCGGGATTTTTCAATCGTATTTTGCCTTCGAACCCGAGGTATCTGAAAGTATCGATGGTCTCGATCTTCTCTTCCGTTGTTTTAGCTCCCATGAAGCTAACAAAGTCGAATCTGAAGGTGTTGTGCTTGTAGGTGGAGAACTTGTCGGCGGACTGGTGTTGTACACTTTCGTGAAGCAGGTCCAAGTCTGGGCCCTCGCCCAGAGCTCGTAGATCCCTTTGGCAAGAATGGACCGCTTTATGAGTTTTTTCGCCTGGTCATCGTCTTCAAGTTGGACCTTCAAGAACGGTTTCTTCTCGTCGTGATGACGAAGGTCCACTTGGATACCATGTAAATCAGCGAGCGACTCTAGCTCGGCTACCCTGAAATTTGGAAAAGCTTGGGCAAAGCTTATTATGTACTCTTTCATGACTTGAGGACTCGAGATCTGAGATGCGATGGAGACGCAGGTAGAAGTATGTAGGTGCGCATCGACACCAGGTGAGTATTTGGAAAAGAGGTCCAATCGGGCCAAATGCTCTTTTTTCAGCCTTCTAGAAGGAAAGTAGCTTCAATTGATCATGAACAGTTTACCTTTGGGCTTCTGATTATTTTCTTGTGTTAGCTTCATATTTTTAGAGGATATATCTTTTTTTGGGACAATCGCGGATTCCACTCAGTTGTTGCGAACTCAATGGAACTTGTCAACCTTTCATACGATTCATTCCTCGATGGAGTAAAATATTGATTAAACATGTGCTTTTCTTTGAACCAAAGCTATTTGATGTGAAAGGTGATGATCTCGTTCTTGATTAACTACACCCTGGTGACAGCATCTGTGAAAGGACTAGATCTGAAGAGATCGTTAACTGACAAGTGGTAAATCGGAAATTCATAACGAAAGCACTGAAAAAGTAAAATAGACCGGTTCTTAATGTTAAGAATACGTTGCACAAGTATGACAGATCCGTCAATTTCGGAACAATGCTAGTGGGAGCGATATTCAGAGGGGTCTCTTGTTCAGATCAAATTGAAATGGACTCATTTCACCAGAAAAAAGTCAATGACAAATATTGCTAACGGAAAGATTAGGCTAGGCTAATTGGTGAAGAAAAAATCAGTATACATTAAGTCTGAAAAACTAAAAATGTTCCAAAAAGGGGTTGAAAGGCCGAATTTGCCAGATCTAAGCTCAGAATCAAAGTTTTGAAGCTAAGAGGTAATGAAAAACACTATAAAAAACAAAAACTTTTGTTATTTGACCCTAAAACTATTATGATATATTAAAGCAGGTAACAGTAACATCCAGTAAGATGGTCCCTTGGCCCAGTTGGTTAAGGCGTGGTGCTAATAACGCCAAGATCAGCAGTTCGATCCTGCTAGGGACCACTTATCACAGGGCGTGTGGCGTAGTTGGTAGCGCGTTCGCTTAGCATGCGAAAGGTCTCCGGTTCGAATCCGGACTCGTCCATTCTTTTTTGTTTTCTTCATCGATACATTTTTTAATTCACTCTGGGGAGCCTAACAGGCCTCCCGTTTGAGTTTAATGCACGTGACCAAACCTGCATATAGTTAGACTTACTGTATCATCGAAAATTACTATGGGGCCTCAGCCATTCATACTCCATAGGTGAATAGTTAGTGTGATTAGTTTTATACTTCTCAATACATTAATAAATCCATAACACTTTGTATCAAAGGACCAGAAATGTCGACGTTTGACGAAGACGAGGCTCTTTTCGAAGACATCTAGTATGTACATCCATCACTCACTTTGTGACGAATACTAACTCAATTAGCGACGAGGATACCAAAACGGAGACAAAGCCCTCTGATGCTGCGCCAAAGCTGGAAGAGGCTAATCCACCCCCTCCACAAGCAGCTCCTCCAGCAGCAGAGCCTCCCGCTCCAGAACCTGTGAATACAGAACAACCTTCTCAAACCGCAGAAAGCAGTCAACCAGCTGCTGTTCCACCCAGTGAACAGCCAGCCATCAATGCACCACAGACTGACAACTATGGTCAAGCTGTTCCCCCCCTCCACCAGCTGCTGGTCAATACGGGTCAGGTCAGCCTCAACCGCAACAACCTCAGCAACCAGAGCCCAGCAGAATGCCGCCCTCCAACTTGGGCAGAGATAGCGGCAAAATGTTTATTGGAGGCCTTAATTGGGATACAACAGAGGACGGCTTGGTGAGCTACTTCTCCAAGTACGGTGAAATTGCAGATTATACTATCATGAAGGACCCTAATACTGGAAGATCGCGTGGGTTTGGCTTTTTGACATTCAGAGATCCACGGGCGGTGGATGAGGTCATTAGGAAAGACCACATTTTGGACGGCAAATTGATTGATCCGAAGAGAGCTATTGCCAGGGAGGAGCAGGACAAGGTCGGAAAAATTTTTGTGGGTGGTATTGACCCCCTTGTGAACGAAAAAGATTTTAACGATTTCTTCTCTCAGTTCGGTCGCATTATCGATGCACAGCTTATGATTGATAAGGACACGGGTAGATCCGAGGATTTGGATTCATCACATTCGACACTCCTGATGCAGTAGATAGAGTTTGTGTTAACAAATATTTAACATTAAAAGGCAAGGCCATGGAGGTGAAACGTGCCGAACCAAGAGGCCAGCACCAGCTGAATCATAACCAAGGCTACCACCAGCAACAGCAGCAGCCCCCACAGCAGCAGCAACAGCAGTTTAACCCATACAATACATACGGTCAATTCCCCATGCAAATGCCTGGAGGTAATAACATGCCCAATTTCCAGGGTGCTTCTCCAGAAATGATGCAAGAGTATTGGCAAAGAATGCAGTGGTATATGTTTCAGCAACAGCAAGCTGCACAAGGCGAAGGTAACCAACAAGATCAGCCTCATCAGCAGCCTTTGAACCCTCAACAACAAGGTGCTGAGGATAACGAGGGCGAATACGAACTGAATGACACAGGAAGATACGAAAGTGACAATAGTGGTCGTGACAGTGGTCGTGACAGTGGTCGTGATAGCGGTCGTGATAATGGTGGCCGTAATGGAGGTGGTCGTGATAACGGTAGAGGACGCAGACCCAGCGACCGTACACCTCCTTCTGGCCCAAGTGGTGACAACGGAGGTAGAAGAAACCTACCAAAGGGCCCTAAGCGTGCCCCACCATCAGGTCCTTCTAGTGGAAGATCAAGAGGAGGCTACAAGCGTGGTGGATACCACCCTTACGGAAAGAAGGGAAGGAAATAAGTCATTCTAACTCCATTATATATTTCTGAAAAAAAAAAAAAAAAAGGTTCGACGGACAGTTCCAAATCATCTGGAACCGCGATCTTGCAAATTGTATTGAATAAAGATTTGTCTATTAATGCTGTAATTCTTATCTCCTCTTGCCCTTGCTGCTTGGACGAGCATTCTTCGCTCTCCTCTTCTCCTTGAGGTTTCTCATCTTTCTGATTTGATCCGTCAGTCTCAACTCTTCTTTCTGACCAGGCTTGTTGAAACCCTTCACATTAACACCGGCATCAACGGCCTTGCCAACCTTCTTCTTCTGCTTGTGGTAGTCATCTCTGAACTTATCAGGCAATTTAGGAGCGGCAACCTTGTTGTGCTTGAATCTCTTGTTTTGGTTGTTCTCAGCAACGTTCTCAGCCATACCAGCCTGGGCTGACTGGATGTTTCTCTTCTTTCTCCATTCATCAAACTTACCAGAGCGCAATGTTGCCGGGATCCTCTGACCAGACTCACTGATGATGTACTTCGTGTCATCAGCGGATCGAGAATTGATATACTTGCCCTTCTTTTTATCCCATCTCATGACTTGCGACTGTTTCTGGACCTTTTCATCGTTGTCCAAGTCAAATGTGGCCAGAGCTGCATCGTTTGCAAACGATGACAAGCCGTAGTGCTTATCCTCGATAGCCTCTGCAGCGGGAACATGATGACTCATGTAAAAGTTGGGGTCTCTGAAGCTCTTCTTCTCCTTCTTCTTCTTTGCGATGAGTTCATCAGCGTCCTCAAAAGCATCCTGCAATTCGTCTTCATCTGCTTCCACAGACTTCACCGCATAACCGACTTCGCCAGCATCGGATTTCAATATCTCATCTTGGATGCTATGAGTGAGACCTGCAGCACGCTCTTGCTCAAGTAATTCCCTCTTCTCCTTGGCTCTGCGTTGAAGTGGAGCTATTTGTCTGCGTCTCCTCTGCATCAACACGACCATGCCATCTTCCTCCTTCTCTCTTCCTTTTTTAGAGAACTCGAACACTGTCTCCTTGGTATTTCTGTTGCCGAGACGTGCCAAAAACTTTTCTTTCTCTTTTTCCATGTTTGGCCCAAAAAGAAGGTGCTGGTCATCCCAAGAACCAGTTTCCAACACCTCTTTTGTCCTCTTCACAGACTCAACCGATGCAGCTTGTCTTGTCCGGTGATAAAGCTTCTCACCCTTCGCTGCAACATCCTTCATCGTCTTGAGATCGTAGTTATTCTTCAACAAATTTTCATACATTTCTTCAAAGGTCTCCAATGGCCCACGCGGAAGAGATCCCAACACAAGCCTGTCGGTATATGACACTCTGGGCTCCTCATAGTCAGATCCCTTGCTTTCTTTTAAGAGTTCACATTTCTTCTCATGCATTGAGGTAAGAAGGATCTTCTTGCCTAAAACAAGTTCAAGGTCGAGAAGGTAAGGAAGTTCTTTCTCATTCACAATGGAATAGGCCCAACCCTTGTTACCAGCTCTGGCAGTTCTACCAACTCTGTGGATAAAGATCTTTGGAGAGGCTGGCAAAGTGAAGTTGATGACATTGGCAAGAACAGGAATATCGATACCACGAGCAGCGACATCAGTGACGACAAGAATGCTCGTGAAGCCAATTCTGAAACGGTAAAGCTGCTCCTTTCTCGCACGCTGGTCAAGCGAACCATAAATGTAGGAAACCAAGTACCCGGCATCTTTAAGAAGACCAGCAATGTACTCAACATGATGCTTTGTGGGAACAAAAACGATGGTGGAATGTTCAGAAGGCAAAACATTAGCTGGTGGAAGCCTTTGCTTCTTGAATTTCTTTTTAGGCTTATCCTTGTTTTCTTCTTCATCATCGGAAAGCTCGTCGGCTTTTTTGCTCTCTGCCTTGACTCTGGCGAGCTCCTCTGGAGTCGCAAGTGGAAGCTTGACAACTTCTTGAAGGATATGCAACAATGCAGCTTCACGCTCAGTCTTCTTCGTGGTGAAAAATGCCATCTGCAAGTTTTCAGAGACCTTAGTTTCAGCGTCGAGACGGACCAAGACAGGGTTGGTCAAACCAGCTTTGGCGAAGTCAACTAAAGATCTGGGGAGAGTAGCAGAAAAAAGAAGCGACTGTCTAGACTCTGGTAATGATGCAATCAATTCGTTCAATTGTTCTGCGAAACCCATTTCGAATAATCGATCAGCCTCATCGAAGACAATGTACTCACAGGTACTCAAATCTAGCTGCATCTCGACCTTCAAATGCAAGAATCTACCAGGAGTAGCGACAATGATATCAGGGTTTGTCATCATTGAAGAGAACTGGTCCTCCAAAGAATCACCACCAATTAGCACCAATGACCGCAAGTCAGTGCCACGGCTGAACTCCTTCACTTGTTTGTAAGTTTGCAAAGCCAATTCTCTCGATGGAGACAAGATAATTGCTCTTGCACCAACCTTGGCGCTGTGGGACTTGAGCTTCTCTATAACAGGTAGAACGAATGCAGCAGTCTTACCAGAACCAGTTCTGGCCATACCAACCACATCACGATTTTCCATGATGAGCGGTATCGTCTTTCTTTGGATAGGTGTAGGTTGCTTAAAACCTTTCTTTGCAATATTGATTAAGACAAATTTGGAAAGACCAAAAGATGCAAATGAACCAGCCTTGGCCTTCTTAGCAGTAGGGTTATTTTGGACAAAGTAGGAAGATAAATCCTCATCAGCTTTTTCGTCTTCCTCATCATCAGAAAGCTCAAGCTTTGGGAACGAAGCTTTGCTCGCTTTCTTGTCAGCATTCTTAGCATTTTTGGGTTTTGGCTCAACCTCATCACCCTCATCGTCTGAGGAAATCACATCTCTGATCTCTTCGTTGTCACTGAAGTCAGACTCAGAACTTGAGTCGGAGGCAAACTCTTGGCCTTTGAGGGCAAGAGAGCCCGTTATATCAAAGCCCTCGTCGTCAGACATACAAGTTGAAGTGGAGGTTATCGCTATAGGTCCTAGCCACTTTTCCAGGAAGACCATCGCACTAGTATATGTGGTGCACGGGTGTATAGAAAGACGGGTTTGGAGGAAGGGTAGGAAGAAAAAGATGGAGAGATTCTAGCATACTGAGTTCGTATCGGTTTGTTCATTAAGAATCATTGATGAGGTACGGCTTGTCCATGGCGTTTCCAGAGCACCACGCAAAGCCGGTTTCTAAAATTGCTTGGGAACATGGATTGTAGGTGACTGTTAGGTATGACTGAGGAGTGACTTCGGGGAATTGTGTAAATTGAGCTGATCGGAAAACGTGGTTTTCAATCGGAACTTATACTAGTATATTCTCAAACTCGTCCATATGCTCCAACTCATCTTGCTGAGTGACCTTCTTCACCACCTCTTTCTTTGACGATTCAGCAATGTGACCGTCTAAGATTAGCTCGTCGAGTATATGATAGGCTTTTGCAAAACCAAAAATGATATCGAGTTCACAGACGTTGCCGTAGAGCTTGTCCATTTGTTCCACGTATCTATGAATGATCTCTAATGCTAACAAGCCGTTGTCCAGGGAATCAATGCCCATGATGAAGAATAATGATGCATAACGGCGATAAATGATTTTCATATCTTTGTACTCAAGAATGTTGCACATTTTTGCTCTTCTTGACAAAATCAAGGTAGTCAACTCCCTGGTGATAATGGCCTTTTCTTTTTGAGAGCTGGTGTGGTACCATTTCGATAATCTCACCTTTCCCTGCCTCGAAAGCAATAGCGTGAAATGTATAGCCATTGTGTGTAAGTAGATGAAATGTGTGTCAAGTTAGATGTGGTTGTCAAGAGACGCAGTGTTGACACTTGGTCGATATTGCTTATATGCATGCCTGGCGGGTTTTCTATTATTACAGACTTTTGAATATACCCTTAAACTAAATGAATGGTCAGCCGCTACTCGAGAGTATGCTCTGTTGACTTCAACCACTCTCTGTGTGTCTTGATTTCAGTACAAAGAGCCTTGCGGTCTATCTCCTTGAATGCATTTATGTTGAGGTTGAGTTCGCATAGAAGAGTGTCCATATGACCATAGACAATTCCCTCGAAGTCTGCTCCAGTTCTTACTCTCATTCCGAGGCCGTAAAGACGATATCTGTTACCATCCTCATCAACGGTGTCGTGTTCGTTCTTCATGGACCATGGGTTCAACTTTGGGACGTTCGCGTGAACGAAAAGCATTTTAGGTTTCTGGAGCTTCTTCACTTCTTCGTAATAAGCGTCACCCGAAAATTCTGTACGAAGCTTTTCCTTCTTTCTTTGCCAGGCTAGGTCCTCGACCGGATCGAACTGGCCCATACCATTGCCGTTAAAAGCATCTTTACGAATGTTTCCAAGGGCATCCAAGAATTTTCCGACTTGATAGAAGCTTCCTTTTGTGACGATGGTAGCAGCCAAAAAAGTTTCCTTATCACCTTCTCCTTGTGCTCCTTGCGAGAAAAGAGGATAGTAATGTGAAGGCCCATAGTAGTTGTAGTAAAGTGCTAGAAGAAGCTCCTTCATATGAGTTTTCTTGGAAATCATGAGCTGACCGGATTCAGAGGAAGGCTCGGGGATCGCACCTACCCTCTCATGCAATGGTGTGTTATCAAGATCTAGCGGCTCCTGATATGTCTGTGGATGATATTCACCGTAGACTTCATCATATCGAGGAAGCAACTCAGTCTGGCTTAGCTTGACGTTTGCGATCTTGTAATAGTCGGGTGAAGTGGATCTCTTCCAGAAGTCGGGCCAGACAATAAGACCACTGGAAACGAAAGGCTCCTTTGTGAATAGATGATCTGGTGCATATGCTGCGACATTATCACTGTCCAATAACAAGACGTTTTCGAAGCTCGAGAGCAAGATGGCCAAACACTTGTATTGGTAACCACTGAACTCCAACTTTGTTGCCGACAGCTGTTCGCCTCTGAATTGCATGGGAAGATAGATACAGCGGGCATTCATCGCAGGGAATACTCTCGAACAAAGTTCGAGTTCGTATTCATCGATGGTTGGAATCAAGATTTCGATGGGAAGCAAGCAACCTTCTGCTCGTAAAGCGCGGATGGAGAGCAATGTCAACCAATTGAACTTGCCTCCACCGACGTAGACGATACCATCACCCGAATACAAGCCCAGAGGAGCCTGCAGTGGGAGCTTGTCAATGACGTAGTCGTGGGAAGCTTTGAGATCGTTGAACTCCTTATCGGAGAGCTTAAGGAAGCCGGACAAAAAGGTCTTGGAGTAGGTGGGGATAGTCGTATCACGCAACTCATATCTCTTGGAATCGAGCTTTTCGACGGGGTAGTCTTGCGCCAAGACTGAGTCCGGCTTTGACTTTCTCACAGTGGTCAAGATGCTATCGTAAAATTTTTGACCAATCTCCAACTTCTGCTTGTTGGACTTCAGCTTTGTGTAATAGGAACGAATAAACTCGAGCTTCTTCTTATCTGACTCGGGCAAGGCCGAAGCTTTCGGCGTACTAGACGGTTTAGAAACCTTTGGATCGTATGGAGTTGAGGAAGTTGAGGATTGCTGCTTGCGCCAATCACACACAAAACCAGGAAGCCAGCGACAAGAGTCATCGGGAGGCTTGACGGAGACCAAGGCAGCCAGCGACTCGGGCGTCCACTCCAAGCTTAGGGTGAGTAGGAAGATCACAGCAACCAGGGATGCAAGACACAAAGCAGTGACAACGCGGTGCCTTCTTGTGAGCCGGCGGGCCCAGACCAATAGGGTGGACACAAAATCCATTGGCCAAAATAATGCAGATGTTCTTTTGGATGCAGAAGTATTGAAGTATCAAATATCCCAAATGCTATTGGGTGGCATACAAGTTGAATCTGGTTTTCACCCTTCTATGCGCGACATCACCAGGCGCGAGTCCTGTCAGTACGGGAGATGCAAGCCTTACGGGGACCGCAAAATTAAAAAAAAAAAAAAAAAAAAAAAAAAAATAAGGAAAACAATGGCTTAGGCCCATAGGGCGCGCCAATGACAGGCTTCTGGCGTGGACTAATTTAGCACCCAGGGTCCGCCGCAGTAGAATCTATTTTTTCTTCACCCTAGCACTGCCCCCCAAAAAAAATATTTCCAAAAGCTCTTCGGATCGAGCTTCACTAGAGCAGGTCGCTTTGGATCGCTTCATAAAGGGGCGCACAGGAGATGTCGGAAAGTGTAAAGTCAGCCTCGGGGTTACAGGCGCACCTTTGACTTAAAAAGGCTTTACCCTGCGGGCACTGTAAGTAAGGCGAGTGCAAATACCCCATATCTCTGAACCACCAGATCTCGCTTTTTGCCAAAAGATGCGTCGCGGCGATTGTATGGACAGGAGCATCGCCCCAGCGTTCGTAATAGAAGCCGCCAGCACGGTCCAAGTGATCAAAGTAGGCTTGGTACTGTGGGGAACGGAAGAAGTCTAAATCGGCAATCTCAAAATTCAGCCAAAAGTGGCAGAGGTTGTACGAGCCGTCCGCGTTTTCCACAAAGTCCACCATGTTGTTCAGTGGGAGTGACATTCTCGACATCCATTGTTTGCTAGTCTCCCAGAGAGACGTAATTGTGTCTCTGTATTCGAAAAGCGAGATGGTGAAGCCGTATTTCTTATCATTTTCCCGCATGAACTTGAAGACATCGTAACCCATGTCGCAGTAGTACTTCACCCCAGGCTCTAGGCGCCAGTAGTACTTGTAGGCTTTCAAGAGTGGATGCTTGTAAAAGAACCCAGAGTAATATCGACACATGTTTCTGTAGCTGTTCGAATCTGCTTTGTACACGTTCTTGGCGACCAAAGCCTGCTGCTTCTTTGCAGCTTCTGCCAGATCAATCCACGATGGAGGTCCCCATTGGTCCTTGGGAATCTGCCCAAAACTGATGATCCCGCCAGGCATTTGCAGAACTATCCCGGTCATGAAATACTCGTCAAAAGGCTCATCGTTAAGAAATACCCAGTCGTGGCAGAACTGGTGGGTGTACCTGTCCTTAATGCTCTGCATTGTCTCCAACAAAGAGTACAACTCGTCGTTACGACAAAGGACCACAAAAGTTCCATTTTCAGGTGATCGTGATTCACACACGGCGGTTTGGTCAACAGTTACGCTCAAGAGGTCCAAACCAGCTTGGGCGACTGTGACATGCTGTTCGAGGTAGCTTTCCAAGTCTATGACTATGGCCTCGAGAGGCTCGTCTTTGGGCCATATAAACGGCGTGAGCGGAACCAGCTCATCATCCGTGAAGCCGCTAGCAATGACGTGGCCTAGTACACCGAGTACTAGGCAGAATGCCACGAAGAGCATGGATACTGACGATCTAATCCATATACAGACTGAGGATAGAGCTACTGGAGTAGGATGATATTACCAACAGTCGTGCAAAAACTGGCGGTATTCATGGTAAGCAATTCAAAAAGAAAGAAGTATTGTCACCAGTTTCTTCTTTAAAAGCCGAGTTTGCTGCATACGGTGTTAGTTTTGGCATGAGCTCGTCATTGTTTGGCCGAAGTGGTGAAGAAATGGTGCAACTGCCGCGATGACAGAAACTTCCGTCTGTGACATCCACCATAGTTAGAAGAACACAAGTCTAAACATAACCACGAAAAAACTTAAAATTATTTAAGCTCTGGAGCTGGTTCTATTCTCTGGCTGCGAAAAAAACCAGGCACGGGCTCAAACTCGAGGCCACGAGTCCGAGTCGGGGCAGAAAAAGTCCATCAAAAGAGTTCATAACAATTTCGTTGACATAGTGAACTCAAATGTCTTTTGTCTCTTTGTAATCAGCCTTTGGCTGGGCAGAGCGCCAATGCGAAATCTGGTAGCACCAGGGCCTAAATTCTGCAATGCCGCCCAAACAGTAAACAGGGTCCATGGTGGAAACAGCAGTACTAGAGGTTCTCAAAATTACTTCCATGTCAATTCCAAAAAATTTGCAGCCAGCATTCACTCAATGTCGACCAAATCGACCAAACTGCGCTGGGTGGGTGTTTTTCGATATCGGTGTGGGACTCGTGGGCCCTGCCGCGATATCAACCCATCTCAATACACCTACTGCCCCGGACTCTTTTTTCTCCCTACAAACAAGTCGCTTTTCCGAGAACCACCCTCGAAATCCGACCCACCCCAGGCACACCACTTCCGCCACGCTCAAGCCACTTTTTGCTTTTTGCCTGGACTATTATTTATCAGCGCCCTACATGATTCATTCCTCTTCTCTGCCACTGGCTTGCCTTGTACAATGGACCACATGAAGAGCCCTTTCCCGCTGGTTGAGCATTGGCCAGATAGAAGGGCCGAAGATGATGAGAGAGAAGTCACGCTGGTGGCAGGCAGAAAGGCTGCTAGGCTGATGAACCTATTCAGAGGAGACGGTCACAATGTTGATGCGTTGATCGACCCCACCGACCAGGAGCCAGCAGTGTCCCGTAAGGCATCGCTCAAAAAGCCCGAGACTCTGCTGCAGAGTGATTCGCCTTCGTTGGAGCCCGTCTCCTCGGCCACGTATATCCCACACCATCCGGTCAAGCTTAAGGAAGGCCCTTTCAACACACTCAGCCCAGACAACAACCTCCAGCATCTCACCGCCGACGTCGAGTTTGACCGAGGCTCGGACGGTGACATCACACGAATCAAAAAACGCACCCCCGAGCGTCGGCCCAAGAGAAGGACAAAAGTAAACTTCATCGGCCTTGACGACAAGAACGGCTGCAATAACCTACATGATGACTTCATGGCTGTGAACCTCAATGAGTCTGCCTCTGTCTCCGATCACGGGGACACCAACACTCTTGCATCCACCAATGAGGCTTACCCGCTCACAGTAGAGCTACGGCCTTTCAGAAACAAGGTAGGTGGCCACACGGCCATTTTCCGTTTCAGCAAGCGGGCAGTCTGCAAAGCACTCATGAACCGCGAGAATGTTTGGTACGAGGCAGTCGAGAAGAGGCACCCTGAATTGCTTAAGTTTCTTCCCAAATACATTGGCGTGCTTAATGTGCGCTACTCCAGCATTGTATCAGAGGATGCAAACTCCCCACTGCTAGTGCCTTCGGAGTCAACTCGTGAGGAGACGCCACACGCAAGGCAGTCTCTTGATGGGAGCAAGCCCAATCCCAGATCCCGGCTCAGCGAGGACGGCCCACCACCCGAGGTTTCTCTCGACGACAACCTCCACATCATTCCTGATCTTTTACGCAAGCATTATTCCAGCAGTGCCCCCAGCATCGGTGCTCTGGACGAGATGTCGTGTTCCATTGAAGGTCAACCTGAGGTATTTCCCTCGACTTCACCCGAAAATAATGGCTACGACGCCAGCATAGGATCAACTTCCGTTAACCAAGATTTGCAGGCTCAAATCATACAGGAAGTATTCGTTCCTCCTGGCACCAAGTCGGATGACATTTTTGAGATGGATCATGATGATATCGGCAATGAGGACCACGACAGCCTGAATGAACACGCCGAACGCCCAGAGGAAGAAAGGCACGTTTTGCGAAAGCATACACGATTCGAGAGATTTATCCTCCTTGAAGATTTGACTGCCGAGATGCAACGTCCCTGTGCACTCGATCTCAAGATGGGTACCCGTCAATACGGACTCGAGGCGACGGATGCAAAGCAGGCATCTCAACGCAAGAAGTGTGCCACAACGACATCTCGTGAGCTTGGAGTTCGTGTCTGCGGCCTCCAGGTTTGGGATAGGTCGAAGCAAAAATACTTCATGAGGGATAAATACTTTGGTCGTAAACTTCATTCAGGCCTTCCCTTTGCCAAAACGTTGGCCAAATTTCTCTATGATGGCATGTCTGCATTTTCTATCATCTGCAAAATCCCACATATCATCAAACAGCTTGAGGCCCTTATCGAGATATTCAGCAAGCTTGTTGGCTACAGAATGTACGGCCTGTCAGTGCTTTTGATGTACGACGGTGCCGGTCCAGAGGACACAGAAGTAAGAGCCAATATCATTGACTTTGCTCAAAGTGTTCTCGGAGACGAAACCTCGATTCAAAGTTACCGCAAGCCGCCTATGCTCTCTGGCAAGCCTGACATGGGGTATCTACGCGGCCTCAAGTCGATCCGTCGCTACCTAAAAGTTATCTTTAAAATCATCACGGGAGACGACTACGACAGCATAACCAAGCATCTTGAGGAGTACTTAAAGACCAACCGTGATCGCTTGAATGAGCCATACGTTTGGGTTGAAGAGTTCGCGGAGTCAAAGGAAAGTGCCGATTCCATGGACGCCTTTGATATCCGTTATGACGATCGAGCCGACGATGACGAATATGTCAGCGAGTAAATATAGAAATGCACGATCTACGAAACCATACGTTATTTCTTTTATTGTTTGCCAGACACCGAAGTTGGTGCCAAAACTATTATATTAACAATCTTCGCCAACCACTCCAGAAGACCGATGCTACGAGAATGCTTAATCGGCGTTTCTCTTGGCCACCTTCTTGGCGTGGGTGGTCTGAGTACCGAAGACCTTCTTCTCTCTGTTCTTCTTCTGCTTTCTCTGCTGTCTGGAAGACTTCTCAACCTTCTCAGCCAAACCGTATCTAACCAATCTGTAAGTTGGCTCGAATCTCTTGGCGTCAGCAACAGACTGGTAGATCAAGCCGAAACCGGTAGACTTGCCACCACCGAAGTGAGTTCTGAAACCGAAAACGGAGACAGCGTCCTTGTCAGCCTTGTACAACTCGGACAACTTCTCTCTCAACTCATCCTTGGAGACGTTAGGTCTGTTTGGGTGCAAGACGTCGATGACGAACTGTCTTCTGGCCAACAATGGGTTGGTGATAACCTTTCTAGTTCTGATAGTAACAGCGTCACTCTGGGAGGGTTAGTACTCTGTGTTTAAATGGACATGAACATCACTAATAAAAAAAAAGACACAATGAATAGCATTTGAGGATGTAGTTTCAGGCTTGTGGAATAGCTGATCTGATTATTGGAGTGATGCTTTGTTGGGTTTCACATACCATCTTGTGGATACTGGTTAAAGTTGTGGAGACGAAAGGATGAAAAAATTCTCACTACAGTTTTTTTCGTTTTCCTTGGAGGAGGTACTGCGCTGCCGCAGTGAGGGAGAGATGGTTCTGTGTGCAGGTGAAAGAAGTGTCTTTCGCAGTCACGCAAGGCACGTGAGCGACTACCCGTACTCCACACTACCAGTGTAGTACCATTGACAGGCATCGATAACGGTTTACTTTAGAGAGAACTAAGAAGGTGTTTCTCTTTGAGGACTCCATGCTGTGCTATCGTAAACGAATCGATGATAAGTCTTATAGTGGTAAGGATGCTTACTGGCGGAAGTGCAAGTCAGTAACTTGACAATGATTCAATTGAAGAAAGAATAAATATTCTGCAGTAGATTTTGGGAGGCTACCTAATTCTATTCATAAGCTAAATTATTGGTAGCTATTTGAAGGAGCATCAGTGTCATGCCTAATCGCAGATGATCAGATATGCCTCCATATGGATAGGTGGCCAATTCTGAGTAGGTGACTAGAAAACGTACTTGGCTACTTCAAGAATTGGTCCAGATTAAGGCCAGTGTTCGAGTAGCATGTGTTCACTTGCGTAATTGGAAGCAGAACCCAAAGCTGGTTTTCGCAGCCATTTGTCACTCTCAACTTTAGACTACACTCCTACCTATCTCGATAAATCATGAATATATTTGTCAATCTGCTTAAGCAAGAATCTTCATTCTGACGGCCTTGGTCTGGGTGTAGTTGTCCAAGACTTCCTTACCCATCTCTCTGCCCATACCGGAAGCACCGTAGCCACCGAATGGAACCATTGGGTGGAAGTCGTTGTAGGTGTTGACCCAGACAGTACCAGCCTTAAGTCTTCTGGCAACATCGTGGCACACGTGCACGTTCTCAGACTGAATACCAGCAGCCAAACCGTACTCGGTGTCGTTAGCCAACTTAACAACCTCGTCCACAGTCTTGAACTTGTGAACAGTAATGACAGGACCGAAGATCTCCTCAGTGACAATCTTCATCTTCTCAGTGACGTCACCAAAGATAGTTGGCTTGATGAAGAAGCCCTTACCCTCAGATCTCTCACCACCAGACAACAACTTGGCACCCTCAGCCTTACCAGCTTCAATGTACTTCAAGATCTTGTCCAATTGGTTCCAAGAGTTTTGAGCACCCTGCAAGGTGTCCTCGGCGAATGGGTCACCGACCTTGACAGCCTCAGCAGCAGCAACAAACTTGGAAACAAACTCATCGTAGATACCCTCTTGGATGTACAAACGGGAACCAGCACAGCAGACCTCACCAGAGTTGTAGAAAATACCAGCAATGACGTTCTTAATGGCGTTTTCAACGTTAGCATCGTTGAAGACAATGTGAGGAGACTTACCACCCAATTCCAAAGTAACCTTCTTCAAAGTGTTAGCACACTTGGTCATGATGGCCTTACCAGTAGCAGTGGAACCAGTGAAAGCAACCTTTCTGATAACAGGGTGGTCAGTGATGGCGTTACCGGTGATCTTACCGAAACCGTTGACGACGTTCAAGACACCAGGTGGGAGGACGTTGTTCTCCTGAAGCAACTTACAGAAGAACAAGGCAGACAATGGGGTAGTTTCAGAAGTTTTCAAGACAATTGTGTTGTTAGTGACAAGGGCTGGGGCAACCTTCCATGTGAACATCAACAATGGGAAGTTCCATGGAATGATCTGACCACACACACCGAGGGGCTCTCTTCTGGTGTAGCTGAAGTGGGAGTCACCGGTCTCAATGACAGAGCCCAAGATCTTGTCAGCGTAACCAGCGGTGGATCTGAAGATTCCAGCACAGAGAGCAATGTCGCCCCTGGCGTTCATAAGAGACTTACCGTTGTCCAAAGCCTCAATGTGGGCCAAAGTCTCGGCATTTTGGTCGATCAAATCGGCCATCTTGTTTAAAGCGGTGGCTCTGACGGAAGGGTCGGAACCGGACCAGCCGCCGTTGAAAGCATCCTGAGCAGCCTTGACAGCATTGTCAACGTCCTCCTCCCTAGCCTCGTACACGTGAGTGACTTCCTCTTCGGTGGCAGGGGAGATGACCTCGAAGGTTTTCTTCTGGACTGGGTGAACGAATTCGTTGTTGATGAACAAACCAGTGGGTTGCTCATAAGAAGTGCCGTTTGGCAACTTGACAGGCACAGTCAATGGCAAGTTGGAGTATTGCCTAGAGGCTGTCAAGACGGCACCGGCGCCGCTTCTGTAACTTTGTCTGAGTGATTGCTTAAACATAGCCTCTAGAAAAGAGAAAAGGAATGCAATTGAGGTGGAATTGGCGCTTTATATATCGCCTCACCTGTGGGGTACACCAGACGCACTTCTCCTCTGTTGCTTCGGGCTTCGAGTGGTGCAGGATGGTTCCTGCGATCATATCGCAGTGCCTAAAACCGAGAGGAGATACTCCGAGGCGGTTTATCTCGGTCATTGGATCTAACATTCCGAAATGGCCTTTGATGGTAGGCGGAATCTTTTCCGAAAGTGTCCGCTTTGATAAGAGTGCTTGCTGAGTGGCTATGAGTCTGCAGGAGGCCATAGTGGTTATACAAGCAATTGCCAAATTAGCGCCATACGCAACGCTAATGTGTCGGTGTGCATATAGCGCGGTGGAAGGCCTTTAGGCCCGATGGGCTGTCTTATAATCGCCTCGTGGCTTTGCTGCAGCTAACGCCGAGCGAGCCGGTCCCTAAATGCCGTTGTCAAAAAACCTAACATCCGAAGCAAGGCTAAGTCGGAAAGCGGCCGTAATTCCGACAAGTTCTTGAATTATAGGGGCTCATTGAGCGTCGGTCTTTGGTCGCGCACCGGACTTTGGTGCTGTGGGGCAAGGCTGGTGACGTGAGGGATTGTTAGTGTGCATTTGAACCGATAGGGGATGTAAACTTAGATCCGGAGTGGCTGGGGCAGAAAACCATTGTTCTGGGGGTAGATGCCGCTCGGATATTGGCGGAAAATCTGAAACGGGATGGATCCGTAGATAGAGCTACTGATGTCTCAGATCGGAGAGGATCTTATATAAGGTTTTGTTCTGGGTGTTTTAGGCTCTTGTGGCATTTTTTTTTTTTTTTTTTATTTTTCGTGCTGGTAAGGGGCTGTAATCTCGGCAACTCTTTTTTTCTTCTTGGAGGATGTCCAGGTGCATTGTGGGTACGGTCATGAGGGGGACAAGGGGATGCAACACACCCAGATACTTAAGTGAATTCCTTGAAGTTGAATTTTCTTAGAAAGCTATGCTCTCGTACAATTGTTCGCGGAATTGCAGAAGTCCCATTTGTCCATGTTTTACTATTGGAAATGGCTGCAAATCACCGATATTAAACACCCAAACTTCGACGCACCATCCCAACAACCAATTTTCATCTGAAGACGTTTCTTCTTGTCATTCGATGAACCACACCCATAGTCCATGACCTCATTCCTCCTGTCCTCGATCCACTGACCTGCTCTTCCCTTCAAGCTCATAGTCCTGCATTTCCACTTACCTCTTCTTCATGTCCCAAACCTGGATCAGAGGACCCCTCTGTGGCATCGACAACTGCCGATCTCGACTATACAGAACATATGCCGGCAGAAAAATCTGTCAGTATGGCCATGTTGTCGAGGGAAATGTCGAGTTCGGTGAGGATGATGGAGAGAACTACACTCAAACAAGACGTATCAATCTCCTGATCAATGACACTGGGTTTGGTTCCAGTGTCTCTACGTCTGCTGTTCCAACACAGCTGTCAACGCCCTTGGAAAAGGTTCGCTTGTACGGTAAAGAGGCGAGAAGTTTGCATTTCAAGATAGGCCAGCTTTTGCTCCAGAAGATAATACCCATGATCCTGAAAGAGCTAGTTCCTGGTGATCAACTGTTTCAGCAAAACGTTGCGCTTCTAACAAAGATTTTCTGGGTTCGTTATTGCAAAAAAGCATACGACCTGAAGTCTCCAACGATCCTAGATCTATACGTTTTGGTGTACCTCGCGATGAGACAGCTCAACCAGCATCCTGTTTACGTGGATGACTTTCTTTCCCTACTACGGTACAACAAGACGCCTTTTATCAACGGCTCCTCCCTAATTCCCCAGTCATTCATTCAGCAATCCAACTTGGCCACGCGCTTGTTCTCGGCATCTTCAATACCCATAAACAACCAGTTCTACCTAAAGATAGTTCAGCTAGCACTAATTGTGGCACCTGCAGAACTCTGGAAGACACCTCTTGAGGTCTTCTACCCTGGAGCTTTTCGAGTCTTCACGGACCTTTCATTCAAGGACGCACCTCGTCTTCTCACCATGTTTCACAGAATAGGCTTCCGGGTGACTGGAGGGCAATTATCGTCCTCATGGAAGCAGCACAGTACACTTCCCGAAACGCAGTATGTGGCGCTTCTCGTGTTGGTCATCAAGATATACTTCACGGCAGCTCCCGAGGTACCGAGCCAGGAAGAATGGCTTGCCCAATTGAAAAACAATACAACAAGCATTCCTTGCTTCGACACAAAACATCATTCAATGTCGATCAAATCAGCATTAGACATGTCAACGGAAGACACGTCTAAATACTTTGACTGGATTCAAAGTAACCTCATTCCTGAAAATCGCATCACCCAAAACGACGATCTACCACTCACCACCAGAAAACTTTATAAAATATTTTCGCTTGAAGAACCACAAAGCAGAGAAGATCTTCCATTGGCCGAAACTCCCACGGATTTGGTGAAAAACACGTTGACTACTCAGCAGATAGTACTGATATCCGAGCAACTTCAAAGCTACTTTTGTGTACGCTTCGGTCTCACAAGCAAGACACTTGCCGAGGCTACTGAAAGAGTCGAGCTCAAGTTTTATAAAACACTCAAGGCCGATGGAGCCATTATCAAATAGCATACTCGGGTAGATTTTATTTTGCACCCATCAGATTAGCTACATATAAGCATCGCGCATAGTAAACAGATACCCCCATACACAATAACAAACCGTATTCACCGCTCCAACTGGCATGCCGTCACCAGAACCAGACGTTCCCGATGGTCGAGAGGCTCCGGATCCCTCATTAGATGATAATGTTGACGAATTAGCTCTTCTGGGAGATGATTCTGGGTACTCTCGACTGACTACCCCAGGTCTCAGTGACTCCGAGGGAGCAGAACCGAGACCTAGACCGCAATTAGTACCCGGCCAAGCTGTTAAGAGAACCAAGTCTGACCGTGATGGCAATGACGATTATGATCCCGAGAATCCCATGGGCATTGAACGTGAGAAGTACAAGAAAAAAGTACCGGCCAAGGTCATAGACCGCCTATGGACGAAACTAGAACCAGAACAATTTCGTTCACTAGATAACATTTTTAACATTGCACTCAGCAAAACCCTCGAAAGGTACAAGGGCAGCACAAATGAACATTATAAAGTTGCAGAGGCACAGCGAGTGCTTTCTCATCACTGGACAAGCGACAAACTACCAAAAGCTTTTCTAGCAAGACTCAAAATGACCAAGCTTCCACCAGTCAAGTCGTTACAAGTAAGGGTGCGAGGTGCCAAAGCCGAGCTGTACAATCTACTAGATATAGATCAGGTCCAGCGAAAGAAAGCTATCTATGAAGCATATCTACTGGCAGAGAACCAGCAACTACAAGAGCTACAGACATATCACAAGAAGATCAAGAAAGCTCTTGATGAGGATTCAAAGTATTTGGAGGACTTCAAGAAAACGACGGCATCAATCCAAGCACGAAGCGTTAGAGACGCTGAGGAAAAAAAGAAGCTTTTCCACTTAGATGTCTCTCACGCTCCGGATGACACAAACCTAAGCAACATTCCGACGCCTATACCCAAGGAGCTAAAGGATGCCCAATTCGATCCGAACAAAGATCCCGAGGTTCGCCTGTTACTAGAGACTCTCCAGACCAAGATCGAGGAGAAGTTGCCGAATGATAAGCTCAATGAGCTTCTTAATATTTGCGATGAGCTCGATGAATTCCAAAGCAAATTCGACGACGGTAGATTCTTTCGTCAAAGATAAGCTAATCGATACTGATCCAGAAGACAGTTATCAAGTATCTCCCTTTGTCATTAGGGATTGCTTCCACTGTGATATACCCATCCTTCTTGGGCTCCCAAACTGCGCCAACAGAGGTCAGTAACTTCAAGTCGCTCTGTAAGTCGTTTGCAGCAGCAACTCTCGTCACCAGGATAAGGAACTTGTGCTTCGAACTTTTCGTGCTAAATGCCGCACAAAGTTTCTCAGTGAAGATGTTGACGGCATCGATATTGTCAATCTGATCTTCGACAGTTTTCAAGACGAACAGATTGTCAATTGGAGATTCAGTGTGGTCTGACGAAACGGTAACTTTGATAGACATGGTGTTACTGTGACTTGTACAGAAGTGCGGATTAATCGTTCCATAGACTGGGGAGGGTAACCAACCCCGCGAACTCGGTTAAATGCCCCAAAAGTGGGTCGATCAGTTCCATGCAAGGAACTATTCAATAATGTGTTTCATTTGATGTTTCGGTCTTTTCCGATTAGCCATCGGGCCCAAGGACGTCTCTCCGAGAAAAGAGTCCCTGCAGAAGATATGGGTACGACGCGCTCGGTTTCACTGCGGAACAATGTTAAAAAAATAGAAATAACATTTATCTGCATCGTGAATAATAGACACATTTAGCTTGCTGCAATGCCGTTTTGGAGAAAAAGTGGACAGAATGACGAGAGCAACAGCTCTCAGGAGCCTGATGTTGTCTCGATCTCCTCGAAGGCTACCTCTGTCTCATCTATGGCCCGAGAAAGGGCCTTATCAAGCGCCACGTTCCTTTCGAAGCGCCCGTCAACCCCATCAAACCACCTGTCTTTGAACTCACAAAAGAACAAGAAACCAAATATAATGATGTGTTGAAATATTTCCAGGAGTACATCAAGAATGAAATCCCTGTGTCTGATTCAGCAAACGCTGCAACACACCCTATACTTGCGGAAGAGAAGGCCTGGCTTACGAAAGAATGTTTCTTGCGTTACTTGAGGGCAACTAAATGGAAAGTTGAGCCTACCATTAAAAGAATCAAAGAGTCCATGGTGTGGAGAAGAACGTTTGGTGTTGTGGTTGTACCTGGCCATAGCGACCCTAGAAAGATCATAACGCCAGAGCTCGTGGAGGCAGAGAATGTCACCGGCAAGAACCTTATTGTTGGTTATGATAACGATAATCGACCATGCTTGTATCTTAGAAACGGATACCAGAACACGTCTGCATCTTTGAGACAAGTGCAGCATTTGGTGTTCATGTTAGAAAGAGTTATACAGTTTATGCCTCCGGGCCAGGATGGCCTTGCTTTATTGATTGACTTCAAGGCTGCTCCAGAGCACCTCAACCTTTCCTCCAAATTTCCTTCCCTCAGCATCTCCAAGCAAGTTTTACACATTTTACAAAACCACTATCCCGAAAGATTGGGACGTGGTCTTTTCACCAATATCCCATGGATTGGCTACACCTTCTTTAAACTAGTCGGTCCGTTCATCGATCCATACACCCGTCTGAAGACGATCTATGACCAGCCGTTTGAGAATTTTGTGCCCAAGGAGCAACTTGACAAAGAGTTCAATGGAATACTCGACTTCGAATATATTCACGATGTTTACTGGAAGGAAATGAACCGCATGGGAGATGAGAAACATGAACGCTACATGGCCAACTTTAAGAGGCTAGGAGAAGAGATTGGCTTGAGTGAGTATGACTTGAGACGGCAACACGAAGAGGCCGCATAGACACTTATTATTTATACGCATAGTTTTAACAACACATTTCATTTTATTCTCCTGTCCCCTTCACTATCTGTATGCGAGGTTACCCATTTCGCAGCCTTGTAGATATTCATGCGCGACGCCCACTAATTGATTCACCTGCATTGGAAATTAATCTTCACGTTGTTGAATCATTTGATACGACATGCCTGAGACATACTCGTTGACCTTTATAGCGCATGGTCCAGCTTTATCCAATGAGGAACAGCAGCAGATAGAAAAGTTTGTCACTGTCACCGCCGACTTGCAGATCCTCGGCAAAGAGGAGCTCTCGAAAAATAGAGTTATCGACTTTCAAGTTAAGACAGCCACGCCAGACTTGATCACCAATTTGATCAAGCACGAGAACGAAAAGCTTAATCCACAATATGACACATTCTTCCAGAAGACATCTGAGAGGCAGGACAAGAAGTTGTTCGTCTTTGACATGGACTCCACTTTGATCTACCAGGAAGTGATCGAGTTGATCGCAGCTTACGCCAACATCGAAGACAAGGTTGCTGAAATCACCGAACGCGCCATGAATGGTGAGTTGGATTTCAATGACTCTTTGCGCGAGCGTGTCCTTCTTTTGAAAGGCATAGACGCTACGACGCTATGGGACGAACTCAAGCTCAAGCTCAATATCACCAATGGTGCCAAGGAGCTCTGCAGGGCTTTGAAAAAGTTGGGTGTAGTGATGGCTGTTTGCTCTGGTGGCTTCATACCGTTGGCATCTTTCATAAAAGAACAGCTTGGGTTGAACTATGCATACGCCAACAACTTGGGTGTAGACGATGAACAGAAGTTGAATGGTACCACTTTCGGGCCCATTGTCAATGGAGACATGAAGGCTCAGCTTTTAAAGGAAATTGCAGAGAAACATGACATTGACCTCAAGTCCGCTGTGGCTGTTGGCGACGGAGCTAACGACTTGAAGATGATGAGCGTCGCTGGTTGGGGTGTGGCCTGGAATGCCAAACCTAAGGTCCAGAAGGAAGCCCCTTCCTGCCTCAATACCAAGTCTTTGCAAGACATTTTATACATCATGGGCCTCAATGATGAGGCCATCAAGAAGCTTATAGAGTAACTAGACGAAATCAATGATGGTGCCTCTAACGGCACCCATTATTCCATTGAAAAGTAGAACATCTTGGCCCTTCACAAGCAGACTTTTTGATATGCTTCCCTCATATATGTGATTTTCACGAATAAGCATCTTTCGTGCTACCCCACATAGACAGCCAGAGGTCAATTGTGGGGTGATCCACTGCCCTTTCTCGTTTCTCACTGCAATATTGGTAATGGAACCCTCCATGACCTGATTTGAGGTGTTCACCAATAGGACCTCTTCCTTGCCTGGTCTATGACCAGGGAGTGCTTTGTTTCTGGCATTCGTGTAAACTGCCCTGTGGGTGGTTTTGAAGGAGGTGAACGGAGAGGGCAAAATTGGCTCGTTCTGGACATACAAATCGAACCTTTCTGTAAAAAGGCCGTCTTCGTCTAGTCCGTCAAAGAGATTTCCTCTCACGGGAGTCTCGTGTAGCTCAATGGTCACCTCACCATTCATTTTCATCAAAAGGCGTACCTTCATTGGCAAATCGAGCCTCACCTGAGACTCGAATAAGGTGTTTCTGAGTTGATCAAAGATGTACTTCTCTGTGATCTCATAGGGGAAGAGGTCCTCAACAAGTTTTTCGTTCTTCAACGATGATGTGAAATAGTCGGCAGTGAACCTGAGTCTATCGATGTGGTCAGAGAAGCAGAAGAAGTTAGCCTTCTTGACTTCTGCAACTGTAGTGGGTTGATTGGAGGTGAGGCCAGGGTCATACCTGATTGTCGATAAAAGTTGTAATTTATCAATGTCTAGCTTGTAGGGATCGAATTGAAGCAGATCGATAAATGTTTCATAAGCAATTGTCTCGGGTTCCCCTGTCTCACTCATGACAGATGTAGTTGATGTGGGTGCGAAAGATCTAAACTGAAATTCTAGGTGTCCGTCTATTGTCTATAATACATTAATATGGTCTAAAACGCTTCTTCTCCTTCATGGCCTTGATCCTTTCTTGGTCCTGCTTGAATTTCTGAAGCAAGTCATTCATCTCGTTTTTCTTCTTTTCTCTCAATTGGAACCTGTAAAAGTCCTCCTTCTCCTTCTTCTTGAGCTTCTTGTTGGCCTTTTCTAGACCAACGGTTGAAGCAAGCTTTTGTTTGCCCATGATACCCGCCTTTGTCTTACGGTGAGAGCCCACCACTAAGGTAAAGCCATCCTCATCCACCACTTCAGTACTTCTCTTCAAATCCTCCATCAGCTCCTGCTCTGCCCTGTTAAAGTCGGCCAATGCTGTTGCAACTGCCACTGACAACTTGCCAGCATCCAATATCTGCTTTTGGTATTTCTTCTGAAGGAATGCAGAGCCTAATGAGGGCACGGGCCAGTTGGTGGTCTTAGCGTCATTTGATAACTTTTTCAATGCGTTAAATGCTAGTTGGAAGGAGGATTTGTCGATGAAAGTGATGATGGCACAGTTTTTCGGGAGCTTCTCTGCAATCTCTTTGGTGGGATCTTCGTTGTCGAATTCGAGATCCGATGTGAGTTTTGTGAGGTCTACGTAGAAATCTTCCTGGAGATCTGTAAGGATGCTGGGAATGAAATTTTCAACAGTAGCACCGATTGCAACCTGCTGAAAGTATTTTTTGACAACCTGATGCGTCGTTTGGATGGGAAGGTTGAAGACGAACAATGACCGTCCTGAGAGCAGCTGTGCTGCAGCGTTGCCCTTAACTTCATGCTTTCTGAAATAGAGGTACAGTTTCCCTGAACTGTCCGGTAGCCGAAGTGGGAGTACTTGGAAACCCTTGATTTCTGTGACTGGCATTTTGGATTGTAAGAAAAAACTAGTGAACTCTGTCTAGGGCATTTTCAGCGATGGGTCGCACAGTGCAGGTCACATCACCAGTAGTAGAAAACCAAAACTGTTTTAGCTTGTAAAGGTAAGATTTTCTCCTTTTGAGGTATTCAAGAGAAAAAATAATTACATCCCTTTATCCGTTTCCAACCTCTTTTGGCACAGTTAAGTTTGTCGCAAACGAAAGGAGCGGTTTTGCAGCCATGAAGAAGCCTTCTAAACACTTTCGTTTGAAAGTCCGAGAGATCTGAACTAGTTTAATGCCTATCAAAATGTAATCAAATATTACATACCAACAGTCATTTCAAATATAAAAATTCTCGGGTTTATGGGCATCTATCCAGGCTACAGCGTCCCCGCGCAGTGCCTTCAACTGATAAAAGCAAAAGACTGGATAATCAGGTCTGAACTCTTTAATTCAATGTATCTATTTCTGTGAAGTGCCACGTTGACTTGAGGATCAAGTGTTCTCTTACTCAAGGGTCTACTGTCTTAGCTGTAGGTGCATACAGGCGCGGTGTTTATCTTCTGTTTTCACCAAAACAAAACCAGTGTACCATGGAGCTCAATAAGGGAAGGAAGAAAGACTCTATCGAGCAGTTCATTGAGCTGCCTCAAATTATCCTAGATACAAGTCTCAGCCAACTTCGATATATGATTCTAATAGAAGGACTCACCATTCCTGATGGCTACGACCAATGCCCATATCGATCCCACGTCTGGTCTATATTGTGCAGAGTACCCGTCTATCCAACCAGCAAATATGCCAGATTGATATCAGAAGTTCCTGAAAAGTTGCCTCCCGATCTATATCGCAAAATCAAGAACGATACCTTCAGAACACTCATGAACGACAAGAGCTTTCATTCGAAAGTAAGTGAGGAGTCATTGACCAGGATTCTACTGGCTGTTGCCCTCTCACGGCCCGAAAATAAAGTAGGTTACGTTCAAGGCATGAATGTCTTGTTGGCACCCATAGCATATTCCTGTCATCGCAGTGAGCCTCAAGCCTTTGCTTTGCTTCACCACTTGGTCAACGACCAACTTCCATTATATGTCACCGCCAATCTAGATGGTGTCCATACCGGCTTGAGTCTTGTGGACGTCGTCCTTCGCATCATTGACCCAGTCTTAAGTGATTACTTGGACTCCAAATTTCTCAAGGCAGAGATTTATGCTTTTCCATCAGTACTAACGTTGTGTGCGTGTACCCCAACGCTCAACTCTTTGATCAAACTTTGGGACTTTTTATTTGCATATGGAACTCACATGAATATCCTTTTCGTCGTGGCGCAGCTAATCATGAGTAGGTCGGCGCTTCTCCAATCGTCACAGCCAATGAAGCTTTTGAGAAACTTCCCCCTTTGAGAGAGAACGACATAATCAAGTTGAGTTTAAGTTTTATACCAGAGCTCCCAAAGGACTTGTACAGTCTAATTGCAAGACATGGATTTGACCCACTGGTCCCTCAAGAGCTAAAGCATTTCATGGCCAACATGAAAAATGCTTCAACATCTTATAGTAACCCGCACAGGTAATCATGGTGACTATAGAATGCACAGATCACCGTTCTGTCATTATAAGAGCGGCCTGAGAGACCCATGATTGCATTTAAAGCAGCCTTGTCATCTTCAAACTCAACATATACCTTGCCGAGCCCAGGTTGGCTGACATGCAGCTGCATCCCCGGGGTGTAATCGTGAGGCGGTCTGGGAATGCGAAGAGATACAACCTTACCGAAGATTTCTGCCTCTTCTTTGATATCATGGTGAATGAATCTGAAATTGACATCATCTAGAAGGTCATTTGGAGTGACAGCATTAATGATCTGTATGACCGTCAGTTTGGCGTGGTATTTGACATACTCGTTGCGCACCATGGATCGTAATGTTTTGAGCTCAATTGGGCAGTCTTGAATGCTCGTTTTGATGTCACCCAGTTCTGACATCTTGATGCATGAAAAGGTTACATTTTTGATCATCGGAAGCTGACGTGCAGCAGCAGCGTATTGAGATACCAACTTCACAGCATCGCTGGTCTTTGGATGAATCTTGCGATCAATGAAGAACTCGACGAATGCGAGCCCCACGGACTCCTTGGTTCCCACCTCACGTAACAATTTGAATGCTCGGAGAGGAGCGATCTCTGTCAATGCGTCTTGTAGTTGTGATTCTGTCGTAGTTTTATCGACCTGGATGGTTAGTTTTCTGGGGCTGTCAATGACCTCGTCTTTCAACTCGTCGTCGCCTGACTCATATGGGGGAAGACATTGAACGACATACTCACCAGGACGAGAGAGTGAGAGCTTAAGTGAACCCGACGTTTGAAGTCCATCGTGAGCGACAGAAGATGCGGGAATTTCTTTCTCGTCGAGTGCTAGGGCCAATGTCGCAGCCACACTGGTTTTGAACTCGATGATCAACGCAGTATCGTCCTTTGTCTTTTTTAGCTTTTCATAGTTTGTGTTGAGCGTAACGCCTTTTAAATCGACGGACCGCAAAAACTGGTCAAAGAGATCAGCAACCTTGAGATAGGCGACTTTGCTAAAGTCCAATCCCTTCGCTATTATGATACATGAGTTGCGGGAGTCAAGTGGGTCAATCTTCGATTTGGCCATCAACACTCCAGACTCTGAAGAGTCCTTGAGGAGGTCTCCAATCTTGGCATCCTCTGCCGCACGAGGTGCTCCAGGAAGTGGAAATAGCCCAGAGAGCTTCGCACGCTGAGCAGTAACATTCTCTAGTCCTTTTGGCTTGACACCCCATTGTGACCCTAGAACAGGTAGTTTTTCAATAACTGGATATGCCATCAAGGATGCTAGCTTTCTCTCGTATTTATCTATCTTCTGTTCCTTGGTGAGACCCGCATCTGGATCTATGTTCTTTTCTGTGTCTCGGTATCGACTGCCCTGATTTCTGTAACCATTCCTGTCATTTCTTGGACGGTATCTATCGTCATTTCTGTTATCATGGGATCTGTAACTATTCCTTTTGTCTCGATCCTGGCCGTATTCACGATCAAAACGGCCTCTTCCTTTATCGCCATTTCTGTCCCTCAGGTCTCTAGGGTCTCTGTCTCTTGGATCTCTTTCTCGTTCTCGGAATCCCCGGCCTCTAGTATCTCTTTGAGAACTAGAAACATAGCTGGAGTAGTCACCAGTTCTATAACTATCTCTGCTATTCAGCATCACAGTAGTTGGTATCTGTCGCACATCGCATCTTGGTTTTCGATGCGCACTACGCTGCTCGATACGATCGATATATGTATAGGTAATATTAATGGCAAATCCAAGTTTTTCGCCTTATTTTATTTGTGCTTACAACTCGTCGTGCACTTCTTCTGTCTCCTGCTCATTGTCATCAGGTCCATTGGCCTCCACAGGCTCAGAGGGTTCGACGGGATCGGCCTGCTCCACAGGGTCCGCTTCCACCTCCTCTGTCTCGGCACTCTCATCAACTTGGGCAGACTTTTCAGCCTTTGCCTTCTCCTTGGCCTCCCTTTGTTCCTTCTGCTTCGTCAATGTCTTGAGCCTGGTCAACAAATACTCCAATCTTGTCTCATGGTTCAGCTGGAGTGGCAAAATGTCCTCCACCATCTTCACAATCAAAGATCTGACGCCTTCGGCTTCCTGGAACACCTCCTTCTTGTTTCTCTTGTTGAAGGCACTTGCTGATAATCCAATGGTGTTTGAGAGAGTTCTCAAGGCTTCCTTAAACTCCTTGTAGTGATTGTCCAATTTGGTGCCCTCACTGGTTCCGCTTCCGTAAAGCTTTTTCATGATCTTGTCGTTCTCAACATCAAAGTCAAGATCAGCAGCCTCATATCTGCTTCTGACCTCATTAATCTGGCTTCCATACTCCAATAAGTAGGCTTGAACCAGGGAAGAGATATCAACACCCTCCTGGTGTACCTTCTGAAGAGCCTCAAGAGACAAGTCACTCTTGAGCATGTTGACAGTGTCCTCTACCTCGGCTTTATGCGTAGAAATTTTCTGGAATTTCTGCTGAAGTTCATCCAACGTGGCGTGGTCACTTTCGTAGTCCAACCATTCAAGAGTCTCGGTAATGATGCCTTCGATCTTCTCCAACTTCTCAATACCCAACTCACTGCGAATTTGGTCACCATGTTCCTCCAAGTAAGCACGCAACTCGTAACAAGCGCTTTCAGCCAAGTTCTTGACCTCCGACACACGAATCTTATCGAAGTCCTTTTGCTTCAAGTGAGCCAATCTGTTTGCACTGGTTGAACGGTGCTTCTTCAGAAGAGGGTTCACACTTGTGTAGTCAGCGTCAGGAATTGGCAAATTCACCTTTGGAGGAGTCTTTGTCTTCTTGGGAGCAGTGGCATTCACAGCGGTTGCGGTCTCCTCTTCAGTAGATTCAACCTCAGGCTCATTGCACTCCACAGTGAGAGCAGACAATGTAACAATCTTGTTTTGATCGATCTTGAAAGTACCAAACACTTCTGGGCTGTCGCACTTAAGGTTCTTGGCCTTGCTGAGGGAGTTCTCAATCGAGAAGGTCTTGAAGAGAGCGCCGTTTTCATATAAACCAATTTTCTTCGCCTTCTTGTTCACAGGTCCCAAAGACTTCTTAACAGTGGATCCAGATGCTGATCCTCTAGGGAAAAGAGGTTCTTGCGCACCATCGATGGAGACATCAAAGTCACTGAAAATTCTGTCAGTAAGTATGACATTGTAAGGGTTAGAATTGATCATCTTCAACTCATAGGCTCTGAAAGTAGTACCCAAAGCACATGCCTCATCAGCGTTCACAGTCTTGGCAATCTTGTCCTCGGAACCCAAAAAGTTTACCAATTCCTTCTGAACAAATGGCACTCTAGTCGAGCCACCGTTCAAAATAACAGACTTGATGTCATCAACAGACTTAGGTCCAGATGGACTGTTCTTCAAGGCTTCATTGATAGGGTCAGCAATATTCTTTCTAATCTCGGCGTTGGCTGCTTCGAACTCATCTCTGGTGATGACAGTGGAGAAGTCCTTCTCGTCAGGGAAGTTCTCCAAAGTGACCTTGTACTCGTTGTTGGCAGACAAAATAACCTTGGCCTTTTCGGCCGCTTCAAGAAGTCTAGAAGCCAACTTTGGAGACAAGGTGTGCTTCTTGGGTAACTTGAACTCTTTCAAGTAACGTTCAAAAAGAAGCTCATAAACAGATTGAGTCAACAATTCACCACCGAAAGAATCATCGTGACCAACACTCTGGATGTCTAAGGTCATAGTCTGGTTTTCGTAATAGGTGTAGGAGAACAATGTGGCAGTTGTGGAACCGGCACCACAGTCGTAAATGATATGGTTAACAGTCTCACCATAAACATCCTCATCGTTGAGCTTTCTGCTACCGATGTAGCTTCTAGCCACGGCGGTGCCCTCGTCAACGAGACCCAAAACTGAGGAGTAGTTGGCCAAGTGGAGAGCGTCCAAATAGGCTCTTCTAACGGCCTGGGAGGCGTATGGAGCAATTGAGATAGCGACATCCTCGGCAATGTTCTTGGCCTGTCTGTGGTTTTCCAACTCATTGAGAACTCTGTCCTTCAATTCGTTCAAAGTCATAGCCATAAGCTCTTCCACGGGGAACTCAAACTTGCTGGCATCAGCACCCAACTGCATGCTGACACTGTTGTTTCTCAGTTTGTCGGAAGTCAAGCTCACGCCATGGTGGCGTTTGAGGTATTCCTGGACTGTGGAGTCGTCAATCAGCTTACCCAAGAGGGCCTTGATGTTAGCAGCACAGGACTCGGGAAATCTCGAGCAAAGCGAGCCAATCTTGGCACCGAACACCCTGTCAGCATCGAGCAATTCCCCCTTTTCAACAGTAGGTCTCAAAGAGATAGCACTCAAGTCTTTTCTCTTGCCTTCATCAGTGACGACAATCTCAAAAGACAAGCCAGGGGCCACCATTATAGCTTTTGTAAATTGGTGACCAAGGTCGATGCCTACAATGGCGGCGAGCGTTAGAGAGCTCCAAAGTAAGCAAAGTAAAGCAGTCAACTTCATCGTGTTTGGGGGTATAGGTAATGAAGAAGAAGTTGTAGACTGTTTTCCAGCTAGATCTCGATACATAGTGGCCACTACAGTGTGCACAACCGTGAGGTCGACGATCAAGGTGGGGAAGGGCCCAACGTGAAAAGGAAGCTGGTGACTGGACTTCGGAAGCAAAAAAATTTTGATCTTCCACCTTCCGCTTTAAACTATTATAATTTTCGCAATTTTGTTGTCATTTCAAGTTCCGTTCATCGTCTTCAATTCAAGATGTGATTTTTTTGCAATCGCCTGAATAGGTAATCGTGGAGAGACTGGACTGCATGATACTGAGACCAAATGCCTTGTATGTCAAGTGGCCAACTAGGGTAGCCAGAAGGATACGAGCTGAATTTTTAAAATATTTTATATTCCCAACATAAGCTGGCCAAATTGATAGAATTGTTGACTCTATCGAGTTATACAAGTCAAAATACTGATCCTCGCTGGATGCACCTCCTAAGCGGTACGACTGAACAGGTGTCACCTTTATCGCCACCGCCTTCATGAATTCGGTCATTCTCACAGCCTAAATACTGATAACTTATCTTTCAGAAGATTGCCACGTGTAACTCCTGCTGTAAAGTATTGAAGCAGGCGCTGCGCTTCGTGGTTGCGAAAAGAGAGTAACCCGCGGAGATGCCTCGGAGGCTATTCACCATTTCCGACCTGCCATCAGAGCTTCTAGAAGTAGCATAATCAAACACTTCACTCCCTGAAATTGTTGACCCTTCAGCCATCACCTCAAACAACTGCCCAAGTACAATTTCAATGACCTTTGCTTGACCGCATTGGCTAGAAAAAAAAAGTCGCGAAGAGTAAAAAGACCGTCTTATCTTCCCTCATCCCATTCTCATCACGCACTTATAAGGAACTTCTCCTTCCCACGCCAGAAACAATCTTCGCAAACTAGACAAGATGGACAACGCCGACGTTGAAGCTACGAAAATGTACATTACGTACAACAACATTCACCAGTTGTGTCAGGAGACCTCTGAAAAGATCAAGCAGTTCAAGCCTGACTTGATCATCGCCATCGGTGGTGGAGGATTCATCCCAGCTCGTATGTTGAGAACCTTCTTGAAGGAGCCAGGCCAGCCTAACATCAGAATCATGGCCATCATTTTGTCTCTTTACGAGGATATCGAGACCGTTGGATCTCAGGCTGAGCAGGTCGGCACTCAGGTTGTCAGAACCCAGTGGATTGACTACGCTCAATCCAAGGTGGACTTGGTCAACAAGAACATTTTGATCATTGACGAGGTTGACGACACTAGAACCACTTTGCATTATGCTGTATCTGAGTTGAAGAAGGACGTCACTGAGCAAGCCAAGGCTAAGGGTGCCAACCCTGAAGACACAAAGTTCGGCATTTTTGTTCTTCACGACAAGGACAAGACCAAGAAGGCTGACTTGCCAGATGAGATCATGAAGACTGGCAACTATTTCGCCGCAAGAACTGTGCCAGATGTGTGGATCGCTTACCCATGGGAGTCCGATGACATTGTCTACCATACCAAGAGAGCTGTGGAGCAAGGCAACGACGTGTTTCTCCCTTCTACCACGGAGCAGTAAATAATAGAATATCCAGAGGCCACAGTGGTCTAGGAAGTATCATAATTAGAATCATTAATCATCAATCTCGATGTAGTCAGGGCTGCGATTGTGGTTCTTCAAGGGAGGGTGATCTTTGCCCTTGTTTGTTCTCTTCTTGCTTTGTCTCAATGACTTGCCTTCGCCAGAAAATGCTTTAGGCGCAGGCTGCTCCGACTCCGACTCCTCCGGGGTGGGAAGTGTGACTGGCCATCCAAGGAAAAGCTGGTTCTCCGGTAAATGTAAGGGGGCAGGAGGAATGTCAGGATCCAAGTCATCGATGGTGAGTTTTTTATCCTCATCTCCAGTTGCCTTACCCGAGAGCTTCTGGCCACTGCCTTTGTATGATGTTGTGCCACCACTTGCTACGAGGTTGGCAAAGTTTATCGATTGAGCCATAGTGCCAGCACCTGCACTCTTCTTGACACTGGAAGGATCTATTGGTGTCGTAGATGGCTTCACAGATTTAGGAGTATACTCAGGCTCAACGTATCCCACCGGTGGGGCGAACTCGGTTTCCAAATCTGTCTCAACAACACAGATACCCTTAGAATCAGACTCAGGCCTTGCTTCCAAAACCTTGATTCCATATCTTGTGTCGTTGTAATCGATTTCAATGATATCATTTATCGTCAATGTAGAGAACTTCCGCAATGCATTTTCCAAAACCGCTTTGGGGTCTGAGATCTCGAGAAAGTCAACGGACTGAGGCTCGAGCTTAGTGAATTGACCGTTGGGTAAATCATGATTTGCAATCTTCACCAAAGATCCCGGCTGTAATTCAAGCGTTTCCATCATCCACTGGGGGATGTACACTCTTCCTTCTTCGGCAACGAACTCCAAAACACCACTGTGTGTCTTTTTGTCCAGACCCTCATTCGTCAATTCAAACAACATTGGGTATCTGATATGCAACATGGTGAGTTTGTTCAAAGCTGAAGGAGGAAGGAAGATCTTTCCTCCAAAGTTGGCGTCATCCTTCCTGACGTTATCAGGCATCATGGCTATTGGGTAGCATCTGAAGTAATCCTCAAATCTCGTATTCATCAGAGAGAAGTTTTGGCCTCCGAAAAAGCCTGATCCGAATCCAGAAAACATCTTATTCAGATTATTATGAACTTTTGGGTGTAAGGTTGAAGATCAAAAGTGGTTCTGGAGTTCGCCTTTGATGTCACATACAGTACTCTAGTGTTGCGAGAACCTACTATGAAAATGCGCTATACTGCACTCGTTTTAGGCTATGTGATATACCTCCAGCCTACTGGTGGTGTTGCAGGTGAATTTGCACAATCCTGTTGGCAATCTCCTTTTGTGATTCGTCCAAGTTTCCAAAAACCGCCTGGTATCTCTGTGGATCCTGCTGTTGAACTTGATTGATTTTCTCTGCAAACAGGTAGAACACATTGTAGTTATCGAGTGGTGTTTGCTTCATGGCCTCAAGCTCGGCCTCGTCAGCCTCCAAATCATCTTCGTAATAGTCCTCCTCGTCTTCATCATCACCACCGCTCGTGAAATCTCTGCTTGTGGTACGCACACCATTGTCTCTGTCAACGATATCCTGTCTGGCCTTGATGGCGTGTGGAAGAGACTCCAAGTTGGAGATGAGCAAATCGACGGTCTCGCCGACCAAATCTTGTGCTGGAAGGTGGTCTAATGGAGCTTCCAGGAGAATGGAAAGGGCTGCGAGGATCTGTAACTTGCAACCATAAACAGATCTGAACTCATCACTGTATTTGACCCACATTGTGAAGAAGAATTTGGTAACGTCGTGCTGCTTCATTATCAGTAACGTTCCAGTGGCCTCGACGCAGAAGCAAGCGAAGAAGATCTTCAACACTGACAAGTAGTGCAACATGTAGCCATCAAATGCTTCTTGGGCGTCCAAGCTTTGATAGATCTTGAAGATTTCGGCTAAGAAGTCGGGCAAAAATGGAACGAATCTCTTGTTCAAAGTCAAGATTGAGAATTCGATCAACTCGAATGCATGGTGGGCGAACACTGGGTCCACCATGTCCCCTTGCAACATCTTGAAGCAGATCTTGAACATTGCTTGCACATTACTGTTGTCAACGGTGATCTCCTCATCGCTGAAAGCATGCAACACCACAGCCTCCAAAAATGGCTGGAAGCTGTCAAAGAAATCCTCGGCGTAAGTATCAAAGCATGATATCACACACTCGTAAAGCTCCCACATCGTAGGGGACATACGGTTTGTACTGAACATGATGGACTCCAAAATTTCGACAACTTCTGTCAAGAACAGAGCCATTGAGTTCTCCAAGATGAACTTGATCATATCTTTGAGAATAACCTCGAGGTTGCTGGCCACTTGAGGCGATGCATTCATGGAGATAACAAGCGATGTCAAAGTGTTCAAAACACCTGCAGCCGCGTACTCCTTGTCAACGTCAATGCCGCCATTCTGAGAAGACTGCTCCAAGATCTCATTGGCTAACTTGATGAACTGCTCGGCCAAACGCATAGAAAGCTCATTAGCGTATGGCTCCAAGTTGGCAGCAAACTTCTCGACAAACACATCCATGACAGTATTCAAGGTATCACTCTCGAAGTTCTTCGACATGTCAAGCAAGACACCCATTAATTGGGGAGCCTGGTCAGCAACCTGACCAGCCACCAAGTCCTCGTCCACCAAAGCACGCAAACCATCTATGGCAGTCAACTGAATAGGGAAGTGTTCCTGTTGTTGGAAACAGTGGACAATAGCCTGGAAGATATCTTGCAAAATCTTTTGGTCGTTGTACTTGTGCATGAACATGGCAATTGTGTCACAGGCTCTGGCGGTAAGCCAGGGGTACTTAGCAATGACAGCCTCTGAAAGCTCTGGGTAAACGTAGGAGTGTAAGAGCTGATCAATTTGACCCTTGACAGGGCTCAGATCCTTATTGAGCCTAATGGAGATGGTGGCAAGCACACGAAGAGCTCCTTCTGCTTGACAAGCATATTCCAAATTCTCTCTGTCGGAGGCTCTTTTCTGGAATACGTCGTTGAGGATTGCAAGCACGGTATTACCAGTTTTGGAAAATTTGGTGGAGGACAAACGGAAAACGAAGTTTATGGAGGCAGTATCGGCGGTTGGATTGTCCCTGCTGACGTCGAAAAATCTTCTGATGTATTCTTCAGGGTTGTCTTCATAAAGCTCGATGGTTTCCTGATTGGCATTGAGTGTTGGCAAGAGAACGTGTCTGACGATGGCATCCAACTTCTCTTCGATCAATGGGAAGGCAGGAGTTTCAATAACCAGCTCCAAAAAGCCAATCAAGTGGTACAAAGAGGCTTCAGACAACCACACTTCCTTGGAAGACCACTTTTCGATGATCTGCCAGTACACATTTAGAATTTCGGGAACAAATGTGGACAAGAAAGTTCTTGCAAATTCTGAATCCTTCTTAGGAGTACTGACTCCACCACCGTGACGGAACAAGAGTCTGTGCAAGTTTCCAAAGCACCATTTCACAGCCTTAATACGAGGGACAGTGGCTCTTTCTGATGGCTCTTCTTGTAACACAGAAGAAGGCAAAGGCTTGTTGATGAGCAAGATATGGAATTTGCACCAGGTCCCAAGTTTCGAAGGGTCCGTGAGATATGCGGGCAATGAGGAGTAGGTGGAATATTTGAAGATCTTGAAAATCAAGTAGAACAACTCATCTGAGATATCAGAATCGTTTTCTAAAAGACTTTCAGTCAAGGTTTCCAACAATGGGAACATCTTTTCCGCAACCTCTTCGAGGACAATATTCCTATTACCCTCGTGTGAATAACGGTACGTTTTGGTGTACTCGAAAAGACAAATCAAACCTGTGAAGACATGGTCGATGTTGGAGGTATCTGAAATGAGCTTTGGAATTATTTCAGTGAGATCATCCCACTTCTCAGCATTGAGGATATTACTGACCGAAGTTGAAAGCTGGACTCTTAAGACCGGGCTTTTGTAAGTTTGGCTCAAAACCTCTATCAATTTTTGCTTGATCATCGGCTTTTCATTTTGCTGAATGTATCTTGCGCTTGCAGTTTTGATATCGGGGACAACCCAGTAATTAGAAACTCTATTCTTGAAGAAAATGGCAGCGGAGGCCTGTACTCCTAGGTTGATGCTGGAGTCAGTGATGAGGTCAAGAAGATACGCGGTGAAACCGGGCTGCTCTTCAAAATAACGCAACTGCTGCTCACTTTGTTTTCTGCCTTGCAAGCTGGCATCAAGGGTGCCCGACAACGCCTTGAGGAGGGTTTCTTTGTCCATTTGGGTTGTTGGTGGTACTTCTGTATGAAAAAAATAACCACTGAAAAATGTAGGGTATGCGTGCGCACACCATCACCTGAACCAAGTCACAAGGGTACTACATTCTATTCCACAATCACGGCGGCAATTATTCAAATGTAGAGGAGATATGATAGATTATTTTACTGTCGAAGCAAATTTTGGCTGGCGAAGTCTTCAAGCTACTTCGCACAAACCAGGTGCCGGCTCATGAGAGAAGAGTTATAGTGAAGGGTCTTCGAATGTAAGCAATGTATGGTGACGTGTTAAGGTGAAACTTACGGTTTATTTTAATCTAGAAGCCCCTAGCTTTGTCTCGGAAGTGTGCCAGATATCATGGACATCGATCGTGATCGAAAAACTCTTTTCAACTGTTCCTCTGACCTAAGGCTGCCTCTATACTGATATACATTCTTATGACAGTTACTTAGTTGCAACAGTTATAAATAACTTCCCTAAGTGGAAGAATACTCTTTGCTTGAGGATCCGGCCTACTACTTCAATGGGAGAAAGTTCGTGGTACTTCTGCGAATTAGTATCCACAGCGACAAATCGTTCTAAAACGCAAATAAAACATTCTTCCTAAAAAAACACACAATACCCCACTGTTTCGAACTTTATTACAGAGCGATTAAATATTGAGGCAGGAATGGAAATAAGCGATACCAGAAGCCATAAATTACAGTTTGCAGCCATTGAAGATATTAGAGAGTCGCACCTCGGCACATACGTGAACTATGACACAATTCGATGCTTTTAACCCTATTTATCTCATTCAAATAAGCCAATTACAAACCGCTTAAAACAATATCTTCCAAAGCCATTATAAAAACTCCCTATTCTGCCGCATAGCTCAAGGTATAAGTCCAACATGAGCAGCAAAGTGCCCCGTACGGGTGTACGGATTCCTCACCTCACTAAAATCAACACTTGACCTTTTTTACATTATAACCCACGATGTTTGGCTTGGGCAAATTGTTCTACGTCATTGTGCTCAGTGTCAACGGTATAGCTGTTCTCAGTGAAGACAGGTTCCTCAATAGAATTGGTTGGGGTAACGCTGCTCCCAATCAGTTCCAGCAACAATACGGAATGCAAGCTAACGCAGACACGTCCATCAAAAATAGACTCATTACTTTGATCAGCGCCATAAGAACATTGTTGAGACTTCCGCTTATCGCAGTTAATGTCTTGATCATCCTATACGAGTTGATTCTAGGTTAATCCGCCCAGCATACCCTACGCATTCTGTACCATAGATACCATGTAATATACATTATTTCAAACTCCAGCGAACGTCTTTGCTCTGATCTAATATACACAAGCCTGCTGTTTGGAAGGCTTCACTCATTACTACATTCCCAATGTCATCAGTTCTCCTGCTTGATCTCCTGTGCTCCGGGGGACCCACTGCCTTGCAAACGGTCCCTAGACTTCTTGAACAATTCCTCCTGCTGCTTCAAGAGCTCCTCCTCCGTCAAGCCAGAATTAAGGAACTTATTGTTCTTCTTCTCCTTTCCCTTGAGCAATTCCTTGTGCTCGTCCAAAACCTTGTTGATGATATCGAGATAGTTGTGGAAGCCCAACTCCTCCAAAGCTTTGATAACATGGTCACTAGCTATTGTCTTTTTGGCCTCTTTCTCAGCTATATCGTTCAGCTGCGTGGATAATATCATAATGAATTCTATGCTGCACTCCGTGATGGCTTCTCTAGCCTCTTTGGAAATGGCAATGTCTTTAGGCAAAATCTCGCTCACAATTTTCTGAACAGTTGCCTTTGGCAACGACAAGTCCTCTCCCGGCGAGGATGACGTAGGCGCAAAGTCCGACATTTTTTGTTTTGTTATATGGGCTTCTTTTTGTTTTAGATTAACGTTAGTTTGGGTGCAACTTAAGAGACTGAGCCTTTGAGAAAATGCGCAGGCCTCCTCTTTATATACACTTATTGTGTTGAGAGCTGATTATGTAATCGCGTGCTCATGCTCATCCCGTACGCTTGAATGAGAACCACCATGTTTCAGTTAGGGTAGCTATTACAGTTATCGAGGAAAGAATGACGCACCTTCTACGTGTGAGCGTTGTAACTACATGGCTGTAAATTCATCTGATGAAAGTCTGCCCGTGTCTCTGACTTGACAGGGGTACCTATGCTGTGTGTTTAACTTCTACGCTCTGCAAAGGGAAGGAACTGGAGGTCTGAATCACTGAGCATGCGAAGAATCGTCTAAAAATTCAATCATCTCCTTCACGAACTGTTCTGGTTTCTCGCTCACTAACCAGTGTCCACACTCATAGACCGAAACATCAAAACTATCGAAGTAATGGGGAAAGTCTTCTGATATGTTGTGCTCCTGGATAAAATTTGATTCTGCTGCTTTCATAACTTTCACCGGACCATGGAATTTCTTCCCCTTCACGTCCTCTGGCCACAATCCCAATTCTCGAAGCACATCGTCCTTCAAGAAGTTCAATACTGGCACTCTAAACTTGATCGGCAGCAGATCATGCTTTGTAGTCCTCTTGCATAAGTTTGACAAGAGAAAGAGTCTGACCAATTTGTCCTTCTCATACTTCAACAAGATTTTGTCCATCTTGGCATGCAACGCCGTCTTAGGTAAACCCGGCAAGCTCTTATCGCGCTCGAGGTGACATAAGCCCAAAAGACCTCGATAAAACTGCTGGTCTAGTTTTTCTGAAGCAGGACTGTTGTCAATGACCACAAGTTTCTCTATAAGCTCAGGACGAAGCAAGGCGACAAGCATTGACACTTTAGCACCCATCAGGTGACCAGCTAGAGCGACTGGAACTCTAACGTGCTTCTCGAGGTACTCAATGGTATCCCTGGCCATTGCCATGTAGGTATGAGGAGCAGCATGAGGTGATGCACCATGGTTTCTCATATCTAGACCAATTACTTCTCGTTGCGTTAGCGAAGAAATCTGCTTTCCAACTGAAGCATAGTTTTGTTTTGCCCCAAAAAGACCGTGTATGAGGATCAATGGTGACTTGTTCTGGTTGATCTCAATGCCTCTGGTGGGCTTGATGACCTGAGCTGAGATTTCCACCGTTCGGAGTTTCGGAAGGGGCTTCACATCATCAATGTGAAGAGACTCAAATTCTTTTCGCCAATCGATTTTCGTTAGCCTCCTGGAGCAGGTGCCGAACCTTCTTATCGCAGAAGAGTATAACATCAACATGACTCAGTGCGAACTGTATCTACAAACATGTTGTAACCGATATGCATTTTCTTAACACTATTTATCAATGAGGTCGTCCAAGTACATGCTTGGTACTGTTTTCTTCTTCTGTCTACCCCTAGGGCTATTTTCAGGCGAATTCGAGGAAGATTTGCCCGACAGGCCTGCGGCGTGCTCCAGCAACGAATACTCGCTGTTGTTCACCGCAGGACTCAAGTACATATTCGGGATGAGTTGCGAGTGCCTATTGATAGCTGGGGATGGCTCATTTCTTAACGACATGGAGCTTCCTGCAAGAATGTTGGACTGAGACTTGGTCCTGCTATGCGACATCACCTCCTTCGTAGGCGAAATGAACATATTGGTGAGGTCATGATGCGATGTGGCGTAAGGTGTTTCACCCATGTGCAAAGTGGAAGTATCGCCGGCCTGAGAGCCATCGTACAAAGACTTGGATGACATGAGCGGAATCTTGGCCACAGAACCCTGGTACTCTGTATTTAGGAAATTTGTACTGGACAGACCAACGGAGTTACTATACAACCTGTTGCGGTTGTAGTTTTCGTACATGCTCTTCTCGCCACTGGAAGACTTCTTCGCTAGCATGGAGGCACGAATTGAACGAATAAGATGGAACAAGACAAATGCAAGGATAATAGCGCCGACGACACTGCCAACGGCAATGAAAACTGTACCGGTGAGACGGCTTTCTCTATAAATATATGGGTTATGATCATGGGCAGGAACTGTCACTGAAGGAGTAGAGATCAGTTCACTTGAAGATGAGATACTGGGCATTCCGCTATCAACAGAAGGCATACCAGTTTCAGAATCATCATCTCCAGTGGTTGCTGAAGGCATGTCGTCCCTTCTGAACTGGGTGATGCTACCCATAATTGTTGAGGTGACGAATGACATGTGGATTGGGGGCTGAGTTAAGACTTTTGACGATGTATATGTGCTTTGACTCTGTAGGAATGTTTTTTTGATAGTGAATCTATATGATCCGTAAAAGGAAACGTGGGATGTAGAGTCTCAAGGGATACGATAGTAGTTGTGTGACGAGTTCTAAAAATGGCAGACAATTTTCTCTGCCTTGTGTTTACAAAAGCTCAGTGCAATGTCGCACCTGCCAATTCTGGCCAAATGTGGATCCGTACCTAAATTTATCCGGGGCGGGACAAACTGTACACGACATTTTGCAACCGATAAGATTCGACGCAAATTTAGATGAAGATTGCCTTTGGTATTTTCGAAATCGTTTTTTGAATGGTTCGAGAAACCAGCAATCAAGTATGGAGTGACCTCTTAAATGTAAACATACTGCAGAAGGCCAGATCTAAATTAGCCTCCTGTACTTCGAGAAAAGCTCCCAGAGAATAAGCGACCTTGGAAAGTTAAGCTGACACATTTATGAAATAAAAATTACGGTTGATAAGATATATGAAGAAAAAAATACAAAAAGAATTGCGCAAGCCCGGAATCGAACCGGGGCCCAACGATGGCAACGTTGGATTTTACCACTAAACCACTTGCGCAAGAAAATGCTCCGAGACGGGGAATTGAACCCGGTCTACCACGCGACAAGCGGTAATTCTAGCCACTAAACTATCTCGGATTTCTTATTTACTCCACAACGCAGCTTTATTATACCAGATACATTTACCAGATTCCAAAATCTCACCAAAAACACATTAGACTTTTTGAGATTGGGTTTCTGATTCGAACGGTAGTATTTTCAGCCGTTTTCAACCATTTTTGACGGAGATAGAACCATTTTAGTGCAAGGCTCATCACTATCGCGAACCTCAAACATCAACATCTTACTACAACATGAGCCATGACGGCTACGCCGAGGCCTAAGAAGTACGCATGTCTGTTTGATGGCTGTGATAAGCGATACCTGCGACCAGCGCTTCTCAAACAACACGAACGCGTACACAGCAACGACAGACCGTTCGCTTGTGATTTTGAAGGATGCGATAAGGCTTTCTTCAGGAAGTCCATCTTGAAGTTCACAAATGCAGCCACCAGAAGGACAGTGAGATGAGGTTTCAGTGTAAAATATGTGGAAAAGGAGTCATTGATGCCCAGAGACTACGAAGACACGAGCTTACTCACACAAAGAAACATAAATGTCCCTATGATGACTGCAATGAAGCCTTCTACCACCACATATCGTACAAGCACCACATTGAGTCAGTACACGAAAAAGTTACTGTCTGTGATGTTTGCAACCGAAGGTTTCAAAACAAGGTGTTGCTTGCCAAGCATAAGCTAAAAGAGCATGGAGAAGGACAGACCTTCACTTGCAGTCACCCAGGCTGCTTTTCTACTTTCGTGGCCGAGAGAAGTCTCAAAGACCACGTAAGAAAGGAACATCAGAAGCTGAATAATTCTGCTGATTCCGATTCTACGCTGGCGATGAATAACAATGACAAGGTGCCTCCTACGGTCGAAAATGAGGTATCGAAGGGTGATGCTAATGGATCTCATGAAAAAGTTGAAAGCACCTCAATCGACAAAAGGGTGAAGGAGGCTGCCATTGATGTTGGAGAATTAAGCGGCGCCTCAATCATCAGCTTAATGCTGGGCAATTTTAAAGAAAAATATAAATGTCCTCGACCAGGATGTGGGAGATTGTTCGAGAGAAAACACGCGTATGAAAAACACTTGGAAAAACATGAAAAGGAACGGGAACGGGCGGAAAAGAAATTGCTTGAGTTGGAAATGGAAGAGCAGTTGGCAGAAGATTTCGATGAGGTCAAAGAAAATCTGGATCATTTCTCTGACTTGGATGAGTCGGATCTAATAGACAATGAATCAGCGCAAGAGAATTTATCCGATTCTGATAGCTCTTTGGCCGAGGAAATCGATGAAAGGCAAAATGAGCTCGACATGCTCATAGCGGAACAGATGCAAGGTATTTAATTAAGGCACTATGTACTATATCAATGATCTAATATCTAGACCTTTTCTCATTTCTGTGAGAGCCTCTCCATTCTCTCTTTCTATCTCCCCTGTCAGAGTTTTCCCTTTTTGGAGGAGCTGTAGGGGGAGGTGGAGGAGGAGTTGCTGGCGGCGGTAAGGGCGTTGCAGTGTTGGATCTAGACTCGACACGATTCTGACTTTTCGAAGAAGCCGAATCTCTCTTGGGCCCTCTGTCATCACGACGTCCCTGTTGACCGTGATTATATCTCGAATGACGGGGCGCCTGCTGCGGTGGAAGTGGTTTTCTTTGAGTGTTTCTTGCATCAGAAGAGCTTGGCAACTTCTGATTAGCAAATCTCGTTCGAGCATTCTCTTGCGAAGTAGGCTTTTCTTTGAGATCTTTCTCGCTATCCTTGGCTGGCGAAGCCTTGCGGTCAGAAGATCTAGCTGGAGCTGAGGGCCTGTTCTTGTTTTTGAATAGATCCTGATTGGAGGCAGCCTTGTCCGACAATTTCGCTTGGTTAGACACATCTTCTGTTCTAGCCTTCTCTTCTTTGATCCGTGAAGGCTTATCCTTAGATTTGTCTGCTGTATGCACTGGTGTAGCCGGACGAGGAGAGGCTCTCGAGTATTGATCGTAACGACCTCTTGAGACTTCCTCGTTCCGAGTTTGGCGTGCTGGTGCAGCACCACCGTCTTCATACTTGAGAGCGTTTGCGGACGCCTCTCTCTGCTGTTCAGCTTTCTCCTCCTCAAGCCTTTTCCGTTCTTCTTCCTCTTCTTTCTTTCTTCTTTCCTCCTCCTCTCTAAGCCTGCGCTCCTCTTCCTCCTTAGCTCTCTTCTCTTCTTCTTCTCTCTTTTTCCTCTTTTCTTCGAGAATCCTTGCAGCCTCCTCCTCTATAGCTTTGCGTTTGTCAATCTGTTGCTGTTTTTCCTCTTCTTCCATTTCGAAGAAATCCCACATGTGAACCCACGTCATTGCTCGTGACTTGACATGACCTATCAAAGCACTTGAAGACAACTTAAGATCCTCACGCTCTTCATTGGCAACGATGTTCTCGATGAGCTCTGTGATGGCTTCACAATGGTCTTCCACGTTAGGATAAACACCAAGTAGATTTTTCATCAAAGTGATGGCGTTACGACGACACATGTACTCTTCAGCAGCCAACGACCGCGAGACATCCAGTAGTAATGCAGAGTGGAGATCAAACAAGAACTTGCGGTAATCCTTGAATGATAACTGTTCGCCATTGCTCTTCAAAGGTGCACAGGAGGTAAGCTTTTCGAAACCCTCTTCCGTATGCCAAATTGCTAGGATTTTCAAGATCTCAGAATAAAACAATCCCAAGCACTCAGCTTCTGATGGCGTGCAAGTAAAAAGCGTTGCAAAAGTAATTTGCGAGTGAAATATTTGGGTCAACAGAGTAATGATCGAATATTGGTTGTGGCCAAGCTCGTGTAGCTTGAAAAGGAATCTGGCACTGAAGACAGCATCATATGACGAATGAACACAACGTGGAAGAACACACTCTTGTAAGAAAGCTCTCGACTCATTTTCTATCTCAGTGGATGAATCAGTCGAAAACCAGGCTTTGCAATGATTTGAAAGCGTATCCGTCACTTCTTTGGCATGAGCTTCGTGTGCTTCTTTTTCAGATGGAATTTTGGCCTTGAAATCCTCAGTCTTCCTGATATCAGCAACAAAACGCTTGAGAACTTCTTGAGGTGTCGTACGGTCTTTTTTGGCAAGTAACAAGTTTTCCCTAAGGCTTGTGTCATTGGCTGTAAGCTTTGAAACCTGCGAGTCATAAATCTCAGGATTGAAGTTAATGTCAAACAACTTCAAGCTCCAGAAAGTCGTGAAGAGGGAGGAAGATACTCCTCTGGTGAATTGCTCACCAATGTCACCTAGTATTTCCGTGTCTGTGAGGTACGGTCTCCAGAGTTCAAAAGCCCAAGGTATTGAAACACCATATTTCTCCACCAACGTTGTTATCGACTCAAGGTTGCCTGGGATATTATCACTGCCAAAGAAGCCAATGAGGGTACAGAAGAAGTGCATCACCGTATTGATGTCATCATTTCTGTTTGCTAAAACTTTGAGATGAGCATATTCTTCACCCGAAACAACCACTTTGACAAGATTGGACAAAAGCGCTAAGATCTCATTGATTAAATCGAGTTCTTGGAAGACATTTGCGAGAGTTGACCCAGCCTCAACGCTCTCGAATCTCCTATCGTCGATGGTCTGGTAGACAATCTTCTCCAATGATTGACCGCTGTTAATCATGTCAATTTGAAGAGGCGTGAGATTATTGATAGGCTTCATTCCACCTGTAAGCGCGAGAATCTCTTTGAACACAAGTAATCCTGAACTTTCCTTCAAGTGAAATGACTTGACCAAGTACTTGGTTATAGTCTCTAAATCAACGGACTTCGGATACTTGTGACAAATCTGACCAATAAATGACGCCAATGATTGGATCCACTGGCGCTCATGTAGGCCGTCTTGTTGAATATTACTTCGCCCAAGAGAGGTCAATCTCATAAGTATAGCCAACGTCATGTTGTCCCAGCCGTATTCATTGAAGTATTGAGCAGTATCGACAACCAACGAATTGAGGTTATCATAACTTTCAATTTGCTGAAGCATTGTGAGGAAGCAGGGCAAAGGGTTGACAAAACTGATCTTAGCAAGCCTCCTCATCATTGGCTTGACATTTTCTTTGGAAATTCTCTTCAAAGTGTCCTTTGTGGCTTTCTCTGCCTTTCCGTAATTAATTTTGACATGCGGATTATTCTTTGCAAGTACCTGGTATAACTCTCCATACAAATTGAATCTATCTTCAACTGGATAAAGTTGGAGAAATTGGAAAGCCTTGGCAATAGGAACAGGGTTGTCTTCAATACCAGTCATTGCTGGAAAGATGTAATTCCGAAAATAGTTCAAGTATGTCTCTCTGTCTTCTGGAGAAGAGGTTTCCCCGTGAAAGTAGACAAGTAATTCACAAAGCTTGGAGAACACTGCTAGGTTGACGCATAGTTTTGTACCCAAATACTTCAAATACTGTTGCGAAAACTCGAGAAGGTCGTCAAAGTTCTCCACTTTTGGAAGATCATTTACCCACTCTGAGTAAAAGTACACAAGCTCCTTATTGCTTTGCATATGGGCAGTTGGCTTGAAGCAGTATAATTGAGCAGGAGTGATTTTAGTGTACTTGATACCTGCCATATGGTTCGACAGAGCTTGTTGTCTTGGTATCTGTAATGCCTCTGCGAGCGCGAGATCTTTAAATGACTTTGAATGTAACGGCTCAATAATTTGGTCAATCATTCGAAGCATCAATTCCGGAACCTCAGGGTCAACATGAACAAGGAAAGGATACTCCGCAAGAATGAAGACAGAAGGCCAATACAAGCCAGTTTCTAGGAAGGTTTTCAAGAACTGAAATTTCGTGTTAAGCGGAAGACGGTTAGAAAGTGTATCTCTGGCAGTCTCTGTTGTATCTTTCGTTGAGCCATTGGTAGTTTTTCCTTCTTCGTCGTCATCGGCCAAGGGAGCAGCCAATGCTAGAGCACTAGCGTTCGACTTGAACACTTGCTCATCAAGATCTTTCTTATAAAGCTGCTCGAGTGACTGCATTTCTTCATCGTCCGGTCGAAGAAACTTGTAAATAGACCCAAAACTGACGAAACCTTCCCTTATGAGAATGGCGATCAAGATCTTTAAAGTCTCTGAAAGGTCCTTATCTGGCTTTGCCTTTGTGAACTTGAGTGCAAGAAGTTTGGAAGCAGTTTCACTACCTCCGTTGTTGAGAGCATCGATTCCATCGAAAGGAGTGGCAGGGGCAAAAGGCCACCAGCGGGATTGCCTGAGATACTTCACAACAAATGTTTGGTTTCCAACGATAAGATGACTGAAGACATCTAGCACCACATCAAGAACCCTGTTTGGATCTAGTTGGTAGTGTCCGATGAGAGATTCCGTGGCACGCAAGGCAAGGTCAACAAAACCCAAGTTCTTTGGCGTTTTAAGTAGCCTGAAAAGCTCTTGCACCAATTTGGCGTATCCCTCGAACTCTTCGTAGAATAGATTGAATTTCCTTTGGGTGTAGAACATGTCTCTTTTTCGAGTGTTCAATTGACGATTGAGTGACTGAGCAGGAACAAACTCCAGTGACGTTAAAAGTGAAGTATCGACATTTTCGGCGAATGTTTTCGCTTGTATAACCTCTGTTTTCTTGAGTTCATCTATAAGGGCCTGCAAAGATTCTGACACAGGGAAGATGTCAAGCGCCTGGCAGAAAATAGCAGCCTTCTCCTCGTCGTTAATTGCATTTGATAAAAATTGGAGGATTGCATCGTTCGCCAATTGGCCATTATCGTGACATAGAAGGATTTCTGTAAAGATTTCACTAGCCAAGTCGTCGGCCTCATTTCGGCTCAAGTCCTTGGTTTGTAGTTTTTCAATGAGCGTTTGGGAGCCCATCCCACCAAAGTCAGCCACCACTTCATCAGTAAGGTGTGTGACGTTGTCCAAAGAGGCCATTGGCGTGGAAAGATGTGGTAAGTGTAGTGTTGATGTCTAAGTGAGATAGTAGTGTACATGGTGCTTCAAGATGGAGAAGAGGCACTATCGTTGTAAACCACAGGGAGGGATTTTTTTTTTTATATAAATGATTTACTGAGGTGTTTTGAACTAGTTTCATTCATTTACAAAACCTTTTTTCCACCCTTTTGCGTGTTACTGAAAACATGTAATGTGTTGAGACTACGCAAATATCAGACGCTCGAAATACACTACTTCAAGCTCTTTGCAGAAAGGGCCCTTTTAATTGACTGCTTTAAGGATTACTTTTTCATATAAAATCCTACTGCCCAGAACCCTAATTTATCCTCGAAGTGTATATGTATTCCTGAACGATAAAATATATATATAGAAACCCAGTAGGAAGCAGAGATGAGCTGCCTACCACAACCCATGTGGTGATTGTTGAAATCACAGGGGCCGTCAAAAACTAAACCGGATTATAGCACTCTGTCAAAGAGTTCCCGCTGATGGGGAAATAAATATCACATCGCTCATTTCTTCTCCTCAGTGGAGGAAGTGTTTGAAACGTGGATATGGAGGTCGCCCTTCTCCTTAGAATCCTTGCTCTCCTCGATGGAGTTCTCTCCAGATTCGGTAATGTCTTGCTCAAGCGATCCATCACCCAATTGAGAAAGATCGTAATTGTTGTCTCTCAAGTATTGGATGAAGGCACGGTCTTCTTCGTTAATGGCTTCTTGACCGACGGAAGGACAGAAGAACAAACAAAGACCCGCAGAAAAAAGACACAAAGAAGACGAAACATAGAAAGCAGTCTTGATACCTTCGCTCGAGTCCACACCACCGTGGTTTCTCATGATGATAGGAAACAAGTATGTACCCACAAAAGCACCAATTTTACCGCATGCAGCGGCGATACCGTAGTATTGGCCTCTGATAGGTGTAGCGGAGGTTTTGGAAGCCAAGACACTGGTGTTGTTACCAGCACCAAACTCACCAAGAGCAGTGAAAACACCGTAGACAACGACAAAGCTTCCAATGTTAGTGATCAAGTTGTCGTAGCCAGCTGTCATGCCGAAGCCGATAATAGCTTGCATCAAGAGACCAGCAGCCAAGGTGATTCTAGGACCAAAGTAGTCAGCGAAGAATGCTCCAATAATAGTACCAGGGAGGTAGAAGAGGTTGAAGACGACAGTCCAACCAAAGGTCTTGTACAAGTCATTACCAGGGACGATGATTCTCAAGATGTAAGACGAGTAAGAAGCAAAAGCGTAGGCAGAGAAGTCGTAGATGAACCAGATGAGGGCACTGATGGTCAAGCGAAACCAGTAGAATTTGAGAACAAGCCACCAAGGGAACTTCTTGGCTTTCTTCAAATTTGTTTTCTCGTAAGAGGCAGAGTTGGCGATCTTTCTTCTCATGAAGAAGAGAACAATGATAGGGAGAGCACCAAGACCCAAGGTCAATCTCCAGACCACCTCCAATCTCTGGTCCGAGAAGATCCACAACAAGACCATGGGCACAAAAGCGGAGACAACATAACCCAAATCCACACAAGTGTGAGTGAACCAGATAAAGTATCTATTTCTGTGGCCCACAGGCAACTGATTGGCAAACTCAGAGGCAATGACGGAGGCAGTAGGATACTCAGCACCGATACCGATACCCAAGAAAAAACGGAACACTGTCAATGCTGTGAACATGCCTTCTGGAGTCACACCCCAGGTGGCAGCGGCACAAAGCACCGTGAAGATGATCAAAATAATGTTTGCAGCCAACATTCCACCTTTTCTGGCAAAGCGGTCAGAGATAGAGCCAAAGGACAATTGACCGAAAACCACACCTGCAAAGGCAATAGCGGAGACGTTGGAAATTGCATTTGAGTTTGTGAACTTCTCTCCGTAGATCACGGACAAGCAGGTGGTGACTGTAGAAATGGAGTTGTTGACATACCCATCTGAAAAAAGCCCAGCGCCCGAGACAAAAGCAGGCCACAAGTTCTTGAGCTGGACTTTTCTCACCGCCTCAGCGTCTTCCTCGTTATCCGGGATCTCTGAGTTTCTCTCTCTTTGTGCTTTGGTGAAAGCCAATTCACTAGGGACCTTCTTGTACCAGCCTGTGAAGGTGTCCTTGAAGCCGGATGGGAAATCTCTAGTTGACATTTTGCCTTACGAAACTTCGTTACAGATCAGCTACGCTTATATAGCAGTGGGTGGTAAGTAGTGCAAAAGAAAAAAAAAAAAAAAAAAAAAGAGATTAGCATCCACATGCACCTTAATAAGTAAGGTGCTTGGCGCAGGTGGAGGCATGAATTGATAGCCGATTTCGTTGACATGCGGGGCCCTAATTCGGAATCCTTGGCATTAATACAAATGATTTACACTGTTATAAAGCCGTAGTGGAAAATGCCTAATTTAGCCGAAAAGCGCCGTTGAATACTATGACGCAAAGGATCGCTTTTCCCAACCCGGTGGATCTTTGCACTGCAGAATGGCTTTTTTATGAGCACGGAAGTTTGTACGGTACCGAAGAGGTTGTGTAACTAAATCTAAATTAATGAACTGAAAGAGAAGATAAGATTTAATCAGCTATGCAATTATTAATTTCTCGAGCTAAACTCCCGAAGTCCATCTTTTCCCTCCATCTTTTCTTTCCATCTCAGGTACTTGTCGTCCTCTTATGGGGCTGCTTTAGCCGCGCCTCACTAGTTTACGAGAATGCGCTTTGTGACTCTGACGGATCTGCAGTCTAGATTGGATGTATGTTCAAGTCTGAGCCCGAGATCTGCCGAAATTCTTGTGCACCAATTTTCAGCATTGGACCCTTTCCGTAGAGCCTCTGATCTCGTAGTGGATCAATTGCAACGTTGCAGATGAGTGAAATCCACCACTTGCCATCTCTATGAACTCACCCTCGATTCTTCAAATACTCGGCAATTATTCTTGATGAAACACAATAAATTTGACTAATTTCTTGAGTCTGGGTAATGGGAAACGTGGGCGTGTTTGTGCCTTATCTGGTTGGAAGACGGTTTTGTGCATTGGACGTGCGGCTAAATTGCCCTGGGACAAGACTTTCTCTATCAACGTGGGTGGTGGGTGTAATTGCTACACTAGTGTGACAGAAAGAAGTGGCTGTAAAAACTTGGCGAACGCCGTTTTTCTGGAACGTTGTCTAGCGAGCAAATATTCCATTTGGGATTGTCCTCATGGGGTCGAATTGGGTTTCCAATCAGCCATGCTTGTTGGCTTATCATACGCATCTCACTGTCAGCATTGTCGTAAAACTTTGATAAGAAAAAAAGTTTGAAGACAGATTAGACCAATTGCATCTTATCTGAGATGGTGATTCGGTTCCGAATCCGGAATCAATTTGCAATTACCTTCTCTAGAAAGATTCTGTTTGAGAACTGGTTAAGCGAGTGGCGCTTGGCACTCCAAAATAGTTTAAGGGATACTTCTCTTTTGCGCTTCATCATTGTTAAATTGCCACAAAGACATTGGCATTTAATGTGTACTTTGTCATCTTAAATTTCGGTTTCCCTTTCCCGACGAGGTCACCAATTCCCCAAAACCAACAATAATAGCCATATCAGTTATTTGATTCTGATAAAATAGTTTCTTCAGCTCGAGGTACGTGAATTTTGATAATGAAATTTGAAATATCTATGGAGTTTGGTGGGATTTTTGTTCATGGTATAAATTAGGCTCCCACAGCCTCAGTTTTTGTCGCGAAGATCCGAAACTTTTTCAGCTCACTAAAAATTGTTCCATCTACCTCTACGTAGCAAAATTGAGTAAGAATGTTCAAAACCACCCCTAAAAATGTACAGCATATATATTAACCATTATGGTTACTAGCAAGCTTCGTTCCTCATGGCCCAATGGTCAAGGCGTCTGGCTACGATAAGTAACCACTTCTGTTGGAACCAGAAGATTCCAGGTTCGACTCCTGGTGGGAAGCTTCTTTTTTGCATTTCATCCACACATAAGTTATCTATTCTACGATTTGATTCTGCCAAATTTCCCGTTTCGACTTTGATGCACTATCTTTGAAGAAGAAGCCCTCCTTGACTTCTACATGGTTCGGGGTTGCCGACCCCACATTGCAACCACACCTATCAAAGTTCATTATTACAGAAATGATCCCATCACCAGAATCTTTCCCCAATCTGAAAATTCCATTTATAGCTTAAACTTTATCTCGGGGTTGAGCCCCCTAATTGACACACTGCAGTAACTGTGGCATGCATAGGTGGTTGCGAATTTTGGTTACTAAGCATATCGAGATATAAAACCACCAGCAGGGTACGATTCCCACCGCACAATGTCCGTCAAGTCTTTCAATAACATAATTTCCAAAGGAGGCCCACGCTTCCCAATCGAAAAGAACAGATACAACTTGTATGTCTCGTTCACGTGTCCTTTTGCCCAGAGAGCAGCCATCGTTAGACAACTCAAAGGCTTAGAGGAGTACCTTCCATTGGTACATACCCACTACTCGTTGGACTCCAAGGGATGGCGTTTCCCAACCAAGGAGGAATTGAGCTCAGTTCCTGAAGGTGATATCACTCTCGGTACTTTGGAGCCCAACTACGGACTCGAAAGAATCAGCGAGTTGTACTTCAAGGCTAACCCTAATTACGAGGGACGCTGGACCGTTCCTGCTTTGTGGGACAAAAAGGAGGAAACATTGGTGAATAACGAAAGTGGTGAGATGGTTCGCTTCTTCAACACCGAGTTCAACGACTTTCTTCCCGACGACTACAAACATGTGGATGTCTACCCCAATGAGTTGCAGCTGCAGGTGGAGCTGTTCAACGAGCAGTTTGGAGATGCTGTAGGTAAGGCCTTTTTCAAGACCAGCTTTGCCCAGAACAAGGAGGACTTCGAAGCTGGGTACAAGGCCCTTCTCGAGGAGCTCAAGAAGGTTGACAAGTACTTTGAAGAAAGACAGGAAAAGGGTCTGTTCTTTGCCATTGGGTCCCAACTCACCGAAGCCGACATCAAGCTTTTCACCTCTGTTGTTCGTGTGGGCAGAGTTTACTACAACGACTACGGAGCTCAGCGTTTCAGTCTCGCCAAGGACTACCCACACCTCCACAAGTGGTTTTTGAATCTCTACAAGATCCCTGCTTTCAAAGACACCACCGACTTTGTGCAACTTACCAAGTCGGCTGAGTCTCGTTCAGGTAAAACCGTCTCGGAGAAGTTTGAGTCCGTGTTGGACCTCGCCTAGCTGCGGCTCAGTTTGGGTGCAAAACGCAGACAATGCAATTTATACTAGAGCCATGTTTGACCCATCATCGGTGTATATGCCATAATTCTTGTCTTTGTACAAACAACTAAAGTTAGGTTCAAAGTAGTAAACTCCCGAAGCACATCCTAGATATAAGCATACCTTCTTGAGGTCCGCCCAGACGCTAGCAATCTAGGTGGATCTCGCGATATATGCAAGTGGCCTATAAAAACCGCATAGTCCGCCCACTCTCTAAAATCAAACCCCAATTGAGCCACCATGCCGTCTATTCTTCTTAGACTCGACGACGAGGGCTCGCCTATCAGCAATGATGCCGTTAAAAACGGTGTTCTTATTTTCCCAAGTTACGCTCCGAACGACAGCTCCGGAAAGGACCCTTTGTTCCACTTGGTGGTCCAACTCAACGCCGCTGCTCCGGTGACCAGAAAGGGTACATTTTTCATCAATGTTCCTAAGGAAGGTAAAGAGTTCAAGAGGGACTCTTTCCAAGAGATCCCATTGTCCAGCTCCTTCACGAAGGACACTACCTTCAAGGTGCCTATCTACAACCCTGGTCCTTACTCCTTTTACATTGAGTATGAGGACGAGAACGAAAAGGCTTCCAAAACAAAGGAAACGTACTTTGTGGTCCCACCAAATCTCGTCGTCAACGGAAAGTACGTTCCGTTCAATGCCATCAACATCCAGACTGTCGTGTCCAAATGGGCTGGCCCCCTAGACAACTGGGACAAGTTATTTGGCTACATTTCCGAGAAGGGCTACGATATGATCCATTTTACTCCTTTGCAAGAGCGTGGATCTCTGAATTCGCCCTACTCCATTCGTGACCAATTGCGGTTTGATCCTGATCTCTTCTCCGACACGAAGCATGCAATTCTGTTCATTCATGAAACAACTGAGAACCACAACTTGTTATCATTGACAGATGTTGTCTGGAACCACACCTCTGATGACTCCCCCTGGCTCAGGGAGCACCCGGACGCAGGTTACAACGCCATTTCTGCTCCTCACTTGAAAGCCGCCATTGAGTTGGATAGGGCGCTTTTGGATTACTCTGACAAATTGCAGGAGCTTGGATTGCCCACAGACTTGAAGGGCGAGGATGACCTCAAAAAGGTCGTTGATGGAGTTCAGGAGCATGTTTTGGACAAGCTTGCCTTGTGGCAATACTACGTTTTTGACAAGAAAACCACACTCGAGGAGTTGAAAAAGGTATACGACGCCAATAAGCTTGACCCAGCTGATATTCCAGGCGACGTTAACGTATCTGACATCAAACTGTTGGCCTCATACGTCCTCAAGAACGCCACCCTGAACGGAGAGGCGATTTTGAACGACAGATACCTGAATAAACTTGAAGCAGACAAGTTTTTGGGTATACTTCTTGCCGTCACCTCCAATGATTTTACCCAGATCGAAAGCAAAGCATCTCACATCTTGGATGAGATAAACGCACCATTGTACGCTGCTTTTGACGATGACACTCGCTCAATAAAATTGCAAATCATTGATAGAGCCAGATATCTTAGATTGGCAGACAACGGCCCCAAATTGGGCCCTATTACAAAAGAAAGTAAATTCACTGAGGCGTACTTTACGAGATTTGAGGGCAAGGACGGTAAAGACTACGCTTTGGCCAACAATGGATGGATTTGGGGTGGTAACCCACTTGTTGACTTTGCTTCCTCCGAATCCAAAGCCTATCTTCGCAGAGAGGTGATTGTCTGGAGTGACTGCGTTAAGCTCAGATTTGGCAAGGGGCCCGAGGATTCTCCACATCTTTGGGACAGAATGATTGAGTACACCAAAAATAGTGCTAAGGCCTTCAGCGGTTTCAGACTTGACAACTGTCATTCGACTCCATTGCATGTCGGCGAAGCCTTGTTGGATGCCGCAAGATCAGTCAACCCTAATCTCTACGTCGTCGCAGAGCTCTTTACTGGTTCCGAAGAGATGGACAAGATTTTTGTTGAAAGATTGGGCATAAACTCATTGATCAGAGAGGCAATGCAAGCCTGGAGTGTTGCAGAATTGTCTAGACTCGTTCATAAGCATGGCGGTAGACCAATTGGGTCTCTTACATGGATGCCTTTGGACGAATTCGCATACCCTTGTGACAAAGAGCCCACCGTGGACAAATTTTCAGAGGGACACTCAGAATTAGAGATTCCTCGGGTTCTTACCAATCAAGCACCTCATGCATTGTTTATGGATTGCACACATGACAACCAAATGCCCGCTCAGGTCAGAACGGTTGAAGATACTTTGCCAACAGCAGCTTTGGTGGCTTTCTGTTCAAGTGCTATTGGAACCACCTTTGGATTCGATGAAACGTACCCTGCTTTGCTCGATGTGGTAAACGAGACAAGACAGTATGCTTATGACCAAAAGAATGGTATCGCAGAAGCCAGAAGAAAGTTGAACGATGTGAGGGATGCTTTGGCTAAGGAGAGTAAGGATGCTGCCAACGATCATGAAATGTACATTCATCACGAAAATCAGTACATTACTATTCAAAGATACAACACTGTTACAGGAGAAGGCTGGTTTTTGATTGCCAGAACAAAGTTCTCTGCGGGCCAGGACGAGCAGATTCTTTCACCTGTTGTATTGAAGGGGACTGAAGTAAAACGTGAGTTCAGTTACACTTTGAAGAAGGTTGGTGAATTCTCCCAAGACGACAAGTACCTCAGCTCCATTCCAACTAAGCTCGAAGATGTAAGCTTACCAGAAATCGAACACAATGGTAATGAGGCAATCATCAGAGTTGATGGCAATTTCGTACCAGGAAGTATTGCTGTGTTCTCCACCAAAATTCCAAACGTCGATGCTTCTTTGGATGAATATGTCAGAAAGGGTGCTGTCGAGGCTTCTTTGGGTTTGGACTTGTACGACTTGAACACAATTTTGTACAGATGCGAGCCTGAAGAGAGAGATGCCAGTGGAGGCTCTGATAGTGTTTACACTGTTCCTAACTTTGGTCCGTTGGTGTACGCTGGCTTGCAAGGGTGGGTTTCTGTTCTTAAGAACATTGTGTGGACGAATGACCTCGCTCATCCACTTTGCAACCACTTGAGAGAGGGCTTCTGGGCCGGAGATTACATTGTGAACAGACTCGAGAAGTATAGCAAGGATTCCAAAAACTTGCATAAATTCTATGACTGGCTCAAGTCTCGTATTGATGCTATCAGAGAAGTCCCATACTTCTTGAAACCTCACTATTTTGCACTCGTTGTTGGTGTTGCGTATGAAGCCGCCAGATTTAGAGTTTTGAGACAGCTTGATGACAACATCAAGAATGCCACAAACTTTGTACAGAGCTTAGCTCTTACAAGTGTCCAAATGTGTGGTTACATGAACAACACATCGTTGCTTCCAGATAAGAACATTCCATGTATTGCTGCTGGTCTTCCTCATTTCAGTAACGATTATATGAGATGTTGGGGAAGAGATGTGTTCATCTCATATCGTGGCTTGTTGATAGTGCCTGGCAGATTTGAAGACGCTAAAGAGCACATTCTTGGGTTTGCAAAGACTTTAAAACATGGCCTTATTCCAAACTTGTTGGACGCCGGCAGAAATCCTCGTTACAATGCTAGAGACGCCGCTTGGTTCTTTGCACAAGCCGTCCAAGAGTATGTCACGCATGCTCCCGATGGGGAGAAGATTCTCGACGAAAAGGTTTCGAGAAGATTCCCTCTCGACGACACCTACATCAAGTGGGAGGACGAAAAAGCCTTTAGCTACGAAACCTCCATCAGAGACATTCTCTACGAAATTTTGGCCCGTCATGCTAAGGGAATCAAATACCGTGAAGCCAACGCTGGCCCCAACCTTGACAGTCAGATGAAGGACGAAGGTTTTGACGTCGAAGTACATGTTGACTGGGAGACTGGTCTCGTTCACGGAGGCTCGCAATGGAACTGTGGTACTTGGATGGACAAGATGGGTGAAAGTGAGAAGGCTGGAAATAAGGGATACCCCGGTACTCCAAGAGACGGTGCGGCTGTTGAGTTGCAGGGCCTTTTGAAGAGTACTTTGAGATTCGTAAATGGCTTGAGGAAGGAAGGAAAATTCAAGTATTCTGAAGTGGAGAAGCCTGATGGCAGCAAGATTCTGTTGGAAGATTGGGAAAGCCTTCTCCAGGACAACTTCGAGAAGTGCTTCTTCGTTCCAGAGGACTCCTCAGAAGATGGAAACTACAAGATCAATCCAGGTGTGGTCAACCGCAGAGGCATTTACAAGGATCTTTACCAGGCAGGAAAGGAGTTCGAAGACTACCAGTTGAGAGCCAACTTCCCAATTGCCATGTGTGTCGCGCCTGAGTTGTTCACCCCAGAAAAAGCTCTTGCAGCCATCGATAACGCGGATCGCATCATCAGAGGCCCAGTAGGAATGAGGACCTTGGATCCATCAGACTGGAACTACCGCCCCGACTACAACAACCTGGAAGACAGCGATGATTTTGCTACATCAAAGGGAAGAAACTATCACCAGGGCCCAGAGTGGGTGTGGTTATTTGGTTACTTCATCAGAGCGTTTTTGTACTTCCACCATCAAGCTGAGGGAAGCGGGTCGCACAAGCCGTCAGTGGAGCTTTTGACGGAAGTCAATAAGCGACTCGCGGGCCACAAAAAATGGATTCGCGAGAGCCCATGGGCAGGTATCACCGAGCTCACCAACAAGGACGGTGCCTTGTGTCATGACTCGAGTCCTACTCAGGCTTGGAGTACTTCATGTCTCTTAGACTTGTACTACGATCTTTGGAACGACTCCAAATACGCCTAGGCTTTCACAAGGCCAAGCAGCAATGTGAGCGCTTGGTACCTGAAAGGTGGTCGCAATGCGTATTCCGCAAATCATAGGAATTGCTGGTCCGCACTGGCCACCCAAAAGCGCTTCAGCAATCCCGAAGGGGACTTATTTTCTGAGGGATCGCATGGAACCGTGCCTTGATAGATCCATTCTTCTCGGACCTTTTCAGACTGCATTTTCTCGACTCGCTCATGGGGTTGCCGTGGTGTTCGGTTATCCACGGAATAGGTCTCTTTTTTCGCAGCCATACCCATAGTTAACACCCCGGGCGCGGGGCCTGAGGCTGTATGGTGGGGTTCACATGGCACTGCGTAGGCGTCTTTCTTTTTCGCACCCGCTAAGGCGGCTCTCCAGGGTATATAACCACTGACATTCCCAGAATTCACGTTCCATCATAAATCATGTTGAGAAACTTTTCCAGATCTGCGTCCCGTGTGGCCAGAACCGGGCCCGTTTTTGCTCGTTCTCTTTCGACCATTGCTCTCAACTCAACCACCGACTCGTACCCCACAAATCACTTGGAGAAGGGTACTGAACCATACTTGACCCCTTCGTTCATCGACAACCAGTTGGTCAAGTCTGACTCCAAAACCTGGTTCGACATTCACGATCCAGCCACCAACGAGGTCATCTCGAAGGTTCCTCAGCTGACTGCTCAGGAACTTGACGATGCCATTGCATCTGCCGACAAGGCCTTCCACGAGTGGAAGAACTACTCCATCATCAAGAGACAAGGTATTGCCTTCAAGTTCGTCGAGTTGTTGAAGAAGAACCACGACAGACTTGCCGGTATGATTGTCTTGGAACAGGGTAAGACCTTCCCTGACGCCAAGGGTGACGTTTTGCGTGGTTTGCAAGTTGCCGAAGCTGCTTGTAACGCCCCTAACGACTTGATGGCCTCTTCTTTGGAGGTTGCCACCGACATGGAGACCAAGATGGTGAGAGAGCCATTGGGTGTCATTGGCTCGATCTGTCCTTTCAACTTCCCAGCCATGGTCCCATTGTGGAGTTTGCCATTGGTGCTTGTCACTGGTAACACTGCCGTGATCAAGCCTTCCGAGAGAGTGCCAGGTGCCGCCATGATCATTGCCCAGTTGGCTGCCGAGGCCGGTGTTCCTCCTGGTGTCTTGAACATTGTGCACGGTAAGCACGACACTGTGAACAAGATCATCGAGGACCCAAGAGTCAAGGCCGTCAACTTCGTTGGTGGTGACAAGGCCGGTAAGTACATCTACGAAAAGGGTACTTCTTTGGGCAAGAGAGTTCAGGCCAACCTTGGTGCTAAGAACCACTTGATCGTGTTGCCAGATGCCGACAAGAACCACTTCATCAACGCCGTCAACGGTGCTGCTTTCGGTGCTGCCGGTCAGAGATGTATGGCTATTTCTGTGCTTGTCACTGTCGGTGAGAAGACCAAGAAGTGGGCCGAGGAGGTTGCTGCTGACGCTGCCAAGTTGACCACAGGTTCCGGTTTCGACTCCAAGTCTGACTTGGGTCCTCTCGTGAACCCTGAGTCCTTGACCAGAGCCAAGGAGATCATTGCCGACTCTGAGAAGCAGGGTGCCAAGATCATTCTTGATGGTAGAAACTTCAAGCCCTCTGACCCCAAGTTCGAGAAGGGTAACTTCTTGGGTCCAACCATCTTGACCGACGTCAAGCCTGGTATGAGAGCATACGACGAGGAGATTTTTGCCCCTGTTTTGGCCGTGGTCAATGTCGACACTTTCGATGAGGCCATTAAGTTGGTCAACTCCAACAAATACGGTAATGGTGTTTCGTTGTTCACCAGCGCAGGCGCCGCTGCACAGAAATTCACCAAGGAGATTGCCTGTGGCCAGGTTGGTGTGAATGTTCCTATCCCAGTGCCATTGCCAATGTTCTCCTTCACTGGTAACAAGGCCTCGTTCTTGGGTGACTTGAACTTCTACGGTAAGGCTGGTGTGACCTTCTTGACGCAGCCAAAGACCATCACCTCGCTCTGGAAGACCAGCAACGTGGACCAGGTTTTGGCTCCATCCACTGCCATGCCCACCCAACACTAAGGTGTGTAAATAAACAAAAAAATCTACGCAAGAGTTGATGTCCATTACGCGAGTAGGTGGTATTCCCCAGACATGTAGGTGCAGCGTCTGCAGGATTCAGCGGTTTTTTTCGCAGCCATTCACAAAGGGTCCCAAACAAAGACATTTACGGCAATCAATGAGGACAAGAAGGCGGAAGTGAGGTCATCGCAGCAACGATGGTGTTCCGGAGTTCTAAGGTTGAAAGGCTGGAAAAATGAAGCCATTTCGGGTGGCAAAATAAAAAACCGTCAAGTTAAAAAAAAGAAAAGCAAAAAGAAACAAGTGGTCATCCGGGATAGGGCAACACGTAGGCTCATGGAACATTGATGGGACGAGTTTTAAACGAAAGGGCCACTGCGGCGTCCGGCAGATCTGAGGTGGTCTAAAGTCCAGGCAAAAATCTCAAAAAGGAGTTTTGTAGAGGGATGAGGCGGTGAAACACGAATATTTTTTTCACCGACAGCCAGCACCTGAAACTACCCCAGCCGGAACACACCAACTCCGAAGCCGTTGGCGGAACGGGAAAAACAAAACAAGTAGCCCAAACGCCGAAGTTATCGTTTACAGCAAGGTGCCAAACCTGACGATAAATAAAAAAAAAAAAGAAAAAAAAAAAAAAAAAAATCGTAGCAGCCAAAACATATTCACGGTCGGTCTGGCCAAATGCTAAACGCCCTCGGTCGAGTGGGCCGGCGTCAGGGCTAGATGGCTTTTTTTCCGAGCGCCCAGACCTTAACGGTCTTGGCCTACACCGCCATTGTATAGGCTCGGCAGGTAAGCAGAGAAAAAAACTTTAAAAATTTGGATCCTCATACACTTCCAATGGAAGTTTCCTATGAATTGGGCTAAAACGGTTCCCCAGACCTGCCGCTTGGCCCGCGGAAAAGCGTATGTCTGCAGTGCGTCTAAGACTATTTTAGGTGATTGATCGCAGTCAGCCGAGGGGCCGTTGAGGCCCATTTGATGGTCCTAACGCCGAATGGAAAAGATCTACAACTCTTCAAATTCACATCCGTAGCAGAAGGTCATGTCTTTATGTTTTTCATACGCTCCCTGCCGTCCGTTGTCCCTTGCTTCGTGGATGTGCCTTGCCACCCGAGTTTGTCCGCGGCACTGTATCCTGCTCGGTAGTGGGACAAAAAAAAAAAAAAAAAAGAGAACAAAAAATCGCACCTTTATATATAAGGTGCACCTGAGTGGATGGCCTGGCGCCCTACAGCTCACCACTACTTATACCACTGCGCTGCTGTTTTTGTTGCGGTCCAGCTGCTTTTTCCGGCTGCCACTTTGAACCCTCCCCCATCTCCCAAACATAATATATTCTTTGAATTTCCGTGCATTGAAATTAATTCCTTCCCAATTTCAACCCCACTGTTTATTTTTCACTGGCCATCACTGTAGCATGCTGATATAGCCCACCATGAATGCCCCACCCTGTGTTCCCACTGAGCGCAAACCAATATTAACAGTGAAGACGCTGAAAAACTGGGTGCTTCCTCCCGGCCCAAAAACGCCCGTCGCCGACTGGAGAAACCCAAGAAAGAAAAGCCCAAGGACGCTAAGAAAGAGATCAAGAAAGAGCCCAAGACCGAGCCAAAGGTGGAAATCAAACTCGAACCTAGAGACGACAAGCCGCTGGAGCCCGCCATGAAGCCCTCGCCACCGAAACCAACGTGTGACCCGCTGGCCGCAGAGCTCGCCGCTTCCATCGGCAACTTAGACAAGGAGAATTACCAGCTCAAGATCAAGTTGCTCTCGCTCATCCACGACTACAAAAGGCTCAAGTCCCACCTTGCGCTGGCGCCCGTGGACCCGGAATCGCCCGCCGTGGACGTTGACAGCCCGGTGCTGGCCTCTAGAAAACGAGTTTACACCGAGGTTGATCCCATGAACGAACTCATTTCCAACATGAACCACCTCAGCCATAGATCGCCTTCCGACTTGAGTATACCGGAGGAGCACGAATTGAGCTTATCCGAGCAATTGCTTGAGCCGGAGGATGCATTGGATTTGTTCAACTACGTGAACTTGTCCGATTCAGAGGATGAGGACGAGTTCGAGCTGACCCTGTTGTCCCGTCTGGTCTCCCCCGGCTGTTCCGAGACTGACGGCGAAGGACTGCTCATGACTTCCCTTACCAGATCCACCACGGTTTCCACCAACAATAGTCTGGTACCTGAGAAGAAACCCATGCTCAAGTTCTACGACTTGCCTGCTTACCTGGATAGCGAGTATGGTTTTTCGTTTGAGCCAATTGACCCGCAGGACAAGATGCTCCTGGTGATTGAGGAGGACCACTACAATCAGGTTGCAGACTTTTTGGAAGAGAAACTTTTGAGCAACGACGTTGAGTACTACGTTGACAAGGACGTGCGCTAGGCGGTCCCAGCTGCCGACCTGGCCTCACGAGAAACGACTGTTTTGATATTTATTAGCTTACGAGACGATGCCCACAAAATACAATGACATCAATGATTTGGATCTGTAGAATGGTTATGATTGCCCCTAGCAATCGCTTATCTGTACCTGCTGGTATTTTGCAGCAAGTGAGCGATTGCGGCAAACAGACACATAAAAATAGGAAAACCCCGGGAACACTGCAAATCGGCTCGTACGCCAGCAATCGCCTTCAATATTCTTAAGCGATAAGCAGATGATTAGTCTTCTTCTCTTCCTTCTTTGATTGGAAGGGGTGTGCGACATTGTCGTCTTGCCACCAGCAAGTTTGGTAAATTTACTCAATATGCTTTTTAATGTCCTACTTTAAGAACTTTCACTTCTTTGATCAGATCAATGCACTGCACTTGGACATCCTGGCTTCCCTGTCTGGTCCTCTATGTACTGTAACGCAACATCTACAGTGCTCAATTGCAGACTACAACCAAGCATCAAAAGTACTGCTTTTAAATTATGGGCCCACAAGGCAATAGCCACTCGACCTTTTCCCGGATGATCCGGAACCAGAGCCGTCGCTTTTGAAGGAATACTCTAGATGCATGTCTCAGAAGGAATACTAAAGTGCATCCAAGCAGACAATCACAAACCAAAGCACTTAATCCAATTTCTGATTCTCTCCGAAAATCATGCCCCAGCGGTCACCAAAACATAATTTTCATCTCATTCTCTATAAGGTGTGAATGGGAGGGTCCAGTTCGCGGGACTACACACGAATCGCAAGTCGACGTCACCTGCCAGTAAACATTATGGAACAGATTGCTGCCCAGATCAACGAGCTTTTGGAATTCCCCATTGACTTCGAAGGCCAGAAGAAAGTCGACCGTATTATATTTTTCTTTGTTCCCGCCGCAGCAATCCTCTCCGTGTTGGCTGGATTTGTAACTCAGAGCTTGTTGCTGTTACTTGTCACTTTTGGCTTGACTGTTTTCGTTACTTTGGTACTTGTGTTACCTCCCTGGGCCCAATATAGACAGAACCCCGTGCAGTGGCTCCAAGTGAAATATGAGCTCTGATTTGTTTTTGGGTTTCGATTTGTCCACCCAGCAGCTTAAGGTGATTGTCACTGACGCCGCCTTGAACGCTCAGAACACGTATGCTGTGGGGTTTGACGACCACTTCAAGGAGAAGTATGGCATTGAAAAAGGTGTTCTTACGGATGACACCGCTGGTGAGATCTTGTCGCCTGTGAAGATGTGGCTTGAGGCGGTGGATACCGTGTTCACCATTATGAAGAAGGACAACTTTCCATTCGAGAAAGTGAAGGGCATGAGTGGCTCAGGTATGCAACATGGGTCCGTTTACTGGTCCGAGGATGCCTCGAAGTTGCTTGAGAACCTAGGCAATGCCTCCTCGTTAGTCGAAGGCTTGGACGGAGCTTTGACGATGGAGACTTCTCCCAACTGGCAAGATCACTCCACCGGCCAGGAGATCAAAGATTTTGAGAAGATCGCCCATGGCCCCGACCACCTTGCCGAGAGAACAGGCTCCAGGGCTCACTATAGATTCACTGGCTTACAGATTCGTAAGTTGGCGGTTAGAAAAGCTCCTGACGCGTATAAGAAGACGAGTCGTATCTCTTTGGTGTCCAGCTTCTTGGCCACTGTTCTTTTAGGAAAGATAGCACCAATTGAACACGCTGATGCTTGCGGTATGAACATCTTCAACATCAAGGAGAACAGATACGACGAGGAATTGACCGCTGTTGCTGCAGGTGTTCACCAGGAGTTGGATTGTGTTTCCAAAGATGAGTCGGCTAAAGGGGTTAAAGAGCTTGAGAAGAAGTTGGGTCCCATTGACGATATAACCTACGAGGCATTGGGCACCATCTCACCATACTTCACCAACAAGTACGGTTTCAGCAAAGACGCCAGAGTTTACTCATTCACGGGCGACAATTTGGCTACAATCATATCGTTACCAGTCGAGCAGAATGACGTCTTGGTGTCTCTTGGCACATCAACCACAGTGCTTTTGGTGACCGAGCTGTTCAATCCCTCGTCGCAATACCACTTGTTCAAACACCCCACCATGAAAAATGCCTATATGGGTATGATTTGTTACTGCAATGGCGCCTTGGCGAGAGAGAATGTCAGAAACGCTGTTAACAAGAAGTACGATCTCGAGAAAGAGTCTTGGGACAAGTTTGATGAGATCCTTGATGCCTCTGAGGACTTCGATAACAAGCTTGGCATCTACTTCCCTTAGGCGAGATTGTTCCAAACGCTTCAGCTCAGTTTAAGCGTAGTGAGCTCCTTTCCAATGGCGAGGTGAAGGACGTCAAGGAGTTTGACTGCGAAGAGGATGTGACTTCTATCGTTGAATCTCAAACAATTTCCTGCCGTTTGAGAGCCGGACCAATGTTGAGTGGATCTGCGGCTTCCACTGACACTCCAGAAACTGAGGATGAAACTTTGAAAAAGCTCTACCATAAGTTACATAGCGACTTTGGAGACATCATTACTGATGGCAAGAAGCAGAACTTTGACTCGCTTACTGCGAAGCCACACAAGCTTTTCTTTGTTGGCGGTGCTTCCAGGAATACCAGTATAGTCCGCAAAATGGCTTCGATCATGGGATCTACAGCTGGCAATTTCCAAGTGGAAATTCCTAACGCTTGTGCCCTCGGAGGAGCCTACAAAGCTAGTTGGAGTAAGGCCTGCGAGCAGCAAAACGAGTGGTTGGACTACAACGAGTATATCAAAAAGCACTACGATTTCAAAGAGGTCAACATTTTGGACATCAAGAGCAAATGGGAAAATTACTTCCCTGCAATGGGCCTTTTGGCTAAAATGGAACTGAATCTCAAGCACGACTAAATAGTTGCAATAAAGTGCGACCTGAAAAATTGTAGATAATAGTTAAATGCTCCACATTTTCCGAGGATCTGGCCTACGCTGGTCCACCTCAACACAAACAAAGTTCGTGAGATACAATTCTTCAATCCTTGGATCTCTAGTAAACGGTGAAGCTGTTCCTACCAAAGACTTGAGATCATATCTTACTTCCAAGACCCTTGGGGATGATGAAGTTGAGAAGATTCACGAGATCGTGAAAAACGAGAAGACCTCTGTGGATACAATTAACCAGCTTCTACAACATGGCCTCCAGAAAGACTTTTCTCTTTACTATACTGTCAGCAAGGCCAGCCCTTCGCATGCTTGGGACAACGAAGCTCTCCATTCACTCATAAACAACAACCCAGGGAGAGCCATCTCGCTGTGGGCACTTCTAGAAAAAGTAGGAGTCAATGCCGATTCAAAATGTATTTTAGAGGTTGTGAACAAACTTCTCGAAGGAGAGATTTCGGAACTCAGAGAGGGTGCTGTGGAGGTCACCCCAGACAGACTCGATCGTGCCATCAGGTTATTAAATCTGGTAAGTGACCCCGTCGAGAAGCAATGGGAGTTGCTCGTTCAAAGAGCAATTGAGTTGAAGAGGATGGAACAGCTTTCCTCGATTGAAGCAGAGGCGTTTGTCCCTTGGCTCAACCAGAAGCTTCTGTCTGTCACTGACCAAAGGGAGTTTCTTCATATCTCCAAGGTCATCTTCGATAATAACCCCGACTTGTTGACCAAAGACTCAATTGCCCAAATTCTTTCATATGCCCAATTGGAAAACGATCCGGTCACTGGTCCTGATTATCTCCAGGCCGTGATCGATCTTGTGGAACTGAAACACCTCGACACTGATAAAAAGGACCCAGAGTCCTTACTTATTCGTTTGAAGCTCGTAACTACATATGGTATACACCAAGACGACTTCAACAAGGCGCTCGAAAAATTCCATGCCTACCAAACACACGAGAAGTTCGGCATTGAGCTTGTCCAGGCTAAACTCGTACAGGTGTTTGGTTATCAAGCGTTCAAAAGAGGAGACAAGACGCTTTTGAAAATCGCAGAAACCTTGGTTGACCCAGACGAGCTTCAAGTGAAGACTCTTGCTCAATTGATCTTGGCCAGGTCTAAGTTCAACTGCGAGGATTCATTGAATCTTTACAACGACTACATCAACCAAGTCTCCAAAGACATTAACGAGACCACTGGACGTTCACCTACAGGTGTACTCACCGAAGCTCTCATGGCTGCGAATCTTTACAACAACGACAGAGAGTTTGCTCACCTTCTCTACGATAAAGCCATAGCCAATGGGTTTCTCAAAGACGAAGCCGAAGCGGCACAAATTAAGAAAGTTTTCAGAGTATACGGAGATAGCTTTGAAGAGTCTGATTCATGGAGAAGGCTCAACCCCGTCTTGGTAACTTCGTCCTTGACCTTATTAGACGAGACTAAAAAGAAAACCGTTATGGCTGCAAAACGCACTGCGAATCTCCATGACTAAATGTTCATATTCAACACACTCAATGTACATACACACAACCAAAAAAGGTATAAGCCCAATCTTATCTCTCACAAACCTAATCAAATGTTAGTCATACCCAGATCCGACATTGTACGTCTTGTCAACGCCGCATGTGACTAACTGATAAATGCTGGCACTGCACAGTTGTGGTGTTATCTGAGTCATTGAGAAAATGCCTTTGCAATCAGTGTCATAATGCAGGCCTGTGAGTCCACTATATAGTCAGAGCGATAGCACAATTTTCAGTCTCAACATTCTTTTTACAACAATGGTCACCGTTCACCTTAGAGCCGAAACCAAGCCTTTAGAGGCAAGAGCCGCCTTGACCCCCACAACCACCAAGCAATTGTTGGATGCTGGATTCACCGTCTATGTTGAAGACAGTCCTCAGTCGATCTTTGAGGCTAAGGAATACGCTGATGTTGGTGCTACCATCGTTCCTGCTGGTTCCTGGAAGGAGGCACCAAAGGACCGTCTTATACTCGGATTGAAGGAGTTGCCTGAAAACGAGACCTTCCCATTGGTCCACGAGCACATCCAATTTGCCCACTGCTACAAGGACCAAGGCGGTTGGAAGGATGTCTTGAAGCGTTTCCCTGCTGGCAAGGGAACTTTGTATGACTTGGAGTTTTTGGAGAACGATGAAGGCAGAAGAGTTGCTGCTTTTGGTTTCTACGCTGGTTTCGCTGGTGCTGCCATTGGGGTCTTGGACTGGGCTTTCAAGCAGACCCACCCAGACTCTGAAAACTTGCCCGCTGTGACTCCATACCCCAACGAAGCCGAAATGGTCAAGCATGTGAAGAGCGAATTGGACGCTGCTGTGCAAAAGAATGGCGGTAAGCTCCCGAGCGCCTTGGTCATTGGTGCTCTTGGCAGATGTGGCTCTGGTGCTCTTGATCTTTTTAGAAAGGTGGGCATTCCAGAGGACCAGTTGCTGAAGTGGGACATGGCCGAGACCGCTAAGGGTGGCCCATTCCAGGAGATTGCTGACGCTGACATCTTCGTCAACTGCATCTACTTGTCCAAGCCAATTCCTCCTTTCATCAACTACGAATTGTTGAACAAGGACGACAGAAAGTTGAGATCCATTGTTGATGTTTCTGCCGACACGACGAATCCACACAACCCTATCCCAGTCTACACGATCGCCACGGTTTTCAACGACCCTACTGTTCCAGTCGAAACCTCTGCTGGTCCTAAGTTGTCTGTCTGCTCCATTGACCACTTGCCTAGTTTATTGCCAAGAGAAGCCTCTGAGCAGTTTTCCAAGGACTTGATGCCCTCTTTGTTGCAGTTGCCTCAGAGAGACTCTGCTCCAGTGTGGACGAGAGCCAAGGCTTTGTTCGACCACCACGTTGCCAGATTGGATTAGACATTCCCATTAAGTGTACATTGAATCTATAACTTCCACATCGCTAACCTAACGTCACGCTCACCTTTGTTTTCTTATTCTTCTTGCCCTTCTTCTTTTTCTTCTCACTAAGGAGCACTCTTTTAGCCTCCTCGGCATCCGTCTCGTATTCGGAGTCACTTGGAGCCGTCTTTGTCTCCTCATGCGTTCTCTTCATTGTTGCAGCCTTCTCCACCGCCTCTCCACAAGCAGCAACGCAATTGAGTCTCTCTCCACTATCGTAAACGGCAACCTGGTCTCTTACCTCTGAACGGACATCCCAAACGACGATTCTGCCATCTGAGGAGACAGATACAAGGTAGGGAATGCCTTTCGTCTCGATCTCGTCACAGTAATACGCCAATCCCTTCACACGGTTCAGGTGACCACGGAACACAAAGTCGGGTTCCACAGAAGGGGACTCTTCCTCAGAAGACAAGATCTTTTGTAGTTCGACAAACTCAATGGCGCCATTGCTGTGACCAGTGGCGAGAAACTCCTTACCTTCAATGTCGATGACCTCGAGACACATCAATGTCGTTTTGAACTTAAGCTTATGCGCAAGCTGGGCTTCCTGACCTAGCTCGTAGATGAAAAGTTGGTTCAACAAACCAACAATGAAATGCTTACCCGAGCTCGACCATCTGACGATCTCACCCGACTGTCCCAAATGATCTCTACCCTTGATCTTGAGAACACCAGCCTTCTTGGCTGTCATCAAGTTCCATAATCTGATTGTCTTGTCTGTGGAGACCGAGATGGCTACCCTTCCTGAGGGATGGATGTCGAGATCATTGATTCGTCCCTGATGGCCCTTCAAAGTTCCCAACATTTCCCAATCCTTGGCTCTCCAAATGATGATTTTTCCATCTTCAGAACCTGATAAAAGCCACTTACCTGACTTACCGCTGTCCGAACTATCGTCTTCGCCTTCTTTGGAGAATCTTAAGGTTGTAACAGTACCCTGATGGCTCAAAAGGGTACCAAGCTCTTTTCTCTTTTGTAGATCATAAATTCTTATATGTTCGTCATTAGATCCGGTAACCAAGTATCTTTTGGCTATGTCTATGGATTTGATCGATAAAGCGTGTGCCTGGAAGTGAAAAACTGGTGTGAAAACAGGCTCCTTGTCGCCGTCAAGAACCAACGACAAACACAAAAGGTTGTGCTCGTACGAGCCAACCATGATACGGAATTGTGTGAATGGTCTGGTTTCGGCCATTGCAAAGTGTGGGTGATATGGTTTTGGAAAATCTGATGGTCTCATCGCTACCTTGTATGTAAGTGCAGGTTACATGCAGCAGACCTAAATGGCTGCAAACCGAGAGATTATGTTTAGATGAAGATTTTTCGACAAGTGGGTACCTCTCGAAGTAATACTATCAGCCTTGTTTTTCTTCTATACGAATAAATCGCTTCCTCCATCAATGCTTCATCGCAAAAGAAGACGCAGGCTGTTAGTTGGTTAGATGACACATAGTTCTATGGAGTCAGTTATTGACAGTATAAAATATTTCGGCAATGATATTTTTAGGATATTTGAATAACAAATCTATCATGATGTTGAAAGCAGAGTATTTGCTCGTATTAGCTTTACACTCCATTGGCTGCGAAACTTGAATTGAAGCTAACCCAAGCATACCTTACTACACGTCAGAAGTTCCTTAAACCTCTATAACAGCACCAATTATACTGTTATTCTTAGCCTGGTACCTTTCTCTGTTTTGAACCGGCGTGATTAATTTCTCGTGACTCCTCCAACTCATACACCCTACCTCTTCCCCAGAAATGCGTGCGCATAAACATCAAAGGTGAGTTAATACACAATAAGCCACCATGGCACAGCACCACAAAACACCGCTGCAGCACAATTCTTCATTGTTCATCTCACCTCAGGTGATGACGAGGAAGCAAGATGTGTTCATCACGCCGCCCAATCCACAAAACAACCTTTTTGAGTCGCCTGGTTCCCTGCTGCTGCTGTTCTACAACATAGATAATGTCAGTGGAACATTACGAAATGACGCTGCTCAGGGCACAGGAGGCCCTGGAGAAGAGCCAATATCCAGAGTACAGAAGCTCAGGTTATGGAGACACGAGGCACTTTTGCAGCACCAGTATCTGACTGCGGAGTACATTGGAGACAAGATTCTCTCTATGACAAATGATCCCAACGACGCATTTTGGCTAGCTCAAGTATACTTTGAGACTGGGAACTACTTGAGAGTAAAGAGTCTTTTGACAAGCAAATCAGAGTATGAGCAGTCAGTAGCATGTCGATATCTCACTGCGTTCAGTCTTATAAAGCTAGAACGTTGGGAAGACGCTTTGGACGTCTTGGGCGAGACCAATCCATTTCTGAAGGAACCAAGTCTGAGACCGAGAGTTACAGAGTACGGGATCCGCTTCGAAGCCTCAATGTGCTACCTTAGAGGACTCATTTTTGCGAATCAGAACAGCTACGAGAGAGCTAAAGAGGCATACAAGGAAGCTGTCATGGTGGATGTCAAGTGCTATGAGGCCTTTGACGAACTTATCAAGAATGATTTCTTGACGCCGACAGAGCAGTGGGAATTCATCAATTATCTCAATTATTCAGACGCAGATGATAACGACGAGCTTATCAAACTTTTGTATACCTCTCGGTTGAGCAAGTATACGAATGTGCCCAAATTTGAGGAGGCTGAAAGCATTCTCAAGGACGAGTACCGTCTAGGTGAAAATGGCGATATCATGCTTAGCAAGGCAGAACATGCCTTCGTCCAATGCAATTACGACCAGTGCCTTGACATTTGTGAAGGTGTTCTTAGCAAGGACCCTCACAATTGCAACGTCCTACCCTACTACATCAGCTGCTTATACGAACTTGGCGGTCGTAACAAGTTGTTCCTCAAAGCACACCAGCTCGCTGATTCCCACCCAACGCATCCAATTGCCTGGCAGGCTATAGGCATTTACTACCTCTCCATAAAAAAAGTGATTGAGGCCAGGAAGTTTTTGAGTAAAGCGACTTTGCTCAATCCGAATAATGGTCAAGCATGGATCGGGTTTGCCCACACATTCGCTTTGGAAGGTGAACACGAACAAGCCATCAGCGCCTACGCATTTGCAGCCAGACTTTTTCCTGGCAATCATATGCCCAATATGTTTTTGGGTATGCAGCATCTTCAAATGAATAATATCAGCTTGGCGGAAGAGTATCTTTTAGCATCACACCATATTTGCAACAGCGATCCACTTCTCTTGAATGAGATCGGCGTCATATATTACCACAAAAACCATCTAGATCGAGCTGAGGCCTTTCTTCAGGATGCGCTTTCTGCAGCTCGCTATCTCAACTCGGAATCGAAAACATGGATCTCCATCCACGCTAACCTCGGGCATGTCTACAGACGAGCAGGCCAGTACGATAAGGCTCTTGAGTGTTTTCACCAAGCCTTGAAGATGACTCACAGGAATGACGCAAACATACTTTCGGCAATTGCCTTAGTATACCTCAAGATCAGAAACCCATTCAAGGCTATTGATGTGCTTCATGATTCGCTTGCGATCTCACCTGATGATCCAGTTGCAAGCGATCTCCTCAAAAGAGCACTCGAGGCAAATACAGAAACAACCTCGGCATTTTTCCAAGCACCTACAGCTTTGTCTGATCCTTCCTCCGTGTCAATTCCTGCCAGGTCACGCGAGTCCTCTCGGAGACATAGTTCTACATTTGGCTCCGCAGGTAAGTTTGCAACGGTTTTTGAAGACAAACCGAGAGATGCGCCTAGAGAACGCAAGACCAGCGAGGCTGACACCAGTGATCTTGCGGAACGTCTAAAAAGGGGTGAAGACTCCAGTGATGAGGAGGTGATGGATGTAGAAAGTGACTAATCCGACAATGCGAGCGGTATGTCCTTGAATACCCCGAATGGCTGCGAATTATGAGGACATCACTTCCCCTCCTTTCACGCACCAAATCAAGAAATCTCAGCGGGAAGACAAAAACGTCTGCTATAAATCCCACCCATTGTACTATTACCTTTAGTCTTTGCACACAAATTAGCCGTCTATCTACAGTGGTACGGAGGTGAATCATACTGGTACCTGCAGCAGCGCCCCGCACACACTCCAGTCCTGATAACCGGACTTCTCTTCTTGCATAGCCAAATACATCAACCGTTATCAACTACATCAAGACGATGAATACACACGTGCCCATATCTCGAACAGAGCATAAGAAGCGACTGTTCCACGATGTCAAATTCAATCAGGACCAGGACTGCTTCGCTGTGGCGCACGAGACGGGTTTCTCTGTTTACAACACCAACCCAATTGATCCTCGAGTCAGCCGGACATTCAATGGCACTAGCAGCTCAGGAACAGGTATTGGCTTGATTCTGATGCTTCACCGTACGAACTACCTAGCTCTCGTGGGCGGTGGCAAAAACCCGAAGTACGCTAACAACAAAGTCATCATCTGGGATGATCTCAAAAGGAAGGCGAGTCTTAATCTAGGCTTTATGGCCCCGTTGTCAATGTGCTCCTCTCAAGAATACGAATTGTTGTAATATTGAAAAACCAAGTTGTCGTCTACGAGTTCTCGGCGCCACCTAAAAAGTTTGCGGCATACGAGACATATGATAATGAGCACGGTTTAGCCGATCTTTCGGTTCATTCTACAGCGCTGCTGCTGTCACTGCCAGCGCCGTCTTCAAGCTCCTCGCTTCGGTCTAATAATGGTACAACCCGAGAGGTTCCAAAATACCAAATCTTAGCATTTCCTGGTCGCACAATTGGTCAAATTCAGATTGTCGATATTTCTCCGGAGGGAGTCGAAAAGAATCTTGTCAGCATAATCAAGGCTCACAAGGCCCGCATTAGATGTATTGCATTGAGTCGAACAGGTGGCATGGTAGCTTCAGCTAGCGAAACAGGAACCATTGTCAGAATACACTCCACCAGCTCCACTGCTCTTTTGTTTGAGTTTAGAAGAGGCTTGGACAGGGCTGTCATCACTTCAATGAGTTTCTCTCCAAACGAATCAAAACTCGCAGTATTGTCTGACAAAAATACGCTACATGTGTTCAACGTTGGAACTTCGAGTGAAACACAACTCTCTGATAATCTCGACGGCGAGGTTTCGTCGCGGAAGACTCCCACAAACAGACAGCATATATTGAGCAAACTACAGCTCCCCATCAGCATTCCAAACTACTTCCAATCGACTTGGTCTTTTTGCTCTGTCAACTTGAGTAAGTACCATACGGACGTTGACGAGAGTAGAGGAACTACTGCAGATTTAGGCACAATTGGATGGGCTGGAAATTCAAACATTATCATCATTTGGAAGGAGAAAAAAATCTGGGAGAACTACTCCATCGTGGAAAGAGTTGCCAGTGCGACCGATAAGAAGAAGGGTGATATCACGGAGTACGAGCTCGTGCGGTCGAGCTGGAAGAGACTAGACAATTTTTCTGATTAAAGATCTCATTATTCTATTTACAAGTCATTACTCGAGAATCTCGCAAAGTACCGGCTGGTACAACTGCTTTTCTCGCTCTTTATTTACAGGGTCCCATTTCCGTCCGTGGAAGTTTCTCACGAACCTCATTGCACTCTGTTCGTCACCGAAATGTATCAATGTCAAATGTGTCTGTGTAGTAGGGTCTTTAATGATTTCCTTCCATGAATTCAGTGGGGCTACCCTGTCGGAAAATCTATAATCCCATAAAAGATCCGAGAGCGTTTGGCTTGACAAGCCAAAGGGTAAGTTTCTGACAAGGACCAGCTGATAACGTGAAGGAATACCCATGAAGCGCTGTAGAAGATGGTAATTTGGATGGGGATCAAGAAGAGATGTGTCCTTGTAACCTTCGTACTGTTCGAGCTGTCGAAGAATTTCGGATTTCTCTGTGGACTGCTTGAATATGCTTTCGAACGATGATTTATCATGGGCAGCTAAATTGGGGAGCGGTGAAAATTGAGATCCGGGTTCGAGTAGAGGCGATCCCATTCTTTTAAGATGAGTATGCAGCGGTGAAACAAATTCGAGTTTCATGTTAAAGCCGTTCATCACTCTGTTTCTGGTCTCCATGTAATAGATGCAAGCTTGGAGGTGGTTGGGAAACACCAAATAGTAAGCCCCTGAGAATAGCAAGCTGAGTGGGTTCCGGGCCTTCACAACATCAAATCGTAGACCCTTTGTCAATGGGTTTTTGTATGAGTATAATCTTTCCCTCGGTATGGGCTGAATATTGTAGAAATCTCTCCTCCCTACATAGGCGTTTCTGCATTCGAACCGTAGAACGTTTGATTTGGGTGCCTCGGTGAGCAAAGATGCCACATCATCTCTCGCCAAAAGCGAATTCTTCTGCTTGGGCCCGTTATTCACCAACTCTTCTAGAATGGATGAGCTGCTTTCATTAGGATCAGCTTCATAGAGCCTCCGCATGACCACAGGGATCTTTGCAGGAATCTCCGCTTGTGCCTTCTTCACGAGCGACGCAATGCGCTCAGGGCTGGCCTTTGGCGGTTTCATGACCCTTTGTGTGAAGTTGGCTCTAGTTACTGTGTTTGATGTTGGCGCGATAATGTCTTGTTCTGGCACAATAGGGCATTTCCTGCTCCACGCCACAGCACAGAAAAAACGTAGAAGGAAGGAGGAGAAAAGGGTTTATTTGAATCGGCAAGAATAAGCATCTTCACACTTTTCACTCAAAATAATAAAATACTGGCCTTTTGTTCTTACCCTTGGAGTTTCTCGAAAAAGCGTAGCTCCTGCAGAGACGTGCCAGGTGCCAGTTATCAAGGTGCACCGTTACAGTAATATCCCAAGACTTCCTCCTCGCAACTATAAAACTGGGGATTTCCGTCGTTTTATCGAGACTACAATCCTTACTCGCTAAGCTCTATTCCAAGGCCGTTTAACAAGCTTCAGCTCTCGCTGCTGCCACCCCAAAGCTCGAAATTTTATACATCCAAAAAACCGAAAAGCCTCACCCAACCACACCTGTTTGTGATCCTCGGAATTATATCATTCCCTTGTACATAGCTTTTTGATCATGTCGTCGGATACCATCTGGTCTTCAAATACGAATCCGACTGTTTCGCCGACGGGTTCCTCGATTCGCCTTCTGGATCAAGTGGAGCCTGATGTTGCCAAGTTCTTGGCTGGCCCTCCACCTTCAAGTGGACGGAGGTTCTCTTTTGCAGAGACTGGCGAGTTTGAATCAAACTTGTTTGATTTCAAGCAGAACTTTCAGCCCTCCTATGCGGCTTCTACTGGTGGGCCTCATGCTCCCAATGTCTCGAATGTGCAGAATGCGCCACAGACGACAGGGAACGGCAACTCCAACTTCAACAACCAAGCCATCCAGCTTGGGACGGCCTCCATCAGTGGAGGCATTGCAAGCAGGCATCCACCAAAAGAGAGTTTTTTGAACAAATTTGCTTCTGTTGCCGACGCCACTCGTGACATCGAGTTGTCCAACGGCTTGGGCTCGTTGTCCTTGGAAGGCAGCCAAAGAAGGACAAGCTTCAACAACGATCATGTCAATCCTTTGATGTCTTCGCCTCATGGCTCTCTTAGCGAGAATTTGAATATCCCAGCTTCGAGAACCTCGAGACAGCAGTCTATCAGTGAAAAGATCGACAATTACAATAACAGCTCACCCATCCAGAACAGTGCAGCGTTGTCGATTTCTTCAGACTTGAACGCAGGCTCCCAACTGGGCCTCGACCACTCTAAAGCACCTCAAAATGGGCCCAGCTTCTGGAACCCGGCTGCTGCCACCTCATTCACACCGGCTTTTGCTCAAAACAACTTCCTTGAGAACTCCGCTTTTGCAAACGGAAACTTGAACAATTATCCGTATAACCGTGGCAACATGCCCGCAATGCCCCCAATCAGCCCACCTCCCTTCATGATGGCCAATCCGGCTCAGTTCGCAGAGGGTGGCATGTACGGCTTTATGGGATACCAAGGTGTTCCACAACCAGGTGAGAGCACTGAGCAAGGCACCGAGAAGCAAAATTCTGATGAAGACAACTCGGCAGATGAGAAGAAAATGTCTGGTGCTACTTCATCCAAGACCCTGCCTCCTAAAACAGGTGCTATTCCCGGTGTTGGCTTAATGAATCGTCCGGTGCACCCAGGATTTGTGTTCAATCCGTTCAATCCTTACGCAATGTACCCACAAACCCCACCAGCTGGTTCTCCGCCGAACGCTCCCATGGAGAATATGCCTGGTGTTGTTCCGCAAGCGATGCTGCCTGCAGCTTTTGAGGTTGGTATGATGCAACCGCCACCTCCACCTCCAAGCGCACCACTGTCTTCCCAAGAAGGAAGAAATTCTGCTCCATCAGGTGGCAAGAGAGGCAAGGCTGGTAAAGCCAATGCGGGCCACGGCAAGGGCGGTAATCATATTTACAGGTCGCCTTTACTAGAGGAGGTGCGCTCGAATTCGAAGAACAAGGACTATTCCTTGAAGGATATATATGGTCATGCTGTGGAGTTCACAATGGACCAGCATGGCTCTAGATTCATCCAGCAAAAATTGCCCCATGCAAGCGAAGAAGAGACGGAGGTTATCTTCAACGAAATACGTGAGATTTCCTACGACTTGATGACAGACGTTTTCGGAAACTATGTGATACAAAAGTACTTCGAGCATGGATCAGATGTACAGAAGAATGTGCTTCTTGAGTGCATGAAGAACAAGACCTACGAATTGTCGTTACAAATGTACGGCTGTCGTGTTGTTCAACGTGCTCTTGAAGCAATCTCATTGAACGGACAGATTCAAATCGTCGAAGAATTGAGAGATCACGTACTTGTTTGTGCCAAGGATCAAAACGGTAATCATGTTATCCAGAAATCGATTGAGCGGATTCCATTTAACTACATCAGGTTCATCTTGGACAGTTTAAGCGACCATATCTACCATTTGTCAACTCATCCTTATGGATGCAGAGTGATTCAAAGGTTACTTGAGCACTCCGAGGTCACTGATCAGGAAAAGATTTTAGCTGAATTAAACAAGTTCATCTTCTACCTTATCCAAGATCAATATGGAAACTACGTGATTCAGCATATTCTCGAACGTGGTGATAATGAAGACAGAGAGAGGATCCTTGACGTTGCCCTTGGTTCCATCGTGAATTTCTCGAAACACAAGTTTGCCTCCAACGTCATCGAGAAGTGTATAAAGCATGGTACGATCGAACAGCGCAAGAGAATTCTTCATGAGGTTATGCTTGGTAACGAGGATCTTTCCAAAGAGTCTGTTGAGGACGATTCGCCCCTTGCGTTGATGATGAAGGATCAATATGCAAATTACGTGATTCAAAAATTGGTGGAAGGGTTTGATGCCAAGAGTCAAGAGAAGAAAAATTTGGTTGTGAAGTTACGACAGTACTTGAAACAGATTTCCATGAGGAACAACTACGGCAAACACCTTGCCTCCGTTGAGAAGATGATCATTGTTGCTGAGACTGCTCTTGTTGAAGCCGATCGTAATTAGCAAACTTGGCGCCGACAAATTGTGTAAATATTGGCCTTCTCGCACAGTAATCAATCTTCCAACGAAGAATCGATATTTAGTTTATGTATATAGAGTTTATTCAATAATTTTGAAGTACATTATGTCAAAAATCTATCATTTTCCTACCATATAGACATAAATACGTGGGACAAGGTTTGGCACTATTAAAAAACCTATCCGGAAGTACTCGAGTACAAGATTGTTTGATGAGAATTAAAGGTCAATCATTTTGAAAGTCGGCAACAATTGTTCCATACCGGCCCAGCCGTTCCCAGACGCTGACTTGTAGAAAGCACGGATGCTCTTACTTGTCAGGCCAAAGGTGGCACTTTGATCTTGAGCCAGGAAGGTGATGAATTCATTAATCGTAACATGTTTGAGGAGATCCATTTCGGACCATGAAGCAATCTCGTCTTGCTTGACGCTCAATACCAGATCGGGGGGTGCGTTCTTGATTGCTTGTGAGAGTTCCTTATCGATCCTCAACTTGTACTCCAAGAGATCCTCACTGTCGGAGCTGTCAAGCGATGTAGCTTCTGAGCGGCCCTCCACGGAGTTTCCAGCTCCAAAAGACTTTTGCACTTGATTGAGTGACAAAAGAGACGAGTAACTCTCTGTGTGAGTGGCTGTACTTGGAGAGACCGTGTTGAAATTGCCCAACTTAGCAAAGTTATCATTCAAATAGCTCAAATCAGAGCCTATTGATCCACCTGGATGCTTCATAGAGAAGAGCTTGCGGCGTTTAGCCTCGTCCTTCTCGATCATCTCCGATAAAGCCAACAGAGCAGCATCGGCCAACACCAATGACAATGTTGTCGAAACGGTTGGAGCTGGAAGACCATGAATGATGTCTTCCTTCAAATGTGGCGGTAGTTCAGCAAAAAGCAAGGCACGAACTTGAGGGTGTTCTGACAACTTCGAGGTCTTGTTGCATGTCAAAAGCACAATGGGCAAGAAAGGTGAGAGGTGGGGCAAGAGCTGGAGGAGCTCTGGGGTATTCCCGCTAGCGGTGAAGAAGACCAAACAATCACGGTCTCTCAATAAGCCAAGATCTCCGTGCAAGGCCTCCGATGGATGTAAGACATCAGCGTCAATAGTCAAGGACTTCAATGTTGCCACAGTCTTGGTGGCGATCTTATAAGATTTTCCAATACCACAGCAAACGATCTTACCGCCCCTTAAATGGGTTTCGTAGAAAATCTTCAATGTGTTGGCCAAGTTAACCTGAGAGAACTCATCCTCATCAAACTGCTTCATAAGTCCAGAGACCGCTTTAGATTCATTCAGGAGGGTCCTCCTGACCGACAGTATAGCGTCGCTGGACATCCGCTGGTACTCGGACATTGTGGTGGTTTGGCGATGTCGTAGCGAAAACGAAGATGAGTAAGCCGTGTACTTATAAAGCGGAAGAACCAGTCACACGGAAAAACAGATAACGCCGTGCCAATAACACAAAAACGGACGCAAACAAAAAAACTGCTAGAGCAAGGGACTTGCTTGTACGCAAAAGCCGTGGCGTGGGTCGAAGTGCAGTTATTTATGACCAGTGACCTCAAGTGCGACGATGCGAGCCTGTTTAAAAGAAAAAGCAGAGGGCGCAGGGAGGTTACAAAAGCCGTTGAGTATGACGGAATACTGAGGCACAGAAAATCAATTACCAGTGTGGCCCACTCCTGCTTTTTATGTCCGATATTGCATGTGAAGACGAACAATAGACTTTTTCCTCAGGCCTGGACTAGGGAGTAGTTTTAGTGAAGGGTGTTTTTAAAGGGATGTGTCGAAATCCGGTTTCGGAGACCAGGGCTCTGGACAGGTTATGGTATATGTGGGCTTGCAGCACCCAATTTTGCATCGCAATTGCACGTAATTGCAGCGTAATTGCAGCAGCGAATTTTCATTACCGAGCATGCACAGTCAGGCTCGCTTATTCTCCACTCATTAAATCCGAGAAACTATGGAGGAATGATAAATAAAACGGTGCATTGTCGTCAAGAGCTTCGCCAATCAGGTCTAGCCAATCTTCGGAAACGTGCCAGCCACCCCTATGGCATCGCCATTATCCGTTCTTGGCCTTATGCGCTCCCCCTATCTGTAAGATCAATGCGGTGGCTTCGCACTCAATTTGCCTCTTATCAATGAGCAATTTGCAACCGCGAACCGCCCGAAAGCAAGTCTGGCCCTGTAGCACAAAAAATCCACGAAAGCAATCGTAAATAAAACATTCACCTCTCGTCTAAAACACAAAATAAGCGGCTGTGCGCGAGCTTGATAAACGAATTTAACCTTCGTCTACGTATAAGAGCCAAACTCAATACGTTGATAGGCTCCATGGTCCTCACCCGTTGCATAGTCATAGCGAGAGTTGGTTGCTTGGTTGAATTCCTCTCCGCTACCATTGGTAACGCCTCCCTGTAGTTGCTCCAAAAATGAGTTTGTCATGTCAGTGGCAATGACGTCAGGTGCTGACATATTCGGCCCTCCGACGGCGCCGTCTGACGAGTGTGGATTTTCCTTGCCCTGCTTCTTCTGTTGCTCCTGGTTCGTCTTGTGTAACTCTAGAGTTCTTTTGCGTATCGATTCGATTTGACGCACTCGTAATTGCCAGTTTGAGACGTATTCTCCGTTGCTGCAATTGTGCCAGACCTGTGCAAACTTGTCAGAGATCAAAATGGAGTTTCGAATGAACGTGGGTAATTGTTCCGCTGAGATCAATTTGAAATGAGTCGTTGAAAATATACCAGGTACCCCATGGCGCCGGAATGTTTTCACTTTGAACACCTCCGCCTCGACGTTACCCCCTGCTCTCTGAAGTGGCGTATGCGGCGTGATCACAATATTTAGGAAGTTGAACTGTGACTTGATGGTGTTGAAATTGAAGCTGTGGCCAGATTCATCAAAGTAAACGTTCACATGATTGTTTCCAATATGCCTCTTTTTGAATGAGTGATACTTGTCGGATGCAACATTCGGCATGAGTGTTGTAACATGAAATACCGTCTGTGAAATTGTATCACCCCAAACATAAGCATACTCTCCATCACTGCCATTCTCTTTATCTAAGCCACCAACATAGACAGAGTCTGCATCTTTCAAGCGTATAAGCCTTCCAAGCAGGTCAAGGAATCTGTGATAGCTGGCCGATCCAACGGTGTTCCCCAATATTGCCGTTTCATCGGTCTGTCCTGGCCCTATATATACAATGCCGGCCTTGTGAAATGAAACGACAGGAGTTCTATCAAGGGATCCAAGTGCACGTTCTGTGGCTGCGTCTTCGAGCAAAGGAACAGGCTTTAATTGCTCCTTGACCTCCAAGAAGTTTGTCACTTGCAATAAAAAATATGAATTGAGTACCAATCTCTGGTTTCCATTAGGGTTTGTCGTTGTCTGTAACATTGAAGGATCAAACTGAATTCGGAATACGGAGACGCTGGTGGGCCTTCTCACAGTGATCAAAGAATCGCCGTTTATGGTGTTTGTCGTGATTGTCATAACAACTGATCCTAAAAGCCAACTGTTAGTAACATCATTGGTCTTTTCGAGGCTCGGCTTAGGAGGGATGACAACCTTGAGCGGGATGTCGCTGCAGGCGAATCGGATAAGGAAGTCTGCCAATGCAATTGTTGGCTCATGTTTGATGTCAGTTTCATCAATTTGATTGGCGAGCACCAAGTTCCTCATCAAAAAGGGACTCAACTTTCGCCTGTCATTGAGATTGATGGTAAGGAATAAACGAGCGATCAATCGATATGATATAAGATAAAGATACTCGTTCATAATAGGTGTGATTGGTGTCAATTGCGTTGACGCTTTCTGTTCAACTATTGCATCTACTCCGTGTCTCTGTAAGACATCTTCCTGCTCTGTTGAAGCTTTCCCTTGCGAGATTTGAGCTCTCAACATCGAGGCGTATTGAATGTACTTGAATGCAATTGCGAAGAACCTCTTGTAATCATCAATTGTGAAACTTGAAGTAATTGCTTGCAGGTTGATCAAGGACATCATGAATTCCAACGTTGGAGGACTTGCAAATGAGCTTGTGACTCCAGTCTGTAGTTTTGTGAGAATAGCAGTCAAAAATTTCTTGATGGAAAGAGGAATCTCGTAGCAGCAGACATTCAAGATATGGATGCACGGAATTGCAGTCCTCTCGTAAGAGCCCATGGCAAATATAATCGAGCTGACAACTTGATCTTCATCCGCTTTCGTGAAAATCCCATGGTAACCAAGTAATGAAGAGAGAATACGCACCAATGCCACCTGTAAGTCCGACTTGGTGACACTAGTATGCTCAGTTGGGAACGCCTCGGATGTTGGCAAATTGAGCATGAGCTGATCGCAAACTATTTTTTGAAGATCAAGAATATGAGCTTCCTGAGTCTTGAATAGAGACATGTTGCTCAATTGCGAACAGTAATGAGCCCAAACAAACGAATAAACCTCCCAATGATAATACTTTGTAATGATAAGACGCACTGTATCAGCCCAGTGTCCAATATCTAATTTGGCTTGATTCTCGGATCCTTTCGTCTCTGGTAATGAAACCAGTTGCAGAAGTATTATCTTGGTCGGTCTGTCGAGATAGCCCTCAGGAATATATGTGAGGCTCTCTGGATATTCCCACAATATGCTCTTACTTCCATCAAAGTTGGGGTCAGCAGAAGCTCTTTTGAAAGCGCTCGCTAATCCACCCATATCGGTAACATCTGTGAAGTAAACACGTCCTCTGCTTGATACTCTTATTCTGACTAAACTTCGAAGCAAAGCAATCAGCGCAGATATATGTGCTTGATCAATGCAAAAGCGAAGAAACCGTATCATGAAGTTATATGTTTCGACCGCATCATCGGGACTTGAGGTTGAGGAAGTGATGAAGAATTTCGAAATGGTTTGTGCTAGGCGATCGAGAACTTTTGGATTGAGCGTCTTTTGCAGTTGTGTGCTTCGGTCGGAAGCAACACTAAATTGGCGCAGTGAAGTTTGAAAGTACCTTCCAGAGCCTCTTGAGCTAAGCGAGCGCATGCTTTTCTGCCTTTCTGGCTTTGGGGGGTCAGGTTTGAACGCTGAGTGAAATACTTCAAATATCTGCTTTACCATTGAGTGATTGGAAAATGACATGAAGTCATGCAAGAAGTCACCGTAGAGATACTCAATCGTGACCGGATCTTTTTCTTGAAAAGAACATTCAAGGACATCTAAAATGATGCGGCCGATGCTCGCATCGTCAACCAAGTTTAACGATGATTCATGAGCTTCTTTGATTGTGATTAATACATTCTTTTTGCTTTCCGAAGATGCACCGCTGGCGTAGAAGTGAGCGTTGAGAAGTCTTTGACAATTACCTTTCCACAGCGAATTGAACACCAGGCAGAGCCTCTCATCCTTGAAGTATTCGATTGCAAAGGAAGCAGCATTGTCACTCACAGCTGATGGATGAGTCATGAAAAGGTCTGCCAATGCGTCCTTGGGGCAGTGAGATATTCTTGGGCGTATCTAGCGTTGAGAGTGTCACAAATAGCGAGCCAGTTTTCTGCATCTTGTTCTGTATTAACATCCATAAAACGAAGTATGTTGAAGACAGATCGTGAAGTGGAATACCACAGGTAGAATGGGAAAAGCTTTGTGAACAAACTGTCGTTAGCGAATGTGCTGCCATGATCATCCAGGTCGAAAAGTCGACTGAACATACTGAGGAATGCCGAATTAATGAATGGATTTTTCAAACTCAAAACGTCAACGATATCATCGTATGCCTGGTCAATCACGAAAGTGATATCTGACATCTTTCTATCCGAACATATTTGTATAAAGACACTTTCAAGAATGCTGATTGCTCCAAGGCAAGACGAAATGTGCAGCATGCCCTGAAAAGTTTTGGTTCGTGTCAAATCATGAGATATCTCTGTGTCTTTGCTACATTTAATGACATCATTGTTGAAAATAACAGATCCCAACGTGGAAATCACCGGAGTAGGTGACTCAATGCAACATTGTTTAATAAGATCGGAACATGTCAGTCGTAAATCAATAAATGTAGCATAGACGTAGCATAGAAGTTTTACCACATCTCGGAACACGTCTTCCGCAGCCGAGATAAGAACAATACTATACTTCACCAAATCAAGGTAAACTGACACAATTGTCAGATTTGTTGTTTCGAGGCTCAGCCCCACGAGAACGTTCACAATTGAGCTGAAGGATTGATCTTCTGTTAATGCGTAATTGAACTGGACGCAATTGGTGATATAGCTGGTGAGATCAATAAGGTTATGGAACGTTCGATCCTCTTTAGAAGGGTCCGGCCCATCTGAGTACTTCTTTGCCTGGCCTGCCAAAGCTTTGAAGCAGCGAAATAGGAAATCAGAGAAACTTCCATTCTGATCATAAATGTAAAGGTCGTGGATATCTCTTCCATCATTAGTGAGAGCCTTGAGAGCACTCAAGAACAAGTCAAACTCGTTATCGACTTGTGACTCGGAAACTTTGCAGAATTCAACAATATCAGAGTAAAACTTGAGTCTGTTACTCACAGCATCCTCGTCCTGTTGTATGCATTTGACGAGAAGTTTCAATGCCGATCTTCTAACACCACCTGGGTGTTGAGAATCGCATAGATCTCTCGCGAGGTACCAGACCTCAGGAATTGATGATAAGTAGTACTTTTCTAGTGCTTCTGTGATTTGTGAGGCAACCTGCGCCCTTGTAGAAGCGCTTCCAGTTTGAAGTTGCAGTAGGAGCTTTTGCATATCAGCACCACCACCGACCACTTTGGCGTTGATAACCACAGGAACATTACCCAGGGTAGGCTTGAGCGACCTGGTAATGGATTTGAAGACACTACCAAAGCCAGATGCTCGGGCATTGGTCTGTTTGGGGTTTGACATTGAAGCACAAGCGATTTAGATAAGATGCACAATGGCACTAGACAGGTCGCACAGTATCTACGATGCTGATCTGAGATTTGTAGATTAGTCTATAAATGCTGGATGAGGGAAAAAAAATTTAGATTAGCACCAGAAACGGTAAAATCTGTAATACCAGGGCTTCCCACGTAAAAAGGCTTTTTCTTGTCTGAGCTGTTCACGCAAAAGCTCTAAATCTGGCTCTCTGCGTCCGGTGTCGAGATCAAGCTTTCTAGAGGGAATTTGCAAGATCCAGTTTTTCTTCCAGATCTTGTGACCAATGTAAAACACAATCAAGATGACACCACCCAAATACGACAAGAAGAAATTGTAAGCACTCGACTTCTCGCCCACTGGGAACAATGCTATCCAGAACTGGGCAATCAACACCAAAACGAAGATAGTTCCACCAAGATAAGAGCCAATGACGCCGGTTTGAGCAACGAAGGTCAATTCGTCGGTACTTCTGCCTTGTGTTTTGAGACCTCTTCTGAACCTTATGTGGGCCCAATTGATACTAATCCATGATGCAATAGAGCTCAATGCTGAAATACTCATGAGCCAGTCAAACACTTCGGCTTCCTTGTTACTGGCAGCAATGAATGCAAGAAGGGCAAAAATGTTGCAAATGATGATGGCAGCCAAAGGTCTGCCTGCTCTGTCAATGTAAGCGCAAAAAGATGGGGCCAAACCTTGTTCAGCCAACGACGTAAGCGTACGAGACGAAGCATAAACTGAGGTAGATGCCACTGAAATAACGGAAATCAAAATGACAGCATTCATAACATGAGGCAATCCGCTAATACCACCACTTTCGATGGCAATGACAAAAGGAGAAGCAGTCACATCCACAGATGATGCTCCCAAAAGTCTGTCAGAGTTGTAAGGAACAAGGAAACAAATCAACGTGAGGGAAACCAAGTAGAACATCAAAATTCTCCAGAACACTTGTTTGATAGCACGGGGCAATGCACGTCTTGGGTTTTCAGATTCAGCTGCAGCTAAACCGACAAGTTCAACACCAGCATAGGCAAAAGCAGCAGTAACGAACACAGAAGCCACACCCTTAAAGCCATTGGCAAAAGCTCCAGGATTGTGCCAAAACTCAGCGCCGTGATGAACTCCGTTTGGAGCGCCGCCCGCAGCAAGAACGATGCTGACAATAATGAATCCAATTACTGCAGTGACCTTGATCAAAGAGAAGATAAATTCGGCTTCTCCGTAGGCTCTTACGCCAATCATATTGATGGAGCAGACGACAATGTAGAATATAAGAACCCAGATGTCGGGGTTCACCGAGGTATTCCAGAATCTCATGGTAATAGAGCTACTCACGAGCTCCAACGGGAGTAAAACCAAGAATTGGATGAAGTAATTCCAGGCCACAGCAAATCCAACAGAGGGATCAATGAAACGACTGGCATAAAGATTGAAGCCGCCGCTGACTGGAAATGCTACAGAGAGCTCTCCCAAACTCTGCATTGTCGTGAAGATAGCCAATCCCGTTATGGTCCAGCCAATCAATATACCACCGGGTCCACCCGTACTAAGAGCCGAGCCGGAACCCACAAAAAGAGCACTTCCAATGGAGGACCCGATCGCAATCATTGTGATATTTCTGGACTTGAGCTTTCTTTTAAGTGGCAGCTTCGACGTTAGAAGATTGGCTCTCTCGATATCCGAAAGGTCGGGGTCGATGTCATCTTCTACATTCACACGTTTGAACGAGTCTTTGAAGTTCTGCCATCTGCCTGGCTTTTCGGGATTGGTATTATAGGATCTCTGATGGATCTCATTGCCTGAGAACTTTTCTAGATAGGATGAGCTTTCTGCCATCTTGCTATATGGGTTGGAGAATGTCGGAGTCAGTGAAAAAAAGCGAAGAGGGAATTCGCAGCCAATGTCAGTACCAAGAAAAAGAAATTCGTGACACAGCGGAACAAAGCGCTATACATCATCTGACAGCACAGATCCATTAGATTTTCCCAGAAGTTCAATCGGTGAAATCAGAGAGAGAAAGTTTTTTTTTTTGTGAAATAATTTGTGCTACATTAAGTTAATTCATATGTTTCCTCGCCTTTTCTAGCAAAATTAAGTAGGCTGCGAAAACCGTTGCCGTCATTATCTATCCGTAAATCAAATCCACAAAAAAGCAAAATCCACCGCCCCATGTTACTTGTTGCAAAATCTTTTTGAGCCACCTAGGCCTCGTGTTGACAAACATATTGCCACAATTATAACCTTCACTCTCCACACCGATTCCCCATTTGATGTTCTCTCTCACGTTGCAACCATTCCAGAAATTCCACCATTTGTGTCTCTCACATGGAATGATACGCAATAAGTTTTTCTTCAATGGGCCCTTGGGTCCATCGATATACTTGAAACCTCCGATGAGAGAATGGCTTTGCCTTGGGTCGTCGTTCGCGAGTTTCTTGTCGCCCCAGTGGCCTGTAAAGGTCAACCAATCACCGTAAGTAGCCTCTCTACCCCGATGCTTAGCGTTGGTGTTGTATTCGGCGGGGTAAACGAATTTGCCATCGTACGAGTAGGCCAAGTAATTCTTGGTAGGATTCCACAATGGACCTCTGTCAGTAAAATCACACAAGATTTCGTATGGCAAATCGTGAGGATGAGTACCTACTGAGACGTAGTTTGCATGAGTGCCTCTGGCTGAGAATATGATGGGGTGCTTCGGGTCGAGCTCATACTTCTCAAGGTGCTTGTAGTAGTAGGCGCCACCTCCGCCGTGAGCCGACATCCAAACTATCACGGGCTTGCCCTTGTAAAATCTTACCAATGAATGTTCCCAGTCACCCACATGGTTTCCGTAAGGGCCCAGCCCCATAACGAATGGGCCAAGGTTGAACGAGTAGAAATAAAACCAGAATGCATCCACCCAGCCATTTCCTTTGTCCACAATGATCAAAGTGGCTGGTGCATCCTTGATTTCGCCATTCACCAAGTTTGGCTTGTTCTTTACACCCGTGATCCAGTCAGGGTCAGTATCGAAGTCCTCGTCTGCCGTGAGATAAACGGCCGGGCGCTTCGGAAGTTTACTTAACGATGTGATGTTTAGCCTGCCATTATCGGTACCGGGAATAATTGTACCGTTCTTGTGAGTAGCGTGGAAATGGGTGACATACTCCTTGATATCGTAGGGCAAGTACCTCTCCTCTGAGTAGAGATGTACAAAAGGGGCATAATCGATCACATATTGCGGTATCTCCCCCTCTTTTAGAGTCTTCTCGTGGCTCTTAGGCAGCTTAAGGATCGGTGGCAAGTCTTTGAAGTGGGTGGGAGACTTTAGTATGTTATCTATCTCTATCTTATCTTCGTCTATCTGATTGAGAATATAGCTGTCCTCGGCAATCCATTTTGGGAGGGTCGATGCGGATGAAATGGCCATCAAAAGCCAGGTAGATATAAGCATAATGGGTCGAAATTTGGGGTATGATATGTGTGTTGGTGTAAAGTAAAAGAAGCGAATGATGGTGTTTATATAAGTAGGGGGAAGCCGATAAAGGTCATGCACGATTCCTGTACAAAAGGACCAAACTGTGGGAGGCTCGGCAGCTGATCCGGATTTGTCGTATAAACTAATACGCCAATGAGGTTCAGATCTACCAAAAAAAAGAAAAAAAGTTCGTTATTGAAGTCAAAAAAATAATGGATTTGTTACTTATTCACCAACAAAAAATCCATGTGATTTATCTCCAATTGTGGCTTCCATAGGGGCCGTAAGTTAAAACATTCGGCAACAGAAATTCGCACCCAACCCCTTGATAACGGTATACGATGTGATAACTAAAAAGCAACAGCCCGAACTAAAGTGAAATAAGGGGAAGTTTTTTCAGGGTCAACGCTTTGAAGGAAATTGATCTTCATTACTAGCAGAATTGCATTCAAGGCGTTGATTACTATTATTGACGCCTTATCTGAGCTACGACAGAGTAGCGAGAAGCATGGTGAACCTGCTACACAAGATTGACCTCATAAAAAGAAAAGCTTGTTACTTGTATGTAAATTTCTATTAGTCGCCGTGGCGCTTGAGGTGATTTCGCTTAAAAGACAAACACCTGGTCACCCAACTTAGACACAGGCTTGGCCTTAGGGTAACCCAAGGTCTGAGCAGCCTTCTTGATGGCAGACACCATCAATGGAGGACCACAGATCAACAAGTTGGTGTCGTCGGTGTTCTTTGGCAAGTGCTCGTCCATGATCTCAGGTGTGACGAAACCAACAGAGCCGTTCCAGTTCTCAGGAGGGTTGTTCAACACGTAGTGGATGAAGAACTGGTCGGGGTTCTCTCTTCTCAACTCCTCCAACTCGGCCTTCAACAAGATGTCCTCCTCAGACACATTAGCGTAAACCAAGTGGATCTTGGTCTTGTCCTCAGGGTTGTTCAAGACGGCAGTCAAGATCTGGTACATTGGAGCGATACCGGTACCGCCTGCAACCATACCAAAAGACTTGGTCATGTTGGGGGTGTAGGTGAAAAAACCCTTGGGGCCTCTGATGTCAATCGACTCGCCAATCTTCTTGGACTCGACGTGCTTGGAGATGTTACCGTTTTCGTAGGTCTTGATCAACAAATCAAACGAGCCCAACTGGTCGTTGTTGGAGATTGGGGTGTACGATCTCACCACCTCCTTGCCGTTGATGACAGCAGAAATGGAGATATGCTGGCCAATAGGCAAGTTCAACTTGTCGGTGGATCTGGGCAAGCCAAACTTGTACACGCAAGAGTTGTGGGAAACACGGTGTTTCTCGATCAAGGGAAATTTCTTGTAATCTTCTGGCGATAAAACCGGAGCGTCCTTCTTCGTTTTCTGAAGAAAATACAAGGCCACGAAAGAGCCAATAATGGCCGCAATCGTGGCGAACACAATCAATGGGTTGGGTTCAGAGTCGGCCATGATGGAGTAGGTGCTGAAAAAAGACTGAGTGGTGTTGGGAAATGTCACCTGGTATATAACGCTTGACACCGCGAGAAGAGCCAAATTCATACGCTAAGCGCGGTCCACCTGTCCGTAATATTTTACCCCGTTGGGCTAAACGATCCCCCGGCTCGTCTCACGGAAATTGGCAATTCCAGAAAATATTCAACGTTTTTACGGAATCTACAGATCGTAAAGCTCAATATTTGGGGTGAAGAGTAGTCCGGTTCCGGCCTTCGCACTTCCGTAACCAGCCCATGTGAAGAAGCCCTGCAAGCCTCTGAAAAAGCTCCTGCAAGTCTCGGTGACTGGATCACAGAAGCACGGTGGGGTTAAAACGTGAAAATTTACAGCAACGATGGAGGCTTTGCTGGGTGCTGTGTGAGTCTAATCGGGTCTGTAACACTAGCTTGAGTTTCGTATATGTCCTACTAGATCACTGCTGTTCGATGCGCTTACATCGTACCATTATGTTACTACACTATTCTTGATAATACATTGTCTTCGTTTCTATGCTATTAAAGCTGCCTTGCAGCGGTGATGAAGTCTTCAAAATAATTCCTCAAGACCCTCCTCTTACTCTTCCTCGCCAATTGACTTCACATTCCATTGGGCACTAATGTCCCAGCGGGAGCCTTTGGCATTGATGCTGACGTACTTCACAAACTTCAACACCGATGGATCTCTAAGCATGAGACACAACGAGTTCCACTTGCATTGGCTGCTGTACAAAACACTGTCATCGCTGGCATCACCGGCCTTGTAGATAGCTGGATCGTCGTCTTCAAACTCTCCATCTGAATCTCCTCCTGTGGCCATACACAACTCGTAGCCGCCAAACTCACCTGACTCCCAGTTCTTTGGGTTGGTTGCCGTTGGTGTGAGTCCAAGAGTGGCTTCGAGAAGAACGTTGAGCTCACCATTGTGTTCTCTAGCCAAATCCTTTTCGGTCGTAGTCGCCAACATGAAATCTTGGCCAGGTCTGAACTTCCTAGCGAGAATCTGGTCGCTGGTAACAGCAAGACTCGTCACGTAGGCAAGCCATTTTCTAAATGCAACCGATTTCAAAAATGCCATTACTTCAAGAAGCATCTCGTCTGGACCGTTAGATGTGAGGCGCTTAGTCAAGTCAAAGTTGGGGAGCTCTTGAGGACCGATGTGATTGTTGTGCTTGATGCCCTGTTCAGTTTGGTCAATCTCGCCCTTCCCGTCTATGTACATAAATCTTTGCTTGTGTGGTGGGACTGCGCATTTCCAAGGGAACTGAATCTCCTTTGACGTTTGTGGAACCTTGTTGTCGATTTCGAACTTTCTCATCTTCTCCTGGAGAAGGTCAGCATACTCAGGTTTCAACACATCCTTGATCTCCACCACTGACTCTTCCACGAAAGTCTGATTGAGCTGATCAAGAGCACCCTTGGTCAAGTAAGTAGAGTTAAGGTACTTTGAGAGGTATGCTTTCTCACCGTCGTCAAAGTACTTACTGTCCAAGTCCAAGGTCTCGTATTTCTTAATTTCTTCAGGATATAGGTCGTTCCTAAAAGGCTTTGGGAAATCAAACTCCTGAAGCTCCTTGCTTTGAAGCTGCTGTAAAGTACTCTTTGCCTCGGTGGCTTCCTGTTCGCCTGGAATGTATCCATCCTCACCTGGTTGTGGGATATGGAACCAGCCTTGAATAGATAATCTTTGCTTGTCCACACGCACTTCCTCGACATCATGAAATGATAAACCAGGTTGAACAGTGAAGAAAGCCATCTGATTAAACTGAGGAACAAGCTTCACCTCATGATCTGTCTCTGGGACATTGGGCACAACAGCAGGGAAGAGGCGTAATCCACCACCGTAATGTGCTTTCCATGTAAACTTGGGGTCGGGCATGTACAAAATGAAACTGACTCTTCTGGAGCCAATGACATCATCATGTGTCAAGAGGTGACAACCCTTGGTGTAGGTGTTGATGGACATATCTGTCTTGACACCACTGAGCTTGCCACAGCCAGTCACATTGGAAATGAAGTCTCTGAATTCTTCTGAATAGATTGCCGCCCTCAACTTGTATAACGAAGGCAACCTAGACAAGTCATCCCAATTTAATCCAGACAAGTTCGCCAAGTCTCCTGACTGGTACACTTTGTAGATATCCGTTTCCTTTTTTGTGAATGCAATCTCGCCCAAGATTTCCTTTCTGACAGAGCGCAACAAATCGTCGTTGATCAATTCTGTAACTGTGCCCCATCTGTATGGCTGTGAGTTGGTGATGTCCAGCTTCAAGTTCTGCTGAAAGTCATTTTCAAATATCTTATTGTTCAAGAAGCTCACAATCTCATCGTGAGAGTAAGAAGTATTAAGCTTTTTGTTAGGCTTTTCGGCCACTTCTTCATTTGGACGTTTTTCGACAACCATGGCGTTAGTCGGTGTTATCAATTTTTCACCCAGACATCACTCCACATACTAAGCATCAAGATGAGCCATGCATGCAGGCCAGATGGGTCGAGATGGAACTGATAGCGAACTTGCAGAGGAAAATTGTTTTCAAAGAGACCTTCCTCTCACCTTCAATTATCTTTCTGGTGTAACATTTCGAATAATTTTCGTGAATTAAAATAAGATCTGTTCCTTGAATATATCCTTCTAACTTTCGCGTGTTTTGCATAATCTTGAGACGCTGCGCCAAATATTGAGATATAGTAAAGAATCATAACAAATTGAATACATAAATTTTTCTATGAACAAGCAAAGTCCCTGCGAGGATGACGGAAAAGGACTTCAATGCCCTACTAAATTTTCCTTATTTCGATGGCTCGAATGAAACACCATAAGTACTAATTGACGACCGTAATCTCTGCTTCAGAGCATATTTACCTTTAAGAGTTTCCTACAGTAACCTGTTCTGTAGAGATACATATCATCCCAGTTTAATCTCTATCGACAGCTTAACTTTGTGAACTCTCTTTTGACGTCTCGCTTGATGGGTGCAAAAAATGATATGCGGCGCGAGATTTCACAAATCTCCAAGATGCAACAAGTGGAGCTATACATGGAGGCAATATTGGGTCTCCTAATCAAATCTTTACATAATTTTAAAACCCAAGGTACCCATGATGACTTCACTTTCCACAAGGCGACCGAAACGTCTTCAGAGCCGAGTCACGTGAATGCGTCTAATCGCTTATCGGCAGGACATGAATCATCCGACACAGGACCGACAGGGTCTTGACTCATTTACTGAAAAATTACAAAACCATACTTTTTTGACTTTATTCCGCCTCAAAATTCTTCACACTTACCAAGATGGGCTCATCATTACCTTCTTCGGCCGCAAGCTCATATAATTCTGTACTCGATTTCAAGTCGATCTCTACTGGCGGCTGGATCGTCCAGAAGTTTGGCGGTACCTCTGTTGGAAAGTTCCCAGAGAACATTGTTGATGATATAGTCAAGGAATACAGCAAACTGCATCGTGTTGCTGTTGTTTGTTCTGCCAGATCTTCCAACACGAAAAGTGAAGGTACCACTTCAAGACTTCTCAGATCGGCGGACTTGGCTACCGAGATGGGAGACTACGACAGCCTATTGAAAGTTATCGAGGACGATCACGTCAACAACGCGAAGGAAAAAGTGAAAGACTCAAATCTCCAAAATAAATTGATCGAAGACTCCAAACTGGAAGTCGCCAGAGCTAAGGAACTTTTGCATGCATCTCAAATCATCGGTGAGATTAGTCCAAGAACGTTAGACAGTCTCATGTCTGTGGGCGAAAAATTGTCCTGTCTTTTTATTGCAGCTTTGATGAAAGACCATGGTCTCAATTCTGCTTATGTGGACTTGTCCCATATTATCCCTCTTGACTACGATATCTCGAAGGGCTTTGACGACTCATTCTATCTGTTCCTCGTTGGTGAGCTCGCTAAAATTGCCCTCTCTCAAGGTGAGGATGTCATTCCAGTTTTCACTGGCTACTTTGGCGTCGTTCCAGGTGGTCTTCTTAATGGTATTGGCCGTGGGTACACCGACTTATGCGCTGCATTGATCGCAGTTGGTGTCCAGGCTGATGAGCTTCAAATCTGGAAAGAGGTGGATGGTATTTTCACAGCCGACCCTCGAAAAGTGCCAAAAGCCAGACTTCTCGATTCCGTCACACCAGACGAGGCTGCTGAATTGACCTACTATGGTTCCGAAGTGATCCATCCATTCACCATGGAACAGGTAATCAAGGCCAAAATCCCAATCAGAATAAAAAATGTCATCAAGCCTTCCGGAAAAGGCACTATCATCTATCCTGACAATATTGGCAGAAGAGGCGAAGCTACGCCGCCCCACCCGCCAGCTGCTTACGAGACGCTTCCCAATTCTTATATCCAAACGCATAAAAAGAGATCTGCCACTGCCATCACTGCCAAGCAGAACATCGTCGTCATTAACGTTCACTCCAACAAAAAAACGCTATCTCACGGTTTCTTGGCTCACATCTTCACAACCTTGGATAAGTACAGATTGGTGGTGGACTTGATCTCCACCTCTGAGGTGCACGTTTCCATGGCCATGCAACTTCAAAGTGAAGAGGAGCACAACCTCAAGGAGGCATTGAAGGATTTGAGGAAAATGGGTACAGTGGACGTCACCAGAGAGATGACCATTGTGTCTCTTGTTGGTAAGCAGATGGTGAACTTCATTGGTATTGCCGGTAACATGTTCAAGGTTCTCGCAGATGAGCGTATCAATATTGAAATGATCAGTCAAGGTGCTAATGAGATCAACATTTCTGCTGTTATCAATGCTAATGATACTATCAGAGCTTTGCAATCTATTCATGCTAAGTTATTGGAAGGAAACTTTGGTTTCGAGGAAACGGCGTCGGCGACCGACATAAGGTTGTCTGCCTTGAAGGCACAAAGCTAGTCATACACAAAAGTACATAAATCAATTCACTAGATATCGAAATCGCCGGACTCGGAGTTGCGCTGGCCAGAGCCTTTACCCAGTGCGTTTTTGTTTTCTTCAATCAAGCCCTCAAAGTCGCCAACCATGTTGCCCAACAACTCAGAGGCCAACTTGTGGTAGGCTAATTGCGCCTTGATCAATTCCAAAAGCTCTTCGAGAGGCTTGGCGTGCTCCAAAACATTCTGCATGACACTGATACCGTCCTCTACTGTGTTTGCAAACTCGTCCTCTGCGTTTTCCATGGCGACCCTATATTGAGGCTCCTTGGAAGGATTCGTGCAGTTAGTCAAAGCTTGCCTAGCCAAATCATAGTCTATTCTCTTCTGCTCGACTTTTTTCTGGATGTTCGAGCTTTGAGAGAGCAAAGATCTCAACGTTGAGGTCAATGGCTTGTTGAACTTGTTTTTGATCAACTGATCCTGACCGAGTCTAGCATTGGCGATTTTGTTCAAGTTGCCGGAGTACAAATCTAAGGCTTTGATCAAGGGTCTTGGTCTTTGCTTGTCGAGGATGTCAAGACAGAACCATCCGTGGCACGGGCGAGAGCGTGATACAATGTCTTGGGAGGCTTGAATTCGCCATGTTCAGAATTAATCAATGCGGCCTGTGCTTCTGCTGGAGTGGTTGCCTTGGACAAGTTGGACACTCTGTTTGTGATGTTCTTGCTGAAATCAGTGAATGATTCTTGCAAGTTGGTAGGGTAGTCATATGACTCCGACTCATAGTTGTGGGTGATTTTCAAAACATTTCTGTACAACTTCTCGACATTGTTACACTTGTCAGCCAATTCACGATACTCCTCGGGTAATTGACTGATTTCGTCAACATTAACCTTGCCCATTCTCTCCTGGACCATTCTTGAAGTCCTTTGAGCAAAGGGCATGAATTCATTGTTGAATTCGGTAGAGACCTTGTCACCAAGGTCCTTCAAGTTGTTGGTGAAGCTGGAGAAATTGAAAGACATATTACCGGCCTTTGGTGCTTATTTCAGTGGATGATTGGAGTCTTTGCTGATGTCACTACTAGAAACTCAAGGGGTGAATATGCACTCTTGGACCTCATAGCCCTCCAGACAATGCATTCCTTTGACACTTAAGAATTGTCATAAAATTGATTTATTAATACTTCAAGCCTTTTTGAAAGAACTCGTATATAGCCTTAGAAAATCTCTGTGCTCCCTCACGGAGATCATGGTCTGACCCTGCAACCGCGTAAGTCAATCTGAAGAAATTGCCTCTTGGCTCGCTGAACTTCTTATCAATGGCCATGTTGAGGCCAGTGACAACCTTGACGCCAATAGCACGGAACTTGAATTGCAATAACTTCATTTTTTCAGGCACATTTGTTCCCTCAGGGAAATTGACAATCACACTTGCAAACATTCCCGCCCGCGGATCAATAATGTCAAAATAACCATTCTTGTAAGCATCCAGATCATAAAGCCCGCCAAGAAGAACATTCCTTCGGTTAATGTAAGCGAGTCTAATTTTGAGGACCCATTTGAGCCAACCCTCAACTCCACCAAAGCTTTGTTCGATCACATTGTTGACCAAGAGTTGAGACGTGCCGGATGCCGATCTAGTTACCACATTGGCGTAATTAGAGATTGCACGGATGACATCCTTGTGACCCACAATAAAGCCGAGTCTCAATCCAGGAGCAAAAAGCTTCGAAAACGTCTCGATACGAAGAACTCTTCCCGAGGTATCAAAAGTGAGATAAGAGGGCATTAAGTGGTTTTCCAAAAAGTCCTCAACGGTCAAGAAGTCAGTCATTTTCGCCAATCCATCCGGATTAGAGAATGGCGGCAATGTCAAATATCCGTAAGGATCATCTTCAATGATGGCAAAATCGTATTTTTCAGCCAAATTGTAAACCTGCTGACGAAACTTTACGGATTGGGTAAATCCAGTGGGGTTCTGACCTGAGGCGATGGTGTACAAAGCTTTCGGCTTCTTCCCTTTATGTTCTGGTTGAAGCTCGTCCCAGTTTTCCAACAAATTGATCAAATAATCAATATCTAATCCATTACTCTTGTCAGGAGTACTATCAAGATCCAACTTCAAGGGCACAGGGATGGCACCAGCATTGTTGATGTTTTGCAAAAAAGGAGTGAACGTGAATTCTTCAACCAAAATGATATCACCAGGATCTAAAAAAGCATCCGCAGCTTTGTTAAGGCCGTCACCAGCTCCGTTAGAGAGAATAGTCGTCCAATCTTCGTACTTAGGAGGGTGTGCTTTCTTGATAAGATCTCTTGTAAACTGAAGAAGCTGAGGAATTCCTTCTACCTCCGAGTACTGCAACCCACGACTCAAGTCAATAAGCTTCAGATCTTGTGATTTTTTGGGGATTATAACGTGGTTTTTAGACTCACCTGTAGTAGTTAACCGTTTTAAGGAGTCCTCTACCCCGGAACCACTAGTGTTTAAATTCTCCAATGAAATATTGCCTAGAGGCAACAGCAATGACTTCTGGAAAGGATAGTCGACAACATTTACTTGCAACAGCTCAATTGGAAAGAACCCGGCGTTAGGCATGCCAGCATCAAGCCACAAAGGGTCGGGGTGTGGCTCAAATCCCTCCGGAGCATCATCCGTGTCGAACAAAGCAAAATGGAGTCTCCGTCTAGAGTTGGCCCGTTGAGAAATCAAATGCGACATCGTAAACGTAAAGAATAGCCTCAATTGAAAAAGAAGTGGTTGTTGCTCAAATTTCTCCTAAAGCGGTCGCTTACTGATGCAGCATGCGGGCACTGATAAGGGCGCGCCTCCCACACTAATTTTTAAATCCACAGCGGTGCGATTTCTAATCAGAGAGCGCCTACCCACTATTGAGGTCTCCTTCCTTTCAAAAAATTGTGTTTAGGTCATTTCTTCGTCAATAATATCATCTCCAAGATAAGAATCTGAAGAGCATGCTTTGTATTCGTCGATAGTTTGACGCACTGTCTCTTTGCATTCCTCGAACGCATCCAATACTTCTTGCCTCTCCGAAGCATCATTGGATGTAGTGTAGAAATTGATATAAGCTGCACGCTTAGCCAATAAATCATACTGCTTGACCGTTTTGCTGAGTAGATGCACGATTGAAGTATTGTTAGATACCTGAATTCCGCTTAAGCGCTTCTCCTGTTGACTTGTAAACGCCGATTGCTTACCATTGACGACGCTAATCGAGCTAGGAGTCCATGGTACAAAGGAAAGTCGCTGTTGGGCCTTAAGGATACCTCTTCTAATTTCCTTTTGATTGAGATTCTTCCCGATCACGTAGTCAAGCACACTGATGTACTTGAGAGGCTCTTTGTAGGAATTGAGCTTATATTTGTCGTTCAAAAGCTCAAGTATAATGTCATATTCATTGAGGCTCACGTAATTCTGATTAGGAACAACATTGGGTATGTTAGAGTACGGAGCGATTGATGTCAGGAGGAACTTGAGTTCAGGTGTCGGAACTACGGTCGAGATGATTGACTCGTAGGAGCTGTACATGTAGCTTGGGAACCTTAGCGGATTGGTGATACCAGCTGCGACATACGCTATTAGCTTGTTAGCACTCTCGAATGCAGTTGAGGAGCTCAAGTTTCGTTCCAACCCTGATCCAATAAAAGCATTGCCCAAGGCGTTCAATGAATCATTATCAAACACAAAGGTGGCATCACCGAAGTCAATTAATCTTCTGAGAGTGAGCATCGTATTGTATGGCTGGACCACAACATCAGAAGTTTTGTCGTTCGACGGAAAGACAGAGAAAGTGCTAACAATCTTCTTGCTGCCATATCTATCATTTAATAGTTCAAGTAGCAAGCTCCCAACTCCAGAGCCAGTACCACCTGCAACACTATGCATGAGTTGGAAGGCCGATGGGTTATCGCACTTGTCCAACTCTCTGTCTATCAAGTTCATCATCTCTTCTTCGTGATTTCTGCCGTAAACATAGCCGTGTTGCCAGTTATTGGCTGCACCACTTCCAGTCTCACTTAGGTGAATATTTCGAGGATTGAACATTGGAAGCTTCGAGGTGGCTTTGTTCACCACCGATGGTTCGAGGTCTATTAGTATGGATCTTGGGGTAAACTTGTTCTGCTCGCTTAGGGTAAAGAAGGAGTCCATCACATCAGGTCTCTGAGTTTGTGGCTTCTTTGAGAATTCTGCATTATCGCTTTCGAAAGCGACATCATCACTGACATAAGGTTGTGGTGTTCCGTCTGGTGCAATGCCATGATCTAGGGCCAACTGCCTCCAGTATTCTAGACCAACCTGATTACCACACTGGCCAGCCTGAATTGTTATTATTTCCCTGGTTGTTAGTTTCCATTATTTTGTTGTTTTTGTTTTGTACATACCCTGGCATGGTGTTTCTTGAATGTGATGGAACGCGGTGATGTTTTGAATCTGCGCGCTCGAAAGTAGGTAAGATAGTTACAGTGGTTTTTGAGTGAGCGCAAGAACCAAAGCCAGAGAAGTACTCACCTGACAATCAAACTATAGCTTTTTCAAGGCGTAAGATGAATAAAGAAAAAAAAGAAGGAAAAGCATCATATCAAGAAACGAAAAAATTATGGACGAGACAGGATTCGAACCAGTGACCTTCTGCTTGCAAGGCAGACGCGCTACCAACTACGCCACACGCCCTATAACTTCTGAGAAGGGACCCACAAATCTTGATCAGAAACACCAAGGCCTGTATATAAGAAGGTCACATGATCTTATTTAGAAGGTTAACAATTTTTTAAAAGTGACTAGTCATGGAATATCGATGCAAAACATAAGCTCCTATGAAAACATTTGGCATTTTAGTTACTCATCGGCCGAGAAAGGTGAGATTTGTGAGGTCTGGATCCTAGTGGAACCGGTACCGTTTCAAAGCAACATTTGAGCGGGCCCTACCCTGATCTAACACTTATGGCACACTTCAGTTAGAGCATCCTGTACCAAAAATTCACTGGAAGAGTTGCATTCGGTAAAAAAAATGCTAACAAAATCCGATGAAGTGTATCATTTTGCCGTTCACTCACTCCTCCATCCTCAATAGCCCGTTTGGTACTGCACATATTTTCAAAACTTTACTATATAAGGCACAGATCGCGCCCACCGTTGAAGGTTTTTCTTTTTTTTTCTCATACTTACCTTGAGATATTACAGGAGATCAAGTAGTCTTGTAATCGCGGCACCTTGTTTGCATTGCACAGCGCTGCAAGGAGCTGTTGCCAACTCTCCCTTTAATGGAGTTGGCCTGTGTGTTCCGAGCGGATCGTCTTCGGATGGTCTACTTTGATTGGATACAATAGGCTTGCTCCAGGGTTTGTGTGGGTCTTTCAATTTTTGATTTAACTCCTCGAATGAGCTAGAATTTATTCAGCTCATCCCTCCTTAGTCAGCGCAAGTCGGGTGATTTGATCTGTCCAAGGGCCAGGAACAAAGAGACCATTGAGGCTACCACTGTCTTAACTGCTGCCTCTTCGATGTCTTCGCTATAAAATGAGACATGCACGATGGCTTAAGAGCCAAGGTTTGAAGTCTAAGAAATCTTTCATCATTTAATCGAGAGACTTCTTTTCGATTTTCAAGGCCAGCTATGGCTGATAGAGGCGCCAAAATGATACAAGGGTGTCATAAGAAGTTGCACTTACGAATAGTAAAAAATTCGGTTTGAAAGATTGACTTTTTTCACATTTTCGAGTTCGCAAATTTGACGCTATATAATGAGTCTGCATTCACCGATGGCAAGAGGTACCGGTCCTATAGTGTAGTGGTATCACCTCGGATTCTGATTCCGGTAACCTGGGTTCGAACCCCAGTGGGACCTCTTTTTTTTTGTTGGGTTAAACTCTAGTAAGAATCAGTTGTCTTTGACTAGTATGGTAATCTACGGGGCGCCAAGAACCTTTGGAGGTCATTGAACGAATTCTACGCATCAGGTCAGAAGGTTGTGTCTTGGAAAAACCATCAGCCCTACTGGGCCCAAGTTGGCTGCTTCCTAATCAGTAATCGTTAAAATAGAACCAGATGTGAGTTAACGAAGTAAGGCAAGAAACTCAATGTGGATAAAAGGTTGCCGTGTTGAGAAGCGTGCTTCGATTACACGAGGTATTCGAAATCAAACAAGCCTCGTAAACACGAAAACGCAAAGTTCTCGACTCGGGTCATCTGGGATCCGGCCGTAAGCTTTCAATCGTCGCCATTATTATGGGTGACAGCAGTTGGAAAATGGGTTCTAGACCTGTCAATTGCCTTGTTAAGTTAACGTAGGCGTCTTTGTTAAGGTCCTTATTTCCTCAATTTGGAAACAATGACAATGCAAGTTAAAATAAATCGCAGTTTGTTGACGCCGAGGGCACCAAATTTAGTGACTTCCATTTGCAGTGAAAGAGGGAGCATGTAGCCTGTTTAACCCTTCTCAGACATTTCTCAAATAGGAAATTTTTTCGCAGCCAAAGATTCAAGAGCATCGAGTCGAAGTCTAATTCTACAAAATTATTTCTTTGAAAATCATTGATTAGAGTATGTTCAACATGTCCTATGAAATGGATTTAATAAATGACCGAAATCAGCAAGAAGAAAAGTGGAGTTGAAAAAAAGAAGATATCGAATAGAAAACGTAATAAACGTGCTCACAGAGCACAAGGTATATGCTGTTGGTAATTAGCACTCAGCGTTTCGGATGGATTGGGCATTTCAAGGACATGTCGAGCACAACTCAGCATAAAAAGAAGTGTACCCGAACTGGAAGCTTTTGTGTGGAACTTTTCCCATTTTTGATGAAAATCATTCAACCATTTAGTAGTTGTAAGATCTTCTTCTTCTTCTCTTCTTACAGCCAGTTGGCACAGAAGTACCAGTGGCAGTGAAGGTAGGAAGAGTGGTGGTCGAGGTGGACTGGGTAGTAAGACCAGTTGGAGAACCAGAAATGGTAGAACCGTCACACTGGCCGAAGAGAGCAGCCAAAGCGTTGACAATCACAGTCTTCAAGGTTTCGAAGTTGAAGAACTCATTGAACAAGGAAGTAACCAAACCAGAGTTGGCAATAGCCTTGATGATGGCAGTGATGTCAATGAGGTCACGGTCCCACAACTCCTTGATCAAGTCAACACCGTACTCCAAGAACTGTGGGTCCACGAGCAAAGTTCTGACAACAGACGAAGCCAAACCAGAGTTGGCCAAGGACTCCAACAAGTTGTTGACAACTCCGTCCTCATCGTATCTCTTCATCAACTCCTCGTTCTCCTCAACAGATCTCTTGACCTGTGGTGGAAGAGCGAACTCCTCCTCCTCGACGAATCTCTTGGCGGTACCGTCGCTGATCTTCTCCTCGATCTTGCCAATCAAGTCAGAGACAACCTGCAAGGCCAACTTGAAAATGTCCTCGTAGAAGGTACAGTCGTTAAGAAGGTCCTTGATAACAGTTTTAGCCAAACCAGACTTATCCAAAGCCTGGAACAAAGTGTCCAAGGAAATGAGACCGGATCTGATGATGAGCACGGCAGCCTCGGTGACAATTGGCTGAAGATTCTTGTTGGTAACCAAACCCTGGATGATCTTTGGAGCAAGACCAGTCTGGTTAATGGCAGCCAAGATCTGAGTAACAAGAGCGTACTCTCTGGCCTGGAGCTCAACTGGGTCAACAATCTCAGATCTCTTAGCCTGGAACTGCTGGACAGAGGCAGTGATGTCCTTGATCTGGTCCTCCTGTCTTTTAGAGAGACCAGTCTCGGCAGTGCCAAAGTTAGCTGGGGCAGCTTGGACCGAAGTCATCAAAGCGAGAGCGAGAGTAGTTGAGACGGATTGGACCTTCATGATGTGATTAGTGAATAACGATGTAACTAAAAAAAAAAAGAGGAACGGAAGTGGGAGGAAGCTGGGATACTTATATGGGGCCCGTCAGGGCAGAGGGCCCACAGAATTCATTGAGGTGAGTGCCTAAACAGGGAATTGTTGGAAGCAGGAGTATGCAAGCAGCCCATATACCTTGTGTAGTTAAAGCACAAGGCACATTTTAGGATAAGACAGAATATGGAAGCCTGTCTGTGGGCTGCAAAAGGCGTCATTTCCGCATCGGGTAATTCAGCCTGCAGAAAGGCCTCTTGTCCTACTATAGAAACCCCATAGTTCGCTTACATTGGGAAAATGCGCACTCTAGACACCGTCCTCCATGACATTTCCTGATTGGGATATACATTGGAAACAACCCTATGCCACAAAGGGGAATTCTCCTCTTGTAAAAATAGCTTAATTCTCTCTGCCATTGCAAGCTGCAGCGTCCAGAACGTCGTCTGGTTCGCTCGTCCATAGTTTCGCTCCCGCAGAACCCTTTATTCTGCCTCAACAAGGAAAACCGTCTGTCAGTGTCTGCACTTGGCAGCATCGTCCACCATAAACACACACATTGGGAAATCGCTTTACTGTCTTTAATTCCGAGACGGTAGATCAAGCGACACTTTTTTTTTATGGCTTCCTTTTTCTGGCAATCCGTAAAAGCGCTGAGTTGACGAGAGCCAGAAACATATTTTGCAACCGCGTCGCTCTCCATTTTGCGTAGTAGGCTTACGATACCAAGGTACAACAAGGCTTACGTTCGGCTTTTGCGGAACTTCTCCAGCCGACTCAAAGCCTTTCGTGAATCAGGGCAAAAACTTGCGCTCGAAGATCAACGCAATTAATATTGAGCTTGGATCACTTGATGATCTTGATAAGGACCACGAGGTGAGTTTCCAGGAATCTCGATGAATTCATTTATTTTTTTTGAGATGGGAAATGTGCTTTGAAAGCCTGTAGAACTAGGTGTGATGTAGCTGCATTCCACGAAGCAACTTCTGGACCCTGTAAGGCTTACCACGATAGGGGCTGGAGTCTGCAGTGGCTTTCGCCGTGTTCGTCAAATCGTTTAGCGAGTATATCACTCGCTTAGCGAGAATTCCAGTAATGGAAGTATCAGCTACGAAAATGCAGCCATAGGTTGGGAACAGTAATGTCATCCAATGCAATGCCGTCTACAGCATGTTCAAGCAGTTACATCCGTCTGTCGTCTGAAAATTAGCTTGCTCCTGATTTAACTTATTTTTATCAAGTCAGAATGTCCCACCTTCTAGAACGACTTCTGAAACCAAAAGCCATTTTGGAAGCCAATCCAAAGGAGTCTCTGATGCTGCACTCCACCACCATCTCCTGTAAAGCAAGAAGAGCCGTCAAAGCCTCAATTCAACTACGTGAGTGAGCGGAACTGAGCTTTAGATGGCGGAGACCTGCTGATCATCGCAAACGCTCTGCGGAGATACCCTTCACGCGCTACTACTTCCAGTAGCGTTGTTTTGCATTGATTAGCTTACAATGTTTCAAGATGATCTCTTTTCAAACATTACTGATCATTAATTGCGTTACCATTATTTTAATTGAACGTGAATGTTCCAAATCAACTACAAAATCTTTCTTCGAATGTCATTGGTGATTATTCGTCCGTCCGCAGGTCTTCAAGCCATTTTCGAGGTAACCGGGCATGAATAGTGGCACACTGGTGATTCTTATTGGTGAATCGAAAGTATTTGGAGAATTTGAGGCGGAGGAGAGCCACCGGAAGGGTGACTTGCAGCCGACCAATGAATCCATGATTTTTCAAACCCATCAAAGAAGGTCGGCTCCGGTTGAGGAGAAGTATCTAAAGAGGAAAATTAAGCCGAATGGGCCCTTTAAAAATTGGCCAAATCATTTGCTATTCTCCATTTACCCGTTCTTGTGTGTGCGATCTCGTTGAGAGTCAAATCTCGATTTCACTAGTCCTCAACATGGGCAGGTTTTGCTCTCATAAAACACTACTGAGAAACAAAAAAAAAAAAAAAAAAAAATAACGTATGACAAAATCCCAAAAAATTTGTATCCACTCCAAGTCTTACCGGTACAGTTCTCCACGACGTGTACAGAGTAGAGACGAGTCAGGAGATGCTCATGGCCAATGTATCGCGATCTCAGTGCACTAAACTTTACCACATCTTAATTTCAGAGATCGACAAGCCTAAACGCCTTGCAAAAAATACCAGCAAATTGCAGAAATATACCAGGTGAAAACGAAACAGTTTACATTTGAAAAAATTGTTACCTCGTCCGCTCCAAGAATTGACTCACATACTTTGCATCTTCTCCAATTTCACTCGATCAGGTGGTTCATTTCAGTCCAGGTACATCTAGGAACAAACCGCACCCACTTTCTGGCTTCACCCACTAGTCACTATATGTCTTTCGCAGCCAGTGTTGGGACCGCACCCGTGCACCAAGCCCTGGAGACGCGGGTCGTATTCTCGTACAAGGCAGAAAAAACGAGTAAAAAAAAAAGTCAGCCTTATGCGTGGGTTGCATCTCTCTACACTTCAATAGATCAGATGCTCCATTATTTACAGACAGCCACCGCCAACTTGGCCAGGCTATCAGCCCACAAGCCGATCCACGTGACGCTAATCACCTCCTTACTCGTTTCCATTGCCTACCTCGCCGTGGTAGACGAGTACATCCCTAGTCTGTTGGAGAACAACGGCTCCGTGAGCTATTACCACCCCAAGGGCTCCAGCGATTACCTGAAATGGATTCAAATTGACGATGTTGCCGCCTACCCGGACGCTGACGCTGTATCTTTGGTGCCGTTGGTGTTCAGAAGAAAGCACAATCACGTTTTGCCTAATGTTCCAGATACTATTACTGGCGCCCACTACGAGAAGATCTTAGTGGTGAAAAGTAATGCATTGGACTCGAAGTTGGGCAGCTTGACCAGGATCACCGCGGACGGCGTCACATGGAAGGCCCGTTCCCATAATAAGGTGGCACGTCTTTTAGAGCATGGTAAGCTGGCCTACGAGAAGGTCTGCTTCTTGATCAAGGGTGCCGAAACCTTCGACATTGGCTTGATCACCGTTGCATACATTGCCATGGCCTACACAATTATCAAGGTGTTTATCGATTTGAAGCGCAAGGACTCGTCCCTCTGGTTGGGTTTCTCCATCATCATCTCCTCCACATTCGCATTCATCTTTGCCTTGGCTGTGACGACAAAAATCTTTGAGACCAAGGTTTCCTTGCTCAGTATGACTGAAGGTATCCCCTTTTTAACTGCCATTATTGGCTTCAAACACAAAATTTCCATTGCCTCCGCCATCATCAGTCAGTCGACCTCCAACGTTGATGTGAAGACCATTGTCTCGTCTGCAATTGCCAGCCATACCACAAGCTTATTAAGAGACCATGTTACAGTCATTATTGCCTTGCTTCTGGCATTGTTGTACGCCGCATCTATGGAAGGATTGAGAAACTTCTGTTTGTTAAGCAGTACAATCTTGGCATTTGACTTGTTACTCACCTACACCTTCCTTTCTGCTGTCTTCGGATTAAAGATTGAAATCAACAGAGCTCGCAGGACTCACGATCTTCAAACTGCATTGGAGGAAGAGGGCATCTCTTCCTTCGTTGCGGCATCGATTGCCAACCGCTCTGCCAAGAATGAGTACCCTAAGGGCGACTCCCGTACGACCGTCTTGTCTTTCAAAGTCATGTTGCTTGGAATCTTTTTTGCTTTCCACGGTTTGTGGTTGGGCAGCTCTTGGTTGTACGGCACCTCAAGTGAGCTCTTCAATGATACCACCTCGCTCTCTGAGATCGCCGCCAAGCAAATTCAAATTGGTTCCAAGGGAACTGTTGTGTCTATTCTCAAACCTCAGGTGTACGTTCCAAACGGCCTTCTTGTCACCTTCGAGGATCTTCTTTCCACAATTTTGACCACCATCTCCAGTGCCATCAAGGATAGCTTGATCTCCAAATTTCTTTTATTTGGCTTTGCTATTTCCATCTCATTCAACGCCTACTTTTTGAATGCCACGCGTTACCAGCGCAATGCCACCAACAAATTAGTTGAAAGAGAGATGTCGAGACCTCAGCTCAGCTCTTTGGCCAAGCCTTCGAGAAAGTCCAAGAAACTGAAGAAGAAGAAGGCCCCTACTTACGACACGGATGACAGTTCTTCCAACGATGGTGCCCTCACGTTCAATGCATCTGTTAAGCAATTGCCTCTTGAAGAATGTATCAAGCAATTTTCGGAAGGCAAGGTCAGAGAGTTGAACAACGACGAGGTTTCATCCTTGGTTGTCTCAGGTAAATTACCCCTTTATGCTTTGGAAAAACAGTTAGGTGACAACCTTCGTGCTGTTGTTGTTCGTCGTAAGGCCATCGCTAAGCTCGCCAATGCCCCAGTGCTTGACACTGAAAGACTTCCATATGCCCACTACGACTATGATCGTGTGTTCGGCGCTTGTTGTGAAAATGTCATTGGTTATATGCCATTGCCAGTTGGTGTTGCCGGTCCATTGATCATTGATGGTACCCCATACCACATTCCTATGGCTACTACCGAAGGTTGTTTGGTTGCTTCTACTATGCGTGGTTGCAAGGCCATTAACTCTGGTGGTGGTGTTCAGACTATCTTGACCCAAGACGGTATGACCAGAGGTCCATGTGTCTCCTTCCCATCTTTGGCTAGAGCTGGTGCTTGTAAGCTTTGGTTGGACTCTGAAGATGGTCAGAGATCTATCAAGAAAGCTTTTAACTCCACCTCCAGATTTGCCCGTTTGCAACATGTCAAGACCGCTATTGCTGGAACTTTGCTCTTCATTCGTTTCAAGACCACCACTGGTGACGCCATGGGTATGAACATGATCTCTAAAGGTGTTGAACACTCTCTCAGGTTCATGACGGAGGAGTGCGGTTTTGATGATATGTCTGTTATTGCCGTCTCTGGTAACTATTGTACGGACAAGAAGCCTGCTGCGATCAACTGGATCGAGGGTAGAGGTAAGTCTGTTGTTGCTGAGGCAAGAATTCCTAAAGATGTTGTGCAGAAGGTTTTGAAGTCTGACGTTGACGCGTTGGTCGAATTGAATGTCAGCAAGAACTTGGTTGGTTCTGCCATGGCTGGCTCTGTTGGTGGTTTCAATGCCCACGCTGCTAATTTGGTCACTGCTGTCTACTTAGCATGTGGTCAAGACCCAGCACAAAATGTGGAGTCTTCCAACTGTATCACTCTCATGAACAAGGTCGGAGACGATCTTCAAATTTCCGTTTCTATGCCCTCGATCGAGGTCGGAACCATCGGTGGTGGTACCATCTTGGAGGCCCAAGGTTCCATGTTGGACTTGTTGGGTGTCCGTGGTCCTCACCCTGAAAACCCTGGTGACAACTCCAGACGTCTTGCCTGTATTATTGCATCCGCTGTGTTGGCTGCTGAACTTTCTCTCTGTTCTGCTTTGGCAGCCGGCCACTTGGTTCAGTCCCATATGCAACACAACAGAAGCAAAGCTCCTGGCTCTGCCGATGCAGCCGCTACAAAGCCCGTGGCCAATGGTACTACTAACGGTCAAGACTTGAAGCGTCTCAAGGAGGGATCTGTTAATTGCATCAAATCATAGAAGTATCAGATCGAAGGGAGATCAAAGGTTGAGGAAAAAGAAGTTGCATGAACAAAATGTTCACTTTACTACATCATCATCATCTTACTCATCGGGAAATCGCAAGCTAATTCAATATAAGGGTTTTCCACCCACCGCTTGCATTTCATCAAAGGTTATATAGCTAATCAATTCCTCATTGAGTGCAGTATTTGCAAAATCAGTCAGAGTCGCAGATGCATTCCCCACGAAAAAAAAGTTGGTGATTAGATCTGAAAAACATAAAAGACTCGTATAGACCAAAACAATGCTGCAGCTGCCCTCTCAGGAAGTAGGCACGCCCATTCCCGATAACACAGCCCATGCTATTTCTGTGACTTTACCTACTTGGGAGGCCACGGTCGGTTATGAAGAAGGCCAGGAATGGGTCACCAGTAAGATGAATTCTGGATACCCCAGGTTTTTCATTCATCTGATTATTCAAGATTTGGCGAAAGCTATTGAATCCAAGTATGGGCGTGAGGGCGAGAGATGTATGATCTTTCCATCTTACAACACGGCCAAGAGGTGTCGTGAGTTCATCAAGCAGAAGACCGAGACTCCAAACATATTGGTCAGAGTGTTACGTTTGAGAACACCCGCTCCCACTACTGATTTTGAAAAGTCTTCCGTGATCGAGTCCGAAATCGGTATTGTTCTTTTCCCAGCCTCGGAATTTCCTTTGGCTAAGCAGTACTGGCAGCACTCCGGTGAAGGTATCTCATCTAGAATGGGTGAATACGTCTTGAAAGAGTTGTTTGACAACGAGGGCAAAGACCAGGCTAGAGCAAGGTCAAGAAATAAACAAGAGCTTCAGGCTCAGAGCATACAGAAGAAATCTCCCTCTATCTCCGCATCCATGAGATCCAACTCCTTGGGCCAGAACGAGGAGGCTGAGAGAGAATTCAACACTTTCATTGAGCAAAAGTATGGAAGAGTGCTTGACTTGAAATTTTCCAAGGAAGCTAAGTTGGCATTGAGAAGACGTATCTGTGGTAAGGCCGACAAATCACACAATCAGGAGGAGGAAATGGACAAGGCTAGAAGAGGCAAGTTTCTTAGTGAAACGGATGTCTACCTTTATCCAACGGGAATGGCCTCTATCTTCAATGCTCACCAGGCCGTGCTCGCCGTTGAAGAGAATCCCAAGAAATCTGTCTGTTTCGGCTTCCCATACGTTGATACTCTCAACATCTTAAAGAAATTTGGTCCGGGCTGCTATTTTCTCGGTCATGGCGACGATGCTTCCTTGGATACTCTCGAAGCCGAATTGAAGTCTGGCGAGACCGAAATCTCTGCTTTGTTCTGTGAGTGTCCATCGAATCCACTTCTCAAGACGCCAGACTTGCAACGCATCAAAGCTCTTTCCGAAAAATACAACTTCCTTGTGATTGTGGACGAGACCGTGGGTAACTTTTTGAATATTTCTGTGTTGCCATATGCCGATATGGTGGTATCCTCGCTTACCAAGGTTTTCTCTGGAGATTCTAACGTGATGGGTGGCTCGCTTATTTTGAACCCATTGTCGGAGAACTACAAGCGGTTGAAACAGTACTTCGATGAGAACTATGAGGATCTTTATTGGGCCGAGGATGCGCTTTACCTCGAAAGAAATTCCAGAGATTTCGAGGCCAGAGCACGCATCATTGACCAGAATGCTGAAGAGGTTGTCAAATTGCTACAGGATAGCGATATTATCTCGGAGGTTTTCTACCCACGCTTATCGCCCTCCAAGCACCATTATGACACAGTCAAAACACCAAATGGTGGCTACGGTGGATTGATGTCCATGTTGTTCAAGGAACCCAGACAAGGCATCACATTCTTCAATGCCGTCAACTTGCATAAGGGTCCATCTTTGGGCACCAACTTCACGTTGGCCTGTCCATACTCCATTCTCGCCCACTACCAGGAGCTCGACGAGATCGAGAAATGGGGAGTTGATAGAAATTTGGTGAGAATAAGCATCGGCATCGAGGACAAGGACGAGCTCCTCGGTGTATTGAGAAGCAGTTTGGAAGTCGCTGCCAAAGAAGTATAGACTACAGCAAATCCAAAAGTAATTCATTCATGCATGTCCAGGGTATCTCTGATGATCACAGGGCAGAGGTATTTCACCTGTAGGTTCTGGTAGTTCCACAGTTCCAGCGACCCAGTAACGAGAATTCTTACTGAAAAAACGAACCCAGCCACCTAGCTGATCCTCGATCTCTTCTGGATCAAGACCTCGAAGATCGTGTGTAAGTTCATCTTCCTTATCGTAACAGCCTGTCACAAAAGCTCTGGCACTATCTTTTCCGCTGAACACATGGTAGGCACCACCAGGGCCGTATATTCTAGCCGATTTCGTCACATCATATACAGTTCCATTAATTGAAACGTATATAGGAAGCCCGGGAGTATCACCATTGTATTTAGCCAATTCTTCAAGGGTCAATTGCACTGGCAGTTCTATAGCTAGATGCTTGAGGTAACGATAGTCTACCCATTTACCGTCGTACCCCCAGGTTGAAGATCCAGTAAACCACCAAGATAGAAGTGCGTTTGCAAGAAGTACACCGCCTAACACTCGTAGGATATCTATGGTGGAGGTGAATGCGGAAGAAGCTCTAACCATTTGGGTTGTACCTGGACTTGGTGATGTGTGCGACATATTGACGAGCATCGTCACCTTAGGGTTAACCCACCATGAGGCCAGGGATATTTTTAGATTTCCAAATAACTTATTATTCTATAGTACATATGCCGATTAGTTCATAAAAAAGACCTCGTCGTTGGGGCCAGGCATGTCTTGGGCGAAGTGAAGTTTGTTAGAATCTGCGCTCAAGAGGTACAGCCAGAATTCCTCATTAATACTGTTGACAGACTCCTTGCCCAACATTTTGTCGAGTTCTTGTCCATCAGTCCCCTGAAATTGCATCGAATCGTCTTGCGTAGACATAGACGGATTCGGTTGCATCATCGAATTGTTATCGAACACCGAGGGTACCTGACTGCCACGGTCTTGATATCGATACTGTCCTTGTGGCATGTAGTTTGGCATGGGCGTGTTGTACTGCGGTGTGTTTCCTGTGTTTGCAGAGCTTCCTGTCATCATGCCTGGGTCCATCGGCATCGGTCTATTTGCAAAGTTCTGTGGTGGATACTGGTTGGCGGCCGACATGTCGACATTCTCCGGTAGCTGGACAGGATGAGTGCCGTTATTGACTCCATTGTTCTCCTTTTTTAAAGGTTCTCCCTTGCCAGCGTCTTCACTCATTCGCCTAAATGAAGCAGCGTATGATAGAAGATCCAAGTGCATGGCTGGAGCATTGTATCTTCCCGATTCAGTGGTCATAATTCCGCCTCCAGTGCTAAACATGTCTGTTGCCAAAAGAGCCATCTGCTTACGCTCGCTTCTGCTGATGTCTTTTGAAACCGGTTTGAATTGGTTGGGTGTCTCGCTATGACTCTTCAACAAGTCCAGAACCTGAGTGACATAGGTTTGGATGAAAAGTTGCAAGATCAATCTCATTTTAAGAAGGAAGTTGTTTGCGGGATAGGACTGGGATGTCTCGAATATTAGATTTTTGAGCTTTTGAATGGACTGAATAGCATAGCGGGGAACCAAGTCCTTTTCGATATGTGAAGGCAACGACAAGATCAAGTATCTCATTCTCATCAACATGCCTGCAGTGTAAACGATTCTGGAGGAGTAGACCAACGGTAGAGCAGCAACATCAGATGGTTCGAGCTTCGCCACTTCGTCTAAAGCGCAAAGGCAAGAAACCGTACACTGAGAGATGGCCTTGAGTGTAGTAGCATCAAGCTTCAGAGCACAGCCGGTTCCATCAGTGTTAACAAGCTGAACTTCGTTGAAGTCGGGTTGGTGAAGGTACGCTTCGATGGAATGATAGTAGGCCTTCTGAAGGTAGTTTGCCGGATGAATTCTTCCTTTGAGTGACGAGAGTATTCCCTGAAATTCTTTGATAACATATTTGGAGACCGCTGATTTGTTCTCAACGGAGTCGGGAGCATGAACGATGTGATGGATCCTCTCCAACTCATGATTGAGTCTCAGAAACGTGGCCAAGCTCCGGAAGCGATCGCTGTCCTCTTTTTCAAGACACAAGCAGCACTCGTTGACGTAAGGCGTCCATTTGACATAAATGTTACGCCGGAGAATCAAGCAAATGCTGACAGTGCTGATGTACAATATCATGATCAAGGCACGGTATTCAATAGCTGTATGCTGCTCTTGTTGTTTGACGATAGTCTTGTTCTCGGTCAGGTAGGTGTAGGAGGGTCGGCTGACAATACCCAAGTCGTGCAAAAGACTGACAGACACGGTGTTGAGGATGTGGTAACGGCGCTGCTTGAAAAACTCCGGTGAGTTGTACCATAATGAGAGAAGAATGAGACTCTTGACGAGCTCAACACTCTTAGAGCCCCACACCATGATTTCGGTGCACACGGCTTCGATCGCAAAGATTTCGACTTGCAGGCAGATATCGGTGTTGGAGTCCTTGTTCATAACGAGCGAAGCGATGGATACCACAGTATTAAAAAGAAAAGGCATTTCCTCAATCAACTGCTCGGTCAGCTTATCTTGAGGCACATCAACCAAGGGGTGTCTTCTGAACACTTCTGTCTTGTAAATGTGCAAACGCTTCGAGGCTTCTTCCATGGTGATTATTCCAGCCGTGACGACATCCTTGACCCTTGTTTTCTCTATATGAGCTTTGCGGTAGGCGCTTCGCTCTTTAATGACCGAGGTGATGTCGCTCAAGTTAGATCCGCCCTCGGTGAGCAAGGAGATTTCTCGTTCCAAATCGGCCTTCGACACAAAAAAAGGCGACCCTGTATCACTAGGCGTCTCAGTGATCCCAGGTACCCGAGGGGTCAGGTTCACACCAGGGCTGGACTGGTTTTTGGCTTGGAGTTGAGCATTCAGCTGTCTGAGCTGCTCCTTCAACTCAGCAATTTGTTCATGGAGATCAGCCACCAGTTCGCTACCAGCAGCACGACGACGGCGTTTGCGAGGCTGGTCGACGTCGATTTCACATACTTTGCCTGCGTTGGAGCATCTGACACAGGGCAGGTGAGGATCGCTTTCGTCCAACGGGGTACATCTCACTTTCAAAGCATGACACTGCTTACATGCTTTTGTTCTGCGGACTCGTTTCGATCCGCTCAGACTGCCTGTGCCTCCGGCGGGCAGCAGGTGGTTTGACATGTCTCTTTCGTGTTCAGCCATGTCCTAGTACTTGTAGGAGATGAAGGTGCGACTGATCGGTTCGGCTGGTAGGGGCTCATGTGACTGGGGCGGATCTGTTTGCACCCAAGCTTACAGAAGGAGGAAATAGGACAAAGGGAGAAAAAGTGCAGTTAATTTAGGGGGATATTCTTTCTTTTTATACTTTTGTATAGTCTTGGCTGAAGTGGTCGGTTTAGCCGTGGTCTGCCCGTTTATCAGATTTGAGTTTGACAGGTCCTTGGCACGCCAAGCGGAGCCGGTATTTTTCAGGCAGGGGTAAGTAGGCCGATAGTTTAAATGAAACTCGGTCTACATTGCCTATATTTTAAGAGGACTTCTTCGTACGTGTTGATGGGCTTGACTGGTCCGAAGTGCTATGATTCATTGTTCGGCCGAGGTCACCGAGGCTTCTGTACGATTGCCGTGTAATTGCGATTTCCCAACAATGGGTATTCTAGAACACAGATAAAACCTTTTTTTGCAGGGGTCTAATTACGGTTGGCAGAAGACAAACGGTTTTTGTTGCTCAATGGCTACCTGTTCCTGGCAGCTGATGCGGCGAGCTCTGTTGCAGCTTCTCGAGCATAATCTCCGGGAATCCCTGAAAAATTCGAGTTCGAATCGATTTTACATATTGTTCTTGGAATCTCGCTTGTGATTAGGCCTGGTCGCCACCGTCCCCTCTTTTGTCATCGCTTTTAAAGAACTAGGCATGGATAGCCGATATGCGTTGGCTGCGAAAGTTCCACAGAGGCAGTCTCCGCCACATGGTGATACTATATAATCCAGCCGTGTCATAAAGGGTCCAATATGAATTTCAAGATTAAAGGACTTATTTGAGGTGGTGGTGTTTTTCTACATTTGCTAGGCTTATACTTAGATGAAGGGACGGCCCAGGACGGCTCCAATGCCGGAAAATGCAGGAGGTGCTGTGGTCCATCAACTTGCGAAATGTATCTACTAAATCAAGGCCCAGCTAGCCGAAAAGTGGCTTGATCTGCGTATTCTCTATTTGTACATCTATTGTATGCTGCCTAAACGTCGTAAGGCCGCCTGAATCAAGATAATCAACTTTAAGGTTATCGCCTACATATTCGCAACACAGTACGGCTTCGGATGCGTCATGCAAGAATTCGATACCACAGTGGATAGTAGGAGATATTTTATGTAGGCAATTGTGGTCTTCAAATACGGTCGTATCGATTTTTCACATTCGAGAGCGGGTTCTCGAGTCTGTCCTCATTGTCGCATTACGTCACATTCAGGTCTTAAGCGTGGTGGTAATAACGGAAAGCCGACGAACATGATCCTGTCCTAGGACCTACGGATGTTTGGGCAGTCTGAGTTAGCTAATGTTGTGGCTGATTTTCATCGTAAGAGTTCCTGAGAAGGCAATATTATGAAGCTTGAGGGAAGTCTGACCTGGTATGATTGAGAACGTATGGCATCCTCGTTCATATTTCTTCTTGAAGCTCGAGAAGTTCAATCAGACTGGTCAATTGTAAAGTACCTTCACGACGCTGAAGTAAATAAGCTCTTCAATTTTTCTTCAAGCGAAGCGATCTCTACCTCGAAGTCTTACTGTTAGCACTAGAAAACCACCAAAAGTTTCAAGCACCGCTGAACAATCGCAACGTGACGGGGATGCAGACTTCTTTAAATCTCTCTCAGAACCATATTCCTTCGAAACATTCATAGGTAAATTCCAACCCTCGTTCGAGATATTCTCATCATGATCCTCCCTCAATCTGTCCAATTTCACAGTGGTTGCAAAATTGTCGCAGGACAGCGTTAATAATCCACACCACACAACACCAAAAAAAAAAACCATTAAAGCATCAAATTCTCAGCATTCATCTCTTTCTTAGGACAAGACCATTAAATCACCAGAAACCACGGAGGGGTTCTTGGCGTGTGGGTTCCCACGTAACAAGGGGTTCTGTATTCAGCGCGACAATAAAATAGTCAGGTTCACAGCCGCAACTGCTTTCTTAAACATGAGCGCCCTAAAAGACAGGCTCCATCTCAACAAATCCCCCCAATTACCCTTGTACAAAGACAAGCCATCTGCTGCTGCCGGCTCTGCTTTTGTTCCATTGAAAGGCCGTCCCAATCTGAAAAAAGTCATGGTCCTCAAAGCGTTCGCCCTGTCAGTGGTGGTCTACCTTTTCTACCTTTTGATCTCGTCGACGCCATCACCCCGTTCAGCCTTCAGGAAGGACTGGAGTGTTGCAAAGAACGAGGTCAGAGACGTGTTTTTGGAATCCTGGCACGCCTATGAGGATGCCGCCTTTGGCAAGGACGTGTATCATCCCGTCAAGGGAACCGGTGAAAACATGGGCCCTAAACCTTTGGGCTGGATCATTGTGGACTCCTTGGACACCATGTTGATCATGGACACCCAGGATGAGTTTAAGCGGGCCAAGGAATGGGTCCGGAGCGATTTGAACTACCACTTCGACTACAACGTCAATGTGTTTGAGACGACGATCCGTATGCTTGGTGGTCTCTTGAGTGCGTTCCACCTCTCCAACGATGATTTGTTTTTGGACAGAGCAGCCGATTTGGCCAATGCCCTTATCGGTGGTTTCGATTCGCCCACGGGACTTCCCTATTCTTCCGTGAACTTACTCAGCGGAGAAGGCCTTAAAAACCATGTCGATAATGGAGCTTCTTCCACAGCTGAAGTGGCAACGTTGCAGCTTGAATTCAAGTACCTCGCCAAGTTGACAGGTGAAGAGTTATACTGGAAGAAAGCCGAGGAGATCATGAAGGTTTTGGATGCCAACCAGCCTCAGGATGGTCTCGTGCCAATTTACGTGAACCCTGAATCTGGTAAATATCAGGGCAGCTTGATCAGAATGGGTTCCCGTGGTGACTCGTACTATGAGTACTTGTTGAAGCAATACTTACAGACGGAACAACAGGAACCTATTTACTGGAAGATGTACAAAGAGTCTGTCGAGGGTGTCAAGACCAAGATGACAAAGAAATCTGAGCCCAACGGCTTGACCTATATTGGTGAGCTTCCTCGTGGAGTTGGTGGAAACTTGTCTCCCAAGATGGACCACCTTGTTTGTTTCTACGGTGGTTTACTTGCTCTTGGAGCTACTAGTGGTAAGACGTTGAAGGAGGCCCGCCAGCTGCCTAACTGGGATGCAGACAAGGAGCTGGACTTCAAGTTTGGTGAAGAATTGACCTACACCTGCTACAAGATGTACGCTGATGTGGTGACTGGCTTGTCTCCTGAGATTGTCGTGTTCAATGAAGACGCCACCAAGGAGAGAGACTTTTACATCAAACCTGCTGATACCCACAACTTGCAAAGACCTGAGACTGTCGAGTCCCTCTACTACTTGTATAAGCTCACGGGCGACGAGAAGTACAGAAAATGGGGTTACGAGATTTTCCAGAGTTTCATCAAGCACACGAAGGTAGTGAGCAAGAATGGGAAGGTTACTTACAGTACGCTCAAGGATGTGACGAGTCTCAACCCTCTGTTCGGCGACAACATGGAGTCATTCTGGCTCGCCGAAACCTTGAAGTACTTGTACCTTTTGTTTGATGACGAAGACAAGATTCCTCTCGACAAGTATGTGTTCAACACAGAGGCACATCCATTCCCTAGATTCCTGATGGGTACTCTATTCAAGACCGGCTGGCAACGTTCCTTTGACGACCCCAGAAATGCCGTGAAATTCAGCGACGCTGTGGGCAATCCTGATCAGGCCAAGAAGCATGAGGCGGTCTTGGACAAGAATAACATCCCCAAGGCTGCGCCAGCGGCGAAAAAGATTGATGAAGAGGTGCAAGAAGAGGTAGAAAAAGACCCGCTGCTCAAGGAAGAGTCACGGAAGTTTAAAAAGGCTGAGCAGGAGGTTCTCCAGGCTCTTAATGGTCAGGCTAAATAATCATAATGGGCGACCCTGCGGGTGCAGACATGGTTGCAAGAATGGCTGCAAACAATCGAACGCGCCTATCGAGAAGGCGTGGCGGGACGAGGTGGCTGAGTAACCAGGGATACGGTGAGTTGACGGGCACAAAATATCCACCGAGCCGAGTTTTGATTCAACGTTACGCGTTCAAGAAAAATCATACCTTCATATCCGTGACTGCGACACTCGGAAGCTCGATCCCCTTTATCCTCACTCATCTATCTTGTGTGTCGCACTCAGGGCGGGCCTTTGTCCCATTCGTGTACATAGAGCCTAGGAGGCATGACGTAAGCCTATGAGAAACACCTCACTAAAAAAAAAAAAAAAAAAAAAATAAGCTTACTTCAGACAGTGATAACGTGAGTTTCTGCACGATCCAAGACTCCCTCGCTTCAACCGTCTCCCACTACGACACCATGTCCAGTGAGGTATGTATTATCATTTAGATTATTTGAAATCACCTGCCGAGAGCGCCACCGTTATACCTCTCGGGCCCATGTTGAATTACGTCACACTAACATCCAGCTGAAGAACTCGTTCGACTTAGAGTTGAACCCGTTCGAAAGATCCTTTGCCCCTACAGATAACCATATTCGTGCTGGTGCTGCTCCACAGGCCCCTACGGGCATGGCTCCCGGAGAGCCACCTTTGCCCAACGGCCAGAAACCAAAGAATATCGAAAAGACTGAAGGAACACCTACACTGCTGGCTTCCTCCAAGCTAGAACATGCTCCTTCGGCTCAGTCTACGGCTACTCTGGCTCTGCCTGCGCCCGACCAGTCAGAGAATAAGGAGCCTGGATCGGCCGGGTCTAACAAGCACAACCTCCGTCTTCTGAACTTCCAGAGCGTTGCTGCCTCTGAAAACCGCTTACCTGGCCTTACGCCTCCTATTTTCACTCCTGGTGGCCGCCGTCTTCCTCCGATCCATCTCTCTCCAAATGCGGCGATGGGAACACCCGAAACTCCCGGATCGAGTCTTTGGAGCAGCTTGCTTAATGCAACCAACGGCCAGGGCGGCCACGAGGGCCAGCAGGGCCTGAACCTGAACTATGCACAGTTTGCCAATATGATGAGAAAACTGGGACTCACACCCAACGAGCTGAACCTACGCCTGGGCTTCACGCCGGGTGTGGGTCAGCAGACGTTCAACTTTGGTCACATCCCGGGACTCACCCCTGGTGGACTAAGCAACGGCCAAATGACGCCTGGATTGCTGAGCTTTTTGGGTCTTTCCCACCAGGGCAACCAGGAAGGTCCCTCGAGCCAGACCCAGCCGGTGCACCTTAACCACGCTCCGGTTAGACAGACACAGCTGTACCAGCCTCCTTCTCAGAGCCGTCCTGCCCCAGTGCCCGCTCCACAACCTTCCGCATCTGCTCCTGCTGCCGGTGCTGCTCCATCCGCCTCCACAGAGCCCGAACCTACTTTCGCTATTCCTACTGAACCGCCTAGACCTATGCCTGTGGTGAAGCAGGAGGAGGACACCAAGGTGAAGGAGCCACCAGCAAAGAAGGCAAAGGCTAACCCTCGTGCCAAGAAGGAAAAGAAGAAGGAAGAGAAGAAGAAGAAGGCACCCACGCCGGTGGACGAGGAAGAAGAAAAGAGAAAGCAGTTCTTGGAACGTAACCGTGTGGCTGCGTCCAAGTGTCGTCAGCGTAAGAAGCAGCTCTTCCAGAAAATGGAGGACGAGTTGGCCTTCTACTCCACAGGCTACCGGGAGTTGTCTGCACAGGTGACCCAGCTCAGAGAACAGCTTCTCACGCTACGAAGCGTGGTGACAAGCTTGAAGAACCTGCCTGTGTTGATCAACGCCGTTGGCGGGTACCAGCAGTTGCAGAACATAATTGGCCAGACAGACTACATTGCTCAGGCAGCAGTGAATTCGCAGCCAAATTTCCACCTGATACCCAGCACGATACCCACCACGCTAAATGCTTCTCAGCAACCGCTGCAGCAGCTGTCGCCTCAATCCAACAAGGCAGGCATGAAGTACATGGGGCCTCAGGGCCAGGCCGGCCCTGAAGAGCAGCCACATATTCAAGGCGACAGACGGCGTCTAGTGCAGGGATCCAATGGCTTGATGTCGTATCAAGATCCCAACGGCGGTCAAAACGTGACGATCCCCGCGGAAGCTCCTGTGGAAGAAGTCCCACGTCACTTCTCCGGTGAAATGAACGGCATGGCCAACATGCAACCTGTTGACCAAAGCGGGCTTCGAAACCTGAGCAGCACCTCCAACTTGCAGAACAAGCAGATGGAGCAGGGGTACCAGGGACTACGGAACGTGGCTTCTATGGCGAATCTCCAGCACTAGATATTTCAAGATTTCCGTCATCTCGACAGATGTTACCACTTGTCATTCAAATCCACTACCAGGTGGGAACTCTTTAGTGATCTTGTCCTGCCTGATGTGTGCGAAGTGGACAAGGCCCCAAAGTGGTAAAAGTCTGGGGCACTCCACCGTTGAGGCGCGGTACCTGCACGAAAAAAGGTGTCTGAAGAGTGTCTGAAGAGTACTCGCATTCGCTCAAAAACAGCGATCTGCTCTTTACTTATCCGCCTTGATCCCACGCTGTTTTTGGGGCCCCCACAATTCTAGATACATATTTATATAAGAAACACACCCCCTCCTACCATGGCCCAGGCCAGACCTAAAAGAGACATGTCTCTCCCTCAACTCCCTCCCGCTGCTCAACTGGATGATTCGTCGTCTTCTATCATTCCTCGGGACCAGTTCACCCGAAAACGCATAAAAGACCTCCACAACTTCATCACTCAAGAGCTAAAGAAGAGAGGTACGAAAACCCCTCATGTTTTCCTTCCCTTTCGACTGCGTGTGGACGACCAAAAACTTGAACGGTTTCTAGCCACGATATTCCCAAATGGACAGATGATAGACACGCTGAATGAATCGGCGACAAAGCGTATCTTGGCCGGATTCGATGAATTCACGTTAATTTGCGGTCTTAAATACCTTTGGTGCAGACTACCGAACCTGGAGATCATCGGCTGGGACAACTACTTGCATTTCAAGCGCCTTGAGCGTGAACATGGATACCCCAAGGATGCATTTTTGAGGCTTATGCCCAAATGTGTTTCTACAAGAGCCCACGCTTCTATTGTCTACGACTTCCTTGATCTCCTCGTCAGCATTGCGTCATATTCACAGTATAACTACCTAAGTGGACGCAAAATCTCCAAGATGGCTTCGATGTGGGCCTTCAATAGTATCGGAAATTCAAAGCTGGCGTTTTATGACGCCACGGCATTCAAAGAGAACTCATTTGTTAGCGGTCTAGAGCTGTGGAAGAAAACGTGCATTGGACTCTTTCACTTGTTTCTCGCTTTCCTTAGGGCCATGATGCCAGACAACGAAGACCAACTTTTCAAAGGCCCAAAATCCTTACAATCATTACTCAGCACAAACTCATATCCGCCACCCGAGAACCTGGACTCCATCAAATCCGTCATTACCATCCCATGTGTACACGTCAAGACAACCCGGAGAAGCTCGGATCCCTATGCATTGATCACCAAGATACGACAGAACCTCAAGTTCGATCGGAAAGATGAATTTGTTTCAGTGGAAAACTACACCATCCTTAAGAACATCTTTTTGAAGGACTCGACCAACGAAATCATCTCAACACTCACGGATGAGTCCCGGAGAATCTTGACTAGAATAAGTGACAATCCAATCCCTCGAACTACGATCTCTACCCGGGTTGGACTAAAGATGGGCCACCACAAGATCCCGATATTCCTTTGTTCTCCGAGATTTCCATCACAAACGTTACTCTACAAGACTACTATATCTGGACCTGGCTTTCATCGTTGGCTTCTGATCAGTCCAGCTACGCCAAGGCTTTATTTGGAAGATCTATCGTGGTTGAAGCTGGCTTGCGTGGGTTCCAGAAATGGTTGATTTTGACGGAAACCTCCATTAGTCCAGATGAGTATATCTCTCGCATGAAGGGCTCCGAAAGACTAAGATCGAAATCACCTCTCAAAAGAGAGAAGTCTCCTTTAAAGGATCTCCCGCCACCTCCTGGATCCTCAAATGGCTTGGCTCCACCTCCCGTCTCTAAAAATGGCTTACTTCCGGAAGTGAGGTTTCAGGAAGAGCCTTTTGGAATGGAGCAGTACACATATGAACCAGATCATCATCAGGGCATGCCCTACCAAGGCCGCATTGGTCATCCAAAGCCTGTCGATGACTACAGCCAGTACATGAGAGGTTTGAACGATGACGATCACTTGGCACAGAACTTCAACGACTTAAACATCAACAAACAAAGTGGCGGCCAGCAGAGACCGCGTCCCCCACCAGTAGACCTTCTGCAACAGGAGCAGCCTTTGAATGTTAAAAAAGTGCATAAAAAGTCAAAGGAACCAAACGGGCACGACAATGGTTACAGCAATGGACATTATAATCCCGACCATTCTGGGTTTCCACAAGAGCAGTACCCTCAAGAGGCATTGCAGTATTCCGCAACACATCCACCACAAGACTATAGTGAACCTTTCGACAATTATACCACGTTGCATGATAGGCCTGAAGAGCCACAGTCTACGGAGCCATTTGACAATTACTATGTTCCAAATTCGCATCATGGCTCCAAACCAAAGGAGGCGAAGGCTGTCCATGATTCAAGTCGTAAAAGTCCAAGACGCAAACATCAGGATCTTCCTCCAGCCCCAGTGGATAACCGAATGCAAGATGGCTATTCAGGCATGCCACCTGCTTCATATTCACAAGAACCGCCTGTCCCCTACTCTCAGGAACCTCCCGCTTCACACGATCCATATCTGATGCCTACTGGCCGTGCAGGTAACAGTATTCCCCATCAACCTCAGGAAATCCCTCAAACTTACTCTATTGACCAATACCAGCAGTATCAAGAAAATCACTTGCCACCTCAAACGGAGTTTGACAACTCTCAACTCCCAGCACAACACAGCGAAGCTGTACCTGAGAAACCAAAGAAAAAGAAGAAGAAAAAGAAGAGTAAGCCGAGGGATGATTTCGGTATACCAGTTGATCAATTACCTGACGGTCCTCCGCCACCTTTGCCGGCTGAACTTGCTCAACAGTTTGAACATCAACCTCAAAATGGAGATTACCATAATGGACATGGAGCTTTCAATTCGACAACGCAGCCACCCCCACCACCTGAAAAGCCTGAGGCAAAGGGACTGCCAAGGCATATTCAGCATCCTCGGGCAGCCGAGAAGGACCATCAACCTCATGAGCATCCATTACAACAAAGTATTCAGATCCCACCTCAAGAGAAAACACCTCGTGGTACCCCAAGCAAGTCGTCTCTTCCCATAGGAGTGTCTCATCATAATGGAATCAGTCTGGCTGGTCGCTCCAAGAGAGGTTGCATAGTCGAACGCATGAGGCATACACTGGTAGTCCTCCAAAGCATGGTGCCCATAGTTACATGATGCCACAAAATGCCTCTCCGCCTAGGCAACATGAGAAAAATCAAATGAAACTCTCGTTACCTTCCAACAGTCAGCCGGGACACCAGATGCCACCGGATCCCTCTCAAACTTACTCCAACGGAAGCTACAATAGCCCCAGTCTCATTCTCCATCACATCACCAACCTGAGCCATACTCGCAAGTATCACCTACTCGTATCCCTGATACTCAGCGTCTTCCACCTCAAGAAACTCCAAGTGATCAACTTGGTAATCAGAGGTCGCCTACAGGAAGAGGGCCATCGCCTACGTCAGCGTATACTTCACATTCACAGCCAAGATCCCATCATAGCGGTGGGGGTTCTTCAGGACAAGCTTTCCAGGGACACATGCCTCAAAACCACATGCATCAAGATCCAATGAGTCATGGACAGATGCAACATCAACCATCATATTCAGGTTCACCTATGCATCAACAACCACCCGGACACATGATGTCGCCACAGACGCAATATGCTTCTCCCCCTGTTCAGCACATGCCTCCTCAGGGTCAGCACATGCCTCCTCAAGGTCAACAAATGCCTCCCCAGGGTCAACAAATGGCCCCTCCAGGGCAAATGCCTCGTATGCCATCGCAGCAGATGCCTCAACAGATGCCAATGCAGCAGCAAATGATGCCTCAACAACAGATGATGCCACCCGGTCAGCCTTATTACTATCCTCCTCCCCCTCCTCAGGGTTACTATCCTCCTCCTCAAGGTTATGGCTATCCACCTCAGCCAATGTATTATCCCCTCCTCCACAAGGTTACTACGGACATCCTCCACCACAGCAGCAGCTTAAACCCAAGCCAAAGCCTACAACAAGTGAGCTTACCATGATGGGAATGCCTACTGTTGGTGCCAAAGGTAAAAACAAACCTCAAAAAGCGAACTTGAGGGCTGCATTGAACAACGGAGAGTTTGGTATTTAGAACTAATGCATTTGCAGAATAAACGTTCATTTAGAAAATAAATAAGCTAGCGTCACTGTTTTGGTGACGGGATAAATAAAATAAATAAGTTGCAATCAGTATTCTGACAAACGCAATTTCCTTTCAATGTCACGAATAGAGAAGCCGCTGTCCATGCGGTGCATAAATGGAGGTTCAGGTGATTGCCCTCTCGATTTGATGTCCTCCTCACCCATATCAAAGTAGCCGTAACCACCCAACAAGGTACTCAAAGAGTCCTTAACTGGAGCAGGCTGTTTGGTAACAATCTTTGGTAATGATTCACTCTCTTCAATCTTCGTGTCGATAGGAGCGTGAATCTCTGCTGCCTCGTTGACTTCTTTGAAGATACGGTAAACCTCATCCAAATAGGACTCCAATGTGACAAGGAACCGGCTCGTTTGTCTGTGCTTGGAAGAAGCACAAATCGATATGGAGTCGTCTTTGATGATGTAGCCAATACCAAACCCGTTGGCGCTGACCGGTCCGAATCCGAAAAGTCTCAAGGAAGGGTTACCACAATTCGAAGTAGAGAGGATAGTGTTATTCAACCTATCCCATCCGTTATCGGCAAAAATTGCAGGCAAGTCTGTCAATTCGGACTTCACACTGGGCTCGTTGTTGCCACCGACAGTATGCTCGGATGAATCGCTCTGATGGTCTGCCACAATTGTGTCATCCTCTTTCATGCTTGTAGCACCATACTCATTGGGAAGTTCACCGCTCACATAACGTTTCCAGACGCAGAAAAGAGCGAACAAGTGTCTGTCGATACCTTCACCATTGGTGCACCTCTTTGTCTGCTCAGAATGCTTCTTGCAAGCATCTGTGAGGTACTTAAGCTTCTCCGAGTTAGGCATGTTAGGGTCGAAGAATTTACGCACAAAAAGGTTGGACTCTTGACTGACAGTACGCACAGCCTCAGTTCTGCCATGATAGAAGTGCTTTGTCATAGCTGGCTCGTAGGTGCACTCAACCCTGCCGTATAAGGCGTAGTACGTAGCCTGGAAAGCCATTTGGACAAAAGCGTCAGGAGAAAACTTCATCTTTTTGATGGTAGATGAGCCGTAGCTCTTGAACTCCAAGTGCTTGAACTCATTCTGGTTAATCAAGTCGGACAATCTTGTCTCACCGAAACGCAAGGCAAGAGACAAGTCTGGCGTCAAATCCCATTCGAGCTTTCTAGGAATGGTGACTAAATCTGTGCGTCCTTCGTTTGAGTTGGATCTTGCTGCCAGGTCAGAGGTGTTCCACAACGCTGGAGCATTGGAATTGATGGACTGAGCAAACGACAATATAGAGTCAGTGTAGATGTCAGACACGTAACGCAAAACGGTGTGACCATCAACACCAGTGTGTTCGAAGTTGATGCCGGCTTTACCGTTTTGCGTGATGATGATCTGAAGCTTGTCGTACCATCTATTGGTGCAAGTACCGACTTGGACACCATTGTCGACAATTGACAAACCACACAACATGTTCTTTGCCAAATCACTCAAGTCCAGCAAAACCAAATCATCAAGACAGATAACAAAGAGTGCAGAGTCGACGATGGACAAGATCTCGTTGTTATTGGGGTTATCCAAGATGGTGGGAGAGTGTCTAATTCTAGCCCACACTCTTCTATTCTCCGTGGTAAGAACACCAAAGGAGGATTTTGCAACCTCATTGGAAGGAGTCTGGAGCGAGTCTTGGATGATCGATGTGAAGTTGATGGTCAAATCTTGCTCGGACAAGAGCAAATTGTTCTCGGTATCCAAAACGTCGAACCAATAGAATTGAGACTTGCTCATGACGACAATATGGTTTGAGTTGTTGTCCGATTGCATGACACAACCGTCCTCTGTTGGGATTCTGGAGGAGCCAAAGAGCTTCTTGTACTGGTACATGCAAAGTGGTTGGCCATTCTTGAGAGTATCAGTGGGCAAGGTTTCGTTTTTCAAAGCCCTGATGAACTTCAAGGACGAAAGAGTCAATGAAGCAGCTCTCTTGACCTGCGGGTTGACACAAGTTGATTCGTTATTGAACGGATCGTCTTCCAACAAGAAGAAAGGGTTCAAGTTGAGCACCACGGGGGAGTCGTAGTTTAAGTAGGAGTCGTACCAGAACTGTTCAATGTAGGAAGCTCTAGACTTGGAATATTTCCTCAATTCAGTATCCAAGAAAGCACCGGACCCGTCTTCCAAGAACCGCTTCACCGCCTCTTTGGTCTTCTCATGCTCCTTTTCAGTTTCCAAGGGTTTTAGAGCATTGAGATAATTTTCACAAGTCTTCTCAAGCGGCGGAATAGGCAACCGCTTGAGGGTGTGCTGTTGTGAAAAAGTGGACATAAAAAATGATGCGGTTTAGCGGTGGGGGAGACGGTGCTTATATATTCCTCAGACTCCGAAATCTGGGGAATATGACCTCATAGGTGGTGGTACTGCACCCCCACTCATCTACAGCCAATAGGTGTGCCCAGAGAAATAATACAATAAAAGCGATTAGTATTCATGAGGAATATTTTTGATCTATCTATGATAAGCTCTTCATTACCGCCTTATTTGCTGGATGAAAAAACTTTTTTCTTGCTTTCTGAATAGATGCATTGTGGAATTGGCGGTGCGGTGCAATTGTGATTTGCAGGAGGCCCCACAAAAATGCATCGGTGCGGGTGGAAGGGCCCTGTCCCGTGGGGCTGAAAGAACCAAGAGCCAATTATTGGCTGAAGATTCGAACTTTTAAAAAATATCGTAATCAGCAGTTGATTTTGTTCTATCTTTTGCGTGCAGCGGTGTGCGACCTCTGCCGCCACGCTTCCTCGGCGATGGGAATGCCCAGGTTCCGAATTTCCAAACACCGAGATGACAAGGAATCAAGGAACTCATATCCTCGGACTTTGGAGCCACTCATAAAAGGCGAAACATTTCCTCAGCCTCTGGGGGCAACGTGGCTTGGTGGCAGTGTTTACTCGGGCCGAGGAAGATTTGTGCTCTTTAGCCGAGAATTCTGGATCTCGTTGCTGCCCAATGAAAAGTGGTGATCCAAAACCCCGAAACGCTCGGTGCAAGTCTTTCTTGATTGAACGCCTCATTACGGCAGAACATCAGGCACAATGCTTCAATCCCTCTACATCCCACACTGGCTTTTTTTTCTTTTTGGTCGCCTGCTCGGACATGCGGCTGGGCTTGCCAGATCTCGCAGATCTGACACCACAATGCACAATGAGCAAATGGTCTTAAACTCTCCACGATCTGCAAAACAAACTCCTCTATAATCGCTAGAGTTTGTTATCTTCGACTAATAGCCGATGGGACCGTCTAACAGCCTGCAGCAATACCTCTTTTTCTCCAGTGGTCGCTCACACCTTCCCATGCATCACCCACTCTCTTTATGGCGTTCATCGCCGTCAAAGCTCCAGACTCGTAGAGTGTATGGTTACGCAGCTCTAGCTGTTTGACCACTCCGGGATCAGACTGATCAAACATTTCGACATCTTCAACCATGACAAACTCTGGAATAAGTTGGTGGTGCAATCTAGGGTACAGGATGGTCTGGAGTAGCGGAAGCTTCTCATAAATGGAGCGAACAATAGCTTGGAGGACGGCGGTCACAATACGAGACCCGCCAGCGGCGCCAATGAGCATGAAAAACTCCCCATTTTTCTTGATGATGGTAGGTGTCGTCAGAGACAATGGACGCTTTCCTGGGCCGATAAAGTTGTATATGGAAGGAGTCAAGTTGAAAGCATTGCTGGTGCCAGGCATGGAAAAGTCGTCCATCTCATCGTTGAGAATTACGCCTGTTTCGTTGTCATAAACCAGCGAGCCAAAGATCAAGTTGACCGTGGTCGTCATCGAAACAGCGCCACCGTTGGCGTCTACCACCAGGAAATGCGAGGTGCCCTTGGGCTCAGTAAGCTGAAACTTTGGTTCATAGTGGTCCCACAAAAAAGTCGTGTTGTCGGAGTACTTTCCCTGCTTCAAGAGATTTTGCACCCATTCCTGCGACGAAAAACGCAGGACAAGACCCTGGAAAAATGTCGCGTTGTGGTCGCCCAAATTGGACCGCACACTAGCGGTCCATTTCATGGCCTCTAAAAGTCTGTGCGCAGAAAGACCAATGTCTGGTGCCAGTTTCTCCAAAACAGAATAAAAGTTGAGACCTGCAATCAATGCAAGTCCGGAAGAAACGCCTCCTGTTGTGGCTAGTTCGAAATTATCTCCCTCAGCGTCGAACTTGTACCGAAGCGCTTTCTCTATCTCAGGCTTGTAGGCGGCAAAATCGTCTGGGGTAACCACACCTCCACACTCACTGGCGCGCAGGGACAATCTGGGTGCAATAGGTCCATGAGGGTCGTAGAAAATGGCACTGGATCCGTTTTTGGCAATGAGTTCTAACGTGTTAGCGTACGTTGGACGGGTAATCCAGTCGCCAGTGTCCACAATTTTGCCGTCATTTTTAAAGATAAAATCCCATTTGTCTTTAAGAAGTGGCACTCTCTGCAAAAGATCCTTGTGAATGCGGTGCAATGACGAGATCCAGATTTCCTCGGCGGCCCAACCGTTTCTGTTGAGCTCAACCACAGGTTCGATCAACTCGGCCCAAGAGAAATTGCCCGAGCCGTGAGATTTGTGTAGCTCAAAAAGACCTGCCAATTCGCCAGGAACCGCGACTGCTAAACCGCCAAACTGAGCCAAAAGCGGGAAGTGTTCATACATGAACTTGTGGGCCTTCAGCGGCGCTGTTTCTCTGGCGTCAATGCTGATCGTTTCGTCATCTTTCCATGAAACTATGAAAGCACCTCCACCAATACCTGATGAGTGGGAGTTTATCAGACCGAGACAGAGCGCCACAGTCACGGCAGCATCAGCAGCGTTTCCGTTTTTCTCAAGAATTCTTGCCCCATCTTCGAGCAAATTTCCACATCCAGGGCTACCATGGCCTTCTCGCCTTTTTTGAGGTATTCCGCCAGTGGATCTAGACTAGGGTGACCGATCTTGTCGCCGACAGGGTCATCTAGAATACGAGGTTGCAGTGGGACATGCGGATCCGGAACAGCAAAAAACACGAGGGCGATGAGTGTCAGAACTGCTACTGCTTTAAGCACGAATGCCCATTTTCGAAAATCTGGCTTCTGGAAGCATATTCCGTCTTCTCCAGAAAAGACATGGTGGTAGAGATAAGAAGCGATAACGTCAAGTGCGGTTCAGTGTGCACTCACTATGGATGTATGTCGTACAAGATTTACGTTCTAGAACCGATATGGTGAAGGGAGGAGTTGATTGAGAGCATTATAGGGCAAATGAAACATAATTGAATGTCTCTAAGAAAACCCCGGCATGACCTGTGAATGTTAGGTGTTTCTTGCAGCTCGCGAAATGGTTGCAAAACCGTTGACGCAGTGGCTTAAAACGGAAATGGACTCCTACTACATTGACTAAAAGAGGTGTCATTTCAAGGGGCGAATATTATCGATGACGCAAAAACAAATTTTTCATTGAGGGTCTTGTTTCCCTCCTTGTAGAGAAATGCAACATCGTTCATTAACTGTAGCAAATACTACCACGGAGACTGAGACAGTCCCTTAGCTAATGTTCAAAATTGGAGGTGGTGAAATTTCAGTACAAAAAAGTCTAGCCGAGACCAGTTTAGAAGTCTATTGGATCCAGAATCATCATAAACGCTGGAGCCTAATGCAACCCCACATTAACTGGCGCGCTCTATATCATCGACACCATTGCTATCTCGAAGCCGAAAATCCTAAAATCGTGACATTCAAGCAACTTCAGTTGAATTCCAGTTAGAAGCACTAAACCGCCTCACAATTTCTCCTCCGTTTTCGCAAATAGTCTCGAAGCTTATTCTGCTGCACAACCGTCCTGCCTGAGTCCATCGCACCATCTCCAGACTCCCTCACAACCACTTCTTCATCATGGGAGACCCGCCAGAGTTCCTGCCACTCAACTCCGTGCGTAGTCACGAAGACGATAAGTTGGTCAATTCGATCCTACCGTCGTACCACATGTTTCAAGCCACAATACGAAGGAAGATGGTGCCACAAGAGGAGAATTTCAAAGAGGACCCTCCCACTTACGAGATGTCGCCACTTCATTCTGCTGGCATAACCCCGATTCCCTCGGGCATTCAGTCACCACAAAGTGAAGGCGCCTTCAATGCTTTCCCATTCCCGATCCAGGATTCTGAGGATGATGATGAGACATTCAACCAGAGAAGTGCGGATTTATGGGAACAAACGGTCCTAGCAAATGTCCACAAGCTCGACCAGTTGAGCGAGAAGAACCCAGCTTCGAAGAACTTGAATGTTGAAGTTCACATCACGAGCGCTGTCTGTCAAAAGGGTGTAAAGCCCAACATCATCGATATCTCGGACTACGAGTTCAAGCAAGGCGACTTCATCCATGGATACATTACTATCCAGAACACATCCACGGAGCCTATTCCTTTTGATATGGTCTACGTTGTTTTGGAGGGCGAATTGGCCGTGGTACAGGCAAACCGAGGTCCCGGGGAACCCTTTTACCAACCTACAGTATTCAAGTTCCTCAATATGTTGGATCTTTTTGCCTCGTGGTCCTACGCTAATATTGATAGACTTGCCACAGACAATGGTGACCCTCATGATTGGTGTTACGGTGAAACTGATCCCTACGATAACACCGTGCTTTCCATAGACGTCAAAAGGCTTTTTCAACCCGGGGTCACATACAAACGCTTCTTCTCCTTCAGACTTCCTGAAAAGCTCCTAGACGACAACTGTGAAATCCACAGCTTAGACGTTCATTGCCAACCTCCTCCAAGTGTTGGAAACCCAAGAAGTCTTAACGTTTACGCTCGGACGAAGCCTGAGGTGAATGACCAAAAGCTCAAAGATTTCTCTCTAATAGACACTTTTGCAAGCTACAAAGTGGCCGCCAGAGTTATTGGACGAGCATCCCAATACCTTAATCGAGTTAACAAGGATAGGTATATTCTTGCTGCCGACGTTAACCTACCGTTTAGGGTAATTCCATTTTCCGCTCGACCAGACTACCGAGAACAGTGGGATCAGCAAGTAAGAGCCCTGTTCAAGGCTTTTGTGGAGCTGGTTGAAGAAAAGATCAAGTATGGCAAGCAAGTATTGCGCTCGCGGGACGACGCAAACTCGTTGAAAAGTATCTCCAACTCCAGCTCCACTTCATTACCCAACAATCTTACCCCAATATCATCGGCTTTACATCCTGTGAGACTGGGCCTGGATCAGGAAAAGCTCAGGCAGCTTTACCGGGTCTCCGAGTCGATGACAGGCAAAAGTACCTCGGTGAAAGTGAACGACTCGGCGGTATATCTGCATTTGAGTCCATTTAAAAAGAAGAGCTTCACAGGCTCCTCGAAGGTGCTCGGAGTTTTGTCGTTATCGACCCCAAAAACGGAATATGCCATTTCCTATGTCCCACCTCCACGGTTCAGGAACCCAATGCAAAACTACGAGACAAAGGTTCGCATACCGTTAGACTTGACCTACTCGTTCGAGAAGTCTGCTACCAATCAAATTCCCCCGGAGCCAAAGAAGATAAGCTGCGAGTTGGTAGTTTTGACTGCTCGCTCCAAGAAACATTTTATTCCCGTTGAGATGAATCACGATATGTGCTTCCGTGAACAGGTAGTAGATGATCTCAACTTGAAGAATCACGGTGACGAGTACGACAATCTAGACTCCATCGTCATACGTCCGTTCAACGACTATTACAACACCATTGTCAAACTCATCAAGAAGATTGGCTTCGAGAGCGATGAGTTCAGAGTAGAGACACAGCTCTTCAAAGACATCAAGAGTTTGGCAATGCTACAGACAAAAATTATAAACTTGGTGGTTCCCGATATATCCATTGGTTCCAGTACAGACAAGAGCAGAGGTGTCTATGAGCTGCCGGCCAGTGTCCCTTGGGTACAAGCCGATTCATCTCACTCGCAGTATAATATCTACACAAAGAATATCGAGCTTCTTCTCGATGTGAATAGCTGCCATATGAAGGGAACGAGTCCTCCTCCACCAGGAAAGTCCGCTTTTGACTATATCTGTCTTGTCCCAGATTTCCAACAGTGTCTTATGGTCCGTTTCTACTACTTCCGTATTTCTGTGAAGTATGGAAATGGCCTTGTGCAACTGGTAAATGTACCAGTAGCTGTTAACTGCTAATGTATATAGGTTATCGCATATTTGGCTGCAAATTCTACGCATCATGTATGGCATACAAGATTTAAGCATCGAGCTCACCAACTAGAAACCACAAGTCTTCAGCATGAAAATTGAGGAGATTTCTCCAGAGGACAGAGTGATCTCTGAATGGGAAAGAAGACGGTATAAACCCAAGCCAGGTGAGCCCGAGTTGCCTCCTCACCTTTCAGATCTAGCACACAAGTCCACCGATGAGGTTTTGAAGGAAATCAACCGTTTACCATTTTTCATGACCGAATTGGACGAGACAGACGGAGAGGGTGGACAAAATGCTAGCTTGGAAGCTTTGAAAACTTTGGCATATGATGGTGAGCCCCATGAGGTGGCTACCAACTTCAAGAACCAAGGTAACGAGTGCTACAAAGCTAAGCAATACAAAAATGCTGTTCAGTACTACACTCAGGGACTTGATGTGGAATGCAATGACGATAAGGTCAATAGTGCATTGCTTGTCAACAGAGCTGCTTGCAATCTTGAATTGAAGAATTACCGTATGTGCATCGAAGACTGCAAGAAGGTGCTTCTTAAGGATGAGAACAATATTAAGGCATGTTATAGAGCAGGACGTGCATTTTTTGCAGTCAACCGTTTCGATGAAGCAAAGCAGGTGCTTCAATACGGATTGACTAAAGACCCTGAAAACCTTTCCATGAAGGATGTGTTGAAGAAGATCGACGAGAAGGAGAACCAGATCAAAGCTGCTATTGAGCGTAAAGAGAAGGAAACACAGCTCAAGCAACAGCAGGAACTTGTTTTGGCTAGCGCCATCACGCTAAGAAAAATTGAAATCATTAAGTCATCTAGACCTGCTGAGCTTCTAGAAGATACAAAGATTCGTCTTGAGGACCCATTAGATTACGAGTCACAGCTTATCATTCCCGCCATGATCCTCTATCCCACAACCGATGAATTTGACTTTGTCGCCGAAGTCGGAGAACTCTCGACGCCTGCGGAGGTTTTGGAGATTGTCTTGCAAAGACCTCAGGAATGGTTCGAGGACCCTGGACATAAAAATTTCACTCTCAAGAGCTTGGAGTGCTACATGGAGACAGTTAGTGGAGGTTTGGTCAAGGTAGGTAAAAAAGCGCCAGTTAATAAGGCATTGATGGCAGAGCAAGCGAAGGCTCCGCTTTTCGACAATGGCTTGAGGCTCTACGTTGTGCCAAAGCAAGAATCAGCAGTCTGGTTGGGCAATTGGAACAGGGAGGTTGCATTGGCTAAGCGCCAAATGTGATGCAGCATTAACATTATAAAATTATTTTTTGTCGCCGGATGTAGACTCAAACACCTCGTCCATGCGTAAGTCCGAGACTTCGCCGAAGATCTCGGCAGGGTTGAGTTTGTGGTTACTCTGGATAAGCTTCTGGAGTTCTGGAGTATTGGCCCAGTTTTTGAAGTATTTCTGTTTTCTTAAAGATTCGTCATCAGAGGGAATTTCGGGAAGTGCATCTCCTCTTATAGCAGGGCTTCCAGAAACGCCCACTCTAACTGGCGTCTTTGTGGATCTACCACTGGGTCTTATTGGTGTTCTCTTTTCCTCTACCTTAGGCTTCTCCTTAGCACGCTCTCTCACAAAACGGCCCCTAGCTGCTTCGGGCAAAGGTTGGGCGTTGCCAACTGCAGCTCTTCTTCTAGAAAGGCCGACGGATTCGGTCTCGCCCAATTTGCGGATCTTGCTAGAAGTCCTAGCCTCATCTCTTGATGGCAGCGGTTCTCTTTTCACGGGACTGGGAGCTCTCCTCCTTGGTGGGGACCTTCTGTTTGGTTGCAAACTCTTTTTTGAATCATTATTATCAGTGCCCAGTGGGGGCAATGCAACCTTATTTGCGGCAAGCTCATTCATTCTCATTCTCCTTTCCTTCAACTCAATGCGCTCCTTTTCGGCATCGGTATCCAAAAATCGTTTGATTGGTGAAGGGTTTTTGATTCTTGTCTTGACTGGGTTGAATTGAGGAGGCTGTTGTGGATTTAGCGTTGTCGTAAGAAACTTATTTTGGGAACGTTTCTCCTTTCCTAGTTTTTGTGCTGATTTAGTTGAACCAATCGACGAAGGTGCCATTTGGAGTCCTTCTGAGAGTTTGGTCCCACCAGGGGTCGATGCCGACGCAGATGTTGCAACTGAATACCTTCCAGGCTCGTCGCCACTCAATTCACCATTTCCATATCGTGTTGGGGATCTCGAACTTGGTGCACTTGATAATTGCGGTACTTTATCTGGAGAAGTTCTCCGAGAAGCTCTCAAGGGAGACCCTTGCTGAACGGTAGGTGTTTTTCGAGGAGAGATGGTGCTTTTCTGGAATGCCTTGACGGGAGATCTACTCCTGGATCTTGGCTTACGTTCACTCGTTGACAAACGGGGTGGGCCGTGCTGTGGAGAGCCGAGATTTGTAGTTCGAGAACTTTGCGAGCTCCCGGGCTTGCTTCTAGACCTCATCGATGCAGCATATAACGGGGAGCTGTGCTTCGAGGGTGACCTGGAGGAAGCCGGTCTAGATAATTTGGTTTTAATCTCCGAATCTTGAAGAATTGAGTCGGGATTTTTGATGGGTTCAGCAAGAGATGATTTGGCATTTGCTGGCTTGGAAAGGCTCTTTGTTGAAGCTGCATCTCTTCTGTCATTTGTGATGTCGACAGGAATTTTCGAGGGTCTCACGGATGGCTGATTTTCCGCCTGAGTCAATGCCAGATTGACAGTCGGTAACGACTTATCAGATTCCTCGACCTTTACCTTGATGGATTGTCGTTTGTTGGACAGGTAAGAAATTGGTTCTCTGGAAGGTAGCGACACAAATACAGACGCACGTTTGGAGACACGGTTGGTAACTGAGGGCGCTGCTTTCGCTGTCAGTATGGATCCGCTGTCACGAGAGCGCATCTCATCGCTTTCTTGCTTGATTCTGACGTAGTTTTTGCCGCTAGATCTCCTCGAATATCCCAGAGAATTCTTCTTTGACTGACCAGGTGACTGTACCGCTTGCTCAGACTGGCCCATGGAAACCTTGCCCGCAAAGCTCTTACGGATGGCACTGCTGATCGCCTGGAAAGATGTATCGCTGACCTCTGAATCTGAGTCTTCGACCTTCACACGTACTGACTTCTGCTCCTTTGGTGGTTCCTCGAGTTGATTTGGCTTGTCAGAAGTCAATTGAGCCGGACTGGTCGGTTGTCCCTGATGTTCAATCTGTTCTTGTGATATGTTTTCATTTTCCGGTTCTTCTCTTATCTCTAGCTTGCTGATTCTTCGCAGAAGATTTGGCAGAGATGCACCCACAGGGGTCTCTTCTGGAATAATCGTGCCACTGGGTATCTGATCTGGGAAGTTTGCCTTGCCATTGATTTCCTTGGGGTCAAAGGTATTGGAGTGATTCTCGTCACCCTCATCCTCTTCCTCTTCCACGCTTGGCTCTTCTTCGTCGACATCGGCCTCGGCTCTAGTGGGCTCCTTCTTCACAGGTTGAACTATAGAGGCTCTTCTCGTCCCCTTTTTTTCGTTCTCCTTTAGCTCGTCTCGAACCTCAGACCTAATAGCCTCTGCTAGCAGTAGTGTATTCTCGAACCTCTCAGTCTTCACCGTTGTCAAGTCTGGAGTAGCGGACCCGCCAGCACTCCATAGTCGTGATGAGGACTCGTCCATGCTTGACTCAACCGGAACTGACTCTAGCTTCGTCGACTCCATATACTCCACGTGCAGAAGTACCTTTTCCTTGTCCCCGTTGTTCAAAAGATCAATGAAGGAGTTCAAATCGGAAGCCAACGGACTGATCAGCTCTTGCATCGAAGCCACACCATCATGGGTTTTTTGCACGCCATGGTGGAGCTCTGAAGCGTTGAAACGAGATGAGCCAGGGAATAACGGTTTTCGTTTCCGTCGTGCAGCCTCCGTGGCCCACAAACACGAGCTCATGAGGCAACAGTAGCAGTGGTTATTATGGTGAGGCGCGTAGTGCGAAGAAGCATCAAGACTGAGACCACAGACGAGGTTCAATCTGGGCGGAAATTTTTGGAATTGAACAATGAGAGATAAAGATTTTTTTTCCTTCTACTTTGGTTTTTTCGTCTGTGTTTTCTTTTTTTTTTTTCAATTTTGATAGAATCAATGGTCATCTCGACTGTAGGGGTCTTGAGTCTGACTGTTGCAAGGTGACTCAAGACTCACTCAGGTATACTGCGAGACAGTAGTATAATTCGTGACTGGCCAGGTTTTCAAGAATAAAGCTATTTATAGTCTGAATCTAAGACTAGAGATTCTTTCAAAGGTAGTGCTGCAGACCTCCAATCAGCCACTATTCGTTGTGACCCATTGCAATAACACTCTCTTCTTTCAGAACAGGAACCTTCTTTCTTACACTACACATTTTTTCAGTACAAGCATGCAGCTCATAGACCAAATTCCCAACATGACGGCCAACCTACAACTCAATTCTTTACCCCAACTCCATGCCATACTTTTTTTGAGACACCCTCCAAAAAGTGACCCCATTCCTTTGGGGCCGTTGATCTCCGATTCGACCAGACGCCACTAAACCAGATAGAGTTTGTGCCCTGTGTATGATCGTCTTCTCCACAACCGCAGAGGTCACTACCCATGAAACGGAGAAACCCATAAAGCTTATATGAAGCAACATTGAACGATTTGAAGAGAGACTTTTTGACTGCCTCACAATTTGTAGAGGTGCAGCGGCGGTGTTTCAAGAGGTCTAGTGAGCCCAGGAATCCGCAGAGGCCCCCGCTGCGGCACAAAGGCGGGGTGCCATACGAAGATCGAAAGATTTTAGAAAAAGTTCAACCCACTACTCGCCGAATCGTGGCCGTCTCTTTCTTTTGATAACAAATGCACCCTTCTTCGGCCGTGGCGTTGGAAACGGTGTGATTGGTCTCTTGGTTGCAAAAAGCCGTTTGAACCAAGACATGGCGCGCAGCTTGTGCATTTGGGCGTGCCAGATTCCTGCCACTTCTCGTAAACGAGATCTCGAGATGCCACAAAGCGGCGAAAAGGGGGAAGGGATTTTTGTGAATTTTTGAGTTTTCAACTGGTTCAAAAAGCCAAATGTGAAGATTCTGAAAAGAAATATTAGGCGTTGATGTAAATCTGTCGCAGGCTGTAACAGGGATGCACCATCGATTACTGCACCTCCACTTCGAAAGTCCGTCTCCGTGGAATATAAAACAAAAGTACATCACATGAAACGAAAAACCCAAAACACGGCTTCCCTAGATCCTTCCTCTACGACTGACCATTAACAAAATCCCTTTCCTTTGTTCCGTCACCAAAGTAACCCCTCTAACGGGCTCCCTATTGTTAGTGCGCCCGGCTGCAACATGAGACTTCTGAAACAGGCATGGGTATATAAGCAGTACGTCCTGCTCTCGACAAAGTTCCCTTCTTTATTTCAAACTTTTTTTGCTTTTCTTTCAAAAGCCTGGTCTTGGGATTTGTTGTTTGCCTTTGATTGCTAAGGCATCTTCCTCTCTGAACGGCACTCCGTGGGCCGGCTGTGCTTCCGCTTGACACATTTCCTGCGCCGTGTACTCCACATTCGAGCCCGCAGGCATCTCGGTTTTATCCCTCAGCAACCACTACACGGCTTCTTCCAAGGGCGCATATTTCAGGGCATTTAAACCATTTAAACACGTAAGTCCCTCCCGCTGCGCCAAAAAGTCCTAGATCTCCTCGTCCCATGGGCCTTTTCAACAAGTCATCGAGACATGGCTCATCTCCTGTGAACAACAGCGCCTCGTGGTCCCATACTTCGCTGAGGTCTTCAAACTCGTTTTCTTCCGATGATTCGCCTTCCAAGGCCAGACCACAGCCGTTGGTCTCTCCAGCGTACGAAGAGGTGCCCATGTGGAACATCCTCCCCTCATACCAACTTTACGAGACCACCTTCTCCCAACACGTGGAGCCCACTTCCGACGATAATCTTCATGATCCGCCCATCTACGAGATCGCATCGGGGCCCTCTTCCTCAGAGGAGGGGACTCACGACGGGGACTACTTTCTGCAGCCTGCCGACAGAGGCGTGTTCACGAGATGGGAGAATAGTGTTTTGGGAAACACCCACAAGCTCAAGAAATTACTGAGCATAGCACCACATCACGCAGAGAGTTTACGCATAGATATAAAACTCACAAGAAAGCCTTGTCAGATTGGCGTTGCTCCTGACGTTATAGATGCCACCAAGATGGAGTTCTCCCAGGGTGACTCCATCCATGGTTTTGTGACCATCCAAAACGTGTCGAAGCAGGCTTTTTCCTACGAAATGTTTTCCGTGCTTTTTGAAGGCAGAGTGTCTGTCAATGGAGAGGATCCAAGTAAACAAGCGGTCTTCTACAAGTTTCTCAATATGCTCGACTACAAGGCAGCATGGACGCCAGCGTACTTCGTGGGTGATACCTCGCAGACCACAGAAATTGACCCTGTGGACGGCTCAAATTTGATGCTCCTGAGCGACAAAAAGTTTGTTCCTGGCGTGATCTACAAAAAGTTCTTCGATTTCACTATTCCCGAGAAGCTTCTCGAATCCGCCTGCGAGATTCATGATCTCCCCTGTCATTGTGAACTTCTTCCGTCAATTGGTCTCGACAGAGAACAGTTCTTGCAAAGTTTGCGTAAGCTTCGTGAAAAATCGGCCGCTTCCCCAAAGCCAGCGAAACCTTCTTTTGGTATTGGAACTCCTCCTGAACCTTCAGCTACACTTAAGAAGCCACTTCCCACTTCTTTGAACCGCAAACCTACTCCAAAGAACTTGCGTGTCAAAGACTTTTCGTTTCCTGACACTTCTGTGAGTTACTGTGTGGAAGCTAGGATCTTCGGAAGACTTTCATTATACAACAAGGACGCCACTAAAGACAAAGATGAATTTATCATCTTGAAAGACTCCAACTATCCTGTAAGAGTCATTCCCAAAAACACAGGTATCAGAACTGTGGAACATGAAAGAGCCGCTCAGCACTACTACGATCTGTTTGTTCGTGAGGTAAAGGCGTGCATCGAGATTGGAAGGTCCTTGGATGGTAAGAGTGACAACCTTGCAAGAAGACCATCAGTTTTGAAGAACAAACAGCTTTATACCAGAGAGAGCTTTGAAGATGTCACTGCCAGAGCCCAGGAGAGTCTGATGTACGAGATTTTCTTGCCGTTCAAGAAGAAATCGCTCACACAGCCTGCTAAAGTTATTGGTATGCTCTGTGCAAAAACTCCCAAAAATGAGTATGTGGTGAGGTACCAGCCCCCTTATACTTACCAGCCATACACGAAGCTGAACGTCGCATTGGGTCGGAACTTCACTGTGCCTCTTGACTTGACGTTTCTGTTTGTTGAGAACAGCGGTGTGAACCCAAAAACTCATAACCCGCCCGATATTCGAAGTGTCGGCGTGGAGCTTGTTCTCTGTACTTACCGTTCACGTAAGTACCCTATTCCCGTCGAATTTACAAAGCATATGCAATTCCGGAACAAGCCATCCAGCGACTCTCTCGAGACCTACGTTATGCAGCCCTTTTCCACTTATTTGGCTGAATTGTCGAAGTTAACTGAGCGCTACACCCACCAGGAGCTCAACCTAGACAACCAGATGGTGATGGACATCAAGTGTCTTGCCAACATTCTGACCAAATACAACAGCTTTAAAGTTGACAATGTCAAGTGCGATGTCCAGGGAAGTTGGAAAAGTGCTGACACCAAGGGAATGAAGTTCCAGAAGAAAATTGGTGTTTCGATCAACCTTGATGGCCTCTTCAACAAGGAGGTCAACAGGCTGTCCGACGATATTCTGTCCGAGGCTGTCTGCCTAGTGCCTACTTTTCAAGAATGTATTGTGGGTAGATACTACTACTTGAGTCTTCAAGTCAAGCTTCTGAACAATGATAGTCTCACTATCAAGGTTCCCTTGAGGATACAGAACTAGCCTGCCAGAGAAATTTGGATTAATGATTATTTATACGCGACCATGAATCGAAAACTTTTATAGAAAGATTGTTTTTGAAAAAAAAGTAATTTTGATACCGTAAGCTTTGACTTGTGGCACCATAGTAAAAGTGGCTGCGAACCCGTGGCCACACAACAAACACTCCACAATTGAAAACAGACGATGACGAGGCAATATATTTAATAATTTTCCAGATTGTCACCTTCCAGATCAGTCATATATTTGGATTACAAGTTCCCTCTTCGACACCCTCTTGTCACTCTCCAACTGCCTGTCTAGATTAGATAAGCCTGCACTTCTTATCCTCACTTCCCCACGTCTCCCAACATCAGCTATTCCTTAAAGCTACACTACTATGGACTACACAACCAACGAAGCTAAGGAAAGCTTCTGTGATGTATATGATGGGGCATCCGTTGTGAACTTTGTCTTTTCGCTCCTCATTACAGGAGGTATCTTCGTGTCTTACTTGCCACAATACTACAGAATCTATAAGAAGCAAACCTCCGAGGGCCTTAGTGTGAGCTTCTTGCTCTTGGGCTCGTGTCTGTCGATCTTTACTTTCACCAACATTATCATGATATCGTCTAGAGCACGCTACTGTTGCCGCATAGGCGCTTTGACCTTGTTCAACTGTCTCAACTCACAGTTGAACCTTATCCAGATTGGACTTCAGTGTACCTGTGCAATCATGATTCTAGTGCTTGTCATTGTGTTCACCAGAGGTTCATTGAAACAGGACCGTGACGAGTTCAAGAGAATCATTCACGTTGGAAGGCTTGTGCTCTTGCATGGAATTGCACTGGTGATTCAAATTATCGTTGCCTTCACTACCAACAGATCGATTTTGCTTTATTTGGCACAATTGAATGGTCTTATGTCGACCTTACTCACCGTCATCAAGTATGTGCCACAGATTGTCACGACTTACAACCTCAAGCATCCTGGAACCTTGTCAATTGGTATGATGTGCATTCAAACTCCTGGTGGTTTTATCTTTACTGCCACATTGTTCTTTACCAAGGGTTCCCACTGGAGCTCTTGGGTGTCGTACTTAGTAGCAGCTTTGTTGCAGGGAACATTGTTGTTGCTTTGTATCTACTATGAGTACGTTGATAAGTCGTCTAGCGAAGAGGAGCAAAGAGCTGTCGAGAGAATCATTGAGGAGAACAGAGAACAGCCGGAAGAAACAACGCCCTTGGTGTAATCGAAGCACAGGTCGCTTATGTTGAAAGTATGGTGACGGCGACCCCGTTAAAAACAAGGCTTGCAGGAATTGCATAATCAGGTGAGATGTCTCCAAATGATTTAAACATCACGGTCTTTACTTAAGCAGAAACTTGAAACTGTCTCTGTCTCTTTCGTTATCCGGTAGGGTGCAAAATAGTGCCATTTCCTGCACCTAGTCCAACACAATCATTTGAGCCCATTTGCCCGATAACGGCCGAAATTGCACAGTGTCGAGCTAATGTGTCTCGTAACTAGTATTCCTTCTTGGCAGTTGTTCCGGCTGTCGTAACGCCTTTCTTAAAACATAGTCGGAAGGGTCGTGATGATCACAAAAAGTCCAGGTCTACCTGCCGCGCTCATATTCCCTGCCTGAAAATTTTTACCTTCAACCAACCTCCTTTCTAAAGCAATGATTAGAACTGTTGGATCCCTTCGTGTCGGCACGTTGCGTCTTGGCGCCAGCCTTATGTCTAAGGCTCGCCCTGCCTTCAGAACCTACGCTGCCTTTGACCGTTCCAAGCCTCACGTCAACATCGGTACCATCGGCCACGTTGACCACGGTAAGACCACTTTGACCGCTGCTATTACCAAGGTTTTGGCTTCCAAGGGTGGTGCCAGTTTCTTGGACTACGGTTCCATTGACAGAGCCCCTGAGGAGAGGGCCAGAGGTATCACTATTTCCACTGCCCACGTTGAGTACCAGACTGATAAGAGACACTACGCCCACGTCGACTGTCCTGGTCACGCTGATTACATCAAGAACATGATTACCGGTGCCGCCCAGATGGACGGTGCCATTATTGTTGTTGCTGCTTCCGATGGTCAGATGCCTCAGACCAGAGAGCACCTTTTGTTGGCCAGACAGGTTGGTGTCCAGAACTTGGTCGTTTTCGTTAACAAGGTTGACACCATTGACGACCCTGAAATGTTGGAATTGGTTGAAATGGAAATGAGAGACTTGTTGACTACCTACGGTTTCGATGGTGATGAGACTCCTGTTATCATGGGTTCTGCTTTGTGTGCCTTGGAAAACAAACAGCCAGAGATCGGTGAGCAAGCCATCATGAAGTTGTTGGACGCCGTTGACGAGTACATTCCAACCCCACAGCGTGACTTGGAGCAGCCTTTCTTGATGCCTGTTGAGGATGTCTTCTCTATCTCCGGTAGAGGTACTGTTGTCACCGGTAGAGTTGAGAGAGGTGCCTTGAAGAAGGGTGAGGAGATTGAGATTGTTGGTAACTTTGACAAGACCTTCAAGGCTACTGTTACTGGTATTGAGATGTTCAAGAAGGAGTTGGACGCCGCCATGGCTGGTGACAACGCTGGTATCTTGTTGAGAGGTGTCAAGAGAGACGAGATTACCCGTGGTGACGTTTTGGCTAAGCCAGGTACCGTCACTCCTCACACCAAGATTTTGGCCTCCTTGTACGTTTTGACCAAGGAAGAGGGTGGTCGTCACAACCCATTCGCTGAGAACTACAGACCTCAGTTGTTCCTTAGAACCACCAACGTCACTGGTACCATGAAGTTCCCAGATGGCGAGGAGGACCGCTCCCGTATGGTGAACCCAGGTGACAACGTTGAGATGGTCATTGAGTTGGGTAGAAAGGCTCCAATTGAGTTGAACCAGCGTTTCAACCTCAGAGAGGGTGGTAAGACCATTGCCACTGGTTTGGTGACAAGAATTATTGAGTAAATGTCGCCAGTAGTTCTTGGTTTGTAAATAGTGAACGGTTGAATAAAATTATTCAAGTATCAACATTTCGTCAGTAGTGCGCATCTTCTCCACAACATATCTCGATCCATCGTACATACTGAAGATTAAAGAACGCCAAATACGCGGTCCAACATAGCCATATGCTCCTGCCAGCTCTAGACGTGGAGCTGTATGTTGGTTTCAGGCCCTATGAATTGACAAAAGACCGCGTGGAACTCTATTCGAATCAGCGACGCCTTTTGATCTCGAAGAAGCAGGTAACAGTGATCCATGGTATTGTGCTATCAAAAAAGCTTGTATACGAAGAGGATGTCATAGCTGCTGCCTATACAACATTTCGAGCGAATCGCCAGAAATCAGAGTCGACAAGTTCGTTAGATGATGTGGAGGCTTTAGCAGTTTGTCTATCCAAGGCGGCATATATATACTACCCTGGAGGACAATACTACGTGGTGAGTTTCCCTTTCACATTGAAAAGAGCTTTTCCGTTTGAATCGGGTCTTATCCTAGAAAGAGAGCAGGATTCGCTTTCGAAATTGCCCACATCCAGTCAGTACCATGGGTACCGCTTCTTCACGCTTGTGGACCCAATTGGCGACTTCCGTGTGGTCACAACATCATCGACATCTGTTGTGACTTCCCAGGAGAATTTGGTCTACTTTCCCAAACTAGGCATCAATAAAACGAGGTCTCTATGTGCTACTTTCAGTCCGAGAAACAATACTGTCACGATATATCACATAAAGGCTTCGACGAGACACGCTGTTGTGGGGGTTCTAGCATGAGGAAGCGCAAAAATCATGCTCTTTCTACGCCTAACCCTTCCAAGAAGTTGGAGGACGACATCTTGCATGAATTTAATCACCCTTTCTCGGGTTCGACATCACAGAACATGGAAAAGAAGCGCACAAGCACTCTTCTATCCGGTGTGTCTTCAATTGGCCGTATGGGCTCAGAATCGGGATTCTCCGAAAGCGGGAAAGTTACCAACAATGTGGAGTTCTCCGGTCTTCGAAAGGATATGATTCTCACGAAAGCTGATTCAATCACTGTATCGGCCAAGAAAGATCATATTACAACCACGGGCCTCTATTATCAGGATGAAGAGGCTATCGTCATCTCCAACAAAGTGTCCAAGGAGACTCAAATTCTCATATACAAGCTGCAAAGTGGCTACATATCCCAGCATGAGTCTTCAGTCACTCTTAATTGTCTTCATGCTATCCCTCTTGAGCACAGCAGATTCCCAGGCTGGCTTCTTGTCCTCAAAGATGAACTGTCGCTTCAATTGGTTCACCCCTTCTTGGATATTACTGCACCTGTCGTTGACCTTTCGTCCAGTTACCCAGCGATGTCTCGGATAAGTAGCTCGAACGACAACATCGTCGTACTCGTTGCAAATAACGAGGAGACACATACTGTAAGATTGGTTCTCGAGCCGTCTAATCATTTTGTGGCCACCTGTCTCAAAATATGGAGATATCTTTCTGGTTCAAAAATTAACGAGCACGTCTGGGTGTTCTGGCGCTCAGCTTTGACGCTTGATGATCAACTGGATGAATGGAACGCTTACGTGATCATGATCCTCTCGTTGGTCTACCCCTTCGATAGTGGCGAGATTGAGGTCAGCAGCAATCCAATAACGGACCTTCTTCCTTTGGCGAAGAAGCATCATGAATACTTCGATTTTGATTACTCATTGCAGGAGCTTCTATCCTACATTGTGGTTGCACTTCACTTAATTTATGAAGAATTGAAGCTTGACACACTTGCGAAGCGAAATCTTGAAAAATTGGGATTACTTCTTACACAACTCACAACGTGGATGGGATGGCTGGACCAGTGGACAACATTTTACATGGTGGATTCCAGTATGATTGATAGGACTACAAAGCTTTTACTGACGGTTCTCCTCTACAATCCTCCAAACTTATTTGAGAGCCTCGCGTCAATATTCGACAGCAAGCGTTCTCGGTATCCTAAATTCTCACAGTTGGTGGAAGAGGGTGACAGTATTAATATGACCATGACCCCAAGAACACACATAGTTCTTCGCATTTTTGAGCTAATGGTCTCTCATGAACCAGCTAGAGCAGTTATAAAAGCCTTATCTGGCTTTGGTATCACACCAAATGACTTGGAATCTTACCCTCTCGGAATAAGCATACCTATCAAAGAGTGCCTCCTTCAATGTCAGCAAGACCCTGACCTATCCTGGGGTAGTGACATTCTCAGACTTATTGGTAGAAGTGATTTGACGGTGACATTGGAAGACCAAGACGAACTCATTCACAGCAACGGTAACGGCCCATTGAGCGTCAAAAACCTCAAATCCAATGAAATCAAGAGCTCAGAGGCTATTGTATCTGAGATTTTGGAACCGTCGAAAAGGAAGGTAGACCATTCTCAATCCGGATCGGAAAGATCACAGATCACAGATTTGATTTTCGACCAGGATAGAAGATTCTATGAGATCCTTAACCTTCTCAATCAGACTAAGGTGCAGAGTACAACTTTGGTTGTGGATGAGAATCAAAACGAATACGATTCAACGCTTCTTAAAAGAGAAGTTGCGTCATTGGTGGCTCTTCGTACATTGACACTTCCGCTAGGCAGAGCAGCCCTTAACTACGAGGAGTGTAAGCCAATGTTTACCGAAAAGTTTCCAATTCCTGATCTTAACTTGAGTACGATAATAGCCCCTTCAATGTCCACCATTGTGCTCAATAAAGATCTGATATTTCATAAACTCTATGATTGGGGCTCGTTTCATAATGGTGCTTCGTCAGGTCTCAGTATCAGCCGGAAGTGTGAAGGCATTACCGGAAGTTGGGCCTTTTACAACAAGCCGTCCGAAAACTTTGCGCAACACGCTGGTTTTCTACTTGGGCTTGGATTAAATGGTCATTTAAAGAAGTTGGAGGAATGGCATATCTATAACTATCTTGGTCCAAAGCATCCGCTCACCAGTATAGGTCTCTTAATTGGTATGGCTGCAAGTTTGAAGGGGTCTATGGATAACAAACTCACCAAAGTTTTGTCGGTGCATGCCGTGGCTCTCTTACCTCAGGGCGCCAATGACTTGAATGTTCCCATCACCGTTCAGTCTGCTGGTTTGATTGGTATCGGTCTTTTATACCTCGAGACACAACATAGAAGAATGAGTGATATCTTATTGTCACAAGTGAGCGGAGCAGTGTCTCATATTGAACACGATGAGGAGTTCGAAGGGTACATGCTTGCGGCAGGATTGGCTTTGGGTTTTATCAACTTGGGCAAAGGTGACACCTTGAGAGGTGTCAACGATACACACGTGGTGGACAAGCTTCTTTCGCTCTCCACATCTATGAGAGACTCTCAGTCAGAGCTTGAGCTGGATAAATCTGGATCCGCTGCTATCATGGCGTTGGCTTTTATGTACTTGCGAACAGAGAATCAGATCATAGCCAGGAAGCTTGAAGTACCCGATTCAGAACACCTTCTTGACTACGTGCGGCCAGATTTGCTTCTATTGAGAACAGTTGCAAAGAATGTGATTTTATGGGACCAGATAAGGGCCACCACGCAATGGGTCGATTCGCAAATCCCGAGGTTTTAAGAGTGAGGCATAATTTCAACAACATTGAAAGTCTAGACAGCGACCAGGTTGGCTATTTCAACGTTTTGGCAGGTGCCTGCTTGGCTATGACTTTGAAGTACGCCTCATCCCAAAACTTGAGTGCCAGGACAACCCTACTTGACTACCTCGATAAGTTCATGGTCATCACAGAAACTGCAGCAGTAAATTACGACGAGCAAGTTGCTCTCAATTGTGCCAGTCAGATCCAGAATGTTCTTGCGCTTGCAGTAGCTGTGGTGATGGCTGGGAGTGGAGACTTAGAGGTTTTTCGTCGGTTGAGAGTGCTTCATGGCCGAATCAGTAAGACACATCAGTACGGGAACCATATGGCCGTAAATATGGCCCTTGGGCTCTTGTTCATGGGAGGCGGCCAATACGCTTTTGCAGACTCTAATTTTGCCGTGGCGACTTTGTTCACAGCGCTCTACCCAATCTTCCCTGCCGAATCGAACGAGTTTGAGGTACATCTTCAGGCGTTGCGCCATTTCTGGGCATTATCTGTGGAGCCCAAGTGTCTCATTATCCGAGATGTTGCGGACGGACGGCCGGTCAAACTTCCAGTTACCATCGTTATGAAGGATGGATCTAAAAGAGAGAGCACAGCACCACAGCTTCTTCCACGCATTGAGCACATTGCGTCAATTGAGGTTAAAGCGCCGGAATATTTCAACGTGAAGATGGACTTTCTGGTGTCTTCGGAGTACATGGACCAATTTCGAGAGTCTCTCACGCTCTTCGTCTACAAGAAGTGCAATTACGAGCTTCTCAAAACCACCGTCACCACTCTCCTCAAGAACGAAAGCAAGGCTTTGCAGATAGCAAATAAAGAGGTGGCCGTGAACAAGGAGCTTGCGAGTCTCCTTGACGTCCAGCTTCTAAGCCCACTTACCCAGTTTGAGAAACAAATCTACCTTTACGAAAGCGGCGTGGAGCACCTGAGCGACCCGAACAAATCGGGACTCAGCATGTTCAACATGATCGCCAACAAGATTGACCTTCATCTCATGGCGACCCAGCCACGCGACGTTCAAGATCTCCTCAGTCTTAAGCTACTTTTCGCCTACACTGATCATGTGCTAGACGACGACATGCATTTTGTCAGTCTACAGTTTGTCGAGCAGCTTAAGCAGCAGCTCTGGGACGTCCTGGCCGCGGACGCATAACGTCAAAAATAATATTTAGACTTGCAGGTCCACCACCGTGCTAGTCTCGAGCCACCATCGTATCCATGTCACCCTGAATAGTTGTTTTTCTTAATCACCGCCGTTGGCCCATTGTTTGCAGTGAGGCCTTTCTGGGCTGCTGTTCCTGGCCGATAAAAAATGCGACCCATTACGCTTCTGGGAAGCTGATAGGCGCGAACAAGGCTGTAGCCTTGGCTCCTCGGAGGATCGCATTCCTGGAAAATCGCACTGCGGAGGTATGGGAGACATACAAAAGGTCCCGCGTCTGAGTTGTCTCAATTTTGAGGACTGTTTTTGTGAAGTGATATCAAAAAAAAAAAAAAGCTACCCGTTCCCACACCACACCCAATCACACCACAACGTACCACTTGCTTTGAATTCTCTTCGCCATGGTCTATCGCCCCATGTTCAATGCTGAAAAACTTGTGGCTAGAAGAAAAATGTACCCACACTCTCCCTTCATTAACGGACCCCAGTCTATGAACATCGCTCAACCGTTGTCCAGGGCTTCGACCGTCGCGGAGCTCAGAATCCAGAGACTGTTTCATGACAAACCTTTTCGTTCGGGCTCTCGCTTTCCAAGGATCCCTGGCATGCCAAGTATCCCTGGTATCCCTCGTCCTAAGAGAACTGTGTTCTACTACTCCACCTGGACAAGGAGCGGCAAACGCTTCGTGCCCAACTTGCACCTCTCTCGCCGTCATTTCACCTCGGCTCCCCTGAAAATCAGACACAAGACGAGTAATCTTAAGAGTGGTATTCAGAGACGCTTTTTCTCGACCGAGGCCCGCAAGAAGAGACGGGAGAAGAGACGCTTTGTGCGCTGGTGGACATTGACCTCTTTGGTTATTGTCTTGGGCGGTGTCGCTGCCAAGGCCAGATATGAACGGTACCTCGACGAGGACTACGACGAAAACTACAGTCCGTTCGGAGACCACACTGTCAAGCCCACATCTTGGTCATTGTACGCGTACTCAACGTTACCCTTGAAGACAATGTCCCGTTTGTGGGGCCAGTTCAACTCCATCAATTTGCCTGTTTGGATGAGAAGTCCATCCTACACTCTCTACTCTCGCCTTTTCGGTGTGAACATGGATGAGATGGATGAGCCTGACTTGACGACATACAGCAACTTGTCAGAGTTTTTCTATCGTCGTTTGAGGCCTGGTGTGAGGCCCTTGGCAGACACTGACTTAGTGTCTCCATCTGACGGTAAGGTGCTCAAGTTTGGTGTTATCCAGGATGGTGAAATTGAGCAGGTCAAAGGCATGACCTACTCTATTGACGCCTTGCTTGGCTTGTCTACGACTCGTCTTGCGGCTCCAACCCACTCACTCGAGTTCGACCACAAGGAAGAGCACGAGGCTCTCATCAAACGTGATGAGGAGTTTGCTCGCTTGAACGGGATTTCCTACTCTGTGGATGACCTCATTGGGGGAGAAAGCGAAAACACTCACCACATGAACGAATTGGAGTACAAGGATGAAGGTGACCAAACTGCCAGTGACCGCAAGCCAACTATCGGTAAGGATATCTCTGTGGCTCAAAACTTGACGCCAACACCACTTGAGAAAGTCAGCCAGAGCTCCCACAGAAATCTTTATTTTGCGGTTATTTACTTAGCTCCAGGTGACTACCATCGCTATCACTCTCCTACTAACTGGGTTACAACTTTGAGACGTCATTTCATTGGTGAGCTCTTTTCCGTTGCGCCATTCTTTCAGAAAACCTTGCCTGGCTTATTTGTGCTTAACGAGAGAGTCGCTCTTTTGGGCTACTGGAAGTACGGCTTCTTCTCGATGATTCCAGTCGGTGCTACAAACGTTGGTAGTATTGTTGTGAACTTTGACAAAGACTTGAAAACTAACGACGTGTACGAACACGAGGTCTATCTGAGAAGCTCTAGAGAAGCTTCCCCTAGCGAGACCACTGCGTTGCTCGAGGATGGAAAGAGCATCTCGCTGGGGTCCACGGACAACTCAGGGAACAAACCAAAGAAGTTGAAGAAAAACACCGTCTATGAGGCTACCTACACGAACGCGTCCAAGCTTCTTGGCGGGTTCCCCTTGAAGAAGGGTGAAGAGGTGGGTGGTTTCAAGTTGGGATCCACCGTTGTATTGGTGTTTGAAGCACCAGGTAACTTCCATTTCGATCTTGAGGTTGGTCAAAAGATCAAGATGGGTGAATCTCTCGGTAGATTCAAGTAGCATACTCTTATATCGGCATTATAGATAATATTGGAATGGAACTGTAAGAATTTTCGGTTGCACCGATAAACAGTATAAAAGAAACCAAGTGATAGAAGAAGTCGAATTGCTGAGAGTTTGAGGCAATATTCGGAGCACTTTTTATCGGTTGTGGAGAATGCTAAACAGCGGTAGTGTAATGGACCTATCTGCTTTAGTCAGCAACAACAAAAAAGAAAAGCAGGATGGTACCAGCTATGTTTTATAGTCTAGTTTCAATAAATGTTTACTTTCTAGATTTACTATGACTTCACGAATTTATAGCTTTGCTGCAGATACTTTTCATTCTCCAGAAAGCCACTTACAATTGTGTGTTTCGCAGCCAAAACTGCACTCAACCTACAAATGGTGAGCACTTCAAGCCCCTTAATAAAATCAATAGTCATCTCAAATGCTCTGAAACCAAGGGAGACAAATGTTCACACACTAAGCAAATTCATCTCTTCTACAGTAAGCAAAATATTCAGTTTCAACATCGTTGTTGACCACAGCGGCCAGGAGGGACAGATCGCGAAGCGCACATTTTCTACCATCGACCTGTTTCTCTGCAGTGCTAAGCGTGTTTGGATCTACTCGCTTGATCCACCTTGAGCACACTTTTTTCCTAAACAACTAACCCACCACTATGTCGTTCCTCAACACTATAAGAGGCTTTGGGCGCTCGTCTAAGAAGACTAAGAAGGATTACGAAGCGCCGGGGATCCTTGCGCCTCATGGAAATGGAAACGTCTCGCCCATGAGAAGATCACAACTGCCATCCAAAATGTCTCCGTCAAAACGTGGATCGCAGATTCACTTTGCCCCTTCGTCACCGACAAGGATTTCCAGAATGGCTCGTTCTCGCCTGCCGCAAAGACAGACCTATAGCACATCAGAAACGGAGGAGCCTCCTTTATTCTTGTGTGAGCCGTTCGTCAAGACAGCCTTGGTCAAAGGTTCGTTCAAGACCATCGTACAGCTACCTAAATACGTGGACTACGGGGAATGGCTCTCCCTCAATATTTTCGAGCTTTTCAATCATTTAAACCAATTCTACGGCATCATATCAGACTACATAACGCCCGAACTGAATCCTACAATGAACGCAGGGCCAAACACAAATTACTTGTGGATAGACACTTCTGGGCAGCCCGTGAACTTGCCTGCTGATCAGTATATTGAATATGTTTTGACATGGATATCAAACAAGATCAACGACCAATCAGTGTTTCCCACGAAAGACGGCGGAGCATTCCCTCCCAACTTTATCAAAGACTGCAAAAACATTGTCAGACAAATGTTCAGAATCTTTGCACACATATATCACAATCACTTTGAAAAGTTAGTACATCTATCGCTAGAGGCGCATTGGAACTCCTTCTTCGCACACTTCATAAGTTTCGGCAAGGAATTCAACTTGATAGACAAGAAGGAGCTAGTGCCTTTGTTACCATTGATCGAGAATTTTGAGAAACAGGGGAAAATCATTTAAACTTAGGGACGATGCTTCATATATTTACAGGTTTGGAGCATCTATATACATGCGAAAAATGTAAGGACAATCAGGAGAAGAAGTATTGCGAGTCTCTCACAACCTTCACATCAAGATCGCCCTTTGCTGGAACCTCAGGGAATTTGAGCGGCGCAAGGAACTGGAAGGAGTATTGCGGCGATGTAGTAAGGCCAGCATTATGCAAATCGTAACCCTCAGTGACACTGACAGTGGTTTCGAGATTTTTGCCCTGTTCGACTTCTTCAGGGTTGTCAGAGTTAAGCAACTCTTGTCTTTTCTTCTCGAGGTAAAGCTCGTCGGCGATAGTGAGTGCCCTACCAAGTTTTTGAACAATCTTTCTTCTCACATCCTTCACTTTGATAGCAACATCATGTTCGTGAGGAACAGTCATAACTTGTAAGAAGCCCTTGTAACGTCTCTCAAATTCGTCCTTCAATTTTTGAATCGAGTCTTCTTGATGGATCTCCACAAACTGGTCTCTAATGTGCTTGTTCATCAGATCAACATCACGAGCATGAGTCCAGTAAGAATCGTGAACAGCGGCGAAAGAAAGGCCGTCAGTACCACATGCTTTGGCGGTCATCAACATATGAGTAGCATCCAACGAATGAACGTAATTGGGAGGGAATGCTGCTTGCTGCTTTCTAGCATCAACTTGAGAAACTGCAAATGGATCAGAAATTATAATGTCTTGCAAAGTCGTCTTCACCAATCTTGACTTATCAGTTCTATAAGGCTGAACACATGGCAAACCAAGAGGGTCGTCCAAATGACGGAAGACATATGATGAGGCTTGTTGGCATCCTTGGGATCAGCTTCAAAGTCAACTCTTACAGATTTGGAAATACGCTTGGCAGCTTCTCCCAACCAGTCTTGAATCAAGTGTGCACGCTCGAACAATTCTCTCATCGATGCAAAAACCTGGGTAGTCAAGTAACGAGAGTACTTGGAAAGGTCACTCAAGGTGACGTCGTTGTCAAACATGTGAGTGATCTGCTTTTCAATCTGGGCAACGGCACCAACGTAGGTGACACCGTAAACATTTGTCATGACAGTTTGCTTGACAACCTTTCTGGCAATTCTGCCCTTGAAGAAAATGGCACGTTCGTCACCTGCTTCGGCATCAGCTTCTAAACGTTTTTCAACCAAACCGGCAACGTGGGCGTAAACATCCTGTGGTCTGTCTGCTGGAACCAAGTTGACCTGCTGAGCACCTCCAATGTCACCACCCAATGCTGCATAATGCTGCAAACCGTTACAAGTACCGTCTTGATGAACAGGCATGTACGAAACGAACTTGGTTGGATCCTCAAGTTTGTGGGCCTCGTACAATTCGAAACAGACACCCAAAACCTGCCATGGCTTCTCACCTTTTGTCCACCATTCCTCATTAGCAATAGGGTCTTTTGCTGCTTCAATAATCTTATCCATGTTCTCCTCGGCAAATCTCACACGCTCGTCAAGAGGGGCTTTATCTTTACCGTAGAGGTTTGCGAGATGGATCTTCAACCATCTGAGACCACGCTCTCCAACTTCCTGACCCTCCCAGAACAAGAAAAGCGATCTTGTCACATCACCACCCAAATGGTTAAAGTGAGGTGAAATTGGGTAAGCTCTGCCTCTAAAATCAACGCTATGTGGGAAGAACATCTTTTCACCGACGAAACCTCTTGCAATCTCTAACTTGTAGTTAAGGTCGCACCTCTGAGATCTTAGACCCGCCAGTTCACTCATGATGCTTTTTACCTTGTTGATGTATTCTGTTCTCACAGAGGGTTCTGCATTTGGTGGAGGAGGTTCGGTAAACTTGGGGTCCTCAACAACGGGAGGAATGTCCAAGAACTTCTTTCCAGTATTCCAATAATGAGAGATCACGTCAAGAACCTTGGAGTTCACCGTCCATGCGGTTTCGCCCAAGATATTCAATCCTTTGTAGACTTCGTCTAAATCATGGGCATCTGATGCAGCCTTGACGTATGCAATATTCTCTGCAGAGTCCTTAATTCTCACTAAGTTGGTAGAATTGTACAAGTATCCACCGCTATTATGAGCAGTCCATGGTCTTGGTGGGGACAACATCGGAAGATACGATGGCTGCACAGAGTTTTGGAATGTTTTTCCACCAAGTTGCTTAATAAGATTCTTGTGCAACTTGATGACGCCAACTTTCATGCCCTGACTCACCTGGTATGTATGGTGGAAGGCGTGCTGAAGGCCCTTAACAGGTTTACCTGTGGCAGGATCAGTGCCGCTGACTTGGACCTTGGCGACCTGCAAAAGAGGCATTGCCAACACAGAGCCAAGTTTAGCGTACAAGGTCGTAGTCCACTCCGCATCAAAGGAAGATGAGTCGATATTTCTTCTTTTGAGAAGCTTCTTCAACTGGTTTGAGCTAAGACCCTTCTTCTGAGCAAACTTCTTGTCGGTCTTCATGAGATGCTGACACTTGTATTCGAGCTCGACAGCACGACCAACAGCCAAGATTGCTCTAGCTGTACGCATGCCGTCGGCAATTCCACCTGTGTTGTTAAGCTTGAGCAACTCAAAAATGACGATGAGACAAAGAGTCTTTGGAGAAAGAAGGACAAAATATGGGGCGTAAAACGCTCTGTCAACCATTTCTTGATCATTCTTGTCCAGGGTTGGAATATTGCCGTTAAGAACGTTCTGGCATAGCTTGTGCTCCTCTTCAATATAAGGTAGCATGTCTGAGTACCACTTATAAAGTTGCACGTTAAGGTTCTTGTTCATGGAAATCTCTCCTCTCTGATTAAGGGTATTGAACTCATGGTCCCACTTGGCACGAGCGCCTTCGAGTCCTTTACCTCCAAGTCTCTCTGACGTTTCTCGTTATATGCGTCTAGAATGCGATTGAATTTTTCCTTAGCCTCGGGTTCTTGAGCTGCTTGTAGAATTCGTGACAATTTATCTTGGAACCGGAGACATTGTGAAGCACATGCGAGCCCAAAGTGCTATCGAGATCCTTGAAAAACTGCTCAAGGTTAACGCCGTCAGATTCAAGTCCGAGAAGAGAATGTCTTACGACCTTGATGCCGAAAGAGTTAACAGGGCGTAACTCGACTGCACCATCTTTCTTCAAAGAAGGAGCATCAACATTGTCCTTTGCAAAGTATTCAGGGACGTCTTCCACGACATCTTCCTCTGTGATATCTCCTGGATTTCTCACCTCGTTGAATACTGGAACTAAATCATCAGGCACCTGCAGCTGTTTGAGCGTGGGGTCTTGAAAAATTCTGGTAAGGCCGTCCACCGTGATGACATCCACGTTGTTGAGCATGTTGCGGAACAACGAGCGGTTCTTCTTGGCCTTGTTGAGCCATTTGTCGAAGTGCTCTGGCGAACTCAAACTCTTTCCTAAAAGCACTGCGTAGGTTCTCTCATTAGGCTGAATAGAGAACCTTTTGAGAGCCTTCTGAAGATAGGCTTCCACATCTTCAATAGATGTAGACTCTTCAGCGGCGTAAACTTCCAAGTACTTGTTCAAGGGGTTCACAATGTTCTCTGGCTGCTCGAGTAAGACGAAGAGCGTTTCTAGAATGTTATCTGCTCTCTCAAAGCTCTTGGATGCTAAGAGAGCATCGAGTAAGGAATGAAGATGAACCACGTCTTTAACGAAAGGAGATCTTGACACTGGGTCATGACTGGAGGTCCATGCCACCTGCTTCTTGTCTTCTTCTTTGACCTTACTGTACATTCCAGGCCCAACGTGGTCGAAGCTGGGCGCTTCTATGGAAAGTGAAGGCTTTTTCCCCTTTTTGCCTCGTTTTTTGAGATCATCGACCAACGAGAAGAAATACCGTTCATCAACTGAGGCTGGTTTAGTTGCAGCCGATCCGGCTTTGCGTATGCTATGTCTTAGGAGACCTCGACTTAGGATGCTGGAGCCTCTAAGCATCATGTAATTATGGAAAGAGGGAAGTACTGGAACTTGTCGTAACCTCAATAAAGCTATAAATGTTATAGACGGAAGATGGTTTCGGGTCGGATGAGGTTTCCAGTTTTCTCATCGCAGGCATCCTGTGCAAACTGGAGTGTTCCATCGCAGGCCTTTCGCCACACCTGTACACCACACCATTGGCCACAGTAGAACGATGGCAATATTAGACTTCTGGCGGGAGAAATTTCAATCTAGATAGAAACTTGTGGGTCCTCAAGTTGTGTCGATGGTGATCGCCTCATGTAGCGCAGAGGCCACACTGGCAGCATGCGCTTTCGCAGCGATTTGCAGCCATACCGGTCTTGCTCACCGCTTGCGCTGGCACACTCGCCTCCACATCAAGCACTATCGGAAGGACCTCTCAGAATTGAACATGAGTAGTGATTAGGCGCACCGGGAAAACTACAAACCCATCTCGGCTTGCAATGCCTTTAATGCCTCTTCGTCCTCGTCCTCCTCCTCGGGCTTGTTCTTGTTCACAGTAGGGAAGTTGGGAGTTCCGGTTCCTCGGCCGCAGGAGCCTTCTGTGCTGGAGTCTTGGTTGGAGTATTCTTTTGCTTGCTTTCCTGCTCCTCCTCTTGCAAAGCTGCCAACTCCTCGTCCAATTCGTCTTCGTCCACGTATTCCCCTCCCACAGGACGTGAGATGGCCTCGGATATCTCATCCGCCAATTCAACCTGTTCCCGGATGTCATCCATGGTGTTCTCAACCTTGTCAACATCGTACTCGCCGTGTATTTGCTTCATGGCCAGGGCGCCCTGCTTCATGGCCTTCATGGTCTCCAAGTTCAAGTTGGCGCCCTCAATGGAAGTCAACTGAGTTTCTAACGAGTCAATCTGGTTTTCTATCTTCATCAAATTTGTTTCGTAGCCCTTCTTGCGCTTCAATGCATTTTTGGCAAGAGCCTTGTTGGTGGCAATATGCTTCCGGGCAAGCTTGTCCTGGTCCTCAATCTGGGATTCTAGATGACTGCGTTTCTTGTTGAGCATTTGAATATGCTCTCTCAACTCGACGATTGCCTTCTTCGGCAACTCCTTTTTCTGCTGCTTGTTGCCGCCGAAGATGTAGTTCCACATGATGTCTAGGTCTCTGTGTGCTGTTGGTTTGTCTCAGGATGACAAGCAGGTGAGAGATAAGCCTGAGTGTGGGTTCCCTGTGCAGCACACGACTCAATAGAGGCCCCACCAGCCACCGTTTGATCACTATCTATCGGCCATTGAAATAACTACAAACAATCCGCTTTCTTCTATCACATTACTAGATACATTCCGACGGGCTGGAAAGGGCTGCTGGGTATTGGTGTTTTATTCGCACCTTTGCGCCCCTCTCGGCAGCACTGAGATCATCATACAGAGGCCACCAACTAGCTCACCATGACCCACAAAAAGAAGAAGAAGAGCAATACTCCAAAGATCTTCAAGAACAACCACCTGTTGTTCGATATATGCGCATAGTACTTGAGCAATTCCCTCTGGGCGCCTGAGATATTCATGTCAATGTCCTCAACGTTTTGATCGATTCTTTGGATAGTTTCTCCCTGCTCAGTAACCATAGTAGCCAACTGTTGGAACAAGTTGCCCACTTCGTTAATCGTGGCTTCAATTGTCTCCACAGCACTGTTTCTCTGCTGTAGGTATTCATTGCTTTGCTCTTCCATTAGGAGTAACTGCCTGGTCTGGTCAGGAATCGAGAGGAGCTCATTACCACCGTTTTGTGCCGCTTCCTCTTCCGCCCGACAGTGAGTAAGTATGGGTTTTCGCCCAAATTATGCAATGAGTTGTTGGCACCAGTTCCCCTGCCAGAATCGCCACCGTCGCTTAGCGGAGTCAGAGAGTTCTGTCGTCTATTAGTTGCCGCACTGAGGAAGTTCTCTGTTCTGGTCTTGTTCATAAGCTCGTTCTTCTGTCTAAGCTCCAACACGTTCTTGAATTCACCACTGACATTCTTCATCTTCGAATTAAGTAAGTTCAACACGTTCTTGGAATACTGTGTGACTTGCGAGTCCATCTGAATTGACAGCTCTCCCTTGGCGAACCTCTGAAGGTTCTGAATGCTTTGTTCGATCTTGAATATATCCTGCTTGATCACATACGTCAACTCGCCGATCTCCACAGGCCTGTCGTCAAACAAAGGTTTCTTCTTGGCCAAGAGTGCAAGCTTCAGTAATAGCTCTGTTGTGTGTGCGATGTCTTTAGCTATGATTGAAGCCTGTTGGGAGAATCTTGATTTCTTAGCTGGTTGATTATCCTGCCGCTGAGGGCCTTGCTGTCTTCTGTTTATCTTGTCGTAAGACGACACACATTGCTGGAACTCGAAAGTTCGGTTCTGTATCGCCAGCGACATCTTGCTTTGTGTGGGAGATTAAAGAACCCGTAGATTGAGATTGTATAATGAGATTGTAGAATGAGTAGAATGCTGGTCTTTTCGATTGTGCTGGTGTGCGGATGTTTTGGTCCCAGCCACCAGCATTTGAAGCCACTTCACGTAACCTTGCCTAAGGGCCAAGAATAGAGAATCTTCTTTTCTTTTTCCTGATTATTTTGTCGAACTACTTTTGTATGCTCATGGTGGATTACCAGGATGTGTACCTGCCATTACTCTCGGGCCGTGGAATTAGCGATATGAAGAGTTGAATGGCCCGGTAAGGCAAGTGTCATTCATTTTGGAGTAATGAATTTAGTGACAAGAATTCTCCTTTCTTTGAATGCTTCAGTAGTAAATATGGACATATAGGTGAAGTTGGGCCTACATTAGAGCGCAAAGTAAAGGATGCGAGAATAAAAGGACACAGAAATCTGCTGAATTGAGGTAATTGTGGTATAGAGAGAAAGTAACTCAAAACTCTAAACTCAAATTAACGGGTACACATATAACAGTCAGCTAATAATTGGTATGTGTAGTGTTTAGGTGACTTTCACATTTATTGCAGTCGTTATTTCTTGAAATTACGTGACTGAGTTTAGATGAATCTCTAATAAAGACCTCAGTATAAGAGAAAAAAATTATCTCAATGCAAATAGTTTATTTTACTAGTAATATATAACCCTTGTGGTCTGTTAATAGGAATGAAGCTGTCTTTTTGCAACTACTTGAGCTAGTCTGTTACACTTTTACACCCGTGCACCAAAATGTCAAAAGTGGTTTAGTTCCGCAAACCTAGGCCCAGGCCGATATAGGCTGAGCACCAAAGTGCAATTGCAGCACTCGGGTTTACAGACATTACATATAGATTCGGATCAAGAAAGCAGAGGAATGAAACTAATGAACTGCTTCACAAATATGGGAGAAAAAAATCGCTTACTGTCATCTGCTTGACCAAAGAAGGATAAGAAAGCGACGAAACGTTGCAATTAAACCCATTCGAAGTATGATTGCTAAGAATGCTCTTATACATCACTACACTGAATTTCTCAACCTCTCTTGTCCCCCTTTATCAGTACTCATTTATAACTCGTTCGTGGACTACTTGCTTTTTTGATCAATGGCTGCGAATTACACGAGAATGCCTAAAACAGCCTTGAAACAAGTCCATGAAAAATACACACACAGACCTGACAACATCAAAAAAAGTATCACTGTAACCGCAAAATCAAGAAGACCATTACTATACTCTTTAAAGCCTATACTCCTAACGTCGTAGATCCATACTGATATAGCCTAGCACACGCGCGACCGAATAGGGAAAAATACAAACAAAAGAGGGCCGCTCGCACAATAACAGAAAAAAATACTGATACTACATAGTCGTGCAGCACACACCTTGATCCCTCACGAGTATCAACAAAAACATTTCTTAAAACTACACCGCCAGAGAACATGAGAGAGATCGTATGTACCCCACTTGCACGTGTATTTTACTCTTTACTAACCTCAGATCCACTTGTCCACCGGTCAGTGTGGTAACCAGATTGGCGCCGCTTTCTGGGAGACTATCTGTGGTGAACACGGTTTAGACAACAATGGTAATTACCATGGTGACGACGGAATCCAAAAGGCCAAGTTGGACGTCTACTTCAATGAAGCATCCTCGGGTAAGTACGTGCCCCGTGCCGTTCTCGTTGACTTGGAGCCAGGCACCATTGATGCCGTGAAGCTGTCCCGTATTGGTAACTTGTTCCGTCCCGACAACTACATCTTTGGCCAGTCCTCTGCCGGCAATGTTTGGGCCAAGGGTCACTACACCGAAGGTGCTGAATTGGTCGACTCCGTCATGGATGTCGTCAGAAGAGAGGCCGAGGGCTGTGACTCCTTGCAGGGTTTCCAGATCACCCACTCCTTGGGTGGTGGTACCGGTTCCGGTATGGGTACCTTGTTGATCTCCAGAATCAGAGAAGAGTTTCCGGACAGAATGATGGCTACCTTTTCCGTTATGCCTTCCCCTAAGGTCTCAGACACCGTGATTGAGCCTTACAATGCTACCTTGTCCGTGCACCAATTGGTTGAGAATTCCGATGAGACCTTCTGTATTGATAACGAGGCCTTGTACAACATTTGCCAGAAGACCTTGCGCTTGCCCCAGCCATCTTACGATCAGTTGAACAACTTGGTGTCGTCTGTCATGTCTGGTGTCACAACTTCCTTGCGTTACCCAGGTCAGTTGAACTCCGACTTGAGAAAGTTGGCTGTCAACTTGGTTCCCTTCCCCAGATTGCACTTCTTTATGGTGGGTTATGCTCCCTTGACTTCCATGGGCTCCCAGTCATTCAGATCCTTATCTGTGCCTGAGTTGACTCAGCAAATGTTCGATGCAAAGAACATGATGGCTGCTTCCGACCCAAGAAACGGTCGTTATTTGACTGTTGCCGCTTTCTTCAGAGGTAATGTCTCCATGAGGGAAGTTGACGACGAGATGTACAAGGTTCAGACGAGGAACGCTGACTACTTCGTCGAGTGGATTCCTAACAACGTGCAGACCGCTGTTTGCTCTGTGCCTCCTAAGGATTTGGATATGGCTGCTACCTTCATTGGTAACTCCACCTCTATCCAAGAATTGTTTAAGAGAGTCGGTGACCAGTTTAGCGCTATGTTCAGAAGAAAGGCTTTCTTGCACTGGTACACTTCCGAGGGTATGGACGAGATGGAATTCACTGAGGCTGAGTCTAACATGAATGATTTGGTTAGCGAGTACCAGCAGTACCAAGAGGCTAGTGTGGAGGAGGAAGAGGATGTGGATTACGGCGCCGAGGAGGCTCCTTTGGTTGACAACATGGACTAAGTATTGGGCACACCGTCTTAATACTCAGTTCATGTATAGAATTATACCCTAGGTACACGGCAGTGTACTTCTGTGTTGCTCAAGGCTGCTCATTTACCCGGTTGTTGTTCGACTAAGGGTCGCTTCCCGAGCGGCTTGATGTCCCACACTTTCTCTTTATTTCGTATCATTTAATTTTAGTCGAGTCTTTTACGCCTTAATATATGGAAAAATCTACTCTTGCGTTCATTAAACGTGAATTGTATTGTATGTAAAGTTTTATCTGATCTGACACTGTCACCTGCAGCAGCTTGCTACTGAGAAGACACTACCATTATAATGCACAAAAAGGTTTAGTTGCCCCTCAAGAAGTTTCTGACGAAATCGTTCTTGTCAACGTTGTTGTAGCTCTCTTGGTCCTCGAAGTATCTCATGACATGACACTGCTGCTTCCAAAAGTTGATCAATTCCTGGAACTCCATCTGGCCCTTCATATAAAGAACGTTGGTAACATCCAAGTCGTTCACAAATCTCTGTCTTTCAAACTCCTGTCTTATCTTGGTCTTGACGTTGGACACTGGCATATCCAACTCGTACAAGTTGGAGAACTCCCTGGAGTTTCTGATGAATCTTCTGTACAAGTGGATGACCCTCTTTCTCATGTCAGGGTGGGTAAGGGAACGACGGGTCGTCTCAGCGAATTCCGTGGCAAGGGTCATGGTGCCTCGTGTGTAAGATGTCTATATCAAATCTGTAGGACAAATTGAAAGTTTTTGGTTGGTTAAAATGCGAGTGTGTGTGCGCGCACCATAGCATCAATCATGAGATCTGGTCGCGAATTTTCTCGAGGAGCTCTCCGGAGGGCTCCAAAAGTTTAACAAATCTGCAAAGCTCAAAACAATGATCCCAGCTATTTGACTCCCCTAGAAGACTGATGATTCGTAAAATAATTTCTCTGTCTTTTGCATCGAGGATTGCCTGCTCATCTTCGGGTATGTCTCCCGCGTCATACTCCTTCTTAAAGTTTAAGTAGACAATAAGGTAGTTATAGCAGAGCTCAACGTCTTGAGATTTCATCAACCTATTCATGAAATTGAGCGGTGTCTCATCCAAGAGCTGGAAAAATTTGTGCCAATAGCGTACCTCTATTTTTCTCAAAAGATTCACAAAAATGCTATCAGCTCTTGAAGTACTTCTCACAAGTTTCACGACTTTTTCAAGATCATTGGTTTCGTCATCGATGAAATCAAAGAGGAGCAACTCCAAGCAATAGTCAAGGTTAGGAATATTTTGGTACCGTTGCACAATCGATTCAACATCTATGTTGCTTTCAAATAGATCGTGTTGAATGAAACGGTTCAGAATCAACTGCCTGCTGGGTCTGTGTTTAACAAGTACATGTTCGTTTTTCAAGATGGTCTGGTATTCGAAGCCGGTGACTTCAACAGCTCCTGTTATCTCCTGAGTAGTCAAAGGTTGCATTGAAGAAAGCCTCACTTTGATAGGCTTGAGTGGTCGCTCGACATCAACACCAGGATGTGATGCCACATTCTCGAAGTGATACACGCGTTCCACTAATTCTTCAGCTTTGTAAACAATGACTTCTTCACTGGTAACGACCGTAAGATGTGGGGTACTTTTGGACCCACCGAAATTGATATGGCTCATGTGCATCGTCTCGACTGCTTCACGTATCTTCACTAACTCATACATGTTCGTCGTTTGTACTGAGCCACCATTCGAAGATTCATTGCCCGCAGGATATTGATTCTTTAATAAAAAGAGATCACCTGTCGTAAGCAAAAAGAAAAAGTGCCTCTGATGAATCATGGCCATCTTGGTAATCAATGGAATTGCGAGCTTATGTTGGATGCTAGACAAATGGATCGACCTGCGAATCCCGATACCTGGCCTGTTCTCCTCATCGTGTTCGAATTTTTTGAGCTCCATGAACACGATTTTCAGATCCCCGGTGACCAATACTAACAATTTGGTAGCTTCATTTTCCTCATTCTGTATCTCGACGTTAAGGATTCTCGTCTTAAAATGGTGTCGCCAGACAACAAGATCTGTGTCAAACTTGAAGTGAACACCCCCAGCTCCAGCAGTAGAACCCTTGGTATTCAAGATCACTACTTCATCAGCCATGAGGTCAATGTGACCATGATCGTCTATGTCATCCCTAACAAAACGGTTAATCAATATCAAATATTCGTCAGCCCAGTAATGGCTGACGATATTCATTGATTCCATGTAGTGGTTGACGAAGTTAAACCAGAGAGCATGGTAAGTTTCCAGCCCATGTTCAATTGGAGTGCTGATCGATATGCGGTCTCCATAAGAGATCGAGATCTGGTTGTAATTGTTTTTTCGAATGGATATTTGTCCTGTTGGCTTTCTGAACGAGAGTCTTTTTGATGTTCCATTAATGTGATGCAATCTCGTGATTGCTTTTTGGTAATGTGGAATCATAGGTACCCTGAGAAAAGTGTGATCATCTCGAAGAACCTTGATGAAGTTTTGATCATAAAGTATCGGCTGACCAAAGCAGTCCTGTTGAGAAGTGAGTGGAAGCACGTATACATCCTTGACAGACTTGTCAATCACATACAATGCTAGGGCATTAGGCGAGATGATAACTTCGGAAACATTACAGAAGTCTAAAGCTCGCGTGATTCCAGGACTGTCTGGTTTTGTTGTGGCAACTTCAGATTTTATGGATTTTGAACTGAAAAGCACAGAGCCAAACCGCGATACAAGTTTCCAGAAACCTGTTGCGCTCTCGATTATAACGAAGAAGGTTCCACAAGGTGACCAATGGCAGCTTGTTTGAAGTTCTGTTCTGTAGACAGACTTGATGAAAGCCATCGAGTGCTTTTTTCCAAGGAAGGCCAATTTATACAAATCATAGGATGACTCAGTTTTGAGAAGTAGTAAGTCAAACTGTGGATTGAAGAGGATCTCTTGGACAGGCGATTCAAGTTTTAAAAGTTCATGCTGCTCAAGATGAAGCCTATCGTCGTCATCAAGTACGAATTCAACGAGCAGTACCTTCCTGGCAGAATCGATGAAGACAAACCGGTTTGTCGTAAGATTGTACAGCACCAATGTACCTGAATCAAACCACGGTTCATCAGTTAAAGCTAGAACCTCAGATTTGAAGGTCTTCATGTTGAGAACTTGGATCTCGCTGTGGTCGTTGTAGAAAATCAACGTCTGGGAGTTCAGCTTGCACCAGAAGTGGTGAATGGCAGCATTCATTCTTAGTATTTTGACAAGTGTTATTTTTACCACGGGTATAGAATCGTTACGCTGTTCATCATCATTGGCGGCATTACTATGGTGTTCGACGTTCTCTAGGTTCACGATATTCAGTCCTCCTTGAAGGATGGATCTAGTAGCAGACTTGAACAATGCAGTCAATGAAAACTTAGACAGCAGAGCAAGCGGTAAGGAATTCTGTAGAAGCCTATCGTCTTCCTTTTTATCGTGTACCTCGTACAAAGATCTCGAGTAGTTGGCCAAAATGTGGTACACCAAGACAAAGTTGGACTCTGTTCGAACGAACAAATTGGCTGTATGAAGCTGATCAAGACGAGAAGTATCCACAGAGACTTGTCTGACCTCCAATTGCACCGCGTTACCATGGCTTTCAATGCACTCGGGATTTCTATCATGCACAGCGATTGGAGTTAAGGATTGGGCATGGTATATGAGGACGGCAGTTTTAGTGGTTACAGCAAGGAGTGGAAGTTGAGGAATTGGCACGAGATCAACATAATCTTTAGGAAGCGGAATATGGAAAGACGGGCTTGATGATACCCAAGCCATTTTGTGCGATATACCAGTAGTTGGTGAGGTGTATTTAGATATCGCGATAACTGCCGAGCCTGGAGATAGCTGTGAAAGACAGAGACACTGTGAAGGAAGTAAATAGCTTTGAAGCCAAGGATTTTTTTTTTTTTTTCCTTTGTTAGAGGAATCTAAATCAAATGAAATGATGAGATAATTTTAAAGGTTGGAGAGATTGGGCTGGGTGCAAATATGAGCCGCTGTTTCTGCTATGTGGAGATGAAAGAAGGTGAACAGAAATGTGTGGAACAGTTTTGTAGTCTAGACGAGTGATGTCTGGTGATTTATCTCACCTACGATGAGTGTAGTGGAATTGGTCGTAGGATCATCCGAAACGATGTCTAGCCAAGTGACCGGCCGTACAACCATTCTTTGTACGGAGAATGCTGACATAAAATGTTCATAATCAGCGCCGTAATCCCTACAACGAGTCTTCTTATTTGTACATTAATATATGACGGAGAGTGAAAGCCAAAAGCACCTTAACGGTAAGACTTCTGGAATCTGGCTCTGGCACCACGACCACCAAACTTCTTTGGCTCCATTCTTCTGGCGTCAGCAACCAACAAGGTCTTGTCGAAAGAAGCGAAGATCTTCTTCAATTCGTTCTTAGAGGCCTCGTCAACGTATTTCTGGTGGTAGGCAACCAAACCCTTGGCAATAGCCTGTCTGATGGCGTAAACCTGGGAAACGTGACCACCGCCGGAAACCTTAACTCTGATGTCGATGTTCTGGAACTTGTCCAAGCCGGCCAAGGTCAATGGCTCGTAGACCTTGAAACGCATGATCTCTGGCTCAACAAGGGTGATAGGAGAACCGTTAACCTTGATCAAACCCTTACCGGCCTTAACGTGGGCAACGGCAGTAGCGGTCTTCTTCTTACCAAAAGTCTAATGTTAGTATAAGTTTCACTGGAATGGCAGCAATGAATGTGGAGTGGTTGAGAAGTCAAATATCGTTGACTGGCGATTTTTCAGGACATTGTTCAACTGATCAAAAGTGCATGTTCGGTGGGATCTGGGAATTTGGAAATGTTCAAATTTAAATTGGGATTCTGCCGGGGAGCCGTAGGTGGCCAGTGTGGAGTGGTAAACATACCTGGACAGATGGAGTGGACATCTTGGGTACTTGAAAGAGATTGGGAAGAAAAGTTTGCACGAAAGAGAGGTAGTTTTTTTTACTGATGCGAGGAAATTTTTTTCTGCCTGCAGGCCGTCCGCTCAGAGTTCAGTATGGGTGTACAGGTGCGGACCACATAGTTAAGGGTGCCATAGAGGTTGAGGGTGCGGTTTGGCAGTAGCGTTTGGTGCGAAATAGTATGATAAATCGTCGCACGTGACAGACTGTGACGGCTTCGCACCCAGCGCCCAGGTAGTACGAAAAAAAAAATCTTCTTCTTCTCAGATCTTCCTACCACCACTCATCAAGGAAAATGGCTATCGCTAAGAACCAACCCATCTTGAAGAACCACTTCAGAAAGCACTGGCAGGAGCGCGTTAGAGTGCACTTGGACCAGCCTGGCAAGAAGGTGTCCAGACGCCAGGCCAGAGCTGTCAAGGCCGCCAGAGTGGCTCCTAAGCCAGTGGATCTCTTGAGACCCGTGGTCAGATGCCCAACCATCAAGTACAACAGAAAGGTCAGAGCCGGTAGAGGTTTCACTTTGGCCGAGGTTAAGGCTGCTGGTTTGACCCCTAAATACGCCAGAACCGTTGGTATTGCTGTGGACCACAGAAGACAGAACCGTTCTCAGGAGACCTTCGAGCTCAACGTCGCCAGATTGAACGAATACAAGTCTAAGTTGGTTGTTTTCGACAAGAAGACCAAGGCTGAGGGTGAGCAGGTTTCCGTCCCTGCTGCCTTCCCTATCTCCCAGCCTGCTCCAGAGACCGCCCCAAGAGCCGTCGAGGTGCCAGAGAAGACCGCCTACGAGACCTTGAGAGCTGCTCAGAACCAGAAGAAGTACAAGGGCATCAGAGACAAGAGAACCAAGGAGAAGGAGGAGGCCGAGGCTGACAAGAAGAAGAAATAAGCTATAGGCGGATTTCTCTCCAGGTGTATAAATTAATAGCTACGCGGTTAAGTAAACTACTGTAGGTCCGTAATGGATAATCAAAGTCTGTTTAGGTTTACGATGTGGGGTCATCGCCATCGCCATCACTTGGGATGCAATGTTCAACGATCGATAGTTAGTAAGTGTTCTTTAAGTCTCGATAAACTTTTGTTAAGTCAATTGGCGTGACACGAATATAACATACGGATTATTCATTGCACATCGTGATATAGCGACCTGTCGTTGAGCCAATTCAGGCCTTCCTCTCATGGACATAGCATTCTGAACATGCAATTGACGGGAGTGATAGTGCAGTCATTCGTTAATATTGGATTTGGAAGGAGGAGATTTGAAAAATGGTTTCTATAAATGCTTGAAAGGCGATGTACGACAGAGTCGTTGTACCTTCACAGACAGTAGTGGTGGGCAGATCATCGAGATGAGTTGGTTAGCATTGCCCCTCTGTGGAGTGCTTCAAATAGCAGAAGATAGAGCTCCTTATCTGAATGGCAACTTCAAGACAGGTATGATTGAGGTCATCTTTGTAGATACTATATGCTGTTGGCATTACTAGTTTTCGCAGCCATTATCCACAACCCTGTGAAGCATGGATAAACGTAAACTGTTACTTACAGAAACGTCTCCTCACATTCGTCCTCAAGGGAGAACGAGTGAATCATTTCTATTCGTTGACTCAAAAACAAAAAAAAAAAAAAAAAGTCTTCAAGCGATCCCCTTCTCTGGCTCCTTCGTAGTGCAACTTATGCTCTTCGACCTAAGCTCATCTCTTGATTTACATGGACAGACAGGCTCATCTCCGTGGGAGCATGTCATCATTATATGAAGCACTCAGATAGTTAACTGACACCTGGTTATACGACTCCCATAGTTGGTCAGACAGGTCATCTACTTACACTACACTACCACCCACATCGATGGCACATTCTCATAATATACTTGTATTAATATATTACAGCAGGAGCGTCAAGACGACAGGCTTAGTCGAACAAACCGAAGCCCATGTCGTCGTCAGACTCCTCCTTGGCCTCTTCCTCCTTCTCCTCAGCGGCAGCCTCTTCAGCACCACCAGCAGCGGCAGCAGCGCCACCGGCAGCGGCACCACCAGCAGGAGCAGCCTGGATGTTGAAGAAGAGATCCTTCAAGTCCTTACCCTCCAAGGCCTTGGCGAAGATCTCGGACCAGATAGGCTCGACCTGGAGGTTGGCCTGAGCGGTCAAGGCGCCCAACTTGTCGGCGGAGATCTCGAGACCGGAGTCAGCGAGAATCAAAGCGGCGTAAGACAAAGCAGATTCGGTAGACATTGCGGAACTAGAAGTAATCAGATTAAGCAATAGGCAGACTATTTCTTAGTTTGTGGTGAGTAGGAAAACGGTGAACATTTTTTTTCAGTGGGGTTCGCGCGCAGGCGCTGGGATCACGTGAGATGAACTAGGGCTTCAACCCTGGACAAAGCAGAGCGCCACAAGGGGCACAAAATTCAGCAAAGTCGGTGAATGTTGGCGATTTGAGCAATTGGTTTCTGGTTGTAGGCGATTTCCATTTTGTTCCGCTGTTTTGTGTGATTCTATCAAGTGGTCCTGGTGCGCACCAATGGCTGCAAAATGGCATTAGGTACCCACGGACGGGACCTCAGTTACACAAGACACAAGGGGCTGGACCGGTCGACCGTAGATGTTCATCAGTTGCCAGAAATATCCACAAAGCCTTCAATAAAAAGCCAAACGAGATGTTCGATCCATCAGATACGCCGTAGACGAGGATACGCGGTTGCAGCCACCAAACAAACAAAAGACATCTAGACCTATCGTCGATCGCCGTTGATTCACGACTGTTCGTGACATGGCACTACAGCCGAAGACATGGCATCACTTTTGGCCGATCAACACGATACCCGATCACCGAAGAAGATCTCGATACACCTCCCCGACCAGTCCGCATGTACTAACCAAAACCACCTATTGTTGCATGCCAGGTGCGACGCAAAACTAGGTTTAGCCAGCGCCGACCAAACCTTATTATGGCGAGGCTAGCAGACACCAAAGAGGCTCAACAGCAAATAAGGCCAGCAGAAAGCGCCAGAGACACGGGGGGACAGTATTGTTCACGCAGCTGTCAGTGCTGATCACATTGGAAAAAAAAAAAAAAAAAAAAAAAAAAAAAAAAAAAAAAAAAAAAAAACACTCATTCATCGCTGCAGCGGTAACGGCTCCAATTGGCTTTAAGGTGTGCAAGCGCAAATCGGATTAAGCGAATGTACACGTGGAGTTGACTCCGGACATAAACACACGCAGCAGCTTAACGAATCTAGATGCTGGAGGCTGCAAACCGTAAGGTTAAGGTTTGAGGCCATGGAGCGGTAAGCGGCTGGCTGCTGCGGGAAGCTGCGAACTGGCTTTCCAGAAGGACCCTGCTGGGGGATTCTGGCGCGACGTGAATTGCAGCCACCAAACAAATAAACAGACGGCGAGCACGACAACGACATCTGGAGACTTTTTGGGGTCCGAAAGGGGAGTTTTTGGTCAACAGTGCCCACCTTTCAACAAGAGAATCGCCTGTTCAGGTAATCAATGGCGGTGGAGTAGAGCCGTGCCGAACAAAACAATGCGCTGGGTCAGTAGGCCACTACGTCAGGCCTCCACGGTGAGCGCGAGAAGCTAGTACACCGGCGGGAATCACAGCGACTTTGCAGCCACCAGCACGAATCTCCATGGACGGTCACCCAGCTGCACGGTAAGTTTTGTATTTTGGAAGCAATTGCACGGTGGCTTTTGTATGGCGCCGCCCCCAATGTGGGGCTATACTAACCAGGCCTGGCAGTGCACACGATCATTGGCCCTAGACGGCACCATTCCTGCTGCGCAGGACCCCACGACTGTTTCAACGCAACCGGACCGACTCGGCGTGCCTCCCAGTTCCCCGGATCGAGTGCGAGTTTCACAGCAACCAACTGTGTTAAGCCCTGCCAAGGCGCATTGTGAGATTCACCCTGGTGACATTGGCTCCAGCGCCGGGTTCACAATTGCTGCTTCCAAAGCGCCAAGGCTGCGATCCAGATTCTTCGCCAACATCAATTCAAATTTGGAAGCCCTGGCAATGCTGAAACAATGGTGAAACAATGCTGAAGCAATGCTGAAACTAATCCCCCAAGCTAATTGCCCGATTTTGTAGACCCGCGAACCCGAAAACAGCATGGCGTTTCACATTTCCGGATGCCAAAGGTCGATTGGAGGCAAGCCTGTTTGGAGCTCAGTGGCTGGAATGTTACCTCAGTGCGAGCGCTTGTGGATTAGCGCCGGAGCAGACCGTGCCGGGAAAACAGGATGGTAGAAAATAAGATGGGTTATTCCGCAAGGGGGTGTGCTAAATTTGGTCGCAACGGGGGAAAACCCACTGATTTTTCTTATCTTATTTTAGGAAAGCCAAAAATGCACCTTCTATTTAGGTCGTTCGGCCTACCCCACCTACCTCTTTTTCCCTCACTTCATCTTTGTTTGCGCTGGCTTCGCCAGGCTTAACCAGCGTGGTGGGACTGGCGCCTCCTGGCCCTGAGGACTGCCTGTGACGTCGGCATGTGCAGCCTTCTGTGCAGCCTGCAGGAGCCGCGGCATTGTATATGCGCCTGATGCGTCCCTCCACGTCTACATGCCTTGTGTGTATCGCCAACGCCTCCTGCCTTGTTTCCCTGCCCCAGCCTTGTACCACACCTCCTGGCAGTATATAAGGCACCTCACCCGCCCCATGTTTGTGTTCAACATCCTGTACATTTTTTTCCAACTTCACGTCGTCTTTCGCTAGAGCTTTCAATTAAGGCCTGATTTTTTTTCTTCGTTAATCACCTTTCCCCTTTCTTAATCATGAAGCTTTTATCCCTTTGGACCTTGGCTACCTCGGCCTTGGCTGCTTCCACCGCAAAGAGATCCAACAAGGCCTCTGACTGGGACTACCAGAACAAAAGAGTTGAGGGTGTCAACTTGGGCGGCTGGTTCGTGTTAGAGCCTTACATCACGCCGTCCCTCTTCAAAGAATTCGGCGATAACCCTCCTGTGGATGAGTACCACTACACAAAGCAACTCGGCAAGGACGAGGCCCTCAAGAGATTGAAGAAGCACTGGGACACTTGGTACCAGGAGCTGGACTTCAAAGCCATGGCCAAGGCCGGCATCAACACCGTCAGAATCCCAATTGGCTACTGGGCTTACGGCTCTTTAGACAATGACCCTTATGTGCTGGGTCAGGACAAGTACTTGGAGAGAGCTATTTGCTGGGCCCGCAAGCACGGCCTCGCTGTCTGGATCGACTTGCACGGTGCTCCAGGCTCCCAGAACGGTTTTGACAACTCTGGTTTGAGAGACCAGGTCGAGTACCAGACAGACGAGAACCTTTCTCTTACCCTCACCGTCTTGCAGAAGATCTTTGACAAGTACGGTGTCGCTGAGTACGAGGACGTTGTGAGCGGCATTCAGTTCTTGAACGAGCCTCTCGGCCCAGCCTCTGACGTGAACCAGCTTAAGAACTTCTACCGTTGGGCCTACGGCAACATGAGATCGGTCTCGTACAACAATGCCATCATCCACGACGCGTTCGAGCAGACCGAGGGCTACTGGGACTCGTTCATGAACAACAAGGACGGCTACTGGAAGGTTGTCTTGGACCACCACCACTACCAGGTGTTCTCTGGTGATGAGCTCGGCATGAGCATTGACGACCACATCAAGACTGCTTGCAAGTGGGGTACTCAACACAAGAACGAGTACCAATGGAACGTTGTTGGTGAGTGGTCTGCTGCTCTTACTGACTGTGCGTTCTGGTTGAACGGTGTGGGCCGTGGTGCCCGTTGGTCTGGTGACTTCGACGGCTCGCCAAACTACGGCTCCTGCGCCCCATACACGAACGCTGATGAGTGGACTGACGAGCACAAGAAGAATGTGCGCAAGTACCTCGAGGCTCAGCTCGACGCCTACTCGACCGCCAGCGGCTGGTTCTTCTGGAACTGGAAGTGTGAAGACGCTGTGGACTGGGACATGTCCGAGTTGATCAAGATTGGTGTTTTCCCTCAACCTTTCGACGACAGACAGTACAAGAACCAGTGTGGCTACTAAATATATCGAATCGCAATAAACAGTTTTTCTCGTGCATGCCGATCGGATCCTCCACGCCAGCGATCTGCTGAAAGAGTCCGGAAAAACACATAAGCCCACCATTGCTACGCGTTGCGGGTCTAGATGTTGTGGGATAGCCACATTGCGATTCGCAGGATTCGCAGCCAGATACAAAAATAAATTAGCTGTCAAATGTCGCTCCTGCAGCGCCGCGTTTGCAGCCAAACCCACCGTGTTTTTCCGCCACGAAGCCTCGGATTGTTTTGGTAACCAGAATGCCCCTTGTGAATTCCCGGTATTTCTTAGCAATCTCAACGTCCATTGTCTACTGAAAAAAGCCGGCCTCAAAGCCTTTTAATTTCTCGTCAGGTCTGCTGGTAGCTGCCTCACGTCTAAATGGCGAGCAAACAGTACGCGCCAGGAGGTGACGACAGGCATTTGCGTAGCAAGGCAGGAGGAGGCTGATTATGGTTTGGTTTGAAAGAGCAATTTTTTTAAACAGCTTTTCGCGTAATATGTTTGGCATTTCTATAAAAGTACGTTGTTTTGACTTGACAAGTAGAATCTCGGGCCCTTTCCATTGTTGAAAGTTTGAAGAATGCTCTGAGAATGAATCTGCGGATCACCGCCTGGATCGAACTTGGCTGCTGGCCTTATGCACCTGATAACGTTCGCCTACGTAGAGGCGGCAGTTGCTGTTATCAATGCTGGGATGGTGATGCATTTTTGGAATCATGCGTGGAGAGTTATGTTGCCGGGAATGATTGATTGCAGTAACGAGGGAGGGTGGTGCAACGGGCCGAAAGGCATTTTGACCGACTCGTATGATATTGCAGGATTCGTTTGAGGTCAAAATTTAGGTAGGCATGAGGCGATCTCAACATGCACTTACGGGGACAAGGCACCTAAACGGTGGTTCTGAGTGTGTCGTGGAATGACGCTTCGACGAAAGTGGTATCGGGAATCTAGGCTGCAAGGGGGCTGTAGATGGCTTTGTGGTCGGATAGCTACAGCAATTCAAAATTAATTCTGCCGAGGGTAGCACTTGATTGGGAATGATAGGAAGGTGCTTCCTGGAAGATTTTGTGTCATGTATAAGTTCAATGATTCCGACTCTACTGGGCTTGTCTAACTGTTTTCTAAATTATGCTGAATTCCAAGCGACACAGCTCTAAAGCTTCAGATTGTCTTGGAAGTACGCTTTAAGGGCGGCATCTAGTGCCTTGCAGGCGTAAACGTAATCGCCAGGCTCGTTGTATAGCTGGGCGGAAAGACGACCAAGCACTTTCCCAGCATGGCCATTGATGGGCACGAAAGTGTGTCTGCGGGTCAATTGCCATTCGGAAACGAATTCTATTAACTTTGCCAACGCTGCTGAGTCATTTGCATCGAAGTCCTTCGAGTACTCTTCTATAGGCAAGAAAAACGAGACCATTGCGTTGGAGAGGGTCTTTTCCTTGTTCTCGACGATCTTTGCTTCGGGCCACTGCTTCAACACAATCTGAGCTGCTTTCCCAGCCAACTCATAGCAGTACTTCCGAATACTCTCCTCTCCCCCGCCCTTTTCGTTTCTAAATTCTATCGCTTTGGGCACCGTTGCAATGGCTGCAAAAGTGCGCAGGCCATTAAAGGCGAACTTATGGAAAAGCAAATCCGCCTCTTCTTCCTTGGTGAGCTCTGCATCTGGCGAAACGTAATTATGACTCACGGGGAGCGATTGGATGGTCCGATGGAAGCGTGGGTGAACGTACAAAAGGGCACATCCTCGAGGCACATGGAACCATTTGTGGAGGTTGGAGCAGAAGAAGTCTGGTGCAACAGCATCGAGTTCTAGCGGAATAAGGCCAATGGCATGGGCGCCGTCCACCAAAGAAATAACGCCAAATTCTCTACACAAATCCACGAGGCTTTCCCACGGAACCTTTACACCGGGCATCAGCACCACGGCATCAAAAAGCGCCAACTTGGGCCTGTGCTCCTCAAACGCTGCGCGAAATTTTGCAACCACTTGTGCGTCCAGCACAGGGTAGGCAATCTCCACCCACACAAACTCAATTCCTCTGTAGTCGTGCAAATACCGCACGGTATTGGCACACGCCCCGTACGTCGACGTGGGCATCACCACAACATCTCCCTTTTTCAAATCTACCAGCTGGAGAACGGTGTTTACTGCAGTGGTTGCGTTCTCCACTAGCGCCAAGTTCTCCGGTTCGCACTTAACAATCGGTGCCACACTGCGAACCGCACGCCGGTACTGTTCCTGCTGGCGCAAGCGAATAAACTCGTCCGGGTATGCCACGTCTTTGTTGAAGGCAGAATGGTACTCTCTGATAACCTCTTCTGGAGGAAGACCGTAGGAGCCATTGTTTACAGGCACGACGTGGTCAGGAACCTGGGAGAAGTGTTTCTTCCGGAAGCTGTGGCCGAACTTGGGCATAAAGAAAAGTGGTTTGCTGATAGAGGGTGAGTCTTATCGGAGCGCGGGCCATAAGTGGAGTAGGGGCACAAAAGAGGGAACCCGGTGCTACCGGAGCATGCAGGGACTGGGCTGGAAAAGGAGAGGAAATCTGAGGTAAGAAGGAGTGGAGAGTTGTGGATGGTGTGGACTGGGATCTTTGGGTTCATGGTATCAATGCTCTGGTGCTGGCAGTCCAGGTACTAGGGGTCCAGGTGCCAAAGGGTCCACTGGAATCTTGTGCGGGTAGTGACGTAGGCGGGTGGTACGGGGGATGGCTACCCACGAGTCAATTGAGGCCAATTGCGGAGTGATGCAGCTTTCTGTAATTTGACCACGTTACTGGGAAAAAACTACGATGTTAGCCTGGTGTGACAAATTGCAAAGTGTGGTAGGTGTAGCAGCTGCTCAGATGGCTGCGAAATGTGTCTTGGGATTAGTCCCGCAGGAGCATGAACTACAAGACATTGCGAAAAGTGCATTAGATGTCTATGTTTCCTCCGATTGACGACTCCTAAACCTCGCAATTGAAGTTGAAAACATGCTCGAGCCGAAACGCTCAGTACCTCCCATCCAGTTCAGTTTTCCTTGCTTTGCCTTTTCGAGGCTCTGGTGCATACTAAAACCGATGCGATGTAGTCCAGTGCTCTTCGCAGCCAATGACTCCACCCGAATAGTATAATTGCAAACACCTTCAATTGCTAAACGAAAAAACCAGCCAGTTCCATCATAACCAACCCTTCAACTTCACCACACTTTTCTATCCCTTTCTCTCTGCTCTCCATCCATCCTTCTCGTATCCCTCCTCTGCGACGTTACAATGGGCCCACGCTCTGCGAGAAAGTCCGAGCCTTACGCCACAGATCTCATCCTGTCAAACCCTTTTCCTTCAAATAAAACTTCCTTCAACCCCACTCTTGGACCGCAATTCACTTTGCAGTCCTCCTCCTCGACTACCCCGGTCTTGATAATCCTGCGCACATCTCATCTACAGATCTCCAGGCCATGTTCTGCTTTCGGCAATTGACACACAGAGGTCTTGCCAGCGCCCGACCGGCAGTACGGCGGCTTCCATGGCGACCTATTTCTATGTTACGGCCCGCCGTTCCGTTGATCCGACAATACTCGAACCAGAATCAGTCTCATCGTGAGGATCCCGACTCGGCTGAAGAAACCAAGATAGACCTCAATGAGCTAAAGAAGAAGGAAAATTTGCAAAGCCTGCCCAAGGCCCGCCTTCCAGTCACAAAAGAACAGCTTCTTGCATCAACCAGAGGCTTCTTGCCCAGGTTGTGGATCCGCCTACGGTGGCTCCTCAAACGTTCCAATAGACCGTTCAACACCGACGACTATTCTGCATTTTTCTCCTGGCTCGTCATGGGCAACGCCCTCGTCTTAATTCTAGGAACCACAACGTTTGTGCTGTTGGTCATTTTTACAATCAATACGGTGTTTGCTCAGGAGCTTGTTGCTCGCAAGGTGGGTGAGTTCATCACCAAAAACTCCAAATTGACCGTCACTTTCGAACACGCTATTGTGCCCGGATGGTCTGACGGTAAAATATCCTTTAAAAAATGCTTTGTCAGCAGAAGGCCCAAGGCGATTCGCCAGTTCTCCAAGGGTAGTCAAGCTGAAGCCTATGCAAAGAGTTTAGATTCTCTGGACTTTGAGGGCGAACCAGTGGATGATGGAAACTACACTCAGTTTGACTTGACTATTGAAGAGGTGAATATGTCGCTATCGTTCCGAAAATGGGTTAACGGAACGGGCATTGTGGATACGTTAGAGGTCAAAGGCATGCGAGGTGTGGTGGATAGAACACATGTCCACTGGGACCCTAATGATGATGCTAGAAACTATAAGAATGTTCACCAGTTCGGTGACTTCGAATTTAATGATTTCAGAATGGAGGATGTGTTGTTCACGCTTCTTCAACCTGCTAATTTCCGTGCATTCAGTGTCGCCATATACAACTGCGAGTTGGCCAAGCTACGAAAACACTGGCTTTTCTATGACTTTCTCAACGCCAACATTATGAGCGGATCCTATGACAACTCGCTCTTTACAATCCACAAAAGACAAAGACTCGATGACTTTGACGATGATGGCTCTAATAAGAGTGTGGCACAATTGCCCTGGAAACGTGTCACCAGACTCCGCGTTGATTCGCTAAATATCGATCATCTAAATACTGGTTTGGAGGGGCCCTTCGGCTGGATCACATCCGGTAAGGTGGACATGATTGGAGATGTCATGGTGCCAGAACAAAACAAGGATTTCCATGTCCTGGAAATTGTCAGCATCATTACTCAGTCGATTAATAAGGAAGCAACTCGCTACATCAATCCTGAGATCCAGGATAGAGAAGATCATATCCTCCGACTCACCAACGGCAGTACCACTGGATCAGACGATATCTCGAAATACTTTGTGCTTGACTTGACAATGCGCCTTAATAATGTTCGAGCTCTGGTACCGTTCAAGGCCCCTGAATTGAGTTATGTCAACTATGCACTTATCAGGCCTATTGTGGCATACATCAATCTGAGAAATGCCTTTATCGAGGTGAAGTCCCGGATTGTCAAGAACATTGAAGATTTCAGCGGATCCTGGACTGTCTATGACTCGCTTTTGATGGACGACATCTCCGAGGAAGTATACGATGGTTTTGCCAACTACGTTGCGGATGACGAGGCCAGATTGGTCCGTATGCGTAAGGTAGCTTTCTGGACAATGCAATTGCTAGTACAGTTCATTGTCTTTGGTCTTGGAGCTGTCACCTAGAGTCGCAACACCAAAACTAGCATGGCCACATATGAGGCAAGACTGATGCCTGTGAGAAGGAGAACCAGATCGCCTGCGGTCTTGAACTCCTCCATATCCTTCTCCGGGTTATAATAAGTGTCCACAGTGGATGCCTTAACCACGCCAATGAAGTATAGCAAGCAACCGTACACAGTGTAAACGGTGCCTATTGGAAGAAACTCTGACGAAAAGAGTTTAATCATGACAATGGAAAATGATAGACATGAAATAGCCGTACGAGTGTAGGCACCCTCATAGGTTCGCTGATGAGCTCTGACATCAAGCTTGAGATTATCGGCGAGATCGCCTAAGCGGGACCGTCTTCTGGTGAGTTCCATGAGGACGAGTTAGTTTATTACGATAAGTGTGGAGCGATTACCGCGAAGTGCATGAAGCCTCACCCTGGAAAGCCTGGACATGTTTCAAGTCGTACGATTGTATATAGTAATTTTTGGGAGACAAAACATCAAGGAAAGCACAATTTGCAAGAAATTTAAGCATTATATCAGATTATTCCATTTTATGGTCTCAATCATCCTTCAAATCACCAAAGAGTTAACTCTAGATTTGCATCCACTGGTGCACTACAATTCGCACCCGTCGTTGATCAAACTCTCTTAACACTTACTTACTTGCATTTCGAAAGTGAACATTCAGCTACTACCTCGAAGTTTCAACATAAGGAATTTAGCACACTAAAATGCCACCGAAGAGACAACTTGTAAAGTTGAAGGTTTCGCCTGAGTTCCTTAAGACACTTCCGGTTTTCGCTACACCCAAGGCAAAACGAGTCAAGAAGATTGCCGAGGACAAGAAGAATGAGAAAAACGATAAAACCCTGCTGCCCGGTCCCCATGATGACAACTCAAAGGTAAACTCGGGCATGAAGGAGTTGTCTACGGCAGGATTAACCGTACACAGCGTCAACGCCAACTTCGCTCTTGATAAGTCGGGCAGACCGGCCAAGAAGTGGGTTCGTGGATCCAGACAGTTCAAAACGTTCAGTGGCTTCAAAGTTAAGCTCAAAACATGGAGACACAAGAGTGAAAGAGAGAAGCACGATCCTCCTAAGGAAGAGACACCCCAGGACAGCTTACCCAAACAGGAAGAGGTAGGTCTGGAGACTCCCTCAGAGGCTACGGCAATTACAGCATAAACATGTAACATAGGAAATATAGGAAGGTACCGACGTTTTAAGGAAGACGAGGTAGAGACAGGTGATGAGACATGCATGGAATGGAAAGTTGAGGTTTCTGACGTGAAAACATGAGGCGGTCGAATTTACATTCTCTTTCTTGGCGACAAAGCAATACAGGCGCTTTTAAACAGAGTATCTAATTCGAGGAGATGGTCAATTTGGCGAGTAGCTTGGACCGTTATCTCAAGGCCGCGGATTGTTGTAAATCTGGTTCAGTATCAGAGGCAGACAGTATTATAGCACACTATTAAGCCGAAAATTAACAAATAGCATCAAAGTAAGAGTACAAAGAAAATTTAAGAAAATTTGAAAATTCATTTACACTGTATGTATCTGTTGATATCTGGGCATCTCTAAACGTACCGAACCGCTACATACACACCAAAATCAACTACCATCTACACTGACCATGTTGGTGGGACGCAGGGTGGCGCAGAAAAGCATAAGGAGCTTTTCAAAAACAGCTCTTTTGTGTAACACCACAGAGCCCGCTTCGTCCACACAGGCGAATCATGCCATCTCCAACAAACAACTCCTATATACCACCGACCGCCTCACACCAGGACTGATATTCTTCTTGCCTCATGGCACAAGAATCTTCAACAAGCTCGTTGGTTTCATGAAGAATCAACAGACAAAGTATGGCTTTCAAGAAGTTATCTCCCGTTGATCTACAAGAACGAACTTTGGAAACAGTCAGGCCATTGGGACAACTACAAAGAGGATATGTTCAAGGTAGTGGGTAATGATCTCTCTAAGGAGGAAGGAGATGCATGTGAACATGAGGATCAACATGAATACGGCCTCAAGCCAATGAACTGTCCAGGCCACTGCATTATTTTCTCGAAGTTTGACAAGTCTTACAGTGAGCTTCCTGTGAGATACTCCGACTTTCTGTCGTTGCATAGAAATGAAGCGAGTGGGGCTCTTTCTGGGTTGACAAGAGTCAGAAGGTTCCACCAGGATGATGGTCACATTTTCTGCGCTTTGCACCAGATCAATGAAGAAATAACCAACACCATCAACCTTATCAAGGACACTTACAGTGTTTTCGGCATTGACTCAACCAAAGACGTTGAGTTTTACTTGAGCACAAGACCAGAGAAGTTCATGGGCGAGATAGGTGCGTGGGATGAGGCCGAGAGCCAGTTAAGAGAAGTGTTGGACGCTACAGCTGGAAAGGATGGTTGGAACATACGTGAAGGAGATGGAGCATTCTATGGTCCCAAGATCGACATTTTGCTCACAGACGCCTTTGGCAAAAAACATCAGGTGGGTACAATCCAACTTGATTTTCAGCTCCCCTCTCGTTTCGAGCTACAATATACTGCTCAATCTGGCTCCAAGGTGCAACCGATTATGATTCACAGAGCAGTCTTTGGTTCCTTGGAGCGTTTCTTCGCAATCTTGCTAGACCATTACCAAGGTGCATGGCCATTTTGGCTCAATCCAAGACAGGCTGTGATCGTACCAGTTTCTGAGAAACATGTCGAGGCAGCCAAGACCCTTCAAAAACAGATTTCTGGTGACATAGCTTACAGTGACTCTGTGGCACCAATCACCGGATTCAACTTCTACGTCGATATTGATTCGAGGGACGAGAGTGTCGGCAATAGAATTAGAGACGCCGTCCAAAAGAAGTATTCCTATATCTTGATGCTTGGTGACAGAGACATAGAGCAAGGGACCGTGGCAGTTAGAACCAGGGAGAACAGAAAGGTGAAGAACATGACACCAAAAGAGATTGGTGATCTTTTCGTCAGCCTTGAAAGAAGCTTCCAGTAATTTTTATTTGTACATAGTCTACACGTTACGGCCTTCACTCCTGAGCCCCGTACCCTCTACCCACAAGGATCTTTTCCAAATGGATCCACAAGTCTCTGATGATCATTTTATCTCTGAATCTTTTTTCGCCACGATCGATTCTCACGACATTCACGTTCCAGTCCTTGATCTGCTTTGGTACCACATCATTCTGATAAGCGATGAAAAAACCGGGATATTTTTGAAACAAAACCTCAGGCTTCGAATACTTGTATTTAGCGAACTGCCAGGCTTGTCCTGTCGTAATGATGGCCACCACTCTGTCCCAGTATTCTGGTTTAGTGAACATGTCGACATTATCCACAACCATGATGGAGTGTGCGGAAGGAGCTAGTTTGTCGGAGACGTGGTTGATGGTCACCACGCCTGTCTCTGGTCTCTTCATGGTACTGACATTGGGCTCCACGAATCGGCTCTCCTCCAAAAACTCTTTGATGTTGGCCAAAGAAAGTAATGCTGTGGTGGCTGGGGAAATGATGATGATGGGCAGCTTTTTGCTAGCAGCAGTGCCCGTTCCGTTAGAGCTGGAGGGTCTAGAAGACTTGCTTCTCTTTAATTGCGACGAAAATCTCTTTGCATCGGATATGAGGGTCTTGAAGACGATATTTTTCGAACCTCTCAAGGCCGAGTTATGGTCCACAGAGTCTTCCTGGTACTTTTCTATGCGGGCCATCTGAGGGTCCTCCAACTTTCTCTTCTTTTCATTTTCGTCTGCGGCATCGCCAGCATCTCCTGTAGCCTCGTCCTCTTTCACAAACTGACAAGAATCAGAGCTTCCACTCAACCAGGTTGTCAATTCAGCCTTCACCAAGAACTTGAAGTCGGGTATGCCATTCTCTAAACAAGCATTTTTGTAGTCCACAATCGAGGACTTGTCGTGCATCCAACAGAAGATGACAGCCCTGAGCAGCTGACGTTGGTCTTCGTTGTAGAAGTTTGTGAGGTCGTCCAAGGCATATTTGTCGTCGCTACCAAAGGAGGCATGCGTAGCGTCCTTGATATTGTCGGTAGCATCGCCATCCTTGAAAAGCTCAATAGGCTTTTTGCCCGTTGTGGCTTTTCTCAACTGCCTGATGGGGTCCATGAGTAGTAGTACTGACGATAACGTTGATATTTTCGCATCCGCACTGCTAGTACTACTCACACCTACAATCAACATACCCACTCAGGCTAGAAACCCGTCGATAAACCATCAAATTCGAGCTTTCAGAAATCCTGATAAAATCTCGCTTTCCAGATTGACGTCGTGGAGACTGTCTGTTCATCAAGTCGTGATCATCACACTTACCTAAAGAAAGGCTCTCCCTGAATATGTCATTTTCAATCTCCGACGTCCAGCAATGGGCTCAGGAGGCGTTCAGAACACTAGAGAAAGCCCGTGAACTCTCTTCTTCGGCACAGGCGGTTCTTGAGTCCACAGCTCACATCCTTAGAGATCAATTACCAAAGAGAGTTCAGGTTGCATCCGAGAACCTGGGCCTAATAATGGATCAGCATGCCAACATATCCGCCTTGATGGAACACATACGCGTTCAGGTGAATGACGGAATCATTGGGTCCCATAGAACTGCTGCCGAGAGTCAGCTAAAGCCAGTGATGGAGAGACTCGACCAGGTGCTCAATCAATTGCGTGCAACCCCTGTTCCCGAGGCACTTTTAAGCGACGAGGTTGACGATAAAGCCAGCTATAAGAATTTGGGTGACTTCATCGCTGACGAGGAAATTAATCTACTCAAGGAGAACATCCATATCTACTTAGCCAATTCTGCAAAGACATGTGATCTACTAGCTCAGCAGCTTGAGGTCCTACTAAAGGAGTATCACCGAAACTCAAAGAAGTACTTGAGCTTAAACAAAATGTACAAGTCTTCGGTCGCTGAAACAGCGACGCTTCTTCGTTTCGCAGCCATGACTCAATCCCCTCCGAAGGAACAAAGCAACATAGTTCGGGCCATTTTACGAGAAAATGGCTCGCTAGAGCAGGAGCTTGTATCATTGTTGGAAATGCTCACCAATCACTACGACCAGTGCTCGATTGCAGTAGACCTTTTGAAGTCCAATGCAGAGAGTAGTGGAGTCAATTATGAGGTTCTTCAAGCTGATACCGCCGAGCTTCCGCACGTACTTCGAGAGTTTGCTGCAATCCATGACATAATTATGAATAACGAGACTAGGGCCGCAAAGTTCGTGGAGCTGAAGCTTCCAATGATAGAGAGCTTTGTCGAGCAATCTACAGCCCACACAGAAACGAACACCGCGTTCAAGAATGAAAAAATAACAAAGTTCGTTTTGCTCATACTTAAGGTGGAAGAAGTGCTCAGGCTGTGCCTGATTGAAACCGCCGAGCCACCTACGAAGCTGGCTATAGGGCTTTATACGGATGTGGTAAACCAGCTTCTTCACCACTATACGCAATTTCTTGCAATTTTCAAGCAGCATTACATCACAGAGCTTCATTATGAGCAATACGTCTATCCAAGGAAGTATGTTAGAATGCTTGATGACTTTTTGCATGGTCCACTTTTAGAGCTTGAAGAGGATGAACGAGCAAGGCGAGCGCAATGGTTATCTCGCTACGGTGACTTCATCCCCAAAGAGCTCATACTTCCTGGATTCCAGAGCCAACCGTGCGTGGTACAGGTGACCACAGAAGGTTTGGAGATGCTTCAGGCTGGTACCGCTGAGGAGGATGAGGCGAGACTTCTTCTGCTTCTCAAAAGGCATCAAAGCCGAGGCACCAGTCCGACAAAAAATGGCTCAAATGAAGACTGAAAAATGCATTCGTAATATATATTTATTTCTAATATCTATTTGAAAACAGTAGTATCAAGATGCGCCTGGCTGCAAAATCTTGCATCTAATAGAAGTCTCACTCACCTGCAGCCATATCAACAGAAGTAACCATAACACTAGAATACAACGACAAATCGAATGTCGAAAAACTTCGGCCTCCTGTTTACGAAGGCTTCAGGAGGCTCATCTCAACAGAGTTCTAGCAATGCCTCCTTAAGTGGGCCTTCAATGTCCATGGCTGTTCGAGATGAGTACTCAGATCTAGAGGACTCCGAAGATGAGCCAATACTGGAAACACCGGCGATTCTGGAACCACCCCAACCGTCAGGCTCTCATGTTAGCCAATACGGCATTGGTGCTAAGCTTCTCATGAAAATGGGATACAAGCAAGGCCAGGGATTGGGTGCAAACCAGGAGGGAATAGTGAACCCCATAGAGACAAAGCTACGACCTAAGGGATTAGGTGTTGGCGGAGTGCACGAGAAGACGGGCAATGAAGCAGCCAAGATAATTAGAGAAGTCTCTTCCAAGGTGGATGATAAAGATCAGGAGTTAGAAGCGCTACGGCGCAGATACTCAAGCATAGTACAGAGATTGAAGACTAGAGGAGTCAAGTTGCATTCTCAGTTTGAAGAGATGCTACGCTTAGATTTGACGGATGAAGGCCGTGTTAAGGACGAAAATGCTGCCAAGATACAAAGAGGCTGGGACGACCTCTCTAAGCTAGAGTCTGACATGACCGCACTTGATACAAATATGAGGTTGGAGTCTGAAGAGGCTAAAGCATTTGAAATAGAAATTGCCGAAGGACTATCACTTATTGAAAGTCTGCAAGATCTACAATCTATTCTCGATGACTATAATCAGCAGCAGACCAAAGAGGCCGCTACACAGTGTGTCGAAAAGATCACCAGGATGAGAAACCGACCAGAAATTGTACTGCCGCATCTTCTAATTATCATCCTTTCGGAACATATACCATTGAAGTTGGATCCTCGCGACGAGGATCTTGCGTTGTGGTGTTCGTTGGTTCGAGAAATTGAGGTTCACCTGTCCATACACCTAGGTGAGTGGGATTCTCTTCTACTATCCAAGCTCAAATCATATATCGAGCCTCTTCTCGATACAGCAGATTTTGACGCTATTCAAGATCTAGTTGTCTCGTGGAACGATCTGCCTGCCATCTCTGACAGCGCCCTTTTCAAGAGAAGCTTGTTCGACCAACTGCTCCAGCCATTTATTGAGCGAGAACTTGACAATTGGAACATAGTGGAAAGTGAAGATTCCAAATTACACATACTAAATCTTGCTATTTCTGTCGGTCTTGATACCGACATTCTATCTACAACCTTTCAGCAGCTTGAAGCTAGATTCACTAGTCTAGTTCAGCCAAATAGTGAACTTTGGAATCTGGTGCTCACTGCGAAGGATATCAAAGCACTCTATCAATCAAGCTTGAAAAGAATCCTTTTGCATCACAACGCGTGGGCCGAAGTGTTTTTCCTATGGTCCCTGAGGTCTCAATTCCGTGAAGAACTCATCCGTGCCATCATCGGTTTAGTCTATCAACATTGTGGACAAACTGCTGAATCTCCTAACTTCAACGTCTTTTGGCTTCTTTTGCAACTCACTTATGATGAGCAAGAAATTCTGCAAAGCCAGTTGGAGATTACTCTTCAATTTTGCATTCTCAACCCTTCGTTGAGGTATCTCTCGAGGTTGTTGCAGAAAACTCCGCAACAGGTCCCGTCGTGGTTTTGCGAAACGCAGTCAATGTTTCAGGTCTTAAGTGACAAATTTCCAATTAATGACATAACGCTATGGTTTTTCAATACCTGCCTTGAAAAGATAAGCATATACACAAAGACGGGCCGATTGGCTCTAGGAGGTCTTCCCAGTATAGATGATGATGCATTTCCAACTATCGATATGATTATCAGACTAGCTGAGGGCAATGGTACTACAGGTAAAAGTGACGTCAGGGCACTACGTCTGTCACAACTTATGGCTGTCTTCCGTGACGTAGTTGCCGACTACTGCTTCAAGCATGGCATTGGCTTCATCGCGACCGATCAAAGAGATGCGACTATGAACAGAATCTACCAATTGACGCTACTCAATGGGAAAGAGAGAAAGTGTTTCATCAACGACGATATACTTTGGGTTGAATTTGGGACCAAGTTCGAACCTACTAGTGTAAACGATTTGATCAAGTTGGAGTAACCCAGTTTGGGTGCAAATCGTGCACACAGTGCGCAGATTTATGTCTGGAGAACATACGATCGAAGAAGGATACACATCTTTCCCAGAATGTTATCTCGGAGAATTCCACGTGTGGTGCCCTTAGGCGTCAGATTTTATGCCAAACCACCCAAGAACAAGGTTTCCAAGTTCATTGACGATATTGGCAGGGAAGAAACTAAGGCTTCGCAAAACACATTAAAGGTTGTCCGTTGGATGGGAGGTCTTACGATAATTACGGTATGCTGCTCGCTTTTTTGGGCCAGCTCTATGTCTGCCCCTGTCAGAGAGAAGGAGGTTGACCTTGGCGATTTGTCCAAGGACGTCCGTAAGGATAAGGACTGAGTGACCTGAAGAAGTTAAGACGAGACTTAATCCACGTTGTCTCGAGGGATGCAAATGGGAACGACATGTTCTCAGTCGTGTAAATAGAAGGAGGGACTTCCAACTCCTCATGTTGAAGTTCCTGAGGACGGATTTCCAGACTTGCATCTTTGAAGAGGAATGACTCATACGGACTGTTGTGGCTTCAGTTGTGATAATGCCAGGAAAATTGAAGTTCAGCTAAACGAATTACGAAATAAATATCACGATTTTGTACTAGTCTTCATGCTGTCATCTACTGATGGGTGCACCTGAGGTGCACTCACACTCATTGTTGGGAACTCTTCCTCAAACTTCGCCTTTACGTAAAAAGCAAACATTTTCAGCTTCTCGATGGAGTATCATCCAGCCCATATTATCAAGGGTTTTCTCTTCGGACTCCACGTGCTTAGTCAGCTTGAGTTGCTAGCATATGGGTTTCGCATTCAGTACTGATTTTTTCACCTCAAGTTTCTATTCACTTCTCTGAATTGCTATAAAGCACCATATTAGCGATGTTTAGAACTGCTTTCCATTCTATGCGCCAAGGCGCTATCCTTTCAAGAAGGTACGCATCCTCCGGCCGTGCCGCTCCTATCTCTAGGGTCGGTTTTGCTCCTAAAGCTGCCTTGAGTGTTTCGCTTTTGGCAGTTGCCATCATGTACCCTATCAACCAGGCTCTGAATGATGTGAAGGAGCAGGTCAAGGAGCAAACCAAGGAGCTTGTCGAGGATGCTTCCAAGCAAACCGAAACCGTGAAGGAGGATATCAAGGCTGCTGTTACCCCAGATGAGAAGAAACCCGAAGATGACTCTGAGAAGCCAGAGGAAGCTCAGGCTGCCTTCAACCCCGAGACTGGTGAAATTAACTGGGACTGTCCTTGTCTCGGAGGCATGGCTCACGGTCCATGTGGCGAGGAGTTCAAGGAGGCATTTGCATGTTTCGTCTACTCGGAAACCGAGCCAAAGGGCATCGACTGCATCAAGAAGTTTGAAGCCATGAGAACTTGCTTCAAGCAGCACCCTGAGCATTACAAGGAGGAGCTTTACGAGGATGATGAGGTGCCAAGCGTCGAGACGGATGCTTCATCTGAGGGTACTGCCGCTGTTACTGCCACTGTTACTGATGCCACCTCTTCTAACAGTGAAGCAAAGGAGGTTGCTCCTGTAACAGAAAGCATCCCTTCTGAGGGTCCTTCTCATGCCCACTCTGAGTTGCCTTCCACTGCCCCTGCTGAGGGCGCAAATGCATCTGACGTTTCTTCTTTGAAGGTGACAGCCAAAAAGGACGCTAATTCGGGAGAAGAGCAACCCAAGCTTTGAGTTAAAAAATATCGTGTAAATAGAAAAATTAGCTCACAAGTTTAGATCAATGTTTATGTTTGTAAGGACGGTTTGTATTGATCGTTCAGGTTGATTAGCAAGCACAGGAGCCTCTTCGTATTTTGTTCAATTCGATCGACTCGAAGCCCGTGACGCTTTGTCTTCTCCCGCTGGGTAACTGCACCCCAATAGAGGCAGCACGCTTGAAGACCAGCTCCACAAGCAGAAGCTGTTTGCATGAAATTTCCAACAAGTCGGTGTCCCAATCAGCAATGTAATCGTCAAGATTCACCTTCGGGTTGTTACGGCAAAGAACCTCCTGGATTTCATCCTTATCGATGCATCTGTCGTTCTCTCTGTCTATCTTGTTGCCAACTAGTACCACGCCTGGCTTGTCCACCTTGCAATGTTCCTTAAATCTGGAGAACCAGTCTCGTATACTTAGCACAGATTCGTAGTTGGTCACGTCATACACAAGAATGCAGACATCGGCGCCCCTATAGAAAGCCTGAGAGATCGAATTGAAACGTTCCTGGCCAGCAGTGTCCCACACTTGAAGATTCACTTTCATGGAGGTCGAGCCCTGTTCTGTTTCAACAAAGGCTTCATTACCTATGCTATGCTTGGGAATGCTGACGCTGGTGGTCAAGTAGTCGCCTCCAATTGTGGCTTTGTAGGCATTGGTAAAGACATGGTGAACGAATTGAGAGCGTAGACACGTCTTTCCCACACCAGAGTCGCCTAGAAGGACAACCTTGAGGAAAGGCGGATCCATGAATGCTCAGATTGATTTCTAGCTGTTGTGGGGAGGCAGTATAACCTGTGGGTGCTCAAGGAATGGTATCGATAAATGAGGTGTGTATGCGAGTATACGATGGTGTAGCAAGCTGTCTAGCGGTAGCAGGAAGAAAGAAGAGAAAACAGAAGAGACTTTGGTGAAGACTGAAATGAGAGTCAAGAGTTGATGTTTTACAATAATGTTTGCTTTGAAACGAATTTTGCTTATAATGGTTCTTGTATTTCCTCACGGGCAGATACTGAATTCATAAAGTGTGTGAGAATCGAACCAGATGTGTAACATTGTGATGCATTCAAAAATATGAACTCCGCAGAATCTTTCATTTTCGTCTAGATATGCCCAGATACTGTCAGCCAGACAAGAGAAAAACTGTCATCTAGAGGAAATAATTGTTCACCAACTGGATAGGAAGAATGGTTGCAAAATCAGGTATCGGCAGTCGATTCCCGTGGGAGGCAAGCCAATTTCTTGCACTAGCTTGGAACCAAGCTTCATCGTTGAAAAAAAATAAGAAGAGGTATTAGCTAACATACCCGTTTTGTTCGTGCCTCCTCCTAACAAAGACCTCGTCAACATATTCATGCACGGCTTCAATGGCTGCGAACCACAAGAACCAGCCCACAGCCTCAACATTTAGATTTTTTTCGAAAACCGAGTAACCGTTACTTGAAAACAAAATGGGCCGTTACAGGATGTGACCAATTGAACTAAGTGCCTCGAACACCTGAATCACGTATATCCACTCGGACTTCCCCTACGTCTCATCCCCACCGAGGAAACGCCTATGCATACCGAGTCTCAAATCAGGACAATGAACCACCAGACGTCCAAAGTGCTACCTTTCAAATAAACTCCTAAAGATAATAAAATCTGGACCATTCACCATTTACCATTTTAGGCCCTTCCACCTTAGGAAACGCCACTTTGTAGGGGTCTGGAGCAGCCTTATCATCACGTGCCCAGTGCTCGTCGCATAAAAGCAACATCCACCGCTTCTTTCGCTCACACTACCATGAAGATCTATTACATTGGCATCTTGAAGGTCAAGGACTCCGTGGTGGAGCTTGCCGCGGCCAGAGACCTCAGCCAGTTTTCATTTTTTGAGAGATCCTCGGTATCTCAGTTCATGACATTTTTCTCCGAGACCGTGTCCCAAAGAACCGAAGCTGGTCAGAGACAGAGTATCGAAGAAGGCAACTACGTTGGCCACACATATACCAGGCTGGAGGGCTTATCGTGTGTCGTGATCACCGACAAGGAGTACCCTGTTAGACCTGCCTACACGTTGATCAACAAGATTTTGGAGGAGTACCTCTCGTTGCATCCAGCCAACGAATGGAGCACAATCACCGAGCCAAGCCCTGCTTTTGCTTTCGACAAGTTGGACACCTACATCAAGAAGTACCAGGACCCATCGCAGGCTGACTCTATCATGAAGGTTCAGCAGGAGTTGGACGAGACCAAGATCGTTTTGCACAAGACGATCGAGTCTGTTTTGCAGAGAGGAGAGAAGTTAGACACTTTGGTGGACAAGAGTGAAGCGCTTTCGTCGTCGTCAAGAATGTTCTACAAGCAAGCCAAGAAGACAAACTCGTGTTGTGTCATTGTCTAGTTGTATATGTGTATCATGGATCGTCATTTTTAGATGCGGTATGTCAAATACCACCGTAGACATGTCGAGGCACCGTCTAGGTCTACAATCTCGACTGTTTCACGGCGTCAAATGCCTTGAGCAATTTCCTTCTCGCCCCGAGCGCCTTAACGCCCTTGTTTTCTAACTCCTCATCCGAGAGTTCCACAAGGTCTTTCCAGTACATGTCCTTCAAGCAGTCAGTGTACTTGTGAAGACGAAGAAGCTTCAACCAAGCGGGGATGTTATTGAGCAAATCGAGCGTGGCTATCTCAGTGGGCATCAGCAGCAGACCAGCGTTGGAGCTCTGGCCACCCACCGGTGTCGATGCTCTGGATCTCGAGGAATCGTCTTTCTTCATTTTGAGTGCTGCAGCCGAAGGCCCTTGCGAAGCCGCCACGGAGTATTTTTGTGGCTGAACTGGCACCAGCGAAGAGTTGGCCTGACGGTTGATCAGTTCTTCAAAAGCGAGCGGATTATGCGAGTAAGGCTGCTGCAGTTGCAGTGTTTGGTGCTGGTAAGCTGGACCCTTTCTGTTGGAGTCAAGAGCGACACGAGAATTAATAGTGGCAAGTGCACCCAACTTCAGGGCAGCGTTGAGGTCGTAGCCTTCATCTGGCGAAGGACCATGCTGGGCATACGAAAGAGGCAGATTGGAGGCGGCAGCCAATTGCAAGAAGTTGGTTTTCTCATGCAAATGGGAAGTAGGGCTGCGGGCTCTTTCCAAAGGATTAGGCTGCTGCTGTGGCTGTTGCTGCCCGCTAGTGCCTTGAAGCCTGTTGTGGAGACTTGGATCCGCCAGCTTAGGCCGCTGGACCTTCAGCTCTTGGAAAAGATGCGATCTATAGTCGTTGTTCTTGGGCTTGGGCTGTACAAGTCCATTTTGCAACTGGGAGCCTCCGCCCAAGGAGGCGTTGTCCATGCTTGAAACCAAGTCCTCGTAGCCGTAGTTCATTTTTGGCGGCACCAGCGCCTGCTCAGAGGAGTGGTTGAGATGGGCCTCGAGGCGAGACTTCATGGTGAGCAAAATGTCAAACGGCAAGTTGTTGCACCAGTGATCAAGCATCGCCACAATGTCCTGTGGATCCAAATTCTCCATCCATGACGTGAAGCCCACTAGGTCGTCATAGAAGGACAGACCAGAGGCTTGGAGTCTGGATAAGCCCAGACTGGCATTTTGACCCCTGCCTAGTAAATTAGAGAAGTCATTCACCAGCTGCGGCCTCAGCGGCACCAGCAACGATGGCGGCAAGAAAGACAGCAGTTTTGAGCCCAAAAGTCCCAGAAGATGCGAGCCTGCGCCAGCGCCTGGGGCCATGTTGTTGCTCAAGTGGGCCATGGAGGTTTTCTGTGGTGTCAACGACAGCAAATTTTCCAGCAACGAAGGGCCCAAGCCGTGGGAAAATTGGGGCAGCAAGAAATGGCCACCAAGCGAAGGTGTGGCACTTTCGTTGCTTGAGGTGTTGCCCTGGTTTCCAGCATCGTCGTTGTTGGACATGCTCAAGTCCAAATCCAAATCGGCTTTCAAAGCTTCAAATTCCTGCTGTAAATTGTAGCCGACCAGCTGCTGCCTCTGCGCAAAATAGTCCTTTGGAAGTGGCGGTTGCAGCATGCTTGAATCAGGACGTTCTGTCTTAGAGTGCTGAGAGTTTGTAGTGTCGACGGGCGGCGGGGAAAGAACAATAGGTCTTTCGGAAAAAGACGACAAGAACTCGGGATTTTTCGAGAAGAGCTCCTTGTCCATGGTCAAAACTGGGGCGGTTTTCGATTAGGGCCGGGTTGGAGGACCTATGGAGAGCTCATCGATGAAGCGTTGCGAAAAATCTGGGACGATGTGGATCACGTGGGTGGGATCACGGGCTCAAACGGACGGTGATTCTGGCCATCCCGTTTTTATGTCAGAGATGGAAAACAGGATTAGATTTAGCTGTTCATTTGATTTTTTAAGAGGCATTTGTGGCAGATTTTGCGTTTAGCCATATGTGGGGTATGTAGGCGATCTGGGTGGCTGCATAGGTGCTATGGTGAATCGAGGGCTGGAACAAAAAGACAATTATCTGGACCTATGAACGGTTTTAGAGTTTGGGTTCGAATGGTTTGTATTTGTCAGTGTAATGTAGTGAGAGGGCAGTTTGGTGCAGAAATAGGTCGATCATTCACTCCGTATGACTACCGAGGGCTTGTAACACCCTGGTGTGTGAAGACTCCGAAAAGGCATTCACTTAGAAGAGAAGACCTTCTTTAGTTTATAGAAATGGTCTTGTTTATGCTACCACAGTTGCGTCTCAAGAGGTGCTGGCGTTCCTACGTTTGTTCGGCTCCTATGCCTTTCTCCATTTCAGGTGGTTTTAGCCACAGGGGGAAGAAAAAGGGCATCAATAATAGGCTTGCTTCAAAGCATATTTCATTCACCAAAGCTTTCTTTTGCATCTTCTAGGAAGAACATATTGAAGTGGTAAGCGCAGGTCGTCTGTGACTGTCTTTCCTCGGCTGCCAAGAATGGCTGCGAAAAGAACCCGAAAGAGACTATCATCGTCAAGTTCGTCGGCAATCTTGACGGCTATCTAGCCTTCAAGATAATAAAGATAACTCTTGATTCTGAGAAAAGTAATATGATGTCCTCCTTATCAATGGCCAATCGAATATTGGCTTAATTGTCTGATAATGATCCACTTTAGGTGCCCAGTGTGATCAAGAGTGTTTAAACAGGATTACACTGGTCAAACCAGTTTGCGATAAACCACTAAAATATCAATCTACTCCATGTCATGACCCAAAATCTATTGAAACGAAACCATACTTCGTTTGATCTATAAAATGTTCCTTCCGGTAAGGATACCCAACTATCCATTTAGGTTGGCCTCTCTTACGAGCCAGTATTCTTTGTTCTCCATAGCTATGTCGCTTGTGAATTCCAACTCTGGGAATAGTTCCAGAATGCTTTTAAATAGGCCCTCAGCAAATGTCTTGATGAAGAAAAGCTGTCCTTTGTGCATGGTAGGATTTGTCGTCAACACATCTTCCACGGTGGTCGGGACCTTGTCATAACTGACATCAAGATCAACATCCTTGTTGGCTAACTTCTTTTCGAGAGTCTCGATTTCAGCAAACTCTCTTGACAAAACCAAGGCCCACTGTGACGATACACGCAAGGGACGTGTCACGTTCGAAATGTCTGCACATTTAATCAAGAGTGAAGATATGAGCTTGACTTTATCATCCAACGGATCGGAGGTTGAAAACTTGAACTTTTGCAACTTGTCGACATACTCGAAATGCTCAGCCATATCAGTTGCAAGAATGCTGCCAATAATAAGATGTTTGAGTGTCAAGTTTGATGAAGAGTCTGTGACAATATTGAGAAGCCTTGGGAGGCAGATGCGGAAAATTCTGTTGATGAAAACGGCGCTGTGATACAGCTCAAGCACCGATCTTTCATTGTAAACTTGAGAAGCGGATGCTTCATGGGAGATCATAAATGCATTAGTGACACCAGGATGGCCGACGTCATGGCCAATGGCAGCGAAAAGCAAGCCAAGGGATTGGAGAGGATTGAGGTGTGGCACAAGTGCTTCACCTTCGGGCGTACCGTGGCGAGAGGGTACACCATGTCTAGTAGGACAGATGCTTCTTTGCCTACTGGATTTTTCAATGTGGCAAGCTCGTCCTCCTTGGGGTTCTTGCGGAATTGGGAGAATTCCGGTAAACAGCCTAGGCGGATAAGATAGTGGAAACAGGCCTGCATCACATCAACGGCATGTCGGAAGTTGTGGAATGGGTTGCCGTGCTGGTAGTTGTCCCTGACTATGAGCACAAACATCATGAGCTCGTTTGAAGAAGGGACAGGAAGTGTTGACCACATGGCAAGCTCCCTGATGTAACGGAGAGCAAACTCGAGCATGAGAAAAGCACAGTAGGCCAAATCATCGCTCAGAAGCTCATGAGAGGGGAATGCCCAGTGGCCGACTAGATGAGCGAGTTTGGCAAGATGTTTTGGTTCGCTGTTGGAAAGCAAATCCATTGTGTTTATGCTGCTATTCATCAAAGCCAAAAGCTCGCGGAGACGTTTTTCCGTTGAGTTAGATTTGCCCAGACTCTTGCTGAGTAAAGAGTTCATGGTGGGCATAGCATCGGCCACGATGGTGGAGTATTCTTTCGAGAAGGTGTCGTTGATTACCTCGGGGCCGTTCCCGTCCAGAGCTCAATTCTGGAGATTCTATGGGCCGCGAGGCCATTGACAGTGGCAATTGCCTGGCTCAAAGAAGCCACCGTCGTCTTATCTAGCGTGTGTTGCTCTACCACAAGGAGGTTCAAGTGGCAGAAGAAGTAGCGGAGTATCAACGACTTGTCGGAAGCACAGAGGCTGTCCAAAGGATCTTTGCTGTTGGGGAAGTCGTCCAAAACAACCAACGTGGCTCTCTCTGCATCCTGTTCACTGTTTGACTTCTTGAAGAAACACAGAATAAGCAGTTTTATGCTGGTGTGGTGTTGTAGGGAGTGAGCTTGTAGAGCCGCTGAGACGGACTGAACCAGCAGGGGAGACGGACTGAGTACGTATACGTCTGCCATCGGGTGTGAGTTGCTGGAGGAGACTGTAATCTTTGTGTATGTGGTGGGTCTTTCTAGTATATGTTGGAAGTGCTTGTCTTATCTCTGAAAAAGAGATTTTGATGAGCGGAAAAAAGAAATTCACAGACAGATAGATGGTGAGACAGGGGTCCTGGGGTTGCCGGGCGTTGGGGGACCTGTCGGTGTACGGGTTTTCGTGATTGCACGGGGCCAGGGGCTGGTGGCAGCTGCAGCGTCTGGGGAAGGTTGGAAAATATAAAGTGGTCCCGATCGGCAATTCCACACCACCAACGACGGTAACCAGGCTATGACGTTTCCTGCTACAGGGAAAATGTACTGCATGTGGGCGTCCCCGGCTGGTCTCACCGCACAACCACTAGACAGGCTACCGCAAAGGAAAAGAAAAGTGGAGGCACCAGACAGCATGGTACTGCAGGCAGGCTGACAACGAAACAGCCTGCCAGCCTCACACTCACCCCACGTCGGTTGGAGGTCCCCGACTCGGCAAATCGGTTGCAAACCGGGCCGTTATGAACCTCACATTAGGGACATTCAAGCGTGATTTTGTGTGATGGGGTCTATGGTATCGAACATCACAAACAATGGCACTTGGCAACGCGCTGTCCGCCAAGCTGCCTGACGTATTCCGCTCTCTCGGTGCTGGTTTCATCAGTACCGCTCGGAGGTACTTTGGGGAGCACATAGCTACACAGGTTGCGATCCGAACCAAAACACAAAAATTTGTTAACTTTTTCAATATACTAGCCTATTTTTTTGTTTTTTTGCTGCTCTTTGACTCCGTCTGACTCCAACTCTCAATGTATTACACGCCTCGGGATCACCGCCGCTGATGACGTGATATTTTGTAACGGGTCAAGAAAACCGAAACACTGAATGCAAGTGTTTCAAACGGCAATTGATCAGCACCCTCGTCTATGCCTTCCTATTCTCTGCTTTTCTGAGTATTTCAACATGATGAACTTCCACTTTTTTGTCGGCAATCAGCTCTAAATCCATTTTTTCTCCGTCAAACAATTTGGCCACCTCCTCAAGCGAGTAGCCCTTGGTTTCAGGGTAGAAGAAGTATGTGTTGAGAACAATGATGAAGAGCAACACGCAGAACACAATGTAGTAGCGCCAGCCGATGTCGTCCAAGGCGATGGAATTGCAAAAAGACGCTATCACCAATGAGCCGTATACTCCAAGAAGTTCTACCGTGACACCTTTGGACCGCAACGAGTATGGGAAGATTTCCGTCGGGTACGCCAAAAGCAAAGGCGTATAGGCAATGTCGTAATGGAAGTAAAAGATGAAGATGAAGCCCACCACAGCACGTCCCGCTGCCATTGACCCGTTCTGATCAAAAACAGCCAGGCAGGCCGTCCAGATGATGTACGACACAAGCATTCCTATTCCTGACCAGAGGAATAGGGTTCTTCTGCCGAGATAGTCAACCAATAACGCCGCTGAAGCTGCGGCAATAAGGTTGAAAATTTGCAAAAGCCCGTTGATGAGCGTTTGCATTGACGAGCTAGTGATTCCAATGGTATCAAGTACCAACGTGAGGTAGTAGGACACCACTGCCACACCGTTCCATTGGGCAAAAATTCCTAACGACAATGCAATGTACGTTCTTCTTCTGTTGCCTGGCGTAGCGATCAAGTCCAGCCATTTCGTCTGTTTCGCCAGTCTCTCCATGTCCAATGCTGCAAGGATCTCTCTGATCTCCACATCCACCAAGGCACTATCATTGTCACCACCAGCGTGGTACTTTACCATGACTTCCCGTGCCTTGTCGACCTTGCCCTTGGATATCAACCATCTGGGGCTTTCAGGCACAAATACCAAGAAGGCAAGTTGCACCACAGGATAACCAGCCTGAAGAATGGTAGGTATACGCCATGCCCAATTGTCACCCAGACCAGCAGTACCATAGCACGCCCAGGATGCCAAAATAGCCCCCAAATAGTACAAGCACCAGTACATTGAGGTCATCTTTCCTCTGAAGCTAGGGTATGATAATTCAGCCACAAGAAGCGGAGCAGGCTGAACTGCAAGCATTCCAGCGCCTCCTACAATAAACCTCGAGGCAATGAGCTGAGCCAATGAGTGGCCAGTTGCCTGAATTATAGTAGCAATGACAATTCCCCAAAGACCAATGCACAAGGTCCATTTTCTACCGAGGTAGTCTGTGAGCCAGCCACAGAAGGGAAGAGCGATAACGCAGCCAAAGTTTTGAGCAGCATTGATGAATCCAAGCATGGTGCCCTTGGGATGACCAAACTCGTCCTTCCACTCATCAATGGCCTGAAGCCCGTTCATCAAAGAGCCATCGTAACCAGCAGTGGCAGAAGAGAGAAGAGGCACAAGCAAGATAAGATTGAGTTCCAAGAGGTGGCGGACCCGATACCATGGTTTGCCGTGGTTGGGGAGCACCTCAGCGATGGATTTTCCCACAATCTCCTCGATGGGAGTCGTTTTGAAAAACATGCTTGTGTGAGTGGTGTCAGTAGAATGGCTGCAAAATGGCCACCTTATATGGTTGTGAGCATGGAGCGTTCCGGGAATGCCCAAAAGAGCTCCGAGACTGGGGTGACGCGCGGGGCATGTGTGGAAATACGAGGGCGACAGGGGTCCGGGGCAGCTTGTTCTGGCGATTATGTGGTGATGATTTCCGGAGTACAGGAGTGCTTGGTCGACTGGATCTTTCTGATTCGACGGTTGGACGCTCGGCAAGGTAGGTACAGTGGGGTATGTGGGGCAGGCAGCTATACGCGCAGGCATTTTGCAGCCATTGAAGCCAAAAGTTTTTCACCGAGTCTCGGTGAATGAGGATGCAAAGAGGAGAAGAAGAGAACATGAAACTACGGCTAAGACACCAAGCTTAGAGCGAGAAGGAGGTATCCTGTGTCCGTTTGATCTGGATCGTATCAGGATCTTCTTGGGGACTTGGAAGGTGGCTTTCTGGAATGATGATTCCTCGAGTCACTTTTTCATGCTATATTTCGTGTTATATTTCAATTGAACAGAGGCTTGCAGCAATTGGCGAAACATCCACCTCTTCGGCTGTCTACACTTCACTCATCATTCTAATCTTGACTATTTATTCCTCATGGGCAGCAGTGACCACCGTCAACGATAAAGTCACTGCCAGTGGTGAAAGTAGAAGCGTTACTGGCCAAGTAGAGGTAAATACCCTTGAGCTCCCTGGCATCAGCATCTCTTCTCATTGGTGTTCTTCTGTACCACTCCTCCTTGGTCTCCTCAGTCACCTGGTAGGAAATTGGCGTGTCGATATATCCTGGAGAGACCGAGTTACATCTGGCAAAGTCGGCCCACTCTACAGCCAAAGACTTGGTCAAGTGGATCACAGCAGCCTTGATAGCATTGTAGTTAGCCTGCTGCTGGGGAAGATTCACAATGGACCCAGACATGGAGGCAGTGGTGATCAAGTTACCGTGGCCCTGTTTTTCGAAAACCTGACCAGCAGCACGAGCACAGTAGAACACACCGTTGTAGTCGGTTTGAACAACATTGTTCCACTCCTCGAAGCTCAGCTTGAGAAGACCTGCGGTGGCTGGAATACCAGCATTGGCAATCATCACATCCAAGTGACCAAAGTCCTTGATCACTTCCTTGACGCCATTGTCAACCAGCTCCCATTCTCTCACATTGACCTTGTATGCCTTTGCCTTGACCTTGTATTTTTCCTCGAGCTCTTTGGCAATATCAATGGCTGCGGTGTTCCTTCCGTACCACAAAGCGCAGTCTCCTCCAGCTTCAGCCAAAGCTCTAGACACTTCTGCTCCAATTCCGCCAGCTGCACCAGTGATGATGGTGACCTTCCCCTTCATGGAGAACATCTCAAAGACGCTGTCGGAGAGCTGTGGGTTTGGCTTTCTAATGGTGGACATGGTGGCTGCGAAATCTGTATTTGACTCTTGTGATGAGAAACACAGAAAAGTGACAGCACCCGAGACATTTATACTGCTGGCTTTGTGACCGCCGATGAGCTGTAGTGGGGTTAAGTGTGCACCGGGCCTTTATGGCCCCGGACTTCTGTCGCCTCGGACTTCTGTCGCACTATCGTGCGGGCGGGATACCCCATTGGTGATTGATATGGGGTAGATCGAATGATCGAAGAGAGAACTTCGAAAGCTTATTTTGAACTCAAGGGATTCTTATGAGTTTTGTGTAATTCGGAGTTGCTTATCCAAATCTCATTAGCCGAGTTGCGACTACCCATTGGGAGCTGGAGTAGCAATTGACGAAAAGATTAGATTGAAGCAAAACGGGCTCTTTTCATTATTGATATTGGCTCTAAAAAGCCGTTATTAGAAGTGTAGTTGTGAGGGAGGTATGCATGAGAGATATATAGTTTGAGCATGCAAACAGATCTCTAGTAGTATCACATCAGAATACTCCAAAACCGCAAAATACTCTCTACAGTAAAACCAATCATTGACACATTTCTTATCTATTCTGTTCCGACTCAGATCTTGGTCTCGTCGGTGACACCGGCGATCATCACCTTGACCACATCGGTTCTGCCCTCCTTCACCAATTCAAACGCCTTCTCGGCCTCCTCAAACTTGAATCTGTTGGTGACGAGTCTCTTCACGTCAATCTTGCCAGAAGCGACTAAATCAACAGCAGTGGGGTAGCAGCCGGTGGAGTATCTGATGGTACCGGTCCAGTTGAGCTGCTTCACAAGAGCCTCAGTAACAGGGAAGCTGACAAACTCTCTGCCCATACCTGTTTGAACAAACCTTCCCTCGTGTCTTGCCAAAAAGACACCAGTCTGGATACATGGCTCCGCACCAGTAGCCTCCAAGATCACATCAGCTCCGTACTCACCAATATCGAATTCCTTCTTGATGGTAGCAGAAACCCTCTTGGCGTATGCCTCGGCATCTTCGTTCTCCTCCTTGGGAGGCATCTTGAAAACACCATCAGCTCCGAAGGTCTTGGCAAACTCTAAACGTCCGTCAGAAATATCAACACCAATCACTTTTTTGCACCCAAGAGCCTTGGCCACAGCCTGGCACAATAATCCAATTGGACCGCAGCCGAACACAACAACAAAATCTCTTCCTCTGAGATCAGCTCTCTTGCATGCTTGAACGGCAACGGTGACTGGTTCAACAAGAGCGGCCTCCTCCATATTCATGTGGTCTGGGATCTTGTAGCAGTAGTCGTATGCAACATTGTAGTAACGCTGCAAAGTGCCATCCCATGGAGGCGTGGCTGCAAAAACCATATCCTCACACATGTTGTATTTACCATCACGGCAAAGATCACAGTAACGGCATGGCACGCCTGGTTCCACTGAAACTCTGTCACCTTTCTTCAATGTGGTCACATCTGAGCCAATCTCCACCACCGTACCTGCCAGCTCGTGTCCCAACACCATGTCTTTTCCCTCCTCCATGATAAATTTTCCAATACGGCCCTTCTGCCAGTAGTGGACGTCACTTCCACAGATACCGGTTTGCTCTATATGAACCCTCACTTCCTTGGGCTGCAAGGGCTTGATGGGTCTGTTTTCCAAGACAACATTTTTAACTGCTTTGAGAACGAAGGCTGGGTTTTCGGCGGGCATTGTTGGTGAAGAAGTTTCCTGGAATCATGGCCTTTTTATGTTCTCCGGCGGAGTTCTGTGAACCTCTGGTGCAGCGCATTTGCAGCCATTCAACGGAGATCTGGCCTCCACACGGGGAAGGCTTTCGATCAGTGCTACGACAGGGTAGCTTTAATAGACTGTCATTCTAAAACAATTATTTGTTCATGGGGTTAGTCGATCGTCTATAGCAGAGAAGTACATCTTTCTGTCAGTGCCTTATCGCATTGTCTCATACTCTGAAGAATCAGGCAACCCACCTGGTATGCTTCACAGATTCAGAGCCCTCCGCCACTTTCGCAACATTGTCCGTTGAGGCATACAAAGTTTTCTCTATATCGGAAAGTATTGTACTTTTTCCTGGTACAGGGCCAGTCCGCTCCAGCGGACACCTGTGACCCCTGAATCTGGGGTACTGTCCCGCGCCGCCCCACCATCGGTGGCATATAAAGACCAGAATCGCCAAAGTCTGGAGCCAGAGTCCAATTGTCATAAACATGCTTTTCCAACCCCAGGAATCACCTGTTTTTAGCCTCTTCTCCCTCAAGTCCGAGGTTGCCCTCGTCACCGGAGGCGTTCGTGGTATCGGTCTCGGAGTTGCTATAGGACTTGCTGAGGCAGGTGCGGATATCGCTGTGACTTACAATTCGCTGAAGCCCGAGGAAGTGAAAGAAGTGGAGACAAAGTTCAAGAAGCTAGGGGTCCGCTTCAAGGCTTACCAGTGCAACGTTGTCAACAAAAAGGAAATCGAGATCTGTGTCGCTCAGGTGCTTGAGGACTTTGGTCGTTTGGATGTGGTGGTTCCAAATGCCGGTGTTGCAGTCCAGCAGAAAGGAGAGGACTTCACCGAGGAAAACTACCACAAGACTTTGAGTGTCAACCTAGATGGCGCTTTCTTTACGGCCCAGGCGGCTGCTAACGCTTTTAAGATGCAGAAGGAGAGTGCTGGCTTCAAACAGGGCAGAATCGTCTTCACTGCCTCCATTTCTTCTAGCATTGTGAACTACCCACAACCTCAGGCGCCATACAATGCCTCGAAAGCCGCTTTAGTGCGTTTGGCAAAGTGTCTAGCGGTTGAGTGGGTCGATTTTGCCAGAGTCAACTGTGTTTCTCCAGGTTACATCCAGACAGAAATGACCGACAGTCATCCAGAGGAATGGAGAAAGGTTTGGTCAGGCTTGATCCCGGCAGGCAGAATGTGCTCCACTTATGAGCTCAAGGGTGTATATGTGTTCTTGGCTAGCCATGCTTCCTCGTATGTGACGGGAGAAGAGATTATTGCAGGTGGCGGTTACGCCCTTATCTAGGCATGATAGAAAATAAACTTTTAAAACTGTTGTTCGATGTCAAAGGACGAGGGCCAGAGCATCGTGTGTAGCTGCATGAGCTGGGACATAGGGCTTTCGTCAACAGCTATAGTGGGAAAGGCCATATTGTCGTTCAATGGCGTGAAGCCAGTGGTGTTTTCCTGGTTTCCGAGACATCCTAGCGCCATGCTACTGATAAATTCAGATATTCTAGCCGCCGGAGGACAGATTTTCAGGATCTTGTCAATCACCCTTTGTGCCATTACAACCTCTTTTCGCCATGCGTTGGCTTCCGAAGAAACAGGATCGTTCCTTAGACAAACAAGTGGCATAACGACTGCTGGGATAAGGAAGAAAAGCAGGTACCATGCATCCATCCGGTTGTACTGGGCCTTTTCGCTCCAGAAGGTATCCATGCTTTGAATAGTAATGCTACACTCCCGAAGACAAACCTCTCCTGCCTTTGTCTCGTAATCATCCACAGGCTCTTGCTTGTCGGAAAAGAGCCTTTTCAACATGAAGGTTCGGTACATGATAATTCGAAGGTTCCTGGATCGCCAGTGCAACACCGCATGAGCTAGTTTGAATCTAGCAGAGACATCAGCGTCTTCTCGAAAGCTTCTGGGAATCAACAGCTTCCAGCGCTCTATATATTCACAGTCCCACCGTAACAATGTTTGAGCCAGTGGAAATGGATCACTGATGATCCTTTCGTATATGCTGTTGGTGAATATATGGAAAAGCGCTTGAAGCCTCACGCTTGTGTAGACGGTGGGTCCTTTCTCTTGTTGAGGAGGAGCTGCGGTCATAGCTGTCAAATTCGAGTCCACGACATTCATGGGCAACTTGGCGTCGAGTCCAGCACATGGAATGCCCAATGGTCGTCCATACGTGATTGTCAGTCCACAGTCAAAGATGTATAGGCACCACCACACACGGCGACGCATTTCCTGGTTCAAAAGCAGGTCACCTGGTTCGGCCAAATCTTTATGGAGGCCTAGGCCAAGAGCCATTCGTGCCGCTAAGCCAAGGTAGTTGTAGCCTGAATTAGGCCTGTCTCGCTTTTGAAGATAATTTGAAATCAAAGCTAGCGTCTGAACGAGCGTGAGGGAGCCCGTTTCTAAATCTTCAAGGGAAAGTTCCTTCTTAGCACAATCTAGGAGAGTAAGATCATCATCCTCGTCACCGTTTGTGGCTGACATGAACAGGCCAATGGCGGCTACTATGTAAAGCAAGGAACGCCATCCAGGAGGTGCCTCCACGACCTCATTAAGCTGAGCTAGGAAAAGAGGCCGATGTACGATGGGGTACGATACATGGTACGTTTCAAAGTACATGTTCACGTAGTGCTCTATTCTCAGTCTGGAAGGAATGGAGATTGATGCAAGGGAAGACGCTGAAGAGGGCGAATCGCTTTCTCGAATTTTTGGCTTATTTTGCTGAAGGAAGTAGCCACCTCCAATGAGATTGATCAATGCAGCCGAGCTGGTGGTTCCCAAGTAGCAGTTACTTTCAGTTGTAGCCATTCCGTCAGTCACCGAGAGTTTTCTATCCAACATGGATCTCCGTTCATCCCACAGGCATTTACTGCTATATGTGTTGGACAATGGTGAAGATGAAGTTGAGCTTTTTGAATTGGACATAGCATCTGTCTCATTGATAGTTGGTGGAAGATACTGAGGAATTTGGAATTGCATCAGCAGCAGGCCTGGGATGTCATCGTGTTTCTGCAAAAGCAGCAGAATGTCCATCTGCGGGGTATGACTAATGAAACCGTTTTGATTAGGTTCTTCGATCTTCCTTCGTTTCACCACCACATCGTCTGGAAGATCATCGATGCTTGTCCCGTTTCGAAGCTTGCCCACTAATTGTTGAAGGTCGACGTCCGGGCAGTATCGAGCAATGATTTGCCTTGTAACACTGAGTTCTTCCTCCACTTCTGTCAAATGTTTCCTAGTAAGAGGCGATCGTTTGGGCTGCTCATACAAGCAGTGACGCTTGGCTGTTCGACATGTTCCACATACGGGGAGCTCTCGGGCGCAGCGGATTCTCCTTCGCTTGCATTCATTGCATGCAAAACGATTGAAGTCACTTTCACTGTCTGAAATCATAAAGAAATGAGGTAGTTGGTGGCATTTTGGATGAGGGTGACAGAAGTCCGTCTGGGGTAAGGCATGCAAAAGTGGGGCAACCGCGTAACGAGCAGAAGTCCGAGAGTTCGGTGCGGGTCTGATAGTCAAAGCCGGAATTACGTCAATATTTGCGAGGATTGAATCTTACGTTTGTTTAATGAGATCAACGGCTGCTTTGAGTTCACCATCAATTGTTTCACAAAGGTGACGCACCTCTTGAATCACAATCTACGTTGACGTAGAACTGCATGGCGTTTTGCAGCCAATGCTTTAGAGACAACCTTAGGAATCGAGAAGAAAGACCATCAAGCTGGACATTATACCTGAGAACATTGCGTCTCTTCTTCTTCTTGTTCGCCGCCATGGGCACATGCATTTATAAATATTGTCACAGTCAAGGATCTAGGAGTTAATCATGCTGCCTCGCTGCACTCAGAATATCCCGAAATACCTAGCCAAAACGTAGATACAAAGACCTCCAATGATACAGCAGAGAAAAGATATCAGTTGCGTCACCCTCCTTTGTCTCACCAATTGATCATGCTCGTTGAACCTTTTCGCAACATACTCCAATACAGCAATCTTGTCTGCCATTTCCTCAGTCATCACCACCTTGGAGCTTTGCATCCGCTGTCTGCTATCGTCAAGTCGTCCAGTCAAAGACTTTAACAATTCATCCAACTTGTCAAGCTTCTCCATGCTCACCTGGAGCTGCAGTCTGAAGTTGCTCTTCAATCGCAGTGTGGTTTCCGAAAGCTCTTTATGCAACGTCTGAACCTCCTCAGAAAGCTTGCTTAAATACTCACTGAGCATGTTCAACTGCTCGGTGGGTGCACAAGTCACATTGAGGTCCTTTTCAAATTTCCGCTCTAGCGCCAGCGCTGAGGTTTCTAAAGCCAGAACGAGCAGGTCAACTACTCTCGAATCGTCGTCTTCATCATCCACACCTAGAAGCATCTCGGCCACTTTAGCCGGACTTTGGATGTCCCGGTCTATGGGTGAGTATTGTAGTTTTCCCTCTTCCGCCAACTCCATAAATGACTTTTTAGCTGTGACTTGCAGCCATGGGAAAGCTTCTTCCTGTCGAGGTTCTCGAGAAGGCGATTCAGCTGACCCTTGCCGAAATGCTGTTATGAGATCGGAATAGCTATGTGCTTTCAGTGGAGGATCGGATCGAGGCATGTAAAACTGCTCAACAAGCCTCTTCTTCGCCAGAAACTCGGTTCCACTAAGCTGGTTGCCTTGGAGAGGCAGCACCGGACTTCTCGGCAGCATTGGGGTGCCTTTCGGCCGTTTCCTTTGGGTCAGAGACATGCCAAATGAGTTTGCGGCCTTCGGGCTCGGAGTAGTCTGGTCTGAACTTCGGTTTCCATTGTGGCTGCTATGTTCACTCATATCCATAGGCCGTTTTGAGTTACATGCAATGGGTGGGGGAGATTGTAGATGTAGTAGGCTTAAAGTGATTCAAGTATGTGAGACATATGTGTACGGATGTACCAGCACGCATACTATCAGCAGCACCAAGAATCATGAATCTAGAAGAGAATTTGGGTAATTCAAAAAAAGAAAGTTTCCCAAAAACCTGGATTAATAGTTAATATAACTCAACGTCACGGTGGTCAGAGGTAGTTATCGCATCAGACCTCTTTTCATCCCCACGGTGGGGCACTGAGAAATTGCCTATTATTTCGCAACCGACTATTGATTTCCCATTCTACAACACCACTCGTTACGGTATTCAACTTTTATATACACATTTTTGATTTTAAATGAATTATTTTCCCGCAGATCCACGGGCACCAGCACCAGAGGCAATAAGGTCCAAGGCCTCTTGAGTCAACTCAATCTCTGGCAATGGCTCACCCTGGTTGGAAGGAGCTGGCAAGAAGCCGATCTTCACCAAATAACTGATGTAAATGCCCATTTGAGCAGCATCAAGACCATCACCGGCAGATCTGTCTTCGCCCAGAAGGTCTTTGTCTGCCTTCAAGGATTTCACGGCGTTTTGATCGTCCAACTCAGGAGCCTTGGTGTCCTGAGGCAAATTGTCAAGAACAAAATGGAGCAATGGGTACAATGCAGAGTCCCTGGAGTCAGCAATGACAAACTTCTCCAACGATGTTCTCCACTCAGGGTAGTCCTCACACTTCAAGTCATATCCGTAGGTCTTGAGTGAGGCCAACATATCATTGAATCTGATTCTAGGATGGCCTGTCACCTGTGCAACAGCTAAGTAATCAGAGTGTGGTGGGTAAAGCGCAGTAGCCACAACAACACGAGCCACCTGGTCAACAGGAACAGCATTGACGTTGTTGGTGATGTCTGGGTAGGAACCGAGCTCAGCACAACCCTTCAACATTCTCAAAAGGAAATCGTCGGTGTTAGAAGCACCGGTCTTCGAGAAGCCAGTAACGTAGCCTGGTCTGGTGATGCAGCCCTTCAAACCTCTTTCACCGGCTCTTCTGATAATGTACTCAGCAGCCCACTTAGACTGACCATAGCCAGTACCCAAACCAGTGCTGGATCCATTCAAGTCGTCCAGCTCAGCAATACCAGCGAAACCTCTGGATGTCAACTCGTCAGAGGCGTTGATGAAGTAGTCGCTGTCAAGAGTGGATGTGGTGGACACAAAAGAGAACTGCTTAGGCTTGCCCTCTCCAGCCAAGTTCATCACGTTGACTGTAGAAATGACATTGGCGTCTCTCAACTGAGAGTATGGGTAAACCCAGTGGACCAAAGCACCATTGTGGATAATGACATCCACAGCGTTGGCAAGCGTAGACCAAGCAGAAGCCTCCAAGCCAAACTGGGGCTTGCTCAAGTCACCGAGAACAACCTCAATCTTGGAAGCCCACTCTTCGTTCCAAATCCCGTACGTTTTACCAGTCTTGCGCAATCTTTCAAGACCAGCCTCTGCAGAAGATGCTCTGACATGAGCGTAAACCTTGAAGTCACCCTTACGGCCCAGCAAAAGATCACGAAGGATGAAGGAGCCAAGGAAACCAGTGGCACCAGTGAGGAAGACATTCACAGTCGAAGAAAAGTCCAACTTCTCCAACGATGGGTACAGCTTGAGAAGAGCATCTCTGGTGAGCTCCTTGGCGTCATCGCTGTAGGTAAGGGAGTTATCGATTTCAACTTCGTGACGCTCTGCTTTACCGTCGGCCAATTGAGCAAAGTCACCCTTCTTGTACTTGGCAACCTCCTTGGAGAACAGCTCGATCGTGGGGTTCTTGAAAATAATTCCCAAAGGCACATCAACATTGAGCTTCTTTCTCAACTCGAAAATCATACGGGTACCCAAAATCGAGTGGCCACCAAGGTCGAAGAAAGAGTCGTCCTTGGCGATAGTGGCTGGTCTGTTTGGCAAAACCTCGATCCACAAGTCACGGATGGTGGCCTCCAATTCGTTAAAGCTCTCCTCCTCGTGATCAACACCTCTCTTATCAGCAGCCAACCGGGCCACAGCTTCAAGCTGGGCGGTATCTGGGAAAGGCAACTTGGGCTTGTCGACCTTACCATTTGGATTAAGTGGCAACTTGACCAATGGGACGATGATGGTGGGGATTGCATAAGAAGCTAATCTCTTCTTCAAGTGCAGCTTGATGTCCTTGATCAAAGCACCGTAAGCAGCCAATCCACCCACAATAGGGTCGTCCTGGTCCTCAACATCGGCCTTGAGCTCGTGCAACTCGGGACACTCCTTGGGCACAATGTAGGAGATCAAAGTGGGCTCCTCACTCTTGTCTCTTCTCACCAAAGTGACGTTCTCTCTGACCAATGGGTGTTGAGACAAGTGTGTATCAATCTCACCTAATTCAATACGGAAACCTCTGATCTTCACTTGGTCATCGGCTCTACCACAGCACTCAACATTACCGTCTGGTAAGTATCTGCCCAAGTCACCGGTTCTGTACAATCTGTCTCTGGGTCCAAACCAGCCCTGCTCTCTCCATGGTTGCTTAGTAACATCAGCATTGGCCTGATCCTGCTCAGTCCATTGTTGAGGATCAACGTACCAGTTTGTGACAAACTTTTGCTTGTTCAAGTCTGGCAAGCCACGGTAGCCCTCAGCCAAACCAGCAGCTCTGACGTAGATTTCTCCAATTTCACCAACACCACAAGTCTGCGAAGGATCGTTTCTGTTCACCACCAACATTTGCACATTGTACATACCGGTTCCAGCAGGCATAACATCCTTCAAGTTCTTCAAAAAGGTGGGGTCAGCGGCTCTGGACTTGATCTCGAAGTAGGAGACAGCACGTTGTGTTTCAGTGGTTCCGTACATATTCACGATGTAGACGTTCTCGGCCAAAGTCTGCAAACGGAGACAATCTCTCTTGGTCAAAATGTCACCGACGAAAAATGCGTGGTGCAAGCTTGGAATAGCAGTAGTGGCTTGGGCACTCAAAAGCTGACCCATAGCTGGTGTGAGATGGGTGACGGTAGTACCATATTCGGCCATCCAATCAGCCAATTTACCTGGAGTACCGATATCGTCAGCTGTAGGGACAATAAGCTGGGCTCCCAAGAAAAGTGGCGTGAACATATCTCTTTGGATAGGATCATGGGCAATACCAGACAACATTGTGAATTTATCGTCGGAAGAAAGACCGAAACGCTTGGCCATCCAGGGAAAGTAGTATGCAAGGGAGTAGTGACGACCCAAAACACCCTTAGGCACACCCTCAGAGCCGGAAGTGAAACTCAATGTTGGGTTGCAGTCAGGACCGACAATTACTCCAGTAGGCTTTTGAGCGAACGACTGATATGCCGTCAAAACATCCTCCGAAGAATCTTCCAGACCACCGATAATTGAACCGTCATCTTGAAGCTTCAACTGTGGGATAGAAGTCACCACATTAAGCTCGTCCTTGATATAGTCCTTGACAAGATCGTCCAAAACGCCAGCCTTCTCCAAGCCAATGAGACCCTGAGGCTTGGCCACGGAAAGGTAAATGTTTTGTCTAGCTGGAGGGTAGGCTGGGTCAATGACAGAGAAGGTAGCACCAGCCTTCAACACACCCATTACAGCGACCATCAAATCCACGCCTCTGTAGGCATAAATCATGACAATGTCGCCCTTCTTGATGCCAGTCTCCTTCAAGTAATTACCAACCACATTGGAAGCTTCGTTGATCTGCTTGTAGGTGAAAGTTCTGGTTTTGGAGGAAGGATCCATGAACAGCTTTGTCTCGACCACACATGTTCTGTCAGGGAACTCCAAGGCGTTCTTCATGAAGATATCTTGAATGGCCCCTCTGTAGCCGCTCCAGTCAAGGTCCAACGTTGGGTCAGGCAAATGTGACTTTTGGGTGGGTGTGATCAAGTTGACCTTGGTGATCTCAACGTCAGGATTCTGACTCACAGTCGTCGTGAACTGGCTGAACTGCTCAGCAAATATGTCCATTCTCTCTGAGCGATAAAGCAAAGCATTGTAGAAAAAGTGCAATTGTGCCGTCTTGGGGTCAATGAAAACAGCTAAGTCTCTCACCGAGCCCTTGACAGAGGTCTCCAACTTCTGAGACTCCCTGGCAAACTGGTAACTGATCTTGAACAATGGGGGGCGTGTTTCTAGTCCCTTCTGCTCCTTGATGGCTTGCGCAATGTCGTCCAAGTTGTGGTACTCCACCTTGTGCTGGTTGGTGTCGTATTCCTGACGAATCTTCTCCTCCAATTGCTTGAACAGCATCTTGGGTTCCACCGTCAACCTCACAATAAAAGGCTCGCCTTCTGCCTCGGCATCAGTAGCAATGACAACATCATCGTCACCGGTCAATCTGAAGATGAGTGCTGCCAAAACAGCTAAACCAGTGACAAAGTCCGGCTTGACTGCAATCTGGATCAGCTTGGTGGCCTCCACCGACCTGTTGTTCTCGGGCTTGAGGAAGTCATGGGGAAGCACCGATAGTGTCGGATTTTCTAGGTAGTTGAGCCAAAAATCAAGCATTGGAAGTAGTAGTAGGGTGGTGATTGAATCGCAAGACCTTTTATGTGGGGAGGTTTTTCAGTCTGTGTCCTGCAGGTGCCCCAGTTGATGGAGAGGCATTTTTGTTATCGCCCGTGAGTCACCTACGAGTGTGCAGGAGCGATAGCAGGCTAGAGACGAAAGTTTAAATGTTTTCTTTGGGCGGGAGGAGCAAATTGACTTTCTATTTCCAGTGTGAGCTTTTTGTGTCCAATTTATGAAGGGAATCCAAACATAGCTTCGTAATTACCGATTTTACGCCACGTGGTTTGTATCACGTGGTAATGGCTGCAAAAGAGCCATAGCGGATACGGTGCTGACTCATGGTAGACAAAACCTGCTAATTTCTCTACTAACAGAACTCAAGAATGTTGGGTTATCTTGTTGGCGTCATGCTTGCCCAAGATAGTGAATTACCGCACAGGTCATTCTACGGGTGGTGTTACTGCTACGGATATCGTGCTATTAAATATGGGGAGTTGTACTCCCTGTGTATGTAAGTTACCGTTTCCCCACAAGAAGTTTAATTCATGAACAAAAACTGGAGATCGTCTGGGGTAAGTCTGTTGACAGCGGCATCGTCATGATTGATAGTGGCGTGGATCATGTTAGCCTTTTTGTCTTGCAACTCGATGATCTTCAGCTCAATACTGTCCTCAATACAAAATCTCGTGATACGAATAGGCCTCTTCTGACCAATTCTGTGCACACGGTCCATTGACTGCCATTCCACACTTGGGTTCCACCATGGGTCCATGAGAAAAACTTGCGACGCCTCACACAAGTTAAGGGCAACACCACCTGCTTTCAATGACACAAGAAATATTTCCACCAGGGTATTTTCCATAAAGTACTTGATTGTCTTGTCACGCTGCTGTGGTGACATAGATCCGGAAAGTTTAACCGTCTGGAAACCGGCTCTCTTGAGTCTCCACTCAACCAAGTCCAACATAGATGTAAATTGTGAAAACACAATCGACTTGATTGTATGTCTATCAGATCGAAGTTTGTAAAGTTCCTCAACCAATGCCTCAATCTTTGTCGACAGTCTCCATTCTCCACCGTGTGTGCCCATCTTGATTCTGTTAACAATAGATGCTTTAGAAAACTGTTCCTCATCCACAGCTAAGGCGGGCTGCTGTAAGTCGATGGAGAGACCAATATGGCAAACAGGGCATTCAAGCTTCTTCTCCTCTCCAGAGAAACTCTCCACATACTCCTGAATACACATTCGACAAAACTTGTGATGACACTTGGACTCAATTGGTTCCTCGGCCTCATCGTCACACAACTGACACATGATCACACCCTCGACATCTTGTGCAATCGCATTAGTACCGATCCTCTTGAGAACTAAATCAGGGTGATCAGCCAACTGTCTCATTCTCGTGATCAAAGTGAAAATGTTAGCATAATTATTGAGAACGACACCCTCGGCGACGTAATCGTTGAACTTTCTCTTCGAATCACTGTATAAAGACTGGTATAAGTCTTTCTCCTCCGCATTGAACTTATCCTTTCTAATCTCCACGATTCTCGGTGGAAGACCTAAATCATCCGCACGCTCCAATTTCGTTCTTCGAAGCATGACATTCCTCAAAAGCAAACGAATGTGTTGAAACGAAGTGAGACCATCCCCTTCGATACCGTGCTTTTGAATATTTTTCAACATAAAGTGGTTGAAGAAGTTTGTGTGGAGCATAGGTGAATGTCCACAATGGTCACAGTGCCTCCAATCAGAAAACTTCCACTCCGACAGAGAGCATTCACACTTTGTACAGAAATACTTGTAGAAAGGGTCGAGCTTCATGAAACGAATCAATGAGTACATTTCACCAATTCTGTTCTGTAAGGGTGTACCAGTTAAACACCATCTCTTCTGGCAGTTCAAGTCATTTGCTGCCTTTGCCGTTCCGGAAGTACGATCCTTGATGTTATGGGCTTCGTCAAGGATGACTCTGTAGAATGGTAATGCATGCAATGGGGACTTCTGCTTCACTAGACCGTTCTTTCTGCGGAATCCGTAACGTTCTTTTCTGTAGACACTTTCCAACACCGAATAAGAAGTCAAAATCACATCATACTTCAAGAGCTCCTCCATGTCGGTTTCTCTATTAGCACCGTGGAATAATAGCGTCTTGAGTTGGCCATCGTGCGTATGTGCTTCTATCTCGTTTTTCCATTGCATCAATGCAACAGTGGGACCCACGACCAAGTTTGGCCTTTTTTGTGTGTCGCTCATAAAAAGAGCAATCATTTGAATGGTCTTACCCATACCCATCTCGTCTGCGAGAACACCACCTTGGAATTCACCATCTTCTTGCGCCAACAACCAATTAAGACCTTCCAACTGAAACGGCAAAAGACGGACATTCATCTTATCTGGTTGTTCGGCACGTTTCACAGGAATGCCCGGAAGTGACTGAAGGTAAGGGAAGACATCCTTGAGCTCTGGGTGTTGCTCGTAGAGCTTATTGGTGGTTCGGGTAAAATAAGGAACCTTCACTTTTGGCTCTTTCTTTTTCCGAGGCTTTTTTGCCTTCTTCCCGGAAGCCCCTGGACTCATGGAGAGACGTTGTTTCGGCTTTGGTCTTTTCGCCGCATCTCCGTTTCCGTTAGCTTCAATCTCCAAATCTGACTCGCTATCTAGGTTCACAGCTGTTTGAGGGTTGGATCCTTCCTCGTGGCGTGAGTGGCTGATTATCGCCAAGTCGTCATCTTCCTCTTCCTCTGAGTGGTGGTCTTCGATTTTGAAGTCCCCATCGTTCTCATCGTCTGAGTCATCGACCTTGATCTTCTTGGAGCCTCTGCGTGGGCCTCTGGTGGCCCTTTTTCTGCTTCCATTCACCTCTACCACATCGTCGTCAGGCTCCTCCTTGTATGTTTGGGATTTCTGTGTCAGTTTTCTTGTGGATCTGCCTTTCGTCTTCTTGCGATCTGGATCATTTACGAGGAAGCCACCTTCTTCGGCATCAGATGTGTAGTCATCTTCTGGGTGCTGTGGACGCGTCATATGTTATTTGGGACAGTTTGTAAGGGTGTGGGGGAAGTTTTCCAAATTTTGTGGAACCAGGATCTTGTAGCACCGGTTTGAAAATCACCAGTGCTCTAATCTTATCTGCTTTATGACGTGCAGATGCGAAGGTTGATATAGTCCCCATGCAGTCTCCATCAACTGTCGTTGCTTGCTAATTGAGATGTGACAAAGCTTGTGAAAAGAAATACGGTTCAATATCACCCAGATTTTGTCTCAAATGGTTTTCTGAAGCGAAATATGAAGCTTGCAATGGTAGGTTTCAAATGTGGCATCTCCTCGGAATTCCAGAGATGAGCTCGTGGAGTGCGTTTGCCACAATTTGAGGAGTAAGGAATGTGGACCAATAAAGAACGGCTTCAGAGATGTCAGGAAGGGATGTCACATTTTGCGGGGCTTTTAATTTATATTTCTTAAATTGGGAGTGCTTCAAGTCATTCAACCTGTGAGTCGTTACAATGATAGTTTTTCGTGCTTTCCTAACGCTACGAATGTCAAACACTCATCCTCTCCAATTTTGTGAAGCATATCTTCGTACCTGAAAAGGCTTGGTGTGTGTTGTGCTTTTTTTGGGTATTAGTAGATATTGTGCAGAAGAGCTGGAATGGCTGCGAATTTCTGTAAAAATTACTAGTGCGCTTTAAGAACATGGATAATTTAAGTTCACCTTAGAGATACGGAAATTTAGTAAAAGCGTAAACAAAATATCTCATTCAATTAAATAGCTTTCAATAATGTCGAGCCATTTTTTTTTCCAGATATGGTTGTCCGGCTTGCATGTTATCGCCCAAACTGTCTTGAAATAAACTCGTAGGTAGCTATTGAGGATCCTTACCCCAGCTGTCCAATCTATGAATCACAAAGATTCGAAGTAGAAACGGAATGCTCGTCATCTAGTTTAGTCGAGCCATCTTCACTACTTTGGGGTCTTCAGACTTCGGGTATTCGTTTGTTAGAGCTTTGTTCATCCAATAAACACCAACAAGATTTAAACGAGAAGCCATTGAAAGTTACCGACTAAGAGCTCCCAGTTCTCGATTATTGTGATTGACTAGCCATACGGTGCTTGACATATTCATACCCCAGTACTTGTGCTTAAGCCGATGGCCGTCAACAACAAATATGTGCCATTCGAAAACGTCATCAATTCCCGACATTCATTACTCTCATCTACAGTCTGGCATGAGCCTTTTCTCCAATACGTAAATTAATTACATGTTACATGCTTGCAGCTTAACGGCCACGAGAGGTGGTCTTGGTGTGCTGACCTCTCACCTTCAAGCCCCAGAAGTGTCTGATACCTCTGTGGGATCTGATCTTCTTCAATCTCTCCAAGTCATCTCTCAACTTAGACTCCATGTTGTTGGCCAAGACGTGGTAGTCCTTGCCGTCAACCTGGTCCTTCTGTCTGTTCAAGAACCAAGCTGGGATCTTGTACTGAGTTGGGTTTTGCATGATGGTGACAACTCTCTCCAACTCTTCCTGGGTCAACTCACCGGCACGCTTCTTCAAGTCAACGTCAGCCTTCTTGCAAACCAAGTTGGAGTATCTTCTGCCCACACCTCTGATCTTGGTCAAGGCGTACATGATCTTGATTCTACCATCGATGTTGGTGTTCAACAAACGCAAAATGTGCTGGAACGATCCGTCTTCCTGGACAACTAAAGACATGGCGGATAGGCTTTTGGTAGTTGAGAGGGAATCTTTTTTGGTTAACAGTTGGAAATTTTTTTTCCCTCTTCCTCGCGCGTGCAGGTGGGACCGTGCACGTGACAGCCTCACATTGAGGAAAATGGGTGCGTCGCCAACGCATACTGGACACAGGCGCGCTAGGGCTGAAGCCCTATCGATAACTTTGAACCAGTGGGGAGCTTCATTTATGAGGGACTAAGGAAGAGTGGAATGTGAAATTTTATATGTTGATCAATTTACATGTAGTTTACAGTCTCACTGAGGATTTAACGAAGTTGGTCTTTGTTCGATTGGTTTGTGTGACATTGCAGGCTAGTTTGCAGCCAATGTGACGCTGCACCATGGAAGTTTAGATTCCTTAACTACCAGCTTTGACTCATTCAGTGGATCTCTTGTTCATTGACAACAACTGTCTGAGACTTCTTCCCAGGCTGTCTCCTTTGGATTCAATTTCCTCTCACGTCGGCACACATTTCTTGAAGTCTGCTTCTAAGTTGAATTCTATATTCATGGAGCAATTGCAATTATAAGGCAATTGCGGTTGATCAAGTAATTATGCTTGTCTTTCAGGTGTCGATCTATCATGAAAGATGTTCTCAACTGCTTGACAAATTCACCCTCTACAGCAAATTCTCATCCCTGGACCATAGGGCCCAATCCCATTAGCTATTTACAATTAGATGTCGTGCTGGGCCACAAGCCAGTTCAAGGCAGCCTCCTCAATGTACACTCTGTTAGCCTTCAACAAGTCTCTCACCTCGAGGGCCTCCTTCGTGACCACATCGGCCTTCTTGCCAAGGCTCTCGGTAGCCTTCAACAAGTTGTCTCTCTCCACGTCGGTAATGAAAAGAAGACTTAATCTCTCCAAGTCGTGAGTTTCAACAAATTGCTCGATCTGCTGAGGGTAAGCATACTGGAAGTCCACAAGTAGACCGTCTGAATCTCCCTTCTGCTCTCCACCAATGACGAACAATTGCCCATTTCTATACTGTTCGCTGAAAGCGGTCTGCACTGCTTTAGCATAAACCTTCTTGGGCAACTTGGTCAGCCAGTCGTGAGGAGCCTTGATACCATGGGCCTTCAAGCCGTTATCTCTGATGGGCGAGTTAGCATCACCAACTCTGGCCCTACCGGTACCCTTCTGAGGGTGCAATTTTCTGTTGGAAAATGGCTTGTCTCCTTTTGTTGGAACGAATCCAGAGCCAACACGAGCTCTGTCGGCTTCAAAAACCACCGCACTCCACAAGAAGTCTCTTCTGAGCGGCTTGTTCAAGAAGTCTGTTGGATATGGAACGACAGTGTGGGGCTCAAGAGAAGGAAAGCTCCGAAGCGATGCTAGAGTGTATTTGGGTGGCTTGCCGACCAGCAACAGCGCCTCCTGGACGCCTGTGGCAAGTGATCTGGCGAAGGATCTGAGCATGATGGTTATGGTTGAAGACTGTTGTAGATTTTTTCCTAAACTATTGTGGGTGTGCACGTGCCGTGTCACGTGGATGTATTTTCGTAAAAAGTAGATTCATGATTGGAAATAGTTCTAGGAGGCGACTATTTTTTACCAAAATGTACAAGGAATTATCGTCTTGACGCTTTGCTTTGTGTGTTGCTCATACTCATTGTACCTTAAGGTGGTCAGGGATGTGGCTGCGAATAGGTAGGCCTAGCTCCAATCTGCAACACAGCAGACGTAACTTCATACCTTGTGATCTGAATTTTACCAGACGAATTCCTTTCCAATTTTAAAATTGTTTGTGAGACTTTTTTGCGTCCAAGGGCCCAATCTCAATGTGTAACACAGAGACTGACATCGTCTACACTTCAACCATACTTCGTTTTCCAAAACTTTCCTATATCTTATGCAACTTGAATATCTAGTCGTGATTAACGACATTTTATGGATCCCTTGCCCCATGGCTTATAGGTTCATGCGTTACTTTGGCTGTTCCTCTTGGTCTGGCAATTCGTCATCACTTGCGATGATAAAGTCGTCCTCCTCGCGTCGCGTGCCCTCCAACTCTATGTCCTCATATGGCAGTGTTGCCGTGTAACGTCCCTGAGGGTCGCCTCCAGTCAACTTCAGGTAGGCCCTTGCAAAGATTGAGCCCTTTCCATCAGTAGGACCCATACCCAACTCTTCTTCCTCCAACTGATCTGCCCACTGGACGTTCTTTTTGCGGTTTGACAGCTTCGTCTTTATAATCGAGGCAGGTCTCGAGCGATAGGCCAGGAAGAGAGCACACACGCCATAAATGAGCACGACGATCACTGCAAATTGGATGAGGCGAACAAGTGCATTACTGTAGTGGTTTTCTGAGGAGTCTGCTGGAACAGTGCTGTTTCCGCTCGCAACAGGAGAAACAATTGGAGACTCAATGATGCTGGACTCTTCAGGCTTCGTAGGCTCGGGCTTTGTTGGTCTGCTGTCCTCCTCTGGCTGGTTCGACAACTTGTGTGTGACAAGTCTGGGCTTCTGGTCTTGCTTCTCCTTGAGGTCGTAACGAGCGTACAAGAGATCAACAATGGCGCTCAGCAATTCGGGCTTGTCAAATGGGACCATATGCGAGGCATCAAAGACATTTACGTAGGTCAAGTTGGCCTCGCTTTGGATGTAGCCGCTGTTGTCACCCTCATGGAACCAGTCGTACGTAGGCAACAGCTCTGAGAAACCTTTCTTTCCGTTCCAGTCGAGGTCTTTGATGAGATACTCGGCACCAATGTAGTTACAGATGATATCTCTGTTACCATGGAAAAGGACAACCTGTGTCTTTTTCAAAAGGTCAGGGAAAAGGTCGATGGCAGGCGGCACACTTCTCGTATTCAAGTGGTTGCCAACATTTCCTCTGCATTCCTTCCAATCGATACGATTCATCAAATTCAAGCTCTTCTTTACGCTGTCTTGCCTCAAGAACGGTGTAACATATTGAAGGTCAGGAGGCCAATGCATGCCACACAGCGGGAACAGATCCTTGAGGGTGTAATCGTACATGTTGAAACACTGCTCGTTCTTGGGGCCGTGCATGTAGCTCGTATACTTGAGCATCGTGTTCATGACGTTATCGCAGGTTCTTGTTGCCAAGTCTGCGGCTGCTGGGGATCTCGAAGCCTTTGCCTCGGAAACCCTCTTCTGACATAACTCCTGGCGATGAAGAAGATCCTTGAAGTTAGGGTGGTCCAGTGAAATGATGCCCGCCTGAGTTGCAAATGGCAAATAGGAGAGGCCCTGCGTGTATGGATCGATGAAACCATTGCCGATCAAGAGACCCTTGACATTGATCTCAGGCATGCCCTGAATCACACGGTTGGCAATGTATGGAATATACTGGCCGGCGTAACTCTCGCCGGCAAACATCACATCGTACTCCTTCTCATCGGGAAAAAGGTCAAAGTACTTCGTCAAGAAGCGCTGGAAGTGCCACAGGAGATCGTTCAAGTCTGTGGCCCACTCGTCTGAGTAGCTGAGGCCAGTTCCCGCTGGCTGGTCCACAAACACAATATTGGCCTTCTTGTGCCACAGGCCTTCGTTGTACACGACCTCTTTGTTCTTGTTAACTCGCAAGGGACCAGCCTCCATCAAGGCTCCATCCATGGACAGACAACCGGGTCCTCCATTGAGCCAAAAGATCAATTTCTTCTCTGCCACCGGCGCCTTGTGCTGGTCCTCGAATTTCCAGAAGAAATAGTGTGTATTATTTTCATCGTAAAGCTTGAGCTGTCCAGCGAACATCACAGGGATGTCCTCCCCTTTGATCTTGAACAAGCCCGGCAAGGAGGAGACGTAAAAATCATCTTTTTTATCTCCAGACTTCTCTGAGAGTTCTTCCCGAGCAAAAAGAATCGGATTAGCCAACGCCGTAAGCACGAAAAACAACAACGCCCACATGGTAGGAGTGGTAGGTGGTTGGGAAGATTTCGGTACTAATTGGTGATCTGGTGCGCCCCGCGGCCTTGGCTTCCAGGAATGGAAAGAAGCAGGTCCAAGGAGAGGGAAAAGAGGGCGGAGTATGATTTTCTTGAAGAAAAAAAAAAAGAAGGTGAAGTTATCGTTGAGAGAAGAATTACACTTTATTTCTGGGTTCCAGCTGCTCGGACCTCCGGTGGCTTGGTTCCGTCGTCTTTTTGCAGCCATCAGAGACCCTCCTGTGAAGTGGATAAGCGGTGGTCGTGGAGGACATTATTTTATGCATTGTTGGTTTTTTGGTTTAAATTGTGAAGGTGAAGTATTCACAATTTTCTGTGTTTCTCAGGGTGAGCTCGATGTTCTGCGGGTTCGGCAGTTGTAAGTGCCGAGGATCCATTGAGATCAAGAAGCACACAGGATTTTGTATTTTTTCGAGAGCAGAGAGAGAAGGAGAAAAGGTGGATAAGTATAGCTGCCTAGAGTTGATTGCTTTTAGAGTTGTGAACTCCGATCTCCTTCATGACTGACCAAACGTGGATTTGCACGGGCGAATTTACAAAAGTGTCTTCTGATGAAAGAATAAACTTTTAGGGTTTGCTACAAGCTTCAACATTTCAATGTAAGCGCAGGAGTGTGAGCCCGTGTTCTCCAGATCAGAGCGGAATTGGCCAGAAAACTCCGCTATTATCCAGAATCGAGGGGCTTTATCCAGAATATATGCGCCATTGCCTCGGAAACTGACGTATTCTACAAATTATCGGAACTAGACAGCCTCACCTGGCGGTGATAAGGTTTCTCTTTTATTATACAAACTATCTCTCTCTCGGGTCCTCTCATAATGGTTAAGAAAAATTCTAGCACCCTTATCTCATGTGAGCTGCCTACTAAGCCACCTCGATATTTCAAAGCCACCTAACTAGAGAAAGAACAGAGAAGAGACTTGAATCCTCTTAACATGGTAAAGAATATCGCCATAATTATGTAGAACGCTTTTTCTGGATTGGGAAAACATGGTCAGGCGTTCTGAAGAATTGCACAGCCCAAGAGATCGCCATTGTGAGGCACATACGCAGATTTCCTATATTGCGAGAACGCAAACTTCGACTAAGTCGCCAGGAGAAAAACGACAATTGAATCCTATAGTCAAAATGTTCTATTACCATACATTTACGAAGGAAATGAGACGCGATTTGGGTTTATTCACTCGCGGTTGACAATGGCTATTGTAGATCCCGTATGTCTCGAACCGTACAACAATAGAATGAGAGACTGAGCATTTCGTGAAGCTGTGAGGCTCTTATCTCTAGACTCACGCCTCATACTACACAATACATCTTAGAATTATAGTATTCGTGGGCACAAGGATCAAAAGGTGCTCTGTTTAAAAACTACTCGTTGAGTGGCTCAACATTCCAGATGTTCTCGGCGTACTCGTCGACGCATCTGTCAGAAGAGAAAAAGCCCATGTTAGCAACGGACAAAACAGACTTCTTGACCCATCTGTGCAAGTGGTCCTTATCCGTCAGATCACCTCCGTGATGGCCATACACCTTCTCCAACCTGTCTTGACATTCCAAATACAAGTCGAAGTCGTCTGTCACCAAGTAGTAGTCACCATGCTGAGTGATGGAGTCTATCAAAGGTCTAAATTCGGCTGGGTCACCGAACATACCCAGGTTGATGGCATCAAACACCTTTTGCAAAGTTTCGGGCACCTTCACGCCTTCGAAAAGATGCTTGTGTCTGATCTCTTCAACGGACTCGGCCAAATTGCCGAACAAGAAAATGTTCTCTTCTCCAATCTCTCTGGTGATCTCCACGTTAGCACCATCAACAGTTCCAATAATGAGACCACCATTAAGCGAGAACTTCATGTTTGAGGTACCCAGGGCTTCGGTTCCAGCCGTGGAAATGTGGTTCGACAAATCGGAACCAGGGCAAATAATCTCGGCCTTGGAAACATTATAGTCTGGGATGAAGACCACCTTCAACAAGTTGTCGATCTCAGTGTCATTGTTAACTACCTCACCCACCGTATTCACCAAGTGAATGATGGTCTTAGCCATATAGTAACCGGGAGCCGCCTTTCCACCAATGATGGTAGCCTTGGAGATGAAATGCTTCAATTTAATGTCATCAATGGACACACCCTGTCTTTGCAACTCCTTGATTCGCAAGTACCTGTAGATCGTTGCAAAAATGTTCAACTGCTGTCTCTTGTATTCGTGGATACGCTTGACCTGAACATCGAACATGACAGTTGGGTCCAAGTCAACGTCAGTTTCAGCCTTCACGAGAGCAGCGAGTCTCCGCTTATTGTTAAATTTAATAGCGTCCCAACGCTTTAAGAAATTCTCGTCATCAACAAACTGCTCGAGCTCCTTCAAACGGCCCAAATGCGTCAAGAACTCGTAGTCCTTGTCGTCGAGCTTTTCGGAAATCAAAGCGGCCAACTCTGGGTTGGCCTGGCGCAACCATCTTCTGGGGTGATACCGTTGGTGACATTGATGAACTTGTCGGGGCCAAAAATCTGGACAAAATCCTTGAAAATGGTTGTCTTGATCAACTCGGAGTGCAACTCGGCAACACCATTGACCTTGTGAGATCCAATGATGGCCAAGTAGGCCATTCTAACAGACTTGGGCTCACCCTCTTCGATAATAGAAACACGGCCAAGCAATTCACGGTCGTCTGGGAATCTCGACTCGACGCTCTTCAAGAAGTAGTAGTTGATGTCATAAATGATCTGCAAATGACGAGGTAACAAATTGCCCAAAACGTAGACTGGCCATTTCTCCAATGCCTCAGACATAACGGTATGGTTAGTGTAAGCAAAGGTTTTGGTCACGACGGCCCAGGCATCGTCCCATGGCAAGCCCTCGACGTCCACCAAGATACGCTGCAACTCAACAATTGCCAAAGTTGGATGGGTGTCGTTTAACTGAATTGCCACCTGCTCGCTGAACTTGGAAAAATCGCTCTTGTGGTTCTTCTTGTATCTTCTGACAATGTCGTGCAAGGAAGCTGCCACCCAAAAGTACTGCTGCTTCAAACGCAACTCCTTTCCCTTGTCAAAATTGTCGTTAGGGTAAAGAACGGAAGTGATGGATTCTGCGTTTTGCTGAGCGGCAACTGACTGCTGGTAGTCACCAGCATTGAACTTGTTGAAGTCGAACTCACTGGTGGGTCTAGCGTTCCACAAACGAAGGTTGTTGGTGTTGGAGGTGTTGTAACCTGGAACAGGGAAATCACAGGCCACAGCGAGAACCTGGTCCCCACTGTTCCATACTCTCTTAGTTTCTCCAGAGGCCTCGTCGTATACCTCCTCGACATCACCGTAGAAGTTCACAGGAATCTGAATTTCGTGACGGTCGATCTCCCAAGGGTTCAGGTTCTTCAACCAGTAGTCGGGCGTTTCCACCTGGTACCCGTCGACGATGCGCTGCTTGAAGATACCGTACTGGTAGTTCAAGCCGTAACCCCAACCAGAGTAGTTTCTGGACGAAAGGGAGTCCACAAAACAGGCAGCCAAACGGCCCAAACCACCGTTTCCGAGACCTGCGTCGGGCTCTTCATCAAGAACATCCTCGAGATTGAAGCCCAACCCACTCAAAGCCGTTTCCACGGTCTTACGGCTCTTCAAGTTGATCAAGGCATTGTCCATGGCTCTGCCCATAAGGAACTCGAGCGACAAGTAGTAGACTCTCTTTCCGTTGTGGATCGTCTGTTTCTGCTGGGTGTTGGCCCAGTCCACAAGCAAGGTGTCTCTGATAGACCCCAGCGCCGCATGGTAGGCAGCCATGGCGTCACAATTGTACATGTTTCTGGCCAAATTGAACTCCACCTTGCTAACAAAGGTGCGCTCGAACTCATCGTTGTTGATTGTGTTCAGCTCATCCTTGGGCTTGTGAAGTTTGGAGTACTTTCTCCAGATGGCCTTAGCAGACTCAGGGATCTGGGCATCAAAGGCTATGATCTGGTTCTGGGTGAAACCGGTGTTGGTTCTTTTCAAGCGGGGATGCGGCATTTCCGCCGGAGTAACGTAATCTCCCATATTCTGAAGCAAAATTGGAAAAAAGCTGAAGAAGAGAAAAGGTGGAAGGAGTGTACGGGCGGTCTATAGAGCTACTCCGGGACCGAGACAGCGCGGCGCCAAATTCAGGTGGCCTGACATAGAAGGTACCGCCATAGTGAGGGAGGTGTCTGAAAAAGATAGAAACTTTTTGTATTTTAAGAATTTGGTGATGCCGTCTTGTGCAATTGAGTGGTTTTTGGTGATTTTTCTTCAAATTGTGCTGGAAATTTGACCATTGGCTGCCCGTGTTCTGCGGAGATTGGTTGAGGCGCCCGCGCCCTGGGGTAGACAGGACAAAGTGCCTTTTAAGGCGGAGAAGGAGTTGATTTAGGTAAATTGAGGCGCAATTGAAGAATTGTGTATTTATGTGTTTTGATTATTCTCCTTTTTCCAAAGTTTTCTGTGCTTCCTTGATATTTCTTCGTATCTAGCCTGAAAATCTGGGTGCATCTGCAGCAGACATGGGCGGTTGCAATCCTGCGGCGCGGAGCGATCGGAGCAATAATTTCAGGAAGAATGTCGACCAATTGGGTTCTTCAAAGTCAATTTTTGAAGGTCACTAAAAAAAGCAAATCTGAGTATTGAGCGATAGTCCATATTCTATTTCAAGAAAGCGATGAAACTCTATTTCAGTGGATGCTGCCGGTGGGGCTCCGAGCCGCGGGGATCTGATACAATGGCACATTTAGTAGAAGTATAAGGACAGTGAAAGCAGCTAAAAGGAGGTTCCAAAATGTTGGATATTTTTCTCTGTGGCTCCTGTGGGATCCTCGGAATGTGCATTGTTTCTGGACTTCCAAACTCGATGATGTCAATGGCTTCTACGCCGCCCCCGTGGGCTGAGGTTGAGCCGCATAAATGCAGCCCAGATTTCGCAGCCACTACTTCAAAAAACCACCGAGCTCAAGGGATGCAGATTTGGCTAGCTTTGTGTGTTTCAGTTTAATTATTTTTATTGAGTTTGTGCTGCTTGGGAATTTACGCCAAAATGCTCAATTGGTGCTTGTTGGGTCTCACGGTTAAGAACCAGCAAAGTGGTGGTGGTATGATGTCCCCTTGTGCGCAATCCGCCCCAGATTCCTGGTCAAATGTGCCCTAAATGAAGCTAAGCTCAGAGCCAAGCTTGGTGGTCTCTCTTATTGATAAAACTGTATTTATGAAATACTCTTTTTTTTGGTGATTTCTCTAGGTTTGGCTTTTTTGGATGTCTATATCGAAGTGGAGTAGCTTTAGACCGTATGTAACACTATCTTGTCTGGAACAAAACCTCCCTACTGGTGAAGACATCGTTGCTGGTTGCGGAATAAGTCGAAATTGGATCTACTGTCTAGACTTCTTCTGATCCTTTTGTAGCAGTAAATCATGTTTCAGATCTCTTGCACACATCAAACACTAGCCATGACAGCACTGTAGAAACCTCCGGCGTCCGTTTCTTGACACCTAGAGTCAATGAACGACTTAAGCAACCGAACCTCATTTGTTCTCCCAGAAGAAGTTGTACAAGATGCACTAATAGCACAAGACTTTCTCCATTTGAATGATAAAGAGCCATACATCAACACTTCGCCTCATTCATCCTATCTTCGAATCTCAGGAAGTATATTGGAGCTCAATAAGTCGATTTCAAACTTAGATGATAGCCTTCTCGATCCTTACTTTGGCTCCCTTGCTAAAAGCTCACATAGCTGCTCGCCTCAGTCAACTATTGATGTGATAGAAGAAATCACTTCCTACAAGGCGACTCCCAGATTACATGCTATGCAAAAATCTTCATTTGAAAAACCCGAGTTAGAATGGAATTTACCAGAAGATAATGCGTCCTACGAAGCGAGGCTCAAACAGCAAAATTCCTGGAAAAATGGTCAGAAACGCCTATGGCGGAACATCTGGTGGAAATTTTCGAGCACGATAGAGAGGTATTTTGTTTGCTGAGTTCGAAAAGTCCACCACGTACATTCTAGGTTTCATGATTTTGTATCATAATTAGGAACAACATAGAATTTTTATTTGCACAATGCTTGATTTGAGAATTCAACTGAATCCTTTCGATCAACAGCTCCTATCATTAGCATAATCATTATCATCCGTCGTCGCCAACTACGGCTGAAAGTCTGGATCAGTTTGGCGACTGGTGCTTGATTCTGGACTGGGAGTCAAATCTTTAGCCTCTTTATCCTCCTGCTTCACATCGATCTTTTCATCTTCTTTCATTTTGCTTCCATCTTTTGAGACCTCTTTTGTTGGCTGTTGGTCCGTCTTCTCCTCAGATTCCTTATCAGCCTGTGCTTGGCGTCTCCTGGCCTCAAGTACGGATGATGTCGGGCTGTCTGGCAAAGGCAGGGAAACACAACTGTTTTTCAGTTCTGTATTTTCAAGCTTAGGTATTTTTGATTTTCCCTGGTCAGTTTGTGCGTCAGTTTGTGGTTTTTGAGGAGTACCTTCAGCTGGATTCATTGGAACAGCCGTGTTATTCGGCAACGTATGACCATTCGCCGCAGAAGTCTGATCCGGCGGATTGACGAAACTCGGGTAACCGTAATTATAATTATTCATTTCGTGGTTCCCATTGGTATGGCTCGCTTGAACTTGCTGTTGGGTCATGCTATGCCGAAATCCACCGTTTTGCCGGTAAGTATAATACGGAGGCGGTGGTCTGTCACTATTAATGTGATAATTCAGGTTGTGATACCAACGCAGCACCTCCACCGTTTGCGGCATTCCAAGAGGGTCTCCAGCTTCTGTTGTGTTGGGCCAAACTGGAGGACGTTGTGAAGTGAGCAGAGTGGCAAAGCACCTGGACTGATTGCCCTCTATGACAATATACTCGAGTGTACGGCCGTCAAAGTAGGAAATGTAGGAGCGTGGCTGGGGTAATTCTGGCATGGGTGGAAGAAGGTGTTTGTGGTGATGGCTGCAAAATGCGGTAGTAGTATCAGCAGCTGGTTTTTGGTGATCAATCCTAGGCTTCGGCCACTCTTTTTGTTGAGTGGAATAAATCCAGAGGATCTTTATTAAAGTTGTTTATCCATTATATCAAAGGAAATTGAGTACTATTCTTCGTGCTGCAAAAAACGAAATACAACAAACCTCCATCTAAGAGTCAGTAGTCAATACCAGTCCAACTCGCTATTAATTCTTCTTTGGTTGAGAGAAAGTTAAGTATATAGAGGTTTCAAGGTGAGGTTCAAGCTTGCCTTGTTTTCGTGTTGACAAGCGCCCCATGTGGTAGCGTTATGGTCCTGACGTCTGTTTCGCAGCCATTCCTTACGAACCCTCCCACAGCATTCAGCAAAGGCCAGTCTTGTGCTTTTATTGCAATATAATTGAAATCCAATCTTTTACACTCACTGATTACCCTTCCCAACTACCTCAGTCACAGCACTTTAATTGCTCTTTCCTCCTCCACCACCCCATCTCCATCAGTCGCGCTCCAACTATCTCATCTACTACATCTCTTCCTCAAAACCTCCCATGCTTTCAGCGCTAGCGGTGGTGCTGCCGTCACACGCTGTCGTAGGCACCACCGAGTCCACGCTAGCGCTCGTTCTGCTTGAAGACTCCCTACAAAACGCCCATCTCGCTCAATCCAATCCTAGTCAATTGGACCCACACCTGAGTTTCCTGCCCAAGGCGCGCCAGAACTACATAGGCGGAAACGCTGGAGACTCTCCAGGCCTCACAAGCCCGTTGCAATTGTACGCTCCGAAAAGCTATTTTTCCAAAAAGTGCTCGGCTCTGGCTGTTTTAGACGTTTCCTTTTGCGACGCCACCAGCACCGTTTTCGCCGCAGCTGGGTCCACGGTTCTGACGTGGGACGTAATTAAGGCCCAGCGTACGGCGGTGTCGCGGCCTTCGGCGCCAGATCTGGCGGCAGGGTGCGCCTGGCTCAGTCCGCACTGCGCTGTTTCTGCTGGCGCCGCCTGCGCTGTGAGCTTCTGGGACACTCGCGCGGGCGCCCGAGCGGTGCATCTGGCAAAGGTGGCTCGAGACAATTTGTACGCTTTGGGCGCTGCCGAAAACGGCATTTACGCTGGCGGCGCCGACGGGAAGGTGCAATTCGTCGATTTGAGGAACGAAGTCCACGAGGAGCTTGATTTCGGGCGCCACGGTGCCGTGGTGGGCTTGGACACCGAGGAGTTGGCGGTGGTGTTTGAGGATGGGGCCGTGCGAATGGCTGCAAACGGGGCGAGAGAGGCCAGTTTCTGCAGCGAGGCCGTGGCTGCGAAATCGCGAGTCGGTTGCGCTCTGCTGGAAGGAACGGTGGCTGTCGGCAGCGAAAACGGGGTAGTCAGGCTTTGGAAGGGAGAATATTTGAAGGAGGTTGATGTGCAATTGGCGGTATCGTGTTTGGAGTTTTGGGATGATGACCTTGTGGGCACCGCTGGAGAGTGTCTCTGGAGGTGGTCGCAGGCCGGTCGCGGTGAGACATGATCTGAATTGCAAGATCGACTTAGGATCGATTTCGCTGTGACTGATTCCTGGGTAAATTCAATTCGAATTAAAGATTGCATGTTTGCCCCTCGAGTGGTGAAGCAGGCCTTGCTTTCTCGAGATCTGGACATGTCGAAGATTGGAATTTCCTCCAATTAACGTCAATCTGGGCCTTCCCGGATTAAACAAAAAAGCTCCTATTTCCCAATGACCAAATTTAGACAGTCGGACAAGGCACTGCGCCGCAATCTATGCGACTGGCGGTAGCTACCTCAGTATTAATACCCCCAACACTTGGTGATCATATACCAAAGGATTGCTTCTATTTCAAAGAGAACATTCAAAAGATTTAGATCATAAACTTTCTATTCATAAGCAATCAATGTGTAAACGCTCATTGCTTTCATCCTTCAGTTTCGCAGCCATTTGGAAAGAAGACTTCACAATCCCGCTCTCCACTCCTATCAACCTAAAGGCAAATAAACAGTCCAACTCAACAAAAATCATACTCTTTAACTCCCCGTTCATATGTCTTGCCCAAATCGATTTATTCTCTTTTTTCAGAAACGTTCATCCACCTTGTGACCTGCATTCGATACGCGAGACCGTAGTTTCTTGATCTTTTGAACATGCCTGAAGCAGAACAAATGGAAGCAAAACAGGATCTGACGCTACAAGAAGAGCTCGGATTGGCACCTAGAACGATTGTTCTAGCCAAAGTTAAGGGCTACAGAGCATGGCCTGCTATGGTGCTAGATGAAGAGATCTTACCAGAAAACATCAAGAAACTCAAACCCAAGTCGGTGAAACAGCAGAAGAAAACGCTGCCGACAATCCTTGTGCCCGTGAGATTTTTCAGTGATGACACTTACATTTGGATCAGAAATCATGACCTAAAAGTGCTCCTGGAAAACGATATACAGCTGTTTTTGGATAAACACTCCACGGCAGGAAAGAAGAAGGATGAACTTCTTGTATTCGCGTACGAATTGGCACAGAATCCTCCAGACATGAATGAGTTCAACCTCTGGGGATCGAGAGGACCTCCAGATCTGGACCCCGAACCACCTCAGAAGAAGCTCAAGTTGAAACTCAACCTCAAGCCCAAAGACAAAAAGGGTAAGAAACAAGCAGCTGCAAAGCCAAAGACTCCAAAGAAGCCCAAGGTCGAACGCTATTCATCCTACGAGGAATACGAGAAGGACCTTGAAAACGCAAGTGAGCCGGAAAATGACGAGTATGGCAGCGACTGGGGCCTCAACGATAGCGTGTTTGATTTTGAAAAGGGCGACTACGTTTTTGATGATGAAAAAGAACAGAATGCCTTCGTAAGTGAATTCCCCACTTCAGCCGAATTGCAGGAGAATTCAGCATATTATAACGATCAATTCGAAATAATATTTCAAAAAGTCGCCCCCGCCTTGCTTGATGGGGAAATCTCGAACGAGAACACAATCAACAAGGAGCTTCGAGCAGCAGGAAAGCTCGCCCAGCAAGCCCCATTAGCTGTCTTTACAAAGTCTCCGCTCTACAGGAGCTTACTCGTGGCTGCTCACAAGCCAGATGAAAAACTCCCTTCTAAAAGTGTGAAGAGCACAATTGCAAACTTGCTTAAAAACTTTTCCTTGGAGACTTGTACATTAACTATGGAAGACCTCGTTTTGCCAACGCCGCAGGAAACTCCGAACCAGACCCCTGGCTTGACCCCTGGTCCTGAGAACGGTATCAAGCACGAAAGTGAAGTAGCTGCTGAGGTTCAAGAGTCAGATTCAAATGGCCAAGAACAACGCGATGCTTCCGAAGCAGCCAAGACGTCCGCTGAATCTACTGCAGTGGCAGAATAGATTCATGTCTCCGGCAATACTCACAGTCTTAATTGCTGAAACGCGGTCTCAATTGGCGTTATAAGACCGATTAGCTCGTGCATAACTAGCGGCTGAAGGTACCTCCACTTTTACGTTGACTAGTGCAACTCGTGCCTCGATGGTGGCTGCAAAATTTACACGCTGACTCCTAATGGTGACCTAACTGCTATTTCCACTCAATTGCATTCTACAGGCTTGCTACTCGCCAATCAAGCTGTTCTCTGAGCTGTGCCTCGCCATTGTCTATAATCAGCCCAACATTTACAATCAATTGCACTCGCTTGTTCACGTCGGCGCCATTCTACGCTCGCCACGGCTTCTTATGTGCCAAGTTTTTGAGGGGGGCCTTTTGCAGCCAAATACATTCAGCCTCAGCACCAGCGGAGAACAAAGGGCTCTCGAAGGCGATATTCACAAGCACAAGCGACACCTGACAGCACACAGAACCATTTATTATAAAAGTAGTCCATAGGGTCTAGACCCCAGGACCCCATGGACTCCGCTGGAAACACAAAATGTCAAGCTCAGCTGTAAAACTTCTCTGCGAGACAATCAATCTTAAGTGTGTGGGGGCTCGGTCTTTTGGCATGCCGGCCGACGCTCGAACATTATTTCAATGTCCCTGAAAACTCGGGGTGCAGAAATCAGGGAGCATGCGAGTCCCCGGCTTGGCCTGCCGCGGTAAATCTGAGAGGTATTGTGCGTAAAATCTGGTACGGGACGTGCACAGACCGAACCTCCAAAAGGAGTTAAATTCTCAAATTCCCCAAGTCCTGTTTTGATCTTGCTTGATAAAGCTTTACCATATCATAACGTGTCAAAGGTATGTGTTCGAGTTAAAGTATAGGGGATTTGATAGAAGCTTTAGGTTGCCTTCAGCCTACCGCAAGTATTCGATGATATTCTTTCAATCGCTGGATCACTGGTACTCAAGGTGAGACGATTCAACCATGTTACCCAATTGGGCACGAAGACCTTCCCAAAGTGGACGGTGCATCATGAACATCATCATCATCATCTCAACAACAACTTGAGCAATGATTCAGCCATGTCAATAGAAATTACCCGAAGCCCCGAGAGGGCTGGTGGCGCCGGTGGATTTGTTCTTGCCGGTGGCACGGAATTTTCGCTCAAATCCCCTTGTTATTTATTCAGAGATTTACTAACAACAAGATGTCCGGAGTGACAAACCAAGCCAAATTGGAAGGCAATGATGAGCTTGACTCTCAGGAGCCACAATTCGCTCGAGGCTCTGTCGGTGGTGACGAGGAGGAGGATGACGAGCCCACGGGGGGTAAACAGCAGAAGGAGAGAAGAAAGATTGAGATCAAGTTTATTCAGGACAAGTCTAGAAGACATATCACCTTTTCTAAAAGAAAAGCCGGTATCATGAAGAAGGCGTACGAATTGTCGGTGTTGACGGGTACGCAGGTGTTGTTGTTGGTTGTGAGTGAGACCGGTCTTGTGTATACTTTCACCACGCCCAAGTTGCAACCTCTTGTGACGAAGTCGGAGGGTAAGAATTTGATTCAGGCATGCTTGAATGCGCCCGAGGAAGGATTGGGCGACGAGCAAGGGGAGCAGAGCGATGGCAACTCGCAGGAGCTGCCCGACCAGAGCCCAGCTCCACCTCAGGCTCAGCAGCAACCCCCACAGCAACAACAGCAGATTCCACATCCCCAGCAAGTACAGGCACATCAGCATCAGGCAGCAGCAGCAGCCCACCAGCAGCAGTTACCACCTACACACATGCCACACCAGATGCCGTACCAAGGCCAAGGCCATCCTCTGGGAGGATTGCCGATCCCCCAGGGCGGGAGCTACAACGACCCTTACGGCGGCTACTTTGGTGGAATGGGCAACGGCAACATGCCCAACCAGCAACAGTACCAGTAATTTTAAAAGAGCGGAGAGTTGTTCAGTTCTTGAGGGAGAGTTGTGCAGTGCTGGAGATAATCGGACAGTGAGGATGCCAGGTACGTACGACGGAGTATGGACAGGTAATTGATAATCTGAGACAGGCGATGTAGAGTAGTTGGGGTTGGAGGGCCAGGCTGGACGCTGGCAGACCCTATGCAAGGGTCTCCCTAGAATGTAAGATTTGGAGGGTCAAAGGGCCTCGAGGGGTTATTGTATTGAGGTGAGGCGGTCGGTTAGTGACCTGGGGGATAACCGAGATGGGAACCTGGGGAAGATGGGAAGGCGAGGCCATGCAGACAAGTAAATAAAAGAGACTCCGTAAATCAGACTCCGTAAATCAAAGATTTGCACTAAATTCTCTTAGTGCTGAGCACGGCAGATAAGCCCAAGATAAGATAAGGTTCTACGAAAACGGAAGTCTCGAGTCAGCTGCAGGTCCAGGCCCAGGCCCAGTACAGCACAAGACCTTTGAGAGACTTGACAAGAGGCAGCTCTAGTCATTCAACGTGGAATTGTTCATTCTGAATGGAGCATTGTAGGCCGAAAACACCAGTTTCTCGAGGCGCCCGAACGCCATAAGAAAAAAGCAAACCTCGTTGGAAAGTAAGAAGCAATTTCCCCCAGGCCAGGGATCCAGGGCAGGACTGGGGAGCCTGGGCTTAAGGACCCTGCGCAGCACAAAAGAGGAAAAGCTTCAGCCTCGCGATACTAAGGCGGTGCGGAGGTCGCGAGAGAAAGCATTGTCGTTCAAGGCAGCCAAGAGGCGCCAAGCTGCGGGCCAAAAGCTAAAATGGACAAGGCGGTCAGTCGAAAATCTCGATGTAGATCGGGGAACTTTTCAACATATTCAGTGAGTGCTCCCGCCCCCAAGGGGTTTTGTAGACCCCCTAGGGAGCCCTGGCTGCAAGGCGGTTTGGAGACTGGGATCGATGCGCGAGGCGATTGCCGCACTACGTCGAGGGTCCGCAACGGTCAGGGACTGCTCGGGGAGCCTTGTGTGACCGAGCCCCCAGGAAGTCCAGGGGGTGAAGTTTCCATTTTTTCTTTGGTGTTTTTTTGAAACAGCTTCATTTCAAATCTTCAGAACTTTGTCTTCTCTGCCATCGCAGATCCCTCGGATCTCGCTCTCTCTGCCTTCGGTGGCCTCGCCGAAGCCTGTCTCGTGGTTTTAAGGTTGGGCAGGCAAGGGGCGCCAGGCCATTATGCTCGGGCCACTATGCCTCACGCGATTCCGCATTCGCAGCCAAACCGCCCCTCCCACCCCATTCTGCGGTGCCATATAAACCGACCCACGCCCTTTTTTCCCCCCGAGTCCGAGCCATCTTTTCACAACTTCTCAACACAAAATCGTCGCTCCCGGCGTATTTCACACACCCCCTAGACTTAGACTCGAGCTTCCCGCCTCAGGCACCGCTCGACCCCGAATTTCCACCTTCCGCCAGCGCTTCTCACCTGTTTGCGCTTTAGACACTCGGGAACAACCGCTCCAAGCTATCTCGATAAGCCGTTGTCCAGAGACCAAGAGCCAAAGACCGAAAACCAAACCAAGGCTCGGCTGAAGATTGACTAAATTGACCCATCCTTCAAGTGGCATCGTTACCTCCGCCACGACACACCCTAGAGTGGACCCCAAAAAACACCCCGTCCACCCACTTTCGCCACTCTGGCAGATCCTCCCATGAACACATCGCCGCAATTTCTGCCGTTCCAAGGCTCTCGCCGCAATTCGCTCGAGCAGAGCATCTGGGCACCCATGCCCTCCGAACGGCAAGTAGACTCCTCCGCGCACCGGGCCTCGTTGCAGCCTCGCCAGGGCAGTCTTGACCAGGGCCTCGCCTTCGCACCGGGGCTCTGGGACCCTTGGCGTCCGCCGGAGCTGCCCCAGTGGGACTCTGCCCGCCGTCACCTGGTGGGCGACGTTTTCCCGGGCAACCAGCACCAGCAACATCAACAACACCAGCAACACCAGCAACACCACCTCCAGCAGCCAGGCTTGCAGCCCCAGCAGCTTCAAAATATGCCCCAATTTGGCTGGCCCGGCCAACTCCACCACTCCGAACAGCCTCACGGCTTTAGTGGGCAGGCGTTTCTGAATTACGTTCCGCGCAGCGCTAATCCGCCCCAGACCCACTCCAGCCCCACCAACGTGCAAAGTCCCCCGAAAGAAAACCAGGAGTTTCCCGTCTCAGCGCCCGCCGCTCAGCAGCAACCTGAAACGAGCGCTGTCGACTCCGTGGATGCTTATTTTTCTGCCGACCCCCACCAGCGTGTCAAGGTCACCGCCGAGTACCTCTCGCAGCGCTTCTTTGACGAGGAAAAATATCTCCTGGACCTGTACCAACTCCCCAAGTTTCCCGTCGAGAGCCAGTTGCATGATGCGCAACTAGTGCTCGTGGCTTTCAAGGCCGGCCGCATCGACGTCTTCTACCTCCCCAGCTCGCTCACGCAGCCAATTGGCGTGGGTGACTTGGTCATGGTGGAGGCTGACCGCGGCCGTGATTTGGGCAAAATCGTGAAATTGAACATTTCCATCGACGAAGCTCGTCTCCTCAAGCTTCTTCAGTTCTTAGAGCAGCAGGCCGCTCTCTGCGACACCTCCGTGGGCGATCTCCTGGTGAGGCTGCTCCATGGTGCACCCCACGGCGGCCCCGCGCCCCCTACCCTCCACTTCCCCAAACCAATTATTGGTTTGGCCCAACACAGCGAGACTGTCCAGATCTTGAACAAGAAACAGGACGAGGAAAAGGCTTGCCGTTTGTGTCTTGCGAAAATCGCCTCGACTTCCAGCGCCTTGGATAAGAACAGCCTGAGTCTGTTGAGCCTGCTGGACTTGAACCAGATGAAATTGGTAGACGCCGAATACCAGTTTGACCGCAAGAAGTTGATCTTCTACTATTCCACCTCGCGCAGAATCGACTTCAGAGACTTGGTGCGTGAGTTATTCAGAATTTACAAGACGAGAATCTGGATGTGCGCAGTCAACGGCATCCCTTATAAGCGTCGCCAGTCCCAGAGCAAGGCACAAGCACAGACTCTGAACTCTCCACCGGGCCTGTCCACCATGTCCCAAGAGAAAAGTTACTCGCAGGCCGCAGGTGGGAAACCACGGAGCCAGTCTCAGAGCTTGCCGCAAGGCCGGCCCTATGCCAATGTTCCACGAAACCTCATGCGCCAGCCGGAAGAAAATGGCGAAGGTCTCGTGTTGAAGCTGCTTGTGGACACTCTCAACCACTAGCCTCGGAATATGTGGGAGAAAATGTCACAAACTTTGCCTCACGGCGAAATTGGTATAGGGTTTCCGCCACGGCGCTTTCAGAGCAACTCGCTCGTGCGAAAAAATGAACTAGAATTGGCGAGAAGTTGCATTTCGCAGCCATTGCCGCAGGGCCAATTGCATAAACGAGCAGATTACTTGAAAGACAATGACAATATTGAAGACAAGAAGGCCAATTGAGGCTCGAACTTGTCATGCTTAAAGCACTTAAGGCCGCTGGATGACCCTGAGCAATTGCCTTCCTACTTCTGGCGCTACACTGTCGGTAGTAGGGTCTCGCCCTGCGATGAGCTTGTTTTGCCGCCGCGATCAATGTTGACGACTCTCCTCCACGTCTGCAATTGAAAGAAGGTACCTTCAACTTGCACCTCCTGGCATGGGGCGCCCTACCGCATAGATGGAGAAATAAAAGAAAAAAAAATCACCGCCCCATCCCAGGAACGACGCCGCGAGCCACGTTGGTGCGCAAAGAGCAGCGATGACCGCGGTGCAACTATGCTTATTGCCCATGGCGCATGGGCTCTTAAGTGATATGAAAATTTTTGCGAAACCGGAGCTGCTTTTAGTGGAGTCTGGGGCCCAGGCCGCCCCGAGCTTTCTTCGACAACCGGCTTCCTATGACACTAGAAGGGTCCTGGCACCCACTTACGAACTAGAATCTGCTATGTTTAAGCAGTAGCACCCCTTGGTGCCTGGGTATATACAAAAGGACTAAACTTGGTACTTGCCGAAATGTAGCTACTTGTATTTGTGAAACGACTGGAGAGATCAAAAATTAGTTGTCGGTTTTTTTTTCCGTGGGTCAAGTTTGTGACATCAAGTATGCACTGGTCTGCAGCTGAAGATTGCAGTGAGGGCGAGTAGCATTGCTAATGATGTCAGGGTTACAATACGGAAAGACAGCAACTGGGTTTTTTGATCAGCGACTCGTCTAGGCATGAAACTTCATAATAAAGCTATCTGATGTGATAGGAACATAAAGATTTACCAATTTTGGGGATTGTTAAGTGGCGACAATGGAACGACAACGGTTTCTCGCCTAATTGGCTTGATTGGTGCCTATTCTGCTCAGCCGACATTCCAATACAGCTACCCCTGGATCCCCCAAATTGTGAGAGGATGCAAATAAAAAAAAAAAAAAAAAAAAAATGACATCGGTACAAAATATCTCAGATTTTTACACAAAATCTACCTGAGTCGACCGGATTTAGCTGCTCCGTCATATCACCCAATCAAACAAATTTTGAAAATACTCCCTTAAGCATTCTCGCGTGCGGGCCTCGGTTGGGTGCAAATCGCGATAATGGGAGTTCCTGATCTGGAGAAAAGCGTACAGTTGCAGGGATCTGCTGTCGGAGGTATTCCCTTCATTTTAATTGGGCGACTTGATGCTCAGCGGAAGATTACGTCTGATGCCGACTTGGCTTAAGCATGGCCGCTAGAATAGCCGCTTTTGTTTCCTAGTTTGGTCCGTACGCCCGCGGTTACGTAAGCAATTATGTAAGCTTAGTAAGCAGTTTTTTCACCGGAATACGGGAGCTCTACACTAGCTGGGCCGGCGAAATGTCCACTTAGCAAATTTTTCCATTGTCGTTTTTCCACGGCTCCGTCGAGTATGGTCGTTTAATACACTAGGGAGTGTAGCGCTTAAATGACAGGTATGAGTAAGTATTTCGCAGCAGGAGCAAAAAAAAAAAAAATTTTTTTCTGACTCCTCTGATTCTGTCGCACAACTTAAATACCGTCGTTTTCCCTCAATTAAACAACAAACTCACCCACCATGAACTTCCAACCTTCCGACTACCTTGCCGATCTAAATCTAGAGTGGGAACTGCCAGTCCTCGAGGAGCAGAGCCTGGGCCTGATTCCCGACTTGGACGTTTTTTCCCACACTGACTTTTTCGACTTGGATGTTTTCCTGGCCGACCACATGGCGCCTTCTAAACAGCAACAGCAGCAGCTACAGCTCCAAGCTCCCAAGGTGGAGCTCCCCCTGCAGAGGGCGCCATTGGCTCAGATCAAGGAGGAGGAGACGGAAGGCGTTGAACCTGATGCCGAGTCTCTTTCCTCTCATGAGCCACTTTCCGTCGAAGAACTCAAGCGCAAGAAGAACACTGCTGCCTCCGCCCGTTTCAGGGTCAAGAAGAAGTTGAAGGAGAAGCAGATGGAGGAGAAGGCCCGCCAACTTCAAGACAAGTTGGGCCTGCTTGAGAAGAAGGTGAAGACACTTGAGATGGAAAACAAGTGCTTGAAACAATTGATTTTGGAAAAGAACGAGAGGCGCAACCTGGAGCTCTTGGACCTGATCAAGAAGCGGTCGCTTGAGACGCCCACCTACTCGTTCACGTAGAGCGCCCCTAACGAGCTGACATTAGCATCGATTAAAATCCAACTTTTAACGACGTTACGATAACACAACCCCGCCCTTTAGATCCAACTCTACTGGGCACGACTAATGGCTTTGGTTGCCGTCCGGCGTGGCGGCATGACAGAAAAACTTTATATACATTTTTTAATTCTTCAACAGAGGCTTGCACCAGTTGCGGCCGCCCGGGTTTCCAACAAGCCGGGCTTGACCTTACGGTCTAATTGATACTCACAGTCCATTTACGTAGAAGATCAGTTTGCAGCTAGACCGATTGACAATTCATGTTGGATTTTCCGAAATCAACTGCAGACGTCCTAAGGCATGTCATGACTCATCAATATAAGCAGTCGTTTATACTGAAATAAAAAGCGATTTCAAGGCAATCAAATTGATTTACGATTAACTAATTGACGATGCGGGTTTTTATCTTACCCATGATATTTTGGGCACTAGTTTGAAGAATTCTGTTAACTGTGTATTTTGTGCTTGATCTGCGAAATTCGACTCAAGCCACAGACTTTTTCCTTGCATCTGATAGAACATCCAACATAAAATTCACAAACATCAGCATAAAAATTCGACCAATACATAAATATTTGTGGTAATTACATAATTGTGACTGTTTCTCTATTTCACTCCCGTAGGCTTGATTAGAAGTCTCTGAGAGGTGTGGGGACGATAAACATCCATTTTTGTGTACCCACCCCAACAAATTATCATGCTTGAGCCAAGAGAAAACGTGCAGCTGCAATTTGGCCGTCCTCAGCGGTTTACGATGTTTTACTTAAAATCGAACTAAAAGCAGGCTTTAGAGAAATCATAAAGATGTTTGCCGTGAACTCCCCCTTACAAACGTGGGACTGTAATCTGCTCGTATACGCTAGCGGAATGAATGCTCGGTAAAGTGGTTCAACTTCGAGCTGCACCTCATAACGTAGGGCCGGCTATATTCGGAAATTCTTCCCGGATATATCATGATACAATGGCCTCGTTGCCACAAAAAACCAAAAGCCGACGAACAGTAATGCCTTTCTTTCTGGGTGCAATTTCATGGTCCAGAATAACTTCGGAAGCTGTTAATGCGACCGTATCGTGCCGATATGCACCGATACGTCGTGCTTACTGATCGATGCGCTTGTGACAATTACTTCAAGAGACGGCAGAACTTGTCATTATGAAACTAATAGAACAAAAATAACCAGCTCTATATGCTTCCAATTGGTCGAATCCGTTAGGCTCAGCCTCATCTCAACCAACTCATGCGCCATCTGCTTGACTTCATCTAACAAAATTGCATCGAATAATGCTATTTCCAAAACCGCCCAAGCCCCAATTATTACCTCTTCACCTCAATTTCATCACAAAGTAACAGTTCGGTTTTTGCCGGGAAGGTGCCTCACTGTTCCGGGTGGTATACCTGCGAATGGCTGCGAAATGGAGTCCCGAGCCGCTTCCAGCAGCCCACTAGCAAACGCAAACGAAACACGCAATTTGAAAAGACAGTCCAATTTCAGTCCGATTGACGTTGGAAGACCCATTTCATCTCATATCTGAAAAGTGTTGATACTGGCGCCCCACACCTCAGTCCTGTCTGAACCCCAGCTTTTTTCTCAATCAACAGATACACTATCATGACAGAACCGAAAGACAAGGAGGCACTGGGACTCCTACGTCCGGACAGTGATCGACAAAATCCAGACCCTCTGAACGCCATGTTTCATGATCCCGAGTATAACGCCGGCCATATCGACAGAAAGGACTTGAGGTCCGTATCACCTTTGGAGGTTCCCCTGGGGTCTGAGGCTGAGCAGAAGAATATAGGCCACGATTTCACGGATGTCCTCAAGGAGCAGATAGATCTTCGGCTTGCTTCAAACAACCCTGCTGTGGTAATGGAGTTGGATTTGGACGGTAACATACGGTACATTCTGAAGAACTGGGAGTTGGTTGTGGGTACCCAAGTCAAGAAGCTTGTGAACAAGCCCATCCTGAACATCCTCATTGGATCCTCCAGCCAGGATCTTCAAGTGTTCAATAATGCCGTGGATCAGATGATCCAGGACAACGCCTCTTACAAGGTCAAGTTCCTAACTGCTACCAACGATGTGGAGCAGAAGGATATCAACGATGTGGAGGAAGAAGATTTGGGCAAAGCTGTGCATGAATCAACCACTCCAGACCCAGAAGGAGCTCTAGGATCTACGGCAGACCATAAAAGCAGTCCTACTACGTCTGCAACAGGAAGTTTCGATAATGCGTCTACAAGCTCTCAGGTATCCAATAACGGAGAAGTGATTGAACTTGAAGCTCAAGGCATTCTCATACTTGATAGCAAAACAAACCTACCGTCGTATACTATTTGGACAATCAAGCCGTTTGTTCACATAGAAATGGATCTTACGATCCCCGACGCTCTTTTTGACCTACTAGGGTTCGGCTCAGAAATCTTCGAGGGCTATCTTATGAGTCTCAAAGAGGCAGGTATTATCGACGAGGATTCCGTGCCCGATCCAAAGCTCATCTTGTGCCACATTTGTGAGTCCAATATTCCAGCGTGGTTTATAGAGAAACACTCGGACTTGTGCCTTGTCGAACACAGGGTATCGGAAGAGCTACAATCGTGCCATGATGCTCTTGCCGACCAGCGTGATTTGATTGTGAAGGTGTCGGATAGTCTCTGGCTGCAACAGTTCGAGTCTCACTCGGGCTCTCTGAGCTCCTTACTGACCCTCAGCTCAGGCTCTTCTACATCATCGGCAGCGTCTGGTAACGTGTACGAGTACAAGGGCCTTCCACTTCCTTCCATGAGCTCAGAGGGATTGTCCCCACGTGGTAGCATCCCTCTGTTGAAGACCATCACAAAACACTCGATACTACGAACAAGGAAATTTCCCTTCGGCATACTTCTGCGGCTAGTGGAATATTGTGACGAGGCTCTCGACATCAACCCGGCTGACAAAGATGAAGAAACTGGAGAACTTCAATTCTCTCCAAATACCGAGCGTGCCATTAGCGCTGTGATGAATTGGAAAGCGTTGGAGACATCAGACCCTGCCATAAAAATGATGGTAGAAGATACTCAACGGCTGGTCAACGAAAAGATGGAATCACTCACCCGACTCATTTCAATCATTCAGTATGGTGATAAAATCAAGCAGGAGGTAGACTTCTTAGTGCTTCAATCTGTCAAAGAGACTGTCACCAAAATCAGACAGAAGACTTACCAGCATGAAAATCCAGAACACAGACCCAGAACACTGTCGTCAAGGACAATATTTCATAGGAGATCTACGTCCTCGACGGACTCTGGATTCCGCAGTCACCGAAATTCTGATTCCTCTTCAACAACCGGCCCTCCATTTGTGTCTGCATCCCCCTCTGCCCTACCGCCACTGCCATTGTCACAGCCTGGAAACCTTCTATCTCCACAGCCTTCCCGAGTTCGGAGCCCTCAGTCTAGACTTCTTGGCGAGCCATATGATAACAAACCAAGAGCTTCCTCATCAACTTCTCCACATTCCATCACTCCTCGAGATTTACTCAAAGATAGAGTGAGTCCTCTGATAGAGGAGATAACTCGCCTGGTCTCCCGACCAGCGTCAGCTGCTTCCTCTAGCTCCTCACAGACAAGGCAAAGCAGAAGAGATGTCGAAGATGCCTTGCGGGATCTTGATATCACGAGACGCCCTCCCGAATTGGCCTCAGATGCTTCAACGGTATCTTCACCAAGACGTCATCTATCTCCCGCTCCCTATACCGAACGTTCCAACTTGAATTCTTTCCAGAGAAACTTCATGAACAGAATGGAGTCTTCACCTTTGAGCTCTCCATCTATGACACACTCAGACATCAATGACGAATACCAGGTTCCTCACACTTCCTTGTCTAAGAAACGAACAAGTTCTTCGGGCAGCAACACCCTTCCAACGCTTATGACAACACAACAAGGTACCCCAACACAGCACGGCAACTCTGGCTTGACACCAGGTCACAACAGAAACAGCTCATCTTTCTCCAGCAAACCTCCGTTATCGCCATTACTTGTCTCGCAGATGCCGTCGTCAAAACCATCGACGGGAGGAATAAAAGACTACGAAATCATTAAGGCAATTAGCAAAGGAGCTTTTGGTGCTGTGTTCTTGGCTAAGAGAAGACTCACCGGTGACTATGTGGCCATCAAGTGTCTCAAAAAAAGGGATATGATTGCTAAGAATCAAGTGCTCAATGTGCGGTCGGAGCGAGCAGTAATGATGAAGCAAACTGATTCCCCATACGTTGCTCAGCTATACAGTAGTTTCCAAACCAAGGATTACTTGTATTTGGTGATGGAGTATTTAAATGGTGGTGACTGTGCCACATTGCTCAAGATGTTGGGCACTTTGGGAGACAAGTGGGCAAAGAGATATATTGCTGAGGTTATTGTGGGCGTCAATGATTTACACACGAGAGGTATCATCCACAGAGATTTGAAGCCAGATAATCTCTTGATTGACAGCACGGGGCACCTTAAGCTTACAGATTTCGGCTTATCAAGAATCGGTGTGGTTGGAAGACATACGGCACAGCACAGAAAAAGCTCTAGTTCAGAACATGCTATTGAGCTCTTCAGGAAGAGTATACTGAATGTTGGCCAATTGCCTCAAAGCCCCTTATTCCAAGCGGTAGTGGCGATTCACCAGAATTGTTACCAGCAATGCATCACAAGCGTACGTCATCAGTGACTCCATTTTCCTTGTCTCCAACCTTGGATCATCTCAAACACAAACCAAGCACAAGCTCAACCCTTCCCATCAATCCAACGAAGATGTCGCCTTCTGAACCAAACACGCAAGGGGCTCAAGCCAGCAAGAAAAGGTCAGGGTCAATACTCAAGTCGAGCGGTACTAGATCGGGATCAAGTAGCAGTGGGGTGGACTCACCTGGGTTGAAACCGTCTCTTCCGAGAACATCATCCGAGTCTTCATTTGCTATCGTGGACGATGATTTTCAGTACAGCCCACAGCAGAATGACAACAACATAAGCTCCTTCGCTCTCTATAACCCTGAGGATGAAGGCGAAGTCAAGAAGTTTGTGGGAACCCCGGATTATCTCTCCCTGAAACTATCACTGGTGATAAACAGGGCGAATACTCGGATTGGTGGTCTATGGATGTATTCTTTTTGAGTTTCTTTTTGGTTACCCCCCATTTCACGCTGATACTCCTGATCAAGTATTCAAAAATATTTTAAACGGTGACATCGACTGGCCTCCCTTGCCAGAAGACGAAGAGAAAGAAATCTGTCCACCAGAAGCAAAAGACTTGATCAAGAGACTCTTGGTATTAAACTACGAGGACCGTTTAGGATTTAATGGCGCAGACGAGATCAAGCAGCATCCATACTTCCGTCAAATCAATTGGGACACATTATATTCTGAGCTGCCGGATTCCTTCGTCCCAATGGTAGATGACCCAGAATCGACCGATTATTTTGATGCCAGGGGTGCTGATATGTCACACTTCCCGATTGAGGACGAGGACGCAACAGTGGACGATGAAAGGGTTCCATCCTCAGCAAAGGAGCTTGAAACACACGAGGGCTACTTTGACTCCAACCCTCGCCTCAACATCTCTCTTTACCAGGCTCACCAATGCTCGGTAGAAGAGAGCGCAGAAGCAGCAAGCTAGCGGATACCAGTGAATTTGGATCGTTCCATTTCCGAAACCTTAATGTGCTCGAGCGTGCAAACAAGGATGTCATCAACAGGTTGAAGAATGAGCATCTCGAGCACAGGAATAGCTTCTCTTCTTCCTCCTCAGAGTCTACACCGTTAGGGCAAACCAAGTCAAGAGGACTGTCTATTTCTTCAGCGATTGTCAATCCAGGCAGTCCATTCAAGCGTCCAGTATCTCCAGTTGGTAATCGGTCGCAATCACCGGTGAGAGACAAGAGTAGCTCTGGTTCGATAAAGAAGGATAGCACAGGATCACTTAAAAGAGAAAGTTCTGGGAAGAGCAGCATTGGGTCTACCAGAACACTCGAAGAACGGACACTTTCCACTAGACAAAGCGCTTCCTCATTAGCCAGAAACATACTTCAAAGAAATACTGGCGATGTTCTTTACTCTCCCCAGCATCTGACCAAGAGGATAGCTCCTCTGCCCTTTCCAGAGTGAGACAAAGAAGAGATAGTTTAAGAAGAGGAGGCAGCTTCGGGGTAACCAAGTCTCAGGAAATGTCATATCCCAGATGAATCTATGAGGTTTGGAGGAAGTGAGCTAGACGTGCTATATTGCGAGCCCATCCCCATCGTTAGACACACTGTGGGCAAGCTTATTGAGAAGCAGGGCTGCGTGGTGCTCTCTATATCTGATGGTGATGACCTCATCAGGAGGGCTACTAGTCAAGTGAAATTTGACTTGATTTTCACTGCACTCAAATTGCCTAAGGTTGATGCTATCGATGCCGTCAAATTAATCAGGTACACCAATGGTATCAATAGCGACACGCCAGTGATTGCGGTGACCGGTTATGCAAAAGAAGCGCACGATGTGAACATGTTTGACGCCATTTTGGAGAAGCCAATTGATTCAAATCAAATTAGAGGTGTTATTGACAAATTCCAATGCCACGATGTGGCTGTCGAGTCCGATCCTGAGGACTGATAAATAGAATAGATAAATCTGCATGAATGAGCTAATTGTAGGGTTTAGAGATTGCCTACACTAAATGTTGAAATGTGGATCGGTGTGTCTCGCTGGACTAGTTCAGCTTTTTTGAAAACGCCAAAGTTCATTGGATCTCTACATTTGAAGCTAATAATACAGTTGAAAACTATTGAGGTACTATACAAAAGACAAACCCACCACTCTATTTTACAAACTATGTTACATGGTATTACTTGCTCGAGGTGATGACATGTCTCTCGATTTCTCTGATGCCGTCCTCAGTCTGCTCAAAAGACTTCTCCACAGTCACAGTCGGTTGGTTGGGCTTAGGAGAAGCCTCCACATGCCCATCAACAATTTTCTGTGATCTTGGAGTCTCAACTTTCTGTTTCTTGTGAACTAGTTCATCCTCGGGACCACGAAGATAGTTTTCTCTATACCATCTCAACTGGGCGATGCTATCCAAAATGTCTGATTTAGCAGTATGAGCTCCATTCTTGCGTGGGCAGGCCTTCATGAGCTGTGGGTTATGGCGTTTGCCAACCTCCATAATAGAAGAGACATCTACCAAACGGTAATGAAGGTGCTCGATAACCTGGGGAAACTCCTTCATCATGAAAAATTTATCCATATGGATGGAGTTGCCTGCCAACAAGCCCGTACGTGGCTCAGGAACCCATTTCTGGATGTAGTCGAGCAACTCATCTTGGACCTTCAGTAACGTTTGCTGGGGGTTGGCCAAAACCTTTGCTGTAAGACCCAGCTTACCGTGCTGGTTAACGCACCACTCTCCCATATTATCAAGGATCTTTTTTGACACGTAAACAGTCGACTCGTAACCATTCTGGTCCACGATGTTCAAGTCTCCGTCTGTGATGATGCAGCAGATCTCGATGATATGGTCCTTTTCCACGTTGAGACCGGTCATCTCACAGTCTATCCAGACCAAAGGCATGAAGACTGAGTTTTTCCTTGTAGGAACCGCCCGGGCAGCTGCCACGGGGGCCTTTCTGAAGAAACCGGCTATTGAAGATAACATGGTAGTTGCGATGAGCCTTCACACAGGGAAGATGAGACGCTAAGAGTGTGGGGTCGATGGAAGAGATAGTCAAGAAAAATTGAAGAAAAAAGGAGTAAATAGAGAAAAAATAAAGAAGAATCGAGATGATCGTGTCTGCGAGTCTTGAGAATCTCCATCTATGGCACCGACGGTGAGTATTTTCGGACCTTGAATTTGTGGTGTTGATAGTGGCTGCGAAAGTCCGAAGAAAGTAATGAAAGGATTCCACAAGACCCGGTATGCATATTTAAGCTTTCTTAGCCGTTGAGGGATGAGGGTGAATTTATCCAGCACTGGCCAGGTCGATATTCACTAAATGTTGATCTATTGTAGGACGGCAGTCGAGGAGCCTTCAATCACTTCCACCAAAACCCCCTAAGGTACCGAAAATTGTGATACCGGCTTGTTCAATTCTTGAAACACTGCCCCAGTGGTCTCGGACTTTCCAGGTTAGACAACTGGACCTGATGAACCTTGCATCTCTGGACACAGCCGAAGACCTGACGTGCTGCAGCATCATCAAGAGCACAAAACTAAAACGTCTAGAGAGTGGCCCAGCCAGGTCATCAAAGACGTTCTTCAATAGAAATAAAACAATCTACCCCGTTTCCGTCCGGAGGCCGCAGAATGCCCGAGGGCTTATCAAATCAGTATAAGCCTCGTGGAGTACGGTTCCTGCCTGACCAGGAAGTCGAAGTGGCAGTGGAAAGCAATTCGCCTGGCGCTATGTGCCACACTTTAAAACGGCACTTCATCTACCATACAAGCTTCGTATCTACCATCCAATTCTGTATCAATATCGAGTCTACTACAAATGGTTCATGGGCACGGATTGATCCATCTGGAGCCTTGGCTTCCAGATCTGGAAAAGCCCGGGGAAATAAAGCAATTTTAAGAAATCCACAGTTTGTTCGAAATTGTGGGGATCTCTTATCTGTCTGCCGTATAAATGTGTCTAAGCATTTTAACGACAGGACCTCGTGACTTGGCACGGTTAATGTGCGCAGCCGTTTCGTATTTTGCTCGCTTCAGCCCTTCGGTTCATATCGGCACGTCTGCCGACCCGTGACTACGGTATTGCGCATTGTGCAGGATATTTCACCATCCACCGACGGGTTTTTCCAACAAAACCCATGATTGACAGCTCATGAGATCCTCATAATCCGGCTGATCAATTGGATCTCATCACCCAAGCCATTGGCATCACAAGCCTTGGGAGGTGTACGAAAAAAAGTGAAAAATTCGCCCGGGTACCTGCCTCGTGGTACAGGAAATGCAGGCTGAGACCCTACCATGACCGTTGAACAGGAACGGCTGCAAACCTACACGGCGACTACCGGGCCGAATCTGATATCATTATGCAACAACCACTATTATTTATATTCTGCCAAATCCCTCCCAAATCGTAGACTCTTCATTTTATATAGGCCTCCGCCGACCTCCCAGCCTCTGTTTATGAACAACTCCACCCCGAATTTCAACAGCCTTTTCACCAACTCTGCTCGCTTGCCGTGGTCTGAAGCACCTCGAAATGTCTCTTTTTCGCAGCCAAACGTGCCATCGCTTTTTGCGCCCATTTCTGATACTCCCACTGTGCACGAGACATTGGCGCTTTTGAAGCTCTGGAGAGCCGTGGCCGTGGTAAAACAGCATCTCTGTGGCGATTCCCCCACCGTGTGGCCACTGTTTGTGGCTTGGGCTTTACGCCGTTTTGCTCTTTTTGCAGCAGCCTTGACAGCCCTGAAGAACCCAAAGCTTCATGTTCTTCCACCTTTGGATATCGCCTGGGTGTGGCACTCGCTCTTAGTGGCACCCGAGGCATGCTTTGCCATGTTTGCCAGATCAGGATTGTCTGAGTTCTTGGACATTTCGTTTCCATTGAACCAGATTGCTGATTGCATCGACTCCAGCTTTTGCTACTTTCCAGACAAGCTCGGCGTCCACAACTTCCACGGCTTAATGGCCAATTACGGCAAGGGATACTCCTTGTCGTACGATATTGGAAGCTTCAATCCTGAAGAGGTCTTCCCTATTTATTGCCCCGTGTCAAAGAACCTCCTTGCACAGGTCTCCTTGTCCCATTTTGTGTGTTCTTCATTCCTGGTGAGATCACAAGAGGGTGTGGTCACCCACCATTCCCTCGCTCGCCGTCAGAGTGATGCTGATCATAAGCTTTCAATCAACACACCTGAATGGCCCAACTTCTCGTCTCCAGGAACTCCAGATACATCAACACCACCATCACCGCTTTCTTCATGTCTGCTGCCGGTATCTCTGAAATCGCCATTCGAATCTGCACTGCCATTGCTTCATTTGACCATCGAGGAAGACTGCTTGCAGATCCTGGGTGACTGGATTGACCACTTGGCACTTTCTCCAGTGCAGAATATGGTGGACGCTGAAAATTGGATCTTCCATCCAAACATGCATATCATGTTAGCAGCAGCGGTCAAGAGATATTCAAAGTTCTGGAAATTATTCAGCCGGAGTCCTGCGGGACAGGTCCCGGTACCCACACTTGATATCCGCCTAGTCTGGTACGCCCATATGGCTCGCTTCAAGGAGTATGCTGATTTTTCGCTTTACCACTCAAAGAGCATTGTTGTACCACCCAGAAGTGGCTCTCAAACGACGCAAGAATTCAAAACAACTGCAGCACTTTACCAGAAACGCTTCCACACTCCTTACTGCCCTTGTGGCCATTTAGACGGGTCTTTGGCTTATGCCAGAGACACTTGCACACTCTCGTGCTACAGACATGTATACGAGCTTTTAGCACCCAGCTACGACCAGTAACGACAATAAATTATAAAGCATGAATGGGGATGTAGATGAGATAGGTGAGCAGTAGGCGAAGATGAGAGATTGTCATAATTGATAGTGAGCCTTCGAGGTTCGCTTGAGAAATCCCACTGCAACATTGCAAATCGACAAGTTGAAAAGCTATTTGAAAATTAAATAATCCGGAGAGAAATATTGGTCACCTTGTCGAACTAGCGGTTGCAATTAGTCCCATAGGCATCCGTTTGAACTGATGATAGAGGATCCGAACTAGGCACAAGCCATTGAATTTTTTCGAATTGTGTCAAATCGCCAAAAAAAGGAAAATTTAAAAAATGGAGTAAACATATATCATTGCATGAGATCTCCTCCTACCTACACCTAAAGGAGCGGTCTTGAGTCCTGTCTCACTTCTCGCGCCTACTACTATTCTTCCCATGAACAAAAGAGACACATTCTATTACTGGTATTTCGTCATTCATATCCCCGTGACCCTTGTCATGGACCTGACGATTGTGATTCCATCGGAATGGCAGCCTGCCTGGCAAAAGGCTCTCCTAGCTTTCCACATCAACACCAACAAGGACTTCCTTCTACGGGAATTGCCATTGTGGTTGAAGATCTCCGGAACTTTTGAGCTATTTGTTCAGTTGCCCATCTTCTTCATTGCAGCACGGGCCTTGCTGCGCCAGTGCCAGAAGGTGTACGTGTTGATGACCGTGTATGGGTTCAACGCATTTTTCACCACGTTCTTGTGTTTGGCATATGCATGGAGAGACGGCCCCGCTCACGGATTGACCAACGGAGAATTGACCAACTTATTGGCTCTTTACACGCCGTACTTCTTGATCCCGTTGTTCATGATGGTAGACTGTGGAGTGAGAACTACCAGGCTCATAGGAAAGGCGAAGACCGATTAAGAGAGGCATGTTGAGCGTGTCTTGGTTAAAAACATCAGAGGAACGATATAAAGTTTTTAGATAGAACACTCAGTTGGGTGATGGGAGCAATGTCACATCAGATCTCATCACATCCATTGGGAGAGGACCGACGTAACAAGACACACTGCAATTGACAAGAAAAGTCAACGCAGCAGATGATGAAGGCCACAATTACACTCCACATTTCAAAACTATATCTATAAGTACGCAACCTGGTATGACTTGTTCAAGACACCGCCTGTGTAATACCAACCAACCTCTCATGCTCCATCTGTGTCCGCTTAGTCTACAGAAACTTGTATAACTTATTCATTCATTGATTGAGATATCCTTTCTAGACATCTCGTCTAGGCATCCTTCTCGATCAACAGAGAAGCAAGCTCAATGTACTGCTTCTCGGCGTCCTCCTGGGAGGTGCCCTTGAGGTCCTCCCAAGCTTGCCACTTGTACTTACCCTTCAAGTCAAACACACCAGGCTTAGCGGTGGTGTTGTCACCCACGGTGGCCTGCTTGTAGAGACCGTACAACTTCAACAAGGTGTTGTCGTCAGGACGGTTCTTCAAGTTGTTAACAGCTTGGGCCTGCGGTTAGTAAATTCCCTTTGTAGATCAGAAAGAATTACACACTTTCTCTTCGAATTCAGCAGATGGCATGATGGTGGGAAAAAAAGTGGGTGTGGAGGGCGTCGCTGGCTTTTTATATGCGCACGGCAGGACCCCAGAAATTGGGTTCCTGAAACCACACCACACACTACCGGCCACGATATTATATAAGTTGGTGGCTTGGATGAAAAAGGAGATCCTTTGTTTTTTGATCAATTGGTAAAATTGAATAAGTTTGTAAGGAGGGATGGCGCCACTGGCGTGATGTTCTGCTATCGTCCCTTGCTCTCAGATCGCCATTTGCTACCCATCAACGGGGCCATTTCGACATCTAACAATTTTCGGAATTACCCGAAATCTCAACAAATTGTGGGTTTTTTTTCAAACCACAAACGTTGATACTTTCGAATTCCAAGGTTTTCGCCTCGCCTCGGCGAACAATGGACCGTTGAGCCATCGGGTGTTAGTGGGCCTGGCTGATCTGGGCAAACCACCAGACCGCGGTTGTGCCAAGCACCGAGGTTCACCACAGTGCCTCAAATCCTGGTTTTCTGCCGAAACGTAAAAGCTTATTCAATTGACTGAAGCTTCGAGAGCCCGAGATCATGCATTGAATTGAAGTTTGTGGTGCAAAACGAACTCGGAGTCGGAGATTTTCGGATACATTACCAGGGCCTTGGTATCCGACCGCCACCGCCACCGCCACCTAAGAATTCTCTGCCTTGCTGGCAGGAGAGCTAAAGAATCATGGGAGCTGCATTTAAAACAAGGCTCAATGGCGCCATGTGGCAGGATCAGGTAGGAATGTTTGGAAGGAGGGGCGACTGTGGCTGAGGACTAGCGTACCTCTCAGTTTCGATGAACTCATGAAGGGTAATTTATGCACTTTTGTAGAGTTCCGACCCAGGCTGTGATTTGTATTTGTGCAGTGAAGTCAAAGATAAAATAAGTCAAAAACGAATTCCATGTAGATTTGGTGTGATCAGCGACCTCAGTATGGTCACTTCCACCTTACCAGAGAATGCCAAGGAGCTCCGATACTCATAAACAAGTGGAAACTGTAATGGACGATATTTAGATAACCAATTGAGGACTTTTTGTTGTTCAATGAATTGGGTGCTTTCGGTTACAGCAGCTCCACTTGAGCCCATACCACCTTCACCCAACCCCAAAACGATCAACGAGCGAACGTCTGAGACCCTGAAAAACACTCAAATCCCACGGCTTCAAGCAACACCTAGCCAATAGGAACTAATCTCACTTGCGATGCAAAACGTCAGGCACATAGCATGTCATTCGCAACTCCTCGACCAATCATGTTATTCTGTGTGGATGAAGTAGGTGTGTTTCTGGAAGTGGCTGCGAAAGATAAGCGACGCCGCAGCAGTGTTTACATGTCCATGATAAAGCAGGACAGTGGGCGGTCCACAACGCAAAAGTGCATGAAATTATTTTTTTCAGGAGCCAATCAGATTGAAGCAACACAGCCTTCTCTGTCAAAGGGTTTTGACGTTCTGGCAATCAAACTGATGTCAGAATCTTCGTGCAATAGAACTACCCATCAATGATGGACAAATCTTTGAAGTGAACAGTTTGCAGTCAACCGTGAAATACCATGAGCTCTTAACGATATAATTGAATGTGGAATCAATCAAATTCAATCCAGCTTACGTGTCATCATGGTATGTCACCCACAGCTACGTTTCTTTATCATTTAGCCACAATACGGACCAATTAGATCTCCGCTCAATAGGGGTCACGGCACGTTAGTCGCAATAATTATGCGCAAACTTTTGTATTTTTCAGCCAATAATGTCATTCGTAGCGGGCTCGTCCAATCAGATCTGATGGCAGGTGGCTGCAAACCCGACGCAACCAAGGCTATGACAGTATTTTGACACCTATTTTGGAAATTGGAATAGAATGCCTCTATGAATTCAGGCGGCAGGGCTGCACACAAAGCCAATTTTGTGAAAGAGTGGCTGTTCTGAGCCAATCAGGTTGGGTGATTCCTTCCAGAGGTAGACCCCTGCTGGATCTAAGTCTAGAGTATAAAAGGAGGACGAAATACCAGAGGATTGTAATTCAAAACTGATATACCCAGCATGTCTACCATCACTGATCTCGCCTTTTCCGACGATGAATATGACAGTTCGTTCATTGAGGAACCCAACTCATCCATCATCTACGAGGACGATGAATCGTCTTTCGAAGACGACACAGATGATCTTGTGGAAGAAATAAAAGACAACTTGGTGGCCAAGCAGATGACTAAGTTAAAGGTGGAAAGCGAGATTCCCGAAGACCCTTACTATGACGAAGACGCTGACGAAACGTACAGTTTCACGGAAAGTGACGACAGCGACGGAGAAGAACCTGACTTCGAGGAAGTCTTTGATAGGAAAGCCAATGAAGAATATTGGAAAAGGTGTATGAGGTTATACCAAGTGCCTGAAATGAATCATTAGATACCCAGCCATAGGACAATTTAACATATTTGGAGACCAGTGTACCGGGAATTGCGCCGGAGAAGGTGATGTGTAGAAGTTAAATGCCATGATGATGTGTTCACAGAGAATGGGTGTTGTACTAGCCGGAGCTCTTTCGTTCTTGATGCATTGAGGTGTGATTAGAGGCATAGAAGGTTCCAATTGCCTGCCAGACCAACCCATACCCAATTTCGAAAGCCTCCGTCGCGTCACGATCCAAAAATACCCCTACGATACAGTTTCATGTTTATTCTTTTTTTGGAAAAATCCCATTGTGTTGTTGACATTCTTCAGAGTCCCCACAATGGACATACAATGCAAGCCCAGCCCCCTTCGGCTCACAAAACCCTGCATTTCATTTGGCCGATTGCCAAGTTCTCGTCTAATGTACTCTACAACACTGGTATAATAGCGTAGCCCAACATTCCAAATGGGGAGTATAGACGGGGCTTTAGACTACCTAAATGGCGGGGTGGGAGGAGAAGAGACAAATTGGTTGAGATTTAGCTGAAAAGGGAACAGGCGTATCTTAGTTTCGAGGAACCCAAAATAAATTTAGAAAATACGGAAAAACGGGGAACTGCTTTGGTGGTTTGAGTAGTTAAGGACGGTGACGCACCGCGCTGTCAAAGCCGTAAATGAGTGCCAAATATGTGACACTCCTATAGCTTATTACCGGAGGTTTTACAATAAGTACGTATGGTGGTCGGAAAAAACGTAAACACAAAAGAGACAAATCATAAGACAGTGTTATACCCGGAACTCTCGGAACAAGGCCCTTTGCTGAGCGGAAGTCTCGGAAGTTAACACACGCCGATTCCAGAAAGAGCGCAGGTGACACAGAGTCTCCGCCAATGAGCAGTTTGACTCACTGACGTCAAGTGAAATATTCACAAGGAGGAAATTCCTAAAACATGATTCAGCTGAAACTTTAGAAGGTCAGCGTACCCCAAACTCGTATTCGTAGGTCACAGGGAAGCCGGGTGGCCAGCCGTGACCCATGACCAAAAGCCGACTTCAGCCGTACTCGATCAAAACACGATAAGTCATCAGGATAAGGCTTACAAACCGTTATGAAGCAGTTCACGGGGTTGTTTTTGCCACTAATTCGGCTGCGGTCACGGGAAAGGCTGACTGCGAATTCGGAAGCCGGGAGTGCTGTATCTCAGCCCGCAGGCGTCGTACGAAAATTCTAAAAGCAGATTCGTAATCTCCACATCACCCGCTCCAACTCCATCCGAAAACCGCCCGAAAAATCTCCAAAAATGGCCGTTTTGACGGAGGGTGGGAAGTGCTGAGGTAGGCTGGTGTACGGGTGTCTATCACGCTTACTCACCCAGCGGCGAGTTTTTCGCCTCTGCGGCGGCACTAATGCGTGCCGCTTACATAAGCGCCGCCATTGTTTCGACTTTCTCCGACGGAAGCCGGCGGTTGCGAGCCCTGCGCGTCTTGTTTTCTCCATTTTCCTCCCGCGTCGGCTGGTTACGGCCGCTTCTAATCCCGACCCAGCTTAGTATATAGTGCAGCAGCGGGGCCATCTCGTAAAAACGCTTCACCAATTTCGAAAAACTTTAAAAAGGCCCTTTTCTCTTAAAAAGCATCTCGGCCTTGCCCACCACCTAGCCCTTGCCCACTTGCCTTGCCTCTAGACCTGCCTGGCACTTGACATATTTTTCGGGCTTTTTCATCGCTGCTGCGTCTTTGGCTGCGAAATCGAACCATCACAGAAAGTCAGATCGACATATTCCTGTTAATTCCCCCCTGCCTGGGCCCATCATTACGGGATCTCGACCTTTACCGAGGAACATACCACTCTCAGTGTCCTCCAGCCTTGGCATTTGCACCCATATATCACTCGGGGCTCACGTCACTTTACCGGCATCACCACCTTTTTCTTTCTCCCCATGTGGCAACAGAAGTTCGACCAGGGCCTCCAAATGACCTACTATGTCAATTCGGATGACGGCCTGGTCTCCTTTGACCTACCCTGTGAGGTCCACCAGAAGAAGAAGAGCAAAGAGAACCTTCTTCAGCGCATCACCTCGGCTCTTTCCCTAAGGCGCTCCAAATCAGAGGAGTGCCCGATCTCCAAGAACGAAGAGAAGGCCTACACCACAGCGGCCACTAGCCTTCAAAACTCCCCTGAACCCAAAGAGGAGCCTTCGCTGCCCATCAACACCAGCATGGTTCCCAGCATGGTTCCCAGCGAAAGCTATCTTTTGGAAAAGGCATTCAACCTACAACCCCATGAAGACGATGTGGCCAGCATATCCTCGGACGAGCTGATCCAGAGTTTCTACTCCGACATTGTCGCCAACGATGTTTACTACGACTACGCCCGTCTGGTTTACTGTGACGGTGACTCGGAGGAAAAAGAACAAGGCTTCTTCAACGAGAATTACGAAAAAGAGCTCGAAAGAGAGGAGCTTCGGCTTCAGATGATCAAGGAATTGTATTGAATAGGAGTAGCAACCTGAGTCATACAGAGGTACTACCATGGTGACCTTGCTAACTCCCGAATTAAGGGCCCTGGCCCTCGGCTATTTATTCATGTATATATATCGGTGTAATGGACGGATTGGATAGAAAATTGTAAACATGCCTCGAGCTTTCTTGGAACCCCTAATCGGGTTGAACGCTAGACTAGCGGTTTTGAGCTAAACTACTGGTTTGATACATCACCCCAAGATTTGTGGTTTGAAGCCATTTGTTCTACCCTGCATTATCTCGTCATGCTTTGGATCTATATCCGCGGTTGGGCACGGCCCATATTGTACAGTAGGACACTTCCGGAGCTAGTAGGAACAATTAAAGCGTGGGCACAATATTCACGTCCACCTGGGCAATCAACTTGTCGAAAACGCCCATTTCTCTGTACGTGGAAGTGGCGATCTTGGCTTCAATCTCGTTCTTCTCAGCAATCATAGTGTCGTAGTTGGCCCTAGCATCTTGTATGGCCTTCTGGTTTTCCTCCTGAGCAAGCTCCTTATAGAACACCCTGGCGTTCGTTTTGAGACGCGAGAAAGCATCGCCCTCGATGGAATCGGAGCCCTTCTTCATAGATTTAAGCTCGGCTTTTCTGACATTCGTCTGGTTCAACTTTCTGTTTCTCTCATTAACCTTCGACATACTAGTCAAAGAACTCTTACTGGCTCTTTCGTTATCCTTGAGTAAAATCAGATCCATCTCTCTGATACGACTTGACAATTCCTTAACCTTGTCGACGTTGCCTTCTTGTCTGGCCACTCTCAACTCATCCATAGCCTTGGACTTTTCGTAAACAGCATCGTAAGCTCTCATGCCGTTCTTCATCTTCTGCTTTCTTGATATCATTTCATCAATGTCTTGGTTTGTGAGACCACTGTTCATCAAACGATGAAGTTCCTCAGCCTTCTCGTTCACGTCATCAACATATGGTGGATCCTCGTTCGTTTTGCCCAATTCTTGGAGATATCTGTCAAACTCTTCGGGGAAAATATCACCATCACTGAAGACCGTGAAAGGGAACTCTTTGGTTTGCTGCCTGTTCTGACTGACGAGCAAGTACATATCCGTTCTGGTCTCGCCAACCAGGTATTGTTTCTGTGGATACGTGACGACTTCCTCAATTTGAACCACTCTGTACATTGGGCGACGAGTTCTCTTGTCGACCCCGACGTTAATCTTACCGAACGCCTTCGAAACAGCCTCCCCGAAGTTCCGGTAGTAAAGGTACTTGGAAAGGAAACTGCGGCCAATCTTGATCTTGTTGATATGAGCCGCAGAAGCTTTCTCGAAGCTGCGAGGACGGTACTTGGATTTACCACTTCCCCATACAACTTCATCCTCGCCGTAAGCATCCTCATCATCTTCGATTTCTTCCTCCTCCTCTTCCTCTTCTTCTTCTTCAGATTCATAGTCGTCAGCAGCCTTACGAGACTTGCGTTCTCTTTGTTTTCTCAACTCGCTCAACTTGTCCAACTTAGAGGACCTGGCGCCCAGGGCGGCCTGTCGACTACTGGTTCTGGTTTTCTTTTCCGTACCTTGAGCCTGCTTCAATCTCTGCCTGAGATAAATCTTTTCATTGTATCTGTCCATCTCCTGAGATCTTTCGAAGAGAGTCTGCTCTCTCTCAATTTCGTCCATGTCGAGCAAGCGCTCCCGATCTTCCTCATCCTTGTATTTTCCTTCTAGAGGATATGGGTTGGTCAATTCTTCTTCGTCCTCATCAAGAACCCTTGAGTCGTCCACGTCTGCATCATCGTCGCCAGCGTCATCCTCAAAGTCAGGTTCTTCATCCTCGTCTTCATTTTCACCTTCTTCCTCCTCTTCTTCTTCATCAGAAGATCCTGTCTTCAATCTCTTTCTGGGACCATCATCAAGACCAGCCCTCTTGGCGACATTGTCGTTTTCCTCGCTACCGGAATCAGCTCCAGCAAGCGCCAACAAATCATCATCCAAGTCCGACATTCTGTTTGATGATGTGAGTAAAGTTAAGGTGTTGTAGTTGGCGTCGTGATATCGATGATAATACATGCAGGACCTAACGTTCAGCTCAAAGGATACCTTGACAAAACCGTTAAAAGAAATTTTAGGAAATCTTTTTTTGTTGAATTTTCTTTGATTTACTATTAGTATATTGCTGATGAAGCTGGTAAACGAGGTCCTTCGATAATCATCTCAGTATTTGTCGGTGGACATCGTGGGTAAGTAGGTAGCAAAAGTAAGAAAACTCAATACTTGCAACCCGGGGCTTATGATGATACCGATAACAATTCTCTTTACGAAGTTTATTGTAAACAATGTCTGATCTACAACTTCTGTTCGATCAATTTGGTGAATTTGAGGCTGATAATTCGATTGCCTGAGCGAGAGTAAGATAGTACTGGGAAGGATCGAGTGAGGCTCGTGTGAAAAGGAGTTGACGTAAGATAGCTAGTCTTCAAACCGTAATAATCCGCTAAAAGGTGTTATGTAGAGTTAGACTAGGCAAAGACCAATGCTACATGATATACATGCAAGGTAAAGAGACGGTAGTGTCTCCTAGTCATGTTTCATGTAACCAGAGGTATTCAGAAATTTACGCCGATATGATTGATATTAAAACATTTTCAGAAGAAGATGATCATTCTACCAAATATTCGGTCCACCTTATGGTCCAACAGCTCTATGCTCGCATGGTGTCTCAGATAACCCTTACCGCGAGTGAAGCACTAGTGGACCCGGGTTCCAAAAAGAAATCTACAGATGACTTTGGGAACGAACAAAATAAGCTTCAAAACAAAATTGGACTGATAAACTTCCTCCATGTCCTAGATCTCCGGTACCGGCCAGGGCTGGGGCCGCGACCCAGCTCACGTGACCCAGTGACTGCTCAAATTACATGCTACAACAAACCGTCTCTGATATGATGTTTTATTATTATGACAACGCTATGCCGGAGCTAATACACACCCACGTAGTATGTGGCAAAACCACCACACTTAACGCAATCTTCTGGCCTCACGCTCAGACTCCATCAAGCACAAGATGTCGTTCTCTCTGACTGGACCCTTGACGTTTCTGACAATGGTTCTGGAAGAGTCCTCGAGGAACTCAACTCTGACCTGGGTGACACCACCTCTGGAACCGGTTCTACCCAAAACCTTGATGACCTTAGCAAGAGTAACTGGAGTCTTAGTGTCCTGATCTGTTAGTATATGTGTTGGAGCGAAAATGAATCGCCTGGCAAAAGGTAGACGCTTGTCATTGAACGAATCTTTGGTGAATATGGTGATTGACTATGGAGTTGGCCTTCATTAACTTTGATACTCCATCAATGAATATTGAACCGACTAAAGGGAATATTGGAATTCTGATAACACGGGAATGATGGGACAGCTCAGGGGATTCAGATGCCAAAATATCATGGCGTATTTCAAACATACCATTTTGTATAAGTAGTTGTATGTAGTGGAAGGACTGTGATGGGGAGAAAAATTTGAAAAAATTTCGTGGTAGTCGCTCTACAGAGTTGTCCAAGACACGACCGCGACAGAGAGAAGACTTCGAGGGCCAGGACGTGCGCACCACAACACGTGAACAACAGCATGTGATACAACACGAGACAAAAAGCACGTGATTCACCGATGATGCAGTTTCTGATAAGGCTTCTACTCTGAGCCGCCATCGAGCCAAAACCAAAGCATATCAATTCAAGTATTAGAGGAAGGTCTTGGATTATTCACGAGAATTATCGAGAAAACTTCGACGGACATTTCCAAATTTAGATATATCTCCGTTGCCACCGTTCGGGCGCCACCGGGTCTATCTGCTACCGAAGCCGCGCATTTATACCTCGCGTCCGCAACATTAGATCTCCTCGATAGATAACGGTTTCTGCAACATGTCTGAAGCAAAACCAAAGAAAAAGAGTGAATTTAACGACGGCAGAAAGCAGCCTGTATACAGATGGCGAGATTCCTTCTCTGATTGGTGGAAACAAAGCTGGAGTCTGGAATATTCTGACTCGAAGGTTGAATCACGGCTACTTTCATTCTTGCCGTTTTGGCCCGATCCTGATTCCAAGAGACAAGCAAAATTCATCGACACAGATATAGGCAATGGAAACCATATCCACGAATTCTACATCGAAAACACCGAAAAGCCGTCCAATGGCGAAGCCGCATTTCCAAATCAAGTGAGCGATTTGGTGCTTGTTCACGGCTATGCAGCATCTTTGGGGCTTTTCTTCGAGAATTTCGACTCGATTTCGCTGTTGCCAGGAATCAAAATTCATGCTATAGATCTTTTGGGCTTTGGATTGTCGTCTCGCCCTTCTTTCCCCAAACTTCCTTGCGATACTAAAGAGGATATTTATAAGATCGAGGACTGGTTCATTGATGCTTTAGAGAAGTGGCGTCAGGAAAGAGGAATCAATCGTTTTGTGCTTGTGGGTCATTCCTTCGGCGGTTATTTGAGCTGCGCTTACGCCCGGAAATATAACAAAGAAACCGAAGGCAAGCGCTTGATCGAGAAGCTTGTGCTTTTGAGCCCTGTTGGCGTGGAGAGAAGCAAGTACTCCTTATTGAAGGGCGCTGAAATACCTAAAGAACAGATTTCACTGGATGCCAGGTCTGCTGAGAATAAAGAAGAACCCACTGTCCCGCTCCAAAGAGAATTGTCGGCTAATCAAGCTGACATCATCGATGGCAAAGAGCCGAAGACGATCAACCACCCCGGCTTTGCTACAGAAGCGCAGGAGAATTTTGGAGCTGATTGGTTTATCTGGCTCTGGAGGCATCACGTTTCACCATTTTCTATTGTCCGTAAAAGTGGCCCCATGAGGTCGAAATGGATATCCAACTGGACGGGCCACAGATTCTCACACATCTACTTGGAAAACCCGAGCGGTATAAAAACATTCATGATTACTTTTACCGTATATTCAATGGGTCAGGCAGTGGCGAGTACGCTATAACGAGAATTCTTGATCGTGGCGGTCTAGCGAGACTACCTTTACTTGATAGATGTCCTGAGAAGTTTGTCCAAATGAAGCTTCCTTCTTTGTGGCTCTATGGTGACAAAGACTGGATGAATGAGGTGGCTGGTGAGGAGATGACGAAGGAGATCAACAGGGTAGCCAAGCTGAAGGGAGAGAAGCCTCTAGCAGATTTCGGTATACTTTCCAACGCTGGCCATCATTTGTACTTGGACAATCCCAAGGATTTTTCCAGCGTGTTGTTCAAGTTTTTAGAGAAGTGAAGTACAGCATAGCATAGACATAGATGTACCAATAATACAGATGAGAAAAAAGAGAGCGGTATTTTTTAACAAAACTTGTATAAAGAGACAAGCCTATTGAAGCTGTCAGGAGATACTTTCAACGACAACGTCCTTCAATGGCTAAATTAGACATCTGAAGAAGGAAATCAACAAGTGTACCATCTGATGTTCTAACTCCATTAGGTATATCAACGTTTCAGGGTTATCGAGGGCTAGTTTCACCGCTCAAAAGATATTACAATCGCTGATCGGACCCCACAGATTAACTCACTCACAGGTGAAACCCCTAAGACACCAAGCCTCTTCTCAGTTCTAGAAGCCACACTATGGAAAATCCCAAACCTTATAATGAAAGATTTCAGTGACCCAGGTTGCTGAATTTCATGACTTTAATGTGGTATCGGTGCTAGATGCCTGAAAAAGACCGAGTCCGACACGAATTGTCCCGCCTTAGATCTACAATGGAGTTCAACAAAAGATTCACAATGAGCTCACACGACAAAGTCTCATTCAAACAAAGAAGAGGAGGAGACTTGTCAGATCTCGGAGCTGGGGTTCCGAGGCCATTGAGCTGTTTTTGTGGGAAATTGAATTACAGGTGAATATTGCAAAGAACTTCAGACAGGTTTGGTTGAAAAATGGGGATTAAAATCACAATAGTAACTAGCAATGCGGGAGATTTCTTAGAAAACTTTGTGCTAAAATATGCAAAAGGTTGGTGGAAACAAAAGACAAGGAGCTGAGCCACATTGACAAAAGACTAAAATTTCAGATTCAATGCTGGGGAGACTTCGGGCAATACGTAAATGGGTGGCTGGGCTGGTTAGGCTTTAGAGACATTTTCAGCCAGTAATGCAGGGATTTTCCTAATACGGAGGACTTGGTCCGAGACCGATTCCGTTCTCAGAATTAGGCCATGGCACAGATAAAACAAGCGAGTAGGGAAAAAGTGTGCGGCTAAAGCGCATGAACCCCACACGTAAGCACAGAAATTTATTTCAATATACTTTATTAAGAATAAAAAGATCGGATACTTCAATGAGATAAGGTTTGTTTCAGGGTCTGTTGGGTGTGAATGGTTGGGAGGATCTTGGGCGACGCAGGAGATGCATTGTTTCAAGAGGCTTTCTGAGGCTGCTGCGTGGAAACGAGGTGTATATGCAGTACAGACATGGGGTAGTCTTGTTGGGGCTGGCGATTGCGGAGAGGTGCTGGGCCGCCCAAAGGGGTTGGAATTCAACGCAGGCTAGCCTGGTTTGGAGAAGTGATGATATAGGGTTCGGAAGTGGGTCAAACGGGGGTAGAACCGGGGAATTGACGAGGGTTGTTTCAAACCGGGCCGGGGGTCCCACCGAGGGATCCTCTGTCTGCTTACACAGAGTTATACGCCATTAAATTCTGAGACAGATTCTTATTGTAGACTTGCGCCTTCTCCAACCTGAATTCTATATGCCAATTTCTATGACTCCATTCATTAAAGGTGAGCCCTAGGGAGAGTCGTGCGCAAACCAAAGGTTCACCAAGACTCACCAAAAAAAAAATCCCAGCTCAGTTTTGCATATATCATCTATCAGAATCATCATGTCTTCAGAGGAGCTCATAGAGAGATTCCAGAGCATTGGGCTTTCTGCACCCAAAGCCAAGGAGTACGCAAGAAATGCAAAGACCTCTGCTGCTTTTGTGGAAGTCTTAGACGAAGGCAAGGTGACTAGCGAGAATGAGAAGAAGCTCAGTCTTTTATACAACTTGGCCGTTTTGGCCAAAAATGACGGACTTGACCCCAAGCACCGTTCCTTGGTTACAAAGGCTGTTGTTGATGAACGCCTCAAAACAAATCTCCAGATCCAGGAAGCTGTGAAGTATCTCAAAACCAAAGGGGACGACGCTACTGAGGAAGGAATGAACGAGGTATCCGGTGTGGGCATTGAGATCACCAAGGATGACGTCCGCAAGGAGATTTTAAACTACATTGAGCAGAACAAGGAGGATGTGTTGGCTAGAAGATACGCTGGTGTTCCTTCGCTCTTGGGCCAGGCCAAGAAGATTCCTGCTTTGAAGTGGGCTGCTCCAACTGACTTCAAGCCTGTGGTGGATGAAATTGCATTGGAGCTTTTTGGCCCCAAGGATGAAAGAGACGTGGTCAAAAAGGAGAAGAAGAAGAAAGAACCCAAGACCGAAAAGACTAAACAGCCGGTGAAGGAGAGATCCATGTACACTGAGGGATTCTTGGGAGAGTTGCACAAGCCAGGCCAGAACCCACAGGCATTCCCTGAATTGATGGATGAACACTTGGCTTTCACGAAGGGTAAGGTCTTCACGAGATTCCCTCCAGAGCCAAACGGATTCCTTCACATTGGTCACTCCAAGGCTATCATGGTGAACTTTGGCTATGCTAAATACCATGGCGGCAACTGTTACTTGCGTTTTGACGATACCAACCCTGAAGCCGAGGAGGAGGTTTACTTCAACTCCATCAAGAGCATGGTGTCGTGGCTTGGATTCGAGCCTTGGAAGATCACCTACTCTTCCGACTACTTTGACCAGTTGTACGAATTGGCCGAGAAGTTGATCGAGGTTGGAAAGGCTTACGTTTGTCACTGTACTCCCGAGGAGGTCAAGGCCCAGAGAGGCTTGAAGGCTGATGGAACCTTGGGTGGTGAGAGATTCCCATCTCCATATGCTTCCCGTACTGTGGAGGAGAACTTGACCGAGTTCAGAAAAATGAGAGACGGTCACTACAAGCTGGGTGAGGCTGTTTTACGTATGAAACAGGATATCCAATCCCCCAACCCTCAAATGTGGGACCTCGTCGCTTACCGTGTGTTGAACGCCCCTCACCACAGAACCGGTGACAAGTGGAAGATCTACCCTACTTATGACTTCACCCACTGTTTGGTTGATTCCTTCGAGAACATCTCTCATTCCTTGTGCACAACTGAGTTCCGCTTATCCAGAGAGTCTTACGAGTGGTTGTGTGACGCTTTGCATGTTTATAGACCCGCCCAGAGAGAATACGGTCGTCTCAACATCACAGGTACGATTTTGTCCAAGAGAAAGATCGCCAAGTTGGTCAACGACGGCCACGTGAGAGGCTGGGATGACCCTAGACTTTACACTTTGGAAGCCATCAAGCGTCGTGGTGTTCCTCCAGGAGCCATTTTGTCATTTATCAACACTTTGGGTGTGACGACTGCCACCACTAATATCCAGGTTGTCAGACTCGAGAGTGCTGTTAGAGCCTACCTTGACAGCACCACACCTAGATTGATGCTTTTGCTGGAGCCATTGTTGTGTGAGGTGGTGAACGTGGACGAGGATTTTGTCGAAGAGGTTGAAATTCCATTCAAGCCTGGTGCCGAGGACAAGCTTGGCACTAGAAAGCTCAAGTTCACCAAGAGATTCTACATCGACCGTTCCGATTACAGAGACGAGGTCGACAAGGAATACTTCAGATTGGCACCTGGCCAGCCTGTTGGTTTGATGAAGGTTCCATATAACGTTTCCGTGCACGAGGTTATTAGAGATGAATCTGGTAAGGTGACTAAGTTGTTGGTGAACTACGATTCGGACGCCAAGAAGAAGCCCAAGACGTTTATCCAGTGGGTGGGTGAGAGCAATGTCAAGAAGATCAAGGAGACCAGATTGTACAACCAGTTGTTCACCAGTGAGAACCCTAGCGCTCATCCTGACGGTTTCTTGACTGACATCAACCCTGAGTCCGAAGAGGTCTTCAAGGACTCAATCATCGAGGCTGGCGGATTCAACGAAATTGTCAAGAAGTCTCCATTAAACATTGGTATCGAAGGCTCTGATTTCAACATCAATGAAACTGAAGGCCCTCAGACCGTCAGATTCCAGGCCCTTAGAATCGGCTACTTCTGCATGGACAAAGACTCTAACGGGGACGATGTTGTCTTGAACAGGATTGTCACATTGAAGGAAGATTCTGCCAAGGCCTAATCCGGATGTAACCGCTCGTTACCCGAGGCCAGAAAAGCAGCTAATGCTAAATCTCGAGCTCGTTCAAGCACGGTATCGTGTTTGTGCCCGCAAGCAACCAAACGGTATCTGTGCCCGCGCAAATTCTCGCCGTTTTGGGACCCTTACTTCGTTATGCGCAGCATGGGCTGTTTCAATTGCGTTGAATAGCTGGTGATTTCGAAAAAAAAGTTCCGTTTAGTGTTCCCACGGGGGATTTTTTGTGGCCAGTAGCAACCAACTTTGCCATGTCGTCGTGAGGCTAGTGTTTGGGGTTGATAGGTATGGCGGGTATATTTTGAGATAGGCATGTTACGTCAAAAGGCTGCATTTATTGTATGGGGGAAAGCTCGGCTATAACAAGCCTGAGCGTTTATTCTTAAACTTAAGTGCCTTCCGTGGTACCTGGCTGAGGCCTCGGTTGACGTTGATGTTTCCGTGGATAATTGAATTGCGTGATGATGTTGCAGATCGAACTAATGAACGCAGGAGAAGACGTCAGCAGCATGTCTCAAAGCGGAAGCATCAACGGTGAGGTGTAACTCCATGATGTCTCTGCAACAATTAGCGAGTCACCTAGCCAAGATCTACGTTTTCTGGAGCATAAACTTCAAATCGAAAGACTGAGGCATCGAGATCTGCGCTCAGCTGATGTCAAACCTACATCCAATATAAAGTTTCAACTGAACAAGAAGTTGATCTAGAAACCGTTGATGTAAAGAGCACAAATTGTAAATTCTGAAGGGCTGGCTCGGCCGTCGTACAATGCAGAAGGACTTATAGCAAGCACTGGCAAGGAGGGGCGGGTCGTGTTAACTTGATAGCCGAAGCCCGAACTCCGATGTAGGCTTTTTCTTTGTGGTAAAAAAAAACCCATTTTCTGGAACTGAAACAAAAGTGCTCATTTAGGATTAAGGTTCAGGCTGAAATGGGTGCAAAAAAAAGTATATACATTACGAGGGTGCGATGAGGGCGCACCGCACCGGGGGCTAAAATTTTCTAAGGTTTCTTATCAGCAGTTTCGGGAAATGGGGCGAGGGAGCACACCCTGCAGTCTGTACATATGGAACATTGAAATTATTCGGTTTGGCAACTCAAACGTACATAATATTCGGAGTTTTTTGAAACTGATATTTTTTCGATACACAAATGAGGGTCCAGGGTTCGGGTGATATTTCCCGATTGGGCGTCATGGTTGCTGCGGTAAGTGCGGCTCGTCGACGGCTGTGGAGGAGATGGGGTAAGGAGTGGGGCATTAGCTGGAGAGAGCGTGTCGATGCATGGAACTCAAGCCTCGCCGCGCGACTTCCGAGGGCGCCAAAGAGGATAAATTACCCAGGATGAGGAAGTTGATGATGAAATAAACTCCGATTTGCCAGAAAAAAGCTGATTATAGGAGTTTTCTTCAAAAACTATTGCCAGAAGGGGATGGAATGGAATCAGCTTCATGAGGCGTCGAATGATGTTTGAATAAAAAACATCACATTGTAGTCGGCCTCACACAATTTTTCACTTTTGTGCATTGAGGCTTCCACTCGCCTAGGCTTAATAGACGACACTGTGTAGGTTAGATAGGGGCAAGAAGAATGTATTTACCCAAATTTCGTAAACGAAGTGTAAAGAAGTTCGTATTCGATACTCGGAGATCTCACCCCCTATTGTGTATTGAGGCGTCAACCACATATCAAGTTGTGGCACAAAAATAACAGCCTCAGTATCAAGATGAGTCAAGTTTCATGAGAATCTCAACCTACGTAATCTGTTGTTGGGATGTGGCAGGCAAAAAAAAAAAAAAAAAGATCGGATATGGAAGACCCGGTATGTCACGGCCGGATCTCGAGGCTGCCGATCTCGAGGCTGCAATGGCACCACCGGTCGGACCTTGACCGGATTGACCGGCAAAGACCTTAGCTGGCCGGTTTCGGGCAAACTGGCGTCCGGTTTTGGGGTGCCGATATTCGGCACATCTGGCCAGCATTACCCAGCCTATTTAAGGATGTTAAACATTTTTCCGAGAAATTTCAGCCATTTCCTCGGACAGTAAAACACCTCGAAATGGGGGTTCCAAGGCTGGCAGGACGCGCCATAAAAAAATATTGTGAGGCGTAGGAAGATTACAAGACATTTACATGCCGAGCTGCATCGACCCTATTGTAGGGGACTGCATGGTGCCATGGGCAGCCCTCCTGCAGCTGCATGAGCCGCTGTGGTCGCGGTATGCATGCATCAAGAACCCCCTGCTGGTCTTCAACAATAAGCAGATTTCAACCCAATGAAGGCAGAATTCAGCAAATTCAATTTTTTCATCGGCTCCAGCTGCACAATTACCCTCGAGTGGTTTGTTTTCAGTGATCTCATACGTTCGCGCCGCACTATCCGGATGCGGCGCCCATAAGCTGATCATTTCTTTTTCGCTCAACAAATTGCACTTTTGCCCCTCCATCCAATATATAACCACTGCTCCCGCGCCGATTCACAAAAAAAAACTCCAAAAAGGGCCTCCACTCCAAGACCGCTCCCACTTCCACCACGATCCACCAGCACCTCTGGTTATATCCCTACCCCTCTAGTCTGTCACAATTTTTTTGTAAATGTCCACCTTAACTCTTGCGGTGGCAGACTACTTCAAACAAGAGCCGCAGCAGGCTGCGCCAGAAATCCAGCACAAGGTCGGACCCGTGGGCATTCCCAATCATAAACAGAGACAACCATGCCACACTATTCTTCTGACGTCACCTCGTGGCTTGCTCCTGGCATCGGCGCCGCCTACTTTACCGAAAACACCGCCCAAAGCCGTCCACAACATCGATTACACATACACAAGCTTCTCCAGACTGGCCCCGATTTGACTGCCTGGGAGCCACTGGGGGTTGATCCTTTGGATGCTATCCCATCCTCTCTTGCCGGTCCAACCACTCCAGAGACCCCGGCTGCTACGCCACAGGTGCTCATCTCTGAGAACAATGAACCTGTCGGAAAAAAAGATCCTGTCCAGGAAATACAAGCACTTCCCAAGGCAGCTTCTCCTGGTTCGGAGAAGCCCCGCTCGGCCTCCGATACAATGCCTCCGTTGCGCAAGCTCAAATCCTCATTGAAGCTCCCTCAACTACACAAGTGCAACTCCACCTCCCTGCTCTCACCAAAGCTGGTTCGCTTCGCCAGCCGCCTTGAGAACGTCAAGACATTTGATGGGAGAGATTCACCGCTTGCTGTATCTGTGCAAAACACACCCTTGGGGTCACCATCGCACCATGACTTCGATGTCGAAGACTACTTCTCCAACAACAGCAACTTCACCGACTTGTCTCTCGGTTCAGACGATTCCGATCTGGATCTGGATTCCTTCTTCGGCTCCGCTCCTCAGCACCAGTACAAGATCAGTTTCACCAACTTCACTCCTCCGCAAAACATTTACGACAAGCTTTCGTCCCCCGTGTACCTTCAGAGCGTTTGCATTTCACTGGACAAGAAACTGATGAACCTTACTGTGATGTGCGAGAACTTGGCCTTCGAGAAAAACCTTAGCATCAAGATCACTTTCAACGATTGGCATTCCACCGTCATCTACAATAATGCGCAATACGTGAAACTGTTTTCCCTGTTGAATTACGATCAGTTCAAGTTCACTATTCCACTCACATCACTTCCTAGTGCCATTAACACTCAATTTTGCATTAAGTACTGCGTTGCTGGCTCTACGTTCTGGGACAACAACAACACTAAGAACTACTCCGTGACGTTGACTTCTACCGGTAAACCCAAGCCAAAGACGAGAAAGGCAAAAATCCACAGCTCGTTTGATTTCCTCGATAACCTCAAGAGCACCGGTGACAACGTTGGCCAGACAAACGTCCCTTACACTGAATTGGTTTCAAAACTCAATAGTGTGAAGAAGGATGAACACAAGCGCGTGCCATTGTTCAAGTCGTTATCGACAACTAATGTTGGATCCCCACCACCTAGGGCCACGCCACAGTCCAGGCCGAAGTATTCCAAGTCGTACAAATCTCGCACGGCTACTTCACCCCCGGCACTGGAGTCCTCGGGTTTGCTGAAAGAGCAAGTTGTATCACCACCTGAGCCCGCTCACCAAGAACTGAAGGAAGACTCTACACCACGGTCTGTGGGTGCTTTCCACGAGACCCAGTTTAATTCCAACACTTACGCAGCTTTGTTGCGCACATACTGCTTCAGTGGAACACCATCTACAAACAGCCCTGTTGCTACTCCTACCACATCTTCCACACCAACCGGGCTAGGATTCGACTGTGCCTCCCCTGCATCAACGTTTCACTCCTTGAGTGACTCGATTCACATTTAAAAGACGTCGACGCGAGATCTGGTATCTTGCAATGCGTCGAGGTTAGTTATGCCATCTACTTTGTGAGTAATTCTCGCTGACTTTGTTGCTTGGTTTTTATTTCTATTTACTCCGGGCACCTGTATAGATTTTTGTAATAAAGATTCCTTATCTTTTGGCTATTGTGATCCCCTGCACATACTGGCGAGCCATAAGGCTAGCATATGCACATCGTAAATACATCGAAGGCTGCAAAGAAGGTGTGGTACTATATGCAGGTTTAGATCAGAGATCAGATAACCACACTTCACCAGCCACACTTTCTCAACTTGCATAAACAGGTAAAAGTTTCAAAAGTCAAAAGTTTTATAGATAACAGCAATAAAGCGGTTTTATTAAAGGATTATACAAGAATTTAGTATATGCAGGAGGTTTCAATCTTCAAACCTTATCGTAGTCACACCCATCACACTGCACCTTTTAGGACGGGACATTCTGATAGTTTCAATTTACCCAAGTGGTTAGCTTAAGCAAGTGCTAATTCTTCTCCTCAGAGACGGTCAGCCGCACGAACCCTGGTTTACTTCAGCCACACAACGAAACTTTCAAATCCATGGCCAGCTGAGCCCAATTGCAGCAGCCTTATTCATAGGTGATATCCAAGACGTTCTTGCCCTTTGATATAAGCAGCATCCAGTGGATCTTTCGAAGTACCTAGACGGTATCATATGCGGCGTGCACGGCTCAAAACGATAAGCGCGGAAACTGACTCCTACCCCGGTTTCGCTCAACTCCAACCACTATTTCCTCATGTCTCTCGGAACTAAAGCTGCTGAACGTTTGGCTAATAAGATTGTGCTTATCACGGGTGCTTCCTCCGGTATCGGTGCCGCTACCGCAAGAGAGTTCGCCTCTGCCGCCAATGGTAACATCAAGTTGATCTTGACTGCTAGAAGACAAGACAGATTGACCGAGTTGGCTTCCGAGTTGACCAAGTCATACCTGCCCATCAAGGTGCACACTGCCAAGCTCGACGTTAGCGATGTCAGCACAATTGACCCCTTTTTCAAGGCTTTGCCAAAGGAGTTCTCTGACATTGATGTGTTGATCAATAACGCTGGTAAGGCCTTGGGTAGAGACCAGGTGGGTAACATTGCCACCGATGACATCAACGGCATGTTGCAGACCAACGTTTTGGGACTCATTACCATGACACAAGCCGTTATTCCTCGCTTTAAGGAGAAGAATGCCGGTGACATTGTGAACATCGGTTCCATTGCTGGTAGAGAACCATACCCTGGTGGAGCCATTTACTGTGCTACCAAGTCCGCCGTCAAGTTCTTCTCCAACTCCTTGCGTAAGGAGTTGATCAACACCGGTATTCGTGTCTTGGAGGTGGACCCTGGTGCAGTCGAGACTGAGTTCAGTGTGGTGCGTTTCCACGGTGACAAGGCTGCCGCTGATAAGGTGTACGAGGGCACTGAGCCATTGACACCAGAGGACATTGCTGAGGTGATCGTCTTTGGCGTTTCTAGAAAGCAGAACACCGTGGTTGCCGAGTCCTTGGTGTTCCCATCCCACCAGGCAGGTTCTGCCCACATCTATAGAAAGCAGTAGGCGGATAGGACCTGGTTCCTAATAAAAATAATTCCAGCTATATGTAGTGTGGCTAGGCTAGTGGATTTCTTAAGCACTCTTTTCTACGAGTATCCTGTTCTTGTTTGATAGATCTATCTTGTTCCAATATCCAATTGTTCCCTATAAATATTCAGACTTGCTGAAAGTTCGTCTCCTAAACCAAACCACCCAAAGCTCTATCAATGCTTGTCTGGTAATGCATGTTCAGAATGTTAACTGCTCGAGAGTTCTAGTGAGCTTCGCCGGACCTTCCTTGGATCCATCCTCAATACCCACTTTAGCCCTGCTACTCTCCAAACCGGCAAGCAAGACACATGCCTTGCAAATCTTATTGGACGTGATGTAGCCACACTTCTCGCAAGTGTTTCCGTCTGTCTTGAGACTAACAGTGCCATCCGGACGGATTTCTTGTTCCATATTCTCCTTTGACTTGTTCTTGTATGCAACTGTCTTCTTTTTCTTCTTTGGTGCTAAGGCTAAATGCTCTCCGCTGTAGATGATGTCCATGATGCAAGAAGGTCTGACAGCCTCTAAGGACTTGAGAAGCTCTCTGGCGGTGCCTCGGAAGGCCTCAGGGGCGTATGAACACTCTGTGGAGAAATAGTCCAACTTTTTGTAATGAGCGTAGAGCACAATCTCCTTCTGGTAGGAGTACTTGAATGGTTTTGACCTTTTGATCGGCAGGCCGCTCGACTGAGTCATGATGGATGTCAGGCTCTCTAGTCTGGCGGTATCACCTCTCAAGATATTCATCAACACTGTCTCAGCCATGTCATCAGCATTATGGCCCGTGACAACGTGCGAAATGCCCAACTGGGCGGCTCCACGATCTAGAGCCTGTCTTCTAAGAACTCCACAGTATGTGCAACTGTTTCTCATGCCAGCGCAGGCAACGATCTCATCCATGGACCAGGAGTAAAGGTCTTTGTATGATACGATCTCAAGATCCATCTGGTATTGGTCCTTGTTACGTTTGACGGTGGCGAGAGAGTCATCTCTATACCCCTTGATGCCCTCATCTATAGACAATAGGACGAGGTGGACGCCGTAGTCATACCTCTCGTTAAGAGTTTTAAGTACAGATGCAAGGACAGTCAGATCCTTACCTCCGGAGGCACCAATAGCGACTTTTTCGCCTCTGGAAAAGAGCTCAGCGTTGGTGATGGTGTTGTGGATCTCAGTTTCGAAAACAAGGAAGAAGCACTCTTTACAGAGTTTTTGATGATTCTTTGGCCTTTTCATAACGGCCTTGCGCCCGTGGCAGTGCTGGCAAAGTGCCGTGACCTTGGGTCTCTTGGTTGTCTTTTCTGGCATGGTGGTTGAGGTGAGATGAGTCGCAGTGGTGATAATAGAGAGAAAAAGGAAGGTGGGTGAGAAAGACAAAAACGATGCAGCAAGGAGCTTGGATTTTTGAAGTGAAAAGCAAAGTTCTTTGGGCATCGACTGTTTTTCTACCATTTATTTATAATTGTTTTTTCTAAAATCAATAGAAAACTGAATTATTAGATGCTTTTGATAGACGGCTGCGAAATCAGCTCCTGGCCACAAATTAATGAAAAAGTCAAGAACAATCTACTCTGTTTAACATATCTGAAACTTCATCAATACTGTTCAAAAACAATCGAATGCATCTATTCAAGTCAAACTGCAATTGGACTATCGCCTCGAGAAACTCAAAATTAAGCTAATAAGAGCACAGGAAGAATCGTAAGATATATTTCCAGTATAAGAACTTCAATTTTTGCTTTTGTCAAACATCGAGGTCATGCCAAATTTTCAATATTTGATCTACACAAATTTTTCGTTACATTTTTATTACTATAGCCACATGTCCCTGGCGGCGTATCTATGAGGACACAACGAGACAGTCAGGCAGACCGTCTCCATGGTGCCTCGTGCTCATGCAATGGAAAATGACGTAACTTCGACCGGCCGAAACGAATCTATGGTACAAATCTCCCCGTCGGAAAATCACGCTGTCTTAGGCTGTAACCTGAAACTCGTCGTTGTTGGTGTTCACGTTGGCGTGACGGAACTTGCTATTCTCCTCCTGTTGTGTCTCCTTCTGCTCCTTCTGCTCCTTCTGCTGCTGCTGTTGTTGCTGAGTAGTCTGCTTACGGCTGTGACCGTTAGAGGCAGTCTTCTCATTCTTGTCGAGCAAAAGTCCGAGCTTCTCGTTCATGATGCTGGCCAACTCCTGCAACTTGCTTCTCTGAGGCTCGTCGGTGGTGAAGTTGACAAATTCCTTGGACTCGTCCAAAGATCCCAGGATCTCGTTTTGCGTGAGCATCTTTTCAATGATAGACTGGACGTCGTTCTTCTCAATGTCAAATTGCTTGGACAACTTCTGCACCGACAACTTGGTGAAGATGGACTTGTAGGTGAAAATGTAGGTTCTCAAACCTTCGATCTGCAACTGGTGCTTCAACATCAGCAATAACAGGTCGTTGTCAGCGAACAACCTCCAGATCTTGATGGAAGACAACAACTGGTAGGCCTTGTCCCAGTTACCCTTTTGCAAGTAACGCGAGGCGTAGATCAAGTGGTCCTTGATGCTCTCTGGAGGACCAGTGAAGTATTGTCTCTCATGGAACTCCAACTTGCTCTTGAAGGACTTGATGCTGGCCTTTCTCTTGTTGTCCTTGGGGCTCGTGGCAGAAGCAGCCAAGGCTGGGATCTCGATCAACATCGACAGGGTCATGAAAACGCACTCAACCAACTCCAAGTTAATGTGCATGTGGAATGGCAACAACTTCAGCTTCTCCGCCGCGGTAACCTGGCTAGGGTATTTCGAGTTGTAGCCTTGGCCCAACAACTCCTTGAGTCTCTGTGTGTTGACAATTTCGTTCAAGATTTGGTGAGACTCCTCGATCTTGCCAGCCTTGAAAGCACCCAAGCCCAACTGGACAAGAGCACGGTTGTACAACACCTGAGAAGCGGAGTCGGCGCTGTTGATGTTGTTGTATATCTGGGAGTTCAAGAACAACTCTCTGGCGTCAGCATATCTGTTGTTAACGGCGTAGTAGTAGGTCTTGCACAAGAGAGCCTGCTTGTTGTAAACCTTGCTGTCTTGCTTGCTCAAGAACTCGGTCAAGGCAGCAACAACCTCGGATGGAGACTTACCCTTGGTGTAAAGCAAGGACTCCTTGATGCCAGCAGCATCCCATGTGGACTCCCAGGCGACGCTCTCGTTCTGAGCAATCAATTGGTCAGGCTTGAAGTAGATGTGGTCCAATCTGCGGAGGACGATTCTGGCCAAGTGGTCCAGAATGCTGGTGGTGGACTCGACGTAAACCTGAGCACGAACGATCAACAGATAGAGCGTTGGTTCGTCCTTCAATCTGTCGACGTATTCAATGGAGTGAGGGTCAGTGTTCTGCAAGGATCTGGTGAACTCGTCGTCCAATCTCTCCACAATAGCAGCGACGGAACCCAAGATCACCTTGACACCCTTCTCATTGGCAGGAGGCTCAATGTCAATGTCGTCGGTGGCAATTCCCAATTCGGAGACACAGTACTCATCGGCATGCTTCTCCAAAAGCAGCAAGAAGTCGGCAAAGTCCTTCTCGTTCTGTTTCCAGGCCTCGATAGGCATGTATGACTGGGACGACGAAGCGTCAAATCTCACAGAAAGCAACATCTGGTAGACGGAGATGATTTCAAAGAGTTTACCTTGTGGCAAAGCATCTTGCAACAACTTCTCCAAGACGGCAACCTGCTCAACCTTGTCGATGTTCTTCTTACCTCTGGACTCGGAGATCTGCTTCAAGGTGTGGAACACAGGGCTCAATGAACGGGTAGTACCTGAGATAGAGCCGACAACAGCACCACCGACACCTGAATCGTTATTAGACACGGCGATATCCAAAGGCTCCTCGGTATCGAAAGCAGTTGGGTTCTCTTTGTAGTAGTCCAAGTACACCTGGTACTCCTTAGCGGCCTTCTTGACTCTCTGCTTCATTGTGTTGAAAGACCTATTCTGGTCGGTAGGAAGCTTCTTCTTGTCTTGGGACGCAGCCTCAGATAACGTCTCCTCCAACTCACCCAACATCTTGTAGTAAAAGTTAGGCACGGCAATGTTTTGCTGGTTGGCTCTGATCAAGGTTCTACCCAATTTGTCGAATTCAGTCAATACAGAACTCCAGTTCTCAAGGTTTCTGGAGTTGTAGATCAAACCGACCATCTCTCTCATATCATCCAAAAGCTTCTCTTTACCACTCTTGACAACCTTACGGCCCTCGTTGTCCAGGTCCAGATCGCTGTCAGCCAGGCCCTTCAAAAAGTCTTTTTTCAAGAAATAAGAAACGCCAGCACCCAGGTAATCCTCATCTTCCAGATCCAGATCGTCTGAGTCGTTGTCGAACTCAGAGTCCGTGGAGAATTCTTCCGTCAGCGACAGCATCAACTCCTCGGAGCCGCTCAAGAGGTCCTCCTCCTCGGACGACGTGTCGGACGTGTAGCCAGCCGCAAAAAATCGGGACATTTTTCGTGTGTGGATGGTTTGGTGAACTTGTGAAGATGATTTTTTTTAGTTCATCGGTGCACGAAAAATTTTCTTAGTGCAGGCACTTACGCGGAGGAGGGTAACAGTCAGACCAGATATTGGGTGGCCATCCACTGGAGGAGACAACGTACTAAAAATCATTATCATTCTTTTGATAATGATATTTGTCATAACTCAATGACATGCATCTATCGTGTTCGAAATGTGTGTGTGGCAGCGTAGTATGAGAATCTGTGCGAGGCGTTCATGGTAGATTCTATGACCTTTAACGTTTTTTAAATTAATGGTAAGTTCGAGGAACAAATTAAAGCTCGATATAACTTTGAACGGTTCACTGTATTGAGAATGTTCTAGTCAAGTCTCAATGGATCTTAGAGTCAGGGACACTACGAAGTTAGAGGTGAGACTTAGGTACGACTGCTTGATCCATACAGAATTGGTTACTAAAAAGAGCTTTAGCCCATCAACTATTTACTATATTAATTGTCACCTCTCAGCAGTCACCCTCACCAGCATCTCACGAGGCTACTCATCCAAATTCACTCATTTGTGAAAGATTTGACTCTTGAAAACTTGAACGAAGTCTCATTCTTCAAGGAAAAGTCCACTTCATCACCAGTAGGAGCATCACCCGATTCCGTCTTTTCAACAGCGAAATAGCGTACCCACAGCAACTTGCTGTAATTTGGCTTTTGCCCTAGACTCTTGATCTTGAAATAGTAGTAGAACGTGTAGTAAGGAACAGATCCCTGGTAAAGACGAATTTCCAACTCGCCATTTTTTTTTAGACTCCAGCCACCAGTGTATATTTTGTGAGGATGTGTGGCAGGGTTGAAGTGAAGGGCAACATCCTTAGTTTCCATGATGCACTTGTTCGTGTTGCTCCTCGTCATCCGATGAACCACTTTCGTTGGGTCCAATGCCGTCAATGCCATGAGACATACGCCATCAGGGTACAATCGAAGATATCGATAGTAGGTATTTGTTTTCACTGGGTTAGACCAGTTGAGAGAGTACTCACCTCTACCACCCTCAGTATAGTAATTGACCACGCTAATGTAGCAGCCCATAAACTTCACAAAAGGATTTTCCCATAGCACTTTCTTCCACGACCCGCTTTTAGCATACAATTCCTTTGGATCGTTGAGAGCAGCCGTCTCGTGTCTTTGATGCGGGTAGATCAAGTAACATAGCTTCTCCCACAATGCCGACAGAGCAAACGCCAAATAAGCGTGTTTCTTGCACGTCATGCCAAATTGGAACCACAGCTCGGGCAGTGACTCCTGTAAGAATCCCAAAACCCTAACCCATACTTCACCCGGGAGGTCTATTAGAGGCGATACCTCCTCATCCGGTGCATTCAACGCCAAATTGTCAATTTTTACAACCACGTCATCGTTCCAGTGGTCCGGATCGTCCTTGTTCGGAGCCTGTGCTTCCACATGCTCCCACAGTGCTAGCAAGCGATCAACGTCTATTTTCCCCACCTCCTCTTCATTGACCTTGTGTGCCACGTTCTTTCCGTGCTCAGCTTTAAGTTTCTGGATCGCCTGAGGCACTCGCTCCTGCCGGTACAATCTATCCACCTGCTCATTGAGTCGAAATGCTTGTCTGTAGAACCCCACGGCGTCTGACATGGAGCCATGCTGCTCCTTTTCCATGGCTTGCTCAAAGAGCGAAATGGCTTGTGTATCTGTATTTGAGAGGGCCATGCTGGTCTATGGTGATGCTGGATTCATGCAAAAATTATGTGGTGTGTGAATGAGCGGAGTAGTTGATAAACGCTGTGGCTGATATCGCGATAAGATGGGTGCAAAATATCGCAGAGGATTGGGAGGTACGTAGAGATCTGAGCTGACTGATGTAGGTTATGTGATATTTCGTTTCTTAAGGAATGCTTTCAAAATGGCCAGAAGATGACGAAGACAATTTTTGAAAAAAACTGTAGTGTTCCGCCAACTGTGAGACAAACCTGATATTGTCGGATGCTACGGTAAGGCTTCACAAATCATGAGGAAGATGCGTGAGAACTCCATCTCATGCTTTGGCGGATCAAGCTTAAGAATGACAATCTTCCCAATCCTTGAAGTTTGGTTCCTGCTTCCTTCTACAATCGATTTTCTTACACTGTCATTGCTTGCAAGCTCAGTTGTATGGAGCCTTGAAAATGTATATTATAGAGCTCCATGAGTTACTCGTGATTAAATCTGTTGGTATCCGCAGCTAAAAAAGCACCACACCCACGCCAGAACCCTTGTCTTCATCAATTTGGTTCGTTTTTGGATCAACACCTCCGCTGATAGGCTTCATACGGTAGTTAAATAAGTAGTAGTTCAAGAAACCGTCACCGCTTCCAAACTTGTTTTGCTTGATGAAAAGAGGGTTATCTTGTGACGTCAAGGCATTGAACACATCCACGTTAAACTCTTTAGCAGTAATCAAGGCATCGTTGATCAACAGGTTGAGGCGAGTCTTGTAGTTGTCGGCATCGTTGAGCGCCAGCTCGGATGCATAGTAGAAGAGGTATGCAATGCCCAATTCGGAGTGTGAAGGGTTATCCAACACGGAGAAAGGAAGCAAGTAGTATGAAAAGAAGTCAGTGATGCGTCCTTCCTTTTCCACCACATATGTCTTGATCACACTAGCTCTGGCGTCACCACCCAAGAACCAATGGGCTGCCTCTTCCTTAGTGAAGCGCTGAACAAGATCGAAACGCTCCTGGAATTTGTGGAGCAAATCGTGTACTTGGTCAATGTCCTTTGGTTCAATGGGTCTGAGGCCTTCGGTTTTCGTGGCGTTAGGCAAGGAGTAGTGAGCTACCATCTTAGCCTTAGTCTGGCCTTGTGGGAGATGGGAGAAGCCCACATCATACAACTTCAGCCAGTTGAGCGGACGGTGAGTGTATCTGCAGCAGGAGACCGGTGAAGGCAACACGATTCCAGCAGTGTAGAGTGCCTGCCAGATATCCTCCTTGTTCACTCGCCTCGTGATTTCCTTGATGAGCACTGGTGTCAAACGCTTGGAACGCAATTTCTTGTGGATGCACAAAAAGTTGATCTCAACCAGCTTGATTTCGTTTCCTGGTTTAGTCAATCTCAACATCACAGGTACAGCTGCAATAAAAGCCACGAGCTTGTCGGTGCCACGCACTCTGACACCCAAGTGCCAGTCCTTGCGCCATCCAGGTGGCTTCAAAGCCCATTTGAAGAATTCATGGGAGTACTTGAACCGAAAGGTGGCATCCTGGTCCTCCACGTAGTGTTCATACAAAAGCTGGTACACCTCGTCCAATTGGTCCAGAGACTCCACATCTATCGTAGACCAGTAAAATTCACTCAAAAGCGGCAATGGCTCCAGTGGTACCTCTTCCGGTGTCTTGACCTCGATTGGTCCATAGTTGTCCACCACTTCGTCCAAGGAAGGAACGGGCTGGGTTTTCCAGAACTTGTAATCCTTCATCTGTTTTTTCTGGGTTTCGTTGAGTGCCTCTCCCATCAGCAAGAGCTTCAAGAGCTCCTCAATCAGCTTGGGCGGCTTTTCGGACATTATGTTAAAGAAAAGTAGTTGAGGTGGATCCGAGGTCGCGACAGGCAGTACAGGTAGAGGAGGGGGGATGAAGGTGTCTTCTTTTGGAGGTGTTTCAAAAGATTGATTTCAAAACGGTTGATCTCGACAACAGTAGTTCTTAAGAAGGCGGAGTTAATTGGGGTTTTGTGGGTTTTATGGGAGGAGCACAATTAGGGACCATTTGGTCCAGACTGAGGTTAGCGGAGAGATGCGGATTTTTCAGTGTGGACTTTGCAGCAAAATCCGATCGACAAGTTGTGGAGAAAAATCATTAATTAATGGCCACTAGCGCTTTATATATATATCAAGTCCTTTTCGTGGTCATGAGAATGTGTCAAGTTTGCTGGGAGGGGAATTTAAGTGATCCTGCTTGGCTGCAAAATGGCCCTAGATGCTTTCTAAGACGCAAAAAAGAGACCGCTGAAGCTTCATAGACGGCAAGTGAACCGTTGTTTTGATGTTGAAGAAAGCTTACGAAAGACAACCTTACAATCGACCATGTAGGTGTGACGCTTTGTACGGGTAAATCAGTACTAGGTCTTTGTGTTGAGACGATGAAAACGGGATATAGTAGTCACGATGCAAAGAAATGAAGTAAGCTTAACGCCCAAAAAGGTCTGGAAATCAGAGTTTCATTTATATCTACTCTATCGAATTTTGGCGAAAATTGGTAGGTCCCTCTCACCTTCTCAGACCCTTAGAACATCAACATTTTCGCACCCATCAACCACTACTATGGTGCTCCACAAGTCAAAATGGGACCGCAAGGCGAAGAACAAGTACATGAAAAAGCATGGAATTGTACAGCAAGAAGCACCCAAACCAGTGAAAGCGAAATGGTCAGCTAAAAAACTGTCTAGTACTCCGAGGGTGCTTCACTTTGATGAAGAAGATAGTGATTGGGACTCCGAAGACGAGGCGCTTTTGGACCATTTCTACCCGCAATTGGGCGAAACAGAGCTTTCTGTGGAATCCAAGCTAGCCATTAAACGTCAGATTGTGTATGCGCTTATGCAGCACCAGAATCAGGAGGAACCAGAACCCGAGAGGAAAGAATTCAACGAAGAAGATGGTATATACCTCGGCACAAGACATGAAAAGGCAGAGGAGATTCCCGAAGAGGGAGAGCTAGAGATTGACGAGGAAGCTGCAAAGTACCTAATGCCCAAAGACCAGCTAGAATCGAAGATAGCTGAGTACTTATCTTCGGATATCAAGCCACAGAAGAGCCGCAAGCTACTCAAGAGCAAAATCTCTGATAACCTTCTTGACGAATACGGCATTGAAAGTTACACAAGTACGGTCAAGAGTTCGGACTACTCCAAAGGAGACGAGGATCAAGTATGGAAGGACTTGGACAAGCTCACAGCAGAAGACCTACATAACTTTAAGATTGGTAGCAAGCTAGACAGGTCCAGCAAGGGTACCATGAGAGAGCTCACCGAGGAGGAGAAAGAACAACATCTGAACCGTGCTGAAAAGCTTGAAAGTGCCAAGCTCCATGAGCAAATCAAGAAGAAGTTTGGTACTTCAAATTCACAGACTCGTAAGGTCCTTGAGATCAACAACATAAACGAGAACGACGATCGGGCCATGGAAGTCTTGAGCAAAAGGATAGCTCAGAGTGGCCCTGACGATGCCAATACACTTGAAGAAGACCTAGAAACGCTTCTTGGGGTCACCAATAATAAGCCTCAACACGAACCAGTGGGTGAGCAGGACTTGGATAAGCTACTCGAGCTGCTTGATCTGGTGAATCTAGAGGAGGAGGCTCCAAAAGCGAAGGGGCACATATCAAAGGAAGATGAGAGCTTTCTCGATGAACTTCTCGGGTAAAAGTTGATGTGATCTCCATGAAGAGGTCTCATTGCATGCTGCGTAATGGTTGCAAATGGAGCGCAGTGTCATTGCATTGATGGACTACGTGTAACAGACAGCTTCCTATCATAGTTTAGGGTTTAATGGAAGAATAGTTGAGTTTGGAAAGACACCTGTCAAAATAATATAGAACCATTTTCGTAGCTTTCCAAGTTCAAGAATGGACCTTAGCCTTGTATGGCCTGCACACCGAGACGAACGCTTTTCGCTGGGGACATCGCGAAGCTCATCTTAAAAAAGTGAAAATCGTGAAGTCCGGATTACGCATTTGAAGAAAGTAAAAGTCCAGTCAGAATGATTTCTTCAAGTTGCTGGGTTCCAAGAGGCTTTGCTGCCGAATTCCCAGAAAAGTACGAATTGGACGATGCCGAGATGGAGAGAATCACCCAGATGGCTCAGTTGGAGTTGTCAGATGCCAAAGCCGACTTGCAAGATGCTCAGAAAAAAGAGTTCAAGCTGGAAGAGGATATCGATGATGACTTGAAAGATTACAACCTAGATACTTATGACGATGAAGAAGAGGAGGAGGGCGAGTCTGTGTCCATGTTCCCAGGTCTCAGTAACACCGATGCATCCTACAAGGAGAACGAGGACGGTGACGGTTACCTTTCGTTACCAACCGCTGCTGAAGAAAAGCAAGAAAAACAAGAATTGCAGGTCTACCCAACCGATAACTTGGTTTTGGCCACAAGAACCGAGGACGACGTCTCCTACCTAGATGTGTATGTCTACGATGATGGTGCTGGTGCACCAGAGGGATCTGAGTTGGAGAAGGGCGACGAATTGGATGAGGACGTCGCTCAGGGCATGACCAGAGACTCCAACTTGTATGTGCACCACGACTTGATGTTACCTGCTTTTCCACTTTGTGTCGAGTGGGTTAACTTCCGCCCTGGTACTAGTGGTGAGGACAATTCTGCCAACATTGGTAACTTTGCTGCCATTGGTACGTTTGATCCTCAGATCGAGGTGTGGAACTTGGACTGTGTCGACAAGGCCTTCCCCGACATGATCTTGGGTGAACCACAGCAAAACTCCTTCCAGTCATTGCTGAAGAAGAAAAAGAAGAAGAGCAAGGGTAAGTTTGTCTCCACACACCATACCGACGCCGTTTTGTCGTTGGCTCACAACAGAACACACAGAACTGCATTGGCCTCTACATCTGCCGACAAAACAGTGAAGCTTTGGGATCTCTCGCAAGGCACCGCCGTCAGGTCTCTTAATGATGTTCACCAGGGCAAGACCGTCTCGCTGAGTCTGTGGCATGCCCAAGAGGCCTCCATCTTGTTAACTGGTGGTTACAACGGCGCTGGAGCCATTTCGGATGTCAGAATCTCCGACGACAGCCAAATGACGAAATCTTACTTTGTTGGTGGTGGACAGGAGGTCGAAAGCGTTCAATGGGGCGCCCAACCTGAAATCTTCTACGCTGGTACGGACGGTGGTAATGTCTACTGCTTCGATATCAGAAACCAGGACAAGCCGCTCTGGACATTGCATGCCCATGACACTGGAATCTCATCCTTGGACGTCAGCAGCCATGTTCCCGGCATGTTGATCACATCTGCCATGAGCGAAAAGCTTGTGAAGTTGTGGAAGGCACCTTCTGAGGCCAACAAGGGGCCCTCGATGGTCTTGTCCAGAGACTTCGGTGTGGGTAACGTTTTAACGTGTTCTTTCGCCGGTGATGCTGAGGTTGCTGGTAACATGACTGTGGGCGGTGCCTCCGGTCCTTTGAAGATGTGGGACTGTTTCTCCAACAAATCCGTGAGAAACACTTTCAAGGAGGAGTTGAAGCAGCTCCAGAAGAAGGCTAGAGAGGAGGCTGCTCAGCGTGGCCGTGCATCCAGAATTGCCAGAAAGTATCAGGGTGATGCTAAGGAGACATTGATGACGGTTGAGGCTGGTGGTTTCACCGATGAGGATGATTCGGACGAAGATGCGGGCATGGAGGAATAATTGTACATTATAGCATAGACTCAATTCATGAGCAAGTGAAGGAAAGAACGGCAGGTTTTGCTAGAGTGTAGGTTCTTGAATCTCTGGGGAGGCTAGTATGTGGTAAGGTCTCCATAGCTGTATTTCACTCATGTACACAATTTGAGGAAAGTACCCACAAGAGAAAGCAGAGAAATTGAAGCTTTTATAAATAGAGTCGATCAACCATTATCTTGGAGAGATCCGGAAAGGTTACTTCTTAAGCGCCAGAATTGACACGCACTACTCCGCCATAAACAACAAAATATGAATAACCTCATTGAGAAGAGATCAGTAAATAATGCCCATTGCAATTCATCAGTAAAAAATTAAAAACTGCAGTCGTGAACACACTTAAAAAAGAGTACACCGACCAGGGCACAGATCTGGGTGTACGGATGTCCGACCACGTCGCAACAACTGAACCGTAGTATCAACTGTTTCAACACCAGCATGCCCCGTTTGGAAGAGTGGGAAATCAAAAAGTACTGGGAAATCTTCCAGGGGCTCAAACCCGAAAACAACAAGCTCACGGGTGATCGTGTCCTGCCTGTTCTTAAGAACTCCCGTCTCAAGGATGACCAATTGTCGAAGATATGGGATCTCTCAGATATCGATGCCGATGGCCGCTTGGACTTTGAAGAGTTCTGTATCACCATGCGGTTGATTTTTGACTTGGTCAATGGCTCCATGCTGGAGTTGCCGCTGGAGCTACCAGGCTGGCTTGTCCCTTCCTCCAAGTCTCACTTGATTCATGCCAACAAGGCTGTCGCAACAGGCTCTACGGGCAATTCATACGACGGCGACGATGACGATTTGTTGTCGAACGACTTTGACTGGTACATATCGCCTACCGACAAAGGCACGTACGAAACGATCTACAACTCGAACAGTGACTCATATGGCCGTGTGCGTTTCGATTCGCTTGAAGGCTTGTACCTGACACTTTCTAAGGTCCCACGCTCAGACATCTCTTCGGCCTGGAACTTGGTCAACCCAAAGCTGTTCGAAACAATTGACAAAGATCAGGTCTTGGTTTTTCTCCACATATTAAACCAGCGTGAGAATGGAAAGCGTGTCCCAAGAGGTGTACCAGCATCCTTGAGAGCTACATTCTCCAAGGAGGTGCCCTCATATGATTTGAGTGCAGCAGCAGCTTCAACTCCCGCCAAAAATATCAGCCAGCCTAAGGCCAATGACAAAAAGCTGTTTGGCATGAGCTATCTTAATAAAATCGGTCAGGGCAACAATGCCGACCGCGAGAAGGGAACTGATTTCTCTGCAACCGAAGGTACCGATTGGGAAGAAGTCCGCTTACGCCGAGAATTGACTAACTTGGAAGACCTTTTGGAGAAGGCTAAGCAGGAGCTGAACAACAAGAGCGACAGCGGCAATAGCGATCTGGCATTGCTAAAACACGAGTTTGAACAGCTACTCAAATACAAACAGGGCAAACTCTCAGCAGCCGAAAACGTGCCCAACACCGACAAGGACTTGACCGACGTGAAGAACGATATAGAGTTGATTGGGTCTCAGGTGCAAGTGCTTGAAGAGTTCCTCGCAGGCAAAGAGAAGGAGCTAGCACAACTTCAGCAGGAGCTTCTGACGGTATAAAACGCATAGCTACGTAACGAAAATGATATTTCCTAGAATATATTAGTGTATGCAAGGGTTGTTGGTGATGCCCACCACGCGGGTTATGAAGAGATCTATTTCTTGTCCTTTTCGTCCTCCTGAGGCTCAGGCTCTGGTGTGGGCAACTTGAAAGACTCAGGTGTGAAGTCTTTACCTTCGCCAACCTGCTCCCACACAGAGGAACCAACAGTGAAGTTTCTCCAGGCCTGGGTCAACTCCAAAGGCTCATAAACCACTCTCTTTTTCTCTTCATCGTAACGGACTTCGGTGTAACCGGTAGTAGGGAAGTCTTTTCTCAATGGGTGGCCTTCGAAACCGTAGTCGGTCATGATTCTTCTGAGGTCGGGGTGGCCTTCAAAGAAGATACCAAACAAGTCGTATGTTTCTCTCTCGAACCAGTTGGCACCCTGGAAAATAGGCACCACAGATGGAACCAGTGACGTCTCCAGCGCATATGTTTTAACTCTGATTCTGGAGTTGTGACGCACACTCAACAAGTTGTAAACGACATCGAAACGGTTAACTCTCGATGGGTAATCAGCAGCAGTGACATCCATACAAGACTTGAACTGAGCTGGAGTGTGGTTTTTCAAAAATATCATCACGATACGGACGGCCGATGGAGGAATGTAAAGCACCAACTCATCTTTCCACACAGAGAACTGCTGGATGTACTTTGGCAAGCAGGACATAAGGTAGCGACCAAATTTGTGCAACTCTTCGGAGGTTTCCTTGTACTTGTCAGCTGGGTTCTCGATAGGAGCATGGATGGGAGCATTGGACTTTCTGGGCAACTCATAGAGATTCTGAAGAGGCTCTTCTTCCTCTTTTTGGACAGATCTGGAGGTGGAGAAGGCAGCGGTTCTGGAAAGCGCCAGCACCGTAGCAGCCAAAGGCCTGGAAGCCTGTTTAGCAACACCCACTCTGGCGAGGTTTCTCAACATGGCCTTGGTTGTGGTTTGGTTGGGTTGGATGGTTGAGAATTTTGTGTATTGAAAATGCGATATGTGGAGGATTTGGTTGGTGGATTTCTGATGTACGGGTGTAGGAGGATGAAGTCAGACAAGAGAGTGTTTTAGTTCCCATGGGGGCAGAATTCCCGGGACAGATCTGGGACAAATAAAATTGGAAAAAGTGAAAACTTAGCTAATCACTGTCTTTTTCCTGTTTTGATCTGGCGGTTGAGCTGTAGATTCAATCTCGAGGCTTATTACCAAGGTGTACAGGTGTTTACTCTGGTACCATAGGATACACTTTCTTTACGAATCTGCTTCAGTGGTCTACTTTGTGTTTTGAAAAGATTGTAGTCTTTTAACAAATGTCACAAGGTATGCGGAAGGAACGTGGAGCAATGTATTTTGAAGCACAGAGCTTGAGAAAACTTTTAGGTGCATGCCCCATGTCATTCTCTTTCTAGTTTTGGAGTCAATATTTGATAAATTGACAGGAAGAGATTTATGCAATTTTGTCATTTTGTGAAAATTCGGCAAGGGTTCAATACTTTAAGAGTTGGAAGGTTTACTAGTAGAGGACTCGAGAGGTCATGGGGAACAACAATGGCCCAATTGTCAGCATGTAGCTCCTAGAAACACTCGAATTTCTCTAAGAGCTACAAACGATGTCTTGTCATGAGCACGGAGGACTGAAAATGGTCTCTTCCAGGTATACCAGCTCAAGATGCGTGTTTCGATGGGGTCCTCTAACGAAATGCCAAGAGCACTCCCTGGGTTATTACACACGAACCTCAAACAATGCTACAATAGCCCTTGGTATCAACTCAGTCTTCTAGCAAGTGTAAGTGCTTTTTAGTTGCAGTCAGCTCACCTCAACTTGCGATGAAAGGACTCCTATTTTTTGAAGTTTGTCTAATCATCTTCTTGGCCTGGCTTTATCGACAAGAAGTTTCTCCACATTCCAAAAAAATGAAAGTATCAGGCCCTTTGAGCCAGCGTTCGTCGATCTGCCAGCTTTGAGGTAGGGGCAGTCTGGATGGCAGCGTTGTACCATTCTTTAGCCCTTTCAATTACTTATAATGAATACCTAGGAAGCAAAGACGGCAGCGGGACTACCGAGATAAAGGGTTTGAGTCTCATTCTCATGAGGTTCAGTGAAGTCGTTTTCTTGGTGGGGGTGTTGGAAGCTATTTTGGGTGGAGTTGCAAGAGACCGTGCAAATTCCACGAAAGGTGATTTTCACGAAGAAGGCTTCAAGTATGAAACCAGCGGGTGGCGTATTATCACAATTTTACCCTCATCTATTGCCACAGCATTTATGCTTCCACGGTTGTTGGCGCCGTTGTTTCAATGAGCAACAGAACATCACCAAGCATGGCACGGCAATACTTACCACGAGCAGATTTCACCTGTACAGTGGAAATAGGATTATATGAAGAGAAGTTTTAGATTGCTTGTAGCACGAGAAAGAAAAAGGGAATGTAAAGTTTTGGGCCATTCGTTGGCAATTGTGTTGGTTTAATGTTTCTCAAACTGCCCACCAGCAACGAGGAAATCTACAAAAGCACCCGAGTCTTGGCAAGATGTAGCTGGGGCAAAGCCCGGCTGCAAAAAGCAGATGAGCTGCCACCGGGCTATTCTGTCATACAAGGAGCTGCAGCAACTTGTCGTTCGTAAAGCCACGCCAGAAGCTTCAGAGAGGGAGGCCAAGATAAGGGATGGCCGGGCTTAGCGCAGGTATAGTAGTCAAGTCGAAGCGGCGGCACGAAATAGGCGGACGGGCCTGGAATAAAGCCCGCAGGGCTGCTTTCCAGCGGTGTCATCTTGCGTGGTGCAGCAGAAAACGGCCCATGGTGGAGGTCATGGCGGAGGGGAGTAGGAAATTGAGAGGAAAGTTAGTAAGGGAAGTGGAGGAAGAAAATGTAGAGATCAGTTGTGGGCCATTATCACCATAGCGAAACGCCCAGGGCATGGGTGCCTGGGTAGTGTCAATCTTTCTGTATCGACATGGCCGTAGCAGCACGGCGGGTGCCTGCTGGGTCGAAGCAGCGGTGAGACGCGAGGGAGACTCTTGGGCATCAAAGTGGCGCTCGTTCGATCAGAGTTAGGCGAGCAGCAGGGTCCCGCCGCGGGCAGCTTAGCGAGACGCAGAGAAAAGCCCTGGCGCGCAGCAACAGGCTCTTCCAGTCCGTCCAGCGATCTGGGGCCGGTGGTAGGAGACGCAGAGGCCCTGAAGCTACGGGGTGTCGATTTACGCAACCAACACCGCCATCCCCATCCACCAACTTTACGCACCAACCATACACAAGTGTAGAGCACACTCGCGGGCCGAGACCAGTGACAGTTTGTGCCACTTCAGAGCCCTGGGCGCCCAGCGCTTCCAACCGTTTGTCGATGTTTTCGACAAGGGTGGGTTTTGTCCAAGGTGTCGTGTGGAGGCTGGCTGACGGACATTGTGCGCGGAGGACAATGGGCCCACAACAATCAGGCCAGGCCAAAACAGGCACCGGGCTCCAGTGTGCCAGGGCCCCGGCGGGTATATGCGTCGGCGGCAGCGACAAGAAACCTGGGGCCGCAAGGCTGATTGCAGCGGCGGTGACTCCTGGGTTGCCGCGGCGACTCCACGACTTAAGCGCAGCGCTGCAGCCTCACTATTTTTTTCACTCCCACCTCAAAATTTCCCTACCACCAGCAGCCTTGCCCCGGAACCATGGGCCGACCCGCACACACAGCCTCCCCTCAGAGGCCCCTTTGTTCTCCGGTTCCTTGACGGCTGCACACCTCCATTTCCCGCCCGCACGGAATTGGCGTTTTGCAAAAACCAACCAAATCGTAGAAATCTCTCACGTCGGCCAGCCTCTGGCCTGCGGCCTCTGGCCCGGGGCCTCAGCGTTCTGCGCCGTGGAGCGCCGCGCATGCCTCGCCTGGTCGCCCGTCTCTGGGGTATATAGCTGGGTGCTGGCGCCAACGGCGGCCCACCGCACTGCCGGCCCAAAAACTCACCTTCGCTAGCGGCAAAGGCATGTTCCACTGACCGCGGCCCTCCGACCCAGCAGCACCTGCTCTTTCTTTCTGGGCTTTTCGATCCACATCCACGAAACGCCATCCTGCCCGTACCCGCCGTCCCTTCCTTCTGGCGCTTGCCGTCCACGTCCGCTCAAGTGTCACGTCAACAGACAATTCCGTGATTCCAACGGTCCGTCACCTTTGACCAGATCGATCCAGACGGTTGTAACTTGGCCTGTTCATCTCCCATCCCCGTTGGCCATCCCCGTTGGCCATCCCCACTGACAATTCGCAATAGGCCCTTCACCAACTTGTATTCCAGTGGCCTCCACAAGACTCCCACACCCCCAGGCCGCATCTCATCAACTTACCCGCTCTGCTTCCGACCATTCCACAGAAGCCACGCACATCAACATCACACGCCGTCGGGCCTATTTTCCAACCGCCACCGCTGTTCCTGAATTCGTGCAGCTGGCACCGCTGGAGCCAAGACATCGTCGGCGCAGTTCCTCGCAAACGGGCCCTCTAGCCGCACCAACCTTCGCCAATCCTATACTCACACTGTGAAACCCAGCAACATGAAGCCTCGTCGCTCTCGCCGTACCTACTCCTGTGGTCCGTGCAAGCGCTACAAAATGAAGTGCAATTTGGAGCTTCCGTGTCTGCTGTGCATCCGCACCCGCCGCGAGCACCAGTGTCGCGAGAACCCTCCCAACCCTCCGTCAGAGAAGGAACGAATTGTCCAGCAGGAGCGCCGCTCGCGTAACTCTCGTCGTAAAGACCGCCTTAGACACGAAGTAGAGTCCTCCGACGAGCTCCCCCGCTCCAGCCTGGGCCTGTCCTCCCATGCTCCCAAACATGTCTTTGGCAACCCACTCCCCTATTCGGCTCCCTCCAACACACTCCCCCATGGGCCCTGCTCATGGACCATCTGCCCCAACTGCTGCTTCTGCTGCCGCCCGACCACCTGCTGCCGTTTCTGCCTCATGCAACGGGCGCTCCAAATCTGCCCACTGGCCTTCCCCTGCCTGACCAAACACCCCCTCGCAGCATCCACAACCTGAGTCCCATGATCCACTATATTGCTCAATGCCAGGCAAAGACGGTGGATGTGCCTCCGGCAGCCTTCACGCGTTGGCAGAACCTTCAGCCCCATGCTCCTCCACTTGCAGTGGCCTTCAATTGGGCACATCTGATCGAGAACCTGGGCTTCCACGAGCTTGTCGATTGGACGTCAGTCTACGCTGCAGCTCAGAAAATGCTCGTTTCCTCGTTTCAAAAAACCGATAAGCACACTCTTCAATGTATGGCTCTCGCTGCAGCGTTTTTCGCAGCCGGTTGCCTTGCAGGCCCTAGAGTCTCCAAAAAAGCCGTGCTTCGCTGTAATGAATGGCTTACTTTGCTGAGTATGTTGGTGAAGACCCTTGACCAGACTACCTGGGAAGATGCTGTTTTTTCCATCATCCATGTCATTCTGTTGAAGACTACGCTTATGGCCCTGGCCCAGTTCGAACGGGTTGCGAGAGAGTTTCGTAAGCTTTTCAAGGCCATCGCTCATAACACTCTGTTTCTTCTGTTGGTCCACGAGCTCGAGTACCAGAAGCTTCCTCCAGATAGAGCGGAAGACTTTGCTGTCCTCGCTCGCTGCTGGACTTACATTAAACTAGTTGAGACTGAGGCGCTGGTTCTTCAAGCAGAGACACTGTTTCAGTACGAGCACCCAGAACTCAAAGACACGATTCAACCTGACAGGGATCTCGTGAAGTGGCTCTACGGCATTGATCCCGAATCCCCACCACTGACATTGCTGATCTACGACACTGGCCTTATTGCTTCCAGTTTGTTCTTCCGTCGTTTTGAAAATTGCACATCCCCAAGAGAAATCTCGTACGCATATCTCACACTTTACAGTGAGTTTTGCGGAGGTAATCGCCTTGCTGCAGAATCATTATTCACTGCTATGGAAAATAACGATATGATAATGGCGGTTCGTTCTAACAAGAGCCTGCTTGGTGCCATACTTAAAGTTTCATTTATATGCGTACGTTGGCTTCTGATCATTAGAGCAGAGCCCAACAAGTTTGTGACGCTCCGTTTTGCCCACTATGTCACCACCCTTATGCTGATGTTCAATCCACTTTTTGCAATCTTGGATTCCGACATCTCCTCCCAGACGCTTATGAGCTCGCTTCAAAACTGGGCACAGCTCAATACCGTTTTTGACTTGTACAATATGTTGACACTACAGGCGCTTTTCATTGCCGTTATGAAAAACTTCACCAAAGAAAGCACTTCCCATTGGTGTCTTGATTTGCAATGGCTCGTGGATACCATGAAGGCTTCTTATTCCAGGGGTCGCAAAATGCTTGACAATGTACAGCCATATGTGACACTTCCACTTGCAAGCGCCCTTCTTCTGGCCAGTGAGTCCTTAGTCAAGATGAACTGCCATGATAATCACACTGCGCAAAGCTTTTATGATCAAATAACAGACATCATGGATCGGTCAACTTGGAAGACGTGTGTCTATTCTTTATTTGGATTGGAGCTGACGGCAGTCAACTACGTTGAGCAGCTTTGGCGCTTTGGTGAAGTTACCAAGTTTCACGGGCCAAATCCCATGAAAATCACACAAACATTGGTGTTAAATACTGCGTTCTTGCGTGAGTTCGAAAAGTCACTCAGAGGCTTCTGGTTCTCTCGGCGCCATGTCGAGGAGTATTTAGACCTTTGACAACCTCGAAGCAGATATGAAGGATATTATGTTCGTTTTGCGACTTATTGGACATGCCTCCGCCATGTTAATAATATAAAAAGTCTCGCCGCTGGAGGCCAAGAGACAACGCACTCACAAGAAATATTGCAGCTTGACAAGATCGTCCAAGTAGCTTCAGTGAGCAGCATAAGCATATGACCACCGCCATGAATACGAGTCATTCTCCGGATAGAGATGACGCCTTTAGGAATGTAATATACAAGTGTGATTATTCAGGCCCATTTGTAGCCGAGAATGCAGTAGAACAGCTTAGAGACTCAAGAACGATGAATGAGTTAAATTGCAAGCTTTGTCATATATTCATTGTTTGAGACAGTATCCCAGGATATTTGTACGACCTGGCGTCGGGACTCATGCAGAGAAACTTTCTTGCAGCTGAGCTCACAGTTCTCATTTTGGTCAATCAAGCATGGAGATGCATATTCTTCTCAATATACGCATCACCATTATTTTACGCAATCTACTTTCCAAGCTTCTTATTTAATTAATTTTCATGGCAATCGGACTTAATGGCGTTGATCGCCTCTATGCGCGACAGAACGCAATGGAAGCCTCTCCTCCCTTAGTGACCCCTTAGTCATCAACAGATTCCTTGAAGACATGTACCAAAACCTGAAGCTCTTCATTTTACGGGTAATTCTCATGAAACTCATAAAAGGCTATTCAGAAATAACAGCCCATAGTGTGATCTTGAAGATCATTGTCAGCTAACCCCATTTGCAGCCAGTGTGTATCGTATCGCAACAAGGCCCCCTTAAAAAGAAGCCACCTTCAATGATGCTAGAAGCTTCTGTGTGGCAAATAAAGCAATAAACAAACTTTTTTGTTAGAATCCAAAAGTAGAAACCCCACGATGTAATTTAACAGACGAGGACAACGGTCACATGACCAGTATAAGAAAACCACCACTACGTCAGAGGCGCTCCCAACGGCCCGTGCCTGACTCTTCCTATTTAAGGTCGGTTTTTCAAACAATAAACCACAAAAGCTCCACTTTATTTATTATACTTCCTTTACAACACATACTCTTTCCAGGGTTTCCACATTATCCCTCTGACTAAGCAAGAGTCAGCCTTACCCTTCCATTTGATCCACATTCAACCATGAGTCAGCAACCGCCCGAGGACGATAGGCCACTGAACCCTTCGAATCCTACAAATCCAGCATCAAATGATGACCAGAATCGAGATAGAGGGGCTGACAGCCAGCCTGAACCAAACTACAACTTGTTCGACTACTTGCTTGATACAGCATTGGGGCGGTCTCAGGATCAACCTGGCAATAGTACAACCCCTACCAACTCGACCAACGCAAGCACGACACCGACAGTCACGCTAGACCATGGCCCTGCTACTGACGCCACGGGAGTTGCATCAGGTACTGAGGCTCAAACCGGTCCACAGCTGTCTGAACCACAATCTGGCCTGAATGGACCTGCGTTGGGATACCACCCGTTGGGTATAGTCGGAACGGATCTTTCTGGCTCCATAATCATCACCGTGAACTACATGTTTCTAGATGGAACCGAAGGTGACGGTCCGGGAAGAACCGGTTCTTTGGTGGTGACATTGCCTAACACCGCCGCTAACAGGGAACCTAGAGCCATCCAACTGTTCATTTCCCTAGCTACTCGTATGGCATACCTGGTTTTGGTATCAAGCACACAAAGAAAGAAAGGTATTCACCCCGACACCTTCCAGAAGTTCCCCGTTAAGTCTCCTCCTGGGCTTACGGAACAAACTTGCGCTATCTGCTTTGAGCGGTATGAGCAGGTCCCACCTATAGACGACTGTGTCACAAAGAAGCGTAAGATGAACCTGAGGGAACCCACACCCACTGCATCCACCTCCAACGAACGTGAGGATAAGGGGACCCTAGAAACTTGCGACATTGAATGGAAACATGTACCAGTTGAACTTCCGTGTGGTCACATCTTTGGCCAGTCATGTTTGGCTCATTGGCTAAATGAGAACCGCAACTGTCCCTTGTGCCGAAACAACATCCCTGACGAAGTTGGCGATCGCAATGACTTACCGCCTGTTACTTACTTGCGCTTTGGTGGACCTGGTGCTGGCGGTATGCATCTTTACGACGATAGGCAACCTTCTTCAGGTGAGGATCTGGCGCCACAGCCGGAAACTCGCCAGGATCAATCTCAGGAGCAAACACCAAACCCGCCACAAGACACGCAGAACCCAGGTCTACTTCGAAGGGCAACCTCTGTCATTTTCCATCCTCATAGACACGTCAGATCAACAGACAGAGCTGGGCTGCCTTCATTGGGACGTCGTCGTAACTCTCCGGTTTCGCCAATGATTACTCAAATCCTCAACTTGTTCAGCAGAAATAGAAGAAGAGAAAATGAAAGAAGAGAGTCTGGTGAGGCCGAGAGAGGCGCGTCGTCCATTTTTGCATCGGGAGTTTCAAGCAGGCGGACTGCTGATGGTGTAGAAACTACCACCACAGAGCAGGGCCTGGAGAATTCTGAATTAGGCTCTGAGTCTAACCAGGGCCTGTCTCGTAATACCCCACAGGAGGAGGAGCATTAGAGCTCATTATTGAGCATTTTTATGTAGCGTAGATGTACATTAACTAGTCTATTGATTTTGAAGTTCTTTTTCTCGTCTCTTTTTCTCCTTCTCTTCCCTTACCGATTCTCTTCTAGCCATTCCTTCCTTCATTTTACGCAAGCGACGCTCTTCTTTTGATTCCACAACTGGCGCCTTCTGTGGCTTTCCCATCAGCTCGATAGCCCTCGTGAGAGTTTCCATCTTTCTGAAGTTCTCAGTGAACCGGTCAAGAGAAAGTTTCGTTATTAGCTCAAGATAAGACTTTGGAACAATGGAAACTAACTTGTCATCTTGAAGGTAGCCAATCGGGGTATCTAGCTTGATCGAGATTCTGATACCCACGATGTTGTTGGAGCCAATGCCCGATTCCCTGAAACCACATCCCATAGCTGTGGAATATAGTAGATTGGCAGTATCCAAATCACGACACTTGACATGCAAAATGAGGGGTTCAAATTTGAAAAGAATGAATCGTTGGGAATCTTCAGTTGGTTTAGGCTCTTCATATACAAAGTCAACCTGATCATACCAACTCGATAGTTCCTCAGGATGATGAGTCACAAAAAGCCAGCGACCCTCGTTACCCTTGGCACCGATCTGAGTATCAGCTTTTTTCATACCCTCGAGGAATACAGAGACCCTGCCCGAGCACAGGGACGTTGTGACCATGTCAGGATGAGCATTGATCACATTGATGGTTGGGAGGCAGAGGGAGTCAATCGTGCCCTTAGGAGATGCATCTGGTACTTCCAGGGAAGTGAGGCCTATCAGCTCAAGTATGAAAGCTTTCTTCTGATCAAAGGCACTCATGTCACCAGACAACTAAGGACGCTTCTCTGGTCTTGGAGATCGAGCGATGGAGCCTCTATGCACACCAAGTTTTGCAGCCATACGGATTATTTCAATGCATTCATGAGTTTCGCTTCATCAGAATCATCAAGCTGGAAAAGTGTCTTCACCACTGGCAAAAGCTGCTCGCGCTGCTCCTTGTGTTCGAAAAACCCGAAAAGAACATTCTTGAGGTAAGCAGTGTTTGTATCCTTATCTGGAGTAGACTTAGCGACAGGCAGTTCGGAGGAACTTCTGGTGGATTCGGGAGGGGTAGCTTTTGTACTTTGCATTTGGCGGTACTGTTGTGTGACGTGCTTGTAATTTTGCAGGAGACGCTCAACCTTGAGAGAAGATTCCTCGTTCAACTTCTTGAGCGTGCGATTCATGTTTTCGTACTCTTTGACCTTGGCACTGGAAGACTGAAGGGAGCTTCGTAACTCCTCAATCGTATTTTCCAAATCCTTCGTCTTCTTTGCTGCTTCTGGGGAGATTGCAGTCTCATTGAGTAAAGGCTCATACTTCTTCTTAAGGCCATCAATCTGGTTCGTCAATTCCTTGATTTTGTTGGCTGATTCCGACAAGGAGGACTTCAATTCATCGATTTCACGTTGTCTTTGTTTGAGCGCACCATGTAGAGAGGACTCAAGCTCCGACTTTTCGGCATTGATGGATCTGATATCGTTCTTGAGATTAGCACACTCAATATTGTTGCGTTCTTCAGCCTCGAGGAGAAGCTTTCTTATGGTAGATGACTCACGAGTTCTCTCTTGTAACATCAGTTTGGCCTCAGAAAGCTCGTCTTCCAACGTGTCAATTCTGTTTTGCGCCTCCTTTGATTTCATACTAAGCTCTTCATACTGCTGCTTGTATGACTGAACTTCATCGGAGGAGTTGGCCTTTGTCTTCACCATCGTGTCAAACTTCGTTTTAAGCTCGTCAAGTTCGTTTACCACTTCATGTCTGCTAATTTGTAGTTTGGAAAGTTCTGCGTTTAGGGAGCTGATGCGTTGGTTCGTGACCTCTTGCTTATTGATAAGATCTGATTTCTCTTGAACAAGCGACTTGTTGCTACCTTGCAAACTAGAGTTAGAGTTTTCGAGCTGGGAAATAGTTGCCCTCAACGTGTCTCTTTCTTTCGCTCTCTTCTCTGACTCTTCTCTGAAGTCCTTGATAAGTTCATCCTTATGCGACACAGACGACTGCAATGACGCTATCTCGAGCTTCAACGATGAATCGACGCTTTTGGCCTTAGCAAGCTCATCGATTCGCTGATTCAATTTGGCCTTCTCCTGGTTCAAGCTTTCTATTTCTTTCTTGGATTCATCAAGATCTTTTTTAGCTCTTGAAAGTTGTCCCTTCAAGTCTTTAATTATGCCAGATGCCTTCTCAGAGTTTGATCTAAGAGTTTCGATTTCCTCCTTTGATGACTGCTGCAGGCTCTCAATCGTTTCTTGCCTTATCTTTTCAACTTGCTCTGCATGCTCAACCTTCAACTTCTCGGATTTCTCTTCGGACTCACGTCTGATTTTGTCAAGCTCCTTCGACGATTCTTCCACTTGCTTCTCGAGCTGACTGTACTTCTCGAGTTCTTCTTTTGAGGGGTATCCAGCTTCAATTGTTTGATGTCGTCTTTTGCGGCCACCAAGTCATTGCCTGTTTCTCTTAACATATCGTTCAATGTCTCAATCTCCTCTTTCTTTGACTCTACCAACTTCTTTGATTCACTGAGTTCAGATGCGAGTGACTCCTTCTCTGCAACAAGATCATCATACTTCTGTGTGAGCTCCTCAAACTTTGCCTTGAACTCAGAAGCACCACTCTTTGCGTCAGACGTCTCTGGTTCAGGTGCCGGGGAAGCTGACTGTGCCTTGGCCTTCTTATTCTTCTTCTTTTTATTTCCAGAAGAGCGGGGCTGAGATTGCGTTTCTGATTCTCCTTTGGAGGCTTGAACTGACTTAGATTGAGCATCATCTCTCTCCTTCTGAATCTCCTCGATTCGCTTTTCCGTGTCCGCAATCTTGCTCTCCAAGTCGGAAACTCTCGCTTGAAGGATATTCTTTTCTTCTCCCAATGTTTTGTAATTGCTTTGAAGAGTGTCCTTCTCGTGTTTAATTGACTCGAGTTCCTTAGTCAATGTCTCATGCTTAAGCTGCAGATCTTTCAATTGTCCAGATATGCTATCACCATCGTTCTTTAACGAATCCAACTCCTTTTGCACAGAGCTCAATTCAGTGTTCGACTTCTCTAAATCCTTTGTAAGTCTTTCCTTCTCTTCCGTGGCATCCTCCAAGTTAGTCTGCGCTGATCCAAGCTGTTCCTTGAGTGCATCAATAGACTTCTGAAGCTCAGAGTCCCCTACTGATGCCTGTGGAGTAGCCTCACGAGTTGCATTCAGGAGATCCAGCCGGAGAGACTCAACCTCTGATGATAAACTGTCCTTAACTTTCAGGGCCTTGTCAAGCGCTTCCTCTGTGTATCTCACAGTCTTGTCAGCATCAGCTAGGCGTCTTGTCAATTGAGTCACCTCAGCTGTCTTCTTCCTTAGCTCCTGCTCCGTTATACTGGTCTTATCGTGTATGCTCTTTAAGTATTCCACAATCTCTCCAGCGTCTGCGATCAGGGAAACTGGGGTGAATTCCTTGAGCACCTTCTCGAAAGACAGAACCAATTCACCCTTACGCTTTTCAGTTTTGTAGGCATCTAATAAGACAGGATATTTCTCTTCATATTTGACAAACTTCTTTAGTTTGGCCCTAACAAGCTGAGGTAACTGCTCCATGTCTATGTCTTTCAAAGGCCCTGAGGTTGCAATTGGGGAAGCTGTCTGTGCTGATGTATCTTCGGATTGACCCTCTTGAACCAATTGGGTTTGACTGCCATTTTTGGATTCGTTGTCGTCTTCTGGTTGTAGAAGGTCTTGGGAGTCTGGGGTCTTCGTGTTCAAGATATTGGATCCATTCTTGAGCTGTCTTATATTGTCTATACTTTTACGAGGTGGTTCTCCTTGTTGTATTTCATTTAATGATTTTGCAACATCCTCTGAAAAGGACTTGAGTTTATTAAACATGCTCGATGGCGAATGGCCTGGACACCAGTGTTACTTACTAGGTCGTTCCGGCCGACGTAAACCACTACCGATTCTGTCCTGCAGGGTAGTGGACTAAAGACGAGCGCAGACCGGAAGCGGTATTCTGCATCCATGGCTGCGAAATACTTTACTTCAGACCCCAAATGTTCATATTGACTGCCAGGCGAGGCTGCAGACTTTCATCTTTTCCGGTTTTCTTCTTTGAAACTTTCCGGTCAATTACCTCACGAGGCTCAAGGTTCAATGACAACTGATACTGTTCCTCGATCGAAGGGCACTTGTCGAACCAGAGATCGAGGTACTTCTGAATCTCACCCACGCTTTGGAAATTGTAGGCAATCTTCTGGAATCTGTCAATTCCCTCAACAATCTCAACCGTCTTAGCTCTTTTCGCAAAGTTGATCATACGAGTACGATTCAACAAGTGTTGTGGGTTTCCGTGGTAAATGAAGGTGAGATCACTCAAGTACACTCCGAAGAACGGAACACATGGCTCAGACCCAATGAACTTGAGAACATCTCTATACTCGTTGAAATTTCTGGTTGAGTTCATGAGTCGGTTCATATTATGAAGCTGGGTCAAGATGTCACGAGAAACAAACGCCCATGTCTTTTTGAGACGATGAATGGGTGATGAGTAGAGAGCCGAGATAATAGCTGTCATCGAGGAGAAGTTGTTGTATTGGCGACACTTCTCTGCAACTTGCACAAAGTAACGAATAGACCTGACTCTTTTCTTTGCATCTTCCTTCCTCAAGATCATGTATGCCACAAAATTTGTCAACTGGTTTGATGCTTTGATGAAGTTTGTGATGGGCTCTATGCTTTCTTGAAGACCTGATTTCTTGCCCCAAACCTTGTTGATACAAGCAAGTTTATTGATCTGGCAGAACAACAGGAACTCTCGAATGGTAATTTGCCTGGCAAACTCAATGTAGTCAATATCTTGAAGCTTCAATTTCTTGATAGAAAATCCTTTGAGAATAGGAGCTGGAGGCTTTCCAAGAACCACAGCGGACTCATGCCTCTTAGTGGTTGGCTCCCGCGAAGGATCTTTTCAATACCTTCAGAAATTTTTTCAGAGACTGGGAAGCGCTTCACAGTGGGCAACTGGGAAAATGCCAACCAACGTTGCAACACTGTAATGCTGTAGAAGGAATCACACCAGTGGACGTCAATAAGTAACTTCATGATGTCCAAGACCTTTGCGCGTACTTTGCTCTGCTTCAACGATTTCCATGACAAGTATTCTTCATAGCTCAACCCTTCAGGAGCATCCATATTGAATCTGTTGATGAGAGTCTGGATCAATTCACCGATAGACATCATTGTGGCAAACGTAATCAAAAATACAGAGATGAAGCCGCTGTCAAGAGACTCATGTCTGGTTAAGTGAGCGACAAGAGCTTCTTTTGTTCCTCCCTTAATATTACCCTTGATATCAAGTAACAAGTCACCTTCCTCATCACCTTCCAAATACCATGGCGTGTCTTCGTCACCCTTTTTGCTACTGTAGTACTGTGCACCGCTGTCCTCGTTCTTCTCGCTGGCAGCGGTGTTGTTTCTCTCAATCACAAGAAGCTGGACATTAAAGTCATCATGCATAACTCTTGTGGCGTAGTTCAAGATTGTCTCACGTTCTTCGACAAGCTGTTGCACGAGCGCTGTGATATGTTCACAGAAGTCAATACCTTCTAGAAGCAAATCAGACACCACCTCATCCTTGTCAAGGGTTATTGCATCTGGAGACTTCATCTTATTCTGCTGCATTAAAATGTTGCTCAAGACCATTGCAGATCTCTCAAGTGGATCTTTTATGGTCTCTCTGTTGTAAAGGATTGGATCATCCTCTTTCATAGCCGTGAATACATCAGGGTCATCCAAGGTCAATGACTGAGAATACATGATAATTTTTGATAACAAAGTGTGGAAGAACTGCTTAGCCTTGAAATACTCAAGAACAACGGGATAGTCGAATGTGAGGTTTCCAGTAGTGTTGTCATCAGCTTGGTCCCGTATTTAAGCTCCTCGTTACTTCCCAAGCTATCACCAGAGGAAGACCTTTTGATGAGACAAAAAACGGTGAAATCAAAGGATTCTAGTAAATCAAGCATGGAGCTGGCATGATGTAAGTACTTGTAGATGAATCGCAAGATCTGCTCATTACGCCCGTTACGGAGCTGCTCATTGTAGTACTTCTCTTGATTGTCTGGTCCCAAGTAGTTCAATGTTTCTGAGCTAATCTTGACAATCTCGGTAGCAGACATTTTGACCCTTTCGTACCCTGCGTTGTCGATGATCACCTTGAGGTGATATTTGTTTTTCAAGTGTTCACCACTCAAGTTGAGATAAGGCTTGGTGTTTGTGAAGAACGGGTTGCACCAGTTTCCACCATTGAATTCATCAGCAAGAAAGCGAGGATAGACTTGTGGAAGCACATTGAAGCGATCCTCTCCCTCGTCTTCCGAAGCATCCGAACTATCATAATCTTTGATTGTCACTCTTTTTCCCTTACTAAGACGAAGGAAGATTTTGATGAGCGCATTCATGTTGGACCTCACGGCATCGACCTCATGGTCAATCTGCAGAAGATAAGACTCAACAGAGTCATGGGATGCCAGGTCATCAGTCAGACCTCTAGTGTTGGGGCCCGTAATAGAAGAGCTTATGGATTCTGACGGCAGCACTGTAGATGCTTGTGGGGTAGGCCCTGTGGACCGGTTGAGGCTGCGGATATCTAAACTGAAGAGCTCTGTATTTGATGCAGCGACCGAATAGTGCATAACGCTGAGATGTAGTAGGCCATTGATGTATAATTGGGAAAAGCCATTAGTGATACGTTTGAGCTTTCTTCTGATGGAGCCTTCATATTTGGAGTCAGCGAAGTCATGGTGAACTAGCCTTGCACCGGCCAAGACGATCGACACCAGCTTGGTAAGCTGTGAGAGGTGCATGGAGAAGAGCTGCTTATTGGAATCCTTCAATGCCTTGTGAGTCAAATCGAGAAGGTAGTTGAAACGGTCCTTGAGCTCCGTCCATTTGTTGATGTCATCAAATGAGCTGTAAAATAACCCGCTGGTGGCAAAGAATGGTTGCAGAAAGTGATGATAAGATGAAGCTGAGCTCGTGGTGGACATTGAAGATGCATTGGAATCTCTCTTCATATCGAAGCCCTTGACACTCGAATTCGACCGGTCGTGAGGATCATCCTCTGCCTTGTCGTCTTTCACCACATTAACTGGTGTGATGACATCAAGCGCTTCGCGTGGTGGAAGCAGCAAATTTCCTCCGTTGAAGTCAGCTTGTGGCATGAGCGGCACCAACGGTAGCATTTCGCAGTACACCTCCAATTGCTCAGAATAGAAGGCAACATCGCCAGTAGTGGTACCACGTGCAATCCATACAATGTTCTTACCCTCTGTCTGTTTCACCTCGAGAGTCAATTTCTCGGCCTCCTCCACGGATATAAACTTGATTGGGGTATCCTGTGCAACAGGCATATCCTCCGAATGGGACGATATCGTGGAGGCGAACGAGGGCTGGTGGGCAGCTGGTGCCGGAGATGCACCCTCCGTGGCTTCCGAAGAAGGCGAAGGAGTATGGTTTGAAAGCGCCGGGTTCGACCGCAGTCTCTGGTCCGATATGCTGGTTTCCAGACTGGCAAAAGACACCACCGAATTCTTCCTTGTATTGCTTGCCGGGCTGTTCTTGCCCAGGTCCGCTAGCGACCGTTGCAAAAGGCTTGTAAAGGACGGTATTAGCACGTTGGCCGCTGTGTTGGCAGCCGTTATGGAGTCGATTTCCTTGTTCAGCTTTAGTTTATTCAACACAGGCTGGACAAAGTTCACCAGTCGAACGTAGTTATGCGGGAACCAGCCTCGCAGCATCTCGCCGTCGACAATTGACACGCCGTCCCACCAGCCGCTGTCGCTTTTAGCTAGGACATAAACGGTGTCTCCGAGGTCCAAGGGAAGGTGGGATGGCTGGGTGCCGGGGAAGTCGTACAATGCTATCACTGTGTCTTTGCACTTGAGCGTCTGCTGGATTGTCTGTGTCGCGTCATGGGGCGACACGACGTCCGGAGGGATTTCCTCGTACGACATGGCTTGCAACTCTTTCTCCCGATAGTGGTAGTTGGTTAGTCCCGGAGTGAAAACTGTGCAGGTGCAGTCCTATGCCCCAGAGACAAGCGCTGTGAGAGGATGAAGCAGGTGAAGGCGACGCAGGATCTAGCTGAGATTTAGGAAGTGTCTTACATGGACAGGCCAAAATTGGCATTGAATGTTTTTTTGGGTTCCTGAGGTTTGCTTGTGGTGGTCGCATTTAGAGAACAGGCCTTGGCAAATCGGGAGACACGTTACTTGGCCGGTGACGGGGAGTTGTAAATTCGCTAATTCATACATTTGTCAAAACTACTGTCCTGTTGAATTTTCTACGGGGCTATTTTTTTAATGCTCATCTCGGGATGCTGTAGATGCAGCCCGGGTCGGCGCTCGGTAATAGCACCGAAGTTTCCACACGCTGGCAAAATATGTGGATCTGATAAAACAGGGGTTTCATTATTGTGGTGAAGAAGTAATTTTAAGCAATTGAGGTTGCTGGGATCGATACTCAGGTTTTGTGGTGGAGATGGATCTGGCCATGATCTTTCTTGCATACCCAGCCGCCCGGTGGCACAGTCTTGGTGGCACAGTCTCGGGGTCTCCGTCTGGCCAATTGGTAGTCGTGAAGAACGGGCTTGTGCTTTTGGAACTGCGGTTATTGCAAATATTGGAGCCTGTGCTTTCTGTAGTGCATTTTCCAGACTACCTAGTGTTGTTGTTCTACAAGCCACATGGACTCAGCACACCAGGCAAAGCCCAAGCTCCGAAGTGGAGCACATGAAGTTTGCTTCTTAAGCAATTGAGCTTAGGGGTTTCGAAAATCTACTTTGACGCTCTGCAGGAGCTATGCATTGATATCAGGAGAGCGCCGAACCCACTTCGATTGAAGAACCCAGGAGTGGATCTCCCCACGCAAGCGCATATCCCCCCTGGAAACGGCCCAGGACCACGTTATCGCATCAAGACCCTGGAGATGGCCAAGCGCTGTTTCATGTAACCCAAGTGGCTTCCATTCAATTGGCGAGTGTGATCTGCGCTGCATTGGTGAAAAATGTGAAAAAAATCACCACCCAAGTACCACTTCTACCTTCCCGACAGTTCTGATCCCTCTTACCAATTAAAGTAGCCTTGATCGTCCTCAGTCCACATCAAATTCAACGTAAGCGCATGACCCGCTCCGAGATCAGCTGTCGGATAGGCGAGTTGCACTAACGGAATCAACCACCTGATGCCAGACGCACTCGCACCCTCTAATGGCTGCAAAATCGACACTCACCCAGGCAATTGCAGCAACAAAATAAGCAGATTCTGGCCTGCCCTGCATCGACCCAAGTTTACCTAGAAAGGGCTCCGAAACCGAAGCTTATCCGCTCGAGGGCGACATCACACCACTCTATTTCACACAAGAGTGAGCCGCACCATCACCATACACTTGAAGGGCCACCCCCAGGGTATAAATACCGTTCGCCTCAGACCCAATTGCTCCTCATCTTCATTCTAATATAATAACAAAAATGGTCACTATCGGTATTAACGGCTTCGGCAGAATCGGACGTCTTGTCTTGAGAATCGCCCTTGAGAGAAAGGACATCAAGGTTGTCGCTGTCAACGACCCTTTCATTGCTGCTGACTACGCCGCCTACATGTTCAAGTACGACTCCACCCACGGTCAGTACAAGACTGAGGTTTCCAGCGAGGGCAGCAACTTGATCATCGGCGGCCAAAAGATCAAGGTCTACGGTGAGAAGGACCCAGCTCAAATCCCTTGGGGTGCTGACGGTATCGACTTGGTTGTGGACTCCACCGGTGTTTTCACCAAGCTCGAAGGTGCCCAGAAGCACATTGACGCTGGTGCCAAGAAGGTGGTGATCACCGCTCCTTCTGCCGATGCTCCAATGTTCGTTGTCGGTGTCAACGAGGAGCAGTACGCTGGCCAGCAGATCATCTCCAACGCTTCGTGTACCACCAACTGCTTGGCTCCATTGGCCAAGGTCATTGACGACAACTTCGGCATTGAGGAGGCCTTGATGACCACTGTCCACTCCATCACTGCCACCCAGAAGACCGTGGATGGTCCTTCCCACAAGGACTGGAGAGGCGGTAGAACTGCTTCTGGCAACATCATTCCATCTTCCACCGGTGCTGCCAAGGCCGTCGGTAAGGTTATCCCTCACTTGAACGGTAAGTTGACCGGTATGGCTTTGAGAGTTCCAACTGTGGACGTCTCTGTTGTCGACTTGACCGCCAAGTTGAAGAAGGACGTCACCTACGAGGAGGTTTGTGCTGCTGTGAAGAAGGCCTCTGAGGGCAAGTTGAAGGGTGTTTTGGGTTACACCGAGGACGCCGTTGTGTCCTCTGACTTCCTTTCTTCCGAATACTCTTCTGTGTTTGACGCCAAGGCTGGTATCTTGTTGTCTCCTAAGTTCGTCAAGTTGATTGCTTGGTACGACAACGAGTACGGTTACTCCACCAGAGTCGTTGACTTGGTTGAGTACATCGCTAAGAACTAGATATAGTAATGTAAGGCCGCTCCGGCTTGATGATATATTGAGAGTAGTATAGTACCGTGATTTGAACTGGTGAGCGAAAAAAGTAAGCATTTGGTTTGTCTGTCCATCCGTCCTCTGCTAGCTTGGCTGCGAAATATCACATATTAGCCCAGCTTCACTGCAAACACCAAAAGAGCAAGCAATCTGAATTAATTGAACTTGAGGTTTCCAAAAATCTACCTTCTAAAATACACACACCAAGCAATTGACCAATTCCTCATGAGAAGGCCCCATTGGTTCGGTCCGCTGTAGCCTATGGACCCCAGAGTGTACGGAGCTTATCTCACCACATTCTCACGCATTCAACTCCACGCCATGTCACTCTTTTTCAAGGCGCCATTGGACATTGAAATCCGCCTAGATGATGAAAAATCCCGCAAGCATATTGAACTCAAATCCAAACAAGGCCGTATCGACCTGTTGCCGCTCTTCAGAGATGGCGAATCGGTCAAAGGACAAGTGACCCTCAGAACCAGAGGTGGCAGAGATGTGGAGCACATCGGAGTTAAAGTCCAGTTGTTAGGTGCCATAGAGTCGCCTTTGGATACTATAACGCTGTCCGAGTTTCTTAGTCTAGCCACAGAGCTTGCTGCTCCCGGTCACTTGAGGCAATCGGATACCTACGACTTTGCTTTCAAGAACGTGGAGAAGCAGTACGAGAGCTATAGAGGCAAAAATGTCAATTTGCGTTACTTTATACGTGTTGTTGTATCTCGCAAAAACAAAGCAGACATCACTAGGGAGAAGGACTTATGGGTGTTGCAGTACGACAACTCTCTGAGCGAAGAGACGAACGGCAATGCCGAAAGAAAGGTCAGCACTGGCAGCAGCACTGGTGGAGAAGTCATGGCGAAGAGTGCCGCTAAGACGATAGCGTCATCCACGGTCAAAATGGATGTTGGCATTGAGCACTGTCTACACATTGAGTTTGAGTACAACAAGAGCCGATTCTCGCTCAAGGAAGTGATTGTGGGTCGTATCTTCTTCATGCTCGTGAGAATCAAAATTAAACACATGGAGATTTCACTTGTGAAGCGAGAAATGGTGGGTTCAGCTCCGAATCAGGTGGTGGAGTCAGACACTACGGTGCGGTTCGAGATCATGGATGGTGCGCCGGTCAAGGGTGAAAGCATTCCGATTAGATTGTTTTTGAATGGCTACGATCTCACGCCGACCTACAAGGATGTGAACAAGAAGTTCTCGTGCAGAACATACTTGCTGTTGGTGTTGATTGATGAGGAGGGCAGACGCTACTTCAAGCAGAGCGAAATTGTTCTCTACAGAGAAGAGTAAATATGGAGAAGAGTAAGCTTCCATGATAGGATACCATTCTTATGGACGAGAAAGAAACTTGTGACTTCTTCCCCACGTTTCGCAGCCATTGGAGGAGCAAGAGTGGCATCCATCTTCACAGGGCAACCAATTTCGCAAATGCCCATTGAGTGGCCCAAAATAGTACTCGAATTCCCATTTGCTGCTTACCTTCTTCCCGCCGGTCCCGTTCCTTGGGGGCAATCTGTGCATTTGATAGCCGTTTGTGGTTCCTGCATTTTCATATCAACATCTGCGCCATTGGAAGTCTGCTTTCAGCAAGATACAGACCCCAATCCACAATGCTGCAATGAATACAGACCTCACTATAGGATCCGACGACGATCATGTTCGACGTGAGAAGGTGAGCAACCAAACTGTGTCCCTCTCGACTGCTGGTATCAGAGCTGTCTTGTACCAACTTCAGTCGTTATATATGAGAACACCCATAAAACTCTTTCGTCCCTCCCGATTCGACTACATGGTCTATGTGAGGGAGTTGGCCAATAAACATGATGGCATAAACTCGAAGCCGTATAGATTCAGCACACATTCGACGCTTGGCATGCTACATAATGTTATCAAGAAGGAAGGCTGGAAGTTCATTCCCGACCAGGTACTTCCGCCTCTCATTGCCAATTCAGCAACAGGAATCATCTTATACGGCTCATACTTGACATCCCTAGACTACCTAGAGAAGGACAGGCCTAAGGGATCTAACAAGGACTACTACTATCCACCTACAGATACTTGGAAAGCAGGCTTCATAGCTGGAGCCGTTCAGTCCCTAGCTGCAGCTCCTGTGGATGCCATTTTCACGAGACTGTCCATGGCAGAGATCATGAGTGGCAAACATCAGAACCTTTGGGTTTTCGGTTGGGAGAAACTCAAAGAAGTTGGATTCTTGGGTGTGTTCGCAGGATACGGTTTTTCACTCATCAAAGAAAGCTTGGGATTTGCTTTTTACTTCTCAACCTTTGAGCTTGTCAAGACAAGAGGATACAGTTTGACATATAGGGTCATTTCTTCCTTCCGTCGCTTCAAGCAGAGGGTGAGAGAAAAGCTTTCCTTGTCACTGAAGAATCAAGAAACAGATGCAGCGCTCCTCCGATTTGAGCAAACCAGACTGACCAAGATTCTAAAATCTACATTTATTCTTCTAGCAGGAGCCTCGGCAGCATTTTCTCTACTAGCTGTTCAGTACCCCATCTCAAAAGTACAGAAGATACATCTACACCGCTTAGAAGCGCTAGACATCTATTCAGCGACGATGCACAAAAAGCAGCGTCATTTTTTCAAGATTTACTACAACTCATATGTTGATACATTGCAACACTGCATGGCCATCAAACGCAGAAGCAACCAGACATGGTTCAAACTCGCGTACAAAGGGTTTGCTAGAAATGCGTTGACTACCATTCCTGCAACATCCGTTGGCTTACTTGTTTTCGAGATTATGCGTACTCGTCTTTCCGATAGTCTTGACGACATGAACGAGCGTTTCTGATTGGCCCCTTGTACATATCTATTTATTGGCCTGTCTTCTTAAGATAGGCGTTCCATCCTGCCGATCTGTACCGTTCACCTTCCACCTGCGGATCTCTTCCTTTGCCGAATAAACCACGTCCGACAATGATGATGTCTGTGCCGGTGCAAATGACTTCATCCACGGTTCTGTACTGCTGGCCCAAGGCATCTCCCTTGTCGTCGAGACCGACACCAGGGGTCATGATCAACCAGTCGAATCCCTCGTCCTGGCCACCCATATCTCTCTGGGCAATGAAACCAATGACAAAGTCCTTATCGCTCTTGGCAATCTCAACGGTCTGCTTGGTGTATTCACCGTAAGCCAATGAGCCTTTACTGGAGAGCTCAGCGAGCATTAACAAGCCACGAGGCTCCTGGGTGGTTTCCTGAGCAGCCTGTTTCAATCCGCTGACAATACCGGCACCAGTCACGCCGTGAGCGTTGGTGATGTCAGCCCATTGGGCGATCTTGAAAGCACCACCAGAGTACTGGTGCTTCACAGTGTTTCCGATATCAGCGAACTTTCTGTCCTCAAAGATCATGAAGTGGTGCTTCTTGGCAAGGTCGAGAAGAGGGACAATGGTGCCTTCATAGGAAAAGTCATCTATGATATCAATATGAGTCTTCACCAAGCAGATGGAAGGACCCAACTTGTCGATGAGGGCCAAGAACTCACTAGTAGTGTTCACGTCCACAGATGCACATAAGTTGGATTTTTTCGTCTCCATTAGACGGAGAAGACGCTGTGCCACAGGCGAAGGATGCTTTTCAGCCCTCTGGGTGTAAGTCTCTGCCATTCTTTGACGAGGTTGAAGTAGATTTCAGTTCATCTGCTCTGCTTTGTTAGCCTTGTATATGCACTACTGCAGGACTTCAGCATTAGTTGCAAATGAGATAGACATGAACGACTGAAAATTATATACCACTAAATCAACGGCTCAATTTTTTCACCATATGTAAAAACTAAAGCTACCTATGTTAAATTGAGGTGGCCCGATCGGTGCCATAGAATTGGATACATAAAAAATTTTACAACTTGCTTCTTTTAGCATTTATTGTCTATTATGATGGCCCTTATTTGTTAGGGAGTTCTTTCTCGAGACCAGGATAAACTTGCTCAAGATTCTTCCACGTTGACTCCCATAAATCCTTGTTATCCGGAACAAGGAATTCGTTGTGCAAGACCAAGATCATGTTCTTCATTACCTCCAAGCTTGACTCCTTCACGTAGCTCTTTTCTTGATCAGAGTTCATCTTGTTGACTCTAACAAAATGTGTCACAATTCCTAGCCATACCGTCTTTCTCTCCTCCTCAGTGAGTTCGCTGTGATGCTTGAGGAATACCTTACTCACCAAATTCAAAATTTGCGAATGAGTTTCTGGGAATCCCTTCTTGTCGGTAGTAATCACATCCTCTTTTTCAAGTTCAGCTAAAAGAGGGAAAAGCCCATACTCGTAAATTCCTAATGCAGTGAAGTTTTCGTTCAATGCTCCTGAAAGCAACGTATTCTGTAACACTGTGATAGCGTGTGAACGCACCTCGCGGCAGGGATTGAAACATTGATGAGCCAATGCTTGAATCAACGGATACGAAAGTTTTCTGGTGGAGCTTCCTAGGAGTCCGGTTTGGTCAATCGACCTCGATGAAATCTGGATGAGTTTTTGGACATTCTTCCTCTCTTCAGAATCCTCATCTGCTTTGTTGTTGACGGTCTGGCCACTGTCCCTTGTCTGTTCCCATTGGGCACCCACAGCACCAAGAGACGATACCTCATCAAGCAATCCCAACAATAAGATATGGTTCTGGTCAGAGACTTCATCGGAAGAATCTTGAACAATGGATTCGACAAAGTCTAAAACCTCATCAGCAAGGTCTGATGAAGAACCAGCGAGCTTGAGAAAATCCCAGAAACCTTCCGTTTGAATTAAAGGTCTCGACTTGGAGTCATGATCAACGAATGAAAAAAGAGACTTTACCAAGGAAGCACCGTGCTTTGTTATGATATCTCTGTCAAAGCTGTTAATGCGTTCGAGTGTCTCAGCTGCTTCCTTCTCGTAACTGTGGTCGCTCTGTCTTGCAAGTAAAAACAAGTATGTCGAAAGTCTCATATAGCCTCTCTTTGAGACATGATTCTTCATGTGCTCGTGTAATTTACCGATGAGCTTATCTGTGACTTCTGTCTCGCTCACAATCAAGGAGAAACAAACACCAACTTCGAATAGGAATAAGATCTCAGATTCATAAAAACGCTTTTTGTCATCAGAAAACTCTGGCAAGTTGTCCAATAGCAAATCCACGAATTGCTTAAGCTCATCCTGAGTACCCTTTGAGACAGTGTCAAAGATACCAGGAACATTGATTGATCTGACACAATCAATGGTGGAAAGAGTGGACTCAATCTCTTGGTCTGAAGGCTCCGGAGGCTCGTCGGAGTACCCCTTCAAAAACGATGAAAATGTTGACAAAATTCCTGAGTTGTTCAATGGCTTTGTTCCTTGAATAATAAACCGTGGTTTGACTTTGGCAAGAGGAGCCAAATTGACCTTCTTCTGAAATTCGCAAAACAAATTAGGATTTATCAAACAGTTTTCCAACAATGTGAGTATGATTTTAACGACTCCGTCCCAGGATTGGCTCACTCTGCAATCAGATTTTTTGATCAATCTAAAAAGAACAACTGCAGCCAATTGAGCCTTAAAATCACGACCAAAGTAAACAGCCATGTCACTAATACTAATAGGCTCCTCTTTCTTTTCGATGGTAATCTGAGTGATTGGAATCTCCCGACGAATATTCTCCTCTGGGTGTGGTGCGGGGAATGTCTTCCTAGTGAGATGCGTTATAGTGGTTAATTCCTCAATGAGATGATTCACAGGTTTAGCAAGACCATAGTTTATGCAGATATTAGCACACTTGTCAATGGATGACATCAATTTGGTGATAATGTTATCGTCTGAAGCCTCCTTGAAAACCTTAATGAGTGTTTCTATAATAACATCAACTGAGCCTTCAAAAAATAGTTTGTCGAATTGACACAAAGTGCCAACGTCAATAGAGTTCAACGATATGTCTTTATCGTGAGCCACTTTCGTTTGAGAAGAAATAAGATTATGCCAAACATCGTCAAACCACTTATCGGTGCCATGGTGTTCTTCGGGCATGATAATCTCACGGTCTCTAATAGATGAATAAATTTTCGAGAGGTACCACTCCGGAAAGTCTTTTCCGTTGTTGACACCCTTCAAGTTTCTCTTGTAAGAATCGAGATCCATCTGCCTCTTAACCTGGGGATTATGCAAGTCTGTGTTGAGCATGATAATCGAGTAGGATAACACGAACACAGCATCCTGGTCAGGGTTAACCGGCTCGTTCTTTTCCTCTTCTGTCAATTCATCTGGGGTATATGACTTTTGACATTCAACGTAAGCTTGCGCAAAAAGCTCGACTATTCTCTCAATTTGCTGAGACTCACCAGGAAGTCTAAAGGACTTAAGTAGAAGTCTTAATGCCTCATCCACTCTCAAACCGGCAAACTCAAAAAGATTCATGAATTCTCGTAAAAGATCAGTGTTAGATGGTTTAGCGAGGTATTCACCGAGGATCTTCTTGTTGAGACGAGCTGACTTGTTGAATAGAAGAGATGCTAATTCAGAAGTGTCATTAGGGTCATTCAAAAACTTCTTCTCCGCAAACGCAGCGACTCCCTTCTTGGGACTATCGTTGAAGATTTCAGTACACCTCACAAATGCTGTCTTCTTGTCCTTGTCCAAGAGTAGTTGATGAGATGGTTGGTCATCCAGGCGAATGTGCTTGCCCTCAGAATTCTTGATGCGGTCATTTATGCCAGACACCAAAGAAAGGATACCCTCTAAGCAGATAGGGGCACGTTATCTGTTGAGATGACGGCGGCCTCGGGCAAGGCCAATTTGCAAAGAAAGTTGACGAAGTCGGATGCCATGTTGAATCTTTCAAAGTCGCAGTCGTAATCGACAAACAACAGTGAGAAAAACTGGGGAGACCTGATCCAAAGTAAAGAGAGACTCTCCACAATAGCTTCTTTCGATGAGGCAATCCTGGTCGAAATTGCCATCTTGTTGCCCTTTATGGTGTTCTCCTTGGATAGGTCAGGGGTAAAATGGAATGGAAAAGCAAATTGAAAGTTAGTTCAATCTGTGATTTGATATGCTTGCCAAGAATGATCGCCATGGTAGAGAATAACCTCAAAGCGGCCAGTAACAAAGGAGGTGAGTCAGTAACGGTAATGATTTGTAAGACATCCTTGGAGACAGGGTCTGCCACAAGTCCCATCAAGGAAGGATGCTTAGGTATTTCAGAACCTGTCACCTCAATTGCTATGTTTATGAGCAGCAAGGCAAAAACACGTGTACTCTCCATATGCTGATACTGGTTGGTTGGGGAGATCATGGAGATCAAAATGGCGAAGAATTCGTTGATGCAAACAATGTCAAATTGTGGTTCCTTTTCATCGGTCATGGATGGCTTTCTTTTAGGCGATGTTGGGGCAAGGTCCACTGTGGGTGGCTTTAGGTCGGCCTCGGCGCCATCCTGTGCCACGGCACTTGTATCTTCTGTTGGCGAGCTTGTTCCGCCGATAACATCAGCGGGCAATTGGTTCTCGGCATAATTTGTAGGGATTTCATCGACATGAGTGGTTTCGGGGGTAAGCTCACGAAGGCGCAGAAAGACTCGGATCGTCATGGAGATCATAGCCATCTCGGCGGCTCTTCGAAGCACCTCTGAACGACGCTTGTTGCATGCAAGAGATAAACACGTTTGTATCACTTCGGACACCACTGCATTTGGTAGAAGTTTTGAGAAGGAAGAATCAACAATGGACTCCAACAATCGCAAAACCTTGAGAAGCACGGAATCATCAGAACTTTGGTCGGCAGCCTCGAAGCGGCAGTGTGTCAAGGAGCTGGTGATCTGTATAAGCGAGTTTTGAATATTTTTCGAGTGCCACCCAATGACACCGTAGTCTAAGAATTTCGTGATGGCATTGAGAGCTAGGCCCGTGACATTTCCTGATGTGGAGCTCGACTCCACGGCCAACAAGAATGGTTGGAGGATCGTCAACGAGTCCACTGTGTTGATATCGGAGGTCTCCGTAAGTATGGCACGCAACTGCAAGAAACTCGAGTGTAAAGGGTTAGAGCTGGTGTTGGGGTTAGCCGTTCCTCCGTTCGAGGGTCTAGGAGTAGAGACAGCCAGTCCGAAATGAGATCCCGAGAGACCCAAGTTAGAAAGCCCGTCTTCCTCTCCGAACAAATCGCTACCTCCCAAAATGGCAGCCACGCCCGTTTGAGGCCAGCGGCTCATCTTTCTCATGGCGCACAGAATCACCATACATTCATTGATCACCAAGGTAATGGGATCTATGGAGGCGGACTGTGGCAGAAAAGGCGGGTGTGCCTGGTGCAGCCACGCCGGTGCCAAGCTGCGTGGATTTATTGGTGTGGGGGACTTGGAGAACATGGTGTTTCCGGTAAGGTCCTGTAGTCTCCGTGATTGTTGATGTGGATGTATGGAGTTACACGTAAAGCCTTGTGTCGAAAAGTGCGAAACCCATAAACCAGGGCCACATACCACTAAGATGGAACAGTCCGAAAGGAGTAATTGTTATGAATAGAGTTTAGTGGCCTAGGATTATAGATTTTGAAATTTATATAAACATTTTGAAAATTCTCGCAATATAGTTCCGATCGAGGTATTTTTAGTTTCAAGGCTGCATTTGCAGTTCAGGCGAGCCGCATATGATCTAAAAGTATAGTAAACTTACTAGTCTGCGGGATCAGGATCGACAATTTGCGCTCTCCTTTGGAAGATATCTTGGAAGAAGCTCCGTTTTCCTCTGAAGCTGCTTGTATAAATGGACTCTCCATTTAATCTATTTACTTGTTAGGGATGGCTGCGAAAAACGCACGAAAGACCGCTTTGAGCCTCAGATATGCTAATGAAAAACTAGATCGATCTAGTGTAATAGTTCTTGAATGACCTCCAGCCGAGACGCCACTCTTTTTGCTTCATCGCCGGGCGGAAAAGGTTGAAGTCGTTCTTCTCCAACTTCTCCAAGTACAAGGATGTCGGTATGGCGTTCATGAAGGGAATGAATACAACGTCTGGAATACCCCTCCTCCACTTCTTGAAATTCTTCTGTAGCAAAGAGTCGTGAGGCTTGCTCTTCACCAAGTGTGCAATATCGTTCTTCACTTCCTTGAGCTTCACACGAGCTGAGAGGAGATGATCATTGGCTGTCACAGCCGTTTCAAAAATGACGTTTTGAAGTTTCTCCTTCGCCTCTTCCTCCTGGCTTTTCCCCTTGAGATGGCCTTGGGCTAAACGAAGGGCGGTTTCTTGTGAAAGCTCAAACTTCGTCATGAGGTCCACAGGTAAGGTAACGATGTTGCGGGTGCTGGCGTAGTATTCAAAACCCAAGATCATCGAGCTCACAGCAGAAGCCTGACCGATGTGAGCTGCAATATCACTGACCTTGTTCTGCAATTGTGGAGAAAGCTCCAAGAGGTGAATGACTGATGGGGAAATCAGCGGCAGAAGAAGCAATGCCTGTGTGGCATAGTTCAATTGAGAATAAGTGCCTTCACCATACGAGCAGATATCCTCGACGGTCTTGAACTGCTTTGACTGAAGGAAATGCCTCCTTGTCTGTAGGTACTGGTGGAAATACGAGATGTCCAAATTGAGCCCCAGTCTCAAGGCATCTCTTAAAAGAAACACTGTTGGTTCATGCACTTCGCCTTGGTCCGTGAACGCCTTGGACATCATGTCCAGCCAGAACTTGTACTTCATGTCTGCTGTAGAAAGACCCATGGAAGATGAAAGCTGATTCAGTGCCCTCAGGGCTCTTGATCCCGTGGCAGCGCCACCATCAGTGATCTTGTTGATTTCCAATCCAAAGGCCTTGATCGCTAGAAAGCCATTTCTTGCTGGCTCAGGGATGTATTGTGCTAGGATGTACGACAGTCTGTCCGACTTCTCCAAAACGACATTGATGTTTTCAGCAGATTTCGCTAATTGCTGCTCATAGCTATGGCGAATAGCTGAGGATGTAAAGGCTCGAAGGCCTCGGACCGTTTGTGTGCTCCTGAATGACATATATCTGGAAGATTAGTTGCGGTATTCGATATAGTAGGGCATCGCGAAATCCGGGGCATCTTCAAACCACCATGAGAGTTGAAGAGGTGCTACCCAAAATTTACCTTGATATCTCGGTAGGAGATGCCAAAATCGGAAGAATCGTTTTCGAGCTTTATGTGAGCAAGGCTCCTTCAACCGTTGCTGCATTTCTCGACCAGTTGCATACCTACAAGGGGCACCACTTCAACAGAATAATCAAGAACTTTATGATCCAATGCGACAATGGCAACGTTGCCGACTCCGAAAAGGTTGCTGAAGAAAATGCCGAGGAGAAGTTCGAGGAATCCTTTCTTTTAGCATTGGCAGGTCGTTCTGTGTCTCAGTTCTTCATCACCACATACAAAGCACAACATCTCCTGGGCCAACACACCTGCTTTGGGCGTGTGATCAAGGGCAAGTCTGTTATAAGAGAAATTGAAAACGTTCAGACGGATAGTGCACATGTGCCTGTGGACTCTGCACCTGTCGTGATTACTGAATGCGGTCATTGGGAAGATGGAGACCCAGTACCTATATTCAATGCGTGCTACGATGAGATTGCAGGTGATATATACGAGGAGTATCCTGATGACGATAGCCACATCGATAAAGAGCTGTCTGCGTCTGTGTTGAAAGCATCCACGATAATCAAGAATGCTGGTGGTGAACTCTTTAAACAGGGAGAGCTCCAAAAGGCCCTCTTCAAGTTTAAAAAGGCATTGAGATACGTGATGGAATTCTTCCCGGATCCCGATGAAGAGCCCGACTTCTATCAGAAGTACATGGACTTGAAGAAGAAGATCTATCTCAACTTGTCATTGGTCACGCTAAAACTCAAGCAGTATTCTAGGTGTCTCGACTACTGTGAGTATCTTTCAGAGATGTCTCTCTCTCAGCAGGAAAAAGCAAAGACGCTATTTAGAGCAGGCCGTGCCAAAATTGAGCTACGGAAATACAAGGAGGCCATCAGCTCTCTTGAGGAGGCACAAAAATTGGTCCCTAATGATGCAGCCATTCCTAAGGAGATTACAAAGGCCCAGGATTTATTGGAACAGTCCAAAAAAGCGGAAAGAGCCAAGTACTCTAAGTTCTTTGGGTAAACTTATAGATAAAAATGTATCAAAAGCATAATTAGGAAGTAGGAAAGACCTCTAAAACGGTGGGATATATTACAATAGCTTAAGTAACCGAAAAAGGGGAACAGCAAGTGACTTTAAATATTGGAATCTCCAAGAAGGATCGATTGTTCGTAAGAATACTTCGTGCACACTCAAATTTGTCAAAACTTTAAAAACTTGTAAAATCAGTTTTTAATCCAAAAGTTAGACGGAAAGAAATTCTTTTCACTCAGCTGGAAAATTTCCACGTAAGAGTTCCACATGACTACAACAATCACAGACTACACGCAAAGATCATAGTAAACGTAGTAGGACATTGGGAAGACATTGGTGTACATCAAGAAAAATACAAAACAATCAGCCTTTTCGAGTCTGCGTAACTAAAGTTCCAAAAATCTCCTGAGAGCTGAAGCAACGGAAAAATTATATGACCCTCTTTAGACGATTTTATTTCAACCCTATACCGAAAGCCGCTTCTCTAGTAGCAGTAAGCACCTCGCGGCTGCAGCCCTGGCCAATGGGACGGTTTTTCGCTGCCCGCACGTGACCCAACATCTCGGGCTCACCACCTGCTGAAAAAAAAATTTTTTTTCACACATCTTCTACATCACCTACAAACAAACATGTCCCGTCCACAAGTCTCTGTTGTCTCCGCCAAGGGCGAGAAGACCTCCGCTCAGTTGCCTCTCCCAGCTGTTTTCAACGCTCCAGTCAGAGCTGACATTGTCCACTCCGTTTTCGTCAGAGTGAACAAGAACAAGAGACAGGCTTACGCCGTCTCCGAGAAGGCTGGCCACCAGACCTCCGCTGAGTCCTGGGGTACCGGTAGAGCTGTTGCCAGAATTCCAAGAGTTGGTGGTTCTGGTACTCACCGTTCCGGTCAGGGTGCTTTCGGTAACATGTGTAGAGGCGGTCGTATGTTCGCTCCTACCAAGACCTGGAGAAGATGGCACGTCAAGGTTAACCAGAACGAGAAGCGTTACGCCACTGCCTCTGCCATTGCTGCCTCCGCTGTCACCTCTTTGGTTTTGGCCAGAGGTCACAGAGTCGAGCAGGTTGAGGAGTTGCCTCTCGTTGTCTCCAACGACTTGGAGTCCGTCACCAAGACCAAGGACGCTGTCGCTGTCTTGAAGGCTGTCGGTGCCCACAAGGACATTGTCAGAGTTATCAAGTCCAAGAAGTTGAGAGCTGGTAAGGGTAAGTTGAGAAACAGAAGATGGGTCCAGAAGAGAGGTCCATTGGTTGTTTACGCCAACGACAACGGTCTCACCAAGGCCTTGAGAAACATCCCAGGTGTCGACCTTGCCCACGTTTCCCGTTTGGGTTTGTTGCAGTTGGCTCCAGGTGCCCACTTGGGTAGATTCGTTATCTGGACCCAGGCTGCTTTCGAGTCCTTGGACTCCGTCTACGGTTCCGAGAACACCAAGTCTGCCAAGTCCGGTTACGCTTTGCCAGCTAACGTTGTGTCTAACTCCGACTACAAGTCTTTGATCAACTCTGCTGAGATCCAGGCCGTTGTCAGACCAGCCCAGGAGGGTTTCACCAAGAGACCACTCACCCAGAAGAAGAACCCATTGAAGAACAAGCAGGTGTTGTTGAGATTGAACCCTTACGCCAGAGCTTACTCCGAGAAGAAGTTGGGATCTGTCAAGGTTGAGAAGAAGAAGGCCAAGCCTTCTAAGGGTCAGTTCACCCACTTGTTGAAGCAGTAAGCGTGTAGCGATACATAGTAACCGTTTCATCTATCAGACTGTAGTAGGATGCACTGAGAAGCTTAAATGGCTAGTTTGTGCAGTGAAAGCTATTGCACGGAGCCGTCAAAGCAGGCATATTTCAATTGATGGTTAAGAGTCTATTCTGAGAGTTGATGAAAGTAAGTGGACTTTCACGGCTCGCCTGTCCAGCAAAGCGTCAACTCATCTGTATGTCGGGATCGCGGTTTTGCAACCAATCTATACCTTCAGCCTACAAGCGAATCGTAAATCCATAGCATTAAAAGTATATATCGAAGAAAACCGAAGAAGCCTAAGCCGAAGGCTTAACGTTGGAAGAAAAGTATTTGGCGGTCAGCAGCTGGGTGTTGCCCACAACGTTGCCTCTGGCGGAGTACTCACAGATAGTGTACTGGCGCCAGACGTTGTCGCAAGTCACCTTGGCGCAACCCATCTGGGTGGAGTCTTTCCAGATGAGCTGGGTGAAGTGGCCGGTGGCCTCAGAGTAGCCTGGGTTCAGGTAGTCGTACTCCTTGATTTCGTCGTACCAGGCGTTAACGGGGTCCTTGCCGCCAGCGTAACCAGCAGCCAAGTTCTCGCCGTAAGGGCCGCCCGAGTGGATCAATTGGACGTTGTTACAGTCGAACTTCTTGGCGTAATCCGTAGCGTACTCAGTCAAGGTCCAGTTCCAGGCGACCGAAGGAGCAGAGTGGAGGGCCCTCTTTTTGTTGGTCTGGTCCAAGATCTCCTGCTGGAACTTGTTGAGATCCGCGCTTGGGGCAGCACTGCTGCTGGTGCTGGATGCAGAGGAGGAGGAGGACGAGAGCGCGGTAGACATGGTGGTTGGTGTCCAGGTGGCACTGGAGGCCGCGCTGGAGGTAGTGTCTGTTGGAGCAGTAGCGATTGTTGATGACTGCGAACTCGTGGTTGGAGTTGAAGAAGTAGTTGGCGTCCACGATGTAGTTGGCGTCCACGATGTAGTTGGGGTCGACGATGTAGTTGGGGTCGACGATGTAGTTGGGGTCGACGAGGTGGTGGGCTCGAATTCCACGGTAGGTGGGGTTGTTGGAGTTGAAGGAGCGGTGGAAGTTGGATCGATGGTCTGGCCGTCGGTGTCGATCACCACGGTGGTGGGTGGTAGCGTGCTGATGGTGGTGGTGTCGTACAGCGAGGTGACGATGTTCCAGGAGGTGTGCCATCTAGTGATGGTGGCAGCGTGGGCCGAGGCGGCCAAAAGGAGAGTGGCGAATTTCATAACGATAGACGGTAGTTGGGAAAGGAGTGTCGGGGTTGGAGTGGGAAAATCGAGGAGGAAATGGTCGTTTTATAGCAGGACCGGCTGGCTGTCATGGCCGTGTCAGGAACAGGAAGCGAACCAGATCTGGTGCGGTTTTTTGCACCCACACCAGCGTTAGCGAGTGCGGCTGCACGCTGAAAACGTCTAGCAGCCAGATGCGAAACACCGTTGGCACACCGAAACCGGTTTGTCCAGCCAGGCAGGGCCCAAAGAGCAGGAAAATGGAGTCAGAGGCAGGATTGTTCAGCTTTGCGACAGGTGGAGAAGCAGAAACAATGGGATAGAAGAAAGAACAAGGAGGCTTCGGTGATGTGGTGGGTGGTGGGCCTGGGAAGAGCCCCATTGGCCATTGGGTTTCTACCGGGGAGGCTCTCCGTTTTTCATACATCCCTTTATGTTTTTTCCAATGCCTTGATTTTTTACCTCTCGCCAAACTAAGTTTTTCCTTTTGGGTAGCTCGCTAGCTTGTTCGGACTAGGTGCGCCAGTCTAAACCGACTAATGCACGCCGGGGGCTGGCTGCGAAAAAGTGCTGAATGCGACCCAACTAGGAAACACCCAGATCCGTCCAGGCACCACGATCTGGCGAGATCACTGGAAGCACCAGGATGGTAATTTGGTTTTGAGCAAGCGAAAGCAAGTTTACAAGCCGACAGAAGGCTAAGCTTAAGGCTGAGTCTAATCGGGTAGTGGGGCGATCCAGCAGCGCATTCGGTGCAAACCGATGAAAAAACCATGTCCAAGCATTTGACAGAATTGCAAACGTAACAGTCCACCTAAAGAATCCATCCATTCATCCATCCATTCATCCTTTCCTTCTCTGCTTCAATCAGCCTCTAACGACTCTTTGATGGACGGTGCGATTCAGCCAATGTGGGGGCCTGGATATAGCCCAGCAAGCCAAGGCTGGTAAGACAAAGAGAGGGTCCACTTCTGGACAAACCGATGGTGTCATAGCCAAAGCCGATCTCAAAACGGTAGTTCCCGGATCATATTCCAGCCTTCGCCAGAAAACTTCAAATCTACATCTCCTACATTAAGCCCTCTTGGAAGGCGGTGCTCAGCCAGCCCAGCAGGACACTCAGCCAACCACCAATTGCCACAATAAGCACCTGCCAGACCTTCGCTTTGCACTTTCCCGAATCGTTCTTGATCTTCGATCCGTCTACGTGAACACACCATTTCCACATTCTTCCTCTCACTGCCCGATTTCGGTTCAACGAAGAAACCTGGGTTGCCTATCCAGGTTACCCACCGTGCTTATGCCCACCGCCTCGTCCCGGGTAGCCCCTTCTGCTTTTTGAGCTATGTTCAACCAGAAATATGATTTTTCTCAACCAGGAATTTGAATTTCCTCTCCGCTTGACCACATCCAAAATCACCATCTTCTTATACCTACCCTTTTGACTCTTTTCACCACAAGGGCAGGTGTAAACAGCCGCGACCTGTCATTGTCACAGATGTCAAGAGGACCCGCCCGGACCGCCCCACATCACGTGCTTGTACACCCTCTCGAAACCTGTTCTTGTTGCGTCTGATTCCCCTATCCTGCTTGACCCGCCTATTTTCTGAAACTTTTCAAAAGTTAGTCCCTCCCTTCTTCAGGTCGCCATACACAACTACCGTTATGTTGAAAGGTTTCAGAAAAAGAGCTTCCTTGCTATCCTTATCTCTGCAGCCCGAAGAGACTCTGGAACAGCATGATCGTTATCACAAGGTCTTGAGACAGGTTCGTGATTTCGAGATCGCCCTCCAAGCGATGGACTTCTTGCTCGACGATCGTGGAGACCAAGGCACGGATCTTTTGAAAACTGAAGTGGAAAGACACAAGAAGGCCCACCTGAAGGTGCCTGCAGCGATCTTCCCCTTGGCCTTAGGTGTCATGGAGTTCATCGAAGCTACCTTGGGTTTTGAAACTGAAGTCATGAACAGGGCTCATCATACCTTGTCGGAAGCCGAAGAAGCCTCTCTCGGCCACTCCAAATACAACCAGAAGATCCATCTCTCCACCTCCCACATCTACCCTCCAGGCACAGAGTTCCAAGTTACGTACGCCGAGTCGACTTTGCTTAACGCCCTTGTCATGCTTTTGCACGAGAACAACGGAATGATGGAGCAGGCGAAGGCGTTGTTCAAGTTGCGTAGGGCCTATCAGATCCTTGACGCAACTTTCAAGAAGATCAAAGAGTCAGAGGGCTTGTTCAACCACAACTTGGCTAAGTTCCGCAAGCAAGCGGATTCCTCGCTGGTGTCCTCGGTCGATCTTCCAGGTTACGATATCTCAAGCGCCCGAAGCTCTAGCACTTCATCTCTGTCCTCATTGCCAGAGGACGTCAAGTTGATGAGAGACATGGAACAAATCTACAAAATGAGGAAAGCAAGAATAGAAGGAACCGGTGTCTCCTCACAAGTCGACTTGTTTGCCCAGCTGAGCTCGCAATCTTTGTCTTCGAAAAGCAGCTTGCCCTCTTTCCAAGACACTGGAGCCCAGTCGAGCAGACCTGGCACTATGTCCCCACCAGTTGCCGCCAACGCAGCTTTTACCCGCAAAAATAACGAGAGTCTGTCAGAAGAAGAGGCAGCTGATAACGATGAGTTTTCGGACGCTGGTGACTCCTTCGCAGTGTCCAATCCGACAATGAATGACTACTCTGGGAACAGAGAATCTTTGACTCCCCCAACTACCCAATTTGAATCTATCAGTATCAATGAGGGGGCTAAGGGCTCTTCAGCAGGCTCTATAGTTACCGGGGAAAGCTCAACTTGCAGCTCCAATGCGCACTTACACGTTTCTACTATTGACGAATTCATTCATTCCGGAGTACAGTTATGCTTTGGTATCCTCCAAGTTGTCCTTTCTTTGATTCCTCCAGCTATTGGAAAGGTCCTTTCTATTGTTGGTTTCAAGGGTGACAGAGAAACTGGTCTCCGCATGCTTTGGCGTACTGCAATCACTGCCAGAAACATTCATGGCGAGTTGGCTCTTTTGTGTCTTTTGGTTTTCTACGATGGTCCGATTCAATTTATAGACGTGGGATTCCAACTTCCAGGGCACGAGGACACCAATATCTCGGATGTGCTCCTGATTTCAGAGAGATCAAGCATTTCCGATGAAGAATTGACACTTATTATCAGAAATCCTAACCTATACACCAAGCAAATTTTGGCAAAAGCTCGCCATCTTTTCCCACACAATGCACTTTGGCTCTTGCAGGAAGGCAGAATGTTGGCAGCCCAGAACAACATACACAAAGCTATTGATCTCATGCAATCATTCACTGACGATCCTGAGACGAAGATAAATATGGAGCAGGTCGAAGCACTCCTTACGTTTGATAGAGCTATGCTTTACGCATTTGTTCACAACTATGAGAACGCTGCAAGAGACTTCCTTAGACTACTTGAGATCAATTCGTGGTCTCTGGCTGTATACTTATTTTTCGCTGGATCATGCTACTTGGAACAGTGGAGGATGATACAAGTTGGTGAAGTCAAATACGATACGCCTGAAGAGACGAAGGACAAGTTGGCTTACTTCGCCAAGAAGGCAGATCACTACCTTAAATTGGCACCTACCTATGTTCCAGGTCACGGCCACAACGCTACAAAAAAGAAAGGTGGCATAGGTGGCAGCAATAAGCAAATGCCTTTTGACAAGTTCGTTCTACGGAAGACGAAGTGCATCGAGGAGACACATCGCAAAAACCCTAACCTTACTTATATTGAATGTGTTGAAACATCGCTCATTCACGAGCTTGTATACTTTTGGAACGGATACAACAGGATGACATTTGAGGACCTCCAAATTCTGAACCGCATGTTGAAATTCTCCGCTGGTGAACACGCCAAGATTACGGAGACGTTCGATGAAAAGATGACAAGAACCTTCTTCGAATCGATTACCTTGAGACAACTTGGTGACGTTAAGGCAGGATTGGCGCAACTTGACACCGAAGTCATCTCGAAGTATGTTGTTCAAGACTCCGCAAACGCTCCCTTCAAGTTCACCAAGATGACCTATTCTCCATACTTATACCCTACAGCTCTCTATGAGAAAGCTATGTTTGTCTGGCTTCTCAAATCCGGAGACGATCTGCTCAGAGCTATCAACGAGAGTGTCAGTTGGTTGAGGAAGGCGGAAACCACCTCCGATATCGGCGATTACGAGTTGAGTAATCGAACCAGCATGAGAATCAAGGCTGCATCTGAGAGATTGGAGCTGTTGAAAGACCAATTGTGATCAATTGAAATAGTTGTCAACCATAGTGTAGGCGACGTTGACGCGGAACACTATAGTGAGAATCCAACCGATAGCTAAAATAGGTAGAATACCCGCTATTATAATAAGTTGAAGTACTTTAGCTGGGTTAACTCCCGCTCCTGACCTGGTAACTGTTAGACTGTTGAAGAATGGGAGAGAGTTGAACCCGTAAAACGTGATGACGAAGTAGTAACCCACAGCACCGAAGTATAGCGAGTTTCCCAACAACAAGGAGACGAACAGTTTTTTGCTGTTTATAAGGGGAAGTAAGAAGAACTGTAACATGTAAAGAAGGCACCAGATCATCAAGAACGAGTTGCAGTGGACATCGAAACAGAAGGTCCAATCGATGTAGTTGACATTATAACGAGAAGCAGCAGAAAAGGCATGGGGAATTGAGAACAGCGAATTTGCCAACTTGTTCGTGAGAAGCCACAGCAAAGTGGCGATGAAGAAACCCGTCACGTAGAAGTCCACGCACACCATATTGATAATTAGCTTGACAATGTCCCAGAAGTGAGGCAGGTAGGCCAATCCCCATGCAATTGCACTGAAAGACAAGAGTGCTGTGAGCAAGATCAAAAACGAAGGGTCGTCTCTAGCGTAGGAGGATCTTCTGCTGTTCTGCTGTTTGTATGTGTAGTTTGATCTGTACATCTTTCTAGGGTTGACGATTAAGTGGAACACTTCCCATGTTGCGGTTTCAAAATCAAGAGTTTTTGGCTTGAAGAGCCTCTTGAGCAATCTCTTCCAATTGCCTAACAAGCCTTGTCTATCATGTGTTCTGGCTGGAGCGAATGCCGATGCTGTGTTTCTCGAAGATGACTCGGCAAATGACGCAGCCGAGATGGAGCCAGGGGTTCGGAAGTCACGGGGCAGATTGGCTGCCTGAGGAAACAAATCCTGGTAGGCGTACGGCAAATTAACTCTTTTACTCATGGAACTGTTGTAGTTTGTGAGAAATATCTGGGGGTGCGAGTAGTATGGAGGTCCAGCGTGGTTGGACCCATTGGATCATTCTTGCAGAATCAATTCGTTTGCCCATCGAATGTACATAATTTTCGAATAGTAATAGTCTATTGTAACTCCATAAGGCTGAACCTGTGATGCTTCCTTTGTGTGTATGAAACTGGTGACTCGCTCGCAGCTAGTTTGGTAAGCCTCGAGTGTCTACAATCAATACACAATAACCTTCTGGAGAACCAATTGAATTTAATAGTAGCACTATTTAGGATACACTCACGAAACTCTAAGCTTGACACGGCTGATCACTTCAGAAGAGTCTTCGGTGGGACGGTTCTATTGAAGTCTGTTGGCTGCAAGACGAGAGCTAATATCTCCGAATAGGACTTCTCAGAATACGAAGTCGCTGATTCCGAACACAAATCTCAAAAGCTCGCCGAAACAGCACAGCCCAAAATCTCATCATTATTGGATCGCCTAGAACATGGGAACCGACCCATACGTACAAGGCGATCATGGCTGCCACGCTGGGACGACGTCTGAGAAAATACTCGTAGGATCTGAAGTGGTCGGTGTTTTGGAACCACAAGATAAACAGATCAGAGGAAGAATCGTAGACGAGAATTCGTGATCTAAGTATCCTGGCTCTTGAGAGACTCCGGCGACGAAGTCTTTCACGAGCTGACCCAAGTACCTCAGAGTCAGCACCAAATTGCCTGACTCTATATTCTCTTTCTCGAGGCCAGCGAGTAGTAAGTCCGGTTCCTCTAGCACGAGGCCTTGGAAGCGAAGTCTCTTCTTCTGAAGTTTCATATTCACTATCGTCGTTGGCTTGAGGCCTTCGAATGTCTTCACCATAGAGCTCATCTTCCGGATGAGTATCTGGTGAGCTAGGATGGGTAGAATAGCAACGGCCATTTCTCTCAGTAAATTCTCTAGTCATTTGGGTAAGCAATTGAAGTAGTTATAGTTCGTAAAGTTGGTGGTACAAGAGTGGTTGCAAAAAGCTCTCGCGAACTATTTGTGCTACGTCTCATCATGGAGTCAATCTAGAGAATGCAGCCTCCCGGAAAAATCTATAATCTATGTACCAGTCTAGCTGGCGGTCCTGGATTGAAGGGCACGCAGTGCCATGTGGGACATGTCGGATGGCCCGCTGTATATATCCTCGCCTTCATCATTGCTTATCAGCGTCAGCCTGAGACGACCGTCGAAAGTTTCCTGAAACTCTTCAGTCCACAAATTCATAAGGTATTCGTCTTTATTAGATGCGTCCACCATATTCGTCTCATGCGATTTGGCCCTTATTGGGCAACGTTGAATACTTCCAAGTACTCCCGCAGAACATCTGAGGTTGGACTGGGAGTCTCCAATAACATGACTGGAAAATCGAAGTCGTATTGATGTCCAAGTAGATAAAAGTGCCTCATTCTGGATTTTTACAGCATGATCGAGCAGGTGTGACACAACCAGCGCATCCTGCTCTTCTTGATATTGCTTGAGGTCAAGCATCCTTTGTGTGGTACGGTTAGCACCCTCAGACTTCTGCTTACCTTGCCTCGCAACCAAATCTTGAAAGTCTTGAATCTCTTTAGCAATCTCAAAAATTGTCAGCATATCCGTGGTCTCGACATCGTCAGCATCCCCAGTTGCAAGCTGCCGGTCCTCGTCCCTATCAATCCTGTCATTTATTTCTTCGACATCATCACTGGCGCCTCTATTCAACTCTATCTTGCTCTTAGGCATCGGCACAAGAGTATTCATCGAGGCATGGCTGCTGACTTTGCCCGAACGACTTAACAGAGCCCATGACTGACCCAGAAACTTCTCAGTGATAGATGAATTATTCGAAGGATGGGAATTATAAGTATCTGATGCTTCAGCTTGATCTCTATCAGCAGGCGAGTTTTCCGAATCTGATGTCTGTGAGTGTAATGCGGGTTTTAGTTGAGTCATGGGAGAAATGTTAATACGTCTCTTGTGTGGAGTAGGTACTGAATTATTAACGGATTCATCTTCTGCCGACTTCGGTCTTTGTTGTACTTCTTCCAAATTGAACTGAGCCCATCTGTTGCCAAACTTATGCGAATGTGGAGGATTGAGGGTTCTGAACGGGGCATCTTGAACCATTTGGATATTCTTCAAGGGCGGTACCACTGCCCGAGGAGTTTCAAGGGCAGAAGTAGAACTGTGTCTAATCTGTTCGTTTCGAATGGCTCTGTGACGAAGCTCATTCGGCCTCGGCGTATGAGGGAGTTGTGTCGACTGTGAACGTTGGAATGGGTCACTTGTGGATTTGGGCGCATGAATCTTACTCGCAGAGCTTGCTCTTAGAAGAGGGCGCCCTCGGTTGCTTTCAGACATGATCACTCTGAAAGAAAAGTAGGTATAAGGGTTCTAAATCTAGGACAGTCCTGATGTCCTGATAACGCGCACGCAACCACAGATGGAAGCGCAAAATAGACAGCCGTGCTTTGACGCTGAGCAGATTTCGAGAATACGGGGTAAGCCAAATCAGCAAGGAATCCTGCAATAGATCACTCCAAATATTTCATGGACCCATCTGATCAATGGACACAAAGAGCTCCCTATGAGCTTATCTCCACGTGACTCAAATCAGACAATCCGCAGGCGCATCGACGAGACGCGGAACTTCATTGGGTCCTGCAGAAGTCCTTATCAGTAGCTCTGGATCAATCACGGAAAAGATTGATTATATATAGTCTCTGAAGATGAGACTTTTATCATCAAGTCCTTGGCCAGCACATTCAATCAAAAGGCGCTGTCTTTTCAATACTAATGACGACAAGTGAACAATTTTGGTCCTCTTCTTTGTCAAGGCCATCATGATGTTCTCCTCCGACTTCTTCTTCTTTTCCGCTCCAACATCCTCAAAGATCTTCGAAAGCGATTCAACGCTATCATTGAGATAGTCTTGCATGCCCTCAAGGATATCGCAATAGTTGCTCTTGTCAAGGTAGAACATGAATGCGTAAGACCACATCAATGTTCTTCTGCCTCCAATAAGACTGCGAATCGCATCTGACATGAACTGAGCGTCATTCCACGAAACGTTTTTCTTGTTGTTAGTCGTCTGTGACTTCATGTACAAGAGCATATAACGATGTATGCTGGCAAGGGTTTTCTCGTCTCCTTTCATTGAGCGCTGATGCACCGCAAAACGCTTGTAGTAATGAAGATAACGATTAAGTGCATTCTGCCTCTCTGCCTTGCCACCAGTATCAACTTCTTTTCTTTCGTGGAACCTATTACAGGACCAGTGCGCCTGCGTATGCTGATTCCAATCGTGCAAACAAATCCAGCAGAACTTGAAGTTACAGTGTTGGCAGACCATGTGGTTGCAGCCACCATTTTTCTCAATCAGCGAAGCACAGCGAGGACAGTTTTGGGTGTTAGCCTCTATCCAATTAACTGTTTCAGAGTCATCCTGACACCTTTTCACCCATTTTGCGGCCGTTACACAGGAGCAAGGGAGATGGTTTTCGTATTGGCAGTCGAAGCAGAATTCATGCGAGGAGGGGCAGCGCACTATGGGCGTGTGTTTCAAAAGCTCATTCTTTCTGTGATCATAATCGTAAGGTCTGGTATCGCCAGAGAGTTCAACAAAGCCATCGCAGTCCACGGCCGGGCACCATTTGTACCGTTTTCTTGATGCTTCTAGTGCCAGCTTTGCCGCTGCTTGGAGAAGCGCATTTTGAAGAAGTGGCTCACTAGATTCGTTGGGCCATGACTCATTCTTGAACTCAACATTACTGAAATGAAGGTCGTATTCTGTGGCAAGGTTCACCTCGTAGTTGTTGAAATCGGCCACATTGTTCTCGACACTTTCCTCATCGCTGCTATCAGAATCGATGTCAAGCTTTTCCATGGGTACTTCTTCCTCAGGTGGAACAAACTGTAAGAGTTTCTCCACATCAGAATGATACAAGACCATGTTGCACTGAGGATCCATGCACTGTGCGAGTTCACCCTTCTTGATGATCCCATCTAGATACTGACCGTAGCACTGAACGCAGAACTCATGCCCACATGATAAGCTGAATGTCTCCATTGGTCCCGACTCACAGCAAATATAGCACATGTAGTCTTCATGCTTGGTGATAGGATATGTCTTGTTCGGTTCTCGGTGAAGACCGCACTTCTCTCGTAGTCTGTCCAGATCATCGTAAAAGTCGCTTGTTAGCTCGTCAACCAGCCACTTCTTATAGTGCAACATCACTAATATCTCGTCCAAAGAGTGCCCGAGAATCAAGGTATTCGTGAGCTTCCGGGCAGGTATGATCATCTTTTCCATGATGTACCAGCTGAGCTTCATTGGCCTGTAATGACACAGGGTAAGGCAGTTTGGCGAGGGCTTCAGACGCAGAGTAAGATTTTGCGGCTCATCTTGTGAATAGTCTTCTTGAGTGCCTTGAGAAGCGTCGTCACTGTAGGCCTCCTCAAACAGGATCACCAGATTGTCGTCATCTTCGTAGTCGAAGCTGATCTCCGACCCTGTGGACTCAGTATCTGAATGAGGCATGGAGACGGCCCTTTAATGATTTTGAAAAGTATAAGACGGAGTTTTTGGTTATTTGTACAAGGCGTAGTTTCGAGATACTGTCATTTCGCAGCTGCCTGTATGACGCCACGAGCCGACTCCGATAAGACAGAGCCTGATCAATATTATTTTTACGGCAAAAGTCAAATTGTGAAATTTTATTCCGTTAATCTAATGATTGGAGAGCTTTGTTCAAGAGTGTTTTCTCTTCGCTCACCATGTATGCGATGGTCTCGGCACGGGGTCCCGATGCCTCGGTTGCCCGGTACCGTTGCAACCGACCCTCCACCCATCCTTTGAGTATGGTCTTTTCTGTCTTAGAGAGTTCGGGTTCCAACAAATATTTTGTGATTCGTCTAGCCATGCTTCGCTCACTTGGAGCCTGGCCAAGCTTGTGGTAGAATATTTTGAAAGGCATGGTGAAAAGATGCAAAAGTGCCGTGGTTTGCTTGGTAGGGCATCCTGAGCGGTCGATCTTGGGCAGAAGTTGCCATGATTCTGGAGGTTCCTGTAATTCACAGCTTTTCTTTCCGTTATTATCTCCACAGCAGCTGTCTTCACAGTCACCTCCACTTTCTTTGCAGGCTGAATCCTCGCAGTGCTCGTCGTTACACTTACCCTGTTCGTTGCAGTCATTACAGTCATCATTTTGGCAGTCTCCACAGAGATCATTCACCATATCAAATCCACCATTTTCATACCAGTCAAGCTTCATGTCCATCTGCGCCTTGATCCGCTTGTTGGCCTTCAGCTTTTTCAAGTAGGCAAACATTTGCACCGACAAAAGGCAGCTTGTATTTGGGTTTCCCTTGCTGATGAAGCCGTAGCGCTGAAGAAGGAAAGGATTGCTTAGCTCGTTGCCATAGGTGTTGAAAAGCTCAAAATTGTGTTCTTCAGATGGAAGTGCAGTAAGGACAATATCGCAGCACTTTGAGCTTTCGGAAAGCTCTTTCGCCAATTCCACCTTGGAATCGTTATTTTCAATTCCTGGCAGCGTTTTTGCTGTATTTGCGTTGTCCTCATCTTCGTCTTCACTGAGTGAAAGTGTTGATACCTCCTCCTCCTCTTGATCTGTGTCTGCGTCGGAGTTTTCTAGTCTGTCTATATCTTCCATCAGAAGGGTCTGGATCTCCTCAGGTTCCTTCTCCTCTTCTTCCTCCTCGATGCTCTCAGTTTCACTCATAGACTCCTCCTCTGACTCGGAGTCCGATGAGAGTGGTATATCCTCCATCAAGTCAGAAACGTCATTAGGATGCATGTCAGCGTCGTTGTCGTCTTTAACAATGTTACCATCGCTGTCAAACTCTGCATCCTCCTCCTCGAGCTCATTAATATCCTCGTCATCACTCTCCTCGTGGCCACAGCCAACTTCTCCACAGCGATCACACAAGTCCTCGTCATCATCGCAAAGAAAATGCACATTTTCTCTAGGAACAACCGAATCTTCTTCTTTTACGGGCAGCATGTGGTTGAAAAGGTCTGCGCCGGGAACTAGCGAAAGTCCATGGAACTTATCCACGGTGAAAGCTCTGGAAATAACAGCTTGGACGCATTTAGCAAAGTAGCGAAGTTCAGCAGTATTCTCATTCACTTCTTGGCCTTCAATCTGTAAGGTGGATGGGATCGCCACAACAGAGCTGTTGGTCTTTGCAAAGTTGACACACTCTAGGTAAAACAGAATGAGCTCTGAGGAATCGAGCATGTTCAACATATCACATTCTGAATTGAACAAGGCCTCTTTGCTCTCTTTATCCCATAAGCACAATGGGAGATAATCGTCTCCCTCGTCCATTTCAAATGTATCAAGGTAGTGGAACCATGGCGACCTCTCACCCAATGCATGTTCATACAAAAAGGTCAACACTATGGCATGCATACCCAGAGTCAAATCTATAGTTGCATCTGCGGGTTCATAGTCCGTGAGAAGATTGCAAAGAAATGAGTTCTTGGGGATAATATGGACGACTTTGGAATCCGTAGTATCAAGGCATCACCACTTGGATCAGGCTGATCCTTCAACTTCCAGAACACTCCTGTCCCTCCTATCAGAGACTTTCCCACTTCAACCAAGTCGGAGTTCCAGAACGCGTTGTCCTCGAGCCATGCTAATAGTCCGTCAAGCTTGGTGATACTGGTTGAGGACATGAAGAGCCTGTTGGTGTCCGATGAGCATCGTGGTGTGCAGATGTGGAGGTTGGATCTAGGACCGAATTCACGAAAAGTCACTAATAACAAGAAAAATCAAATTTGTTGGCGCTTTGGATGGAAAGTATCACACTTATACTTGATGATTTGAAATGACTAAATAAGAGTTTTTGAGCTCGGTGGCTTTCGTAGCGAGGGGGAGGTGAACCACAGACTTGAAACAATAACGACATGACGAATTCTCATCGACCGTTTTGACTACAATAAGAAAAGCTGTGTTTCCTGATGAAAGGAACCCTCTTCTATGATGTCCAATCAGCTTGGCCTCGGGTGAACCATGCTTGAATGCTATTTCGCAGCCAGGCGGAACCTTCGAAAGACTCAACCCAATGGGAAACAAATTGCAAAGAGAACATGTATTTCATACTTTCACAAGTCTCTAAGTGAATCAACGGCAAGACTACAAAGAGTGTTGAAAAAGAGAAAACCCAGTCTTCGATTTCCAAAGTGAAAGCCTAGCTCAGAAGTGTCTGTCGGAGGTCATGGCAGAGGCCTCGCTAGTTTCAAAACGGCAATATGTCGGGATCATAAATTTATCTTCAATTCTTCATGAAATCCAAATTTGACAATTCAGAGATGGACAAGCCAGACCTGGCATAGACGTCGCAGCCTGCTCACGGGGTTACCCGACCATAAAATCTTTCGCACTATATAAGACCCATCGCACCTGCCACCTAGATTTTGAAAAGTAACCATCAGTAGTGGTTATACTACTCTAATATAAGTATAACTTCGTGCTACGGCACACTACTTTAGAGACCCCAGTGTTGCCCGAACTACGCCGCGTTAGCGATAGCGTGACCGGGGCTTCACGTTCAGCTAAGTGTTGGTTGACCCACCTAACAAATGGGTCACAATCAACACTCCGTTTCGGTCTTTTAGAGCTACGCATTCTAAGGTTTTATTAAGCTCTGGCAGATGCAACGACCATGTCGTTGACAGTTCCGTCAGATCAAAGCCTGGTGCTACATTTTTCAACATCCTCTCAAGGTTGAACTTTCCAGTATTCCGACTCACTTCAAATCCAAGTAGCCTCTTCTTCCTGTAGAATCCCCACACTATTGAATCTACTGAACATCCATTGAAAAACCGTTAAAACCAATCCGATTTGAATCTGGTCACGTGATTTTCTTCGCCTCTTGGTTCACAATTTCTCGGTCGAAGATTTCTCCAACTATCTATCCCAAATGGCCCACAGATTACTCGTCAACGTCATTTTCACAGGTGCCTCGGTATTCGGGCGTGCCTTCACGGAAGCATACAAACAAGCTGCTAAGGCTAGTGCCTCTGCTGCTGCTACTGGTGCCACTAAGGCCAAATCCACAGGTGGAATCCCATCGATGAGGCCATGAAGATTTTGGATATTGAGAAGGAGGAGCTTTCTCTTGAAGAGATCGAAAAGAAGTATGAATACCTCTTCGATGTGAACTCCAAAGAGAAGGGTAACTCATTCTTCCTTCAGTCGAAGGTGTACTATGCGTCAGATACTTTGCGTAAGGAGCTAGAGTATCTACAAAAGATGAGGGAGGCCAAGGAGGGCAAGCAGGAGGCGCTGTGAGCATGGCGGATGTTTTCGTATTTCTAGCATAATGGGTCTGTAAATAACAATGATATAAAGGGCTTGTGAGCCTTTCGATGATATGGGTGTAGGCCCCAGCGGCAACCGGTTAGAAGTAAGCTGGCAAGTTAATTAAAAAGGATTTTCAAACCGATGCTTTATTCTTTTTCTCAGTAGAACCCCTAAACGTTAAGTTTATGGGAATATGGTATAGGTACGATGGAGTCCAGCTTCATAACGTTGTCTTCTTCTAGTATTTTATACATATATATATATATATATATATATATATATATTATAACTTTTTATTTTTTGTCATGCTTTCGAATTGTTTGACGTTTAGGAAAAGCCTGGGAAAGTCGAAACGTGAAAGAGAATTTAGTGTGGTTTTGGTATTTCTCAGAAGGGAACTCTATGTTACATATCTAGTATTTGCAACAAACTGTCAATATGCGCTTATACAGCAAATAAATTGTAACAATTAAGCAAAAAAAATTTAAGAAAGTACACTCATAATCGCTTCAACCATTGGCACGGAATCTATATCGAACGGTCAATACAAACCCAAAAATAGGAAATTTGTGGAACGGCTGCGCCATAGTGAATACATAGATGCGCCATGTTTCGCTCACTCCCCTCCTAGACCGGTACCTGCTTTTAGACAGCAGTTCATGCTTAATATAAATGGCGCCAGAATTCTTACCGCTTATAACAAACTCAAAAACTACGATTAAAATCTAGGAATTTTTTCCCGCTAGAAAATGTTTCACACGAACGATGTATCCATTAATAGTGCTCGGAGCTCGTATCCAGAAGTCTTCGCGAAGAGTATAGCGCCGTACGAGCGTTGACAACAGCTAAGCGAGAAAAGTCACTTCATTTCAGTAGGCAACCTGAGCCAAAAAAAACTTTAGAATGTGAAGACGCTGGCATTTTTAACGTTTCCAAAAGAAATTACGAAAACTGTGTCGTATATGTGTGTTGTGCACGTGACCTCAAGCGTCAAGTCGCATAGCATAACTTGCCTATATCCTAAACCTCGTATAATCGAAACACCACATTCATTACCAGACTCTTCCTCATGAACAAGGAAAAAGAGAAGGAGCAGCTTCTCCAGGATGCCTCCACGCTCCTCATGTTCGCCAACGTGGCCCGCCAGGGCCTGGGTCTGCCTGGTGATTCCCCCAAAGAACACAAAACATCATCTCCTCAAGAAACCCACAGTGCTCCAGGCCAGCCACAGAGCGGTGGATCTAGTAAATCTGCAACCATGAAGAACCTGCCGGCTCTGGTGCATGCTGAATCCCCGTCTATTTCGCAGAAGTCTCCAGGGCTGAACCCTACTCAACCGCCTTCAGCTCCACAGAGGTCTCCAGGCCTGCAAACGGATCGTTCTCCACCGCAACTAAGACACGCTTCATGGAATGCTCCTATTGGATCTCAGCCACATATGCAACCTGCCAGCGGATCGCTACCGCCGACTCTTCCAAGTCGAGGATACTTCCCGTATTCGTACCAAGGCAGCCCATATGCTCAGCTGCCGCCTCAACAGCTTCCACTGCTTAATCAGTCACCTCACTTACAGGAAAACAAAATTCCTCCTGTTGCTCCCATCCACCAATACCGTAAGGAGGAGGTGAAGCAGGAACCCAAGGAGGAACCAGTGCGGAGTCCAAGAAGTGAACAGATGAAGTCACCACAGAATCTTCCTGCTCAGGGAAACTTCCAAACACATAGACGGTCTACATCGGGCGGTTTTGCAACTTCTCCCGGAGGAACGAAAGTGCCCTTGTCGAGGGGAATAAATGTCGAGACAGGCCAAAGAAATGTTGATAATGCTGTTATAGCTGCAGCCGCTTTGAGTGCTGCGGCAGACATTCCTCTCCCACTCAAACGAAAGGATGAGAAACCTGAACTTAAACAGAGCCAACAAAAGGAGGATTTGACTGAGCCTGAGGATGATAACAAAACAGACGATGAAACGATCCCAGAGAATACCCTAGAACGGGTGCTTTGGCATCATTTCCCCGCTCCAATCAAAGCCAAAAGAGAAAAGACCACTTACACCGCCTTCCCCTCAGCAGGAACCCCAAAACCACTTGCACTCAATGATGGGACTCCGGAAAAAGTTAATTTGAAAGAGAATCCACGCGAAGAACAGGCAGAGGAGGAGAAGCCAACCACTGCCAATTATAGACCTCCTCCACTTCACCTCTACAAAGTCGACCCTGATTCAGGAATCATAGGTTGCATTTGCGGGATCGAAGAAGACGATGGATTCACCATTCAGTGTGATATTTGCTTCCGCTGGCAACATTGCTCTTGCATGGGCTACAGAACAAACGAAGAGGTTCCCGAAGACGAATACAAATGTTACTACTGCGACGAGCGGAAATGGAATAAGTTCAACCCAGACACCTGTCGCAAGGATACTTTAGCTCGACTTGAACTTGAAAGAGCCCTGAACTGTCGAAGACACTTCCAGGCAAACGTAAAGCCTCCACAGGAAAGGAAGAAGATAAAAAGAAGAGGAAAACAGAAAGAGACACCAAACCCACCACAACTTCCCAGAATGACGCGCGTCCTGGGAATACCAAACAAAAGCTGTCTGGCAATTTGGCGGCAGCAAATACTACTCCTGCATCACCTGGTGTTCTGGATGTTCCATTGAAAAATAATGATTTACTTGAGGATGGCGTTACTGCAGAGACTTATCAAAGCGTTTACTATAAACTCAAAGACAATGATTACAAGACTCCTGTCGTGAAACAAAAATTAGAGGCGCTAGGTGTGGAATTCGAAAATAGCTCTCAGAGATCGCTGGCGATCGAGACAGTTCCATTGGCACTTTACAAGACTACGAAGTTTAGCCAAATCGTTTTACCCATTCATCAAAAGTATTTGCAAGAAAGAAATGAATTGCGCAAATCGAAGGGGTATAATAAGACCTCAATACAGGTGAAGCCGTATAGTGAGAACCCAAAGCACAAGTTTAATGGAGTGCAAAAAGTTGGTCTTTATATAACCGAGCGAGCTTCTACTCCCGGAGTGGACACAACCATCCCTGCTGGAACATCCGTGATCGAATATTTGGGTGAAGTCGACTTTTTCGATCTGTACAAGGCAAATCAGGCCAATCAGTATTCCGTTTGGGGAACAGTTAAGCCTAGGGTTGCAGTTGTGCCTTTGAACCTTTTCCAGAACCAACCTCCAGTGTCCGTTGTTCTAGATGCCCGTTTTGTTGGAAACGAGTCTCGTTTCATTAGGAAATCATGCCCAGCGGCTGCTAATTGCGAGATCAAGCCGGTTTACGTTCCTCAGACCAGAAGTTTTAAGTTTGTTGTCGTCACGACTAAACCTATTGTACTCAAAGGTGAAGCAATGGAGGAAGAGTTACGAATCTCTTGGGAATGGGATCCACTTCATCCTATCAAACAGATGTACCCTCCAAATGACTCAGCTGATGTCAAGGACTGCAAGAAGTTTGAAGATTTCGACGAGGATCTGAAGTTCCTTTTGATTTCTTGTGTGGACGCAATCCTAAATTTCACGGAATGCGGTTGTAACACTGCTCCATCGACATCACAATGCGCCATCTTCAAGATCAAGAAAGCAACTTCCTATTTGCTGAGATCAACAAGAAAAGCTACAGGCTTGTCAAGTGCATCATTGAGCAAATCTAAAGAGGTCTTGATGATGCCTCAACAAGCAAGGGAATTTGTATCGTGGAAAGAGAGACTTGTTGAGAGGGATGGAAAGTTGCACACAGCACTTTTCTCCATCACCCCGTCAGACGAGTCCAGTGAAATCGTCAGTGACGAGGACCGTGCCGTTGACGGATCGATCACCCCAGGTGGATATCAGGCTTCGCAAGGTAACACCGAGACATACGTCAAGGACAAGTCTACATTCTTCCGTGTTCCTTTCAAGAAACAACTCATTTCTCGAGGTCAGGTTTTCGCGGGTAGTACATCAGTATCTGCCCCCACTCAGGAACAAAACATCGCTGACAATTCAACTAGCGAGAAACCAAGGACTGTGGCAATACCGATTGTACCAGAGATACTTTCTCTGATCAGAGACACTGTTAACGAGACATTAAAACCATTAGCCAGGATCACCAGTGATGTCAAGATTGCTGTGGACACCACGAACGATAGAAAAGAAAGTAACGGAGGGCAAGAGAAGGAGAATTTACCTGTTGATAATATCCCGGCTCGCTCTGATGAAAGTGTTGAAACCGTTACCAAAGCGCCCGCGGTCGTGAAGAAGCTCTCATTCGCGGACTATAAGAAGAAAATGAAATAGTTTGACTTAAGACTATCTATCTTGTATTATTAAACCTTATAGAAATCAATACATTCTATCCTTTTATGTCTTCTAGTATTGATTTATCAATGCTGCGATGAACTAGCCTCTGTGGGCAAAATCATCTTTTGTAATGCTGGACTTTTCACACATCTGTTGGAAGATGCTGTGCTTCAGGTTGAATAAGTTCCAAGGGGTATCAAACTCCTTGATCTCGCCCTTGTCCAATACCAAAATTCTATCGTAGTTCACGATTGTCTTCAATCTATGAGCAATGCACAAGATTGTGCAATCAGTAAACTCCCTCTGAATCGTTTCCTGAATTTTACTATCAGTCTCATAATCGACTGACGAAGTGGCCTCATCCAAGATCAAAATTTTGGAACCTCTGACCAATGCTCTAGCGAATGAAATAAGTTGCCTCTCACCCAAGGAGAAATTAGAACCGTTATCCTCAACTTCTCTGTCCAAATGGAATTTGAAAAGATTATCGCTGTTCTTTGTTTGGTTCTTGATTGTGGAGAGCTTGGAGCTTTCAATGAGACCGGCTCTTCTCATGGCATCCCACAAATCGTCGTCTGAACTTGCACCGAACGGGTCCAAGTTTTTACGGATAGAACCTCTGAAAAGCACAGGATCTTGTGGAATGATGGAAAGCTTGGATCTTAAGTCACGGAGACCAAGTTTGCTGATGTCAACGCCATCAATCTCAATCTTGCCCTCGTTCAACTCTGACAATCTGTACAACGCTGTCATTATGGAAGACTTTCCGGCACCTGTTCTACCACAGATTCCTATCTTTTCAAGGGGCTTGATGTCCATGTTGAGGGACTTCAACACGTTGGGCAAGCCGGGCCTGTATGCCAACGACACATTGACAAAACTGATGTTTCCCTGTTCAGGCCATGTAGCCGGAAGATTAGAGTTCTCAAAAGTGTATGGGGCTTCCTGTTCCAAGTGGAATGCGTATTCACAGATTCGCTCAACGGCGTTCATCTCATTCTCCACTTGGGTGTAAGTTCTCACCAACATAGATAACTGACCTGCAATCTGCAACACATAGGATAATAATAAACCGGTTGCAGCAGCACCGATGTCAAACACTCTGAAAATACAGAGGAAACAGATGATAATCGCAAACAACATGGCGATGATGTCCAAATGAATAGCCAACCAACGCTGATTCGCAATAGTCAAGTAATAAGCCTCGTTCATATTATCGATGAAAGTCGAGTTTTTCTTCTTAAAACGCTCCTGAGCATTATAAGCCTTGATAGTGTTCATTCCACTGAGAGTTTCATTGAAATTGTTGTAAACAAATGATCTTTGCGTGGCTTCAAGTCTCTTTATCTCTCTAGCAGATGCCTGATAGAAGTTAGCCACAGATACGAAGATCATTCCCAAAAACGGAATGGCGATGGCAAACCATGGAAGATAGACCACACACAAGATAATGACACCAACAATATTTGACAAGAAGTAGATCAACATTCTAATCTGGTTTCCAATTTCGTTGTCCAATGTATCTGTGTCCTTCGTAAATCTGTTGAGAATTCTTCCCATAGGGGTTGTGTCCATGAACGACATTGGGGCACGCAAAACTCTGCTGACCGCCTTTAAGTTCAAAACCTTAGCAGCCTCGTTAGTCATGTAAGCCACGATAACAAACTCTGAAGACAAGAAGACGAAGGCGAGCACGGTAAACATGACATAAAATCCGATGTAGAAACCGTTGTCTTTTCCGTCGAATTTGAACTCTGACCAGAAAGTCAACCAGGTATTAGTGAACAACTGACAGAAAATGGCAAAGATTGTCAAGGTGATGACAATGGGCACACCCGAGTATAGCTTGAAGAAACCTGATCCATATTTGACATAATTTTTGTAGACGACTCCCTTGATTCGATTAACAGCGCGCCCCTCTTGAGACATAAGACGACCATCTTGTTGTTCATTAACATTGTAGTTGTGACGCTCTGCTTCCTCGTCTGGGATGGTGCTTTGCTTTTGAGAAAGTTGGCGTTGAATCATCTCGCGATCTTCAACTTCAGGATCTTCACCAAGAGCCTCCTCTGACAGTGCTTCTTCCTCTTCTTCCCCAGCCGATTCGGAGCTGAACTTCATCAAGTGGTCAAAGCCTGGATTGGACTTTCTCAATTCTTCGAAAGTACCAATGTCTACGGAACCATCTCCATTAAGGAAAATCACACGGTCAGCAGCGCCGATCAAAGACAACTGGTGAGTGGCCAAGATCCTTGTCTTCTCCTTCAAGAGCCCCAAAATACAGTTATTCATGATGTGCTTACCGACACGAGCATCCACAGCACTCAAAACATCATCCAAAAGAACGATGTCCCTGTTCGCGTAAACAGCTCTAGCCAAGTTGATTCTCGCCTTCTGCCCTCCAGACAAGTTGATGCCTCTTTCACCAATTTCAGTTTTATCACCAGCAGGCAAGATTTCCAAGTCACTCTCGAGAGAGCATGCAAAAAGAATGGAGTCATACTTCTCTTGATCGAACTCCTCACCAAACAAAATGTTCTCTCTGACGGTAGCGTTCTGAATCCATGGAGTTTCACAAAGCAAAAGACTTCCGTTTACATCAACAGAACCGTCAACACGTTTCATGAAGCCAGCAAGAGCATTCAACAAGGAAGTTTTTCCTGAGCCGATAAGTCCGGTAATGACGATAAACTCATTCTTCTGGACATCAAGATTGATATTGTTCAAACCCGAGAAAATAGTGGCTTCCATAGTGGAGTCACCGGTAGAATATGTGGTAAGTTTGGGCTCGACGTCAGACTCCTTCGCAGTATTAGTTGACAGCGACAGTTTGTTATCTGTCTGTAGTTCCTCAACCTTGTCCTTTTCATTACTCGAATTTTCTTTTGGTTCCGGGTTCTCTTTATCATTTTCCTCCTCCTCCTCCTCATCATGATCGCTCTGATCAAATGTTTCCCACTCAAAACAAGCCCCCTTCAAAGAGATGGCAAGGTTCTGGTAGTCCATTTCATCCTGAACTTCGGGTGAAGCATAGATAGCAGTAGCGTTTGCATCAACTTCTTCGGCAGCCAAGAACTGGGCAGCTCTAAATATACCGACAAGGGCATCTGAGCCACTAGCCAACGCAAGTGGTAACATGATAACCTGTTGGGCCAAGGAGTTGAACAATGAAATGGAAGAGAACAAACTGGCAGGGTCCTTCGTGGAGCCGGCAGTGGCGTATAACACCAAGAAAGACGCCATGGATGCAAACAATGTAAGGCACATTGCCAGGGAAAGGATAATATTTCTGCCAACTTGCATTTTGTAGATGATATTCATTTCTTTAGAACGGTTTTTACCAATAACATCATTGTAAGGCTCCTCCCATGAGTAGAATTTTATAATTTTGAGGTTGTTGAGCACTTCCTTGATGTAGTTGACTCTGGCATCGGTGTACTTGTTGGCTTTCTTTCTGTACTGGAAAAGTTTACCGGTCAACACCATGATGGCAAACAAAAAGACAAACACAAGGCCGATACCGACCAAAGCGGGGGCTCCAATATTCCAAATCAAAATACCGATAGCGACTGCAGTAGGAATGGGAAACGAAACGAGGAAAGGCTGAAAGCCCAATGCGAAATCAATACGGGCCAAATCTGTGCCCATCATGGATGTAATCTTTGAACCGGGGTATTCGTGTTTGGCACGGTCACTCAAACGGAAAGACTTATCGAGGAATGCTTTTGTTAAAACGCCCTTCACTTGGGCGCCTGTGAGCATGGCGTTCTGAAAGCCATGGTTGATCAAGATACCGATAAGAAGCACCATGAATGATGCGCCCAACGCGTAACCAACACCTTTACCAACCTGGGTATCAAGACCTAATGCATGATTCTCGACAAACTGGATAAGACGTTTGGAAAGCAAAGGATTCGTCACGGCGGCGGTATTGGCCAATGTATTGTACAAGCATGCAAGACCGTATTGCCACTTGAAAGTCTCAAGAATTGCCCAAGCACAGAGCATTTTGGGAGGCTGATGGTCAGCAAGATCCTCCTCTGCTGGTACAGAGCTTGTTTCCGGTGTCTCGCCTCTGGCCTTGCACTTAGCTGCGATATGCTTTCTGCGATTATTACTGAGACGGCGTTCGAAAATACCTTCAAAGCGAGCGGTCATGGCAGCCACCTCATTTTCGTCATTAAGTCTGTACAAATCTTGAGTTTCCAAAGTACGCTTGTACCCACTGCTCATCACGGGGTGTAGCCACCAGAAGAAGATGGCTGAGATGATGTTCGGTCTCTTTGGATAAACGATACGCTCATCTTCGTAAGGAATGGGCGGGACCTTCTTAGAGAGGAAGGGCGTCAAAAGCCGCTTCTGTCGGGGTTGTTCCATAGCAATGCTGGATCAGTAGAAACGGAATTAGTCTGCTTAAGTAGTTGCACGGAGAAGAAGCGGAGGCGCGGATATGCACGGAGTTTACCAGTACGGTTGGAAGAGTGCACGCAGCCTAAGACAGTGGAAAAAGTTGCAGCCTATCGAGTGAACGGCTGGGGAGGGCGTTAAATAGTAAGGGAGCCACGTCACGAGGCCTTGAAGGGAAAAAAATGAATGATAAGCTTACGATAATAAGAAGGTTTGGGTAAGTCGTACGCAAATAAAAAAAAAAAAGCATGACTAGTGGGATTAGTAATTAATGCTGGGCTTGCCAGGGGGGGTTTTTCCCTAGCCCTAAGTTGCCTTTGCTGTTGCCACTTCGCGAAGGTCTCGGTGATTGCGGCGAAAGTGGTCGAAATTCGGCCTCTCGGTGATCGGATGCGGAAAGATTGAGAACACAAAATGGTCCTTCTAGGGTAATCACACTCTATCTGTCAGTGGGAGAGCTTATCTAGAAATTGCTAAGCGACAGCGAAGCATCTAAAGGTGGGTTGCCCAGACAAGCACGTACAAGAGAATTGCACTCATGACGGGGATGATGAAATTGTCGTCGATGCCGCCGATATCTGATGCCTCCAGGATCGATGCAGCCAAACCGGTTGCGATGGCGTACACATGCAAGCTCATTTTGGAGGTGTCTTCCGTCCAAAAAATCATGCCTGGCTTGTTAACGTGTGCCCATGCCACACAGAAGTATCCGTAGAACAAGTAGCACAGGAAAACGCCGGTAGCAAAACTGGCCAAACAGCCTGCCAATGACTTGCCAGGCATGACTTTGGGGGTGTATTTGCCCCAAAGACGACCGACAGTCAGAGCAGCGGTGTCAGCCCAACTCAACAAGAGAACAGCCATAACGGCAATGTCTTTTGGAGCAGAGGTGAATACAAGCAGCACGCCCAAGGCGTAGAAAAGCGTGCCGTTGTACCCGTTGATCTCGCTTTGTCTCAGGATAAGACCAAACAAGCGGGTCATCACCTTGTTGACCTTCGGATTGTGGAGACGAACATAGTCATTGATGAAAAGCACGGCCGTCAAGAAAACCATTGGCCAGAGAATCTGGTTAATGGTGGCACCAAGCGTGTAGAGCCAAAGCGAAAATGGCCCGATCAGCAGGTGCAATAACTTCCGGGGCACCTCGTGTCTGATGGCCCATTCCTTCCAGGTCTCCTTCTGGGCTGGAGTGGATACGTTCTTGATATCGCCGTTGCCGCCTTTGGTTTCAACGGAGTCATCGTCGCTTAGCAGGACGTTACTGATCACTGAAATCAGGTCCTCGGAATCGCTCACCTCGGTAGGCTCATCCACAAAAGTAGGGTCCTCTTCTTCGTTATAGTTATCAAATGACGCATTGACGAGCCTCTTGCGGGCAACGGGTGTCGTGGGTATCACGGGAACAGACATCCTTGAAAATAGATGATGTTTGTTTGGGCCTGTTTATTGTGCGATGCGATGCGTGGTCAGCAATACGGCAGTGGATGATTTGCTAGTGGATGGGAAATTCAATAATTGCTTCACAATTGAAATAAATGTGTTTGATTCGTGGCGTTGTTTTTTTATGGAACACCGCTGCTGTCAAATCGAAGGGCTATGTAGGCTTTGTGGGAGATACCCGCTTTATATACTGTCTTCTCGGAGTTGCTCCTCGGTCCAGCTCCGCCAAGCCAGATCAGCGAACAATTGTTGGGATTGACCACAAAGGCGTTCTAATTTGACACAACGGTTTATTTTAAACAAAGAAAAACACGGTAGTGGTATATATTTCTGGATCGACAACAGACTTCTGTCGGACGATTGGTCGGCCAAATAAGCCTCCTCAGATAATGAAACAGTCTTCGGCACGCCATTGTACCACGAATGGCAATCAATCGGTGGACAATTGAACATTTGTTCTCTAGCTTATTGGAATCCCTTTAAGAACTCGCTGAAATGTTTTTCCGATAAAGTCGTAGATTACGCGTTTCACAACCATGTCTGGTTTGCAGCCATTGTACAATAACCATGCTTCTTATCCGTTGCTTCCTCCCGATATGTTTGATACCCATATCAGTAGCAGTGAGCTCCAATGAAGCCTTAGAACGATTCCAGGAACACCTTCGATTGTTCCGGGGCGTTTTGGGTGCAAAAAACGAAACCCATCTTGCTCTCCTTAAACAAGCTCTTTCCAATACGCCTACCCAAGACAAAGTGGTACCGTCAGTGACCAATGAAGTCGACCAAATCTTCTCGATATTACCGGTGGGAGAATTACCGCCTGTCTCGAGGACCGAGACTGCAACAGTGACGGTCACCTCAGTGACTACACCAGAGCCCATTGAGCCATCCTTGCTTGAGGACATCTTCCAGAGCCTCTTGCAAAAGCATTTTGAATCCTTATCAATGGAGGCAAAATCCACTACGGCCAGCGCCAGCTCAAAACAACAAAGTTCCGTCGGAACAGAGCCATTGCGATTGAGCCCAGAGTATGGACTGGATTTTCCTGGTTTCGAAACAGCCACATCAGCATGGGCGGTAGAAAGTGACGCTATATTGGAGCAGGTTTCTGATGAGCCCAATATGTCACCGACGCAAAACGTGGAATCGATTGCAACGGAAACTCAGGATTCAACTATACTTCAAGAACAGCCGAGGGGTGGAAGAAAGAAGCAGCTCATCAATCACAAAAGCTCGAATAAAATCGAGATCTTGCCGCAATTCAGACATCACGATAAGGCGCCTGTGGTGGTTGGACGAGCTTATGGGAAACCCAAGACAGCTTGGTATGGTGAGTATGCGAGGTCCCATACACAAGCTACTTCATCTGTGACGTTGGTTTCAGATCCTGAAATAACTACCGATTCCGAATCAAGTTCCTCGGTAACGGAGGTATCGGTCTTGACACCACTGGTTGTCGAAATTGATGATTGGGGATCCATAAACGGCAAATCTCACACGGAGATGGAACATTCAATGTTGTCTGATCAGCCAGAGGTAACTGAAACTCCAAACAGATCCACCGCACCTAAAAATGGTATGTACCCCACACCCACAACGCAGATAGGCGAGGAGATCCGGTCTCACGATGCCACAACCAAAGCTGTTCCATCTAGACGACGACCGCCAGCCAGAGGTGTGGCCCCAGATCTGAAAATATCTTCACGAGGCAAAGGCATCGATCAAATCTCTTATGCCACAGCAGCACCTCGAACCCCAGAGTACATCAAGTCGAACAGAGACAGACGCAAGAAGACCAGGGCCGCCAACATTTACGACGTGTTCTCAAACATGGCATCACATCTGCCAACATACTCCCTGACCACTGCAATCATAGTGTTCACTTTCTTTTTTGTCTTTTTATAGATGCTCACTCTCCAACTTGTGTATCACCTTCCGAGCCACATCCACGTACGGCTCCAGGATAGCATCATTTGGGTGCAGCACAACGACTGGCTTACCAGAGTCCGACTGTGTGCAAATAATCTCGTTGAGTGGGATGTCGGCTAAAACATCTAGACCATTCTTTTCAGCTTCTCTGGCTGCACCATCAGTGCCAAAGACATGGGATTCATGTTTGCAATTGGGGCACAAGAAGAAACTCATATTTTGCACCAATCCAAGCACGGGCGTATTGACCTTGTTGAACATCGCCATACCCTTCACAGCGTCTATAAGTGCTATGTCCTGAGGAGTCGATACAATGACTGCACCGTCAACTTTCAACTGCTGTGTAACACTCAATTGTGTGTCACCAGTTCCGGGAGGCATGTCAATGACCAAGTAATCAAGCACTGGCCACTCTACCTCGAACATCAATTGTTGTAGTGCTTTCATCACCATAAGGCCCCTCCATACCACTGCATTCTCAGGAGGCACTAAGAAGCCCATTGACATGGACGGTAGGCCGTAGTTAGTCATTGGAAGCAATTTGCCCAGTTCAGATAGTCTAGGCTCGCCATCTAGCTTGAGCAACTTGGGGATCGATGGTCCGAAGATATCCACATCAAGTATTCCTGTGCTTTTGCCCAACTTCTGGAGGCCCAAAGCGGTATTCACAGCCACCGTGGACTTTCCAACGCCTCCTTTTCCTGAGGCTACTAAAATGGTTCTCTTCACGTTCGGGATTCTCTGCTTTACCGGAAGTCCCTTAGACATCCGGGGCATCTGAGGAGCATTCTTATCTTTGGGAAGGCCAAGAGGGTTTTCATGGCGCAAGGGCTGTGACAGAGCAATGCTCCTTGAGATAAATTGTGGCCGGATGAACCTTGTAGTTTTCGTTGCAATCATGGTATTCTCTGAATCTGAGTTGATGTGGATTAGTGATGGGTGCGAAGAGATGCGAAGATCAATATACCCCAGCTTTTCATCTAACACAACGGACTATGTTCCGTCCGACCATATATGCATTATCCACGAAGCCTGGGAGGGCAGCAATCGGAGTTATCCGAGTCCTGGGTCCACATTCACTGTACATCTACAACCAGCTTACTGTCACCAAGAAACAGCCTCTACCTCAGAAGACGAGTGTACGCAAGTTGTATGAACCAGGTACGAAGCTGCTACTAGATGAGGCACTCACGGTGTTTTTCAAGGCACCAAAGACATATACCGGGAGGATTTATTAGAGCTCCATGTACATGGCGGTACGGCTATTGTTCAATCTGTATTGGAGTCCATCAAGAAGCTACATAGTCCTGAAAAGGGCATTGAGATACGACACGCCGAGAATGGCGAGTTTTCACATAGAGCTTTCTTGAATGGAAGATTTGATCTTACAGAGATTGAAGGAATCAGAGAAATGATAGATGCAGAGACCGAGACACAAAGGAAGGCTGCTTTGGCCTCGCTCACCGGTGATACGAAGAAGACTGTCACCAGTTGGAGGACAGAAATTGTAAACAACGTGGCCCTTCTTACCACTGTGGTTGATTTCGGTGAAGAACATGATCTCGAAGAAACAAGACACTTGTTTGAGCAGGTGGACCACAACATCGATGCACTCAAGTCCCGAATTCAGGACTATCTACATAGGGTTAAGCAGTCTGATGTTTTACTCCAGGGGATCAAGGTGAGTCTTCTAGGGCCAGTGAACGCCGGCAAACTGTCTTTGTTGAACTACCTAGCCAATCGAGAAACAGCCATTGTTAGCGATATTGCGGGAACCACCAGAGATGTTATAGATGTGCCGCTTGATATCAATGGCTACAAGGTTGTTGTTGGTGATACTGCTGGAATAAGGTCATTGAAGGACGCTGACTCTATAGAAGTGGAGGGTATTAGAAGGGCTAAGAAGAGGGCTTTGGCTGGCGATATAGTTTTGGCTGTGGTCCCTGTGAACGAGCCCATTGAAGATTCTTTGGTGGAAAACATACAACTCTTGAAGGATGCCAAGCAGGAGATAGTGGTTGTTCTCAACAAATCGGATCTTACTGACAAGGTCAGTATACCACTGTTTTCGGAGCAACTAGGTCTACCACAAGAGGCATTCCATGTGGTTTCTTGTAAAACAGGGAACGGCATGAAGGAACTCCAAAAGACGCTCACTAATAGATTTAAAGAGGCCACAACCTCGGAACCTGTGATTCTCACTGGCCGTACTCAAGATCTTCTTGAGAACGACGTTCTATTCGGTCTAGAAGAGTTCAAAAGATGGAAAGAGGAAGACGATATCATTCTTGCGTTGGAGAGCTTGAGAATATCTGCTGAGGGTATTGGCAAAATTACAGGAGACGCTGTTGGTGTTGAGGAGATTTTGGGCGTCGTTTTTCTGAGTTTCTGTATTGGAAAATAGTGTGGTGATATAATACAAAGGTGGTGTCTTTTATGGGTTGTGGCAGTTCACCATGAGCTGAAACTTTTCCACCTCCCAGTTAAGTTTTATCTGCTGTAGTTGGTGTCTAGTGTGACGAGACCCTAGGTCATTTTCTGGCTCAGGTTCATCTTTACGAAGACTCTTGGCCAAGTTGGGTGAAAGGCGCAATTCAAAGTTTATGATATTGAGACCGTAACTCAATTTCAACTCGAATTGAAGGCCCAAGAGAGACTTGGCGTCATTAAGTGGGTCTTCTTCCTCATATATTTCACAGCCAGATACCTTGTCGTCATTTATGAAGAGAGCGACCAGGAAGTCCTCCTCAGCGTTTCCTTTGAGAATACCTTGACCACCCACGAGGTCTTTCTTCTTCAAGTTGTAGATGAACTCATGTAAGCTGACCTTGAGGGAAATGAAAGAAGATGCCTCAGCAGGTAGGTTGATTGTGTATGCTTTGGTGGAGTAACCGATAGGACCAAACTTGTATTGAAACAAAGTGGCAGCGTTCAACACGGACACATCGGGAAACATGTCTCTTTTGTAGTTCTGAGCTGGTGTGATAAGCGCTGGTCCCTGTTGAGCAAGGGAAGTGGCAATCTGCTGTGTGGCTGAATGCGAGGAGGAGAAGGTTGCACCTCTGATGAACACTTCGTCACTAGAAGGAGTGATTGGGGTCTTGCCCATGACATTGGACTCTGTAGCATCAAGCTTGTGTTTGGCATCTTCATCCTCATCCTCGCCCTCCTCGGTATCGGAATCCTCCTGCTTGATTCCACTGTCACCATCCGCTGCTCTGCGGGCCTCTTCCTCTTCCTGAAGCACCTTCTTTGATTTTCTGCCTCTCTTTTTCTTTTGCGGCTGGGGAGTTTCGGACTTCAAGTTCAACTTGAGCTTCATTGGCTCCTTAGGTGCCTTGACCTTCAATTTGAGCTTCGACTGAGGAATGGCTTCCTGTTTCAAGGAGTTGAACTTCTCCTCAAACACCTCTCTCAACTTGCGTGCATCCTCGTAAATCAAGGAAGATGGGTCATTGAAAGTTTGGGCGTTAGTGAAGATGAGTACGGTAGCGTCGTAGAATGCCTGCAAGTTATCCTCGAGGGACTTATCCTCGTCAAACAAGCCATTTGTGAGCAGGTTCTTGACATCCAGGAAAGAAGTAGGCTGCTCGATTAATTTGTAGTAGTCAGGGTACTCGTCGGGATCAACAACTTCCATAAATGGTCCGCTGAGTACACCATCTTCTGGGAATTCATGGGCAATGACCTCTTCCAAGATATCGTCAGCAATCTTTGGCAAATCAGCAACTGTAATGGAGCTCAGAGACTCTGCAAATTGATCGGCACGCGAGGTCACGTACTCTAATAGCTTCTTGGCATCCGCCACAATCCATGACTCCGGGTCGTTATATTTCAGCGCATTCTCATACATGAGATTGAAGTCCAGCACAAAGTCTTGGGCATTCTCATAGGTACCTCTTGCCACTTTCTTGTTGATTTCATTCAATGAGATAGGTTCGTCGATGAGCGTGTAGTAGTCCGGGTACAATTTCTTCGAGGGAAGCTTGACAAAAGCTGTCACCAAAGCACGTTCACCATTATCGTCTTGCAAGCCTTCGATTTCTTCTAATACAGATTTAAAAAAATCTTCAGCCGACTGACCTTTATGTCTTTTAGGCGCGCCGTGGTCTCCAGCAGCGGCTCTCTTCACCCGAGGCATGGTTTATAGAAGTAGTAGTAGGTGAGCATTTGTTGATTTTGACCGCCGCAATGTATGCAGGTGCTGCAAAATCAAGACACTAAATATCACCACAAAGCAGCCTTTGGGTGAGTCCAAGTAACTTCAGAGTGAAACAAAGTAGAAGACTTTTCTATTATTTTATTTCAACCTATCCTTAAAGACGCCGAAATGGGTCTGTGGTCGTGATATCACGTGAGAGGTATGGAAAATTAACTATAGAGCCGATAATTATGGAATTTTATCAACCAAATCCTATCATCTTCTTGTTTCTTTACAAATTTACTATAGAGATTTGTACACTTTCTTTGACCCTTAATTATAGTATTATACGGCCCTAAGGGTTACAGTGGTGTAAGGGTCTTTCACCGCTATAGTAGCGCTAGGCGGCTCAAGATGATAAACCGAAATACCATTCATGACTGCTGCCCCACAAGTCGATAGTGTGGCTATCTTATATGGCAGCGAGTCTGGAAATGCTCAAGACTACGCCTACTTCCTAGCTCAAAAGTTACGCTACAACTCCTTGAAGCCCATCGTATCCTCCCTTGATTCGTTTCCACTCAAGAGTCTAGTGACTGATGTTCAGTACCTTATTGTTGTATGCTCCACCACAGGCCAGGGCGAGGTTCCTCGAAATGCAAAGAAGTTCATTAAGTTCTTGTTGAAGAAGAAACTACCCGACGATCTTCTAAATCACATCAAGTTCACCACTTTCGGAGTCGGTGACTCGTCTTACCCAAAGTTCAACTACGCGATCAAGAAGATACATATTAGACTTCGGCAACTTGGCTGTAAGGAGCTTTGCCCAAGATGCGAGAGCGATGAGCAGTCACCCGAAGGTGTTGATGGTTACTACGCGGAATGGGAAACCTCGGTCATTGATGCCCTTCAGAAAGAGTTCACCAATATTTTCACGATAGACGACCATGTCCTTCTTCCCCCTGTTTTCGGATTGACAGTAAGGGATGGTCCAAACATTCTGGCTGACTCTGATTTGACTACAACCAGAAAGGCGAAGGGGTTGTCTATGGGAACTATCGTGAAGAACGAACGTAAAACAGCAGAGGGCCATTTCCAAGATGTGAGGCATGTGGTTGTGGAGGATAATGCTCACAATCTTTCTTATATCCCTGGTGACACACTCGCTTTGTATCCACCTAACGATGATAGAAGTGTGGATTTGCTTTTGGAGCTGCAACCCCACTGGCTTCCTTTGGCCGATAAACCGCTAGATTTCAAGGCTGTTCCAGACGTTGAAGGGGGTTTCATCGATGAAAGTCAACTCACTTTGAGAAACTTAATTAAATATCATTTGGATATTATGTCGATTCCAAGGCGTTCGTTCTTCGCTCTCTTGCACCATTTTGTGGACACACTGACTGAGGAGGGAGAAAGAGAAAAGGAAAAACTCTACGAGTTTAGCACGTTGGCCGAGGCAGAAGATCTTTACAACTATGCAAATCGTCCAAGAAGACTGATTCTCGAGACTATCATGGAGTTCGAGAAAAATCTCAAAATCCCATTGGAGTATGTGCTTGACTTGTTTCCACTCATCAAGGTCAGGCTTTTCCTGATTGCCTCTAAATCTTCATCCGACACTGTTGAGATTATTGCGGGCATCGTTGAATACAAAACAATTCTCAGAAGAATCAGACGTGGATTATGCACAAAGTGGCTTAAGCAGTTGCAAGAAGGAGACTCGGTTGTTTTCTCGATTCATAAATCGAATCTCAATTTCAGTCTCCCTGAAAAGCCAAACCCACCTGTCATCATGATCTCACCCGGCACTGGTGTTGCCCCAATGAAGTCACTCATAGAGCAGGAAGCAGGTCAGCGTGAGCTCCATCTCTTCTACGGTTGCCGGTATTCTATCAAAGACTACCTCTTTCAAGAGCTATGGGAAGATTTAGAAGCAAAGGGACAACTTCAGATGTATCCTTGCTTCTCGAGAGATCCAGGATCAAAAATCAAATACGTCCAAGACAGGCTCTTCGTGGAGCAGAAAACGGTTGCAAAATTGATTCTTGAAGAGAATGCTATTGTATTCGTGTGTGGTTCCAGTGGCAACATGCCACGCCAGGTCAGAGTCACCCTTGTCGAGATTTTGAAAAAATCGGGTCTTGAAGAGGTCGAAGCAGACAAGTATCTTTATAATATGGAGGACTCTGGCCGATACATTCAAGAGACTTGGTAACCAATCCTGGATAGCCTTGCATACATAAAACCGCACCCGCATTTTTTCCACTCCAACGACAACCTGATCACCAGAATGCTTTGCCTCAAAAGGGCGTCCCAATTGGGTATCCCGAAAAAAGTACCAATTGTGGCACGTCGGTGGACTTCAAATATACCCCTGGAAATCCATTTACACGGAAAGACTTACAAGTCCGACGAGTGGACGAACGTTCCACCCCAGATTCTTGCGCTCACAGATAGAAGTTTGCATCAAAATCCTAATCACCCAATCGGTATTCTTCGTCATTTAATCGAAGACAACTTTAAGGGATTGGGTTATACCTTCTATAACGATTTTCGCCCTGCTGTCACGACTTTTCAGAACTTCGATGTTCTTGACTTCCCCAAGGACCATCCTGGCAGAGCCAAGCTGGACACTTACTACTTGAACAAAGACAACCTTTTACGAACTCATACTTCTGCTCATGAGCATGAATGTTTCCAAGTTTGCGAGACGCCCGGTTATTTCATCACTGCAGACGTTTACCGCAGAGACGAAATCGACAAGACTCACTACCCGGCCTTCCACCAAATGGAAGGAGCTAGATTATGGTCTCAAAAGACACCTGATTTAGAAAAAGTTCTCCAGGCTGATATCGACGCTATACCCAAGACTAATATCATCGTCGAGGATCCCTTCAGAGAGAATCCATCCAACGAGGAGAACCCCAGGCAGAAGCACATGACTGATCCAGAGGCCCGCCTCATAGCGACCCATTTGAAGAAGACTGTTGAGTACATGGTAAACTTGGTGTTTGAGAGCGCAAGGGCTGCTGCCTTGAAAGCCGGTGCTGAAGACGACTTCTTGAAAGAGCCATTGAGAGTTCGCTGGGTCGAAGCATACTTCCCATGGACATCACCATCTTGGGAGATTGAGGTCTGGTGGAAGGGCGAATGGTTAGAGTGCTGTGGCTGTGGTATTGTGCAGCAGCAGGTGTTGCTCAACTCTGGTCTCGGCGATGACAAAATCGGCTGGGCCTTTGGCGTTGGCCTCGACAGAATCGCCATGCTTCTTTTCGGTATTCCAGACATTAGACTCTTCTGGACGCATAATGAGAAGTTCACCAAGCAGTTCACTCAAGGTGAGATCACCTTGTTCAAGCCTTACTCCAAGTATCCCGGTATCACCAGAGATGTGAGTTTCTGGGTCCCAGCGGGTGTTGAGTTGCATGTGAACGATGTTATGGAGATTTTCCGCTCCCATGCTGGTGACTTGGTGGAGACAGTTGAGCAGGTTGATCAATTCACCCATCCCAAGACTGGCAAGACATCGCACACTTACAGGATTGAGTTCCAGTCTTTCGACAAGAACTTGACCAGAGACGAAGTAAACGATATGCAAGGTGCTGTGTTGGCGGAACTTAAGGAGAAGTTCCAAGTTGAGATTCGTCAACGTAGATAGAACTAATAGACCTGGAAATGAATGATAGAATCATGATACATCGTTATTTGGCAAAAAAACTTAACCGTGGTTCGATTTACCAGGGAATTCTCTCTCGGCTGTAACTGTGTTTTTTATTTATCTTTTCAATTTTTTTTTAGTCGTTTTCTTGTCGTTCACTGGTGCTTCCTACTACCCATACTCACTGACAGCCAAATCTGAGTGCGATTTTTTTCTCACCTCAAAGAAAGATCACCACCACTTCTCTTCAAATGCTTGGGTTGGGCAGATTCGTCAGCTCATCCTTGAACGGAATTAGGGCTTCTCAGCTCCCGTGTGCCCCATCTTCCTTGATTACCAGAAGATTCAAGCACGAATATGCCCCAGATACAAGAACCTTTTCAAGGCGTTCAAAGGCAGAGTGACTGTCAGAACAGGAGGCTCTGTCAAGGGTAACTCGCTTGAAAGCGGTACCTACGGTCTCAGACTCAAATCCAACGGTGTGAGAATGGCCGCCATCCAGCTTAAGGAAGCAGACAAGGTTATCCAGAGACAGCTCAGAGGTACTGGAGTGAAATACATCACCAGATTCACCTGTAACATCCCCGTGTGTGTCAAGGGTAACCAGACCAGAATGGGTAAAGGTAAAGGTGGCTTTGACCACTGGGCCGTCAGAGTTCCAACGGGTAAGATCTTGTTTGAGATTGTTGGAAAAGTCCACGACAAGGTCGCCAGAGAGGCCTTGCGTAAAGCCGGTGAGAAGTTACCTGGTATCATGGAGATTGTCGACACGCTGTCCAAGATCCGTGTGAGTCCCACGTCGTTGGTGGAGAAGCCTGAGCCTGTGAACTGGTTGGAGAAGATCAAGCAGAACCCCACCAAGAAGTGGACCAACATCGAGAAGTCCAAGTTGCCCGACTACCGTCTTTACAGAAACCGTTAATGTACATAGAACACGAATAACTTATTCACCTTTTAGAGACAGAGCTGTAGGGTACTAGGCGACCTTGGGAATAGAGCCCATGTTCGCGCTTTTCAGCTAATAAGATAACCTCGATCAGAGCTCTAAGTTCTGCGTTGATACCACAATCCAAATCCAGAGATTCTGGCCTCGACACAATGCTGAAAGATACGCCGAAGTTGGTGAACCATGCCCTCCACCAAGCCCTTCAGCTCAATGAATCAGACACTCAAGTCAGCACCATCGACATGAGCTTGTTGGTGAACCTCAACACGAACCAGTCGCTCAATTACATAAAGCTCGAGCAAGATCTCACGGAACTAGAGGTTGGAGCTAAAAAGTCTGAAGCTCTTCAAGATGAGTTTAAGCTGCTCCAGCAGGATTTGCAACAAATCGAGAAACAGGTGGATGTTATATCCGAATTGGTACGTGAGCTTGATGGCTGGACCAAAGAGCTCGAGGAGGAGAATCAGGGTTGAATGTAGGAAGGAGCTTCTGTCCGAGTGATGTTGAAATGACCACTGGTTCGGCTACCTGGGTATTAAGGTTTTGGTGCATAGCCATGACCGCTACTCAAATCACGGCTTCAAATTAGTTAAGAAGGAAGTTCAGTTCCGGCTTCAAATTAACTAAGAAGGAAGTTCAGTTCCGATTTCTTGGAACAATTTTTTGACAGGCCAAAGTGAAACCATTCTTGGTTCATGATATTGCTCAGGGTCGATGTTTAGAGAGTGGTTTCTGCGACTGCGCATTTTGCAACCATTTGTACTCTTTGCAACCTATCACTAACTCCACCACACACTGATGAAAACAATAAAGTTGGTGATTTACTCAGTGTTGGCAATGTCGGGTGCCAATAGTTTGCATCCTGGAAACTATACATCGATGCCCACTCCCACTATTGTGGTGAACGAAACATCCACTCTGAGCATGCCACATAACACTGTGACAACTTCGTCTCAATTGGACGCTGAGGAGACTCCTAATAAACTGTCCTGGCCAGTTGGTCAATTCAAAAGGCTAAAGAATCAGCCAATTGACTTGAAATCCTGGATTGACCTATATCACCTTTTGTACTCTCAGGAGAGGGTTCAGAAGGCCAAGAACGTGGTCAAGCAGCGGTATATGTCCGCCTCCAAGCTTGTACTGAAGGAGTCGGTAAAAGGCTTGATCACGGCTATTCCGCCGAAGTTGAATAGCACGTTGAATGCCTCGTCCTTCGAAAGCGCAGACACATTCAACTCTAGTAGCCTTTTGAGGAAGCTACTTGGAAAGGATCTCGAAACTGAGTCTGAGGAGTCTGACAGCTGCTCCGGTTCAGGGAGTGATCTGGGCTCAGACTCATAATCAGACTGCGAGGAAGACAAGTACTCCTGGGACTACGACTACGAGAGTTGGGCCAAGCGCAACAGAACTGTTGAGGTACCTAAGGAGCCTGAGGTGCCCAAGAAGCTTGAGGTAGCTGAAGAACCCGAGGTGCAAAAGCCAAGGTTCAATTTTACTAATTATACAGTTTCAAGGCCTTCTGGTAGGCCTACAAGACCTCCAGCGGTGATATACCCTGAGTTCTTGAATCACACCAACTCTAGCATAGAAGCACTCGAGGAGGCAAATGCCGCTCAAACTACTTGGGTGCCCTTGTGGGGCTGCTTGCTTCCTATTGTCGTCCATCAATTAATATAATAGTACATGGCTGATTTCGGCGACTTTGTAAGATTGACACCGCGAGCTGGGTTTGTGACATCCACCAACTACACCTCTTCACTAGCCCACTCTAAAATGCTTTCAGCGAAGGTAACAGTCTGTTTAGTGTGCCTAGGTGGCGCCTGGAGCATTCCAATCCATGATGAAAATGCTCTTGAATCCACTGCCGATTTTAAAGACTTGTCGTTCGTCGAGAGTCTATTGGACTTTGCGAGCAGCTCATACCAATGGGACGCCGCCGAGGATATCAACCAAGAAATGGATGCCGTTGAAGATGACGAGCCAGAAGGCGGCTCGAGTGATGAGGTGGAGATACCTGAAGCACCGACGGCACCTGAGATCTCCATTGATGACACTGAATCTGCAAATGCGGACGCACAGTACCACCATGACGAGGATCCTCCAAATCCAGAAACATCTGAGCTCAGTGAAGAAGAAGAGCATAATATTGATGGCCTCAACAACACTGTTCACGGCACAGATTTCCGAGTTGAGACTGGTCTCTTTTTCGATGTGAGTAAGGGCGGCGACGATAGCTGCGACGACTACTCTGAGTCAGACGACGACTGTGACGATGATGAGAGAGGGCTTCTCAAGAAGATTTTATTCTTCTTGCCTGCCAGCGTCCAATCAGGGGCAAACTCCACGAAGCCTGCTAGCTCCATTGTACCTAGTGCAAATGAGCCGCTCAATGCCACCGTCTCGGTTAGTCACAATGTTACCAAGAACGAAACCTCTTTTGCGCCCACCCGCTCTGCAAGACCGAACCTTGACGATATCTATCGCATGATGGATTCCCTGGCTCCAAGCCTCTCTATCAACTGGCTCGCGGTTCTTCTATACTTGATATGATGAAGTGAGTGTAACTCTATAATTGCGTAGTCTCCATGGGCTAGACTTACTCTTGCAACTCCTTGAGACGCTGGCGCATTTCGTCCAACGCCTCTGTATCCTCCTCTTCCTCGATCTCGGGCTCTTGCTCCAAGCCTGTCTGAGGCACCTCGGATTCGATCTTGGAGAATTTGTCTTCTGTAAGGCTTTGAATAATCTTGTTCACCTCCTCCTGACTCTCGTCCTCTAGTTCCTCGTCCACGTCCAAGTCGACCATGTCGTCCATCATCTCATTGATGATACCTGCCTTCATCAACTCCTTGGACAATTCTTGCATGGTGCCCGTAATGACTCCAATGTTGGTCAAGGCATTCACATCCTTCATGATTCCCGTCAGTTGCTGGATAGACTGCGACATCTTTCTCATCTGCCACTGTTCATTGATCGACATGGTGATGGACTCAAGTCGGGTTTTCAGAAGATGAAGCTTTTTGTGCTGGTTGTTGATGTTGATGAGCTCTCTTGCGTAGATTTTAGCCAGTTTGTAATCTCCGGCCTTGGCCAGTTTCTTAACCAAGCCCTCTGTCTTCTTCTTCAATGGCTGAAGCTGGTTCAACAGTCTCTCCAACTCACGCTTGTTCTTACGCAACAAAGAGTTGATTTTGCGCATCTGGTGTTAGTTAAATTCAAGAAATTGATAACACTAAACATACCTGCTCCTTCGGGTCCGGCCCGTAGATAGCCTTCTTGATATACTCCATGGTGGTGAAGGTAGTTGTGGATTTCGCACCGATAAGAACAGCCCTCCTGTACCATTTTTAAACCACCCCAACTACTTTTCTTCCTCTCGAGCAAAGCAGATTGTGATAACTATGGGTATTTCCAAAGTCTATACCGAAGTGGACGACTTGTCGTACACCCAGAAGCACCTCATGTGCATTTTGGGTATTCTTTTGCCACCTGTGCCCTTCTTCCTCATGACGGGACCTAAGTACACAGTCAAGACCAAGGAGTTCTGGATCTCCGTCTTCTTGATGATCTTCTTGTACATCGTTGCAATTATCTATGTTGTTTGGTTCATCTACATTGGCTTCGAGGAGGGCAGAACCGGCCTGTACCATAGATTGGCTGAGGACCCTGAACGTGCTGAACCAGCCCCTGAGAGCCAGCCTGCTCCTGAGCAGCAGTCTAATGCTGAGGCTTCTCCTTCTCTTCCTTCTTATGAGGAGAGCGAAGTCAACAGCTTCCCCAAGGAGAATAAGCACTTGGGTGATCACAAGATTCAGCATTAAGTCATTTGAGATGACGGCTGACTACGGTAGCACATATGCAACAGTGCTACTCGATTGAAAGGTAGAATATGTCAATTAATCATCAAAGGTAAGTTCGTTACCGTCGTAAAAACCGTATTCTACAATGGGGTTACCCTTTTTTGGAAGTCTCCTGGTCTCACGTGCGCAGTGTTGTTTCGCAGCCCCTAAATCTGGAGTAACTCCATTCTTATACAAGATGGGTATTTCCAAAGCATTTGTGAATGCCAGAGAGCCCACCAATGAGGAGAAGACAATGCTCTATATCATGGCGATCATCGCCCCTCCGTGTCCATTTTTCGTCTTGACCGGACCTGAGTACACGTGTCGCACATGGGAGTTCGCCTTGTCAGTGGCACTTCAAGTCCTCGCTATCGTTAGTGTTATAGTAACTGGAACTGTCAATGTGGTGTTTTTGCTATTCCATTTAGCTGCTTTTGTGTACTCCTTCCTGTTTGTCCACAGCGGGTTTCAAAAGGGCCGCAGCCTTTCAACAGGATATGTGGATGACCAAGAAGAAACGGTATAAAGTTAATGACGGGGACGTTGAGTATGACACTTAATAAATGATAACTTATGAGTGTTTGTTGAAGCGTAGGCTGGTGCCTCGGATGTAGCAACAAGCTTCCTCGTTGACCTCACCGTAGGACACGTACGTCAAAGATTATTCCCACGCAATAAAGAATCAATCAACAAACCATTAACATACCAAGTAACAGTGTTTGTGATGTAGACCACTCTTTGCTCAATTAGTTCAATGCAACCATGGTTTTGGCCACAAATCCTTCCAAATGGAAAATGGCCTTCAGACCTAAACTCAAGCGTTCGTCAAAGATAGCTGCAAGCTCCACCACTGCAACCACCTTCTTGGTGTCGCTGCCCAATGCACGTATGATGTGCATGGCTAGCTCCTTCAAGATAAGTCTTGGTGGGATGCAGTGGGCAATTAAATCGTAAAATACTTGACGCATCTTACCAACGTTTGCCACGGAGCGTTCTCTCATCACCGAATGAGCCAGAGTGACAATGATGCTCTCCCAATCGAGAGGAACTGCAGTGGCATTCAAATTGTTGACATCAAGAGTCTCCTGTTGCATGCTCAAGGTTTCGAAACTCAACAAAGCTCTCCTCAAGTTGCGGCCCGATCCAGCAGCCACTGATTCAAGGTACTTGTATTTGGCATCCTCGTCGGTAGTATTGAACTTGACTGCCTCCTTCTGCGATACATGTCCAAGAATATCAGCAATATCCTTAACCGAAGGAGCAGCCACTCTCACAAGGAAAGTTCTCGATTTAATTGGTGAGATGATACTAGAGACCATGTTACACACCATAATGATACGAATGTTGGAAGAGTATTTCTCCATGGTTCTTCTCAAGGCAGCTTGCGCATCTCTTGTCAATGAGTCGGCTTCGTTGATAATCACAACCTTGAAACGGTGTTTCGGACCTTGCTTCGACAGACTCGAAAAGTCAACCTGCTCAGTGGAAGCAACGTCTTTAAGCAAGTCCTGGATCACAACTCTGTCATTGTTACCCATATCAGAAGGAGTGATCTCCAAATGGTATGGCGACGATAAGACATTGAACTCTAGTTTTCTATTGGATGCCGTTGTAAACGTTTTCACGTCGATTTTCAACTTCTCCACCTGAGCTCCAAAGAGTTCGTTGAGTGTGGCATAAATTCTCGTCTTCTTGCCTGCTCCAGTGGGTCCATACACCAAAAGATGTGGGAAATCTCCAGTGGATGCCAATGCTCTCAAGTGGTCTGTAGTAGCATTATGGTAGGAGAGTTGTTCGAGCTTCTTGGGCCTGTATTTGTCAACCCACAAGGACATTGGATAAGGTGGAAGTTTTCTACTTTTCTCTACGCGATACGCGCCGCGATGTAGGAAGTGCACCTGTTCTATATAACTGCTATGTGATGCTACTCCATGAATGTTAGAAGCGTTGAAGTTCCCTTTTTTTGATTATCCCGTCCGATTGTGATGCTATCTCCTGTTTCTGTTGCAGCGCTGTTCAAGCACCGCTTACCTTGTTTAAAGCCCTGAGCTCGCTCTAGGCCTTGGGCTTGGTCCGCAAGAAATGTGTAGGGCACTCGTAGCCTCCGGGATTGTTGTCCAAGTACTTCTGGTGGTATGCCTCGGCGTCGTACCAAGTTTCAATGTTCTCAATGGTTGTAGCGATCTTGTGGTTTGGGTACCATTCCTTTTGAAAAAATTCCTTGACCTCCTTGGCCACTTCGTAGTCTTCGTTGCTGTGAGTCATGATGGCACTTCTATATTGGGTGCCAATGTCAGGTCCCTGTGCGTTGAAAGTGGTTGGGTCATGAATTCTGAAGAAAATGTCCAAGAGCTCGCGTAGAGACACTTGGGATGGCTCGTAGGAGATTTGCAAAGCCTCGACGAAGTTCGTGGCTCCGGAACAGACCTTCTCGTAGCTCACGGGTGGCGAAACCGATTTGAGGCCGTTTGCGTAGCCGACCTTGGAGTCAACAAGCCCCTTATCTTTGAAATATTTATTGAACACACGCTCAACACCCCAGAAACAGCCGGCGCCGACGGTGACGAAACGTGACGTAGCGGTGGTTTTAATTGTCGGAGAAACAACACTCATTGATATGCTATAGTTTTTGTGGAAGAGTGTGGAAAGAGTGCTGGAATCTCGCTTACAAACGACGGTCTCGGGGTATCCCCAAGATGCAATCACGTGAGCTCGCGTGCCACAACTGTCTCAGTTGGGAAAGACGTTGTATTTTTTTATGCGCATTATGCATTGGAACGCAATGGCTGCAAACCTCGCCTTTGCCGTGTTTCCTCCTATTGTGACAGCGTTTTTTAGGGCAGATTAACTTTTTGATTTTCTCTTGAACCCAAAAAACGACCTTTTCTTTTTATCTTCTTTGCCGTCAGAAGTTTTGTTGCTGCCATTGGTCAAAATGCTGCCGGTAGACCCTTTCCGCTCATTCTCTTGCAATTCCACCCGCAGTTCACGGCGCTTGAGGCCATTGACCCACGATTTTTTTACCACAGGTGGGGGCGGCTTGGGCTCTGTGTAGCCTGGGGTATTAACTGTCGGACCCACATTCTCGGCGCCGTCTTTGTCCGAAGGAGCTCTCGAAACTGCCTTCGAGCCACCGTCTGAAATTCCGTTGATGTCCTTGTTCTCTTTGTTGTCTTTACTTTCGAACATGAAGGTCTTCTTGAAGATGGAAGCTTTGCGCCCAAGGCCAATCGAGCTGTTCTCGAGAGAAACCAGTGATTCGGGAACGAAATCTCTCACACTATCGTCATCATTTTCGACCTCAACCAAAGAATCATCGGCTTTTTGGCCGTTGACGCTCGCTGCAGACTCATTTGTGGGTTTCATATAGGCCATCGAGTAGTCGCTACCATTGTAGATGCCATTGAGATCAATGCCAAAGTCATGCACATCGCCATCCTCTCCAATAGTGGTGTCTAATTTCTCGTAGAACAAGATGTAGGCGCTCGCCAAACCAGGTCCATCACCGAAAAAGCGAAGCACATACGACTCATCCACAATTTCTATCGTCTCGTCGTCGAACAAAAACCAAAGTCCAGCTCTGCATTTGCACAAGGCAACGTAGTGACCGTGCATGGGCCCTCCACCAATGTGGACCACCAACGCATAAAGGCCATAAAGCTTGAAGTCACGACTAGGATTGGATTCATCTAGCTCCTGATCTTTTGTAGTGTTGAAGAGTCTCAAACGAAGGGGGTATGAAATGGAGTCAAACAACTTCACCATACGATCGAGCTTGTCGTCGTACTTAAACCTTTTGAAGTTGATAATCAACACGTCCGGCGTGCTTTTGAGTTTGATTGTCTTGACAGCTTCTTGAAGTGACAGGCAAGTGTTGCAGTAAAATTTGTTCTGGTGGCTCAAGATCTCCAGCTTGGAGAAGTTATTGAGGGAGTATGTAAGCGAGTAAGCCGACTCGCCCGGTGGGATATCGATGGAAAGGTCAAGGAATGTTTCGTCCTTTGATGTGACTGTTTCACACGAAAGACACTTTGTCTCATTTGTGATGATTCCTTGGAAAATATCAGTGCACCAGTTCTTCGACGCACCCACCTCCAAGTTGATACTTTCAATAGTCTCGTTGATGAGATAATTGCAAAACTCATGAGCGTCTTGATGCATGTTCACCTGACGAAATAAAGCATTCTTCGCCTTGAGTTTATCGATGAAATGGTTTGGGGAAACGACACCAATTTGGGACTTATTCTCAGTCATGGCCTCGAAAATGTCCTTCAAGGCGTACAACAAGCACGTCTCCGACGTTCTTCCATCTTCTCTAAGTGGGTGATCTAGATTCACTATCGGCCCGTTGATCAAGGCAGACCGCTTACGCTGATCGCTTGCCGGGTTTGGGTTGAACGGATTGATTGGGTTTGAAAGGGCAAGCTCAGGATAGGGAATACCCACAACGACAAATGCCAGTCTAGAAGTGATTGGAGCAGCCAATTCAGCGGTGTTGACATTATTGTTCGTGCTGTTCCCGCTATCAAGCAACGCTGTTGAGGAAGTAGAGTTGTCGTTTCGAGTATCATTCGTATTCGCCAATGTCGAGGGCAGAGGCCGCGTCACGAATATTTGGAGACCATTGAGCTCCGGGTGTTTCTTGATCATCATTCGCTGTTCGGTGTTGAGGGCGTCACACGAACCAGCTTCGTATACATAATCTAGTTTTCTAGGCTGACTGGAACTCTGCTCCTCGGAAGCCACTGATGGTGTGTTATTTGAACTGAACTTTCCAAAAATGGAGTTTCGAATCGATGGTCTTGATGTGATTGGAGGTGCCAGCCCATTCCCCACACTGCTGTTACTGGAGTCTGGAGGCTTCCCCTGTTCTTTGAGACGTTTCTGGTACAATTGGTCGTATTTGAACGAGAAGTTATGAACGTTTTGGCCAGGAACCGATAAGGAGCGTTCGTGGTATTCGAGCTTGTACCTCAAAAGCCGTTCACGGAAACTTTGGGTATGGTATAGGCACTGAAGGATGGAATTACAATAACAAGAATTGCCAAAGTTTTCCATGCCAAAGATCTTATACAGACCATCACCATAGGGTAGGTCCGAATAGCCCTGTGTCATTCCGGTGGCACGTACAATCGAGGATTGGGTTCAGATGATAGTTAGTAGTTCGGTGAATAGCGTTTGGAGGCAGGAGAAGTTTGGTCATGTGATGATACTCACGTGCCGGTTTCCTGATGTCTACGATAATGGCTGCAAAAGGATAAATACATAAAATTTTGTCTTCTATTAAACCCGGCGTCCCGTTGACCTGCGGAACTATTCATAATCTGAGGAAGTAAATAATTAAGCCCATTTGCCAATGAACGCCATAAGAAGGCACCCGAGCGAAAGCATCGAGTACGCAAAAGCCACCTTCTTCCAGCGGCAATTCCGCAAAAAGTCGCCGTGGATGAAATCCTGGGCCATCAAATCGACCATACCATTGTAGATAAGGATACCGGAGCAGAAAGAATTGAAAATGCCCACGGTGAGAAGGGCCTCTCTGGAGTCCTCAGAGTAAGTGTGACGCACACCGAGGCCAACAGCCACACCGGTAGGCGTAGTCAAAGCAAAGGCTATACCGAGCGCCCAAGGCACCCAGTGTTGGTTCTTCGGCCAGATAGCACCGGCGAAACGCGCACCAAGGCCCATGCCTTCGAAGAACTGGTGGAATGAAATGGCCACCAAGAGTGTCTTAAACTCGTCTTGGGCAATAGCGAGGGATAAGCCCACAAACACAGAGTGGAAAACAATGCCAAATTCAAGGATGAAAATGCTGACGAGCACACGGTATGTACTCTCAGAGAGCTCAGAGGCAGTGTTAGCCTCCATGTCTCTATCTAAGATATCACTCTCATTAGTTTTCTCAAACTGGACATTCTTTTGGTTCAAGTCTTCAAGCTGATGCAGATGCAGATGTTCGGCGGGCAGCAGCAGGGGTCTTCTGCTACTTTGGTGATATGGGTCAGTGTGAGGTTCAGCATCCTCGTCCAACACCAACTCAGCACAACCGCTGCAGCCGTCCAGTCTTTTTAAGCCCTTGTGCTTAACGTACTCGCTCACACAGAGCTCAATAGTGAACATGATCCATACGCCCATGAGACAAAAGGCAGTCGCCCATGGGTACTCCTGCCAGATCCCGCCCAAGCACTCGTTGGCCAAGTACTCAGAGGCGTCGCCTAGCAAGTGAATGAAAGCTGTGGCCACAATAACACCTGAACCGAAAAACCTCACAGCAAACAAGAGGAGCTTTGGGATGTGGAAAATGTGGTTTTTGAGACCTAGCAAAGGGAAAAACACTCCGATCGCCGAAAGTACAAGAACTATGAACACGGAGCCCACTCGGAGCGACATGTGTTCGTCGACAAAGTCGGCAGTCAGACACTCCCCATCTTGTGTTAAAAATCAAATTATAAAAAGACCTTGAGAATGTGGGGACTATGCAAACTTATATGGCCAGCCATGTAGGAACCCTTTTTTTTTTTTTTTTTTCGTGCTGATGCTTCAACTTCCATTGTTCCGCCAAGCAAAAGGGCGCATTTTGCAGTACACTGATGAACTGCCTACTTTAAGCCCATATACTGACTCACCAGATCCTTCGCGCCGAGCCTACAGGGCAGCTCAGGGCGAGAAATTCCAAAACATCAGCCAAGTTGTAATCAGTCGGGTAGCAATATCGGGTTAGGACCTTGCACAAAATTGCTTTTGAAAAACCTTTTTAATTTTGTGGCTTTTATCAGATGGCATACGATGCCGTCTACCAACGCTCATCCTTCATGAGGCTGACACCCGTGATCGCCCGGGCCCGGAACCCTCAGGTACACCGCGATAAACCCCTTGGCAACAATATGGGTCTAGGCAACCGGTAACTGCGTGCCATTTCCGCTCCTAGTAAACTAGAAACGTGTTTGGTTTACGGCAAATTGAGCATTTTTGTGAGTAATCCTGACGGCGTTTGCACATCGAGCATTCAGCACCCCCTGGGGCCATCTCGCAGCCATACCCTGATGGCTGCAGATTGCCGTAGCCTTGCAGTTTTCAGCAAAGTGAGGCGCTTGTATGATGAGTCTAAAACGTTGGCAGATGTAACCAGTAGGGTATGACAGAGCGAAAGATCTAAGCGACGATGCCGCGTGGCTTGCATTGGCTATCGAGCAGCAGTTTTAGACTTTCACATCAACGGACATACAGCGCAGATACGGTATTTGGAGCAAGGCTAAAATAGACGAACGTTAGGTGTCCCGGGCCCGGGAAACAACAATGATGTTGCAAAAGTCAAAAAAAAAAACTTTGGGTAACCCACTGTGAGTCCAGGATTGGAGGATTCAATCCCATTCGTGGAAGCATCAGTAAGCTCTTGTAGAGATCTAATTGTTGCAGAAATAAGGTGTAGGGATGACTGATAATGCCACAATTGCATGTTGTCTAGAGGCGAACTTTCGTGATCAGCTAACTCGAAAAGTTAGTACTTTATCATCGAATCTCCGTACCCCGGGAAAGCAATACACTTTTAGACGTACAGCCTCCGGATGCACTGATCACAATACCCTTCTGGTGTGCAATAGCCCGGGGACTTCCTAACTCCCCACTCTTTGTTTCGAAACGATCAAAAAGGACGGGCGGAGAGTATTTTCAAAAAGATGGGCGTCACCAGCGACATCCCGGGCCCCTCCACAGTTTCCAAAACCTGCTTAAAATTCCTCACACTGTCTTACTTTTTGGCAGCCTGGTATTCCTCGTAGGTAGCCTCTGCTTTGAGACCCTGATACCTAGTCAACAGAAGCCATCCTTCACTCAATCCCTTCTCGTAAAACGCCAAAGTATCGCTGCGCTTCAAACCGCTATAGTGGGCCTTTCTCGCCAAATTCCAAAGTGTATCGACCGTATCCCATCCCTGTTCTTCAGCAACACTTGGCAAGAATGTACCAGAGTATCCTCTACCTGAGAGTTCAAAGTAAACCTTGAGTCCGTGCTCTCCGACAGTCCATTCTGTAGGGCTGGAGATCTCTGTAAATCCGTCGAGCAACGTTACACTGGCACTCAATGAAGGGAGCTCCTTCGCTGCAATTGGTGGAAATCTGGGGTCCTCAAAGGCACTCACCAAAGCATACTTTGCCACACCCTTCTCGGTGTTCAATGGCAGAAATGTACCAATACAGCCTCTCAAATCGCCATCCTCGTTCCATGTAATGAACATTGGCGCCTCATGAGGGAAATCAGATGTGGA